>NW_024543061.1:55450000-56700000 GCF_018167655.1 Microtus oregoni
TCAATACCAGAGATGCCAGCTTGCGTCTGGAGATCCATGTTTTTCCATAGGTCAGGGAGTTTTCCCAGTTACAGAAGACTGAGCCACTTCACTGCATTGTCTCTCCTGATGACCTGACCAGAAGCTAGATAGGCTCACAGTCATCCTAGGCTGGGGTTTCACCGCCATCTTGCTGCTCACGTTCTTTGGCTTCCAATTGGAAACTTTTCGTGTCTCCTCATGCCATTTGCAGCGGCTGGGCCTCATTCAGAGGCTGCCTGCCCTCCCTAAACCCTCCATCACACTTGAGATGCCAATGGCCTAGAGAAAGCTCCACAAAACTATTCCTTCCTCCCTCGTACCACCATAGCTCTCTAGAGCCACCACTGAGGGGCTTGGGCCAAGGTGGTGGCACCTTCCTAGAGAGTCAGCGTGACTGAGGCTTGAGTATAATTCCAGGCGGGCTTCGATGGGAGCTGTCCCCAGTAATGCCCTCAGTGGTTTTGCCTCCGCTGATACAGCAATGGAACTAACTTATCCATTCTCAGCGCCTGGCCCTGGCCTGGTTGTAGGGTCATTCAGGACAATTGTTTTCCTAATGAGTCCAGCCTGAGGACACGGGTGCTGTCCTTTTAGGAAGAGTACATTGTGGACAGTGTCTGCTCTCGAATGTCCTAGCCTATGCCAGGAGCATCCTGAGCTGTGTGGAGCCTTCTGATCATGCAATGGAATATCCTCAGGACCGGGGACCCAGAGGCTCGTGGATGGATTCTTCTCAGTTCCAGGCCAGCCTGAGACAGATCTAGGAGATAAAGGACAGACCTGACTTTCGATCGGGACCCCCTGTCACCAAGGACAACCACATCCGATTGGAGTAAAAAGAACGGTGACAAAGTCTTCCCGAAACTCCGCGGGACCCCTCAGGGTTTTTCCCGGCCGGTTAACACGAAAGCCCTTCACTCTGGGGTTGTCTGGAGTCACCAGGAGGCCAGCAGCGCCTTGGTGAGAAGCCTGAGCCAGCAGTTGCAGCAGGCTGGAGTTACAACTCTCTCAGCTAGGTGCTAGGGACCCATTTTTCCCAGGCGCCAGTGCGCATGCGCACGGCCGACATCCACATTTGAACCAGAGAGAACCGCCTTCCAGGACAGCATGGGGGCTCGCGTCTTGGATCTAAGCGTGACTGATACCCAGGCAGCTAGGCTGCATCTAATATTCAGGGGAGGCAGGGCTCTATGATGGTGACCTATAGGCCGCTGCCGTCTAGGGAGACAAACCCTCTCCCAGGAAACAAACACCTAGAGACATTTTAGGTCGGACCGCTCCATGGTTAGTGCTGCAAATACTGAGAGGCAGCTGGGGAGCAACAGATCCTACTTAGCGTTTTGAGGTTTCTTTGAGAGGATGCAGAAGGGCTCTCACCGCGTAGCACTGCCTTGCCTGGAGCCAGGGACCTTCCTGCTTCTGATTCCTGAGTGTTGGATTTGCAAGTCTGAGCCATTCTCCAGGTTGCTTCCTGCTTTTATAAGCATACAGTTGTGTGTGTTTGTGGGGGTGGATATTGTGTGTGTTTTGCGGCGCCTCTCATTGGCTGTTGTGCTGGGGGCGGCTGCTGCTCGCGGTTCCGGAGGGGACCCAAGAAGATGTTGGGTGTCTGGCTCTGTGACTTTCCGGCAGGGCCCTTAGAGCCTAGTTCTACTACACTGGCAAACAGACAATCAATGCTGGACAGCAACTTGGCATTCTGGTCCTTCAGTCTCATCATCCCACAGTCCTGGGTTTCTTGCAAGCATGGAACGATGCTAACATTCTATATGGAAGCTACGCTCCATGCCCTGCTCTCCATGCTCAAGGAGAGAATGTTCTCTCTCCCATGGACTGAGCACTGAGCAGTCTTTAAACAGCCCACAGCGATTCTTCTCCCTTCCCCAGAGTTCTGAGCGAAGCTCATGACATTTAATTTATATAGTAAGTGCACAGGTCCTTTGGTTTTTCCGGATGGACTTAGTCTCACCATAGAACTCGGCATTGCTGGTTCTTGTTTGTTGACCGGATGGGCCCAAAGCTCTACAGGACTCACAGACTCTTTGGACTCTTAACTCAGATGACCTACGCATGCATGTCCCATCAGCTACTAGCTTGCAGGGTCCTGTGCTCGTTTCCTTCCTTGCTTGCATCCTTGCTTTCTGGACTGCTTGTTGCATGCTTGCTTGCTTTCTGACATGCATGCATGCCTGCTTCTATGCTTGCTTCCTCGCTTGCTTCAAGCCATTCTATCTTTCGTTCTTCTTTTAGTCTCTCTGGCGGTGGCTCCTGTGTCTCCGGCCATTCTGAAGCTCCTTCTTTCGTACTGGATGAAAGCTTTCTCCTGTGCCCTGGACTCCAATTTCTACATCCCTTTGAAGAGGTTGAAGATTATCTATCTATACTGAGTATAATCTCTATGTATCTAAAGAACCTGATTAGTCTAATTATAAATGACAAACTTAGATGACTATTGATCTATATAATTCTCAATATCTATCTAACTTAAAGACTAAGGCAATAAACAACTGTGTAACAAATGAGGATAATGACCTCCAAATATAAACAATGTACAAATATACATTGCAATATTGTTGTAATAGGATCGGAAGGCTATATTCCTGGCTAGCTTTACCCGAAATAATTACACGGAAACTGTAAACTGTATTCTTTTTTTTTTTTTTTTTGGTTTTTCGAGACAGGGTTTCTCTGTGGCTTTGGAGCCTGTCCTGGAACTAGCTCTGTAGACCAGGCTGGTCTCGAACTCACAGAGATCCGCCTGCCTCTGCCTCCCGAGTGCTGGGATTAAAGGCGTGCGCCACCATTGCCCGGCAAACTGTATTCTTTTAAACACTGCCTAGCCCATTAGTCCCAGCCTCTTATTGGCTAGCTCTTACATATTGATCTAACCCATTTCTAATAATCTGTGTAGCCCACGAGGTGGCTTACCAGGGAAGATCTTAACCTGCTGCTGTGTCGGGTGGGAGAATCATGGTGACTCACTGACTCGGCTTCTTTCTCCCAGCATTCTGTTCTGTTTACTCCACCCACCTAAGGCTTGGCCTAGCAAATGGGTCTAGGTAGTTTCTTTATTAATTAACCAATGAAATCAACAGATTAGAAAGAAATCACTCCCACATCACTATATGGTAAATATATATCAATACACAAACAATATATAAGTATCTTAATCAGAGGTAGAAATGTACACTGCAATATGGTAAATATATACAATATACATATATCAATACAATATATGTCAATACATAAAAAATGTTCTAAACAGAGGTAGAAACATGCTTGTATACAATAGTCAATATAATTTAACTTTGTATCAATATACAAGAATTTATACCAATATATTTGTCTAAAAAGAGTAACTCACAAGTATAAATCTATTATCCCATCATTTAATTATCCCTCTTCTTCTTTTTTCAAAAGATCCCGGAGCTTATAAAATTCCTCACCCAACCTCCCAACCCTCAACCATATACTAATTATAATCAACCCCTAAATGATGTCCCTAAACCCAAGGGCAAACTTTACTGGGAGAGGGGACGTCGTCCTCTAGAATTACTTCCAGCTGTCATGGGGGCGATGTTCTTTCTGGGGGATTCTGTGAAAGTAAAATGATGGTTAAATTTCAAGATCAATGTCTTTTAAAATTGCAAATATTCTCTGAGTATTTTGTGCAGGTCTGGCCAGAATGTTGTATAAGATGTGCATCATTTCAGCTAACCAGTCAGGATCGTCTTGTGCAGCTGGTACCCAAAACGGGTCTTGTAGTAGCGCTATCAGTATCATGATGTCATATCAACCAGGTGGAGTTGTTGTTAAGGGGCCCCATCTTCTTCCTGGAAACTTCAAATATCACTTCAGGAAAAGCTCATTGTTCATTGTAAAAAACTTAGACATTAATCATATAGGCATATATATATATATATTCAATGAAAGGCATGATAGATATATTCAATGAAAAGTATGATAGATATGAAGAAAAGCAAAGATGTTTTCTAAACTCATATTTCTTTCTGTCCCATATCATGGCTCTTGATATGAGACAGAAACTCCAGAAACTCTGGGTTTTTCTCTTACCAACAGGCTTGGAATTGGAGAGGGACTGAGCCAGAGTCCAACTTCAAAACCAGCTCTATAAAATTAGAAATATGGTTTAATATATTTTACTTACACAACCCATTCAGTTTTCTTGATATTTCCTATTGGGCAGGTATTTTTCCATCTGTCAGTATCCAAACATCCAGGGTCCCTTGAATTTTTCAAAGATGAGTGTTTTCCTGTGGAGATAAGAACAGAACCCTGCTCCCATTTTATATGTTTTTCTTATCTCCTGTATAAATATCATCATTGTGGACGAGCTGTTATTTCTCCTTTCCAAGAGGTTTCTCCTCTTCAAATCGAAACTTTATTAATTTTGATAATATCCACAATTTTTCTTCTCCTGTGGAAACAAGAGCAAAACCCCTTCCCCAACGTAGCACATCTCCTGGCTTCCATTGAGAGGTCAGCACATCTTTGAAATAAATTGGTTGATTTAGTTCAGCAGACTTTTCCATTATCCAATGTCATTCTGCTGCTGTCGTTCCTTTCTCATTAGCGTTAAGAAAATTTAATGTTAATAAAGCATTATGTAATCTATTTCTGGGGGTGTTTTCGGTCCCTTTCTGTTTGTTCAGCATATCCTTTATAGTACGATTTGATCTTTCTATAACTGCCTGACCTGTAGGATTATTTGGTATACCTGTAATGTGTTTTATATTATAATAATCAAAAAAGCGTTTCATTTTCTTAGATACATATGCTGGACCATTATCTGTCTTTTTTTGTGCAGGTATACCCATGATGGCCATAACTTCCAATAAATGTGTGATTACTGAGTCAGCCTTTTCTGAGCTCAGGGCAGTAGCCCATTGAAAACCTGAATACGTGTCTATGGTATGGTGTACATATTTTAATTTACCAAATTCCATAAAGTGGAACACATCCATCTGCCAGATTCTATTTCTCTTAGTACCCTTTGTGTTACTCCCTGCAGGCAACGGTGTTTGATTATAGAAAGAACAAGTAGGACATCTCTTTATAATGTCCTTAGCTTGTTGCCATGTAATGGAAAATTCTTTCTTTAGGCCTTTACTATTGACGTGATGCTTTTTATGAAATTCTGAGGCCTGCAACACGCTTCCAATCAATAATTGATCAATCTCAGCTCTATGGAGATTCTAGGTGTGGGCCACCACACTGGACTGCTCGGTGTTCTGACCCACGAAGACACCCATCAGAGAAGCTGGGGCACATGACCTGTATCCAGGGACATCTCCTCCTGCCAGCTTGCATATCATGCACACCCCTCCACAACTCATGCCTTGGGCACCTGTTGATGTACCTTGCGTCTAGAGGGCTGAATGTCTGTGGACTCACAGCACCCTATCATTCCCTTTCATATTGGCTGAGTTTTCCTCTTTTTGAGAATTCAGCTGGGTGCCAGGAGCGAACACACAGCTCTCATCTCCTTCTCTAGGTTGTTTGGGGTATGTTGATGGCATGGGCGCACACTGGGCATCCCAGCCCGAGGCCGGAGGTGCCAGCTTGCGTCTGGAGATCCATGTCTTTCCACAATTGAGGGAGTTTTCCCAGTTCTAGAAGTTTGAGCCGCTTCACTGCATTGTCTCCCCTGATGACCCGACCTGAAGCTAGATAGGCTCACAGTCATCCTAGGCTCGGGTTTCTCCGCCATCCTGCTTCTCATGCTCTTTGGCTTCCAATTGGAAACTTTTCATGTCTGTCCTCATTGGATATGCACTGACTGAGCCTCATTCAGAGGCTGCCTGCCCTCCCTGTACCCTCGATCAGACCTGAGATGCCAATGGCCTAGAGAAAGCTCCACAAATCTCTTCTTCCTTCCTCGTGCCACCATAGCTCCCTAGAGCCATGGCCAAGGCACTGTGGGCCAGGATGGTGGCACGAGCCTCGAGAGTCAGCGTGACTAAGGGGACTGAGGGTACCGTAGAATGCTCGTGTGTAGGTCCAGGTGGGCCTGGACGGGAGCTGTCCCCAGTCATGGCCCTCTGTGCTTTGGCCTCCGTTGATACAGCAATGGAAGTAACTTTACCATTCCCAGCTGTAGTAGAAGCTGTGTTCCCTCTGTGCTCCCACATGGCTAGCTTTATACTCGAAATAACAACACACAAATTGTATCTTTTAAACACTGCTTGGCCCATTAGTTGTAGCCTCTTACTGGCCAATTCTCACATATTGATTAACCCATTTTTTTTTTTTTTAGTCTCTGTAGCACCACGAGGTGGTGGCTTACCGTGAAGGATTCTAGCCTACATCTGTCTCGGGTCAGAGAATCATGGCGATTGCCTGAATCTGCTTTTTTCTCCCAGCATTCTCTTCTGTCTACTCTGCCTATCTAAGCTGCTGTCCTATCAAAGGACCAAGGCAGTTTCTTTATCAACCAATGAAAGTCACACATAGACATATGACCCTCCTCCATCATTTCCCCTTTTCCTGTTTAAACAAAAAAGAAGGCTTTTATTTTAACATAGTAAAATTACATATAGCAAAACAGTTATGAGGCAAGAATTACAGTTACAATATTTATATCTATTTCTATTTTATCTCTTATAATAACAATAGAAAACTATAACTATCTATTCCATTCTTCAACTCCATCAAAGACTCTAGAAGGATACAATATTACCTAAGTAAACAAGAAGTAAGCAACATCCAAAACTGTAGAAATGACCGAGGCATCTCACTGCTTAAAGTTTTTTTGTACCGTTGGGGCATCCATCTTCAGCCTACAGGCCCATAGTATCCAGCAAACATTTCCATGAAGGAGGAAATTTCAAAGGCAGTTCAGTCACTATCTGCTGTGTCCTGCGAAATGTCTTGTAGACTCTTTTATGAATCAGTAACCCCGAAGGATCATCTCACCTTTAGTAAAGTTCAGCAGTCCTCTCTCTGAGGGTTCTCTGTGTCCAGTTTATGCAACAACCCAGGCAAGAGCAGTTTCTTGCCCAAATGGCTAACCAACTCCATAAGGAGCCTCTTTGATGCCCATCTTCCTCTTGAAGTAGCTGGTGCTGCCAGGAGCAGACGTGTCGCATTGTCATGAAAAGCCCTATGTTATTAAAACATTTAAAATACCATATTCTGTAGTCTTTGAAAGATATGAAGAATGCCTATTTAATTAAATATATCTCTATATATCTAGAAAATCTAACTAACATGACTACAAGCTTTACTATTATTGATGATTATCCATTAACAACCTATATTTCCTAATTATACATTACATTTTTAAATTAACTACAAATCACAATACCTTAAGCAAGATCAGAAATACATATACATATAAAATTGACCTTAAAATCCATACCAATGCAAATTATTCATATCTATATCATATCCCCCTTTAAATGTAAAAGAACATTTATAAACAATATTTGGGAACATGGGCGCAGTTTATTCTGTCCAAACTGTTTCCTGCTGAATGGGGGCACAGTTAATCAGATCTTTTTGGTGTAACCTGTGTGCCAGTTTCATCTCAGTCTGTAGTTGAGTAAAGTAGTTTTTTGAGGGTGTTCACAGAAACCTTTCAGGAGGGTGTGGTCTATCATACCATATTGGAATAGAAGCAATCCACAGGGACTCATCCTCGGTGAAAACAAAAGAAAATCCTCTCCAAAGCATCATATCCTTAGAAGCAAATTCTGAAATCATAATACCCTTATGATATCCATTCTGGTTTAGCTTGGCAGCCTATATAATGAAATGTCTCTCTGTACTTTGCTCCTTCACAGTCAAAAATTTTAAAGAAAACACAATGTACATAATCCAGACTCTCTGTGAATTTTACATTTTTAGGTGGCTTATTTTTCTCTATTTCTTTTAGTCTATAACTATCTTTACTCTGTCTCTTAAAGACTTTACCCTTTTTTAAGGCATTAACTTTATTCTCTATATTCTTTTTCTTCTCTCTCCCAAGCCTATGTACATTCATCCAACATTGTGATCCATTTAACAGTCTTTTATGTCTGAATCTGTCCTATTGTGAATCTGTAATTTTTTTACTGTCCAGGAACATTTTTGATTTGCGCCTTTAAATCACTAAGCACTTAAGAATTGAAGCTGTGGGCTGGAGAGATGACTCAGAGGTTAAGAGCATTGCCTGCTCTTCCAAAGGTCCTGAGTTCAATTCCCAGCAACCACATGGTGGCTCACAACCATCTATAATGGGGTCTGGTGCCCTCTTCTGGCCTGCAGTCATACACACAGACAGAATATTGTATACATGATAAATAAATAAATATTTAAAAAAAAGAATTGAAGCTGTGACATTTCTAGGTCAAAAACAGGTACTGAGGGCAGACCTGCTTGTGACAGAATCAGTTGCGCCTCTGAGCTGCAGAGCAGTGGGCTGTTCTGGATGTTGGCTCCACCTCTCTCCAATTTCAAAATTGAGGACGAACCATTTTCTACTAGCTCTGGGGCCACCAGGTAGGAGCCACACTCAGCACAATCTGAGACTGAGCTTGCAGCACAGAAACTCTTTTCATCCAAGTTACAGCCAAAACTGACAGTCAGAGCACTGCACAGCCTGGAAACATTTCTCTGTATGGCAGGAGAAATCTGCCATGCTCTCCTGTCTGCCTAAGCCTGATCCCACAGTCAGCCCAGGTGCAGGTGGGGAGCGCTGAGCCATTGGCATGTTCTCGGAGTACTTTCTTCCTGATCCCAAGCGTGCACAGAAACATCCAGTCTCATAAAAGCCATGGAAATGCTTTAAAGCCAGAGTTTGCATTGGCAGCACAGCCCCAGGAAGCTGCATTTTAAAATGAGTCGGCTTTTTTTTTCTGCCACTATTGCCGAAACAGGAAATCTCTCTAAGGCACGTCCTAGCAAACAGCAAAAAGCTGTGTTAAACACTTTCTTCCTTTTTTAAAAGCCCTCTCATGTTTTTAAGTGGATTTAGTCCATCACGTTGGAGCGCCAAGTGATGTATGCGGTTGATCGATAACCCCCCCGTTGGGCGCCAAGTGATATGTGCAGTCATCGATAAGCTTAAATTAACCAGACCAGCTCAATACAATAGATTTAGTTTTAATAAATGGAAAAAAAGGGAAACTCACACAACCAGGGGTCCAGTGAACAGCAGGAGCACAGAGAACAAAGTGAGGTAGGCCATCACACATGGATGTTTTTATCTTATTTCTGGGCCTCAAGGGGACACACCCTAAAAGAAATGTGATTGGCTGAACTTCCCCATCACACAGGACCTGATGCTGGTTGGGTGGTAGGGTCATTCTGGACAATTGTTTTCCTAATGATTCCAGTCTGAGGACACGAGTGCTATGCTTGTAGGAAGAGCACATTTAAGACAATGTCTACTATTTAAGGCCCTAGCCTATGCCAGGAGCATTCTGAGCTGTGTGGAGCATTGTGATCAGGCAAGGGGATGTCCTCAGGGCTAGGGACCCAGAGGCTCGTGGATCTGTGTCAGTTTCAGGCCAGCCTGAGACAGATCTAGTAGGTCAAGGACAGACCTGGCTTTCGAGCAGGACCTCCTGTCAGAAACGACAAACACATCCGATTGGAGTAAAAAAACAGGTGACAAAGTTTTGCCGAACCTCCACGGGACCCTCCTGGGTCCTTCCCGGCCAGTTGACCTGAAAGCCCATCTCCCTGGGATCCTCTGGAGTCACCAGGAGGCCGGCAGCACATGAGCCAGCAGCTTCAGCAGGCTGGAGTTACACCCCTCTCAGCTTGGTGCTAGGGACCCATTTTTCCCAGGCACCAGTGTGCATGTGCAGGGCCCAAAACCACAAATGAACAAGAGAGAACTGCCTTCCAGCTCAGCATGGGGCCTAGAGCCTGGGATCTAAGCATGACTGAGACCTGGGCAGCTAGGCTGCATCTAAGTTTCAGGGGAGGCAGGGCTCTATGGTGGTGAGTGACATTTAGGCTGGTGCCATCTAGGGACACAGGCCATCTCCCGCGGAACCAGCACCTAGAGGCACTTCAGGTCAGGCTGCTCCATGGTCAGTGCTGGAAATACTGAGTGGCGGGTGGGGAGCAACAGATCCTACATCGTGCTTTGGGGTATCTTTGAGAGGAGGCAGAAGGGCTCTCTCTCTGTGTACCCCTGCCTAGCCTGGAGCCAGGGACCTTCCTGCTTCTGACTCCTGAGTGTTGGATTTGCAAGCCTGAGCCATTCCCCCTGGCGCCTCCTGGTCTTATGAACGTACAGTTGTGTGTGTGTGTGTGTGTGTGTGTGTGTGTGTGTGTGTATTTGTGGTGCCTCCCGTCGGCTGTTGTGCTGGGAATGGCTGCCGCTCACCGATCTGGAGAGGACCCAAAAAGATGTGGGTGTCCTGCTCTATGACTTTCCCACAGGGCCCTGCGAGACTTCCTCTACTACACTGGCAATAATACAATCAATGCTGGACAGCAGCTTGGCTTTCTGGTCCTTCAGTCTCAGCTTCCCACAGTCCTGGGTTACTTGCAAGCATGTAACCATGCTAACATTCTACATGGATGCTGAGTTCTATGCCTTGCTCCCGATGAACGAAGAGAGAAAGCTCTCTCTCCAATGGACTAAGCACTGAGTGGTCTCCACACCAGCCCACACCGATTCTTCTCCCTTCCCCAGAGTTCTGAGCAAAGCTCATGGCATTTAATTCATATAGTAAGAGCACACACAGTTCCTTTGGCTTTTCCCCATGGACTTAGTCTCACCATAGAACTCGGAATTGCCAGTGAGGAGTTTGTTGACCCGCATGGACCCAAACTTCTAGAGAACTCGCCGACTCTGAGGAGCCAATGGTCAAATGACCTAGGCATGCATGTCCCATCAGCTACCAGCTTGCTGGTTCCTGTGCTCGTTTCATTCCTTGCTTCTGTCCTTGCTTGCATCCTTTCTTGCATCCTTGCTTGCTAGACTGCTTGCTTGCTTGATTGCTGGCTTGCTTGATTGATTGATTGCATGCCTGCCTGCATGCTTGCATCCTCGCTTGCTTCAAGTCCTTATACATTTCTATCTTCTTTTAGTCTTTCTGGTGAGGGTCTCCTGTTGGCCTGGCCCATCTTAAGCTCTTTCTTTCATTCTGGATGAAGGCTTTATTCTGTCCCCAGGAGTCCAAGTACGCCTCTTTGGAGATTCTAGGAGAGGACACCCACTGGACTGATCTGTGTTTTTACCCACGAAAACACACATGCCAGCCATTCATCAGAGAAGCTGGGTCACAAGACTTGTATCCACGGACATCTCCCCCTTCCAGATTGCATATCCTGCACACAGCCACCACAGCTCGTGCCTTGGGCACCTGTTGATGTACCTTGCCTCAAAGAGAGCTGAATGTCTGTGGACTCACAGCACCCTATCTTTCCCTTTATATCATGGCTGAGCTTTCCTCTTTTCGAGAAGATGACTGCATGACAGAAACGAATACATGGCCCTCATCTCCTTCTCTGGGGTGTTTAGGGTAAGTTGGTGACTTGGGCACACCAGACTGAGGGCACAGGTGCCAGCTTGCGTCTAGAGATCCCTGTCTTTCTATAGATCAGGGAGTTTTCCCAGTTCCAGAAGATTGAGCTGCGTCACTTCATTATCTATCCTGATGACCCGACCAGAAGGTAGACAGGCTCACAGTCAACCTGGTTTCGCTGCCATCCTGCTTCTCAGGCTCCTTGGCTTCCAATTGGAAACTTTTCATGTCTGTCCTCCTGTGATCTGTGCTGGCTGAGCCTCATCTGGGGCTGCCTGATATTCTAGGACCTTCAATCAGACTTGAGATGCCAATGGCCTAGAGAAAGCTCCACAAATCTGTTACTTTCTTCTTCGTGCGACCATAGGTCCCTAGAGTCATTGCCAAGGCACTGTGGGCCAGGATGGTGGCATGGGCCTCGAGAGCCAGCGTGACTGAGGGGACCGAGGGGACCTCATAATTCTCGCGTGTAGGTTCAGGTGGCCTGGACGGGAGCTGTTTCTAGTCATGGCCCTCTGTGCTTTGGCCTCCGCTGAGACAGCAATGGAACTAACTTATCCATTCCCAGCGCCTGGCCCGGTCTGATGGAAGGGTTATTTGGGACAATTGTTTTCCTAATGAGTCCAGCCTGAGGACACGGGTGCTGTGCTTGTAGGAAGGGCACATTGTGGACAGTGTCTGCTCTCGAATGTCCTAGCCTATGCCAGGAGCATCCTGAGCTGAGTGGAGCCTTCTGATTGTGCCAGGGGATATCCGCAGGCCTGGGAACCCATAGGCTCGTGGATCCGCGTCAGTTCCAGGCCAGCCTGAGACAGTTCTAGGAGGTCAAGGACAGACCTGGCTTTCAAGCGGAAACCCCTGTCACAAACGACAACCACATCCGATTGGAGTAAAAAGACCCGTGACAAAGTCTTCCCGAACCTCCGCGGGACCGTTCTGGGTCCGTCCTGTCCGGTTGACAGGAAAGACCATCACCCTGGGCTCCTCGAGTCACCAGGAGGCCGGCAGCGCCTTGGTGAGAAGCCTGAGCCAGCAGTTAATGCAGGCTGGAGTTACACCACTCTCAGCTTGGTGCTAGGGACCCATTTTTCCCAAGTGCCAGTGCGCATGCGCAAGGCCGAAAGCCACATTTGAAAGAGACAGAACTGCCTTCCAGCTCAGCATGGGGCCTCGCGCCCTGGATCTAAGTACGACAGAGATCCAGGCAGCTAGGCTGCATCTAAGTTTCAGCAGAGGCAGGGCTCTATGGTGATGAGTGACCTTTTGGCCAGTGCCGCCTAGGGAGACAAACCCTCTCTCAAGGAACCAGAACCTAGAGGCACTTCAGTTCAGGTCTGTATAGTCAGTGCTGGAAATACTGAGAGGCGGCTGGGCAGACACTGATTTTACATAGCGTTTTGGGGTGTCTTTGGGAGGACGCAATAGGACTCTACAGTGTAGCCCTGCCTAGCCTGGAGCCAGGGACCTTACTGTTTCTGCTTCCTGCTTTAATGAGCTTAGAGTTGTGTGTGTGTGAGAGTGTGTGTGTGTGTCTGTGTGTGTGTTTATGTTTCTGTGTCTTTGCGGTGCCTCCCGTTGGCCATTGAGCTGGGTTCAGTTATCCGGAGGCGACCGAAAAAGATGTTGGGTGTCCTGCTCTATGAATTTCCGACAGCCCTCTTAGAGTCTAGCTCTACTACACTGGCAAACAGACAATGCTGGACAGCAGCTTGGCATTCTTCTCCTTCAGTCTCAGCCTCTCACAGTCCTGTGTTACTTGCAAGCATGGATCCATGCAATCATCCTACACGGATGCTGAGCTCTATGCCATTTCCCCATGCTCAAGGACAGAAAGCTCTCTCTCCCACAGACTGAGCACTGACCGGTCTGGTCTCTACACCAGCCCACCGCGATTTTTCTCCCTGCCCCAGAGTTCTGAGCGAAGCTCATCACATTTAATTCATATAGTAAGAGCACAGGTCCTTTGGCTTTTCCCCACGTACTTAGTCTCACCATAGAACTCGGCATTTCTGGTGAGGAGTTTGTTGACCCGGATGGGCCCAAGGTCCTACAGGACTCGCCAACCCTGAGGAGCCAATGGTTAAAGGACCTAGGCATGCATGTCCCATCGGCTACCAGCTTGCTCGCTTCCTTTCTTGCTTGCTTTCTTGCTTGCTTCAAGTTCTTCTATCTTTCTACCTTCGTTTAGTCTTTCTGGCCGGTGTCTCCTGTTATTCCGGCCAGTTTGAAGCTCGTTCTTTCGTTCTGGGTGAAAGCTTTCTCCTGTGCCCTGGACTCCAAGTCCGCCACCATGGAGATTCTAGGTGTAGGCCACCACACAGGACTGCTCAGTATTCTGACCCACGAAGACACCCATGCCAGCTGTCCTTCAGAGAAGCTGGGGCACACGACTTTTTTTTTTTTTTTTTTGAATTTTCGAGACAGGGTTTCTCCATAGGTTTTGGTTCCTGCCCTGGAACTAGCTCTTGTAGACGAGGCTGGCCTCGAACTCACAGATATCTGCCTGCCTCTGCCTCCGAAGTGCTGGGATTAAAGGCCTGTGCCACCACTGGGGCACACGACTTTTATCCAGGGATATCTCCTCCTGCCAGCATGCATATCATGCACCCACCCGTGACCACAGCTCATACCTTGTGCACCTGTTGATGTACCTTGCGTCAAAGAGAGCTGAATGTCTGTGGACTCACAGCACCCTATCTTTCCCTTTCATATCATGGATGAGCTTTCCACTTTTGAGAAGATGGGTAGGTGCCGGGGAGGTACACATAGCTCTCATCTCCTTCTCTGGGGTGTTCGAGGTAGATTGGTGACTTGGGCTTACGCTGGGTGCTCCAGCTCGATACCGGAGGTGCCAGCTTGTGTCTGGAAGTCCATATCTTTCCATAAATGCGGGAGTTTTCCCAGTTCCAGAAGATTCCACTGCTTCACAGCATTGTCTCTGCTGATGACCCTACGGGAAGCTTGATATGCTCCCAGTCATCCGAGGCTCAGGTTTCATTGCCAATCTGCTTCTCAGGGTCTTTGGCCTTCAATGGGAAACTTTTCATGTCTCTCCTCCTGCGATTTGCACTGGCTTAGCCTCATTCAGAGGCTGCCTGCCCTCCCCGGACCCTCCATTGGACATGACATGCCAATGGCCTAGAGAAAGCTCCACAAATCTCTTCCTTCCTCCCTCGAGCGACCATAGCTCCCTAGAGCCATCGTCAAGGCACTGTGGGGCAGGATGGTGGCACGGGCCTCGAGAGCCAGCGTGGCTGAGGGCACCAATGTGACCCCATAATACTTACATGTAGGTCCAGATGGGCCTGGACGGAAGCTGTCCCCAGTCATGACCCTCTGTGCTTTGGCCTCCGCTGATACAGCAATAGAACTAACTTATCCATTCCCAGCGCCTGGCACGGTCTGGTGGTAGGGTCATTTGGGACAATTGTTTTCCTAATGAGTCCAGCCTGAGGACACGGGTGCTGTGCCTGTAGGAAGAGCACATTGTGGACAGTGTCTGCTCTCGAATGTCCTAGTCTATGCCAGGAGCATCCTGAGCTGAGTAGAGCCTTCTGATTGTGCAAGGGGATGTCCGCTGGCCTAGGGACCAAGAGGCTCGTGGATCTGTGTCAGTTCCAGGTCAGCCTGAGTCAGATCTAGGAGGTCAAGGACAGACCTGGCTTTTGAGCGGGACCCCCTGTCACAAACGATAACGACATCTCATTGGAGTAAAAAGGCCGGTGACAAAGTCTTTTTTTTTTTTTTAAAGATTTATTTATTATGTATACAACTTTCTGTGAACCTAAGTGGAACCCTCCTGGGTCCTTCCCCTCCGGTTGACAGGAAAGACCACCACCCTTGTGTCCTCAGGAGTCACCAGGAGGCCGGCAGCGCCTTGGTGAGAAGCCTGAGCCAGCAGTTGCAGCAGGCTGGAGTTACACCCCTCTCAGCTAGGTGCTAGGGACCCATTTTTCTTAGGCGCCAGTGCGCATGCGCAGGGACCAAAGTCGCAAATGAACAAGAGAGAACAGCCTTCCAGCTCAGCATGGGGCCTCGCGCCTTTGATCTAAGCGTGAAAGAGATCCTCTAAGTTTCAGGGGAGGCAGGGCTCTATGGTGGTTAGAACCTTTAGGCTGATGCCGCCTAGGGAGGCAGACCCTCTCCCACGCAACCAGCACCTAGAGGCACTTCCTGTCAGGCTGCTCCATGGTCAGAGCTGGAAAAACTGGGATGCAGCTGGGGAGCCACAGATCCTACATCGCGCTTTGGGGTATCTTTGAGAGGACGCAGAAGAGCTCTCACCGTGTAGCCCGCCTAGCCAGGTGCCAGGGACCTTCCTGCTTCGGATCCTGAGTGTTGGATTTGCAAACCTGAGTCTTTCCCCCTCGTGCTTTTATGAGCGTACAGTTGTGTGTTTGTGTGTCTTTGCGGTGCCTCCCGTTGGTTGTTGTGCTGGGAGCGGCTGCCACTCACGTATCTGGAGAGGACCCAAAAAGATGTTGAGTGTCCTGCTCTATGATTTTCTGGCAGGGCCCTTAGAGCCTTGCTCTACTACACTCGCAAAAGGGCAATCAATGCTTGACAGCAACTTGACGTTCTTGTCCTTCAGTCTCAGCCTCCCACAGTCCTGGGTTTCTTGCAATCCTGGAAACATGCATACTTCCGATATGGATGCCAAGCTCTGTGCCTTGCTCCACATGCTCGAGGAGAGAAAGGTCTCTCTCCCACGGACTGAGCATGAGTCCTCTCCAAACCAGCCCACACCGATCCTTCTCCCTTTCCTAGAGTTCTGAGCGAAGCTCATGACATTTAATTCATATAGTGAGAGCACAGGTCCTTTGGCTTTCCCCCACCTACTTAGTCTCACCATAGAACTCGGCATTTCCAGTGAGGAGTTTGTTGACCTGGATGGGCCCAAAGTCCTACAGGATTCGCCGACTCTGAGGAGCCAATGGTCAAATGACCTAGGCCTGCATGTCTCATAAGCTACCTGCTTGCTGGGACCTTTGCTTGTTTCCTTCCTTGCTTGCATCCTTGCTTGTAGACAGCTTGCTTGCTTGCTTGCTTGCTTGCTTGCTTGCTTGCATGCGTGCATGCTTGCATGCTCACTTACTCACTTGCTTCAAGTCCTTCCACCTTTCTATCTTCTTTTAGTCTTTCTGGCCGGTGTCTCCTGTGGCCCCGGCCGGTCTTAAGCTCTTTCTTTCATTCTGGATGAAAGCTTTCTCCTGTGCCCTGGACTCCAAGTACGCCTCTATGGAGATCCTACCTGTTGGCCACCACACTGGACTGCTCGGTGTTCTGACCCACGAAGACACCCATGCTAGCCGTTCATCAGAGGAGCTGGTGCACATGACTTATATCCAGGGACATCTCCTCCTGCCACCTTGCATATCCTGCACTCCTCCACCACAGCTCGTGCCTTGGGCACCTGTTGATGTACCTTGCATCCAAGAGAGCTGAATGTCTGTGGACTCACAGCACCCTATCTTTCCCTTCCATATCATTGCTGAGCTTTCCTCTTTTTGAGAAGACGGCTGGGTGCTGGGAAGTGAACACAGGGCTCTCATCTCCTTCTCTGGGGTGTTCAAGTTGGTTTGGTGACTTGGGCACAAACTGGGAGCCCCAGCCCGAGGCCGCAGGTGACAGCTTTCGTCTGGAGATCCATGTCTTCCCATAGATCAGGGAGTTTTCTCATTTCCAGAAAATTGAGCTGCCTCACTGCATTGTCTCTTTTGATTGACCCGAACGGAAGCTAGACAGGCTCACAGTCATCCTAGGCTCGGGTTTCGCTGCCATCCTGCTTCTCAGGCTCCTTTGCTTCCAAAAGGAAACTTTTCATGTCTGTCCTTGTGGGATCTGCGCCGACTGAGCCTCATTCAGAGGCTGCCTAACATGCCTGGGCACTCCATCAGACTTTGATGCGAATGGCCTAGAGAAAGCTCCACAATCTATTCCTTCCTTCCTCGAGGGATCATAGCTCCCTAGAGCCATCGCCAAGGAATTGTGGGCATAGATGGTGGCACAGGTCTCGAGAGCCACATGACTGAGGGCACCGAGGGGACCGCAAAATGCTCGTCTGTAGGTCAAGCCTGCCTGTACGGGAGCTGTCCCCAGTCATGGCACCCTGTGGTTTGGCCTCCACTGATACAGCAATGGAACTAATGTCCATTCCCAGCGCCTGGCCCTGGTCTGGTGGTAGGATCATTCAGGACAATTGTTTTCCTAATGAGTCCAGCCTGAGGACACGGGTGCTGTGCCTGTAGGAAGAGCACATTGTGGACAGTGTCTGCTCTAGAATGTTTTAGCCTATGCCAGGAGCATCCTGAGCTGTGTGGAGCCTTCTGATCGTGCCAGGGGATGTCCCCTGCCCTGGGGACCCAGAGGCTCGTGAATCCGTGTCAGTTCCACGCCAGCCTGAGACAGATCTAGGAGGTCAAGGACAGACCTGGCTTTTGAGCGGGACCCCCTGTCACAAACGATAACGACATCCCAATAGAGTAAAAATGCCGGTGACAAAGCCTGCCCAAACCTCCGCGGGACCGTTCTGGGTCCTTCCTGGCCGGTTGACACGAAAGCCCGTCACCCTGGGGTTCTCTGGAGTCACCAGGAGGCCTGCAGCGCCTTGGTGAGAAGCCTGAGCCAGCAGTTGCAGCAGGCTGGAGTTACACCCCTCTCAGCTAGGTGCTAGGGACCCATTTTTCCCAGGCGCCATGCGCATGCGCAGGGACCAAAGTCGCAAATGAACAAGAGAGAACAGCCTTCTAGCTCAGCATGGGGCCTCGCGCCTTTGATCTAAGAGTGAAAGAGATCCTCTAAGTTTCAGGGGAGGCAGGGCTCTATGGTGCTCAGTGACCTTTAGGCCGGTGCTGCCTAGAGTGACAGACCCTCTCCCACGCAACCAGCACCTAGAGGAACTTCATGTCAGGCTGCTCCATGGTCAGTGCTGGAAATACTGAGAGGTGGCTGGGGAGCCACAGATCCTACATAGCACTTGGGTGTCTTTGAGAGGATGCAGAAAGGCGCTCACCGTGTAGCCCTGCCAGCCTGGAGCCAGGGACCTTCCTGCTTCTGGCTTCTGAATGTTTGATTTGCAAGCCTGAGCCATTGTCCTTGGTGCTTCTTGCTTTTATGAGCATAAAGTTGCGTGTGTTTGTGTGTGTGTTTGTGTGTGTGTGTGTTTCTCTGCGGGTGTGTTTGTGTGTATTGCGGTTGATTCCATTGGTTGTTTTGCCCTGGGAGGCTACCGCTCTTGTATCCCGACGAGATCCAAGAAGATGTGGGGTGTCCTGCTCTATTTCTTTGGCAGGGCCTTTAGAGCCTTTCTCTACTTCACTGACAAGAAGGCAATCAATGCTGAACAGTAACTTTGCCCTCTCATCCTTTAGTCTCAGCCTCCCACAGTCCTGGGGTTCTTGCAAGCATGGAACCATGCAAACATCCTACATGTATAATGAGCTCTCTCCCCTGCTCCCCATGATTGAAGAGAGAAAGCTTTTTCTCCCATGTACTGAGTGGTCTCTACACCAGACCACACTGATTCTTCTTCCTTCCTAAGAGTTCTTATCGAAGCTCATGACTTTAATTTCATATACTAAGACCACATGTATTTTGGTTTTTTTATGCATGGACATTGTCTTACCATAGAACTAGTCATTCTCAATGAAGAATTTATTGACCCAGATGGGCCCAAGTCATCCACGTCTTGGTGACTCTGAGGACCCAATGGTCAAATGACCTACGCACGCATGTCCCATCAGCTACCAGCTTGCTGTGAGTCCTTTCTTTCCTTCCTTGCTTGCTTCTTTGCTTGTTGGCATTCTCGCTTGCTTCATTTTTTCTTGCTTGCATGCACATACATGCCCTCTTACATACATGCCTTCCTGCAATCTTGCAGCCTTTCTTGCTTCACATCTTTCTATTTCTCTGTCTTCATTTAGGGTTTCTGCCTCGTCTCTTTGTGGCAACCACAAATCTGAAGCTCTTTCTTTCTGGATTAAAGTTTGGAATCAGCAAACATTACAGGGAGGCTGACGTCTCTTTTTTTCGTTTTTTTTTTTTTGCTTTTGTTTCTTTTTTTGTAGTTTCTCTTGTCACAGTGTTTGCTTAGACAGTATAAGATTTTTTTTTCATGTCTTTTCTTCGGCATCCAATATATTTCTCATTTGGTTATAATCCATGTGTGTCCTGCCACTCTTGTTCCTTTATTCAGTCCCTTATGCCTGTAGCATCCATGCCCTACTTACTCAATATACCTGTCAAACATTTTCACATTCTTTCTAAACTCTTTTGTCCTTCAGTCATTTTCCCTCCTTCCTCTCTGTTTTCTCTTTTTATTGCTGTAACTTGATTCACTACCAAGCTCCAGTAGAGTCTAGACATACAAAAGTTTCTCATCCTGGTTTTCAAGTTTTAACCTTTCTGTATCTTTTTAAGTTGTGAATATGGGTGATGTCTATGTTTCAGGAATGAATGAAAAACTGCAAAATTAGCTAATATGGTTTATATTTCCAGTCTGATTGCCTTGACAGATTTTGCATATATGGACACTAAAGTTGACGGTGGCTTGTTTGTTTTGAAGGCAACTATATTAAGACTTGGAGCATGATCTGATTCAATGGTCATTAGAAATTTTTTCTCAGATCATGGATAGAATAAAATTGATGCTTCATTTTCTTCCCTGTTCCTCTTTTGATAAAGTAGTGCTCCCTCATTCACAGCTCCTGTTCTTCTTAAAGATAAAGTAACTGAAGTGTCTGCAATAACAATAGGGAGAAATTCAGTCGTGTTAACTCTGCTTATGCCTTTCCACTGCCCTAGAATGCTGTAATTTGTTCCACATTCAGCTTCTTCCATCATAGAAGCTCCCAGAGAACACACTTGTTGATAACGTTTTCTGTCTGGCCCCATCCCACAGCCTTTCAGTCTTTTAAAAAAAAGAAACCACATAGTGTTCTACGGTAATCATAATGTGGTCGGCCTATTACCTCAGGCTTCTTATTCACTCATTCTTACATCTTAAATTAGCCTATAATTCTTGTCTATGTTAGTCACATGGCTTGGTACCTTTTATCAACGTGGCATTCTCTTGTGGCTTCCTCTGTGTGGGGGTGACGAATGTAGACTCAACCTTTCCTCTTTCCAGAGTTCTGCTGTTCTCATTGCCCCATCTCTACTTCTTACCTGGTCACCCTGCCTCTACTTCCTGCCTGGGCACTTGCCAATCAGCATTTTAGTAAAACTGTACAAGACCATTGTCCTACTGCAATCCTTCCCCTTTTTATCACAATGCTGGACCCGGCAGGCAGAAACCTCTGTCAACAAATGGCACCCCACCTGAATAACTACATTCACATAAAACCTGAGAGAGCTTGGGAAGTACTTCTAGACACAAAAAACAGTGTTAAGCATGGCTTCTTGGTAGCAGCATTTTCTCAGGTGAGCCCTTTTTTCTAGAGATAATTGTGTTTCATTTAAAAGAGACTTCCTGACTTAGCTTTATCTGCAAAAACCTTACAGTCCTTTTAAGAGGCTCTGCCACTAAACACTTAAATGGTTTTCATGAACAGCTAACAGCATGTTCTAAATGCCATAGAGTTGTGGCAATATACATTGCTCTGGCCAGTTCCTTTTCTGTGAAGCTAGACTCTCAGAAAGCCCAGGAATGGGGTGGATCCTTCCACTGATACCACAGCTGTATTTCTAGCCATATCACTTAGCAAATTAAAGACTCCTGTGTCAGAAAAAGAGAACTATACAGTAAAGATAGATTCAAATGAAAAAAAAAACTCTAAATGGTTTACCGTGTGTTTAAAAATATATGTAGACTTGGGAGAGAAAGAAATGATAAAGTCTTTAAAATAAAAAAGAAAGAGAAGCCGGGCCATGGTGGTGCACGCCTTTAATCCCAGCACTCGGGAGGCAGAGGCAGGCGGATCTCTGTGAGTTCGAGACCAGCCTGGTCTACAGAGCTAGTTCCAGGACAGGCTCCAAAGCCACAGAGAAACCCTGTCTCGAAAAACCAAAAAAAAAAAAAAAAAAAAAAAAAAAAGAAAGAAAGAAAGAGAGTAGTTGGATGTGGTGGCACACACCTTTAATACTTGGGAAGTGGAGTTCTGAGGATTTCTTGAGTTCAAGGTGTGGTGATACACACCTTTAATCCCAACACTTGGGCAGCAGAAGCAGGTGGATCTCTGTGAGTTCAAGGACAACCTGGCCTACAAAGTGAGTGCCAGGACAGCCAAAGATACACAGAGAAACCTAGTCTCCAAAAAACCAAAAGCTAAAAATAAAAGAATAGAGTTTAAAATAAAGCCACATAAAGATGAAAAATACAGAGAGAATCTGGATATCGTATGTCATTGTCTTCAAATGCTTTTATACTGAATAAGGAACAACACCTGCTAAAACACATTGATTACAAATGCTGCTGGATTAATACAGCACATAGTTTAAAAATGCTGTGACTTCTAAATTTAAGATATGTTACTTCGGAGAAGAGGTTTTGTTTGTGTTTCCACAGGAAATGAGAGGCTGTGGATTCATTCTGGGTTAAGAAAAAATCAGGTTTGATTAAGGAAGACCCCCTGAGAAATCTCTGATAGGAGCAGATGGCTCAGATGTCTGAGTTTTACATCCAGAACAGCCTCAAGACTGCTGGCTGATATGAGCAAGCCTCACAGAATACGCCAGTCAGGACTTGACCTCTTTTTTCTCATCTTATGTGTTCATTCCTCTGCAGAGAATATTGTTATCACACACAGGAACACACAGCTGTCATCTTGTTCTCTGCCATGTTTGTGATAGGATTATAACTTGAGCGCAGAAATTGTTGAGTGTCTGGCATTTATAGTCATCTTCTGTCCTCAGACATTTGCTTAACTGTGGCTCAGTATGGTCTGCCATTCCAGTGAGTACCTGTGCCTGTTGTCTTGCCTCGATTCTCCTTCCTAAAGCTGTAGTTTCTAATATGTCAGAGTCTGCCTTTTCACTCTCAACCTGGCTCCAAGGATACTTTCTTTCCAGAAATCTCTTTACATTTCTTTATTCTTGTTTGTAGCTGTTTTCACCTTTATAGAATTCACATAAAATGCTTTTTTTGTGTGTGTAATTTTTCCATTTGAAAATAGGAAACTCTGAATTAAGGACTCAATAAATAATCCTCCCTCCTATGATCGGTGCCTCGAGGCAGTCCAAAGGAACTGTGAGCCAGGAAAGGTGTCCCTAGTCTGTGATCTCAACAATGGAGGTGGGGCATGGTGATGCTTGCCTTGAACTCTGATTATCATCCTGGTTTATAGAACCAACACATACCAAGTGCACTCCGGTCTCTATGGAAGTACCTGAGTATATATAAGATTTCCCAGGGTAGAGGATTTCTTCAAGTTTATTATCTTGCCAAAAATTTTCTCCTATACTTTTCCTGTATTATGCCTTTTTTGTTTGTTTTTGTGTTTTGTCAAAAACAAAACTGTTTTTCGAGAGAGAATTTTTTTTGTAGCCCTGGCTGTGCTGGAAATTACTTTGTATCACAGGGCGACCTGGAACTCAGAGCTCCAGCTACCCCTGCCTCCCAAATAGTGAGATCAAAGACATAGTAGCTTCTTAAAAGTGATTTTATAGTCACTGAAGTTGCTGACCGCAGAGGGTTGATGGGAGTTTTCGATATTCTTTGCTTTCCAGAGTCAGACTTCCCGTATGCAAATCAGATCCTTTTGTAAATTGCAGTTGCACAAGTTTTTAATCCCAATACCAGCGTAGGGGTAGGGGTGAAGCAGAGTCAGGTGGGTCTTTGTTAGTTCGAGATTAGACTGGTGTGTGTGTGTGTGTGTGTGTGTGTGTGTGTGTGTGTACAAGTCCAAGACAATCACGGCTTTATTGTTTGATCTTTTCTTTAAAATAAAATTAAATTAAGAGCAAAATATAAACTCAAATCTGTTTCTACAAATGCACTCTAGAAGTCCCCTGGGAATTTGATAATAATGACAGTCATTTTGTCGTTTTCTGGAGCCACTAGCAGAAAATTGTAATTTTCCTTAAAAACCTAAAGCATACAGGTTTCGGCTTTCAGGCGTTATGCCTCCATTAACCCGATGCTTGGGACCCTTATTAGTACCCATGTGCGCATGCGCGCCACGCTTCCGCGTTTGTGTGGGCTGGGTTATGACGTCATTGTGCTGCGCGCCGCGGCCGGAGCTGTGGTTGCCGGAAGTTGAGCCGCGGTAAGTGAGTCGTGGTTGCGGAGCAGGCGCGGGGCTGGCGAGATTCAGTTAGGAAAGCTGAGGCATGTTTTCTGCTGTTCTGGAATATCTTTCACCTATCTATACTCGATCCCCTCCTTCCACGGCAGGAAGTGTTCCGATCCCGGTGTCGGGAGACTCCTCGGGTCGCTCATTCTGTCAAGTCCTGCCTTTGCGGTGTGTGTGGGCGGGCCCAAGAGTGAGCTTGTGCCTCTGGTCTGTGAAGGGCTTTGATCTTGTTACTTGTGTTATGAGGAGAACACAGTTTTTTCTTCAAGGCTTCTCTAAGAAAGGTTTTGCATTCCCTGCAAGGGTTCCGAGGTTAAAACTAATACTTACAGGAATCAGCCTGATGAGGCACGTGTCAGAAAGTTTCAGAGCCCGGTAAGGTCGCCTAGAGAGGTGACCCCAGCCTCAGGGAGGCTGAGGGAAGAGAATTGCTTTTAGGACCAGCCTGGCAATCTGTCACAGACCTTTTCGCAAACTGGGAAAGGGGCCTGTGGTGTATGTAGTTAAGTGCCAGAACGTTTCCTCGGCATTCCAGGCCTCTGGGTTCAATTATCAGGACATTCCACATTGAGACCGAATTCCACCTGTGTTTCTGTGTACAATGTTATTTTAGGTCTTTAATATTTCTAATTAAAGTGCGTTTATCGTGTGTGCTCGCATGAATGTAGGTATCAATAGAAGCCTCCAGAGACAAAATATGTCAGATCCCGACAGAACTGGAGCTACAGGAAGCTGTCTCATATGGGTGCTGGAAACCAGACCCAGGTCCTGCAAGAGCGGTACACACTCGTAACCACTAAGTCGAGATATCTTTTCTGTACATTTTTTTTAACTGAATGTCGTGTAGCCCGTGTTGGTTTTGAGCACTCACTCAGTGTAGCAGAGGTTGGCCTTTGAGTTTTGTGTACTTCTTCTTCCGTCTCCTTGGGTGCTGGGATTGCAGGTGTGTACCACTTTGCCTGGTTTATCTGGTGCTGGAAAACTGAACCTTGGGCTTTTTGCATGCTGGGCAGTACTATATCAACTTGTAGCTACCCTCCCATTCCAATCACCTTATCCTTAAAGCCTGGTCACAAATACCCTTTCCCTCTCCAGTGTACTCTCCAGTGGGTTTTGTTGTTGTTTTGACTTTTGTCTTTTTATTATGATTATTTGTAACCCATGTAATTGGTAAATACACACGTCTGTGTCTGTAGACCTGAGAGCTCTATCTTGGGCTTCTCCTTTCCCTTGAGGCTGTATATTTTTGTCATAGGACCTCAACCCACTGGCCTCAGTTTGTGAAAGCTCATGACTTCCTGTTGTTTCCAGCTTGCCTCCCCCAGTTCTTACTCAGAAAGTCATGTGAGGAGCCAAGGACTGTAGCCAGCAGTCAGAGCTCATTGCTGGGTCGGTTCTGGGAGTTGCACATGCTCTTCGTTGAGCCACGTTGTCTTTGAAACCTGCTAGATTGCCTTCATTGTCCCTCGGTAGCTTAATGCATTCATTTGCCCATAGTGAGCTCTACTAATATACAGGGATTTTCATATCACTTATTAGTACATCCCAACATACCTTTCTGTGTGTCTGGTATACTATACATGCTTAACAAATATGCATGAGTACACTTAATGAATGGCGTATTTGAATGCCCATTATACTCCAGGCTTTTCTCTAAGTCCTAAAGATGAAACAGGATCCCATAGTCCCACTTAGTGGTGATGGTGGTGGTGATTGTCAGTAAATTGTACACTTTAATGAGGTGGGAGTGTATTCCTTAATCTCAGCACTTGAGAAGCTAAGGCAGAGAAGGAGCAAGAGTTCAAGCTGCGTGTGGTGGGCCACGGGCTTTTATTTTGAAAGTTCTAGAGTGGGAAGCAGGGCACTGACGAATATTAAGCAAGGAGGACGTGTGTTGACATCTCTAAGTCACTGAGGCAGCAACTGGGGACACCCATGTGGGTTCTGTGGTGGTGATCGGGTGATGAGAACAGCAGCGCATGTGCAGTGTGGCAACCGGCAGCAGAGCTCTTTGCTTATGGTCTCCTTTTATGCTGCCTTCCCTCAGGTTAGACTTGGTGTCTGTTGGCCTCAGTCTTCTCCCTTCTTTAGGGAAATGAGGCTCACAAATACCTTCCTCCTCTTCCTCCTGGTTTTCCCTCCCTCCCAGCGTCTGATGGCTGTGTAGTCCTGGGCAAGTTAAGGGACAATTGGAATTTCCATGTTCATGGCAGACTGGACAAGTCCTTTTCACCAGCTCTAGGTTTAGCTCTGGAATTTGGGATACTCCCTATCTTCTTTGCCCAGGCCACTGCACTTTGAACTGGCTTCTTCATGGCAGACGGGAACAAGTGTGGAAAGGAAGTCTCTTCAGGCAATCCAACTGTGTGGGGGAGGGTGCCAATTCCATGGTGTTTCCTAAAGCCCTGCTAGTGGCTTGGTAAACACATCATGTTCTTCCTACAGGCATGCTCTTATGTCTCCAGCAAGGTCTGGATGCTGCCTACATGGCTGTCGGAGGCTGTTGTCCATTTCCTGTGTCCTCCCCTCAGTCCTCCGCTGGCTGCCTTCCCTACCCCTTGCTGAACTCACCATCTTACACCCATCAGCAGAGGCTCTTCTCCTTTCTCTGTTGCTCCTCACCCACTCTTTTTTGTTTGTTTGTTTGTTTCTTTTTGTTTTGCTTTTACATCCTAACCAAAGTTTCCCCTCCTTCCTCTCCTCCCATTCACCCCCCCACTTGTGGAATATTAGTTGAAGATGTGTTGCATTTGTTTATGCTGTGGAATATTTGTTTAATGATGCAGAGATGTGCTGCATTTTATGTTGCATTTGTTTAACTGTGAATACCGTCACTTTGCCTGTCTGTTCATTTTCTTTGCTGTTTACTAACGATTCTTACCTCGGTAGCCTCAGTTTTTCTCTTTTCTCTATTAGCTGTTGTCCGCCTTTCCAGCCAGTGTTGGTGAGAGCAATGTCATCCTGCTTCCTCCCATCCTCACTGTTTGCATTGCTGCCAGCGCCAGCATCCACCACACTGCTATCTCCCAGCAACTGTCCAAAATGTGCAGCTTTCCTGCTTCATCTCCGAACTGGTTGACATATGTGTCTTGCTGGTGTTGCCCTGTGTTTCCTAGCCTGGGCGTTTCCCTTTTGATTACATCCTTGGGCTTTTTTCCCTCTTTTGCTCTGAATACCAGTTTTCTTCAGGGCTATACTCACAATTCTACGACCTTACCCACAATTTCATGCTAACCTACCTGTGACCCCTGCTCTGTTATCTACCCTCCTGTTATCAATCCTGTCATTCTTTCTGCGTTCTTTACTATGTAGCCATCTTCTTCTTGTCTTCCAGAAGAATGTCAGAGTCTTCTTGGATTACTTCCTTCATAGGATCTCCTCTCCCAGGCCTGGCAACTATCAGATTTCCTAAATTGTGTCTCCTGACACCATTGTACCTGCTGTCCTCCTCCCTGCCTTTTTCTGTGCCTTCTTGCCTTACCTAGATTCCTGCCGTGCCTCCCCTGCTTGGGCCAGCTTAGCAGTCTACCCTTGTTACTGCATGATCCCTTTGTAGAGTGCAGAGCTCTGCTGGAATGCTGGTCTTTTTCCTGTCAGGCCCTTTAGGCTATGGCGTAGTCTACTCTGGTGATTAGAAGGTTTCCAGCTGCTCCATCCTTGCACCTTTCCATCATGGTGTCCAGGCTCATTCCTGTTTGCCTGAACATACCCAGCTGCCCATTCGTTCCTAGATCTGGTCATCAGCAAGCCATCACTGTGTACGTGTGAGTGGCTGGGGGCTGAGGCATGCGCTGGGAAAGCAGTGATGGGAACATGGAAACCAGCACAGCTCTGTTTGGACTTTCCTTCCAGGAAAGACAGATAATCATAATGTGTAAAATAATGGGCATAGTGGTACACTGGCCCTTCCCTGGAATCTGGGCACTCACGAGGTCAAGGTGGGAGGAATTTGAAGCCAGCCTGAGCTACATAGTGAGACTCTATCTAAAATAATAATAATAATACAGCTGACTGGTGAACGTGAGGTACAGACTGCTTTTGGAAGGTGTAGTGTCAAAGACTGGACTCAAGCTGAAGGCCTTCTGTAGAAAGAATGGCAGGGCTGAGATGTAAAGGGAGAGAAAAATAACTGACTGGGGTGTAGGACAAGAATGTTCCTTGCTGTGCAGAAGCCATTGGATGATCCTGGAATTGATGTGGAAGCAAAACAGCTTCCTCTCCTTTTTTCTTTTTTGATTTTGAGATGGGGTCTTACTCTAGTGTAGGCTGGCCTCAAACTCAACACCCTCTTACTTCACTGACCCTAGGACTGGGATTGCAGAGATGTATGCTGAAGTCCCCTGCCTACCTTTCTCCCTTTGGCATACTGTAGTGTGTGTGTGTGTGTGTGTGTGTGTGTGTGTGTACATGCACGAAGTCCAAAGGTAGACAGTGGGTGTCCTGCCACTCTTTACCGTATTCATTTGCAGCAGGGGCTCTCGCTGAACCTGGACCTATGCTGGTGACCACCAAGCTCCAGTGCCTCCACGGCATTCAGGTTACAGGCACACATGGCTCTTCCTGGTTCTTTACATGGGAGGTGGGGATTTGAACTCAGGTCTTCATGCTTGCTCACTAAGTGCTGTTACCCACTGAGCCACCCACTCTGCCCCAGTTATCTTCCTGATCCAGTACTCGTTGGTGCGGCCGCTGCCATCTGCCTCCATTTCTCAACATTTAGAAGTATTATGTTGGGCTGTTTTATTTTGCTTTGCTTTGCTTTGTAACCACAGGATATCACTTTTCTTTTTTCTTTTAATTAAGAAGAAACTAGCCAAGTTCAGTATTTTGTAGTATGAGACTCAAAAGAAAAAAATGGTTCCTCTCAGCCTTCCCTAGGTCCCTGTTGAGAGTACTCTTCTGGTTTGTAAAGCCTTGGCTGAAGGGTGTTCCTGGGAAACAATCTGACCCAGTATTTGCAGTTTAGACATCCCTCCTCTTTCCTCCTCCCACACCTGTGCAGACCTCTGTCACAGTTGTGCTGCTGTTTCCAGCATGCGTTGCGTAACACAGTTAGCTTCAATGCTATCTGCTACCAAACCCTGAAACATTGCATGCATGGCGGGTGGGGGCAAGAGAGTGGGTAAATGTTTGCTGGAAAATAGGAAACCTGTACATCTTTAACACGTTTTGATGTTAGCTCAGTCGTGTTAGCTCATCACTCCCATGTTGGGGATTGTACTTGTTAAGCAAGGGCTCTATGACCGAATTAGGTGCCCAGCCCCTTTGCTGTCTGTTTTGTGTGCCTCTCACACAGCTACTATGTGCATTTTCTGACTGAATAATACTGCAGTAAGTAGCATCTCATGTAGAAAGGTCTCACAAGTTGAAAGACTTAGATGGGAAGTGGCAGAGGTGGGATTTGAACTCTAGTCTTTGGCTTGTGAAACTGTGTCCTGCTCCCTCTCATTCATCCTACAATGTACCAGATTGCACTGTGTTCTTGCCGCTGGGTTTCAGATCCTCTTAAGAAAACTTTTCTCCCCTGGTGCTATAGACTGAACCAAGGGCCTCAAACAGGTTGAACAGGTGCCCAACTACTGAGTTACATCACCAGCCCTGAAACTTTAATTTATACATTTTTTATTATTTAAAACAATTTTTGAATTTGAATATATTTTGATCATTTTTCTCCCCCAAGTCCTTTCAGATCCTCTTCCTATCCATACTCATCATACTTTAAGTTCCTTTTTTTAAGTTCTTAAAAAAAATACAAAAACAAAGCCCCCAAAACCAAAAACACAAAATGAAACAACATCCAAATAGAAACAAACAAATAAACAAACCCACCAAACTGTAACCAAATGAAGTGCATAAAAAACTACCGCGAAGTCAACTACTCCTGAATATGAGCCTGCCTGGAATGGCTGGTAGACCTAGGGTCACTGAATTGGAGAAGACTTGACTTTCCCTCTTACAGAAAGTATAAATGGCAGTGGCATTGTTAACCTTTACCCTTGTGACTAGGTTTCCGTGTATTCATTCATTCATTTTAAAAAATTATATAATAAAATAAAATAAAAAGTAAGATAAAAATTGTAACATGGAAGTTGGAACCAACAAAAGTAAAAGAGCCCAAGAGAAGGCACAAGAATCAAGATCCACCGGTTCATACACTCAGGAATCCCATAAAAACACTAAGCTGAAAGCCATAATATATGCTAAGGACCTGGTGCAGACCCGTGCAGGCCCTGTGTCTGCTGCTTCAGTCTCTGTGAGTTCGAATGAACTTTGCTCGTGTTGATTTAGAGTGTGTGTTGGTTAGGGTTTCAATTGCTGTTAAGAGGCACCATGACCGAGGCAATTCTTTCTGTGTAGTGTGTGTTTTTTTTTTGGGGGGGGGGTGTTCAAGACAAGGTTTCTGTATGTAACAGTCTTGACTGTTCTGGAATTCACTTTGTAGACGAGTCTCTGCCTCCCAAGTGTTTGGATTAAAGGCGTGGCAACCACAACGATTCTTATAAAGGAAAATATTTATTTGGATTGCTTACAGTTCAGAGGTTCAGTCCATTATCATTGTGTCAGCATGTAGGTAGGCAGACATGGTGCTGGAGAGGTAATGTAGGTAACAAGAAGTGAACTGTCTCACTGGGTTTGGCTTGCATACATGAGACCTCAAAGCCTACCTCCGCGGTGACACACTTTCTCCAACATTCCATACCTACTCCTACAGGGCCACATCTCCTAATAGTGCCACTCCCTTTGAGGGCCATTTTCTTTGAAATGATCCCAGAGGGCTTTGTTTTCTTGGTGTCTTCTATGCTCACTGGCTCTTACACTTTTGCATGGGGTTCCCTAAGCTCTGAAGGGAGGTATTTAGGGCTGTGTGTTCAAGGTCTCGCTCTGTGTATGTCTGGCTGTGGGTCTCTATATTTGTTCCCATCTGCTGCAGCAGGAAGTTTCCCTGATGGCTGAGCAAGGCACTGATCTATGAGTATAGCAGGATATCATTACAAGTTATTTTATCACTATGGTATGTTTGTTTTTCTTTTTTTTTAGACCAGGATTATTTGGTTTTCCCCGGGGTCCCCAGGCTATCTAGTCTCTGGTTCTTGGTTACTCACACAGTGTCAGGTATGGGTTCCATCTCATATAGTGGACCTAAATCAAATCTCTTATTGGTTGGTTATTCCCACAAGCTTTGTGCCAACACTGCCCTAGCATATCTTGCATACAGTACACCATTGTAGTGCACAGGGTTTGTGCAGCCTGAAACTTTAAAAAGGATTTTTTCTGTATGTGTGTGTGAGAGAGAGAAGAGACAAGAAGAAGAGAAGCAAGAGAGTCAAGAGAGGAGCAAGAAGCAAGAGAGCGAGCTGTGCCTGGTGGCCAATTTTAAGGGTGCACATGTCACGTAGCAGATGGTGGAAAGGCACCTGGGAACAGAGGATGGCTTAACTGCTTTGGTGGCAGAGGCAGGCAACCTCAGATGTCAGCCCTCACACCTAGTTTGAGACAGGCAGGGTTGGTTTTCCACTGTGAGCACCATGCTAGCTGGTGGGGGAGCCTCTGGGAATTCTGTCTCCACTTCCCTATCTCCCTGCTGGAGCTCTGGGCCCTAGGAACGCCTTCCTTTCCTCCTTTTCTATGAGGGTTCTCAGCAGGAACTAGCCAAACAGCCTGTGCTGTGGTTGGTGAGCTCCTTTGAGGGAGGAAACCCCAAGTGGGCACATCTTAGGCAGAGTTGGGGGATCCATGTTTGTGGATCACTATGGCCAGTACAAAGAGGGATTGGAAAATGGATTACAGCTTTGTCCCTGAGTAAGTCCTGGATGCCAAGCCCTGGAGCAAATATTCCCATCTTCCTTCACCCTGGCATCTGGGGTTGTAGACACTGGCCATGCTTTACAAAATGGGAAGTCTAGGTGAGCTTGGAAATCTAGTGAACTTGGAGGCTGGCTTCTAGGAGCTTCAGACCCAATTTCCCAGTGTGCATCCTGCCAAATCTGCATCTGGTGTTTTATCTTTGAACCATTAATAAACACTTTCTGCTCCCTCAAAGCAAGCAAACAAAAAGCCTGAGACAGAGAAATGACAATAAGGCCATCTGGGGGATGAGTGGGCTGGTGTGCTTTTCTGCTCCCCTCTCCAGGTCCACTTTCCCTGAAGAGAGCTTTTTGTTTTTCTCTGACTGATAATTTTCTACCAGTGTGTCTCTTCCATTTCTAACAATCCTACACTGGCCTGCAATTTGTGTGTGCAATCCAATTAGGCCCATGCTGAGAGACAGCTGCTGGGTGGCCTCAGCACACCCCAGCCAACACATCTTCTTTTCCTGACCACCAAAGCCCAAGTACCTCTTTCTTCCGCGTGTTTGGTAACAAAAGGCCAGAATAGCATTGTAAAAGTGCTAGTTCATGGAGGACAAAGCTTATTTAAAGCGGGCTCCTTCCGTATTAGAAGGAAGTCAGCATCTGCTAACCCATGTGGGCCTCTGAAGCTCTTGGTAGACTTGGCGCGCGCCTCTCTCTCTCTCTCTCTCTCTCTCTCTCTCTCTCTCTCTCTCTCTCTCTCTCTCTCTCTGTGTGTGTGTGTGTGTGTGTGTGTGCTTTTGGAGACAGGATTTTCTGTGTAGTCCTGGAATTCACTCAAGATCATGAACTCAGAGGGTCCATCTGCCTCTTGAAGTGCTGGGTTAAAGGAGTGCGCCACCACCTCACTGCCTTGTGGCTTGGTCTTAACATAGGAGATTTTCTTTCCCATATTTATTCAGATTTAGCCCACACATAATACTGATCATGATGGTGTTTTTACAAAGGTACATGCAACCCAGGTCATGCTCTAGAATCTTCTGGCTCCCTGGAAGGCTTCCTTTTGCCCTTTCTTCATCATCTACTTGCCCCTACCCCGGAGTTAGCTTAAACCTAAAACATCTTGTTGATGGGGTTTTCTGCTGTAGAACAAACCTGTGTGTCTAAGTATTAAAATGGGTCTTCTTAGGGTTATCTTTTGCAAAAACACTACCAGAAGACCCTCTTTATCCTTCTCTTAGAAACTCCATTCATATTCCCCCCACCCTACCCACCATGCATACGCGTTCAGTGTCCCAAACAGAACTAGCATTTCAGTACACTCAGCTTTCTGTTCTGGTTTTATCCGAGCAGAGCCATGTTCCCACCATGCCCAGTGTGTCTTCTGACTCCCTCAGTTTGCAGCAGAGCCTCAGTTGGAATTCTGACACTGACCCCTTGGACAGTTGTCACCGAGTCCTGGTCATCCATTCTGCAGAATGTTTTTTCAGTTTGGGTTTATTTGCTGTTTATACCTAAGGCAGCAATGTTCTCATCCTTTTGACATGACAGCACAAAATGCCTGTCTGCTGGCCTTAACTTTGACATCCTCAACAGCTTTGTGTGTCTGTGTGTGTGTGTGTGTGTGTGTGTGTGTGTGTGCGCGTGTGCGTGTGTGTGTGTGTGTGCGCGAGCTCTGAGTGTACCAAGTGCAGACCATACCACTGGGCCATACCCCAGCATAAGGTGGTGTCTTAATGACCAGGTTTTATCGCTATGGTCACTTTCTTCCTTGTCATTCACTGTTATTTTGTAGAGAGCTGTGCTGAGACTAAAGGGAGACTCTGCATGTCCCTCTATAGGAACACTTTCAGAAGGACTTCCTTTTTTCTGCTTGTGTGTAGTAAGGAGCACCTGCTTCTGAACTCTGAGGTCCTAGTCTTCGTCAGTAGGACAGTAGGTCATAGACCTTTGTGTCAGTCTGTAGGTTCCCAGGTGTTCCTTAGACTTGCCGCACTGCCCATTTTATTTTATTTATTTTGGATTTTCGAGACAGGGTTTCTCCGTAGCTTTTTGGTTCCTGTCCTGGAACTAGCTCTTGTAGACCAGGCTGGCCTCGAACTCACAGAGATCCGCCTGCCTCTGCCTCCCGAGTGCTGGGATTAAAGGTGTGCGTCACCACTGCCTGGCCCTGCACTGCCTATTTTAATAAGCTTCCAGGACCATAGTCTGTCTTCCCAGACATAGAGGCTCTGACTCTTGTGTCTCTTGAGGGAGATTCCCAGAAGGGAATCTAGGATTCATCCCAGTGACATCTGTTTTTTTTACATTATTATTTATCTGTGCGCGCGTGCACGCACACATATGCACGTGCGCCTGTGTGTGTGTGCATGTGCACGTCATGGCACTCATGTGGAGGTTAGAGAACAGTTGCAGGAGTTGGTTCTCTCCTCTGACCATGTGGTCTTAGGGATCCCGCTAAGGTTTGGTGGCAATTGTTTATCCACTGACACTGAGAGCCATTTTACAAAGGACTACCAGTGAGGGTTGGGGGCCAGCATGAACCATGATCTGTACTGTGGGAATTTACAGGTGAGTGGATGGAGGCGGATGGGCAAGACATGGCACCAAATGCCGGGAGCTAGCTCGGAGACAGCAATGCCGGCCTGTCGCTGCTGAGCCAGAAGCAGAAGAGGGCAGACGGTGTGAGAATTGTTGGGAAGGTTTTCAAGCACAGGAAAGCCCCAAGCTGGCTTCAGGATGCTAGGCAGTCAGTGTCACCTGTGACACTCTGGGCTGAACATTTCCAGGTTTTTGGTCTTTTATTCAAGAATAAAATAAACCTCATAGAGATGGCAAGAAGACACTATTCAAATGAAAGCGAATTAGGTTAGAGTATTCTGCAAGAGAGCATCAAGCCACATGAAGGAAGATACTCAAGGGCCCCAAGTTACTGCCTGGGCTCTCTGTATGGGCTCTAAAGAAGGAGTTGTTGCTAAGGTGTTTTAGATTTTGGATAGTTCCCTATATTGATAGATTAGATCACATAATACTTTTTCTGCTGCACACGTCACTTCCCTGTATCTGATTTTAGTTATGTGCACTTCCAGTCTGCATAGGTATAAGATGGTGGATAGGAGGTTGTCCCTAAAAATTCACCTGAGGATGCAGTTTTGCTTATTATACTATAAAACTGGGTCTTATACCTGGACACAGAGAGTGGGATTAACTGGAAGCTGTCTGAATTTGACCATTGTCAAAGGAAGGAGAAACCCATTCAATTGTTGGGAGAGGAGTAGTGTGTGTGAGTAGGCCAGTATAGGTGGGGGTCCTAGGTTGCTACCAGGTTGCCAGGTACATTGTTCAGAGAGGTTTGTGTATGTGTGCATAGTATAGGCAGGTAAATGTCTCAGGCTCCTAGGTGCATAGTTAGAAGAGGCAGGTGGAGTCCCAGTTTGCTAAACTATTCCCTATGCTTGCTTGTCTCCGAAGCTAAGTGTTGGGGAGCAGAAGGAGCAAGCCTCTGTTGGGGAGAGCTTCGATGCAACTGCTGAAAGCGGTCATTAGGGAGCAGTAGGCAGCTTGCCTTTCTTGAACTCAAGTTTGAGCTTCAGGGAGGCCGAGTCATGAGCTGAGAGTGCAGGAGTTGACAGACAGTGGCAGGAACCAGGAGAAAGTGTGAAGGAAATCCCCAAGATGTGGATGTGTGGCAGTGAGGTATGACGCCGTGCTTCTGAGGACCTGGAACCCTGTAGATTCAGTCTTTCTAAGGTGGTACCAAGTCCCAATAACTTTTAAATGTGCTTCCTCTAGTGCTGAGAACTGGGTGAGTGTTCTTCATAAACTGTATTTATCTGATCATAAAGATACATTTACGGGGAGCTGGGCTTGGTGACATATGCCTGTACTCCCAGCACTCAGAAGATCAAGGCGGGGGTTGTGAGTTCAGAGGTCTGCTTGGTCTTCATTGAAAGATCACAGCCAGCCTTTGCTATATACTGAACCCTGTCATACTCTCTGCTCTGCATGCCCAGTATTACAAGGTCACATTCTGGACCAACTGACTGTGGCCTTCTGTGGAGGCCCAACAGCAAGTATTTCCTTCCACCTTGTCAGACAGTTTTAGCTTGTTCAAAGTTGTTTTTGTTTGTTTCTATAGCTCTATTCTGGCTGAAATTTCAGTCTCTCTAATGCATAAAAACAAAATAAACAAGATTTTTCAACTTTTTTCTAATTGTGTGGTGTGTGTATATGTGGTTGCGGAGGCCGGAGGAGAACACGGGGTTTCCTGCTCGCTCACTCTTCCTTCTCTCCTTGCCGTGGGGTCTCCATTTAACATGGAGTTCACGGTTTTGCTGACTGGCCTGCCATGGGCTTCTAGCGTCTTCCTGTCTGCCATCTAGAGCTGGGGTGACAGCTGTGTGTGTCCACACTCAGGTTTTTAGGTGGAATCTGGAGGTCCCAACTCAGCAAGTGTTCCCGCCACTGAGCCCTTTCTCCAACCCCTGGTTTTGACATTTTTAAAGGGATTGTAGCAAGGGAGAATAATATATGACAGAAACTATTTGTGCTTTGCATTTTCTAGAATATTTACTTCCTAGCTGCTTTCAGGAACAGCTTTTGGGCCCCCTGTGTGGCTGGTGCAGCATCCTCTGAGCAACATCACTTGACAAATGATCCTCAAAGTGACACTTGGATGCTTCCACTAGTGGGAGGCATGAGCAGCCCATTTCCTGTCTGGACTGCTCAGGCAATATTAGTCATTTTGGGTTGCTTTTGGAAATTGTCTTACAGTGTGTCTTCTGTGCTCTGGCCTTGAGTGATGTCTTACAGTGTGTCTTCTGTGCTCTGGCCTTGAGTGATGTCTTACAGTGTGTCTTCTGTGCTCTGGCCTTGAGTGAAAACAAGAGCACCTATTTCATGTCAACATTTGTCAAGCATCTTCTGTACTCTAGACACTGCTCAGCTGAGAAGAGGTGAATGAGACAACCTTCTCTTTTTAATGCTAAAAAAGTATTTTTTAGATTTATTCTCCTAACATTAAAAAATTAAAACATGGGGGGCTGGAGAGATGGCTCAGCGGTTAAGAGCATTGCATGCTCTTCCAAAGGACCCGAGTTCGATTCCCAGCAACCACATGGTGGCTCACAACCATCTGTAATGAGGTCTGGTGTCCTCTACTAGCAGGCATATATGCAAACAGAATATTGTATCCATAATAAATAAATAAATATTTTAAAAAAAGTTATTCTTTTAAAAAAAATTAAAACATGGCAGATAAAAGATTCAGTTTTTAGGGCTGGAGAGATGGTTCAGGGGTTACAAGCTCTGGCTGCTCTTGCAAAGGACCTGGGTTTGGTACTTAACCCCCACATGATGGCTCACGACTGTCTGTAACTCCAGTTCTAGGGCTGTTCACTTCTGGCCTCCCTGGACACCTGAATACTCATAATAAAAACACAGACTCACATGCATATAAATAAATATCTTAAAAAATTCTAAAGATTCAGTTTTAAGCAATTTTCAGTCTTTAAAATCTATTTTTGTACCAGGTGGTGGTGATGATGCATGCCCTTGATCCCAGCACTTGTAGAGCAGAGGCAGGTGGTTCTCTGAGTTTGAGGCCAGCCTTGTCTATAGAATGAGTTCCAGGACAGCCAAGGCTACATAGTATGACCCCATTGATAGGAATTTTTCCTAACGCGAGCTCTTGCCAATGCAAAAATCCCAATCAAGAAATATCCGGGTTTAATGGGATTCCTGTGCTCTCGGGTGGCCCCGAGAGAACTGGGAGGCCACAAACACGACCACCAGGAGGAAGGAAAAGAGACAACCTGTTTCTCCTTTGGGAGCTATCTTAAATACCCTGTGGCATGCTGGGATTTGGAGTCCAGACAAATACAATGCTCAGGCCTGGGGACTGGGGACTACTCTCCCTACTTAACACCCATCTCTAAAACCAAAAAGAAAAAAAAAATCTGGTTTTGGATTTTTGTTTCCTCTTTTTTTCTTTCTTTTTTTTCCTTCTTTTTTTCTTTCTTTTTTAAAGGCTTTTCTTTCTTTTTTTTGGTTTTTTTAAAGGCTTTTGCAACATCTTTTTAGTGTATTAGGTTCTAGAGAGAAACAGAACTGATAGAATGAATATATCATTTATATGAGATTTATTAGAGTGACTTCTAGGCTCTGGTCCAGCTAGTCCAGTGGCTGTCTACCAACGGAAAGTCTAAAACTCCAGTAGTTGTTCTGTTCAGGAGACTGGATGTCTCAGCTGGTCTGCAGTGTGCTCTGGAATCCCAAAGAAATAGACTCTAATGCCAGTGAAGGAATGGACCTGCCAGCGAGAGCGCGGGAAAGCAGGCAATGAGCAAAAGCTGCCTTCTTCCAAGTTCTTTACTTAGTCCTCCAGCAGAAGGTGTGGCCCAGATTAAAGGTGGATCTTCCCATTTCAAAGACCTGGATTAAAGGTAGATCACCAATTACAATGATTAATTAAGAAAAATCCGTCACAGATGTTCCCAGCTGCTTAGGTGTAGTTAATTCCAGCTGCAGTCAGTCATCACCGTCTCCAGCCTTTACAAAGGACACAGAATTCTTCCATCTGACACAGTCTTCTCCTTTCCCTCCCATCAGTGGGAACGCAGGGTGGCGAGGTGTTAGTGTAGTCAGCTGGGATGGCGCTGATGACTGTGCTGGGTAACTCCTGGCACAGGCAAAGCCTACCCCATCCATGACCGTGTTACATGGTGTTAGGTTCCTCGAAGTCTAGCTTGTCCTAATGCTAACAGCAGATTCCTCCTCCTGTGTTACTGTCGTGGCTACATTCTCCTGCCACACAGTGAAGCCCAGTCACATCCCTAAAGAAAACAGGGTCTTGTAATTTGCTCAGAATTTCTCAAAAGCCAAATGAGCCAGAGAGTGATTGAAGCCTGTGCCTTTTAATGCTCTCAGCATAATGGTTATTGCCTTCATTTTTAAAAATTTTTTTCTAGAACCCTCTCAACAGCTTTATTTGGGTATAACTGACATTACAAATGGTCTCTGGCATTCTAAGTAGTCAACCTGCTGATCTTCCCAGTGCCTAAAGTGTAGAATGGTTTCCTTTTTTATCTCTGGAATCCTCTGGCCCCAGTAGAATTCTGTCTCAGTGCTCTCAGCAGGTCATCAGAGAGCATTGGGAAAATCAGTTGAGCCTGACTTGTGGAGGAAGTTGTGGACACCTAATTCCTTGGAGGATTCCGATGAGGTTGCTTTGTACTGCTGTCTGCTCCTGGGCTAGCCTCCTCTTATACTAGGTGATGACTCTGGCCCTGGCAGTTAACATCTCAGTGCCTCATTTACTGGTCTCTAAAGGAAACAATGTAACTGATACTGGGTTGTCATGGAAAGGGTGTGTACAATGTTTAGCGTAGTTCTTGGTGCTTGACAGAATGAGCATCCAGGGGAAACACTGTCCACTGGTCATCATGAGTCTTCGTAAAGGGAACTGGGGAGATAGTTTAGTCAGCAAAGGTCGGTCATAAGGACCCAAGTTTGCTCCTTAGAATCCATGTGAAGATTCTGGGCATAGACTAGCAAGGTGACTCAGCAGTGTGAAGGCGCTTGCTACCAAGCCTGATGACCTCAGTTCAATCCCAGAACCTACAAGGTGGAAGGATAGAACAGATTCCTCAAAATTGCCCCCTGACTTCCTTATGTATGGCATGGCATACTTGCACACCCTATCGCCTCTTATTAAAAAACAAAAATAACTTAAAAATAAAGGCTTGGCACAGTGGCAAGCATTTGTAGTCGAAGTGCTGGGGTTCCAGTCATTCTAGCCTCTGAGCTCCAGGGCAGTGAGGTGGGTGTTGTTCCTGAAGATGACCCCTGGGTTGTCCTCTCATCTCTATGCACACATACACCAGCACACGCATGCCCACACACCTTTTAAAAGGCATCCCATGCTGTAATGGAAGCTCTTACCTGTGGGACCAGGAGCCACTACATCCCAATAACTGTGGGTGTTAATGAGAACTATGATGAGAAGGGATTTTCCCAGAAAGATTTTCTAAGAATACCACAGAGGCCTCTGGTCAGGAAACAGCAGCCATGCCAGCATCTCCTGAGTAGGGCCAGGTATCCTCCTACATCACCTGGCTACTGGCCAGACTTGCAGGCTTCTGGCCACCAACCTTGGTCTTTGTCCCTGCATAAGAACACATGGGACCCAGGCAACTCAATTGTTAAAGTTTTTTTTTTAATTATTATTATTATTTTACTTTTATCTGTGTTTGTATGTGAGTATAGTCCCCTTTGGGCCTCAGATCTCCTTGAGCTGGAGTTATAGGCAGTTGTGAGCTGCCATGTGGGTGCTGGGAACTCCAGTCCTCTGGAAGAACAGTCCATGCCCTTAACCACTGAGCCATCTCTGCAGCCTCAGGCACCTCCTTTTCCTGAAGCTTGCAGAGAACCTGTAATCCCAGCATTCTTGAGGCTCAGACAAGAGGACCGAAAGTCCATAGGCATCCTGAGCTACATAGTGAGACCCTGGGTGAGCCTTTGCCTGATGCACAGTGTTGGCCTTTGTGATCAGTGAAACTCGCCAGTTCTATAGGGGAGGGATTATTCATCCCCACCTCCTGTCTTCTGTTTTTCTTGGTTTTTCCCAAGCCCTGTTGAGAGTATTCCATCCATGCATACAGGGCTCTGGTGCCCAAGTGTACTTTAAGGGGGCAGAGCATTCTGAGCCTGTGGAAAGCAGCTGCCCCCGGGGCATTCAGCAGCAAAGTAACCTAGCCCAAACCTTGAGGACACAGACAGCTCCTCTCCTGTAGTGACTCTGAGTTCATGGCTGCTCCCAGTTTTCTATTAAATTGCATTTTAGAGAGTCGTAGGCATTATCATCAGTGTACAGAAGATTCCCTGTGGTGTTCTTTGTCCTTGCTCTTTAAGGTCCTGGAACTCACAAGATCCTCCTACCTCCTTCTTCCCTGCCCCCCCTCCCATGCTAGAATTAAAGGCACACACCACCACACCCATTCCCTTTTTGATTTGTAATCATTAATGGATATTTATTGTACATATTAATGGTTTACTGTACCTCCTCAATACATGCAGATATCGTGCTTTGATAACCATTTTTCCTTATGATGCTCACTTCCCTCCCCTCCCCCATCCCTTCCACCTCCTATCTTTCCTTCCTTAATAATCTTTTTTTCTTTGTCTAATTCTGGCGTTTGCAGCTTAGCGGAAACACGTGCTAATTTGTCTTTCTCTCTCCTTTAGCATGATGACTTTTATCAGACGGTCTGATTTTATTTTTCTCTGCACTCCATTGTGTATCTATACCGTTTGTCTTTAGCCACTCTTCTGCTGTAGAGCCACTAGGCTGATTCCAAAGACTGATTGATGTGTACAGCGTTGTGATAAGTGTGGACATCTGATATCTCCTGTATATAAGGTCTTAGAACCCTTTGGTTTATGCCCAGGGAACAGTATAGCTCAGTTATTTGCTAGCTAATATTTTAGTTTTTTTGAGGAATCCTGTACTGTTTTCCATAATGGCTGAACTACTTTTATTTCTACCAACAGCACATATTGGGTTCCTTTTCCCTAAGTCCTTGCCAGCATGTGTTGTTGCTATATGTTTTTTGATTGTCATATATTCTGACAAGAGAGAGAATATCAATGTATTCGGATTTCACTAATGGCAAAAGATGTTGAACATATGTTTTTATATATCTATTGGCTGTCATACTCTGTTGAGAACTGTCTGTTCAGTTTGTTTGCCCATTTGATGGTTGAATAACTTGTTGGTTTTTACTGAAGTTGTCACATATTGTGGATAATGAAGCCTCTGTCAGATGCATGACCTGCAAAGTTCTCCTCTCCTGTAGGCTCTGCTACAGTGTGGTTGCTCTTTAATTTGATGTAGCCCCATATGTCAGCTCCCAAGGATCAAAACTGAATCATCATCTCAGTTAATGCAGAAAATGGCATTTATAAAATTCAGCATATTCTCTCAATTGAAAACTCAAGAAAGCAGACAGAGAGCAATTGCAGCTCAGAGTGGAAAAGGCAGGATAGGACAAACCTAGGACTTCTGTCAGACTGAGGAGCAGGAACTGGCTGCAGTGCCTCAGAGGGCAGAAAGAATGAAGTGTCTGTACTCATACCTCATTCAGTACTTGAAAGTTTAGATAGAATATCCAGGAAGAGAAAGAAAGAAAGAGAGAGAGGGAGAGAGGGAAGGAGAGAGGGAGGGAGGGAGGGAGGAAGGGAGGGAGGGAGGAAGGGAGGGAGGGAGAGGGACGGGGGAGGGGAGGAGAAAGAGAGGGAGAGGGAGAGAGAGAGAGAGAGAGAGAGAGGTATAAACAGGAAGGGAGAAGTCAAATTATCCCTGATTGCAGATGGCAGGAGTCTGCTGTTAGAAAATCCTCATGACTCCACCGAGACTCTTAAAACCCATAAACAAATCCAGCAAGGGAGCAGAGTACAAAATCAATGTTAAAAAAAATCACTAGCTTTTCCATGTGCCAGTAATGAACTCTCTGAGACAGAAATGAAAGAAAACAGCCACATCACTACTCAAAACAGAATAAAACCAGAATAAACCCAGCTGAAGAGGTGAAAACCTCCACCTTGAAAAGTAGGGCAGTAAAGAAACTGACATCCGACAGTGGAAAGACGTATAGTGTCCATGAGTCAGCACAGCTAATACTGTTTCAGATGGCCACAGCATTGGAGCAGTGTGTAGATGGGCTACAGTCCCCAATAAAATACCAGCGATACTAGAAAAAAATCCTAAAACACATATGAAGGAAACGGGATATGGTAACGGTACCTGTAATCTCAGCACTGGAAAGGCAGATGCAAGAGAATTGAGAGATTGAGGCACTGGGCTCACACAAAATAAAACAAGTGTATGTGGAAATACAAAAGACCCCGTAGAATTAGAACAATTCTGAGTAAAAAGAGCAATGCTGGAGTCACCACAGTATCTAATTTCTATATGCTATAAAAGCTGACATGATGGAGCATGCCTTCAATTCCAGCACTCAGGAGGCAGAAGCTGGCAGGTCTCTCTCAGTTCAAGACCAGCCTGGTCTACATAGAGAGTTCCAGGCCAGCCAGGGCTATACGATGAGACCCTTTCATCTCATTTTATATCACACACACATACACACACACATACACACACACACACACACACACACACACACACACCCCTCATACTATAGTACAGAGTTGAAGCAAAAACAGCACAACCTATTGTAAAAACAGTTATGTAGACCAGTGAGATTAAAAAAAACAAAACAAAACAGAAACCCAGAATTGAATGCATGCAGCTGTAGCCATTGTAGAATTGATTCCTGAAAAAGGCACCAAGATCAAATATTGAAAGAAAAGACAGTCTCTTCCACAAATGGTGCTGAGAAAACTGGGCATTGGCATGTAGAAGACAGAAACCCAAACCCTCTGTCTAACACTGTACAGATGTGAACTCAGAGGGCTGGAGAGATGGCTCAGTATTTAAGAGCACTGGTTCCTCTTGCAAAAAAACTCAGGTTCCATTCCCAGTACCCACATTGTGCCTCACCGCCATCTGTAACTCCAGGTCCAGGGGATCTAGCCCCCTTCTCTTGCCTCCAAGGGTCCTGTACACAAATGGTGCATAGGCATTATTCAGGCACATAAGCAAACACATAAAATAATAAATCTTATTTTTAAAATTCAACTCAGGTTAAAGTCTTGAAGCTTTTAAAGTACTTGAAGGAAGACATCCACGTTCTGACTGAGGCAGCCATGTCCTCCATTAGCCCAGTAGCCTGTGTCTCTTATTTCTCCAGGTCACCTTCCTGGGCTCACCCATCTTGCCCATCATCGTCTTCTGTCTGACTGGGTAGTGGTAGAACACATGCCTTTAATCCCAGCACTCGGGAGGTAGAGGTAGGAGGATCTCTTGAGTTTGAGGCCAACCTAGTCTACAGAGTGAGTTCCAGAACACCAGGACTACACAGAGAAACCCTGTCTTGAAAAAATAAATTTAAAAAAATTTTAAAAATGTTAAAAAAGGAATGTCTGTCTTGTGTTTGTACCCCTGTCCTGATGCCAGCTCCACCTACACTCTCCCTGGCTCAGCATACTCGCTACCTACAGGGCTTTCTCTCATTGCTTTTTCTGGTTTGTTTTTGCTGTGCTGGGGATTGGGTCCAGGTCTCACTAGTATGTAATCACTGTACTCTAACCTTGGCCTTGTTGTCCCTTGAACCCCACAGAGATTATGTTTGGTCACCTTTCCTAAGCGTCCCCAGGGAGGACCCCCTCTTTCCTGTTTTCATTTCCTCTGCCCTACTCAGTTCCTCATCAGTGCAGAGCCCTTGGTCTGCAATGGGGATGGAGCCTAGGGACTCAGGCTTAGTAGACAGACAGCCTCCTGCTGACAGAGCTGCATCCATGTCCAGCCTCTGAACTGACCTCGCCATTCACAGCCCTTCGCTGCTGCAGGTGTGTGGAACTCTGTACAGACTCCTAGCTCCATCCGGGATTCTTCAGCTTCTTTCACAGCTTCTTGGGTTCTGGTATTTGTAACCAGTCAGCTTTGTGCTCAGGCCTCCACTCTGGGGTGACTGGTCTCCACTCCTATGGGAACCAATCCTCTCCCTTTTCCTTGGACCCTCTACCCCATCATCTCCCATACTTAGTATTTTCAGGATCCTTGGTGCCCTGCTCTTCCACCCAGGCTTTCCTGTGGTCCTGCTGCCCCCCCCCCTGCAGTCTTACCCCTTGATAATCTTGATATGCAGACACAGATGCATTCTGTTCAGCTATTGTTGTCTGACCTCCCATTTCTCCTTCTGAAATCCAAAAAAGGTGGGGAATTGAGCATCTCAAAAACTTTGGCAGAATAATTGTGCAAAACCACTCTGGATGATTGGGAAAGAGTCTTTATATGTTTACTACTTACTTATATTTGAACTGTCTCTCTGTGTCTGGACCACATAAATGCAGATAACTGTGGAGACCAGAAAAGGGTATTGGTCCCTCTGGAGCTGCAGTCACAGGCAGTTGTAAACCATTAACACGGGTGCTAGAATCTGAACTCTGAGCCATCTTTCCGTCCCCTAAATCTTCTTTAAATAGTAAATTGTTTGAATTAATCATTGTGGTCACAGGGTCTGGGAGTTACTAGCAAACATAAAATAAGACTATTTTATTTCATATATAGACTCGTCTCTCTACTAACAAGTTCAGTTTCATGGGTTTACCGCCCAGATCTTTCCTAACAGTCTAAATGCCCTTTGGCCATAGTAATAACTGAAGTGAATGCCTCCTTGCTATCTAAAATGCCACATATTGGATAATTCCTGTAAATGATACCTCATCTCGTAGTCAAGGCACATTCTTATTTTCCCAAACCAGAGTCTTCATTATGATTAGCATGGAGAATACCAAATACTGCATTTTACATCTTTCATGAGATGGTGGACATGGGCTAGCGTTGGGGTGCAATAAAACCTGTTTCATGTAAAACAGCCATTCTTGAAAATATTCTTAACAGCTCAAAAGTTGAGTCTTTACTAATGTTGAAGACCAAGAAGGCCTACTTTTTCATTCTGCATTGTAAATAAGTTTCTTCAGGATTCTGTTTAAATGCAGTGAGCCCCAACCCTTACGTAGAAAGGCATGATGAGCTTTGGTTTGGGCCTGACAGATTCAGACTGGTACATCATGAAAAAGATAGGGGCTGGAGAGGCGGCTCAAGGGTTAGGAGCACTTGTTGGTCTTACAGAGGACTTGAGTTAGATTCCCAGCAGCCATACCGAACAACTCACAACCACCTGTAACTCCAAGCTCAAGGGATCCAGCACCCTCTTCCAGCCTCTATGGGCACCTGCACTCAGGTGTTATTCCCCCCACACAGACACATACACATTATTAAAATAAATCTTAATTAGTATTTTAGTTTGTTTTAATCTCATAAGTGATAAAATTATGTATACCACAAACAATGTTTTCAAATAAATTTCATCATTATTTATTATCAGTTAATGTTTGATTTCTCTATCTATTACATATCTGTTGTATTATGCGTGTTCTCTGTTGCTGTGCTAGAATGTGCTAGAATGGGAAAACTGGAGGAAGAAAGGAAGGGTGTGTTCTGGCTATAGTTCCCGGGTATAGTTGATCAAGGAACCTGTAGCTTGAGGCAGCATTGTATCCACAGTCACAAAGTGAAGAGAAATGAATGCCGGTCCTCAATTCTGTTTCCTTTTCACTGGGCGGGGGCGTGTATATTTAGTGTGGATCTTCTCATCTCAATAAGCCCAGCCTAGAAATTTCTTCCCAGTCGTGCTCAGGGGCTTGTCTCTAGTGATTCTTGATCCTGTGACAGTCAGTGTTACAAGTCCACTTCTTGTCAACCTGAGATGCAAACACATCACCTTTAAGCTATAACCTTCCACTTGTCCTCACAGACCCATGGTCACCATCCTGCAAAATGCAAAGTCTGACTATTTTAGAAGGACCTCATAATCTTTAACATCCCTTAACACTCTGTTCAAAAGTTCAAAAAAGTCTAAAATCTATTCTAAGACTCAAGGCAGCGTCTTAGCTGTGAGGATCTATTTTTAAAGTTACATATCCCTAATACCCACTGGCACCAAGTGAACATTTCTATTCCATAGGGAGGAATGGAGGCACGACAGGGAAAGATCAGACAAGACTGAAGCCCAGCAGGCTTGAAGACCAGCTCCTGCAGCTCCATGTCTGGTGTCTGGAGCTCACGATGCAGTCATCCGGGCCCCAAAAGGCTTAGGTAGCCCTCCACTGCTGGCCTGGCTCCTGTCCTTTCGAACGCCTTCTCACACTGAGCATCTCCATCACCCTGGTGTCTCCATTGCTAATTAGACACTTTCTTGACCTTCTAGAACCTTGGCGTAAGCCTCCACAAACCCCCTAACCAGTGCATCTTTCATGCTTTTAAAACCAGCTTCTAAATTCTTCAGTGAGTTCAAGGTGTAGACTGGCCACCATGGCCACAGTCCCTCTGTGCTATGTCCTCAAGAAATGTTTCCCGGGACCCTGATGAGAGCAGGGAACTCCTTCCCTCTCAAGTGAGTTTGTATTCACAGGTAGGACTATGTGTCCTTGGGTCTTCTTTTCTGTTGTCTTGGTACAGAACACAGGTTTTCTTAAATGGTGCCAATACACTTAGTGATACAACTGATTCTCTGTACCCTCTTGGTGGGCAAACCTACTCTCTCTCCTCTCTACCACATAACACATTTTGAAAAAATACTTTTCTCCCTTGGCCACTGAAGATCTGGATAAGAGCAGTGAGTGATGACCATACTGACCTGAGTGCTGTCATGTCATTAATCCTTTGCTTTTGAGTCCAGCTTCACTTACGTTCTCAGGACATGGGCAGAATGCATCATGAACGACCTGAATCACACACAGTTCCCAGCTAGAGCTCTTTCCCCCGCTGAAAACTCATGATCCTGGCGTCCATACACTCTGTGTGTATCTCTTGGCATTCTGGTCTTCCAGACTCCCACCAAAGCACCCACCAGCTCTGCTTGCAGCAGCCTTGGGCTTTTCCAACCCCTTGCACATTCATCCCTCACCCCAGTTCCAAAGGCCCGGGAACCACACGATCAGGCTTATCACAGCGAAGACCCCATTTGGGGGACCAATATTCCGTAGTACACTTTCTCATCACTAACAGAACACCTGACAAAGGCAACGTAAGAAAGAAAGGTTGGTTTGGCTCACAGCTGAGTCTGCAGCCGCCCCAATAACCAGTATTAGCCATTTTATCCGTGCATCCTGGTGGTGTGAAATTTTCTCAAATGTGCAGTGCCTGTAAGCAGAAAAAGTTTACGAATCCTTGCTATATAGCATATTAAAGGGATTTACAAAGGCTTTAAAGTAGACAGTATCTTCAGTTCTCATAACCCAAAATTATTGTGCCACCTGTTTATATTTAAATCTCCATTTAAAAAAAATTCTACAAAGCCTGTTTTATAGAACTTTTCTAAATATTATATAAAAAGTGAAAAAATGAGTACTGAGTTCAGTTTGTCTCCTAATCCAGATTTGGAACAGAGTTAAGTAAGTCACATTGTAGGAAACGAGGAGCTCAGTTTGTTGTTACTGAGGAACATTATAAATACCAATAAAAAGCAAGTTGTCAAAATGTGTGGTTAGTCGCCTGCAAGCTGTGGTTGTATTCTTGGGCTGTTTACCAAGCTGAAAGATGTATATTTTGCTTGGTCACTAAGGAAATACCCTTTAACACTCATTGTGACATTTGCTGACCTGGTTTAAACACTAACAATCCTCTGAGTCAGAAGCATTTATTTTATTTTTTCTTTTATTAATAATATTTTTTATTTTTGGAATTTTCATAAATTTATACAATGCCTGTTAATCCCATCCAGCTATCACTACCTCCCTCTGGCTTCCCCTAGAGCCCCATCACCTCCCTCTGGTTTTCCCTAGAGCCCCCATCACCTCCCTCTGGCTTTCTGTAAAGCCCCCATCATTTCCCTCTTGGCTTCCCCTAGAGCCCCATCTGGCTCCATGTCCTCATTTTATTTCTCATAATTAGTAACTACCTGATTCCAATCAGTGCTGCACATGTGCCCATAGGGTGTGGCCACGGCCATATCCCAGAAGGAAAGTGAGTCTTCCTTTCTCAGCAGCCACCAGTCACCAGTAGCTTCTCTAAAGGGGTGTGGTCTCAGGGATTTCTCCAGCATCCTGGAACTCCCTGTGTAACCAAAGCCCATAGTGCTCCCACCTCAGCATCCCTAGTGCTGGGATTACAACAAGCATTTCACATGGGGGGGGTTCTTATTTAAATATTCATATAAAACAATCAACCTCAACAGAGTGTGGTGGCATAAACCTTAAGTCCCAGCACTTGGGAGGCAGAGACAGGTGGATCTCTAAGAGTTTGACACCATCCTGCTCTACACAGTGAGTTCTAGACGAGCCGAGGATACATGGTGAGATGAGGTCTCAAAAAAAGAAAATCAGCCTTTTAAAAAAAGTTAATTCATAACATTTTAAATAAAATATTTCAGATTTCGGTCTTGTCATAAAATTAATTTTCTATCTTGTAGAATAGAATAGCTCCTATTCTATAAATTAAGATTAATTTGTAGAAATGCATAGCATTCCTTTCTCTTTCTAGAAAATGCAGAGGCTGTCTAAAAGTGGAATTGTCAGTTCTGGGGTATAAAAACCAATATGAATGCATGCCTGTATAGCTAAGAGCAAATACCAGGAAACAAGTGTGCTTTGGCCAGAATCTAGGAAAAATCGTGACAATGTACTGCCAATTGTGGACAGTAAGCGGGAGATAACCAAACGATCCAGACCCTTGTTGGATAAGTCAGCCCATGTGGGTGGCCCAACATCTAGGAAGTGAAGGTAGGCGACTCTGAACCCGAGTCCTTCTTTAGATAGAAACACAGCCAGGCACAGGCAGAAACAGCTCTTTGGCAAGCAAGATTGTTGCTAAGCTGACTTTCATTTTTCCTTTGGTGCAGACAGCATAAGGATTTTAAATGTGTGCTGGTAAACAGAAGCTGTGCACACAAGCCTCTGGAAAATTCCCACGTCTGCAGTGCTTTCCTGCCATGCTATGTTCCCCCAAATGTGAGCACCTGAAAGTGACTTTCAGGTGCACATGGATGGTGTACATGGATGGTTCGTAGGTACAGGACACATGCATAGTCTAGACGAGTGGTTCACAGGCCTGGTGTACATACAAAGCTCACAGGTATGCACGTGGGTGCTTCACAGTCCTGGTGCATATGCAGGGCTGCTGGTTGGGCCCCAGACACTTGATGAATCTAGCGGGGAGATGAAAGCATTAAAATACAAACTATGATGCAGAATGCACAATTTCCATGTAGTTAAGAGATGCAACAGTCTCCACCCCAGCATGGACCCTTCGGGGAGGGAAAAAAGAGCTATAACATGAGATCATAAAGGAATTAAAGCTTATAGGAAGTGAACACAGCTGAAGTGCTCAGCACTGATCTCAAATAAGCAGAATTCCAACTTGACCTTCTAGATGGCCTTCCTCCTCTGTCCCTCCCTCCTTGCCCCTTCATTATGTTTTTCTTATTCTTCCCTCCGTTCCTTCTGACAGGGACTTATGTAGTCCAGATTGGTCTTGAATTTACAAGGTAGCCAAATATGATCTTGAACTCTTGATCCTCTTGGTGTTGGGGTGACAGAGTGTGCTGCCGTACCTGACTCAGATTGGCACATTCTGATCGGATGTTGGACTTATAGATTGTGCCAGTCTCCAAGGAGTCAGTCCCCAGCTGACTGAGCAGGGAGTCAAGGGTGGAGCTGAGGGTGCAGTTCAGGGCTCCAGTGCTTGCTTCAAGTGGGAGGGAGCCTGCGTGCCCACTTTATCACTAGCACAAGATAAAAGGAGTTGATGCCAGAAAGGCTGCTTCTACAAATTGCCCCTGTGAAGAAACTGAATTTGACAAATCTCCAGGAAGTTTTCAAAGTTGTGTCTTGAGTAAGCCAGTCACTAAGGTTTAAGTTATGCGTGAGTCCCCTTTAAGGGATCTGTGGTGTCAGTCTCACAATGACAGAGTGGTCTGTCCCAGTGGGCACCTGGGAGAGGGTCAGGGAGCTGCTCTTTATAGAGTGCAGAGAGAGTTCCAAGACAGCCAGGGCTATGTAGAGAGACCCTGTCTAAAAAAATTAATAATGGTGATGATAATAATAAGTAAAAATAAAAGGTGCTGAGCCCGTTGTCAGGGTGGAACAACTCCAGAGGTCTGTGATTGAATGTTACACTTCTGGGTAGAGTGTGACTGCAGACTCTAAGAGCAGTGTCTTCGGGAGCCTATACACTGGAACTGCCACTGGCTAGTTGTTGGGTATTTATTTATTTTGGTTTTTCGAGACAGGGTTTCTTTGTGGCTTTGGAGCCTGTCCTGGAACTAGCTCTCGTAGACCAGGCTGGCTTCGAACTCACAGAGATCTGCCTACCTCTGCCTCGCAAGTGCTGGGATTAAAGGCATGTGCCACCACTGCCCGGCTGGCTAGTTGTTTAAAGAAAAGATTTATTTATACATTTATTATATTTATGTGTATGTGCTGAGTCTGAGCGAATTTGTGTGCACTGCTTTCATGCAGAAGCCAAAGGAGAAGAGAGCATTGAATCTCCTGATACTGGAGCTACAGGTAGGTGTAAGGCACTGTGTGGATTCTGGGAACTAAACCTGGATTCTCTGCAAGAGAAACAAGTGCTCTTAGCCACTTAGTCATTTTCCCAATCCTAATAGGTTTGCTTGACTTAAGCTCTATTTTTTCTTGTTTTTGTTTTGGTAGACCGATAAGAGCAGTGACAATGGGGGACCCTGGACTGTCCAAGCTGCAGTTCGCCCCCTTTAATAGTGCCCTGGATGTTGGCTTCTGGCACGAACTGACCCAGAAGAAGTTGAATGAGTACCGCCTGGACGAGACTCCCAAGGACATCAAGGGCTATTACTACAATGGTAGGCGGTCCCCACCTGCCTCACCCCTCATCTCTGTGTTTCTTGGCTGTCCTCTGCGGCAGCAGCACCCTTACTTGTTGTTATTACCTTTAGAGTGCTGAGGATGGAACCCAGACAAGAAATATGCTTGTCTTTTATATCCACAGTTTCTTAACTTCTTTTGTCTTTCTTGACGTTTGCCCAAGTCACTTTTAAAAATTTTCTTTTCACTCTGGGGAAAAAAGAGGAGTGGTGGAATTCAAGTTGCTATAGCTAACACTGCCCAGCCAGCTCCCAGGGTGTGTTGGAGATTCACAGGGTATACTTTCTGTTATCGGTGACAGGTCCCTCCCTGTCCATCTCTCTCAAGATCCGCTGTTATCTGTGCATGTGTTATCTGCATGCCACGGGTCAGCAGACTCAGATGGGCACCTTGGGCTCAATTCTCCAACAGTAGGACATGACTGACCATGGATGTTCTCACATGGGTGTACACTCTGGCTTGTCACTGAGATATGACAATGCTTCACACAGGTGACTCTGCTGGCCTGCCTACCCGCTTGACGTTGGAGTTCAGTGCTTTTGACATGTGAGTATTGATTTGTGCAGAGTCCAAATCCCTGCTTGCTTTGGGCAAGGAGTGAGTGTTCCCTTGAGCAGGCAAGGTGCAGAGTCAGTGCCTCCTACTGAGACTGTCTACTACATTCATTTATTAGGGAAAAAATGAGTCCCTTTCAGAGCCTTTCCTGTACCTCGTACCATCTAGATTTATTGGAGTTTGGATAACGGCCCTCCAGATTACCATTTTAGAATATTTTATGATTCTTTATTAGTAACTCGGTTTTAAAGATTTATTTCTTTTATTTTTTTATCTGTGAGTGTTTGCCTGCATGTATGTCTATGCACCATATTGTGTAATGCCCACGGGAGCCAGAAGAGAGTCTTGGGTCCCCTGGAACTGGAGTTACAGATGGGTGCGAGCCACTGTGTGGATGCTGGGAATCAAACCTGGTCCTCTTACAAGAGCAGCCAGTGCTCTCTAACTGCTGAACCATCTTTCTAGCCCTTTAGAAATGTTTACAAATCGCGTTTTGTTTATTATCGTGAGTGTGTGTGCATGCATGTGGGTGTGTGTTTATCATAGCACCTGTGTAGAGGTCGGAGGTCAGCTTACAGGAGACTGTTCTCTCTGCCTGCACCATGTTAGCCCCAGTGATTGAATTTTGGTGGTTAGCACTGGCAGCAAGTGCCATCATCCTCTGAGTAATCTCACTGGCCCCTCTATTTTTATTAAATCTCTCAAAAGATTTTAAAATCTCTCATCAGATTTTAAAAGCATAGCGTAGATACAGAGCAATGTCAATTTTTTTCTCCCTTTGGAGCCTTCTTCTTCTTCTTTTTTTTTTTTTTAAAAAAACAATATGTATTATTTTGTCTGCTTGTGTTACCACATGCATGCAGTGCACAGGGAAGCCAGAAGAGGGCGTCATATCCCCTGGCACTGGAGTGACAGGTGCTTGTGAGCCACTGTGTGGGTGCTAGGACTCAAAACTGGGTCCTTTGCAAGAGCAGCAGGAGCTCTTAACTGCTGAGTCATCTCTCCAGCCCTGCCCTTCACAGCCTTTTTCTTTTTTTCCCTATCATAACTGCCTATCACTAACTCATCCAGACAAATTAAATCCTAGTAATTCTTGGTGGGAGCCTCATCAGATGTGATATGCTCAATAGCTTAACTGTGTCTGGTGTTGCTAGGAGCCATCCCAGCAGTGTCTGTGCTCTCGGAAGTAGCTTCTGACCCTCACAGCAGGGCTCTATGATCGTTTGCACACACTGGGAGTTACTGGGACATGTTAGACAGAGTCCCTTCTTACACTGTACTTGGCCCAGCCTCCTTCTCTCTGCCACAGCATTGATTTCATCTGGCAGTTCTCATCTGACGTGGGAGGCTGCCGGGCAGAGGCTCTGGCTCCTCTCCTCTCCAGGCCCAGATTTGCCCTGCATGATTTCTCTCTCCTCAAGACCTTTCATGCGTGCACACCGCCTAGAGGAGTAACGTTCTGTTAGTGGAGGACTGTGATGACAGACAGCTTGGGATGTGATGGCTTGTGGCTCTCCAGGGAGGTCTCTGGACACTGAAAGATCTCCCCCACACCCTCACCAGGCCTTTGCATCTAAGCCTTACTGGTGGCATTTAGCAGAGCCATTGTTACCCATGTGCCCCTCCTCACCTGCCCTAGACTGACATCTCCTTTCATCAGGCTCCCTGCAGCTTCTTTGTATACCACACATGGAAAGATATCAAAACATGCTGTGTCCTCAGGGTGATGACTACCAGAACCTTCTCTGTGTAAGTCCCACCTGACAATGGCATTAACCCATTAGTGACAGAAATATTTTCTAATGTTTAACTTAGTTATTCATTTTATGTGAGTGAGTGGTCTTTTTATGTGCATTGTTGTTTTTTTGTTTGTTTGTTTGTTTGTTTGGTTGGTTGGTTTTTGTTTTGTTTTGCCTGTATGTCTGTCTGTCTGTGTGAGGGTGGCAGGTCTTGGAGTTAGCTGCCATGTGGGTGCTGGAAATTGAACCTGGGCCCTCTGGAAGAGCAGTCAGTGCTCTTAACTGCTGAGCCCTCTAGCCCCGTAGGTGAGTGTTTTGCCTAAATGTATGTATGTATGTATACCATGTGTGTGCTTGGTGCCCACAGAGGTCAGAAGAGGGCGCATTACCCCTCCAATTGGAGTTACAGATGGTTATGAGCCATTATGAGGGTTCTGGGAGCTGAATCTGGGTCCTCTGCAGGAGCAGCCAGTCTTCTTAACCATTGAGCCGTCTCTCCAGAACCAAGGTTATTTTCTTTCGACATCAGTGCTATACAAAATACAGGCTGATCACTTCAGAGACAGCAGATGTGTCCCTGCCCAAGCCTGCATTTAGAATTAATTCATCTTTCTCCAATTTTATCTCTTCAATTCCTGTGGGGCCTTTGGGGAAGTGTAGTGGGTGTGAATCATGTGGCTGGTGCCTGAGATTGACAGTAGTCTGGCTATCCTGCAAGTTATCCCTGGCCCAGATGATGTAGCAACTGTGTGCAGAGCTGTGCAGTATGGGCCGCCAGCTGGTGGGAATTGCTGCCTGGTACGTGTGGGCTAGAGTCAGCCCTGGGTGGGTGGGGTGAACCCTGAGTCCGCTAGTGGGAACTGCTCACTCTGCTCTGTGATTGTGACCCCAGCTGTCCACGTTTGCTTTCTATTACTGTGATAAACAGCATGAGCAGAGACAATATGGGGAAGAAAGGGTTTATTTCTGCTTACAGTTATAGTCTGTCATGCAGGGAAGTCAGGGCAGGAACCTGGAGACAGTAACAGAAGCAGAGGCCATGGAGGAATGCTGTTTACTGTCTTGCTCTCCACGGCTTGCTCAGTCTGGTTTCTTGGATCTCCTTCCCAAGGGTGGCACCGCCCCCAGTGGTGTGAGCCCTTCCACATCAACAAAGAGAAAATACAGCATAGACTCCAGGCCAATCTGATGGAGGCATTCTTCAAGCGAGGTTACATTTTCTGGCTGATAGCGTGTTTCATGTTGGCATGAACTAGCCATCACGGTAGCCGTTTCGTAGGGTCTAAGAGGGGAGAGCTGCTAGTTAGAATTAGAACTTGACAGTTCCTGATTCAGCCAGTTCCTCCTCACTTTGATTATGGGAAAGAACAAAGATGAACTTTCTTTGGGAAGAATAGGAGGCTGACAGCTGAGGGCCAGGGGGTACAGAGGGTCCCCAGACAGTACCTGGTTTCTTTTTATACTTGAGCTAGGACCAGTGAAATGTTTGTCTGCTTTCCCGATCAGAGGTGTCGGGGCTACTTGTCACCTCACACTTGGTTCGGGCTCCCAGTTGTGCTGGGTAACTGTTTGCTTCACATCTAGGAGTGCCCCCACGCCTGCCCGCTGCTGCCCTGCCATGGGGACCCTGTACAACACCAACACTCTCGAGGCTTTTAAGACGGCAGACAAGAAACTCCTTCTGGAACAGTCGGCAAATGAGGTTAGCTGCGCAGCTGCAATGACTCCATTTTATTCCTGGGGTTGAGGCAAGTGCACTGCGTCTACTCAGGCACACGGGTTTATCACAGAAATAGTCTGTAAGAGATACATAGAGGGGCTGGTGAGTTTGAGAGCTTTTTCCCAGAGGGAATACGGTCAACTCTTTCCTGTGGAGATGTTCGGGGGAGACAGCCAAGCTCTGAGGTGGGGCTGGGGTTCATGCAGGGCTAAGGTAGGAAATGAGCTTGGCTGCTGGAGTCCAGGAAACATTTGGAACAGTGTGGCCCCTGAGAATTACGCTGCTGTGACCAAATGGACCTGGGGGCTCTGTGCTTTGTCCCTCAGGAGGCTTGGCTGTCTAAGCCACAATGGCAATTACAGGCCTCCAGTGTTACCAGGCAAACTCTGGTCAGTGCAGGTGACCTGTGAGCCCGCTGAGATCTCTGCTGTTTCTGCCCTGTCAGTCTTGTCCCTGTGTCCTCTGTCTCAGTAGTACCAAGTGGATGGGGTGGCTTGTCACCTGCTCTGTGCTGTTGCCTCTCTCTGGGCCGTGCTGTCTTTACCCGTATATCTTTACTTTGCCTCGTCACTTCTGAGGTGGAGGCGAATGAAAGAATGGGGTGGAAGGGGTTGGTCTTTGCCCGTCTTCTTGTCTCATTTATTTGCGGGGTCTTCACACTAGTCTTAGAAAACAAATGGCATCTTGTTTGCCTTCGGAGAATATAATCAGTACAGCTGCTGGCTGGTGACCCAGAGTGCCACCACTGGGTGTGTCTTATCTAGCAGAAGTGAGATCTAAACACTGAAGGCACACCTGCAGCCTGTCCACAGTAGCCAGGGTGCCCTGAGCAGGCGAGCTCATGTGGGAATATGGTACATACGCACAGGGACCTTACCCACGAAGAAGAATAAAATCCTGGATCTGTGACAACATGAGTAGACAGGAAGGCCTTAGAGGAAGTAAAATGAGTCGGGCACAGAACGACAAGCCAAGTCCCACTCACGTGTAGAAGTGAACATATTCAACACAAGGAGACTGTAGAACAGAGGGTAAGGCTGGGGAGGGAAGAAGCAGGAGAAGCCGGAGAGGATGGTTGGGAGGTACTGAGCAGTGAGGAGGGTATATCTAGCTCCCTGCAGCACTGCACCGGGATTCTTTACAGCCGAGTATCTCGGGGTAACCAGAAGATCCCCTCCCCGTACACAAGAGAGCTAACTACTCTGCTGTGGTCACTGTCCATCGTGTGAATTCTACAAGTCAGTTTAATAAAGGACCTCTGCAAGAGCCACACTAGCAATAACCACGACAATATGGCAGAGAAACGAGAAACCATGTGGGTCCCAGTGGTCACCTCCCTCGAAGTGGATGCAGCTCTAGAGAGTTGCATCAGGCCTTACTCCCGAAGGGAAAAATTCCAGCCTTGACCAGGCTCAGATTTCTCCTACCCCACCCCAGCCAACTCATCAGAAAGTGGGGTCCACTCTTCCATGGTCCAGCGCCTCCAGGGTGGTGATGTCTGTTTGCTTTCCTCTCATACATGCATTTGCCAGCATTTGCTGTGGCTTTTGTAGCAGTTTAGGTTAGCAACTGAGCTGTGAGCATCTTGTGACCAGCTGGTGACAACCTGGCTTCTGTCCACAGACACAGCACTAGCCTAGTGTTCAGACGTGGAGGCCACGCTCCTTTTCTCATCTCTCAAAACTCCAAATAGAGCCCTGAGAAAGCCCCACCATGGGGATGGGCGTGGTGGCGCATGCCTTTAATCCCAGCACTCAGAAGGCACATGCAGGGGATCTATTGAGTTTGAGACCAGCCTATTCTATTTAGAGAATTCCAGCCCAGACAAAGAAAAAGAAAAAGAAAGAAAGAAAGAAAGAAAGAGGAAAAAAGGCAAGCAAAGCCACACTGTGTAGTTTAGTTCAGATCACTCATTTCAGAGCCTCTCCTCCCCCCAGTTTCCACTTCTTGACAGGTCAGGTGTCTTGCTTCTGTGACAGAAGTCCTGCATGGAGCTGGACATGTGCTTTTTATCTCTGCAGCCATGACATGCCAGGCACACAGCAGACAGTAGCGAATCCCTGCTGATGGGTATCTCAAAGGTGTGAGTGTCTACTTACCTCCTCGGTGCTGAGTGCCCCTGAGGGAGGGTGCCAGGTACTCTCGCCCACTGATAATGATGGAGCACAGCTGCTGGAGAGGCGGTGTGAAGTAGGCAGAGAGGTGTAATGAGCCACTTCAGTGTCTGAGAGCAGCGCAGGCTAGAAGGGAAGGAGAGCGGTGGTTGGACAGAGAAACCAGCAGCCCGCCCGACCTAACACCTTTGGTTCTTCTGGCAGATCTGGGAAGCCATAAAGTCAGGCGCTGCTCTGGAAAACCCCTTGCTCCTCAACAAGTTTCTGCTCTTGACCTTCGCGGTAAGTAAATAGATGGAGACTACACAGCCCTGACTCGGCCCCGTGGACCAACTGGAGGCCCGGCACTCTGAGAGCTGTTCCCCAGGAGTGTGTGCTAGGACCATTAACAGGAAGCTTGCTGAATAGTGGAGGTCATGCCAGCACCTGTGAACAGTGCAGAACTGACCTGTGCCTCTTGATCACCCTACAGCCATTGCAGAATTTCTCAGACATAGTGACCCAACTTCTGTCATTCAGCACAGAATAGAGCAGACTCTGGAAATGGAGGCTCTGCTGTTGCCCGATCGTGTCTGCGTGAAATAGGATCCTACAGCCAGCTGTGGTGACACACCTGTCACCCCAGCAGTCATGAGGCAGAAACAGGGTTACTCGCAAGTTTAAGGCCAGTCCAGTGTACATTGTGAATTTCAGGTCAGCTACATAGCAACAGTAAGTTTCAAAACAAGCAAATGAAAAACAAAACAAGCACCCAGCTTTCTTTCAAGGCCCATCATGAAACTCCACCTTCTGTCTCAAAGTTCTTGAGATAACTTATAAGAAGGTGGCTTGTAGTTTTAGAGGTTTTGTTCTTTGGTGTCTTGGCTTCTCTGTGATTGGTCCTATGATCACAGAGACTATCATGGTGAGAGCATGAAGCAGGAGCTGTTCGCTTCATTGTCCCTGGGAAGCAAAGAGAGAACCAGTGTCCCCTTTAAAGGCATGCCCTCAGTGGGTTAATTCCATCCTATTAATCTCCCCTCCCCAGACTCCACCCCACATCCTAAATGCCTGTCTGGCTTTCAGCACTACAGCCCGGGACCAAGCTTTTGCTTGCCTCTGAAGACACTTCAGATCTGAAGTCTCAGTAATAGCCACTGCACAGAAGGGGCTTCTGGATGGGGGCAGCCATACCACCTGGCTTCAGCACACAAACAGTTGTTTATCAAGAGAAAAAGAAAGCTTTTCTGTATGCAAGACTTAATTTATATAATGTTAAGGGCGGCCTGCCGACTAGTTAGGAGCCCAAGAGCTGCTCTCCCCGTATGTTTACACACAGCCCCATAGCAGAGGACGGCACCTGTAAAACGCTGCTGTGTTCTGTCATGTGACTGTTCCGTAGACTCCCTCTACATTCCAGATTAGATTCCTGTGCCCTAGTGTGAACAGTGACCCTCAGTGACCCTCAGTGGCCAGCCACGCTGGTATTTGTTCTCTCTGGCTGTGCCTGTGCCTCTAGGCATATTAAGTGTGTAGGGTGTTGCTTTGCCACCGCCTCTTCAACCCGGGTCATCAATCTCCTTCCACATATTTGATATCCTTATTTACTTAGTAAAGTTGAATATAGTAAGAAAATGTTTGTAGTGATGAGGCAAGCAGGCCTGCTTTTCATCCTCCCGGCTCCCGCACAGCTAGCTTTAACACCCAAAATAACAATGCACAAACTGTATTCATTTAAACACTGCCTGGCCCATTAGTTCTAGCCTCTTATTGGCTAACTCTCACACCTTGCTTTAACCCATATCTAATAATCCGTGGCTTACTGGGAAAGATTCAGCATGTCTGACTCTAGTGACTTCATGGCAGCTCTCTCATTGCCTTCTTCCCAGCATTCTGTTCTGTCTTCCCCACCTACCTATGTTCTGACCTATCAGGCTAAGCAGTTTTCTTTATTAATTAACCAATGAAACAACAGATAGATAGAAAACTTACCTACATCAAATGTTTTCATATAGATTTAAGTGTATACATTGGGAGAAAGGTACCAATTTAGTTATTTTTTAACAGCCTTGCTTCTCCAAATGTCCTCTGTGTCATTCCCTGCCAGGCACAGGAGAGGCTGGCAGGGTTTCTTCCTCAGGCAGCCCAAGGGCCATTACCTATGAGGGGCACATTTCCCAGTGAGTTATGGGAGGGGGATGGGGTGAGAGAGAGGATGTCAGGTTACCAGGTGCAGCTTGGATGTCAATCATTTATCTACTTATGAATTCCTTGGTAGGATGGATTTAATTGGTGCTAAAGGTTTGTTCCTTGATCATGAGTACCTTTATATACTAAGAATTCTTATTAATTAAGCATTAGTTCATTTTTTATACCAAGGATCCCAACTAACAGTTTTGACTTAATGAGAAAATAATATCAGTTTTTATTAAACTTTGAAGCAGCTTCCTAGAGTCAGTGGCTAACTGCCTTGCTTTCCCTTTTTGCAAAATGTTCTTAGCCAGGCTATACAAGTGTAACGGCGTAAATGAATGCAGATAGATTGTAAAAATATATACAGCTTTAATGGGGAAATAGACTTACAGAACCACCGTTCCTGTGGAGACCAGGAAAGCAGAAGCAGCGGCTGGGAGCCTTGCCAGATTTATAGGTAAACATTAGCCCGAGGCGAACACGCCCCCCTAAGGGGCGGGACTTATCCCTACATCTCCCCCTTTTGTCTAAATAAGACAGAACTAAACCAAATACAACTATATACAATAATAACAAATAATAAATATAACAAACAATATTGAGAACAAAAGTTTTGCTAAACATTCTATCTCAAGGAGTCTAAATAATGTAGAGAGTAACTACAATTATATAATCTTCAACTCCGTCAAAGATCTGAGAAGGGAATAAATATTACTTAACAAACAAGATATATCCAAAATGTGCAACAATTGACAGAGACAACTGACTACCTGGGCAATCACCCAAAGTCTCGTTTGCAATGTTGAGTCAACCAACTTTGGCTAAGGCCTAACATAACTGACATACCATTATTAAAGGCAAGGAACTTTCTTAGAACTATCCTACCCTGTCTTGGCAGGATAAGACAATCCTGTTTCATTGTCAGAAGTTGAGGTATGGGCTTTTCTTAACCCAAAGGCCATTTCTGCCAAGAAGACAAGCTCCCAGTGGAGTGTTTTTGGTGCTCAATGTTCTCTCCGGAGTAGAGTGGCGTTGCCAGGAGTAATTGTGTCCTTTAAACTCTTCAGACACAAAGGGCTTTATGTTTAATTTGTCCAAGATCCTTTGTACCCCGGGGGGAAAGTACAACTCTAAGAAAGCTTTGGCTTCTGGGGGTGACCTGATAAGCTGGCCGCGCAGGTGCGGTCCCCCATCTTGAATTGTTTAACCTTTCGCTGAAGGTCAGCTGTGACAAATCACTTAAGCACAGGGAAAGAGAGTGGGCTCCCAGGCTTTCAGTTCTCTTGTGTGCAGTTCTCAGGCCTCAGAGGGCGAGGCCCTTCATTAATTTCAGTTTGACAGTTTGCTTTGCTTTTATAAAAAGGGATTTTTTTTTTTAAGTTCTTCAGTCAGTGAACAAGATGGAGACTGATTTTTGGGCTCTCATCTGGAACTGTACTACATATACATTTGTATTTTAAAAGGCGTTGAGTGATTCCATTCTATAAAAACTCTGGAACAGTCATATCCACAGAGAATTTCTTGGTGTGTCCGAAGAGCAGTCAGGGTTCCCTGCCCTGTGGGCAGTCCAAGGTCCTTCCCCCTCCATCCAGGTCTAGGAAGGTGAGCATCCAAACAGGCTAGGCTCCCACAAAGCCAGTACATACAGTAGGATCAAAACCCAGTGCCATTGTCCTTGGCTTCTCAGCAGCCCTCATTGTCCACCATATTCAGAGAGTTCGGTTTTATCCTGTGCTTTTTCAGTAGGAGGGAGAGCATCTTTAATCTTAAGTCAATGTTTCCAGATCAGGACTTTGAATGTTGACATGGTAACACAGTGGAAATTCCACACTTCAAACACTGCTGCCCTAAAAATACTATATAAAATTTCATGCAGGCCGTGGAAATAAGACTTATATAACTCTGTCTAGGCTTAGGTCCCATTCACAGGGCATTTCAGGGTTCATATGTAAATTGTCTGAAATCTGCAAAATCTGAGCCTCCTCAAACACCAAGCTCTTGGGGAAGGTTCCCTCCAGGGTGCAGAGGAGAACAGATCAGCACCGCTTTCTCAGGACTGAACAGCATAGCTGTGTGTTTTGGTCGGGTCTCCATGAGAAGCCTGCTGGGTGTAAAATGGGACAAGAGGCTACTCCTAGGGTAGCTTCTTACTAAAGCACGCAGGGGTCAAGGGTTCAACTTCTGTTTCTGAGTGAGAAAGTCTGTTTACCAATATATGTGAGATATGGGCAGGAAGCCCAGGGTCCAGGCAGAAGTTCTGTGTTCTCCAGCAATCTCTGATGGAGATGATCGGGTATACTTATTGTGTGCGTTGGCTTTTAATGCGCCCGGCTCTTCCTGTGGTAGATTTTGAAGCTGGATCTTATGTAACCCAGGCTGGCCTCTAACTTACTGTGTAGCTCAGGATTTTTTTAAACTCTGTTCCTCCTGCCTTCACCTCTCAGGCATGCACCACTGCTCCTGGCTTAATATCTTACACTAATAGATGTGTGGTGCTTTGAGTTATAGGACCAGTGTTACAACTTTGTTCTGATTTGTGTTTCCCCTAGGACCTGAAGAAGTACCACTTCTACTATTGGTTTTGCTGTCCTGCCCTCTGCCTTCCTGAGAGCATCCCTCTAATCCAGGGGCCTGTGGGCTTGGATCAGAGGCTTTCACCAAAACAGGTATCAGCCAGTAAAACAAATGCAGGTAAAGTTGGGCTTAACTGTGAGAGCAGGTGTGTGGCTCACACCAAGCTGAGCATCAGCTCTCTGGCTGGAGCAAAGGCACCTGGGGAGCCCTGCAGATGGTGCGAGGGCTGTGTTTACCAAGTGCTGATAAGGTCAGTGTGGAGAGGAGGAGCCATTGTCCTCTAGGTGGCCCATGGAGATTTGTGAAATGCTAAAACCACAGGGAGGAATTGCAGGAACATTTTGAAAGACTGAGAATTTACGAAAGTGTGTTTTTCATTTTCAGTAGGGAAGACATAAAGCCACAGCCCTTCAGGAGAGTCTGAGAAACAAGCACAAGTCTCTGCACCCCCACCCCAGACCAAACGGACTTGCAGGTCTAGCTCTTTCCTTCAAGGAGGCCAATAGAGATCGGTCCCAAGAACAGTTACAATAATCAGGCTGGCAGAACACAGACCTAGCTGGAAAATTCTGATTGTTCTTAAGACCTTGACTGAGAGTCAAGATGATCTGAATTCCAGAAGCATGTCAATCAGTAAGATGCAGAATTCTGAAGCCGGCAAAGATGTAAAGGCAGGGTGGGTGTGGAGAGTGCTTTACTGCTCTTACCCAGGTCCCAATGCCAGCACCCACGTGGTAGCTTCAGGCAGCCAGAACTCCATCTCCAGGAGGACCAAGACCCGCCTCTGGCCTCGTGGTCGCTACATGCATGTGGTGTACAGACACACATACACAAAAGTACTTACTCATATACACGAAATAAAAATAAACCTTTAAAAAAAAAGATTTAAGCATTACTTTAGAACAAATGCGTGGTTGTAGTTTTCTGTAGCTAGTTTCCTAAGGAAAAAACCTAACTTAAGGCAGCACATTCTAGTTGAATGTTCATGTTTAAGGAGAAAAGAAGAAGCTTTCAGATCATCTCAGGAACTATTACCCAGGCTCATAACATGCTACTAAGAGGAAAAAACAATCATGAGTTCTGGACTGGAGAGGTGGCTCATTAGTTAAGAGTGCTTGTTGGTGCTACGGACCCAGGTTTGGCTCCTAGCCTCTCACAACTAACTCCAGCTTCAGGGGATCTGATGCCCTCTTCAGGCTTCCACAGGTACTGCAGGCACCTGATACACATTCACACACAAAAGCAAAACATAAAATAAAAATAAAAAATGAAAATTTTCAAGACAATGATTCTGCCCTCTGAGTGAATTTTAGGGCGTGTGGATTATATCAACAAAACTGTACAAGATAAAAGACAAGTTTTCTCACTGCTTGGCCTGCTGGTTCCTCACAGAACTCTTGGTTACCTCTGTAACACCGTTGACAGCTTAGGCAGCCACCATTCTGACCTACGAAGTACTGCCTTTGTGGCCCTGTGAAGGCATAACACAGGGAAAATGTTAGAGAAAAGTTAAGAACTGGTGTCAGTGAGCACTTGGGGAACTCAGTTTTTTCTAGCTAGCTGGCTTTGCGGTTCCTTGGATAGCTTTGGCCTTTAGCTCAGAACTCTTTCCTAGAGCGTGCCCTCACCTCCACTGTTTCCAGATGCAGGCCCTCGAGCGTGCCTACGATGACCTATGTCAAGCTGAAGGAGTCACCGCCCTGCCATACTTCTTAGTCAAGTACGATGACCACACCGTGCAGGTCTCCTTGCTCAAACACTACAGTGATTTCTTCCAAGGTCAAAGGACAAAGGTCAGAATCTATGGGTATCATTTTGTTAGGCAGTTTAAATTTTTGAAGTTTGCATTGTAATAGACCACTATCAAATTGAAGCTCATTTTCTTGACCCTTTACAGTGCATTCTAGAACACTTTCTTCTCTGTCCCCACTGTCCGCAGTTCGAGTCCTCCTTGGGATCTCTCTATCTCTCTCTTAGCTCGGTGGTATGACTGCTCCCTTCTGTTAGTGATGAAGAGATCCGTTTTCTCTCTAGAAATGCCCTGTGTTTGATTCCCAGACTCATCACTGATCTTGTCTGGAATCTTCTTGCTCCCATCTTGCATAATCCTGCTATGAAAGAGTCATCCTCAGACGGCTCATGCCACTCATTCAGTGAACAGAGCCTAGTGGGGCCTTCTTCTAACCCCCGTGCCTTTCTGCCCATCCTCTACTACCCTCCCCGTAAACCATTGCGCTAACTAAGCCTGCCCACTTTCATCCAGACTCTACATTCTATGCTATCCCCCAGTCAACTGCACCTAGATCCCTTTCTGTCTGCTTTCACTTGCAGTGTGTCCATCCTCCTGTGAGCATCCTACAACAGTCTCTGTCTTAGTGATGCTCTCCCACTGCAGAGCATTCCCACAGGGGTGGCCGGCCATGTGTGACCTCCCTCCACACAGTCCCTTTTTGTGCCATGTTAGACTGTTAACCAGGGCCTGTATTGATCAGTTGTTGTTTGTGGAGTGTGTAGCGCTTGTCTGAGGCCCTCAATCAAATTCTTTTGAATGACTAAGAGTATTGCAAATGTTTTCTTAAGTAGTAAGATATATTGCATTTGTATGCAATTTGAGCCACACATCAGGTTGTGAATTAAAATGATCTGAAGGTATTAGGAAGTTGTGAAATCAGGTGGAGTAATGTTAGTAAAATGTATGAGAGTTGAGAAAAGAGGCCCTTAACTGATGGTCAGTTTGACTCGAGAGCCCAGAGCCTTGTGAATGTTAAGCCAAGCTCCACACCCAGCCAGGACGTCTTTGTGTTAAAATCAACTGCACTCTCACTTTCTTTTTCAGAGGAAAAGTCCTCAAAGAATGAAGGTAGAACTTTTAAAATCCTTCTTTTGCCCAAGTGATAATAGGACAGATGTTGTGGTGGCTGCCAAATAGACCAGGCCTTTTGTAACTTCGAGTCCAGCCTGCTGCACAGCCCAGCTGATAGTCAGCAGGATCGTTCTAAAGCTGCCAATGGTATGGTTGAGTGCAGCAAACAGATGCCCCTGCCCCCAGCGTCACTTCACCAACAGCCATTTACAGAACACACTTCCACAGGGGCTTTCACAAGCCCCACACTACATCTGTGAAATGGGTGTTACAGTGTCTGCATTTCCTACAGGAAGAATAAGATACTGACGGTCACCTCGAGCCTATGGCCAGCTTCCTAGAACCTTGCACTTCCTGCCTTCCATCTCTATATTGCTCTGGTGCAGGCCATCTCTGCTTGACCCTGAAGTTCTAAATAGACCTGGATCTGATGCCAGTGCTGGCACCTGCTAGTTCTGTGGCCCCAAGGAAGCAGAGTGACTGCCTTGCCTTGGTATTTCTGTCAAATACCACAGAGCCTCTCTTTCCGTGATGTGGTGAAAACTAAACAAGCTGATGTGAACAAAATGATCAGCACAGAAGCAAGTTGTGATCACACTCATTTATAAGCCCAGCATTCGGGAGGCAGGGGCAGGTGGATCTGTGAGTTCTAGGCCAACCTGGTCTACAGAGCAAGTTCCAGGACAGCTGAGAAAGAGAGAATATGAATGTGGTGAATTATGGTGGGATGGTGGGAAACATACACACATGCACACACACACATGCACACATGTGCGCACGCATACACACACACACACACATGCACACACACACACACAGGCATACACACAATGCTGGGGATGGAACCCAGGGCCTCCTGCATGCAAGGTAAGCACTACGCCACTGAACCACAGCCCTGCTCATGGTTTATCTTTGTAAAGTTCTGGTTATGATGCACTCAATGATTTGAGCCACATATAGGTCATCTCCCGGCTGACAAGATGGCTCACTGGTTGAAGGTGCTTGTCACCCAAGCCTGGAGACCTGGGCTCGATCTCTGGAACCCAAGCAAAAGTGGAAAGAGAGGACCAACTCTATAGAGTTGGCTTTGAACTCCATATACACCATAGTGCGCATGCGCTTCACACACACAACTATCATAAGAGTAATAATAATAATAATAGCTAGTGCAAGCACGGTGTGTCAGTGTGCTGTGCTCGCTGTGCTTCTGCGTGTGCTTAATCTCCAGCTTCAGCTCGCTACCGCCATTGCAAAGCTTCACAGTTCTTTAGCCACTGATTTTAAGTTTTGAGATTTTTATTTTATTTTCAAGGGAAAGTATTGATACATAGCTCAGGATGACCTGGACCCTGAGAGTCTCTCCTGCCTCAGCCTCCCAAGTGCTGGGATTGTGAGCCTGTGCCACCATACTCAGCTTTGTGTTGTATTTGAAGTAAATTATTATGTTTTCTTATAACCTTTTCTGTGCATTATTTGTAACAGAAATTATACCATATTCTGTTTGATTGCAGCCTTTTAGAACGATATCATGCTCCATACCCCTTTTTAGAAGGTGTATAATATCTTTACTGTTTTTGACTCTCATACTTCGTTACTGTCAGATTTTTTAAAAATTATTTTACTGGTGTTTAGCCGTATGTATATCTGTGTGAGGGTACTGGATCCTAGAGTTACTGACAGTTGTGAGCTGCCATATGGGTGCTGGGAATTGAACCTGGGTCCTCTAGAAGAGCAGTCAGTGCTCTTAACCGCTGAGCCCTCTCTCCAACCCCTGTTCAGATTTTGTTTTGTTTTGTTTTTGTTCTTTAAGACAGGGTTTCTTTTATAGCCCTGACTGTCCTGGAACTTGCCCTGTAGACCAGACTGGTCTCAAACTCACAGAGATCTGATCTCCCTGCCTCTGCCTTCCGAGTGCTGGGATTAAGACATGCACCACCACCATCCAGTGATATTGTTTGTTTGTTTTTGTTTTTCAAGACAGGGTTTCTATGTAGCTTTGGGACCTGTCCTGGAACTCTGTCTATAGACCAGGCGCCCTCGAACTCACAGAGATCTGCCTGTCTCTGCCTCCCAAGTGCTGGGATTATGGCATGTGCCAACCACCACCCAGTAGGTGATTTTTTTTAATATATGAATTATTCCTTCCCAACTCACCTGCATCTTGAGTTTTCTCTAAAGAAAAGCTCTTTAGATAAAGAAATACTAAATTGAAGAGAGAAATGCTTAGATATTTTTAATTTTGTGTGTGTGTGTGTGTCTTTGTCTGTGTGTGAAAGAGAAAGAGAGAGAAGGGGGTGTACAGCTTTCAAGAGTCGGTTCTCTTCTCACACCTTGAATTCTGGGAAACAAATCCAGATCACCAAGTGCACATAGTTGTCCAGGAAGCATCTTATCGTCTGATCCAGCTCACCATCCTGGAGCATTTTATGGTTTGTAGTCTGTGGTGTGCTGGTTAGTGTCTTAACAGCTGGTCCTTAAGGAGGACTCACCAGATTTTGTAGTGTTTACTCATTTCCTCTGCACTGGGATTCTTACCATGGATTATTTAAAATACATAGGTGAAGTCACAGAACCCTGAGTGGAGGAGAGACAGCCAGGGTTGGCTGTCCCGAGCCTATGGGAGCCATGTCCAGATCACTAATGCTAGTGATCACTGCCACACACTGCTGCTTGCTTCCCCAGCTTCACATGATCTACGTTCTTACACACTTGGCAGGCTCAGAAATGGCCCCCATTTAAGTTCTTATTTCCTGCAAGAAGCGCTGATTTCAGCTGGGCAGAGTTGGCTCCTCAGTGGCACTGAATTGCTATGCAATACTGTCCACTTCCAAGTCAGTTCTTGTGAGGACCTGGGAGCAGCCAGTAGCGGCATCCTGCTGCCTGTCCCTGGAGAAAGCGTTGCTCATCTTCCTCCGGCACAGTACTGAGGGGTAGAAAATGCTTCATAATTACAGCAGGTTCTCCTGTGGCTCCTGGGCTTCTGTCTGCTGCTAGCGGGACCTGCTCTTCACTTAGCTACCATTTAGTGTTAGGTAATTCTTTGTGTCTTTGTTCAAGACCGTGACCTTGGAGTGCACTTGAGACGCGCGTTTTCTTCCCCGTGCTTTTAAAAAGGAGTCTTTGTCCATTGCCTGGGACGTCAAGTTTTTGAGAGTTGGAAGTAGCCATTTGTATGGGACCCTCACAGGAAAACCCTCCGACTGAAGATGGCCAGCTTGACTGTTTTGCCCTCTTTTTCCTCCTGTTATAGTTTTCTGCAAATTGCTCCATGGACAGTTGCCAGATCCCAGCTGCGCCACTTCACCGAGCTGCATGCTCTCAGCAAAGCAGAAAGGAACACACATTTATAAACCTTGAAGCAGCCTTCCTTTTCAATTCTGTTCTGCTGCTGTGTCATAAAGGAAGTGAATCTGCCGAGTTCATGCAGTCACTTTGTGGCAAAGCCAGGTTTAGAACCCAGAACTCCTAGTCAGTCTTCATTTCTGTTATTAAGCTGGTTCACCTGCCCTCACTACCCCAGATAACTTCTCCTGAGACCAGGGCTCCAAATTAGCTGCCGAAGCACCAGGAGACTTTGGAGTCGCTTTCAAATCCTCAAAGGAAGATTAAATGATACTTAATACTTAGCCCCTTGTCAAATGGGCTCTGTCATCTCCTGTGTGGTGCATGTCTGCCCCCTGCATGCCTTCTCCATAGGAGAACTCTCCTCGCCTTTTAAGCCTGATGCCCGTTTGTGGGTGCTTGGCAGATGTTCCTGTTTAGCTAATCACCCCTGCTCTATATGTCTCATCCTAGGTCAGGGTGTTCTAAGAAATTGATTCCTGTTCATTTCTGCTCAAAGGTTTCTTATTCCCTCCTACCCAGAAGTGCTCGTCTTCTCTGAGGCTGGGCGTCTGCTGCGGCATGGAGTGTAATGTTCTTAGCTGATAGAATGTAGATAGCATTTGGGTTCAACTCTGCGTTTGTGGATGATAAAACTTGAGACCCAGGGAGTGTTGATCAGTTGGCCCTTGTGCCCTTATTTTTTTTTTTTCTACCTATTATAAAAGGACCTTGAAACTGAAGATGGAGGTGGTCTGTGGTGACAGTCTGAACTGGAATAGGATGTGGGGAGGTGACTGCAGCAAGGGGTGTCTGCGGTGTTGCTATGGTTACTGCTTCTTGGGTGATAGCCCCGTTCTCAGTCTGTGCTGCATGCAGGTGAGAATCGCTGGAGAGATGGGAAAATTAAGCTCAGATGTTGTCAGTTACCAAAGGTCACCCAAGAGTAAGCCATGTCGGACCTTCTGCACAGCTGACATTTTTTTTTTTCCTGAAGCCATGTTTGACAGTTGACTTAGATTTCTAGAGGAATGTCATTTTCTGAGTTGATACGGAGGCTCTTTCTAAACACCTCTCGGGTGCTCTTAGACCCTGTGGGACTGAGCTTCACTGGGCTCTGCTGTTCTGGGCCCTAGCTGTGATTCCTTTTTTTTTTTTCTATGATGTCATCAAAAATTCTCCACATCTGAAGAGAGGCCTTTGAGAGGAAACAAATCAGCACTTTTTCTTCTCTCTCCCCCTTTCCTCCCTCCCCCCCTTTCCTTCCTTCCTTGTTCCTTTTTTCTGAGTTTCTGCCTTCCCACTCCTCCCTCCCTTCCCTCCCTTCCTCCTTCCTTTTTAACACTAGAGATAGAGATTGGGCCACTAAGTCCAAGCTGGCTCCGATCTCCCTGTGTAGCTAAGAATGACCTTTAACTTCAATCCTCCTGCCTCCACCTGAGGGCTAGGGTTTCTACTCTGGTTTAGGTGCTGCAGATTGAACCCCCAGGGCTGCTTGTATGCTAGCCGAGCACCTGACAGCACACACTGTCCCAACCCCTCAAAAACCTTTCCATTTGCAGACGAGGGGAAAACTTTCTCTGGGTCTTGAAACCAGTTAGGTGTGGAGTTAGCAGGCACCTGCTGACAGTGGCCGGTGCTCTTCTGCTGTGTAAGCCCAAGTGTAAGTCATTCTGCTGCCACAATAAGAGTGAAGCCACCCCCCCACCCCCACCCCACCCCACCCCCACCCCCCGCTGCATAAAGGGGAACATTAAAAAGGGGACGTCAGAGAGTGGCAGGAGGCCGGAGCAGAGGAGCCCAGGGAGATGCCTGAAATTCAGATCTAGTTCTCTGGCTTGCCAGCCCTCACCCCATCCTCGTCTGGAGAATTCCAGGGCTAAAACTGACACAGAGCAAATGCTGAGAGGGAAGGAAATGGATCTTGAGGATGTGGGGCTGCTGTTCTGGATGGGAACTTCTTAGCACTCAGAGCCTCCCCCGACCAGCTGCTCCAGGACCAGATACTAGGAGCAAGGTGGGTGGTGTAGCAGGCCTGGAGAAGTTAACTGGTTCAGTTGTCTGCAGCCACCAGGTGCGGAGCAGCAGGGGCTGTGCTAGATGCCAGGATGGGAAAGGAGTCTAGCACGCTGCTGCAATCTCAGGTCCTCCTGCCTCATCATCCTCTTTCTGCGCCCTTCTTCATATTATCAGATTTTCTAAAATCAGGAATGTCTTACAATCATTGTATAGATTGGATATGTTGGTTCTTTTTTCTCAAGATACATAAAAAGGTTTTATTTGCAGGGGAGCAGAGATTTAATCAAACAAGGCAAATCCCTTGTCATCTTCCGACTCCTCAGACTCCTCCTCCTCCTCTGCTGCAGCAGGGGCAGAACCAGCAGCAGGAGCTGCAGAGCCAGAGGTGGCAGAAACAGCCACAGCCCCACCAGCAGGCACACTGGCAGGTTTGCCAACAACCTGGGCGATAACATCCTCAATGTTTTTCCATTCAGCTCACAGATGACCGTGTTGAGCCGGTCATCGTCCGCCTCGATGCCCACATGCCCATGCTGTCTAATATCTTTTTAATGTCTTTGACGCTAGGAGAGGAGTTGCCCCCAAGGGCAGCAAGCAGATAGAGGCGATGTAGCGCATGTCTGCTTCTGCTGACCGGCCTCACGCTTGCACAACCTCGTCAGCATCAGGCTACAGCGAAAGGAAGGTTCCTCCTTTTCCTCTACCCAGTTTGATATCATGATTGCTTCATCACATATGGTCCTTGAGTGAAGAATACAGAGTGGTCCAGGAAATAATCAGTTACAGTAAGGAAAAAGCTGCGTTGAACCACTTTCTAAGCAAGCGCTCTTTTTCTTAGACTCTATAAAGCATTAGCGCTGAAGTGATTGTGCGTAAGAAAGTCTGGGTGTCTGCCGAGCACATAGGTACTCTCTCTACAGAGATGGGGGATCAGATGGGGTGTGCGCCTGAGTGCAGCCAGCTTCCAGGCAGCCGTGATGTCCATGGGTAGCATGCGTCCATCCTTTCTAGAAACTGCTACACACTGTTGAGCAGTGGTCTTCAGCTGTTGTTAGAACCACCTGGAGACCCAGCAATGGCGCTGAGGATGCACTCAGCACTAGAGTGCTGTTGTAACACACGTGCAGCCCCGGCTTCTATCGCTAGCACCAAAGCTCACTGCTGCAGCCGAGTCCCAGGTTGATCAGAACCTCTGGACTTGGAGCCCCACAAGTGACTAAGTATAGTGTGAGAAAAGCAGAGTCATGGCGGGGTGAGGGGAGCGCTGCTGTTGAAGCCTGGTGGCTGTGGGTACACCCCAGGTTCCTCTGAGAAGAGGACCAAGTGCCCCAGAGACATGGATGCTCCTGGCTGGCACACCATAGTGAGCAGCATGGGAAGCCACAGGGCCAGTCAGGGATTTTGAGGACGAGAAGAAGCCCCATGAGTTTATTTCGTTTTTATCTCTTGGCTCCAAGGCTACCCTCTCTAGTGCGTCCCAAATTTAAGTTCACAGACCGGAGCAAGTGCATCAGAATTACCGAGAAGTTGATGGAGATGTGGGTCACTGAGTACCCTTGGAGGCCGTGGGCACCCCCGCTGCTGTTAATAGCACAGGTGCACGCCAGGCTTCGCGTGCTCAGGTCATCACAGTAAAGATCCACAGCAGCCCCGCTAGGTGGGGGCTGTGATTTTCCTCACAGTTCACATAGGACCAGCAAGGCCTGCAGGATTGAATGCTTGGCTTTGACTGCTCGTGTGGTAAGAGGCAGGGCTCAGCATGGCTTTGATAGCTGTGTTCATAAAAGTTCTCTGTATGAGGACAATATTTTATCTCTTTGGAGAGAACTTATTTGTAAGTAGACACACATCTATCTATTTGCCCTGAAGACTTGAAGATACTGCTAGAAAAGACTTCAAAAATTAAGGAGTTAGGCCAGGTGGTGGCGGCGCATGCCTTTAATATTAGCACTCAGGAAGCAGAGGCAGGCAGATGGATCTCTGGGAGTTCGAGGCCAGTCTGCTCTACAAGAGCTAGTTCCAGGACAGCAGGGCTATTACACAGAAAAACCCTGTCTTGAAAAACAAAAACAAACAAACAAAATCAGAGAGTTTTACATAATCAAGAAATAATTACAGAGGATAGCTGTGAACTCATGTTAGTTAGATGTTGGTAATAGTGAATTTCATTTTCTGAGGTTGAGGATAGATGACAATGGACCTGTCTTCCAGCAGCATAAGAAAGGCTTGTGCATCTCTGCCATAGAACACCATTCAGCCACTGTAGCAATGGCTGCAGAACTCTTGCAGGCCAGGAGGAGCTCAGGTATGATGAGAGACAGAAATTTGTATTCATGGCATGATTCCACTTCTGTTTAGAAGTCATAATACAAATGTATTTATGTAAAGAATAATTAGGAGTGATGTCTTAGCTAGGATTTCTATTGCTGCAGCAGAGACCACACCCAAAGCAATGGAGAAGAAATGGTTTATTCTATCTTACAGTTGTAAACTATCAGGAGGGCAAGTGAAGGCAGCAGCCTGGAGGAACGGAGTCAGAGCCACGGAGGAGTGCTGCTTACTGACTTGCGTCCTTGGCTTGCTGGGTTTCCTTTCTTACATATGCCAGGGGTGACACTGCCATCACTGGGCTGGGCCCACCTCAGCCTACCCACACCAGTTATTAATCAATAATATATACTATGGATTTGCCTATGGGAAATTTATAGAGGCATTTTAATTCCTCTCTCCAGACAACACTAACTTTTGTCAAGTTGGCAAGGGGAGCAGGGCCCAACTAGGACATTAGTTACACAGGAAGATGTGGGCAGGGGATTCTTTAGCTGTTGCTTCAGCTTCCGTGTTGGCTTACACTGCACTAAGCACGGTAGGGAATAAATGCATAAAGCTTCTGGGCTAATTTAAATGAAAAGTAGAACAGAACTGGGTGTTCCGGTACACACCTTTAATCCCAGTGCTTGGAGGTAGAAGCAGGCGGATCTCTGTGAGTTTGAGGCCAGCCAGGTCTACACAGTGAGTTCCAGAACAGGCACAGCTACATAGTGAGACCCTGTCTCAAAGAGGAGGTGGGGGTGGCAGTGGCGTGATAGTGACAGGGCTTGGTGGAAAAAGGCGCTTACAGTGCAAGCCTAGTGACCTGAGTTCAACCCCCCGAGCCCATGTGAAGGTGGAAGAAAGATCTGACTCCACACAGGTGTCCTCTGGCTCCACATGTGTGTGGTGGCACAAGCCCATTTCTCCCCATTATCTGTCACTGCCTCTCTCTCCCTCTCCTTCCCCCTCCCTGCTTCCCACCCTCCGCACACAAATTATGTTTGTGCACATGAGCACATATCAACCATGTTTTTATTTAACCTTCCTTTACTTATAAAGGAAATCCATGGCTGCCAGCTATCTTCAGCCTCCTTCCCCAGTCTCCCACTCATTTATGTCTAATTTTTGGCCCATATTTTTTTTTATTTTGCTTCCTGGCAGTGCTGGAAATCAAACACAGGACCTGCGTGTGCTGGACAAATGCCATAGTCCATCCTGGCCTTCATTTGTCCATCTTTCTATCATTCAGTAAACATTTACTAGACAGCTACTATATGTCTAAGACCTGGAAGGGTGAGAAGGATTCTCCATGCTCTCTAGACACTCAGCATTCTCTTCCTTCATTAAAACTTAAACTTTTATTTTGAAATAATGTTAGCTTTATAGGAGATAGTTGCAGGAACTAAACAGATTGCTCAGTGGTTAAGAGTACTCATTGCTCTTCCAGAGGACCAGGATTTGAGTCCCAGCATCTACATGGTGGCTCACAAGCATCTGTAAATCCAGTTTCAAGGAATCTGATGCCCTCTTCTGGTACTTCACACACAGTGCACAAACATGCATGCAAGCACAACATCCACACACATAAAATAAAATTTTTATTTAATAATAACCAGTGGACCCGGAGAGATGGCTCAGTGGTAAAGTGCATTGCTGCTCTTCCATAGGATCCAGGTTTGATTCCCAGCACCCATGTACCAATTTACAACCATCCATAACTCCGGTTCCAGTGTGACCTCTGTGGTGAAGATACATACGTGCAAGGAAAACATTCATACACATAAAAAAACAGAGTAATTTTTTAGAGTAACTGAAAAGAAGATAGTTGTAAAGACTGGTGCAGAGTTCCGGTCTGTCCTGGGGAGTTTCTGTTTTCTTTACACTGTTACCTTCCACCTCTGCTCCCTCTTCAGAGCTCAGGTGCCAGGGCTGCTGCAGGACTCTCGGTTTCCCCAGGAACTCCTGAACCAGCCTTACACCACAGTTTTTCTGTTGTGTCGTGTCTTCTTAGTCTCTTAGGCTCTCCAGACTGTCTTGTGTGGATGGCCTTGACAGTTTAATTGTTTAGCTATGTTTTCAGAATATCTATTTTCTTATTAAAAGGTGCTTATGGACACAAACTAAATTAAAAAAAATTAAGACAAAAAAATAGCAAGTCAAACCAAAGAGGACACCAATACACACACACGTTTTTGATGTCTGTTTTGCATTGGCCAGTTACTCCTAGCCGTGGGACCTGCCCTGCGGTGTGGCTGGTATCCCCAGTGACAGTGAGTATCATTTGCAGGTAGCATCTTGATTAGGGGGGCGAGACTTTGTGTCCAGTTCCCCTTCTCAGTGTTGGGATTTTCTTGGTTTGCACCAGTACAGGCCTGTGTGTGCTGCCACTGTCTCTGTGAGTTCACGTGTATCCTTCCTGTTGTTTCCTTGCACTCATCCACCACCTCTGGCTCTTGCAATCTTTCTGCCTCCTCTTCTGCATAGCTTCCTGAGCTCTCAGGTGAGGATTTAGGATGTTCCATATAGGGCTGAATGCTCCAAAGTCTCTCACTCTCTGCACATTGTCTATCTGTGAGTCTCTGTGTTAATTCCCTTCTACTACAAGAAGATTCTTTGATGATGGTTGGGCAATACTCTGATCTGTGGGTATAGCAATATGTCTTTAGGAATAATTTTATTGCTATATTTATTTGCCAGAATAATAGTAGTAGTTATTTCCCCCTAGTTCCCATGACTGATATAGTTTCATTTTCATATTTTTGTCTTGCTGGGTTTTTTATATATAGTTTGTTTATTTGTGTTGGTATTTGTTTTGTTTTGTTGCTTTGTTTTGTTTTAGGGAGATAGGACATAAAGTTGGGTGGGTATGAGAAATGGGTGGGGAGGGGTAGGTGGAGGGGACATCATATGATCAAAATATTGTATGGAAAAATAAATAAAAATAATTTTTTTTAAAAAAATGTGGTTATGGGTTTTTAAAAGAATCTAAATATAATCAAGTTCCCCTGCTCTTCCCTCCTCTCCAGGGATCCATGATGTCCACGTAGCGCTCTTGGTTACAGCCCTCCCCTGTAAAGTTACACTTCGGAAACAAACCCTTCAGTTCAGTCTCTCCCAGAGATGGGGGAAGAGAAGGTCCTCTCCTGAAGAGGGCAACATCCATACACATTGTTTGAGTTCCTATTAGTTCCAATATGGCTTAATCTATTTCTTTCTTTCTTTTTTTTTTTTTTTTGGCGGAACTGAGGTTGGAATTTAGGGCCTGGCACACACTAGGGCAAGCACGCTGCCATGGGGTCATAGATACTTATGTATAGTTCAGGTCATGGCCCCTTTGGATGCTCCTGTTTGGACACTTAGGCTCCTTGTTCCTTGTGCTGTCTTCATTTCCCTGATGTGGCCTCATTCTTTTTTTTTTTTTTTTATTGGTACTATAAGATGGTCCAGGCACATCTTGTGTTTTCTCTGTCCCAGCCCTAAAATCAGCCATGTGTCCAAAGTGCCCTGACATGTTATTGGAGAATGGCTTTTAGAAATCAATATCTGGGTGGGTATGGTGGCACACACCTTTAATTCAGGAGGGGGCAGAGGCAGGCAGTTCTCTGAGTTTGAGGCTAGCCTGGTCTACAGAGTGAGTTCCAGGACAGCCAGGGCTACACAGAGAAACCCTGTTTGGGAAAAAGATAAAAAGAAAAATGAAAAAATGAAGGAAGGAAAGAAAGAAGGAAGGATAGACAGACAGACAGACAGATTGATCTGGGGAGCCAGGGACCTTTTGACAGAGAGGAGACAGAAAAAAAATACATCTCACCTACAGTGTGTGATGGATGGCTCGTGGGAGGAGGCAGCTCTGTGCCTCCCCAAGTAAAGCCCTCACTGGCGGCCTGTGGTTTGGCTAGAATTATCCAGATGAAAGTCAGAGTTAAGGGAGCAGTAGAGAGGAGTGGGAGGAGTATGTGTTCCCACTATGCAGGCATCTAGCTTTTTAACTTGAACCGACTGCAGACTCAGGGCACAGTCCTTGTTCCAGTTTTCTGTCTTCAGCACACACAGTTGAGCCGTTCTTACAGCGTGATTTCCCTAAGAGGCGCTCCTCTGTAAGTCCTGAAGGCAGACTGTCCTCTGCCCTCTAGCTTCTGTCTCTCCTCCTCCCCTCCCTCTCTCTTTCTTTCCTTCCAGTTTTTCTTCTTTCTAAACTCTCTGGTTCTTGCTTTCTGCCGTACCACACGCCAGGCCAGGGAGCACAGGGGAACTATTCCAGTTCTTGCCTGTCAGAGTCCTCTCATCCAGGCTGAGATTCCAAGGCTTTCTTCCCTTAGCCTTCCGCCAAGTGTCTACTTTCTGTGGAGGGTTAGCTGTGTGTGGTACCGTCAGACTGACCCGGTGTGGCTCTCAGCAAGTGTTTTCTGTTCACAGATAACAGTTGGTGTATACGATCCCTGTAACCTAGCCCAGTACCCTGGATGGCCTTTGAGGAATTTTTTGGTCCTGGCAGCCCATAGATGGTATTTACATGTGTGTCCATGTCTGTGTGTCTTCATCTGTGTGTTTCCCACAGCGGCTCTGCTCATGTCAGCATCTTTCCTGAAGTGCGTTGATTTCATTCCTGGCATGGAAACTAGAAAATAATTAAATTGTGGTCCAGTTTCTACCCCTAGTTCTCTTAAGCATGTCTGCTAGGGAGTCCCGGCCCTGGCACCAGCCTGCACTACACTGAAGACACTTAGACCATGGCGAGGTCATAGCCAGAGGCAAAGACACCGACATTCTCCAGCCCCCCTTCCTGCTTTTAGACAGGAATTTCCTATTGCTTCCATCTCCCATCTTTAAAAAATTCTCTAATCCTAAAATAATAGAAAGGAGTATTGGGAAGAGCCCGCTTACACTTGATTAAGACACTCAGCATAATCAGGTATCAGGAAATAAACCTGTAAGAGGTCAGCGGCCCCAGCCCCACCAAAATCACCTAAGGAAAGTGACCATGCCAGGAATAGTTGAAATGGGAGGCAGCAGAATTCACAAAAGATGCTGTGACACCCATGGCTCTGTGATGGCTTTCTGAGCGTGTTGTCCACAGTAGTACAGGCTGGATGCAAGCAGCACACACACACACACACACACACACACACACACACACACACAGTATTCTGAGCTTATTATTCACTGTGGTACAGGCTGGATGCAAGCACACACACACAGAGACATACAGACACACACATAGCATTCTGAGCTTATTGTTCACTGTGGTACAGGCTGGATGCAAGCACACACACACATACACACAGCTTTCTGAGCTTATTGTTCACTGTGATACAGGCTGGATGCAAACACACACACACACACACACACACACACACACACACACACACACAGTATATAGAAGCACTGAGATTACTAGCTCCAGCCTCATGCCCTTCCATTCCAAATGATGACAGAGACATAGGAGGCTCATTATAGCAGGTGTCCTAGCTAAGCATATTTTCATGCATGGCTTTTCTTTCTTTCTTTCTTTCTTTCTTTCTTTCTTTCTTTCAGGCTTATTTTTATTTCATGTGTATTGAGTGTTTTGCCCATGTATGTATATGCACCACATTTGTGCCTTTTTTTAAAAAAGACAGAGTCTTACTGTGTGGCTCTGGTTGACCTGGAACTCACAGATCTGCCTGTCTTTGCCTCCTGAGTGCTAGAATTAAAGGTGTGCACCACCACAACTAGCTACAGATGGTTTTTCAAACACAATGTTGAGTGAAGTAGCTAGCCTGAAAGGATACATTGTCATGATTCCATTTATGTAGGTCAAAACAGGCAAAGCCATTGTGGGAACCTAGGATGGGATGGTCCAGATAGGTGTCAAGATTAGAGGGAGTGTGTGATTTTCTTTGTGCTTGCTTTACTTAAGTAAAAATGTTTACTCCAAAATATGAAGATAAACAAATATTGATGAACCCTAGAGAGACTTATTATGCGTGCACTCAGCCAGTCCCGGCACGTTTGCTGTGAGTTGGTCTCCTGTCTGCTGGCAAAGGACCTTAGAAGTCCCATGTGAAAGCCTTGGGAGCATCCCCACCCTGATTTAAAAGCTTCCTTTGTCAGAATTATCTGTCTGCTGTGTGATTGCTATGGGAAAGTTCACCTGGGGGAAAAATCCCAGCTTAATTGGCGGCCAGACTCTAAATGCACAGACAGAGGGTGCCTGCACGGATGTGCTCAAAATCTCTCCGAGGTTAAGGAGGTCAGGCAGGAGTGATTGTATGCTCTGAATTCTCCACAAGTGGCCTGGAAAGACTTATGCCAGCTCTTTTTCTTCTTTCTTAATCAAATGAAACAAACACATATCCCGTGTGGGCAACAGGAGCAGCAGTTTCCAGTCCGTTGAAGTCCTCTGCTTTCGAGACCGCACCATGCAGGGGGCGAGAGGAGTGGCACACAGCATCATCTTCGAGGTGAAACTTCCAGAAATGGCGTTTAGCCCAGGTAATTGGCAAGTCTTCACCCATGTGTGTAATGACGAGTGTTGAGAGTCCCAGCGTCCAACAATGGCAGGCGAGAAGGTGCAGCTCCCACCTCGCAGGCAGTGTGAGCTCCACCTGCAACAGAGGCTCGGTCCTCTGGTGGCTTCTCCAGCGGAGTTCTCCAGGCTGGGAGGTGTTTCTCCAACTTTATTTTTATTTGTTTAGTTTTTGATCAACATGAAATCTTCATTCATGCCTCTTCCTTGAGGAAGGGTGATGTTGTTGATTGATTAATGTGTCTATTCATTGAGTACTTGAAGGTGTGTGTGACCCCGTTCATACAGAGTACAGATACACGTTTCTCCTCCTTCTAATATCTTCTCTCACCCTGCACGGCAGGCGTTAGCGTTTGTCCGTGTTTTATAGACCAGGAAACAGTCTGGGAGGCATTTTACAAACAGTGCTAGATGTGTCTGTGAGCAAATTTATACAAAGTGTATGTACACACATGCAGTGTGTATACATTTATGGTAGAATTCATCCCCAAGTGTGAGTGGTTAGGGAAATGCCCGCACCACGAGTACTGAGTGTGAAGTGTGTGTCCCGTGAGAAAGCCGAGTAGTTGGCGTCCAGCCTGGCGCTGCCCACTCAGGCTCTTTTAAGCTTACCTTCACACTATCTCTGTACATGATTCTTTCCCGATGAATCCTCTACATCCATGTGATGTGTGTCTACAGAGCAGCTCCATGCAGACTGCACAGTTTTCTTCAGTGCATGGGTGAGCCTTAGTGTGTGCATGGGGGTGGGATGCCTCATCTCTTCCACAGTGCTCAAGTCAGAAGGACTCAAGATTGCCCTGTTTCTTGTTGACTCTGTACTGCAGCCTGGAGATTTTAAATACAACAGGAGACGTGAACAGAGAATCCTCTGCATGGTTCAGGGAGGAAGCGGAGGCTTTCTGATTAGCGTGTCTTGGCGCCCTCTTCTGGTGCATCTTGAAATAGCTTCCATGGCATGCTCCCTTACCATGCACTAGGTTCCCTTTATAAAGTTGCAACTCAAAGATAAGAGTTATGTGGAGAGTCAATAAAAAGTGAAGCCAAGAAGATGTAGCCACCAGACCCCTTTCCTATGCTCCTAATTTTATTCCGTGGGGACAACTGTCTTCCTATGTCTGCACTGAGCCACTCTGCTCCCCTCTCTGGTGTGGCTCATGCTTTTCAGTCCCAAGCCTGCTGTTCATTTCCAACTGATAAAGACCCCTCCACCTCCATCTTCTTCATACTCCATGTTGAAGAGTGGTTACTCGTCTTAGAAGGGGAGCTTTCCTTCTGTTTTACATGTAAATTAAGTGTTTCCACTTAGCCGCAAATAAAGCTCTATAATAAACGTTGTGAAGACTTACTTAGCATCATGGTGTGAGCCCAAGGCGTTTCCATAGCCATGTGTGGCATAACAACATCATACCACATAGCACGGTGGTCCCTTAAGAGTCTGTTGCCTAGGGATTTCATGACCACTTAATTTGTGTAAGTACACTCTGGTGTTTCCAGAGCTGGCCAGTCAGCTGCCTGTCATTTGCCAGAACTCCCACATCATCAAGTGACACTTGGGTCTCTAAGGCATCCCACAGCTGGAACAGCAGTGATGTGAGAAGTGACAAAGCCTCCGTAGTAGGCAGAAAGCTGCACTGGACACTGGCCAAAGCAGGTGTGGCCACTGTTGGGATGGGTCGCAATCCCAGCTTCTCCTGCTCCTGTGCTCTGCCTGGTTCCCAGCTGTGAGCAATCACCCTCTCGTTCCCAGCATGTTCTTCTTTCACTTGGACTGTGTGTTATGAGGATAACTTATAGAAGCAGATGTGTAGATTGCTAATCTTTATATGTAGTACTTTTCATTATTAATAAGTTTACAATGCATCTAATTTTCTTAGTAATGGCTGTAGCTAACCAAGCATGGTAGCACATACCTGTAAACCTAGAACAAGGGAAGTGGAGGCAGGAAAATCATGAGTTCAAGGTTAGCCATGAGTTCAAGGCAACATGAATTCCTGCAGATAGATAGATAGATAGATAGATAGATAGATAGATAGATAGAAGGAAAGGGGAGGCTTGTGTATGTAGATATTTTAATTGGTAACATCCAGCTGTCTTAGGTGTCATTTGTGTAAAGGGGAGACCGTGACTTGTGTCATGGTGGTGATATCTGAAAGCATTTTTAAAATATAAAGTAAGAATACTTTAGAATAATGAATTCACAGTAGAAACTGAGTGAGGAGCTCCGAAGCTTTTTGTCCCTAGTGAAGGAGTCCTGACGCCTTCATCTGAGCATTAGTGTGAGCATGTGCATGTGATGAGTTTGAGAGTGTGTGCATGAGGTATATGTGTTTTGTGAGTGTGCTTGAGTATGTTTTTAAAAGTGAGCATGTGAGTGTTAATGTGTGTGTGTGTGGGTATGCAAGCATGTGTGTTCGTGAGGGTTTATATGACTGTGTATGCACACATGTGTCTGCGTATATGAGTATTTTGTATGTGTGGTTTGGAGTGTTTATGGGCATGCACACATGCGGAGGGTGTGTGGTTGTGTTTTATTGTTGTTTTTACTTTTTGGTGATTGGGCACCTACCACTCAGCTTCCAAGTAATCACACAGACTTATTACTACTTATAAATGCTCAGCCTTAGCTTGGCCTGTTTCTAGTTTTCTTAAATTATCCTGTTTACCTTTTGCCTCTGGGTTTTTAATCTTTCTCTATTCTATATACCTTTCTTACTCTGTGGCTTCGTGTGTAGCTGGGTGGCTGCTCCTGAAGTCCTCCTCCCCTTCTCCTTTCGCTCCATGATCTCTCTTCCCAGATTTCTCCTCCTATTTATTCTCTCTGCCTCACCTGTCCTTTCTCCTGCCTCACTATTGGCTGTTCAGCTGTTTCTTAGACCAATCAGGTGTTTAACTTCAGAGTTAAACAAATGAAATATAAAAGAATGCATCAATAAACAAATATTCCACAGCCTAAACAAATGCAACACATCTTCAACTAATATTCCACAACAGGGTTGTATGAGTTGGTACTTGTCTGTGAGCATGTATAGACATGTACATATGAATGTGTGTGAGTTTGAAAATTTGTGTGCCTATATGTGCAAATCTAAGGGCCTTTAAGTCTATTTGCATGGATGTGTGTGTTTATGTGTGTGTGAATGTACACCATATGTGAATATATGTGAATATGACTGTATATGAGCATGCATTTGTGAGCCTATATATCTGCATGAGTTGACATGGATATGTGTTGGGGGGAGGTCTGTCTCAGTCTGAGAGAGTGTGAGCGTATGTATGTGACTTGGTATGCAAGCTTGTGAGTGCATATGTGACTAAGTGCACATTTCTCTGTTAGTATGGATGCATGCATTAATATGAGTGTGAGTTGGCATGCATTAGACTGTATCTTTGAGTATTGCATGTGTGTGTTGGTTTAATCTTTGTAAGTGTATGTAGGTGAATGTATGTGTGTATACCTATATGTCAGGGTATTTGTGATTGTGTGGGTATCTGAGTATGAGAGTGAATATATATTTGAGTAAGCACATGTGTCTATGTGTATACATAATATGTACACTATCAGAGTGACTTTTGTCAGTGTATACTTGTGGATGTCTTAGTATAGGTAAGTGTTTGGGTGTGAAGGAGTTTGAGTGTGAATGTGCATGTGTGTATGTGAGTGTACTGTCTATCTTGTGTTAAAGTCTGTGCATGTGTTTTAGCATGTCAGTTGGGTGTGCATGTGTGTGTATGTAAGTGTATAGTGAGTGTGTATGTAACTGATAATGGGACCCAGCTGCATTATTGCAGTTTTCTCACACTGAGTATTGCTCTACTACCGAGCTGTAGCCCCAGCCTCAGCCCCAGTCCTAGCCTCAGCCCCAACCCAGCCCCGGCCTCAGCCCCAGTCCCGGCCTCAGCCCCAGCCCCGGCCTCAGCCCCAACCCAGCCCCGGCCTCAGCCCCAGTCCCGGCCTCAGCCCCAGTCCCGGCCTCAGCCCCAACCCAGCCCCAGCCCTAGCCTCAGGCCCAGCCCTAGCCTCAGCCTCAGCCCCAACCCAGCCCCAGCCTCAGCCTCAGCCCCGGACTCAGCCCCAGCCCAGCCTAGCCTCAGCCCCAGCCCAGCCCAGCCTAGCCTCAGCCCCGGACTCAGCCCCAGCCCAGCCCAGCCTAGCCTCAGCCCAAGCCCAGCCCCACTCCAGAGCTTTAAGCAGACTTTGGAAGTGATACTGAAACATAACCTAAGGCTGAGTTCTCTGTTCAGGAGCTGAAGCTTTATTCTGACTAGAAGCAAGTCTTTGAGAAAAGGAGAGGACAGAGGTCCCACAATAACAGCAGGCATTGTGGGAGGTCTTGTGACCCTGAGGTGACTGCAGGATGTGAAAGATGACTCCACAAAGTGACAGATCTACATGTGTGGAACCATCACCTCAGTCTCTGTAGCCCAGAATAAGATAAGCTGGAAATTCTGGGGTTGGATGTAGGGATCAGGAGCTCCTATAAAAGAAGTTAAAAGAAGACCGTAGGATTGGAGAGATGGCTCAGCAGTTAAGAGCACTTGCTGCTCTTGCAGAGGTCCAGTTCCCAGCACCCATATAGTGGCTCAAAACTGTCTGTAACTCCAGTTTTAGGGGCTCTGATGCCCTCTTCCCGCCTGTGAAAGTACTGTATACATATGCTAACATAGGCAAAACACTCATACACATAAAATAGAAATAAATTTTTTTAAAAAGAGGGCAGCAAAGTGAAAAGGAGAGGGAAAAGAACATGCTGGGGGAAGAAGAGGACAGCTGGGGGAAGGAGAGGACAGCTGGGATGAGAGGGCTCAGTCTGCAGACTGCTTGCCACAGAGGCATGAAGACACGAGTTCAGGTTTGTTCTTATCTCCCCTTTTAGTAAACTTTATGTCTTATTCACTTTAAGATTGTCCGAAAGCAGTTGGCTGGGAGAAGAACCAGAAAGGAGGCATGGGACCAAGGATGGTGAACCTCAGCGGATGCATGGACCCCAAAAGGTAGACATGACTGGCTACCCTTGTCTCCAGTGGGTGTGTGGCTGATGTTCTGCTGTGTGGGACATGGCTGGGCTCCTTCGTCTCCAGTGGGTGTGTGACTGATGCTATGCGGTGTGGTTCAGGGATGCTGGTACTGATAGTGAGCCAGCCACTGCTGGTCTACGTTGTCTTGAGGATTAGTGTGACGGGCATCCCGAGGCATGCATGGCTTCTCCACTCTTGTTTCCAGTGCAGGCACTCAAGACACCTGGATCTCGCTGTTGGCTGTTATTGTTTAGTTCCAGCCCTGGCAGCCCTGGAACTCACAGAGATCCACCTGCCTCTGCATCCTTTTCTAGTCCTTTGTTCATTGCTGTAGACCTCTGTCCCACTTGCCATCCCTGGAGGATCTTATAAGGGACATTGCATTTGTGGGGAAGCCACATCACTTCCAAGGCTGAGCATCTACCTGCCCTTTAGATCCGGGAGAGTTTCCAGTACTTGGAAGAGCCATTCTTCTAAACCCACAGAGCATCTCAGGACTGCTCTGACTTCCCCTTTCACCCTGCCGTGGGGAGCCATTACAGGAACGTTAGCCCATCCTAGCCATCATAGAGGACAGTGGCATGCTTTCCATGTGGTAACCTTTCTCTTCTCTGTTACCCACGAGCTTCATCTTATTTTTACTCTGATTCTGGTTGCCTAATTATTTCCATCTCACTTCCTCCTATAGATCATGTCTATCTGTTAGAAGTTAGACTGGAGCACATGTGAATGTGTAGATCTCAAGAGTGGGTCAAGTGGCTGAAAGTGTCCATTAGCATATCAAAGCAGACCTGGCCACCAGGTTCGCCCAGCATCCCTCAGTCCCTATCTATTAAGGCCTATGGCTGGCATATCCTACTCTCTACCCTGAACTCTCCATCCAAGGGGCTGGGCTGCCCTTCTATATAATCCAGCCACTTTGGCTATTCCAGTTTCTCCATTTTTTAAAAACTTTCTTTTGGTTTATTCTTTGTGTCTTCCACTTCATGCATCTTGATCCCCTTCTTCTCCCTGTTCCTTCGTTCCTTGATGGGTGCAGGTGAATAGGCCTGAGAGCTTTCTGCCCTTGCACCTTCCCCCCAAAGTAAAATAAAGGGAAAAAAAAGAAAGAAAAATCTCACAGTGAGTCACACAGTTTACCCTTTAGTCCGTGTATCTTTACTTGCAAGTGTTCATTGCAGAGAATCATTGGTCTGGTTCGAGGCCTCTGGTTTCTGCTACACTATCAATACTGGGTCCTCATTGGGCCTCTTTGATATCCTGTTGTTGCCCTGTGGCATGGAGATTCTGCAGTTTTGGATCGACAGGACCAGCCCCTTCATGTTCTGCAGCAGATCATAGATGGGGAGGATGTTGGAGTGTACCAACTCCTCATTCTGGGCCTGGGAAGTTGCAGGATAGGTCAGCCTGCTGGCTCTCTCTGTCCTTACCACCTGTGTGAGATCTCCAGCAATGCCCTGGCTAGTTCACCCCTTGCAGGCATGGGACCAGTTTTCCTGCTTTCCTGCCTCCAGGGTTGGCTCTCCCACACCTACATGAACAAGGCCAGCTCTACAGTGTTTCCCAGTTGAGGTGCAGGGACCACTCACCTGAGTGTTGCAGCTGGTGAGGGGGCAGGGCCAGCTTTTCTACTTGACACAGGCAATGGAGGTAGAGAGAGGAGGGAATCTTTCCCTGGCCCATGATACCCTATAGCAGATGAGGAGTGGGGCCAGATCTTCCAAGCTCTCAGGCCTATTCACCTGCACCCATCAATAGTGAGGTGCAGGGCCTGCCTTCCTAAGTGCTGCAGCAGGTAAGGGAAAGTGTCAGCTCTCTTATCTGCTGTGGTGGGGGGGCATCTTTCCCTCACCCTCACCACCTCATGTATGCCAGTCTCTTGGCCCAAGCTACCACTCATGGTTAGCAGCTCTTGTCCCGCTCCCCCTCTCTCTCACCCGGCCCAGCTCAGTCTGGTCATGTCCACTCTGGACTTTCCCAGATGTCCCTGCCTATGCTCTCTGTTTTGTCTGCAATAAACTTTCTCCTCTACCATACCTAGGAGCTGTCTTGTCCTTCCCTTTTTCTTTCTTTTTTTCTTTCCAGTGACTCACCAGCACACCAATCCCTTGTTTTCCAGGCTGGCTGAGTCATCCGTGGATCTGAATCTCAAGCTGATGTGCTGGCGATTGGTCCCCACCTTGGACTTGGACAAGGTCGTGTCCGTCAAGTGCCTGCTGCTGGGGGCCGGCACCTTGGGGTGTAATGTGGCAAGAACACTGATGGTGAGTTTGGGTGTAGAAGGAGCTGCGGGCTGCGTTCCTGCCACCCGGCTCCCGGCTGCCTGGCTAGCTTATGCCCCGAAATAACAACACACAAACTGTATTCATATAAACACTGCCTGGCCCATTTATCTAGCCTTTTCTTGGCTAATTCTCATATTTTGCTTAACCCATTTCTAATAATGTGTGTAGCACCACAAGGTGGTGTCTTACCCGGAAAGATTTAGCATGTCTGACCTGCATCCATCTTGGGCCGGAGCTTCATCGCATCTGCCCTGGAGAGGAAGAGGCATGGCGTCTGGCTCACTTCCCTTCTTCCCAGCATTCTGTTCTGTCTACTCCACCTACCTAATTTTCTGACCTTTCAGACCAAGCAGTTTTCTTTATTGATTAACCAATGAAACAACAGATTGACAAATGACCTTCCCACATCATTTGGGGACCTCATGCTGCTGGGGGCTGGCACCTTGGAGTGTAACATGGCTAGGACACTGATGGTGAGTTTGGGGGCCTCGTGGCAGCTGTCCAGCTGTGCCTCTTGTTCTCTAGCATGATTGTCTCCCATCTCCTAGATCCCCTTGTGCCTCCCTCCCAACCCTTTTTGCTGTGCTCATTATTTCTGTAATCCTTAGAGCAATCTGTAGTCATTGTGAGACAGAAACAGAATGCCCCTCCAGTCCCAGTTAGTCCCCTTCCCACAGATAGTTAGATTTCATTTCATACATGAGGATGTTACCAAACCAAGGCCAGGAGTTGTCCTAACTGAAGGAAATCGAGGCCATTCACTGGTCTTGCCACTTCTCTGTCCATTTATATTTATAAAAACTGGCTCATAGACTATAAAAAGTTCTTTTGTAACTTATTAGTCCAACTTTAAAACTATGTGATTCCATAAAACTGAGGAAATATGGGGACTGTAGAGATGGCTCAGAGGTTAGGACCACTGGCTACTCTTAGAGAGAACCTGTGTTCAGTTCCCAGCACCCACAATACATCTCACAACAGCATGTAACTCCAGCTCCGGGAGACCCAGTGCCCTCTTCTGGCCTCCTTGGGCATTGCATGTCTGTACTTACACACATGAATACTATGCATAAAATAAAGAAATTTTTAATAACAAGCTTTCCAGAAATGTTCTTATCTATGAAAACGCCCATGGCATCAAGGAAACACAGACTCGTCTTGTGAGGTGGGTTGGGAGCAGGGTTTCTCCAGCGTGGAGGACTACTCTGAGGATTCTCTTCATTGTTTCACATGGAGACAACTTGCTGGTCATTTTCGGGAGTTACCTGAGATCTAAAATCAGTTTCCAGAGGAGTTGATATTTATTCTTAGTTACTCATAAGAGAAGCCAGAAACATCTGGGTGCTCACTAACCCTGAAGCTACACAGTTGAGTTCTAGCACTCACTTGCGATGTCGCCCTGGTGGCACTGTGAGTGAGGACTGCTCTGATAGTTCCTGATCTAATGACTGTGGGAATCTAGGCTCAGGCATGTAATTATCTTGTCTTTTCAAATGAAGCTGGCATTCTAATGATCAAAAACTGAATTTGCACAATTCACTTTCTGCCGTTTCTTGTATTTTAAGGTCCCCAACTGCTCAGAAGCAAAATCATTCCTAGAGACTTCTAGAAATGTGTACTGGGACATGCTGCTCAGGAGTGTACCATGCATCCTCTTTCCTTGCAGGGCTGGGGCGTCAGACATGTCACATTTGTGGACAATGCCAAGATCTCCTACTCCAACCCTGTGAGGCAGCCTCTGTATGAATTTGAAGATTGTCTTGGGGGTGGCAAGCCCAAGGCCCTGGCTGCAGCAGAGCGGCTCCAGAAAATATTTCCTGGAGTGGTACGTTGATGATTTGGTGGGGGAGGGGCGTAGACAGTCATGTTATTCTTCCTGTAAACTCTTAAATGTTGAATTCCTGGGGATCCTGGGGAATGAGGCTCTGTAGTATTAGTGACTGAGGCTCAGACATGTGTTATTTCCTACCAGACAGGCATCATATGACTGCCTCACCTCAGTGATGGCTTTATAAAAACTCTACAAAGATGCTGAGGAGAGGGATCATTGGATCAAGCATGTAATATTTTATGTAAGCGTGAAGACTTGTGTTTGAATCCTCAAAACCCACATAAAGCCAGGCATAGAAGTATGTGTGTGTAATTCTGGTGCTCCCATGGTGAGAAAGGAGGCAGAGACAGGAGAGTCCCCAGAAACTGGACAGCCAGCTAATCTTAACATGTGCAGCAACAAACCACAACCAAAAGACCCTGGTCAAGTGAGGTGGAAGGTGAGGACGGCCATCTGAGGTTGTCCTCTGACTTCTATATACACACCATGGTGCCTGTGCACTTGCATGCACACGCATCCATACTTAAACATAGTAGTTCCACGCCCATGTCAACATACATGCACGTGCATGCAAAACAAAACAAAGAAAACTAAAATACAACTGGAGATGAGCTGTAGCCCAGTGGCAAAGTGTTTGCCCAGCAAGCATGAAGGCCTGGCTGCCATCCCAGCTCTGCGCAGCTAGTAAGTGCTTCTCATGCAGGAGAAATAAAGGAAGAAGTGAAGAAGTGCCTTTTGGAGCTCTGTTTTCACCTTGCCTGGCTGTCAAGGGATTTCTGGTGGTGAAGATGTAGGGTATTAGTTTAGTCTGGTAAGACCACATGCTAGCTGCTTAGCACCACTCATGACACTGTGCTGGCCTTAGGTCTTAGGTCTGTGTAGAAGAAAGACTGCTTGGAGGCTGACTTCTTTGCTGTGTCTCCTGCTATTTTTGAGTCACACTGTTTATACGACTTTAGAAATACCCGATGAAAGACTAGTCACTCACTCTCCTACTTTGCGTTCTCTTTTTGTTGTTGTTGTTTTGTTTTGTTTTTGTTGTTTTGGGGGCAGGGTTGAGACAGGATTTCTGTATGTAGCCTTGGCTGTTCTGGAACTCACTCTGTAGACCAGGCTGGCCTTGAACTCAGAGATCCACCTGACTCTGCCTCCTGAGTGCTCCACCATGCCCGGCTCTAGTTTGTTTTCTTTTGCTATGACAGAACACTGACCAAAGCCATCTGGGAAAGAAAGGGTTTATGTGGCTCACACATCCTGATCACAGTCCATCACTGGGAGAAGTCAGGAACTCAAGCAGGGGCAGAAGCAGGAATCATGGAGGGATGCTCTCCATGGCTTACTTAGCCTGCTTTCTTATACACCGTAGAGCCACCTCCCCCGGCTAGCAGTACCCACAGCTGATGGGCCTCCAGCATCAGTCATCAACCAAGAAAATGGCCTAGTGACAGCTAACAGGCTCGCCTAGTGGAGGCAATTCAGTTGAGGTTCATACTGACAAAATCTAGCCAGCACCCTCAACTCACTTGAATGAAAAAGTAAGTTTTGAGATGTGTTTTAAGTCAAAAGAGTATACCTGTAGAATGCATGATCATTTTACCCAACAGGAGACACATTAGCAACCTTTGAGGCTTCTGCTTGTACTTAAAGTGGTAGAAGCGGCACCCTCAGCCCCAGCCATGAAATACCTGCCTTCTAGAAGTTTCCTATGTAGCCTCTCAATATTGATTTGTCTGTTCCCAAAGCCTCCTGTTATTGATGGCTTTATTTCACAAGTGCCCACAAGAGGATCAGTTTTGAGTGGAATTCCGTAGCATTGACTGAGTAGCCACTGCGCTCCCAGCTATGCGTTGGCTAGACATAGCCCCACCCTTGAGACATTAGTTAGGTGTCTGCTGGCAAAGGGTGGCATAGTGGCATCCAGCTGTAAGTCTACACCACAGGTGCCCAGGCTGGCTGTGTTAACTGACAGGCAAGGCTGGACTCAGCTTTCAGTCCGTTCCATATGTGATTGTTTCAAAATGGAGGCTTGAGGAGCCATGGTCTCCTGGTCCTGCGGTTCTCAGGGAGAATAAAAGGCTAGAGAGTCTCGTGTTGGCCTCAGCACAGCACACCACCTCCTCTTCCCATTGCTCAAGCGAGTCACAGTGCCATGCCCAGGCTCTGTCTTCCCACTGCGAAGCCTGCCAAGTTCTGTGGAAGGTGGCACAGATCTGCCCTTCTCCCCTGGGTTGGACAGGCATGCCACCTGGGAGCACTGTCTGTCTGTCCCTGGAGAGGACTGCAGATCAACCATGGGCCCATGCAGACGCTGTTTGAATCTAAACTCTGTCACAGTTCTTGAGCTTTTGCTGACTTGCTGCCTACCCGCTGCTATCATCTTTCCAGTTAGTGTTTTGACAACTCCGGGAAAGCCAGTGTTATCATACTTGCCTGTGTCCAGTGGGATGCAGAAGATTGAGATGCAGGTTGTGATCCTGGCACACTTTGCTTTCTGTGGAAAGTGAACATCCCTGGCTGTGTTACACCTGTGGCTCTGAGCTTTATTCTCAGCAGCACACACACACACGCACACACACACACACACACAAATATACACAGACAGACACATGAATATGTATACACACAGACACTTACAAATGGCTCAAGGAAGTGGAGAAGGTGGAGAGCACAGGCCCAGATATGTGAAAGAGCAGTAGCACTAGGCCCCGAAGATTCCTGGTTGTAAGTGATGTAAGTATGACCATTGCCTCCCTAGAATGCCTGCGGGTTCAACATGAGCATCCCCATGCCAGGACATCCTGTGAATTTCTCTGACGTCACACTGGAGCAGGCCCGCAGAGATGTGGAGCAGCTGGAGCAGCTCATCGAGAGCCATGATGTCATCTTCCTGCTGATGGACACCAGAGAGAGCCGGTGGCTTCCTGCTGTCATTGCAGCCAGCAAGCGGAAGGTGGAGTGTGTCTAGAGCTTAGTGAGCCACCCAAGAGAGAAGCGACCAAAGCCTGCCCTCCCCCAGGAGGGAGGGTGACCTCTGTGGCCTTGTAATCATAGCCTGCCCTCCCCCAGGAAGGAGGGTGAGCTCTGTGGCCTTATGAGTGCATTTTACTGTTTTCTTAGCAATCCTTGCAGGTGCTAACTGTTGGTACATATGAAGGTCAAGGGCTTGTGCTGTAGGATGCTTTACTAAATATGCAGTCGCTCTCAGGGAGATTTTCAAAGAATGGTAATAAGAAAATGCCATATTATAAGATAGGAGTATATGAATCTTAAATGTTACAGCTCTATATAAAAGCATGCATGTCTGCCTCTACCACAGTCCACCCCTCATCTGTCTGTCAGTCGTTGCCACCTGTCTGTCTGTTGTGTATGAGACAAAGGAGAAAGAAAGGGAGAGGAGATGCAAGAGGCAGTGCCCCAGCAGTTTCTGGAAGCCCCAGAACTCTGTCAGGGGTGGTTTTATTTTTTCTCCAGCGTGCCATTTCTTGATTATTTCAAACTTTGTATGTGACCAAAAATTATGGAGAATGACTAAAAATCACAATCAAGAGGAGTTCTTACAATACAAATGAAGAAAGCTTCTCTTAAAAGCCCACATGGTGGGCATGTCGTGGTTTACAAATCGCGTCTCAGTAAAACTTTCCGAGAACTAAGAGGAAAGGGCAGGATGGTGCAGGTACCCACCAGCTGCTCTCCACGCCTCCCTCCTGGCACTGCATGACCTTGGGGGAACTCCGACCTTCTGTATCCTTGTCTATAAAAGGCAGTGCTTGTAGGGGGTTTTAAATGAGATGGTTTGTATTAGCATCAGGTCTCTTGCAGGTTTCAGTTGGCTATAGAAGTCTAGTTACGCTCACATGAAAAAGAGAGCAGTTTAAAGGAAGGCACATATGAGCTTAGCCTTGACTTGTAGTCTGTCTGTCCTGACGCCCTTTTATTCCTTCTATGTGAACAGCTGGTCATCAACGCTGCCTTGGGATTTGACACCTTTGTTGTCATGAGACACGGCTTGAAGAAACCCAAGCAGCAGGGAGCTGGGGACCTGTGCCCAAGCCACCTTGTGGCACCTGCTGACCTGGGCTCCTCACTTTTTGCTAACATCCCTGGATACAAGCTTGGCTGCTATTTCTGCAATGACGTGGTAGCTCCAGGAGATGTAAGTTGAGTTCCATGGTTACAGACAGTTTTGCTCAACATCCACGTGCTGGGGCAGGATCTCCCCAGGGCTGATTAAAGATCGTCTAATAAAGAGCATTCTCTAGTTGGGGTGGGTGGCATCATCCCACCATGAGGCATGATTGGCGCCCTTTCCTGAATGGCCGAGCCACAGTCACTGCATGAATGTGGCCACAGCCATGTGACAGAAGCCGAGTAAAGAAGCTTTTGCATTGCCCGGTTCCTTAGAGAAAGAGCTCCACATACGAGAGACTAAAGCCCCAGGTGCTGGTCCAGCCCTTCTGCTGTCTCCTCGGTGATTCAAAAGGCCTCTTGTTCCCTGTGACTGTAGAACAGGGCAGGGCACAGGCCGGTCACACTGTCAGGAAACTTTGCTTTTCAGGTAAACAGCAAGTGTCCTTTTGATTTGGTTTGGCTTTTTAAGTATATAAAGTATGTCTCTTACAGTATTCAAGAGCTGCATAGAATTTAAAAAATGTATTTGTTGTTTGTCTGAAATTGAACGGTCAACCATTCCTCATGTATTTAATCTGACAGTCTAGGTGAGGAAGCTCACCTGTCCTGGGGATGCTCAGTGTTGAGCAGGTGGAATGTGAGGCGGCCAAGAGCCTCTCCAGCTGGGCCAAGTGAGGCACAGTGAGCTCGCTAGGAGGCCTATTGAGTCTGCTGGAGCAGTCATTCCTCAGGCGTCCAAGGCCGACATGTTCTCTGAATTGCCCTGTCTCCCCTGCTGCTATTACAAAACTCAGTCTGCTCTCTGCAACAACTGAGTTTTCCTTCCCCCACACAGAGGAAAGCTGTCATCTTCTCTTGTGTGAGGAAGGAGGCTTAATGATCTTCATCAAGTGCTAGAACGTGCAGCTTGAACTATTTATTACCATGATAGCAGGGTTGAGGCCTCAAGCAGGACAGCCTTGTGTTTTCATTCCATGAAATGTTTGTAGCATCAAATGAAGCCAGGATTTGCCCCCATTTAGAAGGTTCGATTCTGTGGGGTTGACCCAGTGACAGCTTGTGCGTGGAGCCAAGTCATGAAATGCTTGCAGTTTTGCAGTTAAGTCCTCAGACTACAGCCAAGGTGATGAAGGATGTGCCTGAACAGAGGGCAGCAGGGTAGAGATTGTGGCTCCTTCTCACTCTGAGCCATTACCTCAGGGACAATGGCAGACAGGGCCACTGGCTGCTCATGATTGTTCCTCCCTGTGACTCAGCCCTCATCTACAGGAGCACTGGGTGCAGAGCCACCATGAGGCCATCCTGCTGATGGTTAATGTCTCCATCTCTGTCTCTTAACAGTGCGCATCCTGTCAGCATATTGCCTCATTTAATCGCATACTCTGCTTTATTATGACCCTCCCAATACATGGTAGGGCGAGGCTGCCTGGCTTTTGTCAGCTACACCAGTCTTATAGAATTTTCATCTTTACCGTGGAGTTTCAGGTTCACCTAGGGCTCCCTAGACTGGAATAGTCTCTACATGTCAGTGGTTGTTTCTCTTTAGTCCACCAGAGACCGGACGTTGGACCAGCAATGCACAGTGAGCCGCCCAGGCCTGGCCGTGATTGCAGGTGCCCTGGCTGTGGAGCTGATGGTGTCTGTCCTGCAGCATCCTGAGGGGTGAGTCTGGAGCCCAGAGATGAGGGTTTGAACTAAGCGCTTGTCAGTAATCGCTGGGCACTGTCTCCCTCAGGCTCTTTTGGCCTCTTGGCTTTTCTGACCTCAAAATAAGACTGAGAAAAGCAACCTAGTCCAATTCTTTCACCCAAGTACTCAGCCTGTAGTTTCTGGGGTATGCCCTGTGCCGTTCTTGAATTATTTTGCATTTTCGGACAACTGATAAGGAAGACTTTGGTAAGGGCATCTATCTTTCACACTTCTCTTCTGTTGGTCTATTGTGGTTTTCTTAGCTCTGGACATTGTAACTGTATATACTGTATAATGTGTATACTGTATATACTATGTGTATACCGTATATACTATGTATATAATGTGTATACCATATAATGTGTATACCCTATATACTATGTATATAATGTGAATACTGTATAATGTGTCACTGGCATTAGGAATTGTATCAGCTGCCTGTGACCAAGTTCTGTGTCCAGGGACTTGGTCAAATAAAGTTCAAAGTCCACAGTCCAGGGTGGGTCCGGAGGCTCAGCCTGTGCCACTCAGCCTCCCTCACCTGTGAACACAGATGCTGCCTGCTCTCTGTTATCACACCTGTGTGACGGTGTCTGCTCACAGGCAAATAAGCCTTTGCTTTAGTAGCAAACTAAAAGCCATCGGACTGGAGACAAAGGGACTCCTTTCATCAATTTTCTGAGTTTTTTTAATTAGATTTGTTCTTGGATGATGTCATACATGTTTATAGCATGATTATAGTGCTGACTGCTCTCCCTTCACCACTGCCCGTCTCCCCTTTCTACCCTGTAAATATCTCTCTCATATACATGGCTTTTTGTTTTGTGACCCACTGAGTTTGCCTGGGGCTAGCTGTGTTACTATGGGTTTTGGGCTCAGCAGTGGGTATACAGCTCCATACTGTGCCTTCCTCCTTCCCAGAATCCACCAGTTGGTGATTGCTCAGCTGAGCAGTAGGGCCCCTTTGTTACTGTTCTCCAGGAAGCATTTTTCAGATGACTGTAACTTAAAACAACACCACACCTTTTAGCTAGAGAATGGACAGAATCCATACGAAAGATCACAGGTAGCATGAGGGAAGTCACTTTCTCTTTCACCTGCTGCCAGGGACGAGCGTCACAAATAGACATTTGTTACTATTGGGATCTGATTGGTGTGCTTGTCCCATCTCCTGTTCAACCTCAGCACCTGTCTTGCTGCTTCTCTAGAACTTACCCTCCCCACAAAGCCCATGCCTGTCCCCAGTTCCAGCCTGGCTTTTCTGGCACATTCATTTCCTAGGCACACCCTGGGAAGGATGAGTGCACAGGCCAGCCTTTCCCTGTCTTCCCAGGGCAGTCCTGGTGCCTTTCCCTGTTGGTCCTGAGTGTAGATCTTACCTACTTGTTGCTGTTTTCAATCCAGGGCCGTTGGCTGTCTTGACATCAGCATGCCCTTGCAGATCTTAGCTTGCTAAGTGCAGCTGCTCCACTCTGCAGAGCCCATCAGGCTCACGCACCCTCGATACCGCTATGTGCTGTTTTGGTTGAGTATTGAGTAGTCCCAAGACCACTGTTTGCTGTGCTCCTAACAGTGACACAGCCAGTGCTTTACTGTCATGGCAGCCTTGGACAATGGGTAAGCCACTGTCTCCTGGAGTCCTTTTTTTTTTTTTTATTTGCCTACAGCTGCCTTGGTGATGCAGAAATGTGAGCTGTCCCTTAAAGACCCTTTCCAGAAAATGCATCCTTTGATTTCCCTAGGGAGGAGTGCTAAGAAATCTAGCTTTGTCAGCTGGGCCTGTTGCACCTCTGAGTCAAGCTGTAAGAGGTGGAAGAGGAGGCTGAATGCTGGCTAGATGACCAGCAGTGTCTTCACATTTAGTTTTGAAAATTCTTTAAATATTTAAGCCCTAGAAGATATTGTTACATAGTATTTATTTAGTTTTTGTTATCATGTTTTAATTCTTCCTGTATCTCCAAACTTGTGGCTCCAAGGCATTTTCTTCTGCCTGTAGAATTACCTTAACCTTTTCAGTATTTGTTTGTCTGAAACTGTCTTTTGATTAAGGAGGTTTCTCATTTTGATGGAATTTTAGACTAGCATCTTCTCTCTCTCTCCTTTTTCTCCTTCTTCTCCCTTCCTTCTTTTCCCCCGCCTTCTCCTCTCCCCCCCCCCCATCATTTCTGGATATTGAATTTAGGCCTCACACACGCTAGGCAGGTCCTCTGCCATGGTGACCCAGTGCCAGTTCTTATCTCTCGGGGCCTGTGAGTCATCTCTCCTCCCTTTTACCATCCCCTGTGAGTGGTCTGCCTCTCTCTGTGGCCTTCCCCCCAGTGACTTTGGGGGCAGTCTCCCTGCTACAGCTCATTTTGGCTCAGGCTTCTGCAGCTTCTGGCATCTTCAGCATGTGAGTTCTGTCTGTGGTGTAAATTTTCTGCCCTGTCCCCTAGAACACCACACTTTCCCATGCTCCTGTCTCCGTGCTCTTTCTAAAGACTCCGGACTGTACTCTGTCTGGTCCCCCGTATCCTTGTTCTCTCTCTCTTCTCTTGCTTCAGCCTGTTATTTTTGGTTGGCTCATCCGCCTGTGTGCCTGGCAAAGGTTTTTAGCATCACTGTTACATTTCAGCTCTAGACTCCCCATATGATCTCATCTCACACAGCTCTCATTCTCCACTGAAGCTGTGATTTTGGCCTGAGGGCAAACAGGTGCCTGTGCTGAACTTCAGACATAGCAGTTCACTCTCAAACGTTTGTGCAAGGCACTGCCCCAAGAGAGTTGTAACTGCTGACTGCTCTAATCCCCTCTTGAACCTACGAGGGGAAAGTAGTAGTTGTGATTTGGACAGAATCTCACTGTGGATCCTGGGCTTGCTTTGAACCCATATTGCCCCTCCCACTCAGGGTGGTTCTCAGTCTGCCTATTGCCAGCATTACAAGGTCATGCCATCTCACCTTGCTTCTTAGTCCTGTTCCAATGGCAGAGCTAGGCTTGGTGTCTAAGACTCAGGCGGCTAGTGAGTGCAGCCAGGCTGCGACTCTGGAATCTGCTGGGTGTGCCACTGTAGTGCGGTGGAGAGGATGCAATTAGAAAACACCTTTACTTCATCCAAATCGAATTCCAAGAAAGATAACGCAGAAAGCCACAGCAGTACTCTGTCACGTGACTCAGAGGGCCCCAGTGGCTAGTAGACAAGGCATATAAAGTGGGCATGAGCCTAAAGGGGGCATTAAGGCCTTAAGGCCAGCCTTCACAGTGTAGTGAGAGCCTGTGAAAGGAAGGAGTGGAGAGGAGAGGGAGGGAGGAAGGAAAGAGAGAAGGGGGAGAAGAAGGGAGGGAGGAAAACAGGGAGGAAGAAAAGAAAGAAAGGAGGGAGGGAGGGGAGGAAAGAATAGAAGGGAGAGGGGGAAGAAGGAAGGAAGGAAGGAAGGAAAGAAAGAAAGAAAGGAGGAGTAGAGGAAAGGAGAGAGGGAGGGGAAGAAAGGAAGAGAGGGAAAGAAGGAAAGAAAGGAGGGAGGGAAGGAGGAAGGCAAGTCTTGCATTTGGCAAATTTATCTTGCATGTCCCTGTTGTATCATGCAGCCTCTTCCATTTCACAGCTAATGGTTAAGCTGCTTGGCTAGAGATGCGACAAGCTTGTTCTCATCTTTCCTACTCCATGGGGCCCATTGTTTTAAAGACTGCCTTTCCCTCCCTGCCATGGAATGAGTTTCCCTGCTATCTTATGAAGCGCAGCAAAGGGGCATTTGGTTCTATCTCTTTCCAGTGCCCCTGATGTTCTCTCATGTATTCGCCATGAGCACACATGAGCTGAGACACCCCTGCTTCCCTCTTGCAGGGGCTATGCCATCGCCAGCAGCAGTGATGACCGCATGAACGAACCTCCCACCTCTCTGGGGCTTGTGCCTCACCAGGTGAGTGATTTGGAAATGAACTTGTGGTCCTGCTCCAATCCTCTAATGGATGGGAAGGTGGGGTCACCTCCTCCTTCCACCAACACAACTCCGACAGCTGAGGTTTCAGAGGGGCATTCCTTAAGACATGGAGAATGTTCTGTTCAGTGGACACTGCCAAGAGGAAATGAACCCATGGCACTGCCTAACTTAGATGTGAGGCTGCTGACCAGACTCCATCATGCAGGACGAAAAGAAGGGATGAACTTTGGGTCAGACAGGCGTGGGTCCGTCTCAACCCTGCTGTGTGTGGCCTTTCCTGGCCCAGTCTCGAAGCTTCTTGGGGCCTTGTTTTTCTGTCTACAAATCACACTGAGCTAGCTCCCTGGTGGGCACAGAGGCCAGGCTGACGGCTGCCAACCCAGCGGATGTGGAGTAGCTGGCTCGCCTTCAGTGCCCAGTACCCTACCTGGGCAGGAAGCCTTTCTGGGCAAGCATGGGCAGACTACAAGCCATGCCACCCAGAAGCAGGACCTTTTCAGAACACAACCTGCAGGGTTCATGCCTGAGGCTGAAAAGGAAGACACTGGGCTGAGGCTCGATGCGTGACATTTCAAGAGCTGTTCTCTACGGTCCCATGCCTTCCACTCCATAACGGGGAGGTGTCCTGCGGATCCTGCCTGATAAACTTATTTGTTCCTTTGGTGCTGGGATGAAACTCTAGGGCCTCATGCATAGCAAACATGCGCTCTGCCACTGAGTAGTCAGCAGAAGGCGGAGCTAGCCCGCCACCATGGAGAGCCTGTGAAGCTGAGCTCCAAGCCCACTGGTGTTCTCCCAGAGCGTCTGTGGGCAGAGCCCGGGCCTGCGCCATGGCTCCTCAGCTCCGGCTCTGCTCTCTCTTGTCTGCACCACCTCATGTCTTAAACTTACTTTCCTAATCTTAACCTGTTCATGTCAGGAAAGTAGAAGCCAGGGTCCACGAGTACCTCTGCCTCAACTTTGGAAGCCATAGAACCCCAGGAAAGGTAGCTTCCGCTCAACGCCCCCAAGTGTGGCATTTGTATGACCTGAAGTCTTTTTCCACAGATACATTCCCAGCAGGGCCTGGTAATATGGTAGTCGCCCCTCCCCCATCACACACTAGCCTGCTGGCTTCCGGGCTGACCTGGGCTGCTCTCATTCACGTCTTCTCCAGGTCATCCTGTCTCCTTTCCTGCCCTGGAGCCTGCTCTTCATCTCTCTTACCAATTTCATGCTGACGAGGGTCTTAATTAAATTTTCAGTCATGCCCCTGCACTGGCTCCTTCCTTTAAGTTAAATTGCAGCCTCTGTTGCTTTCTCAGTGCTGAGGCCAGAGGGCAAAGCACCCTCCCTAGAGGGTGGCTGTGACAGATGCATGTGCCTGTGTTTCCCAAGTGCTATGGCAACTCAACCCTCGATGGGCATTCATTCCCGACGAGCGAGCCTGGCAATTGCCTGCCATTCACTAAGCTTTCCCTTCCTTTGCAGTTGTCTGAAGGGCTATTTTGGTTGTTGGCCATCTCTTCATTTGGCCTTTTCAAAGGCTGAAGAATAAGGCCACCGTATATGGTAAAAAGCCGTGTGTGTGTGTGTGTGTGTGTGTGTGTGTGTGTGTTTTACTTATTTCAAATTTTAAGCTTTTATTTTTAGCTACATTCTAAAAAGGAAAGTGGAAAAAGAACTTTAAAATTAATCAGAGTTGTTCAGTCCCCATTTAAACAATTTTTTCCTTTTTCCCAAGAGTAGGGCACTCTATTTGTGCAAGTTTGTTTGGATTAGGGAGTATCATCTCCCTAGAGCTGGGCCTGGCGGTATACTCAGCATCCTTTCTCCCTCCTCCCTCTCCTTCCCTGCTCCTTTTCCTACCCTTCTTCTCCCTCCTTCCCTTCCTCCTCTCCTTCTCCTCTTCCCCCTTCTCCCTCCCCTTCTTCTCTTCCCCTCCTTTCCCTGCTTCTCCATCCTCTAGAGACAAACGGTTTCCTGTTGGAGGGGAGCTGGCTAGGTCCCTTTGTGTGCTTTGCTTGTAAAGAATGACCTGTAAGGCTCTGGCTCATTTTCTCGGTGCCCCAGGGAGAGTGTTTATTAATCTGCTGCAGTGGGGTGAGATGCCTAGAAAGCCCCCCTACCCCCAACACCCCAACACCTCCCGAATGCCGCTGTGTAATGGAGAACATTCCTTGACTTCTCTGCTGTCCCGAGTGGGACCTGGGAGGCCACTGGCTTGCTCTGCCCCTCTGTGTGTGTTCACAGGCAAATTGACCCCGTTCAGATACTGTCAGGGGACTTTGAAAGACTTGATTAGTCCCCAACTGAAGTCAGCTAGATGTTACAGCTGAACTGAAGTCAGCTAGATGTTACAGCTGAAGAAACCGGCACTGAACCTGAACCCGTGAAAACCCACTTGATGTGAGAAGACAGGCGCTCTGGGTGGCAGACTTTTTTTTTTTTTTTAAACATTCGTTTTTTTTAGGCTCTGACCCAACACACAAGTTAGTAAAGCTGCTTGGTCTTTGAAGAGAGTGATTTTTTTTCCTCAAAAAATGTATTGTATTAATGCTTAAACTACATACAGATACATACAGATAATGACCCAAATCATTAAATGTTTGATCCAAGCCCTCAATATTGAACACACACACACACACACACACACAGAGTGTCAGACTTTGAACTTCCTGAAAATGGATTCCTACAGTATGTACCCTTTAGTCAGGAGTTTTTAGACTGTAGTTCTTAGCAAAGAATTACTATCCATGCCTTCACTTCCCACCAACCTGCACCTTTTATGAAGAGAATGGTACCCAAGCATGATGGCCCAGCTTGTAGTCCCAGCAGTTAGAGGTGGGGCAGACAAATCGAGAGTTCAAGGCTCTCTAGGGTACATAGTAAGGGTCAAAAGTGAGCATGGGAAGTAGGTGGCTCAGTGGATAGGTTTTAGATTCCTAGCATCCTCATAAGTGCAGGGTGAGCATGGCTGCCCATCTGTAACCCCAGCACCTGCACTCGGTGGGGAAGACACAGGAGGTTTTTAGAGCATTTGGCTAGCTAGACCAGCCTTACCATGGAGCCTTGGGTTCAAGTGAGAAACTTTGCCTTCGTGATCAAGGTCCCCACTCACTTGCACATACCTGTATGTACGCCTGCATACCTGTGCATCGCACACACGGGAAAGAGCGAGAGATGGGAAGCTTGTTGCTTTAGTCACCTTCTCATCTTCATGGCAGAACCTCTGCCCCGGGCAAGTTAGGAGAAGGATGTGTCTTAGAGTACAGTTCAGGACAGTGAGGAAACAGAAGCATGAGGCCACATGTTCACTGTATCCTCAGTCAGGATGCAGAGAGAGACTGTTGGGGTCCCCGCAAGCTGCTTGAGGTGAAGGTCAGCACCACCTGGGCAGGTGCTGGGCCCAAACTCCTAGAGTCTAACATGGGAGTGTTGCAAAGTCTAGAGCAGAGTACCTGTGGCCTCACAAGACGAATGAGTTCTACTGGCTGCTGAACAGTGCTCAGGGTGAGGGTCTAGGGAGGAAGGATTTTATAATTAGCAGAAGGATAGACTCTATTGATGGAGGAGGCAAAGTACATGGGGCCTCTTTCATAAGGATGGGTTCTGTTCACTGGGAGACAAAGCACAGGATTAGAACCTAAAAAATGCTCAGGATTTGGGGGAATTCAGGTGAAGGCCAACTCCAGAATAGTGGGTCTGCAAGTTAGACAACATCCACCCCAGCCTTCTGGGTAAAAAGGTGTCATTGGAGAAGAACAGCCTGCATGTCTGACAGTTCTGGTCCCTCCAGTGTTTTCCCTCAGCTGTAACTCCTATAAGAGATGAATGCTGGTACTCTAGGAGCCCAGGCCGTGGGATGTGCTACCCACATTCAAGACAGGTCTTCCCCTTTCAGTTAGACCACTCTGGAAACTCCCTCACAGACACGCCCCAAGTGTATCTCCTAGGTGACTCCCTCACAGACATGCCCCAGGTGTGTCTCCTAGATGACTCCCTCACAGACATGCCCTGAGGTGTATCTCCTAGGTGACTCCCTCACAGACATGCCCCAGGTGTGTCTCCTAGGAGACTCCCTCACAGACATGCCCTGAGGTGTATCTCCTAGGAGACTCCAAGTTCAGCCTTGTTGTCCACGACAATTGACCAACAATTGACCATAGTTGTTATCTTTCCCTGGCTTCTAAATGATGACTGAGCACTACAAGACTTTGATGGAGACCCATTCAGGTCTTGTAAAAATGTACAGACCTCTCTTGACACGCGAGGAAGTTGGCCTGCAGGTCCCTAAGAGAGCCTGACTGACAGAACTTAGTAGCCTGTGGTCTAATGACCTGCTACAGGTGTCCAGACACCCAGGACCTGTTTTATCTTGCAGACTGAGCAGTTAGCATTTTTGTCTTTAGGGAATGCACTTCTAGCTCTGAAGTAGAAGTAGGGAGAAGTCCCTGAGTGCATGTGTCCTGTGCCTGAGTGTGTGTGTGTGCCCTTCCCTGCTCTTGGAAGCCCATGATTCTCTGGGGCGCTTGAGTTCTTTTTTTTTTTAACTCTTTGCAGAAAAGCAAAACTAGGGCAGGGCATGAGCAAGGCTGGCCTGGGAGGCCTCTGAGTGAGGTAAGGTAGAGAGGGAGCTGGAGGCTCAGCCACTGTTCATTTCCTGTCTGCTAAGGCTCTGATGCCATTCTACCTAGACTTCAGTCTTCTACTGTTGTAGTAGGAGCGGCGAGGCTGCCTGCACGGCTAGCTTTACCCGAAATAATTACATGGAAACTGTATTCTTTTAAACATTGTCTGGCCCATTAGTTTTCGTTTCTTATTGGCTAGCTCTTACATACTGATCTAACCCATTTTTAATAATCTGTGTAGCTCCATGAGCTGGCTTACCAGGAAAGATCTTAACCTGTGTCTGTCTGGAATGAGAACGACACCCCACGTTGGGCGCCACTCTGTTGTAATATGAGCAGCGGGCTGTGTCCCGCCACCCAGCTAGCTTTACCTGAAATAATTACATGGAAACTGTATTCTTTTAAACACCGCTTGGCCCATTATATCTAGCCTTTTCTCAGCTAACTCTCGCACCTGGACTAGCCCATTTCTAATAATGTGTGTAGCCCACGAGGTGGCTTACTAGAGAAGATCTTAACCTGCATCTGCCTGGAGTGGGAGAATCATGGTGACTCCTTAACTCAGTTTCTTCCTCCCAGCATTCTGATCTGTTTACTCCACCTATCTAATTTTTGTCCTCTTAAAGGGCCAAGACAGTCTCTTTATTTAACCAATAAAATTAACACAAGCCAAAAGACTCTCCCCTATCATTCTACTTTTTTTATTAAGATTTACTTTTATTGTTTTAATTGATGTTGGTGTGTGTGTTTGCACACACGCACATACACACAAGAACACAAGTACCCACAGAGGTTAGAGCTGTCAGATGCCCTGGAGCTGGGGTTACAGCCAGTTGTAAGCTGCCTGATATATGTAGGCTTGGGGAATCAAATTCAGTTCCTCAGGAAGAATAGTATGTGCTCTTAACTATCGAGTCATTTCTCCATCCCAGGTCTTCTATTTTTAAAAAAGTCTCCTTATTTTGGGGTTCAAGGATGCTCAACTCTTGTGCCCTGGGAGATGAAGACTGTCTCCTTAGAGGAGGCCCAGCCAAGAGCTGTAGCCTAGTAAAGAACTTCCTTCCTCTCCCTCCCCTCGGGTTCCATGGCCCTCAGCTAGGCGGTGACAGGAGAAGTGGGTGGTTCGCAGTTCTACTGTGTTGGCTGCTGTGGTTTCTGACCTAGCCATGCTATCCACCTTCTCTGCCCAACCAACCGAGCAGGTGCTTTCCAGGCACAGATGTGCAGGGTACACTGGGATCAGAGCTAGCAAGAAAGTGCTTGCTCTTGCTATAGTCTGAGGTAGTAGACAACCAGACCACAAGGGTGTAGTAGAATCTCCATCCAATGGGAAGTATCTGAAAGCTAGGGTGGTCCTGTGTATATGATCTGACTATACCCTCATGCTGTCTGCCTTCTCCTTGGGCAAGTGTCCCATCTCCTCTGAACCTCGTGTTTCCTGTCTGGGGACAACTTAATAACGAGCCCCCAAGAGTCACTAAATATATAATGTATTTATATTAGATTATATTATATATATAATATAATCTAAATATAGATGGTATTTATTAAGCACTAGCAGAGTTTGGGGCACATGAGATAGTTGCCTGTGCTGGCTTTCTTTCTCTTTCCACTTTTTATTAAAGTGGAAGTTTATCTCTAAAAAGGAAATTAGAATCCTAGAACTCGGGAAACAGTGCTTGCTACATCTTGAGAGTTAACTGTATCCTGCAATATTTTCTGAAGATGATGCTGGCTGGCTTCCAGGTTAGCTCTTTGGTCCCTCTGTGGCTCCACTTCAATAATGAGAGGCAGCAAGGGATGGGAACGGAAGCTGTTATCTGAAACAAAGACCTCTGCACTGTGCCCGGGCTCACTGTTGCTAAACTCCATCTTGGCACGGATTGAGATTAAGAATCTTTTCCAGCGTCCAGGATTGATCTGGAGTTTGGAGCATGTTTTTATGCATGCAGACTCCAAGCTCTAGCAACCTTGCCAAGCTTGAAGGGAGCTGCTGCAACACTCAAGCATCGGGGGCACCTTTGGGGTGACCATTTGTTCCTGAGCAGTTGATCTTAGGATCTCATTGAGGCTAAGTGGGCTTGGCACCAAGGTTAGTTTTACTGAGCACTGGTGGAAACATGGCCAGGACAGTGGTTCAGAGAGGAAGGCCCCTTCCTTTCCTGATCTATTTATTTTGTATCCACCCTGGCAAAAGCCACTGAAGATAATTGAATTCACCTGAGAGGTGTTACCATCTGCGTTTTCCTTTCACAGAGTGTTTGAATTCCTCCTCCTCTCCCTCCTTCCTCTCTCTGTGCATTTCAGCTTCTCCACCAGGATTTTAGAGCCAAAATAAACCAGAAATGAGATTCCTGGCTTTAATCTGTAGTGTTTGTAAGGCTGTGCCATTTCTCCGAGTCTTGGTTATCTCATCTGGAAAGTGGTGGAAGGTAACGGGATGGCAATGACGCCAAAATGAGCTGCCACAGGACAGATGAAAGCACTCCCCTTGGAGACCTGGCACGGTGCCTGTGCATGTGAATGTGCTGCATCCTCACTTGGCATGACGAGGGTACGCTTTGTCTGCTGCATGGAGAACAGACCAGAGGTAGGAGGGCCCTGGTGTAAAACTGAAGTCACTTTAGCTAAAATTACAACCACCCAATTGAGGTGCCCATCCCTGCTCTGCCCATCAGTCCGAGCCCTTCCAGAATAAACTTTCACCAGCACAGCCCAGAGCCACCACTGGAAATTTCCAGCGTTGTGGTCGTTGTAGATGCACCACCCTGAGCTAGGAAGAAAGACTTTATGGTGGCACGTAGCCAGGCCCACTCCTTGAACTAACCTCTGGTGTTTGCCGTTGCTTGGCGTGTTTCCTGAAGGTCCTTGTATGCCTGGTGAAGTATGGGCACACTGCACAGGCGGAGTGCTGAGACCGCCAACACCCCTTTAACAGCCCTGCACTCATGCCGTGTGCTTCCTGCCTGCTACCTCCCATCTGCCACCCAGCGCAGTGTCTCTTGGCTGGCAAGCCCAGATAGCCAAGTCCAGGGATAACCCAGGGCTGCTTGACAGCTTAGATTTCACCTTACCAGCTTCGCCTGTTTGAGGTCTGACAGTGACCAGCAGGGCAGGAGCCAAGAAAGCCAAGGTAGCTTTCCTCCAGGGTCCTGCCACATTGCAGGTAGCGGAAAGAAACATATTGGGGGTTAGCTTAGGCATATCTTTTCTTCTGGGCAGGAGGGCACATAACTCTGTGGTAGAATTAGCAATCACAGGGTCCTGGGATTAGCATCAAGAACCAGAAATAAATAAATGAAAACCATTTTCTCCCTAGGAAGATACACTGGTGATTATTTGAGGATGGGGGCTTCAGAAATCTGCATTATTGAACTTGTTGAAAATACCAAATTTATAAACTATTTCTAAATCAACCTTTCCAAGGCATAATTTACAGTCAACAGTTGTACCCTTTAGTAAGTGTTGACAAGCACCTACACTCGCGTCTCACCACAGAGGAGGCTTGGTGCGTTTGTCGTCCCAACAGTTCCTTTGGGCTGGTGTCCTTTCCCGTCCCTCCCCCAGCCCCTGCACTGACTTGATTTCTGTATGAGCTTCCATGTCTCCTTCGTGCTTTCATCTATGAAAAGGGAGCATGGTGGCTAGAAAGATGGCTCAGTGGCTAAGAGCGCATGCCGGGTACAGAGGACCCAGTTTTAGTGCCCAGATTCCAAGTCTGAAATCTCACAACTACCAGGACATCCTAATAACTTCTCTCTATGGCACTGCTCACACACACACACTCACACACTCACAATAGGTCTTAAAAACAGAAAAGGGCAGAGAATAGAATCTTTGACATCACTTTGCAGTCTTAATTTAAATATTTATTTGGCTCCAAATATGTAGAAAGAATTTAGGTATGGGGTAGATCTTTACTTTCTTTGAGTTGAAGTCTGGCCTCTCTGAAAAGATCTGGATACATCCTTTAGGACTTTTGCATAACCTGGACTGTGGGTCACTCTGGGAGTCATGCATGTCTAAGGATGGCGCTGAACTATTGACAGTAGCCTCTGCTCTCTAAGTTTTATGCATTTCCTGTCGGGCTGAGGGAATATAGTTGGCCACACACACAAGAGATCATTTCTGGGCTCTCAGTTCTTCACAGTCCCTAGCCTTGTTGTTTCCTGCGGCATTTGTTCAAAGCCTTGGACTCTTTTGTGGAGAAAGGGTTTTCCAACAAGTAGCTCTGCAGCTGGGTGAGGGGGCTCACCCATCATCCCAGCACCGACAGACGGATTACTTTAGTATACGGCCAGCCTGAGCTACAGAGTCAACCCCTGTCTCAAACACAAACATCTGAAGCAAGACCGAAGCATACCATGAATAAAGATTACCTGGTGAGGCTGCTGAGATGGCTTGAGGCCTGGTCAGAGGCCTGTGACCTGTTGTGCTAGCCTGTCTTATGTCACCTTGCTACACAAACTAGAGTTATCTGGAAGTAGGGAATCTTAATTGATAAAATGCCTCCATAAGATCCGGCTGTAAAGCATTTTCTTAATTAGTTATTAATAAGGGAGGGCCCAGCTCATTGTGGGTGGGGTCAGCTCTGGGCTGGTGGTTCTGGGTTCTATAAGAAAGCAGGCTGATTAAGCTGTGAGAAGCAAGCCAGTACGCAGCACTCCTCCGTGGCTTCTGCATCAGCTTCTGTCTCCAGGATCCTGCCCTGTTTGAGTTTTTGTCCTGATTCCTTTTGATGATGAACAGGTATAGAAGTATAAGCCAAACAAACCCTTCCCTTCCCAACTTGCTTTTTGATCATGGTGTTTCATCACAGCAATAATAGACACCCGTGTTGCTGCTGGCCTTTGTGTGCTTGCTTGCTTGCTCTCCCTCTCCCTCCCTCTGCATCTCCTGCTCTCTTTCTCTCCCTCTCCTTCCTTTTTTCCTGCTCTCCTTTCAGCCTCATAACTAGGTCTACTCTATCCCTTCCCTCCAGCTCTGCTCCCACCACATAAGTTTAGCAGAAAACATTCCACAGTCAGAAATGACAACAGGAGTTCCGAGAGAAACCACAGAGCGGAGACACAAACTTGTGGGCCACTTTCAACAGTGTTTTAATGTAATGGAAAATGTGTTGGATCTGATTGCTTTAAAAGAACTCGGTATGAAAGTAACTTAGGTGTGTGTAAAGCACACTGTGAAGATACATTTGCCTTATCTTTTTATTATATTTGTGTACGTGTACACGGGTGTGAGCGCGTGAGCCACGGCACACAGGTGGTGATCAGAGGCCAGCTTGTAGGAGTCGGGGATTCCAGGGAGCTCACTCAGGTCATCGGGCTTGGCACCTGGTGAGCATCTCGCTAGCCCCAGAGTGTGTGTTTAAGCCTGGAACTCTTGGTGCTCATAAGGATCTCAACATTGTCCTTTGTGACTTAATGCTACAGTCCTTTCGGTTGATGACTTCCAGTTCCTGATTGGCTGCCTTTTCCCCCTGAACTTGCTTTTTGTTCTAGTTTGTAAAATGGCCACCATTTTTCACCTCAGAGACAGGAGGCTGAAAGTCACATTTTCAAAGGATCCCAAGGAGCTGGTCAGTTCTGACTTAATGCTTGTGCTGGACAGTTTACAGTCAACTTGACACAACCAGCAGAGAGGAGGGAACCTTCATTTTAAAAATACCTTCAAGCAGAAGCAGGCTTTCTCTGAGTTCGAGGCCATTCTGGTCTACAAAGCGAGTGCCAGGACAGGCTCCAAAGCTACAGAGAAACCCCATCTTGAAAAACAAAACAAAACTGGTATGGGAGAATTGTCTGTATTGTCAATCATGTTTTAAATAAAAGCTGATTGGCCAGGCAGGAAGTATAGGTGGGACAACCAGACAGGAAGTAAAGGTCGGGCAATGAGAACAGGAGAATGCTGGGAAGGAGGAAGCCTATTCCTCCCCAGTCCTGCTCAGACCATGGAAGAAGCAAGATGTGACCTACCCTGCTGAAAAAGGTACCTAGCCACGTGGCTAACATAGATAAGAATAATGGGTTAATATAAGCTACAAGAGCTAATAAGAAGCCTGAGCTAGCCGGGCGGTGGTGGCACACGCCTTTAATCCTAGCACTTGGGAGGCAGAGGCAGGCAGATCTCTGAGTTCAAGACCATCCTGGTCTACAAGAGCTAATTCCAGGACAGGCTCCAAAACCACAGAGAAACGCTGTCTCGAAAAACCAAAAAAAAAAAAAAAAAGAAGCCTGAGCTAATGGGCCAATCAGTTTATAATCTTCTGGAGACTTCCATGTGATTTTCTTTGGGACTAAACCGCTGCGGGAACTGGGCAGGACAGAAACCCCAACTAGCAGGGCTCTCATGTTAAACAAAACAAAAGGAAAAAGAAAAACAAAACAAAAAACAGCAACAAAAATACCTTTATAAGATCAGGCAAACCTATAGGGCATTTTCTTTTCTTTTTTATTTTATTTTATTAATTTTTTGAGACAGGGTATCTCTGTGTAGCTCTGGTTATCTTGGCCTCTGCCTCCCAAGTGCATCACCACTGCCCAGCTGGGAATTTTCTTAATTAGTGATTGATGAGAGAGAGGCCAGTTCATTGTGATGCCATCCCTGGGCTGGTAGTCCTGGGTTCTTTCTATAAGAAAGAGGCTGAGCAAGCCATGAGTAGCAAGCCAGTCAGCAACACTCCTCCATGGCCTCTGCATCAGCTCCTGCCTCCAGGTTTGATCATGGTGTTTCTCACATCACTAGAAAACTAACTGAGATAGATACTCACCTTTGGCCATGGTGTTTGTGGCAGCAGTGGGAACGTAGCCCCGCTGTCTCCTGCTTGTTTTGCCAGGCTGCTTCACCTTCTAGCCTAAGGTTCATCAACTTAAAGCAGGAAATTCTGGCACCAAGCGAACTTTCAAGATTTGTGTTGTCTTGATTACTGCAGCTGCTGGCGTCCGTGGAAATGCTCTAGGTTTTACCCTCATGAGGTTTATTTCATCTCCCTGGTCCATACAACGGACCCACAAGCTGCTCTCTCAAAGTAGATTTACTGCTTGCAATCAGATGTTTCTGCTCAAAGTGGTGCTGTTTCCCCAGCAATGGGAAGCGCTTTTATTTCTGTGGGGTCTGCTCTCAGCAGCTAGTCACTGGGCCTTCCTTTAGGACAGTCCCTGCCTTCCGTTATCACCAGTGTCCACCCCCGAGAAGCCAGCGTAGAGCTGTGGAAATGCTTGCTTACCCCAATCCTCTGTGTTTCTGTGGGAGGGGCGAGTCAGAGCAACCTAGATGACCTGACTTTGTTCTGTTCTGTGAGGCTGGCATGGAACCCTGGCCCCTTGCATGCCAGGTGAGCAACCTGCCACTCAGCTGCACTCTCTCTGACACTTCTTTAAACAGTATTTTTATGTTCATTTTGGTTTGGGGACAGGGCCTCATACAGCCCAGGCTGGCCTTAGACTGTTGTGTATGTAGCCAAGGATGACTTTGGCATCTATCTCCTCTGTGCTAGGTTCTTAGGTATGCACCACCCAACCTAGTTTTGTGCCATGCTGGGAATGGAACCCAAGGCCTAGTGCATGCTGGTCAAGGATTCTACCAACTGAGATACACCACAGCCCCGAGACATGCTTAGATCTCCCATGTTGCTCTTTATGTTTTTAAGTGAATTTGATCTTAAGTCTCAAATATTTAAAAATCATGTATATCCTGGGAATAAGGGACCTAAGTTATCTCTTCCCCAAACCTATGATAGTACAGGGGGTGGGGGTACTTACATTCAGAGAGTTGCCTATGTCGGGACCCCTAATAGCCATTTCCTCCTCCTTGTCACCCATTCGACGTGCTTCTTTATAGATGTCTTCATCCCTTGCCTAATGCGTAATTGTTCTGTTCTGTTTGTTTTTAGATCCGGGGATTTCTGTCACGGTTCGATAATGTCCTTCCTGTCAGCTTGGCATTTGACAAATGTACAGCCTGTTCACCCAAAGTAAGTCATTTTGCCTCTGAGCAGTTGACCTCATCCTAACCCACCAGGGCTGGTGGGGTGTTTTTCGTCTTGTCTTGTTTTTTGAGTGTGTGTGTGTGTGTATGTGTGTGTGTGTAGAAGGGGAACCTGGGGGACTTGGTCCTGCTGTTGTTGATCTGCATTCATCTTCCAAGATGCCAGCCTTGGAAACCTCGGGTTCTAGAATGCAGAGAGCCTGACTGGATGCTGGGTCAGTGTCTGCAACCGCAGTACTTCCAACTTGAACGTGACCCTCTCCTGAAGTTCTGTTCCTCTCCTGAGGGTTCCCTTCCTTGAGCTCCTGAGCAGAGCAGATTTTAAGCTTCCCCCGGAAAGTGGGGGAATTTCGGGCAGTCCCGGCTGTGAGTATTTTGGAGATGTTCCTAATGACAAAGGAAAAGCACGCAGAGATGAGGGGCCTGGATCGGGAGGCTGGAACAGGCCCCTTCCTCTTTGATCTTTCCAGCGGCTCTAAAAATAGAGCAGGGCTGTTGTCCATTGTAATGGGAACCGGCTGATGCATCTTAAAACTACATGGTATCTCAGTTTTTAATAGGCTCTGAGCTATTCTCGCATGTGTACTGTACGTGACAGCTGATTCCCTTTTGAATGTCTCTTTAAGTCAGTGGTTCTCGGCCTTCCTAATGCTGTTCCTTTAACACGGTTCCTCATGTTGTGGTGACCCCAGCCATAAGATTATTTTTGTTGCTACTTCATAACTGTAATTCTGCTACTATTAGGAATCATAGTGTAAGTATCTGATATGCAGGATACCTAATATGCACCCTCTGTGAAAGGGTTGTTTAGGCCACAGGTGAGAACTGCTGCCTTAAACCTTCAACCTGGCCCTTTTAGACTCCTATTCGGGGTGCTATGTAAAGTAGCTTTTGGGGGTCACTCATCCCAAGCTGACATTTCTCAGTTAAAGACCTGGGATTTCCCAGCTGTGCCTCCTGCGTGGGCAGTGCTGAGGAAATTGAGTTCTAGGAAAAGTCTACTTAGAGTTGAAAAGCTTCTGTTGAAAACTTCACGCAGCTAAGTCTTCTGAGAAGCCAAGCCCTGACCCGTTGGTCTAACAGGAATTTGGGATCGATAAACCACAGTGATGAATTTGGTTAAATCTAGGCAGTCCCAAGTGGAGAGTGGTTTGTTTTCCTTTCTGCTCTGAGAGTAAACTAAGCCTGCTTTATTGTTGGGCGTCTCGAGTGTCCGGTTGAGATTTAAAACTTAGAATTTGTGGGTAAATGACCTCTAAGCTCATTCCTCTTGTTGTGTCTCAAAGTATCCTGTGTCCTCTTTGGCAGGACCCTGAGGGTGGCCATGTGCACATCTATCTGCAGAGACATGGGTTTCCTTAATGGAAACGACTTTGTCTCTGTCTGTCTGTCTGTCTGTCTTTTCTTTGTACAACTGAACTAATTGGTCTCCAAATAACTTGGCAGGATTATTTTCAAACTGAAACCCTTTGGTGCCAGGAGTTTCCTGTGGCTTTCTGCAGGCCTAGCTCATCAATGTGACCAAGATAATGGGTTCTAGAGAGAAACGCGAGCTCTTGCTTTCTTGCTGTTTCTAATTAAACTGCCTCATAAGATACTGTCTTAAAAGAACCCCAAACATACCTCAGACTGCCTGCCCCTTCTCATTCTTGAGAGAATAGCTTTTTTGTTTTACGTCCTCCCTCCTTGTAAGCATCAGATTAAACACAGGTAGGGTGTCTTTGTTACCAGAGTTATTTCCTGTCGGTGGCTGTTCAGCGAGTCCTGCATTACACAAACTTGCCAGGCCAGTTAATACAAACTGACGTGAATTTTCACAGCTGCGCCGTTCCCATAGCGATCACTTTTCATGTGGTCTGGATATTGGATTTCCTTTGTGCTGAGAAGGTTGCACCTCCTTCCAGGAGAAGCCCCTCGTTTACTTTCTTGGCCCCCTTCCCTGTCGTTCGCCATCATCTGCAGACCAAGCGTTGATACTTCAAAATGACAATTCCAATTATGCCTTGTTGCTGTATGAGAATGTTTTCTTAGCGCTTACTCAGCATGATGTTTTTTATACTGAGTCATGTCTGAATTGCTGCTGTTTGAATCAAAACTCTTTGGAACTGAAAATGAGTTCTAGAAATTTCTCCTTTGATATTTGCGAAGTCAGTTTTTTTCACATTCTCGAAAATTTCATACACATATACAATGACACATGATCCTATCTTCCTCTATTTTTCCCCTTTAAGGCCCCTCAAATAGATCCCTAATACAACCCCCGCCCAACTTTATCCCCCCCTAATAACCAACTCAGTTCCGTTAGCACTTTCCACATGTGTGTGGCTGTAGGGCCATCCTCTGGAGCTAGGGAAACAAAAAGAATGGTCCTTCCTCCCCCAGCTGCTACTAAACACTAGTAGCTCCCCAGTAAGGAATAGGGGGTGAGGCCTGGAGCACACCTCGCCCATCTGTGCTGGAATTTTGACTAGATTTGACTCACCCAGGACTCTTACAGGTAACCATAGCTTCTATGCATTCATGAATGTGACCACCATGTCAGTGAAGAACTTCACCTTCCATGGCTCTCGTCATCCCCCAGTTCTTACATCCTCTCTGCCCCTCTCCTGTGATCTTCCCCAGCGGTGGTGGTGGTGGTGGTGTATAGAAGGGTGTCCCGCTGAGGACTGAGCCTCTGCCTCTTGCTCCCGTGAGGTGATGCTTTCCCCAAGAAGAAAGTCTTCCTCTATTCTTGTCTTGACTTAGCTTCAAATACAGTAAGGTATTTGGGGAAGCAGGATACAGTCTGTGGGGTAGGAACCTCCTGTTTATTAAACAGTGATACTGACAGTGTAGGTGTCCTAGTGCTACCAGAGTCAAAGAAGGACATGCGCGCTTCTGTGTCTAGGCTGCTAAGTCGTTGTCCCTCTCAGCCTGGACAGCAGGGGGAGCTCTTCCGTTCCCATGTTTGCAGGGAGGTGTGGGTGCCCAGGGTTGTTTCCTTGTTTCCATTTTACTCTGCTTCATCATCTCACAGAACTTCCTGAAGTGGTGGCATCTACCACCAGGACTTCGAGGCCTTTTTGACATGTGTACAAGTTTCTTTTCAGTTCTAGAATGTTGGTGAACTTCTGTCAGGCCAACAAGTTTGATTGTGAACCAGAAATCCTGAAAAGCTGTCCCAAAATGCATTGAGGCAATTTATTAGCAGCAGTCTTTCTCTTAATTTCTTTCTCGCTTACTTTGCATTTTTGGTACAATTTTTAAAATATTTATTTTTAATTATATGTGTGGCAGGGCCAGAATGGAGGGCCTGCTGGGAGCATCAGATCCCTGGAAACTGCAGTTACAGGCTGTTGTGAGCAGCCTGATGTGTATGCTGGAAACTGAACTCTGGTTCACTGCGAGATCAGCCAGTGCTTTTAACCACTGAGCATCTCTAGTCCTGATACACCCTCACACTTACAGAGAATGGGACAGGGGAGGTGGCTCGGCAGTTGAGAATGGTGTCTGCTCTTGCGAGGATCTGTGTTCAATTCCCAGCACCCACATGTGGCTGACAACCATCCCCAAGTCTAGTTCCTCTTCTGGCTTCTTCAGACACCAGACATGGTATACGTGCATTCAAGCAAAGTACTCAAACACATAAAGTAAAGTAAATAAATCTTTTAAAAAGAAAGAACATAAGAACTTACAGAAAACCACAGAGTCAGCTCCTGTGTGCCCTTTCCAGAGTTTCCGTGGTTTCCACCATTTCCGTGGTTTCCACCGTCCTCCCCTCCGCTGCCCCTCTTCCTCAGCTCTGCCCCTTCTGGTTTCTTTCCCTAATTTTCCAGAGTCAACAGGTACCTTCTCAACCAAACATCTCCCTGTGAATTCCCTAAGAACAAGGACCCTCTCTCACTACATAACACACAGGAGATGGATATTGTTGAATGTTAGCAGCCCGTGAACCTGAGCCGCAGGCTGGATTTCAGATGTCATCGTCTGTCCTGAAATATTCTTAATGGATTTTCCACCTTCCTCCTTCTCCCGGATGAAGATCCACTTCAGGCTCTGACCCGACCTTCATGTAGCCTGCATCCTACACAGATGTAGATGTGCCCAGAAATTTACTGTTGAGTGTTGGAGAGCATTATTTTCAGGTGTGTGACTTCTGTCTACACTGTATTTGCTTAACTCTGCGAAGCTGTGTTACTGTACCTGTCTAAAACACCTGATGATCCTAACAAAGAGATGAACTGCCAATAGCGAGGCAGGAGCAAGGATAGGCGGGGCTGCCAGGCAGAGAGTATAGATAGAAGGAGAAATGAGGAAAAAGAGGAGCAAGAGAACAAGGAGAGGAAGACACCAGGTGCCCGTCACCAAACTACCCAGTCAGTCATGGAGTAAGGAGGAAAGAAAGGTATACCGAAATAGAGAAAGATAAAAGCCCAGAGGCGTCGGGCAATATAAGTGAAGAAAAGCTTTGTTAGAAACAAGCCAAGCTAAGGCCAGGCATTCACAGCTAAGAATAAGCCTTCGTATGTGGTTTATTTGTGATCTGGGTGGCGGGCCCCCAAAAAAGCCAAAAGAGTAAAATATGACACAACGGTTAAGGTTTTACTTTGTGCTAAGCAAAGCCAACGACACCCCCTGTCTGGTGGGGAGCCTGTGGAGTGGCCTCTGCTGATGTGTGTGAGGCAACTTCTGCAGTGTTGGGATGAGTGTCGTGGGCAGGAGGGAAGGCAGCATTAGTGATTCTGCAGTCTTGGGATGAGTGTCGTGGGCAGGAGGGAAGGCGGCATTAGTGATTCTGCAGTGTAGGGATGAGTGTCGTGGGCAGGAGGGAAGGCAGCATTAGTGATTCTGCAGTGTAGGGATGAGTGTCGTGGGCAGGAGGGAAGGCAGCATTAGTGATTCTGCAGTGTAGGGATGAGTGTCGTGGGCAGAGGGGAAGGCAGCATTAGTGATTCTGCAGTGTTGGGATGAGTGTCGTGGGCAGAGGGGAAGGCAGCATTAGTGACAGCCGCCAGCTGGCATCATCAGATGTCAGATGGTTTCCTTGCCTTACAGCAGCCTGCTCATTCATCTGGTGACGTAATACAACCCCACCTTTCTTCCGTTGTGCAGTGCCCTATGATGGAGAAGCATTAGGGGCCGGAGATAGCTCAGCTAGAAAATCCATTGCTGTGCAAGAGCAAGGACCTGAGTTCAGATCCCCAGAACCCACATAAAGCTGCATGGTTAGTGCACATCTGTAATCTCATCACCTCTAGGACAGTGGAAGACAGAACAAGAAAATCTCAGAGCGCTCACAGGCTGCCAGGTAACCTGGCATACACAGGGACAGCCAAGATGAGACCCTGTGTCATGCAAGGTAGAGGGTGAAACTGATACCCAATGTGTCATGGCATGTATGGGCATGTACTCACATGATCATGTACACACACACACACACACACACACAAACAAACACACAAACTTTTTAAAAAGAAGCATGGATACCAGAACAGAACCACTTTGTTGAAACTTGCTTTTAGAAGCTCTGACCGAAGCAATCTCTCACCCAAGAGTTCTGTGCACACAACCTTAGAGGTCAGAAAGATAAAGTTTGGACTTAGGAGAGGGTCAGAGACGCAGAGCCCAACAGTAGGCATTCATTACTCGGTTGGTTGGAGTTCATGCTGTGTGCCGGAGACACAAGCCGTTGATATCAGTTACCTTTGAGAGTTCCTCAGAGGCCTGTGCTTATAAGGCTTGGTGCTAATAGGAGCCTTAGAGAGGAAGTGAGGTCACTGGGGATGTATCTTGAAGGGGTTATTGGACTCTTCTTTCTTTCCTTTCTGCTTTTAGCAGTAAGGTAAGCAACTTTCTACCATGGACTCCTCCCATGGTGTACCCAGCTGGCCTCATCCCCAGAAACAGTGGGCCAACTGATCATGAATTGAATCTTCTAAAGCCATGAACCACAGCAAACCCGTTCTTTTTGAAATGTACTGTCACAAGTATTGTATTCCAGTAATTGGAAGGTGACCATCACAATGATCAGAGGAAACATTGTGCTAGCTTTAATGCCAGTACTCTGGAGGCGGAAGCAGGAAGCTCTCTGAGGTCAGGGACAGCCTGCTCAACATAGTGGGATCTAGGACAGTTAGGGCTACACAGAGACCCTGTCTCCTAAGCAGGGACAGACATGATCCTCAAGAAACATGATGTGCTGGGGACCGGAGAGGTGCTTAGCAGTTAAAAGCACTTGCTGCTCTTCCAAAGGACCTGAGTTTGGTTCCCAACACTCAACAGCTGGTAACTGCAGTCCAGGGGATCAAGCACCCCCTTCTGGGCTCTGTGGGCACCTGTGCTCATGTGCACATACCCCCGCACACATACAGAATTAAAAATGAAATAATCTAAAGAAAAGAGAAAGAAGTGAGGTGAGCAGAGTGACACAGTCCTGTCAGACAAAACTGCTGCCGCCCTGTGTCCTGCGCAGGTTAGGGTGCCTCCCCTGGCTTTACAACCCAATTGTTGTGTCAATGAGGCTACAGAGGAGGTGTTGTTGAGAGCCACTTCTGAGCTGAGAAGACAGATTTAAAGACAATCTGTCTTTCTAAAAGACAGACTTAACTCATGGGAGAGAGAATGAGAGCAATTCCAGGCGAGCACAGCTTACTTAATGGCAAGAGAAAACACTGCGCTCAGGTTGTTAGGTGCCCAGTGGCGACTTCACGAGGATAGCCATTTGTCTACATGAGCAGAATTTCCCAAGGTGGAGTGTCTTTGTTTTGAGTCTTAAAATTGCATACATAACTCTCTCACCTCAGCCTGGAGCTTAGGGGCTTTCCTAGCCTGTGGCATGAAGCAGCCACAGTGGGGGGATTCCCAGGGTCCTGGCTGTGTTCACTCCCTCGCCTGCCTGCTGAGTGACCCCAAGGTAGGTGCTTCTGCCTTTGCCCGCCCCCGTGTCTTCCTTTGTCCAGTGAGTCAGCTAGATGAGATAAGTGCTGGCTCTCTCCTCGCTCTTTGAGTTATTCGCTTCTGCACTTTATGTTGCTATTCTCTCAGTCTTTGTTTCGCCGGCAATTTTTCTGTGTGTCCTGTGCAGGGGGTGGAAGCCAGAGCCTCTGGCTTGCTTTGCAAGCATTCCATCACCAAACCACATCCCAGCCCAGCAATCTGCAGAAGAGTATGAAGATATATCTAAGGAGAAGGGTCCTCGATCGTTGGCTGCCATTGCGAACTGTGGGTTGTGCCCTTGATTTGTCAGGGAAGGTGTATGCACACAGTGACGTGTAGATAATCTCTTTGATTCCTGCCATGAGTTTGAAATGATCTTCAGGTAGAGGGATTAGAGTGCTCTGTCAAGCATTCTCCCTGCTTCTCAGCTCTCTACAAGGACTGGCTAGCACCCAGCCGGAAGAGCTCCCCAGGACTTCTGCCAGGAGTTTCTGCATATGGCTTCTCAGTGGCAAATATTACTCAAAACGGAGCTGCAGCCAGGGTTTTCTTCCCCTTTCCAAAAGGGACATAAATCTCTTGTTGGGAAAATGATGAGTAACCTCCACCCTGGTCCCTCTTTTCCTATCTTACTTACCCAGCAAGGCCTCAGGCTTTCTGTTTGAATGGGTGATAGGATCCATATGTGTGGTTGTGTGGTATCCCACATCTCATCCTTAGCAACTCGTGTTTCTCCGAGCTCCAGAGCTGTTGGGCTCCCAAAAGGAGCTGGGATGTCCCGCCAGAGCCAGGGAGCAGGGCTCAGCTAGAGTCCTAACCTCACAGCTCTTGGCTCTCCCTCCACCTCGGAAAATCTCAGATGTTCTTCCCTTTGCTTCAGTTTCCTCATCCACAGAGCGAGGAAAATATTTTCTGTTTCCCAGGGAAATTGCAGTGACTGACGCATATTCAGTTTCTCGGGCCGGGCACCAGGGCCTTTGCCCACTCCTGGGACTGGTGTTGACACCAGACCCGAAAGAAAACAAAGACCACTGTGGTGGCCCCAAGTGTCCCTGAGTCTGTGGTGCCTCAAGATGCACTGTTTCTCCACAGATGGATACAAGGACAGAGGCCAGGATCTGGAAGTCAAGGCTCAATGTTGGAGGAGGCTGCTAGTTTGTTTCCCAACCGTCCTGACTCAAAATAATCACACAGAAACTATATTATTTGCAATACTGTTTGGCCAATAGCTTAAGCATATTTTTAGTTAGCTCTCATCTCTTAAACTAACCCATCTCCATTAATCTGTGTAATGTCTGTGTAATGGCTGTGGCTTACTGAGTAAAGTTCTGTCTGGCATCTGGCGTCTGTCTCTGGTGCGGCTACATGGTTTCTCCTGACTCTGCCTACTTTCTCTCTCTCTCTCTCTTCCAGCCTGGCTATATTCTGTTAAGCCATTGGCCGAAAGCAGCTACTTTATTAACCAATAAAATCAACGCATATACAGAAGGACTTCCCACACCAGCTCAAGGCTGCCCTGGGTTTTAAAAACTGCAGAAAGTTTGCCCTCGTGCCCCTCACAGCCCACTGAGAATACGCTCCTCACGATTTCAGAGGACTCAGCCTTGCTCCTCCCTGTGGACCCTCAGTCCTCTGAGGCCATCTGAAGTCATCCTGCTTCCTGTCACCTGTAGTCACCCAAGCACACTTTCCCTTCAGGCTTCCTCCTGGCTCCTCTGAAGACTGGGAAATACAGGGCTGTGACATTTTTTTTTTATCTTTCTTTTTTTAAAAGATTTTTTTATTTTATTTATTTATTTTTATTTAATTTTTCTATATTTTTTGTTGAAAAAATTTCCGCCTCCTCCCCGCCTCCCATTTCCCTCCCCCTTTTCCCACTCCTCTCCCTCTCCCCCCACTCCTCTCCCCCTCTCCCCACTTCATTCCCCCTCCCTCTTGAGTCTGAAGAGCAGTCCGGATTCCCTGCCCTGTGGGAAGTCCAAGGTCCTCCCCCCTCCATCCAGGTCCAGGAAGGTGAGCATCCAAACAGGCTAGGCTCCCACAAAGCCAGTTCATGCAGTAGGATCAAAATCTAGTGCCATTGTCCTTGGCTTCTCATCAGCCTTCATTGTCCGCCATGTTCTGAGAGTCCAGTTTTATCCCATGCTTATTCAGTCCCAGTCCAGCTGGCCTTGGTGAGCTCCCAATAGATCAGCCCCACTGTCACAGTGGATGGGTGCACCCCTCGCGGTCCTGACTTCCTTGCTCATGTTCTCCCTCCTTCTGCTCCTCATTTGGACCTTGGGCGCTCAGTCCGGTGCTCCAATGTGGGTCTCTGTTTCTATCTCCATCCATCACCAGATGAAGGTTCTAAGGTGATATGCAAGATATTCATCAGTATGGCTATAGGATAGGGTCATTTCAGGTTCCCTCTCCTCAGTTGCCCAAGGTACTAGCTGGGGACATTGCCCTGGGCACCTGAGAGACCCTCTAGGTTCAAGTCTCTTGTCAACCCTAAGATGGCTCCCTTAATTAGGATATATACTTCCCTGCTCCCATATCCACCCTTCCTTTATCCCAACCATCCCATTCCCCCAAGCTCCCCCCGTCCTCCCCTTCTCACTTTTCTCACCCCAGGCTGTGACATTTTTCAGTGGTCCCATTGATTGTTAGGTCTGCTTATCTTCAGGACATTGATGCACTAGGCTATTTTAGTTTGGAAATAACTCTGTTCACTCAGCCTCTGTCCTACAACTATCTCTTGGTTCTTACATCTTTTGGGTCATGGACTGTGTTCACATTGACGAACACAGTCAACCTGTTTGTATACCCTCTGTAGCTTTGCAGAGTGTTTAGGTGGTTTCCTGACGTCATCCAGCTAGGTCCTCTGAGGCTTGTTATAGTAGCTTGTCCAAGTTCTGGAAGAGCAACTGGGAGGCAGTCCCTCGACCAGCCCAGTCCCACCATGACCAGTAAGGCTTTGGAAAGTTACCAGCTTTCTCTGGAGACTCGTTGTCTTTAACCCAGGAAACTGTATGAAGGACTGATCTGACACTGGGTATGTTCTGTGCCCAGCTGCAGCCAGCTGGGGCACAGAGGACACTAACACTGCTCAGAGTTCTGTGGGTCAGTTCTTTCCTTGAGGGCCCAGAGCCTGGCAATCTCTCTTCGTGTTCCTCATTCCCTTCGTTATTTATGTGATACAGCAGACTGAAGGGCCAGGAAGGAGCTTAGATCTCATCACTGAAGTGAGGGATGTATACACTTAGACTGGGAAGCTTTTAAGTACATACTTGTTTATGCCTGTAAAAACTATATAATATATGTTTGTAAGTATATAAAGATTTAGGTATTTTCATGTGCCTGTGCTTGTGTGAGGTTATATGTACAACATGAACACAGGAGCCCTTGAAGGCCAGAATAGGGTATCAGATCATTTGGAGTTAAGGCAGTTGTGAGCCTCCATGTTGGTATTGTAAATTGAACCCAGCTCCTCTGCAAGAGCAGTAGATGCTCTTAACTGCTGAACCTTCTCTCTAGCCCTTATTTATTATGTTTATGTGTATATGTGTACACCTGCCTGAGTTCATGTGCAACAACTGTATGCAGGAGCCAGCAGAGGCCAGAAGAGGGCATTAGATCCCCTAGAGCTGGAGTTAGAGGGGGTTGTGATGCATCTTGTAGGTGCTGGGAACAGAATAGAAGTCTCTGGAAGAACAGTAAGCACTTCAGTCACTGAGCCATATCTCCAGCCCTAATATAACTACTTAAATGGAGTATTTGTAATATCTGAAGATAATTTGCATAAACTTATTTTACTGACTATAGAAGCAGTTCAGTTAAATAATTTTATGAAGCGGGAAGTAATGAATTGCTCAAATTATTCCAGTACTCAAGAGACTGAGGTAGGAGTTTGAGGCCAGCCCAAGTGTGCTTTAGAGGGAGATCTCATTTCAAAACACTAAAATCATAATAAAAGCTGATAATTTATGGACTGTTTTTGGATGATAGCATGGTGAGTTTTTGCTGATTTCCCCCTGGACCTGACAGTAAAGCTAGATGGTGTCACCTCCTGTGCATGCAGTCCTTCAGTCATCTTTAGCCAGCCACTGCACATCGGCTGCAGGGGACGCCTATGTCCTGGCAGATGGTAAGAAACAGTGTGTTGTGAATGGTGAGAACAAACAATAGCTCATGGATACATTTGTGAACAGTACAAAGTGGGAATCAAAGAAGGCAGGCCGCCATCCCAGGGCGTCTGTCTAGTGGGATGCACCCTCAAACCCCCCCCCCCCCAGCATGACAGCACAGTGCCCTTTGCTGGCTGGTGTGCAGGTAGGTATGTGGCCTTTCAGCGTTTGTTTGTCCAGCAGATTCCTCTCAGCATTTAGAGCATTTACATTCCCACCTGCTGTAGTGACACCACTGGTGACCTGTTTCTCTCTTGGAAGATCATGTCCAGAGTTTGCCTTTGGGAGTTACTGACGTTGGCTCAACATTGGATTCAAGGGTAATTCCAGCAGTGAATTCTCTGAAGGCTTTGCTGGCTGCCCTGCAGAGTTCTGAAATGCCCTTTCTTTATGCCACCCTGGTATTTCCTTCTTTTCCAAGGAATGCTCCTTTTCATTGCATTTGCTTGCTCGGTTTGTGTGTGGACACATGAGTGGAAGTCAAGAGCTCCTTGCTACAGCTGGTGCTCCTTTCACCATGTGGATCCCAGGGATTGAACTCAGGTCAGTCAGGCTTGTCAGCAGGTGCTGTCACCTGCTGAGCCATCTTGCCAGCCCCCTTTGGTGTTTCTGAAAATATTTAGCAATGCAGACTTTTTGCCCCAGGAGAGGCAAAGGAACTGACTGATATTCTGTTCCCGAAGTCAATGTCCTCATGACTTGTTTATGTTAGGTGATGACAGCCATGCATCCAGAGGGTCTATCCTTCCTTGCTTTAAGTAATGCTCTTATCTTTGTGTTTTATCTTAAAGAACAAAAGCCCTCCAGGTTTCCCTTCCCAAACTATCAGAGGACTGGTTAAAGCGCATATACAGCAATGCATCTTGAATTTTCCCCCCTTACTAGACTTGGGAAATCTCTCCATGTGGCCCTTAGAGCAGCAGGTATGCTAACTGCGATCATCCAGTGGGGTAACAGACCACCCAGGGTGTGAGTCTAAGGAGCACTCCGTGTCCTGACACCCAGGTGCCGTCCCTGGTCCCAGCACTGACCGTTTGGGAGGATGTGGCCAGGCTTGCTCCCTGTGGTCAGATTTGCCCATCATCCCTCTGCCACACAGCTGTAGCGTCTACACAGTTAACTGTAGACTTGCTGAGGCATCTGGGTATTTTTTAGGACTTTGCTGGCATTCTGGTTTGGTGTAATTTGTGGGAGCAAGGGATATGCCTGGGCTTCTCCTGCCTTCCTTTTTACATCAGCTCTTCTTGGAAGGCCTTGGAGGGAAGGGACAGTAGAAGTGGGGTCTGAGGGCAGTGCCATGTTCTGCGGTCCAACTCCCATACATCCCAAACACGGATTTGGAGCACAGCATTGCTGCCTTTTAAGGAACAGTGTTGTCTTTACTCTGTGAAACTGCAGCTATCCCCATATGCTGACTTTAGTCATTGGCTGACACAGGGGACCAGTTCAATCATAATGTGAGAAATTTTAAAAAAATAATAATAAATGAGATGCCGAAGAGAGGGCTGGAAAGCACCCAGGTGAAAAGCATTTGCTACTGGGCGGTGGTGGGAGGAAGAGGCAGGCAGAACTCTGAGTTCGAGACCAGTCTGATCTACAGAGCGAGTTCCAGGACAACCAGAGCTACACAGAGGAACCCTATGTAGAAAAGATACACATTAATTATTTAAAAAAATAAAAATTATTTGCTGAATGTAAGCATGAGGACCCAACTGAGAATCCTCAGAAGTCACATAAAAGCCACGGACATAATGTGACTGTCCATGATCACAGGCAGCACTCCCGTGGAGACATAGGAAGCAGACACAGAATCTTTGGAAGTGTGAAAGGCCACTGGCCATGTAGCAGAAGGTACAAGGCCAATACCTGAGGTTGTCTTCTGACCGCCACATGTGTCCACGATAACAGGGATGCACCCACATTCCCACACACAATGCATGCACATACAAGTGAGCAAGGAAATGACTGGTGACCTAGCTCAGAAGTAGAGTGTTTGCCTTGCATGCATTTACAGTCGGGTTTGATTCCCAGTATCACATAATCAGGTGTAAAAATTAAAAAATGAAAAAGAATGCTTGTGAAAAGTAGTATCTGTGAGAAAGAGAAACAGGCGTAGCTCTTCAGGCCAGCAGAGCAGGTGGGGTTCCTGTTACACAATAACTGCCCCAGCACCCCCCCACTCCTTGTGCCTTATACCTTCCTGTGGGCATTGGAAGGACACACGGAAAATGAGAGCTGTGCCACCCTGCCCAGCTCTGCAGGAGGATGGCCACAGAGGGATCCTTACAGGGCATCCCCTGAAAGAAGCTGTCCAGCTCAAGACTGCAGACAAGAACTTGAGGAAGCATCTCTGGGCTCCTGGTGTGTTCCTCTTAGGAACCTCCAAAGTAGTGAATTCCTGGCATTTAAGGGTGGGGTTATATATTTTTAAATTTTTTATTTATTTAACTTTTTTTTTAGCTAGGGGTGGTGGTACATACCTTAATCTCAGCACTCTGGAGGCAGAGGCAGGTGGATCTCTGTGAATATGAGACCAACCCAGTCTAGATTGCAAGTTCCATATTGGCCAGGGCTACATAGTAAGATCCTGTCTCAAAGCAAGCAAACAAACAAACAATTTGAATGCATTTTCTCTCTCACTCTATCATCTATCTATCTATCTATCTATCTATCTAGTGTATCAGCTTGTATTGCCTGTGGAGGCCTGAACATGGCAATGAGCCCCCCAGAACTGGAGTTACAAGTAGCTGGAACTAAGTCTGGGTTCTTAGGAAGAGCAGTGAGTGATTGTAACCACTAACCCAGATCTCCAGCGCCTAAAAAGTTTGTTATGAAACAGTCTTTTGTTAGCTCAGGCTTGGGTCAATCTCAAGGCCATCCCACCTCTGCAAGTAATTTGAGACTTTTCATTATGAATAAGCAGAATGGGCAATTTTCTAGAAAAGGTTTAAAGGATTAAAGAATGGCAAACCTAAAACAGCAGATGTGTGTGAATGAGTGGCTCTCAGCTAAAGGGACCTCACAGTTTCCTTTGGTTTTTTAATGTCCTTTGTATCTGTGGGCTCTGCTTGCATGAAGTCAACTGATCACAGTTTGGAAAAGAGTTAGTCTGTCCTGAAGGTCCACAGGCTTTGTTCAATCCTTACTCCTCCATACAGCATTATAGTCGCCCTGTAACTGTCATGTGGACCTTGTCAGTGTCCTAAGTAATCAAGAGCTGCTTCAAGTCTATAAAAGGGTTGGTGGTACACAGACATCTTACATAAAGGGTTACGCTGGATCCTCTGGAGCTGGATTTGGGCATCACACAATATACCATTAAATGCCACCAAATGACTTGTAGCCAGGATAGCGAGATGATTGCTGTCCCTCCGACACACACCAAGTGACCCTTGTATGACTTTGGAGGCATGGCTCAGGCTTCCTGAGATTTTTCTTCCTTTGGTAAAAAAAAGAGCTAAAATACCTTTTCAGTGATCATAACAATAAAGTAAGAGACTGTGTGTCTGGCATCGCCCAATGGGACTGAATAAGTGTCTTTTTGTTTTGTTCTGTTTTAGTTTTCGTTTTTTGAGACAGGGTTTCTCTGTGTAGCCCTCACTGTCCTGGAACTCACAGAGGTCCTTCTGCCTCTTCCTCCTGAGTGCTGGGATTAAAGTTATGTGCCACCACCACACAGCATGGATAAGTGCCTTTATGTCTCCTTTGAACAGAAATTGGGTGACTTTCTCTCCTCTTTTTAAAATAAATATTCTCATTTACAGTGTAAAAATGTCCCATCTTTAGAGGTCCTCAAGAGGGGACAGAAACAAGAAGCATGAACCATTTTTTGCCAAAGCGACAGTGCTTTGGAGGGAGCAGATACCAACACCCAGGGTATTGAAGCCTGTGTCTTTCCATTTCATGCGGTCTGCTCACCTAGGAGTTTGGTTATTAGCCTCCCTGCAGCCACAGTTGGTGCTCCTGAGAACGTAATGGTGGGGAGGATGATGTTTGTGCTGTCCCGAGGCCCGAGCATCTGCTCGGGTGCCTGCACTTAAGCTGAGCCAGGAGAAAGCTTTGGTGGGGGAGGCAGTCACCTGTGACTGACTGTTGAATCTCTGGTCTCTGTGAAGCAGAGACAGGAGACAGAGTGGCAGTTGCATTGCTATGCTGTCCCTGCCCCACTATTTCTTGGAAGTCTAGGGCCCTTGCTCATTCCTGCCGTAGCTGTAAACTGGTGGGGGCCTGGTAGTGCCCACAAGGGTGAGAGTTGCCCTGGTTTTGTCTTTTCCCTCCTTGGCTCCTTCCGTAGCACTGATGGAGGCTGTCTCCATGTCCCTTGCAGTGCTCTGTGAAATGACTGACTAGCAAGAAAGCTGTCCCATCTGTCAGACATCAAGGACTGTGGGCTCAGAGGACATGGGAGTCTGGCATACCTAGCCAGACTTAAGTGCCTCCCACCCTCTCAGTAATGTGATCAGACTAGCCACTGTGCTAGCAAGAAAGATCCCACTTGACACTGTTAGCAGCCAGGCTGAGTGGGGAACTGTTTGCTGTCTTTAGAGGTCTTGGTCTTTTGAAGGGCACTCTGCTGTCTGTAGAGACTTTTGGGGGAGGGGAGCTGGTCACATTTCAGGCCATGCTCAGGAAAACTGTAGGCAGCTTAAACTTTGCCCTCAGAGCAAACTTAGTTCCCTTTTGTTTTAGTTCCTCTTCAGCGTAAAACACACCTTGGAGGATTGGGGACTTGTAGCTGCTGCGACAAGAGAATGCTGTAACACAGGTGCTTCTAGCCTTACTGACTTACGGAAGTAGCATAGCTTCCCTCATCCATCCCTTCTAATAGTAGTATTGATTAAGTGATGTCATTTTGAGTAGAATCTAGAGGCCAGATATTTGGGGAGAATTTCTTAAAATAAAATTGGAGTATCATTGCATTCTAGGGGCCAAAATACAGTGCAGACATGATTGGCAGAGTCCCAGGTCTAGGGAGCCCACACCCCAAGGCTGTCTGTGGAGCTTCCTGTGGTTTACCCTACTAAAGGGAAACAGCCTTTCTCCTGGAAGGCTCAGAATGGCAAGTTTGTGCCTCGGCTCGGTGAGAATCTGCTCCTGCTATGAGGCTCTGTCCCAACAGGCTTCTTTGGGAAATCTCCTGCCCTCCCATCCCTGCAAGTCCAGTTCCCAAACAGCGCATGTTGTTTTGGTAGACACAGGTAGCTTCCAGTGCTAGAGGCATCGTGCTACCAGGCCCATAACAATGAAGTCATGTCTCAGACCAAATGTTGCCACACATACAAATGTTCAGTTAGCAGCTCCGAAGGCCAAGTCATCCAGTATACCTGTGCAAACTAGAAGAGGCCCCAGCTGTGGGTCTTTAGATAAATAAATATTTCACATGGAAAGCTCAGTAGGTAGGTGTAGAAATAGTCTCCTTTCATTAGCTCGCTTTAACTGGATGAGTCAGTGGGATCTTCTGTTGACTTTCCTGAGTTTCCAGTGCTTCTGCATGGTCTTAGGCTGGCCTGGGTTGCACATGGTTAGAGGTCCTTGTACAGTATTGCTAGCAAGTTGTATATATCTTAGATGATAGAATTTTCAACAGAAAAGTAATTTCTGGGCTTGGGGCTGTAGCTCATTTGGTAGAATACTGGCCTAGTATGGTTGAAGCCTTGGGTTGGGTCCCTAGAACTATAAAAGAGGTTGTGGTGACACACACCCTTAATCTTAGCATTCGGGAGGGGAAGGCAAGGGATCAGAAGCTCAAGGTCATTCTTGGCTTTACATAGTTAGTCCAATGCCACCCTGAGATACATGAGACCCTAAATGAAGAGAGGGAGGAGGAAGCAGTAAGAAAGAAGGAAGGATGGAGAGAAAGATAATTTCTGACATCCTTTATATTCCTTGGGGAGCCCTCTCTTGTGGATCGAGACAGCTCTAGTTGCTGTCTTGTATTATCTATGTTTTTTTATCTATGTTTGTGACACATTGACAAAAACTGTGACACCCCCAAAACTTCCCATCTTCTTCCTCCTCTTCATATCTCCACCTTCTCATGACCCAGAGTCCAATTAGTGCTGTCTGCATGCACCTAAGTGTGGAGGCAAGGTCCGCCAGAGCATGGTAACCCACCATCACCTGCATCCAGTTGCCCATAGCTTCTCAGCAGGGGTGGAGCCTCCCACACCCCTCTGCTGTCCATGCTGGAGTGTTGATTGGCTTGGCCTTGTGCAGGGGATCATAGCTGCAGAGAGATCATAGTGTAATGGATATGACTTGTCTCCAGAATATAGCATCTCACAGCACTTCTCTCATCCCTCTGTCACTGTGATAAAACACATGACCCAGGAAACTTAGAAAGAATGATTGATTTGGACTTACAGTTCCAGAGGGTTAAAGTTCACCACCATCACGGTGGGGAGGTGTGACAGCAGGCAGGCATGGTGGCTGGAGCAGCATGATGAGAACTCATGCCTTGAACCATAACCACAGCACAAAGCATAGCAACTGGAAATGGTGTGGGTACTGTTTCCCAACCCACCTCCAGTGACGTGGTTCATCCAGCAAGGCTGTACCTCCTAAACCTCCCATACAGCACCACCATCTGGGAACCAAGTGTTCAGATGTATGAACCTAGGGGGACATCTCATTTAAACCACCACACAGCCCCTCCTCCAGGATGTTCCCCAAGCCTTTAGGGGAGGTGTTAATATAGATGTCCCATTATGGCTGAGCACACAGGTCACTTATTTTCAACAATTTGATCAGTTTTTGAATCTCTGCAGTGACCTTCCCAGTGCAGAAGCAGGCTCTTCTGAGCACATTTTTATTATTCACCCATCCGTCCACTGACGGGCATCTAGCTGATTCTCCTTCCTGGCTCTTGAATAGGGCAGCAGTGGACATAAACTAGCAAGAATCTCTGCAGTAGGATATGCAGCATTTGGGCATATACCAGGAGTCGTATAGCTGGGTAGTCCTGTTTTTACTTTTTTTAAACCCCCTCACTGATATCCATAGTGGCTGCACTAGTTTGCACCCCCACATTATCACCAACATGTGTCGTCTTTGTTTTCTTGACAATAGCCTTTCTGAATGGGGTAAGGTGGAATGTCAGGGTTTTTTTTTTTCCTCATTTCTCTAATGGCTAGTGATGTTAAACATATTTTTAAAAATGTTTGGTAGCCCTTAGGTTCTTTTAAAAACTCTTTTTTCAGATCCATAACACTTTTTTTTTTTAAAATTGGGTTGTTTCCATGATGTTAAATATCTTGAGTTCTCTTATATTCTAGATACTAACCCTCTGTCAGACATATAGTTAGCAAAGATTTCTCCCCCATTCCGTGGACTTCCTCTTCACTCCGTTGAAGGCATCCCTTGCTAGACAGAAGCTTATCCTGTGAGATCCCATTTGTCAGTTATTTTGTCTACTACGCCTGTCTTGACTCCTCCAGAGTTTCAGAGTTTCTGGGTCATATATTGAGGAGGTTCTTGATCCATTTTAGTTGAGTTTTGTGCAGAGTGAGTGATTTGGATCTGGTTTTATTCTACTACAAGTAGGTGCCCAGGTGCTTTTTCTAGTGGGTTTTTTTTTTTCTGTCACTTAAAAAAAAAAAAACAGGTAGTTTTAATTGCATGGACTTATGTCTGAATATTCTATTCTATTCCACTGACCTGTGTGTCCTTTTCTTGTACCAGTACCATGCTGTTTTTATTACTATGGCTCTGTAGTATAATTCGACATCAGGTATATTGCTTCCTCCAGTATTGTTCCTGTCACTCAGTGTTACTTTGGCAGTTCCAATTTTTTTGTGGACTTTTTGTGGTTGTTTGTTTGTTTGTTTTTGTGTGCGTGCTTTTGTATGAATTTTAATATTGTTTTTCTATTTCTTATGAAGAAATTTGCTGAAATTTTGATTGGGATTACACTGAACCTGTAGGTTGCCTTTTGCATGGTGGCTGTTTTCACAATAGTGATTGTTTGGATCCACGAGTTTGGGAGGTCTTTCCATCTTCTAGTCTTCCTTGGTTTCTTTCTTTGGTGTATTAAGTTTTCATTGTAGATGTCGTTCACATCATTGGGTAGGTTTATTCCAAGGTAAAAAAAAAAAAAGGCTATTGTGAATGGAATTGTTTTCCTGATTTCTTAGTGTGTTTGCCCTGGTTTAGAGAAAGGCTACTGATTTTTCTGTGTTAATTTTGTATCCTGCTGCTTTGCTGAATTTTTTTTTTTATCAGGTGTAAGAGTTTTCCGATAGAGTCTTCAGTGTATCTTAATGTATAGAATTCATGTCATCTGCAATTATAGATGCTTTAGCTTTCCTCTTTGTATCTTTTTTATTTCCTTCTCTTATGTTATTATGACTACAGTTTCCAGCACTATACTGAAGGAGAGTGAAGAAGTGAACAACATTGTCTTGTTCCTGATCTTAGCAAAAATGCTGTGTGTTTTTCTCATTTAATATAATGTTGCCTATAAGTTTGTCATATATGGCCTTGGTTACATTGAAATATGTCTCTAATATTTCAAATTTTCTTAGGACTTTTAGCTTGAAGAAATATAGAATTTTGTCAAAAAGCTTTTATACAACTTTCCAGATGATCATATGTTGTCTATCCTGGAATCTGTCTAAAATTTATTATATATACATATATAATAAATTATGGTTATGCATATATACAGACATATATATATATATATATATATATATATATATATATATATATCTCCACTCCTGCATCTCTGGAATAAAGTCAACTTGATCATGGTGAATGATCTTTTTCGTGTATTCTAGTTCACAAATATTTTGTTGGGTATTTTTTCATCTGTGTTCATCAGGGAAATTGGTCTATAATTTTCTTTCTATTGTTATATCTTCATCTGATTTTGGTATCCAAGTGATACTAGCTCTGTAAACCAAGCTTGGTAGTATTCTTTTTCTTATTTTATGGAGTTATTTGAGAAGCGTTGCTGTTGTCTTCTTTGAGGGTCTGGTAAAATACACCAGTGAATCTATCTGGGCTTCTTTTAGTTACGAGGTTTTCAACTACTGCTTCAATTTCACTGTTTATTACCAACCCGTTTAACTCATCTATTTCATCTCGACTTAATTTTCCTGGTCATATTTATTTAGAAATTAATGCATTTCTTTCAGATTTTCCAGTATAGTAAATATTTTTAAAGTAAGAAAATGATTTTCTGAATTTCATTAGTATCTGCCATATTGACTCACTTTTCATATCTAATTTTATTCGAGTCTCCGTTCGCTTGGCTTTTTGGCTAAAATTGTGTCAATTTTGTTTATCTTTTCAAAGAATCAACTCTGTTTCACTGATTTTTGTAATTTTGTTTGTTTCCATTTCATTAATTTCTGTCTTGATCTTTAAAATTTCTTCCTGTAGACTAACTTGGGGTTTGGTGGGTTTGTTTGTTTTTTTTTTTTTTTAAAAAAAAAAAAAGACTCTAAGGGACATATCACTAAGCTTTTTATTTGAGAGCTCTCTGATTTCCTGATGAAGGCCTTTAGATCTCTCAGCCTCCTTCTTAGGACTGCTTTGTGTCATTGTGTCCCATAGGTTTTGCTGTGTTGTGTTTTCATTTTCATCTGATTTTAGGATTTCAGACTTTTTCTCCTTGATTTCAAGAACCTGTTCATCTTTGAACAGTGTGTGCTTTAATCTCCATGAGTCTGTTGAGAGAGCTGGGGCACGGGCAGACCAGGCTCTCTTAATAGCCTCAGCTATTAGAAATCTAAGCCTTAGTTTTGGTTCACTAAAATGGGACAGAGCTAAACAGATAGTCCTCAGAAAAACCACAGCCTTCTGCTAGCTCAGCAGGCACCCCATGGCCTCTTCTGTTGGCTCAGCAGGCTCCCAAAACCCCTTTGCTGGCTCAGCAGGCACCCCCCCCCCCCAGTCTCCTAATAACTAAAGATATCTTTCCCTACCCTGCTTTCTGGAAGATCCCTAACCACTAGGACCTTCCACCAATCAGCCCCTATTCTAATCTTTCCTCCACCATTCAACCCCAGATTAATCCCTTTCTGAAATTCCCCCAACTCCACTAAAAGGAGCTTGCGATTTACATTGGGGTCAGCAAGTGCCGCCCCAATGTTGGAATTAATAAAGCGCTCTTGTGTTGCACACGTGGGTGTTGGTCTTCTTTGGGGGTCTCTCTCAGACCCTAACATCTGTGTTCTGGGCTCTCTCTCAGACCCTAACATCTGTGTTCTGGGGTCTCTCTCAGACCCTAACATCTGTGTTCTGGGCTCTCTCTCAGACCCTAACATCTGTGTTCTGGGGTCTCTCTCAGACCCTAACATCTGTGTTCTGGGCTCTCTCTCAGACCCTAACATCTGTGTTCTGGGCTCTCTCTCAGACCCTAACATCTGTGTTCTGGGGTCTCTCTCAGACCCTAACATCTGTGTTCTGGGGTCTCTCTCAGACCCTAACATCTGTGTTCTGGGCTCTCTCTCAGACCCTAACATCTGTGTTCTGGGCTCTCTCTCAGACCCTAACATCTGTGTTCTGGGGTTTCTCTCAGACCCTAACATCTGTGTTCTGGGCTCTCTCTCAGACCCTAACATCTGTGTTCTGGGGTTTCTCTCAGACCCTAACATCTGTGTTCTGGGCTCTCTCTCAGACCCTAACATTTGTGTTCTGGGGTTTCTCTCAGACCCTAACATCTGTGTTCTGGGGTTTTTTTTGCTGTTGATTTGCAGTCTTATTCCATTATGATCAAAGAGATACAACGAATTTAAATTTTCCTACATTTGTTGGTATGTTTTGTGTCTTAATGTGTGATCTGTTTTAGAGAAAGTTCTATGGGTTACTAAGAAAAAAATGTACACATTCTGTACTGCATGGATAGAACGTTCAATCCACTTGATCTGTGACATCAATTTGTGTATCACTCTGCTTTTTATTGGGGAGAGCTGTGGATTTCTGGAAGTGGGGAATTGAAGTTACCTACTTGTAGTAATAGGAGCGGCAGGGCTGTGTCCCCAGCACCCCGGCCGCCTGGCTAGCTTATGCCCTGAAATAACAACACACAAATTGTATTCTTTTAAACACTGCTTGGCCCATTAACTCTAGCCCTTACAGGCTAATTCTCATATTCCGATCAACCCATCTCTAATAATCTGTGTAGCAACAGTCTTACCGGGAAAGATTCTAGCCTACGTCCATCCTGGGTCTGAGCTTCATGCGTCTGCCTCAGAGAGCAGAGCTATCGCGTCTGCCTGTGAGAGGGGAGCATGGCGTCTCTGAGCTCACTTTCTCTTCCTCCCAGCATTCTCTTCTGTTTACTCCACCCACCTATGTTCTAACCTATCAGGGCAAGCAGTTTCTTTATTTAATTAACCAATGACCTTTCTCCATCACCTACTCTTATTATACTGGAGTCCTCTTCCATTTGGTTCTGCAAAGCTGAAAATGGAAGCTCAAACTGAGCACCAAAGACAGACATTCACACAAAGACCCAAGAGTGGAGGAACAGAGCCCAGCTCTGAGATACCTTCTCCATTCCAGTCTGTGGGTCACAGACAGAGCAGCAAAACCAGAAGGGAGTGTTCAGCTGGCTTTCAGGAGTCCGTCTTTCCTCATGTATGGTCCTTCCTGGATGCAAGAATACTGATTCTATATGAATTGTGGGATCCTGGTGGTTATGCCATTTAGCACAGAAATGAAATGATAATGAATGTGGAGGTCTGCTGGAGGTGTCCGGGAAGCCTGCATGCTTCCAGCTGACACCACACAGAACTTCCAGGTAGTAGAGGTACTATACCAGGTAAAAACAGAGATAAAACAAACACAATTATAGAAATATTGACATTATTGATATTTGTGCTATGTGTGGGACTGTAAGTTTGTGTGCACATGCATGTCTGTATGTGAGTGTGTGTGTATGTGTGTGTGCATGTGTGTATGTGAATGTGAATGTGTGAATACATGTGTATGTGTGTGTAGGCTAGAGGACAAGCCCAGGTATTGTTTCTTAGGTACCATCTACCTTGCATTAAACACTTTCCTATTGCTGTGATAAAACACCATGACCAAGGCAACTTATGGAAGAAAGAGTTTATCTTATGGTTCCAGGGCATTAGAGTTCATAACAGTGGGGCAAAGGTCATAGGCAGGCATGCCAACTGGAGCAGATTCTGAGAGCTCACATCTTGAACCTCAAAGTACAGACAGCACCTGAAATGGCACAGGATGCTACATCTCAAAGTCTATACCCAATGACATACTTCCTCTAGCAACGTCATACTCCCCAGACCTCCCCAAATGGCACCACCAGCTGGGGACCAAGGTTCAAATGCCAGAGCCTTTGTGGGTATTTCTCATTCAAACTGCTGTTGCCTGCTATTAGCCTGAAACTTGCTGTGTGGTTGGCCAGGAAGCCTCAAGGATCCGACTGTCTACCTCCCTAGTTTTGGATTACAAACATAAACCATCACACCTAACTTAAAAACAAAAATCTTTGGGCTTTGAACGAAATCCTAAGTTTTGGAATGTTTTACTTTAAGAACTTTCTTGAGGCATAAGATATAACTATCCACCATTGCAAGTGTGAATGCTGAGATTTTTAATAACTACTGATGTGTAATCATCAACACAGCTTTAGAGGGGGAGCTGATGGACCAGTGGGTTAGAGAACTGACTGTTCTTACGGATTCCCAGGTAACCATCTAACTCTCCAGAAGAGCTGATGTCCTCTTCTGACTTCCAGGGGCTTCTGCACATGGGTAATACATGTATACACACACACACACACACACACACACACACACACAGAGAGAGAGAGAGAGAGAGAGAGAGAGAGAGAGAGAGATTTAAAATAAACTAAAGAACACAAACTGTAAACTTGTAAATTAGTCACTTTTAGGATTTTTCCCTATGAATTGGTTGTGCTTCATAACTGGATTCTTTCTTTTAAATGGAGTTAAGTCTTAGGTAGGAAAGCACCTTTGGTTCCTTTCTCCCTAAGTTGGCTATAGAAACTAATGAGGGTGCCAGTGGCAAAGAAAGAAAAACTGTCTCAACAACAACAAATACAACAAAACCCAAAAAAGACCACCTAACAACAACAACAAAAAAAAAAACCAACCTTACCATCTCACCATGTGGACCTGAGGCCAGCGCCCGACTGTCCCAGGCAGAAACAGCTGAGTGTGCAGTGTGAGCATGTCTGTGGACACTCACCCCTGCATGAGGAATGGTGGCACTTATGCTCCCAAACCATGGTTTTCTGGAAGAAGCAGCAAGCTCCAGCAGGGTCTCAGATGCTGTGTTCACACTGACTGCTCTCTCTATCTCAGCTGTGGAGGTGCTAGGGCAGCTACGTGCTTTTTCCAGTTTCCTCTGTGTTGCCTCCGGTCCTTGTTAGAATACCCCCTTCCCTGGACTGATAGTCTCTCATAGTAAACTTAGAGTATGGCTGGTCAGAGCATCACTTTGAGTGTTCTATCACAATACCTGGTCGTTAGCCAGCCCAGTATATAAAGTCCAGCTCCACAAGGATGCCATAATTTAGTCTCTGATGGAATTTAAAGACCTCACAGAAGCAGGGAAGGTTCTGATGGTAGGTGAGCACTTCCTTAACTTCTCTTCCCTTTTCCACTGATCCCTCCTTCCCCCTCCTCTCCTGCCTCACCTCCTTTTCCTCCCTCCATCCCTTCCGCATTAGCTTTCCTGAGCAAGGGATCACACAGGTTTTCTGGTTCTCTACCACTCCCCTGTGCTCGGAGACTGTGCGGTCTCTCTCCTTCTGTCTTCCCTGCCACAGTCTGCCTCTCTGCAGGCTATCTTTAGATGCATGCTTGGTCTTTACAGAGATCAACTCAAGTCAGTACTTAGCTGAAGGGAAGTGACACACAATTGAGCAAGTCTAACAGAAAATGGCTGGACACTGACTTCGCTGACAAGAAATGACACATGCATGGTCGAACAATTCTAATGGAAAATGGCTTGGTAAGTGGCTGATGAGAAATGACACATTGTGAAGAAGGCATTCCTGGGAGTCCCCATGTGGATCGGCGTGTTCATCCACCAGGTGCTGTTTCAACTTTTCCATTGGTCCTCATCCTGAAGTTGACTGGATCTGGGCATGTGTTTAATTAGGGTGGATGTCACATACTATGATAAGCTCTTCCTTTTAAAGGAAAAGTTCAGTTGCCTTTTTCTCAGTATATTCTGAAGTTTGTACAGCCATCATGTTGATTCCACCTTGCTTTTTTTATCTGTCTCCCTGCAAGCCCTGTTCCCCTCAATAATCCCTCCCAACCCACTGTCTCCCTGACGCTGCCAAGCGTTTGTCTAATTCCAGTCCCTCCAGATTTTCCTGGTTTGGGCAGTTCATGTAAGTGTATCCTTTGTGGATGGCCTTTTAGACTCAACACAGTATTTTCCAGGCTTGTTCACACCATAGCATCTCAGTGCCTTCCTCCCTTCAGGGTTGAGTGATGTCCCATTGGCCAGATCCAGTACCCTTGCTTTCCTGTTCGTCAGTTGATGGGCACAGGGATTGTGTCCACCTTGGGTTTCTGGGAATGTTGGTGTGAACACAGATTTCCACTTCCCTCGAGTATATATGTAGGAGCTAATTGTTGGCACTGACAGCTGTGCCACTTTGACCCTCATTAGCAGTGGGGGAAGGTTCCAGTTCTCATCCTACCACCACGTGGCACTGATGTCTGGTTTCAAATATATTTTTATTCTTTGAGAATTTCATACATAGTATTTTTACTCATATTTATCCCCAGTATTCTCCCCAATACCTCCCAGATCTACCTCCAACTTTGTGTCTTTTTTTTTTTCAATAAGCCATTGAGTCTAATTTGAACTGCCCATATATTTCTAGGTATGAGGTTATCTCCAGGAACATAACTGACTTGCCAGAGGCTACACCCTTAAAACACACTGACACCCTCTCCCAAAAGCCATAACTGTCGTCTATAAGTCCTCAGTTAGGGGTGGGGACTCCTGAGCCCCTCCCACTATGCTCAGGATGTTGACTGGTTTGATCTTGTGCAAGCAAGGACAGGTGCTGCAAGGCCTGTCATGTCTGGAAGACACTATTTCATTCTAGTCTTCCCTTTTTCTTATCGTCACCTAGTAGGTGTGGAGTGCTGTCCTGTAGGTGCAAGGTGGTGTCCATCTTCCTGAGGTTGTAAAGTGCTCCTCCCTAGTGACCCATGATGTCGAATGTCTTTCTGTAACCACTTTTATTCCCGTAGCTCAGCCCTTTGCCCATATGTCAATGTGTTTGTGTTTTGTACTGAAGGGTTGTAAGGATAATTTGTGGGTTCTGGGTACCAAGTGTCATATACAGTATGCTGATGTTTTCTATTCTCTTTCTTGCACCCTCCTGTTGTCTTTAGAAACAAGGGCTCTAAGGTTTGATGAAGTAAAAATGCATCTTTTTCTACAGTTGCCTGTGTTGTCCGTTGAAGTAAGAAACTTGTCAAATCCGGGATCAGGGGGTTTCTTATAATTTCATCTAAGAGCATGCTACAGTTTGAATACAGTCTGAGACTGTTTCCAAGGGGTCCATGTGTAGAGCACTTGATCCTCAAAGTAACCATATTAAGAGGTAAGCCTGGTGATGAGGTCACTGGGGGTCCCTCTGACAGGACTAGGCTGTGCTTGTGAGATTCTGGTCAGTTATTAAGAAATGGTTGTTGAAGCTAGACCGGTGTCTCAGCTCTTAATAGCACTTACTGCTCTTGCAGGGGACCCTCTTTCATGGTGCATGTCAACTCATGTAGGCAAACTCAAACATAAAGTAAACAAACAAGTGTGTGTGTTAAAGAAGAAACAGTTATTATAAAATGGCAACCCCTTCTCTTGAATAACTGTCTGGCTTCCCGTGTCTCATAGTAATGGACTTACTATGGCATTTCCATGCACATAGATGATGTATTTTGATCATACATACTCACCCTACTACCCTTCTTAGAGAACTGGGCCCTTGAGTAAGAGTGCAGCCACTCACACCAGCAGATTCTCTGCTCTATGACTTATTCTTTCAGTGTTTGCTGTTGCTATTTCAGTGACTTTTTTTCTTTTAACTATTTGTCTTGGATTTTGTTAAGTTGGATTTTGTTAGGTTGCAATCTCATCCTGTGTGGCACTGGAGTTTCTGCTCAGTTAGTTTTGTGGTCATGAGTAAATGGAGATTTCCTTAAATGACCCTCTCAGGCCCTGCCAAGGGGCTCTTTGCATGCTGGGACATGCCTCCATGAGCAGGCAGGCAATTAATAATCCTGCCCTGCCTTTTATCCCCTGCTGGCATGATGCTCAGGTCGGCCGCACCGAGCACTCAGGCCTTCTCAGACCTCTGCTGAGCCCACAGATGGTTTGGGGCATGCACCTAGCACGGTGCCCATGCATGCTCTTCAGCATTGCCAAGAGGATACTGAGCTCATCAGAGCTGTTGGGACATTGATGGGCTCCTTTGTGCTCAGACTGCTAACCTGCCTACCACCTCAAGAGCTGATGGTTTGAAACAAACTAGTGTGTAGGCATTGGCCCCAGGAAAGGCTTTCAAAGTAGCTCAGTTCTGAGTCAGGTCAGATAGGGACCACTTAAGAGCAGGATCTTCCAGGAGTTCTGAAGATGATAGCTCTCTGAGAATACTGCCTCCTCCTAGAAGTGTTCTTCATGTACAAATGTCATTGGTTTTCAAGGGTTCTATGGGATTTGAGGTGGGCAAGGATTGGCAACAGGGAAAGTTAAAAATAAATAAATAAACAAACAAATAAATAAATAAAGCCAACAACAAGAAAAACTCATTGCTTTTTTTTCCAGGTCTCTGTTTTTCTTGACTAAACAGTCCCCAGGTCTGTCGCTGCCCTTTGTACTAATGACTAAGGATATTCTCAGGGCTTTCACTCTGCTGCTTTGGGGGATACTTTCTGTGTCACCATCATGTATTTCCTGTTTCTGTAAACCTAAATTGGGGACAGTCATATATTTTGGGAACAAATGCCTAGCACTCCTTGCTCAGTATCTGCCCGAAATCCCTGTTTTAGTAACAGAAAACAGGCTCAGGGTAGCTGTAGGATGGGAAATGTTTCCTGTGTTTTTTCCTGTGTCTTGGGGTTACTCCCAGGTGCACACCAACTCCCCACACTGAATATATTTCCTTCTCAATTGATTTCCATAGAAGTTTTGCTGTTTTGCGTGATCTTTGCAGAATGGCTCTTTGATTCTCTTTGGTACAGCTGTATGATGCACCAGCTGTTCATTCAAACATTGTCTGGCCATCTCTTCTACGGTCAGTCATCTGAGTTTTAAAGGCAACTGAGTTTTGGATGTGAAACTTCTTAAGTCCTCTAGTTGGCCCTGTTGCCCGATTTTCATGTGGACTAGAGAGAAATGGCCACTCTACAGTGACTTGAGCTTCACCTGAGCTGCAATCTTAACATACTGGCGGTGGCCCAGGGAGTGCTCTGATTTGGAACATTCTCTGTGTACCTTGAACTCAGATCTGTTCTACTTTCTAGGTCTGGCTTCATGAGTAAATATTGCCTGTGTGCAACAGAACACGCAGACATGTTTCTTTCTGTCCATCCAAAGTGCTTTCTCACCTGTTACCTGTTTCAAATGGAGACAGAACAAAGTTGCCGCCTTGGGGTGGTACTTGGAAATGTCAAATATCATGAGGCAGAGCACTTTCTACAGATCCATCTGACTGGTCAGTGCATGGTGACGGGTGTTATCAGAACACCAAAGGAGGGAGAGACAGCTAGTACAGGCTTCGTGCAGGAGTTGATACTTGAGCCGAGCTTCAGTGGAAGAAAGTGAATTGATCTGGTCTGGTGGAAAGCAGATAACTTTCTGAGGCAGGAACAAGTGTGAAGACAAAGACCTGGAACTTTCCCTGAGGTGCTCAGCCTGCGAGAATGGCATTGGGTGGAGTCTTGTGCCAGCTGCTGAAGTCAGGTGTTTGTTATAGTTTTGGAGGTTCTGGAGAACCTCATGCTGGGCAAGTACCTTCACCCCTACTCACTGAAATCAGGGTTTGTCTGTTACTATCCTAATAAAGTAATTTCAATGTTATGAGAGAAACCTTAGAACAACAGGAGAAAGTAAATGAGAAATGTCCTTGTCCTACTAAGAATGCCCCCAGCTCTAGAACAGAGAGCTCCCCTGTGCAGTGACTCTGTCTGCAGAAGTCCTAAGACACTTCCGGCTTGCCTTGCTGTGGAGTAAGGCCTCAACAGACAGAACCAGCTGGGTGACTGTTCCAAAAGAAATGTGTGGTCTCTTAGAATGTGACGACAGGCCCTGGTGTGTCCAGACATAGCCTTCTTTCACTGTGCCTGGGGCACTGGGCAGGTTCCTCCTCAATTGTCTGTGAGACTTTTTTTTCTAGAGCAGTTTTAGATTCATAGCCAAATTAAGAGGAGAATCCAGAGCTATCCTGTTTAAACCCACATGACTACAGTCTCCCATATTGCAGCCCACTCTCCACAGTGTGATCACCACAGTCAATGGCCCCACATCGCTGCTCCTTATTTAAAGTCCCTAGTTTACATCAAGGTCACTCTTAGCATTAGACATTTTATGTGTTTGGGCAAATATATAATATATGAAGGTACAATGCCAAGGAGCACCACCACTGCCCTGACTTTTGCAAATATCTTCTTTTAACTTTTGTACATAGTATAGTCTATATGTACATAGTAAGTATAGTTGAACACATCCACTTCAAAACCCCCTCCCCCAGCGATCTTTTTTAGGCTCCATAGTTCTGCCTTTTCTAGAACATCACAGTGTGGACATAACACATACCCCTTGTTTTACATCTGCTCTGTGAATCTTGAGAGCTTGGTGGCTCATTTTCTTTTAATACTGAGTATTATTCCACATCTGGATGCATGGTTGTTTGCCCCACTGTTTTGGGGCCATTCATCTAGTGAAGAACAGTGTGCATGGTAACGGATAGTTTCTGTTCACATCTGTGTGCAAACTTCAGTGTGGATGTTTCTGCTGGGTCAGGTGGAAGAGTCACCTTAGTTTTGGTTTGAGGTTCTATTTGTTTGTTTGTTTTGAATAGCCTTAGTTTTATAAGAAACCACCAATCTCTTCCAAAGGCCTGTACTGCTTGGGTCTCTGCCAGCAGTGAGTAACATTTCTGCCACTCCAAATCCTCCCCAGCATTTGTAGTGTTCTGGATTTGGCCGGATAGGTATGTAGCAGTGGCCCACTCCTGTTGTAGTTGCATTCCTCTGGTGACAGATGGCGTGAAGACTCTGTCATGTGCTTGCTTACTTCCGTGTATCTTCTTCAGTTAGGTGCGTGTTGAGGTCTTTGGCCCATTTCCAGGCTGTATGACTTGTAAATCTTACATGTGGGTTTGAAGCATTCTTATTTATTTATTTTTGTTGGAGAGCAGTCCTTTCTCAGATGTCTTTGACATTTTCTTCCAGTCAGTAGCATGTTTTCTCATTCTCTTGATGATATCTGTTCTCTCTTGGAGCTGAAAATTTTAACTTTAACACACTGAGCTCTTTAGTTCCTCCTCTCACAGACCATATCTTTGGTGCCCATGCTGGGTTTTCCCACATTACCTCTGCGAGGTTGATAGGTTTGCTTACTACACCCCGCCTGAGACTCAGTTTGACTTGGTGTGCAAAATGGAGGGGCTGTGTCCACATGTCCAGCTGTCCCAGTGTCATTTGTTGACAGGCCTGCGTCACCGTTGCCTTTACCCCTTTACAAACATGAATACATTTTTATGGCTGTTTCTGAGCCCTCTGTCATGTCCCACTGGTCCGTTTGTCTATTCTTTGGTCACCCCTACTGTCTCTAGGACTGTAGCTCTATCTTGGGGTATGTCAGGAATCCCCCCAACATGTTCTCCTTCCAAGCAGTTGGCTCTTCTGGCTCCTTCTGCTTCCCTGTAAAGACCTGAGACTCTTAGCATTTCCACCTGCAAGAATAAACTCCTGTAGTTTTGGTTGGGATTCTATCAGTTCTGTAGATCATGTTGGAAAAACCAGAAATTTGGCACAGCCATCTGCCCATTAGTTAGCGCTTCCTTCTCTCTCGTCAGAGCTACCTGAGATGCCGGTAGGGTTGTGCACACCTGTAATACCAGAACTGAGAAGACTGAGGCAGGTTAGCGTGGGCATGAAGCCAAGTAGTATCTGTTTAAAAGGAAGGAACAGAGAGAAGCAGGGAAGGAGTGGGTTGGAACACTGGTAGATTGTTCACAGAAATTCTATATTAAATTGAAGAAATTCTGTTTCTCATTTAGTTTTTGTCACAAATGGGTTTTTAATTTTGCCAAATATTTTATACACTTACTGATATGATTATGTACTTTTCTTTTTTAGCCTGTTGTTACAACAGCATACATTAAATACTTGGTGTTAAACCAGCCTTAGAATTGACTTTATTTATTTATTGAAATGGGTCTCACTGTGTAGCCCTTGCCCTTAGAGAGTCTGGAACTCTCTAAGACCAGGCTGGCTTCAAGCATGAAATATTACTCTTCTCCCTCCCAAGTTCTGGGGTTACAGGCACGTGACACCACACCTGGCTAGTGTGATTTATTTTTAAATGTTTGACAGTTCTGGGCCTGCTGCCTTGCAGGAGGAACATCTTAATTATTAACTCTTTTTTTTTTAATAGAAAGAAGGCGGGCCAGGATTTTTATTTCTTTTAAGTCAGTGGTTCTCAACCTTCCCAATCGTGAGACCCTTTTGTTACGATAAAGCACGGGATTGGATATTGTTGGGTGGGTCCAACCCAGTGTGGGTAAGGTAAGGGAGAAACAGGCCAGGCAGACAGAGCTTATGTGGGGAGTTTTATTAAGAAAAAAAGAATGGAAAAGGGGTGTGGAGAAAGAGGGGAGACTGGCCTCTGGGGACAGGAGCAGTGGAAGAGAAGAGAGAGAGAGACAAAGAGACAGGCAGGGAGAAAGAGAAAGGGAGAGAAGAGGCACAAAGACCTGCCTGACTCTTCCAGAGGAGTGGTGGGAAACAGAACAGGAATGGATGGAAATTGTCTCTTAAAGGGGGGCATAGCACATGCGCACAAACTACATAGTGAAGCACAGACTCCATAGTGATGTAGCAGCCATAGGACCCTGGGCTGGCCAGGGTACTGCCTGAGTGCATCCCAGGTGATGGGGGCAGGCCAGCATAATGCCTGAATCCTAACATTCCCACCTTTTGCTTGTTTTAAAAAGGTGAGAGAATTAAAGGGGATAGCAGATGGGACAGATGGGGGCACTGAGTTCTCAAGACTACTTTCTGCTGATTTGTGGGCATTGAAACCTATGGAGGACCGGGGAAAGCTGGAGTGCTGGCCATGTCCTGGGGTAGTTGGTTGTTTTACTGCTGTCCAGGCTATGTAGACCCAATATCTCTTGAACCTGGCAAGATGTTGGCAGAGGACAAGGTTAAGTTTAGGGGAAAAGATGTTTCCTTAGGTCCTGGTAATTGAGGGAGGGGATGTCAAGATCGGGGAGCATGGTGTCAGGCAGGTGGACTGGAAGGCATGGTGATGGAGAAGTAGCTGAGAGCTCACATCTGATCAGCAAGTAGCAGGTAAAGAGAGCAAACCTGTTCCTGGCATGGGCTTTTGAAACCTCAGAGCCCATCCCAGTGACACACTTCTCCGGCAAGACCACACACACCTACTCCAGCAAGGCCACACCTCCTAATTCTGCCCAAACAGCTCCACTAACTGGGGACCTAGCATTCAAGCACATGAGCCTGTGGGCATTATTCTCATTGAAACCACTACACTCCCCTAGAACTTAATATACCTTACTGCTAATGCAGGGCTGCTGCTAAGCAGCATTGTACCAGTACCAGTCAGGCGGGAAGGACACCCGATGCTACCACAGTGTCCTGATTCCTCCTTCCTGTCACCATGTCACTGCTGCCACTCATCTCAGTTACACATAAACAGATGTAGGCATCCGCCATCACAAACACTGTTACTCTGAACAGATTGTTAAGCTAATTAAGAATAAAAAAAAAAAATAGGGCAGGGCAGCGGCTCAGTGGATAAAAGCATTAGCCAGGCAAGCCTACCAACCTGGCTTCAATCTCTGTACCCACAATGCCGGTTAAGAGCATGTACTGCTCTCCAGGGGACCTAAGCTGTGTACCCAGCACCCATGGCAGAGACTCACAAGCACCTCTAAGTCCTGCTTGGGGGATCTGACACCCTCTTCTGACCTCCATAGACACCTGAACTGTGCGGTGCATACCCGCACAGAAACATACTCATAATTTAAATAAAAGGCTCTTTCTGTGTTCATATTGTTTTCCATCTCCAGTCTCATCGTGCAGACTCTAGTTGCTTCAGCTTCCAGCCTGCTAATCCCCTCATGCTACCATGTCTGTTTCAGCTGTTTGCTCTGTCCAAACTGTTTTTTGCCTTTAGTCAGTCATATATTTTCATAGATAGAATTGATGCCCATGAAGAAAATTCTATAAATGGGCCTTACTGGTGCAGGGGCAGACAGGATGAGGGGACAGGGGCCCCCTCTAGTCTCTGGACCTCAGGAATGTGAACTTACTGTCTCATTCCCTCCCCACATGGGCCTGTGGGCAGGGCAGGTGGGTATTTCCCTTTGCCGGATCAGCTAGCCCCTGACAAACCCCCAACAGGTTGGGTCTGCTCTCTGCCTTGCCTATGTTAAGAGAAGCCTCTGCTGCTTCTGGAAGCAATGGGGGTTTTTCCTCTGAAACTCACTCTAAGACCCTAGTGGAGCTCTGGGCTGTGAAACTCACAAAAGCCTGAGGACTTCATCCTCCTCCAGGATGTTTTCCTCTTGAGGCCCCCTCTATTTGTTGCTATGCAGGTTTCCTGCTTGGTGCCAGTTCCCTCAGGCTGTCTGCTTTCTTACAAGTCCTGTCTAGCCTGCCTACCACTTCCATGTGGGAAACAGTTTTTTGACCTGTGACCTCAACTAAGTATTATGGAAATAGGTGTTCATGTATAGATTTGAATCATCATGCAAGGAAGGATAATGCCAAAACAAAAACCCCTTTCAACAAGAGGTTTGTAGAAACTGCACATTGACATCCCAGTGAAAATATACAAGCCTGTTTCTGAGCTGGGGTATGTGTTTTGTGCTGCCCTTGTTTAAGAATGATAGACAAATCAGGAGCAGAAGGAGACGGAGCACGAGCAAGGAACTCAGGACCATGAGGGGTGCACCCACACACTAAGACAATGGGGATGTTCTATTGGGATCTCACCAAGGCCAGCTGGCCTAGGTCTGAAAAAGCATGGGATAAATCCGGACCAGCTGAACATAGCGGACAATGAGGAATACTGAGAATTCAAGAACAATTGCAGTGGGTTTTTGATCCTACTGCACGTACTGGCTTGGTGGGAGCCTAGGCAGTTTGGATGCTCACCTTACGAGACCTGGATAGAGGTGGGCAGTCCTTGGGCTTCCCACAGGTCAGGGAACCCTGATTGCTCTTCGAGCAGATGAGGGAGGGGGACTTGATCGGGGGAGGGGGAGGGAAATGGGAAGCGGTTGCGGGGACGAGGCAGAAATCCTTAATAAATAAATAAATTTAAATTAAAAAAAAGAATGATAGACAAGCCGGGCGGTGGTGGCGCATGCCTTTAATCCCAGCACTTGGCAGGCAGAGGCAGGCGGATCTCTGTGAGTTCAAGACCAGCCTGGTCTACAAGAGCTAGTTCCAGGACAGGCTCCAAAACCACAGAGAAACCCTGTCTCGAAAAAAAAAAAAAAAAAAAAAAGAATGATAGACAAGGGGCTGGTGAGATGGCTCAATGGCTAACAGTGTGTACCTCTTATTGAGTCCCCGGATTGGTTCCCAGAACCCCCACCAGGATGCTCACAACCACCTGTAGCTCTAGTTTCAGAGACCCAATGTCCTGGCTTCCGTGGGCTTCTGCCTCCTCTGGTGCACATAAACTCACGCAGGCACACACACATGGAATGAATGAAAGGAACTGGAAGGGAAGAAAAGGAAGAAAGAAAAATAGATAAACTGGTGAATCCATTTTGTTTCTCATGAGATGAAAACTATTACATTGGATCATCACGATGGCTGAGTTGGAAACTGGTGCTTGCTGCCACGCCTGATGACCAGAGCTCGGTCTCTGGGCCCCACATAGTGGAAAGAGAAAACTGACTTCCACAGGTTGTTTTCTGTGTCCTGGCATACACACATGCGCACAGCATACATGCTAACTAAACAAGTAATGTATTAAAAATACTTTTTAAAGGAAAAACTATTGTATTATACTATCAGGGGATCAGAGTCCTGTGAAAGCCTTCTGCAGAGCTGCCCAGAATGGGAAGTCTTTGGTGGGCTTCAGTGCCTAGCTGAAGTCTGTGCCATTTGATGCAGCAGAGAGTATGAGTCAGCACAGTCCCAGCTGGAGATGTGCTTCTCCTGGCATTGTCTCTTAGACGTTCTGCTATCTTAGTCCAGAGGTGTGTTGTCGTATATATCATAAATAACAAAAACCTAGCTGTGCAAAAATGGTTATGCCAAAACTCAGCTCAGGAAAGGACACGCCTCATTAGACAAGAGCTAACGCTGGGCAGAGTGAAGGTGTTTGCTGCTGAGCCTGGCTCCCTGGGTTCAGTCCCCAGTCCTCACGATAGCAGAGAGCTGACTCTGTAGTTGTCCTGACCTTCACATGAGCACCTTTTCTGCAGCCCGGGAGAGGTGAGCAGAAGGGGCGGGCACACCACTGCTTCACTTAGGAAAATCATCCCGAACCTGAACTTGTAACTTCCCTGAATGTAAGGGACTTGTTGTTCAGAAACCCTTGTTGGCCTAAGGGCCATTCTGTGTCACCCGTAGACTGACGGGTTACTGCTAGATGCATTTTAACTGTAGCTTCCTCTCCTCCCTCCCTCCCTCCTCTGCTTTATTTCTGTGGTTTTAGACACATCCATCCTCTGAGAAGATTAGTTGTTTCCAGGAGGAGAAATGCCTGATACCTTTCACAAGCTGCTTGTGTTCAGCAGGTTAGCTCACAGCCCTGGAGATCCGTGCGTGAGTCCACACACCCCAAGAGGATTAAGTTTTCCGACATAGTTTCCAGTCTTAGCATTAAACTTCTGTCTACCCTAGTTATATGCTGCCTGTCCTTCATTCTGTCCTTGCTGTCCCTCCTCTGCTCCCAGGGTTGTAGGCTACACAGTCATCTGCAGAAACAAGGGGAGTTCAACTAAGATCCAACAACAACAAAAAAATCCACTCCCTAAATAAGTTATCATTAAAAAGACCTTTCTTACCACTTGGAAGTCTGTCATGTAATTCGCGTGCCCATTCTTCTGAGACACCATTCTCATTGGTGAGGAGTCTCACTCTTAAGGGTAAGAGAATCCTGTCTTTATTAAAGGCCTTTTATTTTGTTGCTGTTGTTGTTGTTTACTTATTTTGGTTTTTCAAGACGGGGTTTCTCTTTGTAGACCTGGCTATCCTGGAATTTGCTCTGTAGACCAGGCTGACCTCAGACTCATAGATCTGCCTCCCTCTGCCTCCAGGGTGCTGGGATTAAAGGTGTGTGCCACCACCACCTGGTGCACCTGTGTTTATTTTTAATTTAAAAATTAACATAATTTCTTTATTGACTCTTTGGGAATTTCACTTCATGCACCCCAGTTCCACTTATGCCCCTGACCCCGCACATCCTTCCTTCCCCACTGCAGCGGCCCGCAACAAAAATCAAAATCAAAACAAAACAAGCAAACAAAAAGGAAAAGAGAAGAAAAAGAAAAAAAAAAAGAAAACCTGCGCTCCTGCCTCTCTAAACTTCTTCCTTTGTCCTGGTGGCAGTGGGAGCCAGGCTGTGACACACAATAGATCGTTTTTGTCCAGTCAGCCTTATGTAGTACCCTAGTGGACAGCCACAAGACGCGGTGTGAACACTTCTTCCTGGGACATTGTACCAGCGCTCAGCTGGTCTGGAGATTTGCATATGCAGAACACTGAAACTGTAGGAGGAATACATGGTTCTGAATTCATTTTCCCTTCTTTTTCTATTTCCCCCATCTTTTAAACACAGTCTACGTACTCAGTCTGGATATTTTCTTAAAAATATATTGCTGTCTTGGAAATCAATTTTTACCAGCCATTCAGAGCTGTGTGGGTTTTTTTTTTTAATGAGTTACAGGATATATGACTGCTTGTAAATGTAGCATAATATGGCCACATGGTCCCCCATCAGATATCTGTTTTCACGGTCTTCTGCTGCAGTGGTTCAGTGAACAGTCTTACGTCCGTGTTCGTACTGCAAACAACTGCATAGAAACCTTCACAGGTGAAATTGCTAATTGTGGTGTTGATGTTTTTCCAAAAGGAGAATTTTTTAAATTTCTATTTCTTAAGTTACTGCTTCTCAGGTATCTGTTCACGTGTCCTCTGATGCCTGGATGTGCCCGATGTCTGTTGTCTTTTTCACACTCTTCTCCGCGTCTCTTCCGGGTTCTAGGGTCTAAAGACCTTGCAGCTCACGGCCTGCCCTTCAGTGGGCAGCTCCTGTGATCACTGATCCATGGGTGTGACAGTCACATGTTTTGCTCTGAGCATTCTTGTTCTCTTGTCTAGGCGACTGGCCTTTGATCTTCTTCCTTCCATGTGGAGGTAACGTACTTATGGGAGTCCTGTCCGCATACTAACTGCTCAGATGGACTCTCACAACGTGTACTTTTGTACCCAGACCCCGATATTAATGCACTGAGTACCCCTCTTCTAATCACAGTCTCTCCATCGGTTCACCTCTCTCTTAAATTCTAATATCCTGGATTAATTTTACCTGTTTTTGTTTTTAACTTTGTATAAAGGTTATGCAGGGCATACAGATTCTTTCTTCTCTGTAATGTGTTTGACGAATGTAATTATAATTTCCATTATTGATATGTAGCATTCCATTCCTGAATATACTTAATTCATTTATTCATCTACTATTAATGGTTACTTAAGTGATTTCTAGTTTGGTTACTGTGAGTAGTGCAGCCATGAACACTTTTGTTTGTGTCTTATGCTCCTGCGTGCACATCTTTGTTTATGTACCCAAGGGTTACTGGGTCATGGGGCATATATGTACTAAACTTGTCCTTTTACTCTCTTTTGATTTATTCTTTGTGTCTTTCACATGATGCATCTTGATCCCATTCATCTCCTCATCTCTTCATACCCACCCTCTGCCTTTGTAACCCTCCCCCAAAATAAAAATAAAATTTAAGAGAAAAGAAAAAGAAAAATCTTGGCATGGAAGCTGTAGTTTGACACAGTGAGTCACACAGTAAACCCTTTTATCCATTCATCTTTGCTTGCAAGAGTTCATTGCAAAAAGTCATTGGTTTGTTTTGAGGCGCCTGGTTTCTATTACACCATCTACTACTGGGCCCTCGCTGGGACTGCTCTTGGATATCCTGTTGTTGCCCTGTGGTAGAGATCCTGCAACTTTGGATCTGCAGTACTGGCCCCTTCACATGCCTCCAGCAGTTCATAGATGGGTTGGATGTTGGGGTGGGCCAACTGATAGCCCTGGTTCTGGGCCTTGGTAGTTGCAAGGTTGGTCAGCCTGCCAGCTCGCTCTCCCAGTCCCTACCACCAGGGTGAGCTCTCCAGTGTTGTCCCAGCGGACCAGTTCTCCTGCTTTCATGCCCTCAGGGCCAGATCTCCCACACAGACACCTCCAGGGTCAGGCGAGGTGCAGGGGCCACTAGCACTAAACTTCTTAAAGTGAGGGTCTCATCTTAGACTTCAGGTGAGTCCCAAGTTTCCCACATCCTTGCTAACACTGTTGTGTCCTGACTTTTATAACCCTTTGGTGGGCTCAGGGCATATTTCAGTCGGTTCGATTTCTCTGGTCACTTGTGGTGATGGTCCTCATTTGTGATGCTCCTGCTGACAGTGACTTTCCCATTTCTAACAGTTATGTTTTTAAAATGGCTTTTGGCTGGAATGTCAGATTTCTAACACACCATTTTGTTCTGCCTGTTCCCTTGATCACTTACCATTTTTCCTCGACTCTTCCCTCTATATCTATTTTGTAACAATGAATCTTGGGCCCAGTAGCTTGAGTCCTGTAGAACATTCAATGAACGTTCATGAAACTCACTTTGTTGGGAGAAGTTGACGTCGACACGGACGATGATGTGGCTCTCCCAAGCAGAGGCAAGAATAAATACCCTGTCCTTCTATACTCTTTCTTAAAGATTGTTTGAAAAGACAGAGAATGTGTCTGTGTGTCTGTGTCTGTGTCTTTTTCTCCGTTTGTTTGCCTGGGCAGCTGTCTGTCTGTTCATGAATGCAGAGGCATCAGATTGCCTGAAGTTTTGAGCCACCTGGTGGGTGCTGAGAGCTGAACCCAGGTCCTCTGGAAGAGCAGTCAGTCTCTTAACCCCTTGGCCATCTCTCTAGCTGTTCTTACTTTTTGCCTGTCAGGTAGCATTTTTACCTATATTTATTTTCTTTGTAAAAACTTTTATCACATTTATTTATTTACTTATACTTGTGTGTGCTGTGTCCATGCCATGGGGTGCATATGGAGTCTGAGGAAAACTTGTAGGAGTCTCTTTCTTCCTTCCACCCTACGGGCCCTCCCTGGGGATTGAACTTGGTCATGAAGCATGGTGACAGCCACCTTTGCCTGCCGAGCCACCTCCCTGTCTTAAACAAGTGATTGTTAGAAATAAGACCCTCTTAATGTATGTTTAAAACTACAGCTCCCTTTCTAAGTGTGCCAATGTTTTTGCAGGTTCTTGATCAATACGAGCAGGAAGGATTTGCCTTCCTAGCGAAGGTGTTTAACTCCTCACATTCCTTCTTAGAAGACTTGACTGGTCTTACTCTGCTCCACCAAGAGACCCAAGCTGCTGAGGTAAGAACACAACATTTCCATCTTAAGGACTGAGGTTTGCAACCTGCCTGACTCTTGCCACTCTGAAAGAGGATAGAGTGGTTGATTTTAGCATTTTTTTTCTGAAAGTAGCGCCTTGGTTATCAGTGGCACACGCTGGTGCTACAGTGTCTGCTCTGTAGCTGCCGAACGCACGAAGTCAAGGCAGAACAAATACAAGTCTCTGACTTCTGAGCATCATTTGTTTCTGGAAGGTGTACTTTGAGCACAGCTGTTGGAGAACAATCTTGAAGGTCTCTGTCAAAACATAAGTCTGTGAGGACCTTGGACTCTGGCTGTCATCAGAGAAAACATGGCCTGCTTGTGGTTGACAGTCTTAGGTACCAGCACTGACCTATTGTGAATGGCCCTGCCTGGCTTTGGAATTGTGCAGGTCCCCGCTCTAGAGGAGGGACTAACAGAGGTGGCAGTGAAACCCACAGTTCCTCCAAATGGGTGGCTGAGAATGAGGGCAGCATCTCACCTAGGGAATGGCTTTGGCCTGAAGAGGTCACAGCACTTCCCTGACTATGCAGGGGAGCCCTTGCCATTCCATTTTCTGCAGACCTGGCTCAGGGCTACAGAGCTGTGAGTCCTGGTCATTGATAAACACCCCAGGGATTGCATCCACACGCCACTGAGGAGGTCCCAAGTAGTCAGGGCATGACCAACCTGGACCAGTCCTGGCCAGCCAGTGGAATAAGGGCTACCGTTTGGAGGAGTGGGATGAGCTCTGAGTAGAAGAAACCATTGGAAAAAACAGAATACACTGTGTGGGCTCCGTGAGCAGGCTGGGGTGAGATTGACAGGCACACCCAGGAAACAAGGCTCAGAGCTGAAAGCAAATTTTCTCCTGTTCAGATGCTGGAGTGTTAAGCAGATGTGGTCCTTTACTGGTGTCTGATACTTAGAAGCTGGAGAGTCCCTCCTCTTCTGGAAGTGAATAGCATCTCTAGAGGATTCTGAGAGATGAAACTGTCCCCTAGAACTAAGACTGGGGTCCCAGGCAGGTTTCAGAAGGCTTTGCTGATGGTTGCTTCTGTGGCCTGGAACCTGCAGGTCTTGGCAGCTCTGACTTCACTGATGAGATGGCGAGAGGGCTTTGCCAGCCAACTGAACTAACTTCTTGAGCTACTCAGAAGAGCTGTAGCAGAGATTTCCTTGTATCTCACTCTAGAGCTAGACCAAATGCCAGGGTAATTGACTCAACCTTGATCACATCCGGTTAGTCTGCATTTTACTGGCTCAGTTGGTCATAGCCTTCTCTAAGGCCCAGAGGAAAAGAAGTTCCTGCCAGCCATGGTGGCAGTAGGCTGTGGGCAGGAAGGACAGAACTTTGTCTGTGCACCTGAGTGAGTTTTTAGAAGTTCCCTTCACCAAGTTAGAAATACCCCATAACATTTTAGGTGAGCAGTATTAAGCTAGTTAGCCTATGAGCCAGATATAGCTTACAGCTGTGGCATTTTGGAGCTTGCCCTGTACGAAATTTTGAAGAAAGCCAGAATTTTAAAATCACAACTTTTGCATAGAAGTCTCAATTTTCTCATTTCCAACATCTTTAAAAAATCAGATCTGGCATCTGCAGGCACGTGCTCCTTGACTAGAGGGAGCCAAACAGCACATTTGGTATAGAAATGACGCATCAGATGCAGGCTTTGAAGGCATAAAATGTGGAATGGCTGAGGGTGCAGCTCAGCGGTGCAGGGCTTCCTGGCACGTGTAAGGCCTCGGGTCCAATGCCAGCACCACATTAGGAATGTCTATAGAAACACAGTTGTCATGCCTGTCACGTGGCTCTGTTCCCTTTCCTGGAGACAGACAGATGCTATTTCTTCATCCTTCAACCATGTTCTGGGTTAATTTCATGCTCTGGTTGACAGCCTTTCTGGGACCTTGAGTCTGTAACCCTTGGCTTACCAAAGCTTTAAATAGAAAGAAGCTTTAAGAAAAGGGCAAAATATAGCACTCACCAGGGAACCTGATAGCAGTAAGAGTCACTGTGTCACCTGAAAAGAGCATGTGCAGGAGAATAAATACAGATGTCGGAGAGTAGCTGGGGATACAGCTCACTGGTAGACCACTTTCCTAACCTGTGGAAGTCCAAGCTTCAGTGCCCCAGGGTAAGAAAGAAGATCAGGAGTTCAAAGTCACCCTCAGCTGTGTAATGAGTTCAAGACCAATCTGGGCTGCATGAAACCGTATCTCAAATGCAAACAAAAACAAAAGCATCTGCTATATAAATACAGTGTTTTTATTTTTATACTTATTTCTGGTGAATTTATAGATGCTCAATATGAAAATATGAATTTCTATATTTTAATGCACCCTAATGAAGATCATAATTCCCATTTCAATGAACTTTTTCATGAACTTGGTGTTTCAAAAGACCATTAAAGAAATATGCATTGTTTTATTACATATGTTGTTTATAAAAGAATTTAAAATTTTTTGTGATGCTGGAGCTCAGGACCATGTGCATTTGTGATTGTGTGTATGTGTGTGATGAGTGAATGTATAAGTGTGTGTATATGTGTATAGGTGTGTGTATGTGTAACTTTTTAAAAATTACTGAACTTTTTCTGAAGGTCTGACACTGGGCACCGTGGTGGTTACTGGGTCAGGGTAATGAGACAGTAGCACTCATGGGCTCGTGTCACTGTAAAAAGTGAAGGTGTCAGCAGTGAGCTGAGGTGCTGTCAAAAATGTTTAGCTTCTACGTAGGCAGTTAGTCCTGAGCCTCAGAGTCAGGATGCAGGAAAGCCTTTTGGGGAGACAGCCACCATTCCCTTTAGTTTGAAGGATGAGAAGCTGTCTTTATAAACAGAAGTTGCTTTTGGTCGTTGAAAGACTGGAAGGGAAGGGTGCAGCGCCCCTGGCCTTCCTGACTTTCAGAGCATGTGACAGCCACAAAACCCATCCCCTCTTCAAGTGTATAATTCTGTAGTTTTTAGTTTTCCCTGAGTGGTGTTATCATTGCCTCCCATTTGCACATTTTCATCACTCTCAGAGCTAAACATGCCCATCATGGAGCCACTCCCCTTTCCCTGCCCTTCCAGCACTCTTCTCTGGAAAGTTCTGTGTTCATTTTATCACCTGTGTCTCCACTCAGTACTGCTCCTTAAAGAAGGAAGAGTGCCCAGCTGAACCTGCTGGAGGCCACATGTCCCCTTGTTTGCACAGAAAGGGCACAGTGATAAAGACACGGCCAAGCAGGGCCCTCAGAATTCAGCGAGACAACCGCGACAACCCTGCTTTGCCGCCCACCACCCTTCCTTCCACTGTGTTGTCATTCTTCCTGATGAACTAAAGTGAGTTCATCAGGGTCACTGGTGCCTGACCTGCTGTGGAGAGCAACAGGCAGTGGAGGGGGAGGAGTTAAGAAGCATGGTTGCAGATGGAGCTTGGGGTCCACCTGAGAAAGATGGTAGCAGTATGAAGGAGAGTGGCTGGATGTCATTAGAGATGGGGTTTGAAGGTCAAGTAACAGGACCAGTAAACCATTATGGCAGGAAACGGGGAGTTTTTATATACAGGTTCTCACTGTGTAGCCTTGGATGGCATGGAACTCACTATGTAGACCAGGCTGAGCTCAACTCACAGAGACGCGCGCCTCTGCCACCCAAGTGCCAATCCAAATGTTTGTAATGTGAAATATGTATGGAGGGTTAATTTTATTTCACACTAAAAGATGAGAAGCATCCATGGAAAGGCCATTTTGCCTTGTCTTGTATTTTATCTTGTAAAGATGGCACCTTGAACAGATACCACATCTTTAAATCCCATCCAGCTATCAAATGATGTGTTCATTTTGCCCATGGAGTGTTAGAAGCCCCCACAGTGGAAAGGCCTCATTCAGCTTCCTATGCTCTAAAAACTTGGCCACAGGGAGGATGCTTTCACACTTTACCTTCGAGGCCCGACTTCCTGAGAGTGCTGGCTCTCAGAGACCGGCCTTGACTCCCTCCCTGGTCCTTCATCTGGCCTCTTTGCAACCTGAGGAAACGGAAGTTGCAAGCTGATGAACCACAGAGTGTTGCAGTCACAGATCTGCTGAGGAGTTCCCCGAGTGTTGCTTTAATTGATGGATTTCTTAAGGAAAGTCTCATTCTGACTCAAACATGCAAATGTGTTAGCCTCGTTTTATGAAACTGGCTCAACTTTGCCTCCAGGGTTATTTCTCATCCTGGGACAAAATATCAGTTTCCATGTTTTTATTTTATTCCAACTGTGGGTTCAGCATCGTGCTCTGAGAAGCGCCAAGATATATTTTTCCACTCCATCGAACTAAAGAGAAAAGGATGACTCTTAAGAGGGCTGATGAAACAAGCCGTGTTGGTCCATCCTTGGGAGATTGGGATTCCCAGATCCCATAGCCAGAAGCTAGCCATTCTCCTGCCTCCAGGATTCGCCTGAGACCATCTGCCCCTCACTCAGGCCTCTTGGCAACACTGGCTAGTGCACCGTGGCTGATGTCATCGTCATCCTGTTCTTAGCACTGTGCTCATGGCATTTGTGTCTTCACGTTTTGGTGAAGCCACATGCTTTCTGCATATTTGGGGAGTTAATTAGTGATAATAGGGAAAGGAAGTTGAGCACTAACTGTTAACACAACCGCACAGCCCCTTGCAAGCTGGCAGAAACATCCAGAGCTGAGATTCAAGCTCTGCCTCCCTGGCTACAGAATTCTAGAAGGTGGAATGTCTGTTGTCTTCACAGCAAAGTCACTGGAGGAGCATGGCAGTCATGCAGCGTGACTTCTTCCTCTGCTGCTCAGTCAGCCACGCCACTAACAAGTGTCTCTGCCCGCCTCTGCGCTTACCCCCAGTTTTTGGCCCCTCGCCCTCACAGCTGGTTTTGATTTGGTTTCTGTGGAGTAGTTTTTTGTTTTGTTTTGTATTTAACAACAGTCAGATATTTGTGTACAGCTTCATCAAGAGCCTCTGATGACAAATATGTGCTTGGAGGCCAGTGGAAGCTGTGGGAAGCCCCGTGTCAGCACTCAGACCTGTGTGCAGTGCAGAGGGCTCACTGTGGGAACTGACGAGCCTGTTCGTGCACCTAGCTCTGTCTTCCCAGAGTCCCCTGCTAGCCCTTCTCCCCTGGCCGGTCCTGGGATGGTGCCTGCCCTGATTTTCCCTTATGAAGCAATCCTTCAAGATCAGCTTTGGCCTCTCTCCTGAGTGAGGGGAGGAGAGGCAGAAACTGCAGGCAGAGCCTTGTGCTGCTTAGCTTGGAAGCTGGAGCCTGCCTTTTGAAATCCAGCTTGGCAGCATCTCATTGAGAACCCTCTGTATAAAGTGTGTCCCTGTCCCGTTTATTTGCTGTCGGAGTTATCTGCAGAGATTTGAGATGTTTATATATGTGGGCACTAGGGATGGTCCTATTGAAGAACAGACAGCAAAGCCTGGGTGGAATCCTACCTTCCAGAGAGGAGGCTGGGTGGTGCAATCTATTTGGAGGCCATGGGAGAGAGAAAGGGGGAGTCACATGCTACAGGCAGGCAAGACAGAGCTGAACACTGACACAGTCCTCTAGTCCTTAAACCATGGAAATAGAATCCTCCTTAAATCGTGAGACTCTGGTCCTCCCTAAACCATGAGAGTCAAGTCCAAGAGACATAAAATCATAAAGACGTCAAGATATTACATTAACCTAGAAAATATTTTTAAACCTGAGTTGGTCATGTCAGAAAGGAATTAAATCTGGGTTTGCCTTGACTGGTCCTCAGCTTTGATTGACAGTTGTATATATCTTCAAATCATGAAAGCACTAAGCTAAATGGATGCATTTTGAGTTGATGGGGGGGGGGTTCAAGATGGAGTCTGTGAGCCAGAAGGTGGAAACAGTGAAATTGTGGGGCTAGGTAGCCCATGGGTCAGGCATAGCTGACCCTGGCTTCCTGACTCAGCAGTGGAGGGCCCCTAGAGGTGTCCTTACAGCCTGTCCTGTCCTTGTTTTTCTAGGGGCTGTATTTTCACAGCTGACCCTTCTCGTTTGCAAGCAAAACAGCTGCCTTGTGTTGAATTTGGGGGGATTCCATATTTCAAGACTGTAAAATTAAATGGATTCATAGCTCTGAGATTACAGTTCTGAACCCTGTCAGTTGGCTGTGGGGCTCCGGGATGGCAGGGATAGTTCCGAAGGTGTGTGTGCCCTTTAGTCCAATATCATTGACACCTTCAACTAGTGTTTATCAGCCCTGCCAGGCTCCTGGTGCTATAGAAGCAAAGAGGTACCAGGGGCTGTGCTGTGTGCTGGGGGAGAGAAGACGTGACCATGACGGGTCTTGTAGCCAAGGGCACAGTCTGACACGTGGTTCTTTTGTTTCTGTGGGATCTCAGGAGGGACTAATGCGAGAGGAGGCTCCAGGAAAGAGCAAGCATTGGTTCTTAGAGACTGGAACTCAGGTATAGGAGAGGAAAACAGCAGGGATTGATTCCATGTGTGCCTGTGGCAGAAGAGCCCCAAGGCCTGTGAGAGGAAGACAATAGCTAATACTGTCGCCACAGCAGACTGCTCTCCTGCATACCTGCAGCCATCTTGTGAGGAAGAGGTACCCATTTTAGAGATGGGGCTGCAGAGGGACAGAGGGATGAGTAGATACGCTGATTGCATGCTATTGAACTTCGCCATGTGAAGCCTCCCTGCACATAGTTAGGTTTTACAGTACGCCTTGCAGGCTGAGAGCAGAGAGGATACTGCAAGCTGGATGCCGAAATGGATCTAACTTACAGGGAGTCTATGCTTCCATACTAAGCCTAGAAGTTTCCACAGGCAGTAGAGCGCTTTACTGGTCTCTCACCGCCGACCCTCTGGTAGGCTGTCTGTGCTGCAGCATCTGCCACGTCACTGTGCCTTCTTACTCTCCCGCTGGCCTCTAATAAAATCCGAGGGTCCCTGAGAGGTTTTCTTCACTGTTAAACTCATGACTCATCTGGAATATCGCCCTGAGAAAAGCAGTCTGAGGAGCTTTCTATCTGGGCTTCTGTCTTCCCTCAACTGGAGGGGAAATTAAGAGCTGATCACCATTTGTGGTTACAAAGCTGTGTGGGTGTTTTTGTTTTGGTTTGGTTTTTTTTGGTTTTGTCTTGTTTTGGTTTTTGCTGTTGTTGTTGGTTGTTTTTTCAAGACAGGGTTTCTCTCTAGCTTTGGAGCCTATCCCAGAACTTGCTCTAGACCAGGCTAGCCTCGAACTCACAGCGATCCACCTGTCTCTGCCTCCTGAGTACTGGGATTAAAGGTGTGTGCCATCACTACCTAACAGCTGTGTGATTAAAAAAAAAAAAAAAAAAGCTAGAACTAGGTAATAGGTTTCTGTTGTCTGTGTGCTGGGCGTGGAACCCAGGGCCTCACACCTGCTGAGCACGCGTTCTGCCACTGAGCCTGACTAGCTACCCTTGTTTTGTTTTAATTTGCTAACTTAAGGTGTTTGCAGTTATTCTACCTTAAGCCTCCTTGGAAGAGACCCCACCTAATTCTGCTTGGCATTTTATTAAAAGGAAAGAAACTTGGCTCCGTAAAAGAGTTTTCAAAATAGTTCATGTTCACAAAAGATTGCGCACATAAACACTCGTGTTACTTCAGTCAGCTGCACTGAGAGCATTGACGTGTGAAAGTGCCAGTTCAGAACCAAGCTAGTTTGTGTTTCTGTGCCCGGATCCTTGTTGACACGCTTTCCCTCGCCCTCCCTTCCACTCCCTCCCCGGTGACCTGTAGGATTAGATTTCACTCCCTGATAGCAGGGCCCACTGCAGCCCTAGTAATGTAGGCTTGAGGATCTAGGATAGGCCAGTCTGGAGAAGGCCTGGGATCTGCATGTTGGGGGTAGAGGTGGGACTTTCTCCTGGCCTGCCACTATGTATATCACTTCCTCTTGCCTGAGTTCACCTGGGATCTGAGATACCCCTAGCTACAAAGGTGCTGGCACATTTTAAAAATCTTTAGAAGACGAGGAGCCAATGAGATGGCTTAGGAGGAAAACATGCTTGTCATGCAAGCCTGTCGACCGGAGTTTGATCTCCAAGACTCAGCTTAGATCTGGGAGCATAAATCTGTGCTGTCATTCCTACAGCAAGATGGAGGATGGAGATCACAGAATTGCCCAGAATCTTATGGAACACTAACCTGGAGAACACAGCAGCAGCAATGGTGGTGGTGGTGGGGGGGGGGTCGGCCTCAAAAACAGGTGGAAATAAGGAACTCCCCAAAGGTGTCCTCTGCTCCCACGCATGTACTGTAGCACCAAGTGCCTGAACACACATGCGTGCGTATACACATACACACGCACGCGCGCGCGCAAGAAAGAGTAATTTGAAAACTTAAAAATGAAAACCTTAGATGATGATACAAATTTAGTTAATGTAAGCTAAGTACAAGTGAACCAAATGGAAACTTTTTCTCCGTTTTTTGTTTTTGTTTTTGAGAGTGGATTTTTCTGCATATCCCAGGCTGTTTTGGATCTCGCTTTGTAGACCAGGCTAGCCTCAAACTCACAGATCTGCCTGTCTCTGCCTCCCAAGTGCTGGGATTAAAAGTGTGCAATCACCCAGCTCAATTATTTTTTTTTAACTAAAAGTGATTCTTAATATCCATGCCAAAGACCTTTGAATTTTAAACAAGCATTAACCATCCCAGAATTTGTATTGAGTTTTTTGAGTGTTAGATTAGCAACAGTGTATGTAAAATATGTAAAAGAACTGTGTGTAAAAACAAACAAAATAACTTCTTAATACGAAAGAGTAGCAACTGCTTGGTCAGTTCATGACTGATAATGGGACATTCTTACTGGCTCCTCGGAGGTCACTAGCTGGTTCAGCTTTTCCTCTGCAGAGTCCCACAGATGTTCCCTTCATCATCAAGGCCACTGAATGCACAATCTGCAGATGTGCCAGCCCCTCAATAAAGTGGAAGAGCATTTGCATGAATCCTGTGCATGTCCTTTCCTATGCCTAAAATCGTCTGTCCATCACTCACGACCTCTCAATGAAGCCAGCAATGTATCATTATCATGGTGTATCACTTAAGGAATAATAAAACGAAAAAGTCTTGCCAGGTATCTAGATTCAGCACGCAGAAGACTGATACAGAATTGCCATTTCAAGTTCAGTCTCAGAGAACAAAGCAGTTCCCAAGCACAGTGATACTGCACATCTGTAATCCCAACACTTGGGAGATAAAAGCCAGAGGATCAGCCACTCAGGGCCAGCCTAGGCTACATGGGACCCTGCTTCAAACAAACAAAGCAAAATCCTGTCTCTGTTCAATGAGAGGATGTTTTAAGTCTTTCCATCTGCACTTGATTGAGTCGTGGCTGTGGAACCGGAAGAGATGGAGGCTCATGGTCCATCCTTCTCTTGCTGTGTGGTCCCCAACTTTTTTCAGTTCATTCATCTTGTCTCAGCCTGTTTACTTCCCTGTAAGATCAGCCCCGGACCCCTGCTGAGTTTTCTAACAGGAGCCTTCACCTCCTTTGAGAAATGAGTTCTGACTGGGGGGGGGGGGGGGGGGGGGCAGGTGCACCGGCTTCTGAGAACACCACACGCCTCTCTGACGGGGGAGAATTTGATGCCCAAACTGCTTTCTGAACACTAAATGACAAAGATCAAGGAAATCCCCTTCCGCTTGTCTTTTCTGTTTTAATATTTTAAAGTGATCCACAGCACATGCAGAAAAAACATACCATGTTCTCCACGGCTTCGTGAATGAAGTGCGATGTGTCCCTTCCCTTCCCAGCTCATGTGCTGCTCACTGCAGCCCTGGTGGCGGCTCCACACACTCTGCTTTTCCATCCTCAGATTGGGGACACATCCATCCCTAAACAATGCAATTCTGTCTTGTACCTTCATGAATGGATTTGTGCCACATCTGGTCTGTGCTTGTGGCTGGAGTTTGCTCACTCCTCTTGCCATGTAGCATTCCCTAGTTGTAAAGCTCCTCCTCCTGTGTACGTCTGGTGGGGGCCATGATGCTGACTGAATCTCTGCTGGGCCCTGTACTGCTCTTCACTGTGCCAGTGTGGCTTGAGGTTTCTCCTTGTCATCCCTCCCACGGAGAAAATGGAATTCTACGATTCTAGAGTTTAAATTGCTAATAAAGAATAATTCATGTTCCTAGAGAAACTAAATAAGAAGGTGAATCCAAAGACAAACACATAGGCATCCTCCTGAATATTAACCTTCATCAGGAGATGAAAGGAGACAGAGACAGAGACCCACATTGGAGCACCGGACAGAAATCTCAAGGTCCAAATCAGGAGCAGAAGGAGAGGGAGCACGAGCAAGGAACTCAGGACCGCGAGGGGTGCACCCACACACTGAGACAATGGGGATGTTCTATCGGGAACTCACCAAGGCCAGCTGGCCTGGGTCTGAAAAAGCATGGGATAAATTTGGACTAGCTGAACATAGCGGACAATGAGGAAGAATGGGAACTCAAGAACAATCGCAGTGGGTTTTTGATCCTACTGCACGTACTGGCTTTGGGGGAGCCTAGGCAGTTTGGATGCTCACCTTACTAGACCTGGATAGAGGTGGGCGGTCCTTGGGCTTCCCACAGGTCAGGGAACCCTGATTGCTCTTCGAGCAGATGAGGGAGGGTGGCTTGATCAGGGGAGGGGGAGGGAAATGGGAGGCAGTAGCGGGGAGGAGGCAGAAATCCTTAATAAATTAAAAAAAAAAGAATGTTGGATAGAGTTAGCTTTTGTAGGGCCACCAACAATGATCATGTCTGTGCTTTTTTTTCCACCTGTGCAAACCCAGGTTTTACTCCCTTATGGGTAGACACCACCTTCCCTGAGCTGTTGCTGTTCACCTGGGATCAGGAATTGAGTCAGAAAATGTCTTCAACTTCATCTGATCATGGCAAACTGCCTTCCAGCAGCATTTGGGCCAGTTTACGCTTCTGTAATTCCATGTCCTTGCCGAATTCTTGGCACATTATATTGTGAAATTGTCCCCAATCTGTTAGACGTACAGCATTATCTCATTAGGCTTTGATTTCCACTGTCCTGATTGCCAGTGGGGTTAGCAACTTACGTTTGTGTTTGTTTGGATTCCTCTTCCTAATGGCTTGTCCCTCTGTTTCAACTCTGAGGTTTCTGGCATGTTCTACCGTGTTAAGAAAGCACAGTAGCATGACCTAGTTATTCACTTGAAAAATATAATGGGGCCTGCTGATGGCATTCTAACCCCAGATGAGTCGTGTTCCTTGGTCAGAGTCCCAACTCTTCTCCGGTCACGTGCCCACCAGCATTGTCAGGAAGGCGCTCTGAAAGCTGACAGTGCTCAGAACACACCTGCACCGGCCTGCTTCAGCGGGTCAGGGGTGAGTTCATCTCCCTCAGAGTCCTATGGTCTGGTGATGGTCCTGGAGAACCCTGAGCAGGGTGCTCGATTCTGAGCACTTCTGCCCATGAGCATGGGCAAGAGCAAGGACCTGAGAAGTCATGGGATTATGGTAAAAGCTTTGGGGGTTGGACAAGAAGGAGAATGGCACCATCCTGAGGCTGAGGTTCATCACGCCCTTTTCATGCTGGAACTGACAGATGTGGAGACGCTGGTGTCAGGGTGTGAGGACAACAGCCCGTGTGTTAACCGTGCAGAGTTCTTCCCTGTGGCCCTGACTGGCTGAGGGCATTCCCATATCCCGAGATTTCTGTGAGGCCCGAGAGGCCTCCTAGGTCCTTAGCAGGACACTTTTTTCCATCTGGTCTTTTAAGTGATGATTGATTGCCTTCAACATTCACCAAATAAATTTTCACTCTTTATACCCCTCCCCAAAGGTAGTTTACTTCCTCATGGAATCAGGGACTGGGGGCATCTCACTCATCCAGGCCATCTTTGTCTTTATGGCTTGTCTCTGTTCTCATTGTTGTTGATCTTTATTCTGTCAGTGAGTTCTTGTTTCCAGGTAGCAAGAAACATGGGCTTAGACAAGTCTAAAATACCATTTTTTTTCTGTAATAACATTTTCTTTCTCTTTCTTCCTTCTCTTTCTTTCTTTTTTTTCTTTTTGCTTTTTCAAGACAGGGTTTCTCGGTATAACAGCTCTGGCTGTTCTGGAACTTACTTTGTGGCCCTCAAACTTACAGAGACATCTTTTTCAATAACTCTTAATAAAGACTCTCATTAGTCAGACTTTAGTCACATGACTTCTCTAGACCTTGCTAGAGCCAAGGAAGCCTGCTCTGTGGTCTGCTTGGGCTGTAAGGAGGAGGTGGAATAGTGATTGACTGCCTCCCTCCTAACTGCTTGAGTGAAGTTAGCGATGGGACAAAGGGGGTCCTGGTGTGGGTGCGAGGCACACCTGCCGGAAGTCTGTCACGGATCCATGTACTCTGTCTATTTGCTCCAGACAGAGTTTCTCTGTGTAGACCAGGCTAGCCTCTGACTCAGAGATATGCCTGCCTCTGCCTTCCGAGACCTGGGGTTAAAGGCGCACCCGCCTTCAAGCTGGACTTCACTCTCTGTATTTACCCCCATCTTGTCCTCTAACCACAGCCACCAAAACCAAGCTCTTCATTCAGCTATTATCTCAAAGAACTTGTTTGAAGACTCCTCACCCCTCAAATAAAGAACTTGCCCTGGGGTTCTAGCACAGTGCCTCCACAGTCTCTGAAGTACTCTGGACTGAGACTCCTATGCAGGTCTTGACAGCGGCTTGGGCAACACCCTGCCCTCTTGTTGCTCCAGTGTGGACTTTAGAGCGAGGGAGCCCAAGGTCAGTGTGTGGCCTCATCTCTGCTCAAATGGCAGTGGGTGAGAACCGTGTCTCTGCTTCCATGCCAGCGGAAAAAAAATGACGAGTGACAAACTGGACCTCACACAAATGAAGAGGGTGGGGTTGTGGCCCCTGTGGAGTATTTGGTGTAAGAGGAGGCGGGAGAAGCTTTGCTGCTGAACAGATTGCTACCAGATGGAAATTTCTGTAAACACCTGGCTGTTCTCCGGCCTGAAGGTGCAGGAGTTTCTTGGAGCCATGGAGAAGTCCGTAAACCTAAACTGGTGTCAGTATGCTGGCGCTTCCTGGTGTCCCCTTCCCTGCATGACAAGACCCAGGAGTCCCTCTCTCCTTCCTTGCATTTTTACATCAGCAGAATAAACATTAAATGTAGCAAACAGACCCCGTGGAACCCCAAGGAAGCCTGAAGCTACAGTTCAAAAAGGGCTTGTTGCTGGGGTCAGGGGTGAAGGGCAACCATAGCATGAACAGTCAGGGGCTGTTGGGAGCCTGCCTTGTGCCCTGTGACCGACAGATACCAGTCTGCCATCCCTGGGAAGGAGATGGTGTTAGAGACAAATAAGGGAAGCCCTGAAATGCTTTGTATGAGAAGAGCCTGGTAGACCCTGCAGTGAGCTGACAGCTGTGTGGGGATGAGGGAGGAAACTCTGCCTTGAAGGGAGTGAGAATGCGAGGTGCTGAAAGGGAGGGAAAGGGGGTGTAATGCAGCTGATTTGTTTATTTTTAATTTATTTACTTTTATTTTTATGTGCATTGGTGCTTTGCCTGCAGGTAAGTCTGTGTGAGTGAGAGATCTTGGAGCTACAGACAGTTATTAGCTGCCATGCGGGTGCTGGGATTTGAACCCAGGTCCTTTGGGACCCTTAGCCACTGAGCCATCTCTCCAGCCCTGAGGCTGTCAATTTTAATAGAACACTCGCAAGCTTTCATGCACCTTAGAAGGGCGTGATCCTGGTTAGTGTTTCCTGCCCACTCTTTTGGTTACAACTCTCCCACTAATTAAAAACAAAAACTTAATGAAGCACTGAGTGGCTGGCCAGCCTCGGTGCAGCGGCTGTGTGGTTTGCCCATCTCCTCCTCACAATTAGATGTTGGTTTGTGGGGGACGGAGGGCCCTATCCCCCCTTCATTAGCCACCCTCAGAACCCTGTGCAGTGGCCTCCAGGCAAGACCTTAGCTTCTGAGACCCTGTGTGCATTTTGCTGTGTCAAATGCCGGCCTGCCCTGTGGTGGTTGTGCACACAGCATCATGTATGCCGCCCCTGGCTTTGCCTGGCTGTGAGCCTCTGGGGACTTGCGCACCAGACGGCATAGTCTATTCCCCGTCTAGATGGCAAGGCTGTAATGGCCAACCCGAGAGCTTGCCCTGTTCCCACGCATTATACTAGGTGTGTATTTGGGTTGTTTCAGTATTCACAGTTCATTTCCCAGATGAGGAAACTGAGGTACAAGGTGCCCACTTAAGTTACCACAAAGAGCTGGTGAATGTCAGAGCCAGGAAGCCCGTGATCCTTCCCCTTCTGAATTGCCTTTCCTACTTATTAGAGAGGCCTGCCTTTTCTGACTGGCAGGCCACAGTGTTTCTGGTCTTAGACTTGCTTTTTTGTGGTTACTGTCATGTCCCATGATTCCTAGCTTTTGAAGCCTCCTGAGGACTGATGCCCACAAACCAATCTCACAGGGGAGAGCTGTGACTAGGCTGGGGGTAGTCCTCCTACTGCTCCACACACATGGCGAGACAGCTAGTAACTAGACGGCCTGGCGTTCACCTCATAGAGCTACAACAACTCACTTCTATGGAGGTCTTTTCAGACCGTCCCGCTCGATTCTCAATGCTAACAGAGACCTCCCATTTTGTAATGATTATTTTTGTATATATGAGATTTTGCCTGCATGTATGTCTTATGCCCTACATGCCTATCTGGTTCCCACAGAGTCCAGAAGAGGGCATCTAATCCCCTGGAACTGGAGTTACATACATTGTTAACCAATTTGTGAGTGCTAGGACTCAAGCCCGGGTCCTCTAGATGAGCAGCCAGGGCTCATATATATTTTAAAAAATATATTAATCATATACATTTTAATATATACATAACAATGAGTTTTTAATATATGCATATTAAACATTTTATATTTTATATATAATTAGTGGGATATATTTTATATTTTAATATATACATAATAAAATATACTTTAGGTTTTTCATGTATCTTAATAACAAACTTACAGGAACTACACTGAACTCAGGCACATTGCAGACCTATGCTTGCTTGTAGAACAACTAAGAAAAGTATACTGAATGAATGGAATCTGTTGTATGATAAAAATGCTTCAAAAGCTGTTTAGTTGCCAAGCATTTTTATTTTTTAAAAAACCAAAATGCTAGCATTGTCCAGAAAATTTTAATAGGTTTATTTACAGTTGTTATAAAGGTGAAATATGTGCTCTGAAGCATTTTGATTTGTGTTAATGCTTTCTACATCTTGCATTTATGTTAAAAATTCACACACAGACAAAAGTACTGCCAATACCTGACTACTGTCCCCTATTTTTCTACTTACAATCGTATAGTTTGGTATCTTTTGTCCCTATGGAAAAATTATCTAATGTTCAGAACTACTGATAACTAGAAGAAGAAGAAAATTTTTGAGAACGAAATGTTTCCCCTCATAGTGCATGTGTGACAAGCTAACTGGATACCCTGTGGCTTGATTGTTATACGTCTGGTATGGATAGCACGCAGGTTGGTACCTTCAAAAGGGCGAACCGGGTAGGCTTCGCCTGCATGCAAAGCACCATAGCTGCGCTCTGCAAGCATGGATCTGCTTTGAAGTCCTGAGCAAGTTCTCCCACCAGATGCTGGAAGAGGGGAGCTTGCAACTCGGAAGTTACATAGACTTCTGATAGCGTCTGATTTCACAGGGTGCCACAGTACCGGAGGTTTCTTCACCCCTCCAGTAGAGGGCACTCTTGCTAGTAGCTTTTGTGGCCAATTGTTTTCTAGGTGCTTGATCACTGGAGGATTTGTGGGCAGTCTGTTTTGTATGAGCCATGGTTTAGGCACCTCCTTACTTATCCAACTTCTCCTTCTGGGTCTCGGCAAGCGAGAGGCGGCACCGGCATTAGAGTGGCGGTGCAGTGTAGTTTCGGCCAGTGCGTCTAATCACTGAACCAGCTCAGCCAGTTCCCTCTTCTCCAAGCTCCTTCTGGAGTTATGTTGGCTCTGACTTTCTGAATTATGACTGAATCTCCCTTTGTCACTTTGACTAAAGTTGGAAATTCCCAGTCTCTGGCATTGCTGTCCCTCCAGTGTCTTTCAGTAAACGATTCACAGAGTGCCCCCGTTCTTCTGGGTGTCTTGGTTCTCACCGATTCCACTGCCCAAGCCTGACCTTATTTTCAGTGGCAGAGACACCTTGACTGCCCTCCTTGGATATTGGTATCAGTGTGGCCCAGGACAACAGTTGACATGTTGCTGGAGACCTAGAAAGAATGGGATAGGAAGTACATTTAAAACAACCCAGAACATCTGCATAGTTACCAAGCTGGGGGACTTGCAGTGGGTAGGTCAGTCCCAATACTGGCTGAGGAAGGAAGATCGCCACCCCCATCAGCATGTGCCCAGTGGAGCTTGGTGGTGACTAATGTCAGCTGACGGATTTCACCATGGGTGCCACTGGGACAAAAGGCCTCTGCCAGCTCATATGAGTGAGGCTCAGGGCTCGTGTCCAGGGAGAAGCTCTGGGAGTCGCGCACACACTGCAGGCAGGCCCCGGAGTCAGCTCCCTTCCGTGACTGAGAACCTCATGAGAACCAGTGCCCCTGCAAAGCATGGCGGTGACCCCTGAGAAGCATGACGTCCCCTGGGAAGCATGGCGACCCCTGGGAAGTGTAGTAGCTGCTGCTTTAGAAACTGAACAGGTAGAGGCAGCAAGTCCCAGAGACACGAAAGAGAGGAGCCGTGACCAGGAAGTCCGAGAGGAGTGGTTGGCGGAGACAAAGTGGCTGTGATGTGTCCTGGCTTACTCAGGGGATAAAAAATGGTGTGAATCGGATAGTGGTGATGGTTGCCCAACTCCAAGGCACTAAACTCACCAGCAGTACCTCAGATGGGTGCATTTATGGTCTGTGTATGTTAAAGAGGAGGCAGTGAGACCCACAGGAAGGTTCACTGAATTAGCCACGGCAGGCTTAATCTCCAAAGCAGCTTCTGTGTGCTGACCTAACTTGTGGAGTCTCCTGTCCTAAGTCCCTCTCCTCCTCCATGATTCCTGCTCAGGTGGGGAACCAGTTATCTCGGCTTCTTTACATAGACCACTCCCAAAGCCTCAGTAAAAGCCCTGACCCCGAGGGCTCCTGACTCTGCCATCAGATGGAGGTGGACCAGCCTTTGTTCTGGGGAGGAGAGACGTTTTGGTGCTGAGACCAGTTCTCTTCAGTGTTTTTTAATGCAGGACAACAGCTACATGCTACCAACAAAGATATCTAGCTGGCCAGCATTTATCACTGCTGTGAGTCCAAGCCAGGACCAGCTCTTATCTGCAGGCAGTGTGTACCAGTGACTACTTCAGACCCAGGGACAATCCAGTGGGGACCTGGCTCTGTTACCACTGACTGTACTATTTGTTAAAACCTCAAAGGGTGAAAAACAAATAATTCCCTTTCTTAGCAAACATGAGGTATCTCCAGTTCTGCCAAGCATGCCTGGAGGGGCTGTCCTGAAGCCGGGAGGTTCCCTCCCTGGACTATGAAAAGAGGGAGGGTGTGGTCAGCTTCATGCGAAAGTAACCAAGAGTTTTCTAGATGCCCAAGAAGAGTCCAAGCAGGGCCATTGACCTCCTTCCCTTGTGGCCTGAGCACTGGGTGTACTTATGTGTGGAAAGGCCTGTCCACGGTTTTGTTAACACTTTTTCCACCTAGAAAGAAGTCAAGATGTTTGAGTGTCGCTCTGAGCAATCCAGAGCCATCTTTGAAAAAGATAATTCCAGAAAACTCAGAGGGGTAAAAGACACTTACTAAAGGGAATACTTCCCAGTCTCTGCTGTCCCTTTTTGCCAACAATAGCAGAACCTTAGCATGGCGAGACAGACAGACAGAGAGAGAGAGAGAGAGAGAGAGAGAGAGGAGAAAACATTCACTGCTGGCAGTGGGTAGAGGAGTAGGCAGGAGGGGTGAAGACCTTAAAGCACTGCAGCTGCTGTGGCCAATTTTTCTCATTTCAGTGATGTTCCAAGCCCTTTGTCTTCTCTGTGGGGCGAATTCATTTAGCTCTCTCGTGAGTCATCCTGCCCACAGACCGTCTCTCTGGAGGACCCTCATGAAAATAGACAATTCACGTTGCATTGTATGACTTGGCAGTGCTGTATGTGCCTCCCCAGGGTGGCCTGGGATCAACTTGCTGTGTCCACATGTCAGGATTCCCAAGGCCCAAGCTCACTCTTTGTGGCAGGAGAGTGCCAGAGAGGGCAGCTGGAGATGAAGTGGAGGCAGACACAGAGCAGAGTCCAAGGGCCAAGTCTGCCCAGCTTGTTTCTTAATTCCGACCTGAGCCAGACCTGGAGGAGGCCTGCATGAGTCAGATCAGCAGGACCAAAGTATGCACAGTTTACTGGCTTTTGCATATGCATGGGGACCTCATAACAGAGTGAAGAACCAAGGAAATGCCCGGAGCAGAATGAAGATGCAACCGTGATGACATGGCATCGTGTCCAGAGTTCAAAGCCAACCTAAACCACACAGCAAGATCCTGTTTCAAGAGAGAAAAAGGAACGGTTTTTAGGACCTCAAAAGATAGTTAAGAGCACTGACTGCTCTGCCAGATGACTCAGTTCCAGTTCCTAGCACCTACGTGGTGGCCCACGGCCACTTGTAAGTCTAGATCCAGGGGATCTGAGTGCCTTCCTGGCCCCCACAGACACACTCTCACACAGACACACAAGCAAAAAGAAAAACCTTGCTGGGCATGGTGGTGTGCTCAAAGAGGTAAAGGCGGGTAGATTTCTCCGAGTTTGAGACTTGCCTGGTCTCCATAGCAAGTTTCCTACCAACCAGGGCTACCGTATCTCAAAAATAAATAAATAAAATCTTTAAAAGAGAGTGTAGAGAGAGGAAGCTTCTAGACCTTTCGAAAACAAATGGTAAGTTTGTGAAGGACGGCTATGGCTGGGGTAGGGCAGTAAATCAGAGGCAGTCATCAGTGGGAGATAAGGAGATTACTGCAGGGAGCTGGCTTAGACAGATCCATCCAGGATGGATGGCAGTTCCTGGTAATAAGGGTCAATTTCCTCGTGTTAGCTCAGGAGTAGCATCTTTCTCCCAGGAATTTTATGGCTTGCTCCGTATAGGGAAGGGGCCACGGAGGTCACCTTCTCTGTAGCTGCCGCTCTAGGACACCTTCTGCTGGAAACCATCTGTGAGCCACTGTTTGTTGGGGTAGCATGGCCTTTACTCCTTCACTGAAGTTCCCGACAGCTGGCCCTGTTCGGCCAGCCTTTCCATCTGGGAGGCTTCTAGGTTTCACAGATGTGAGCTCTCTACCCAGGGCTTATAGAAAACTGGCAAGAAAAGGTAGCCTGCATTAGAGGACGTTGGGCTAGCTACCTGCCACTGTAGTACTGATGCACAGCCTGTGAAGCGAGCTTTCTCATTCGCATGCTAGTCCTACCTACCCTAATTCATGTGACTAACAGTTCATGCCGGCTTCCCTGCAGAAAGACGGAGCTCTTGAGGGCAGAAACTAGACTGGATGGCTATCTGGCGGCTGGGAATGTGGCTCAGTGGCAAAGCAAATGCGAGGTGCTGGGTTCTGTCCTAGCAGTGAAGAAAGCACCAACAACCCAAACAGACAACCCCCACAACTCTGCTGCAGTCACAGGGCTCCCCATTGTGTCTGCTGTGTAGACATTTGCTTCTTTTCAAATAAGTACTCTAAATCTGCCCCTGGACCACCTCACCACAACCTTATCCCTCCCCTGTGAGTTTCTGGTTCGGTTGCCCCCACCCTTCACTCAGTGAAGTTTGGGTCCTGGCCGTTGAATCCCAAGATATAAAACACATTGTGTGAGGCCTCCAGCACTCGCTATCCATCAGAGTTAGGGCCTCAGCCATACCCCTTATCACTGTCCTATAGAGCCAGCCCTAGGAGCCAGAATTAGGATGTGAACCTCAGTAGTGACACCTGGCCAGGGCAACCTGTGCTGACTGAGTGTGGAGTCCTCTGGAAAGTGAGCCCTGGCTGGGAAAGAGTGAGAGAATGGACCTGGAGTCCTGATCTCCCTGCCTGTCTTCACCATCATTGAGCTTCTAAATTATCATTTTCATTTGAGAGGGGGTAGCCACTATAATCGAGTTATAAAACATATACCTTATGAACTGTCCTTTAAAACAGTATATTCTTGGGGCTTGGGTATGTTGGTCAGTTGGTAGAGTGTTTGCCTAATATGCATGAGGTCCTGGGCTTGATCCCCAGCCTCTCATAAAATCAGACATGGTGGGTGGTGCACACCTGCAGTCCCAGCACTTAGGAGATGAAGGCAAGAAAGTTATGAGTTCAAGGTCATTTTCTACCTGGAATAGGTGAGTTCATCTCAAAAAGTAAAATAGTTTAATGTGATAATTTAAAAATGTATTCACCAGGTTGGGTGGTGGTGGCGCATACCTTTAATCCCAGCACTCGGGAGGCAGAGACAGATGGATCTCTGTGAATTCGAGGCCAGCCTGGTCTACAGAGCGAGTGGTCTTTTCTGGCTGGCTTCTCTCTTCTAGCGTAAGGTTCCCAAGGCTCATCCTCACTGGAGCATGTGTCAGAACTTCTTTCTGCCCAAAACACCATCTGGAAAGAGCATGTTGTTTCCCATGCCATCTACTTGTGGGTGTGTGGGCTGGTGCCCTTTGGATCAGGAGAATAGTGCTGTTGTCAACATTTGTGTGCAGCTTGTTATGATAATGTCAGTTTTCAATTGTTTGGGGGTATCTGCCTGGAAGGAGAATTGCTAGGTCCCATGGTGACTCTCTTTAGTAATAATCTCTGTGTATGTGGCATATTCGTGTGTGTCAGTGGATATGGAGGACTTTGACATCAGATCTCCACCCTGTTATTTTTTTTTAGACACAGTCTTTTCCACTGAATACGGAGCTACTTTGTTTGACCAGCAAGTCCCTCAGGGTCCTCCTGCTTACTTAGCACTGCGCTTACAGGCGCATGCCCCTCATAACATCTTCTGCTCACCTGTATTCTTCTGTCAAGGTGGCGGACCTCTTCAAGACTCAGCTGTGAATGTCACCAACAGTGTGAGCTTGGATAGGGCAAGGCAAATGTTGTGACTGGTGTCCAGTACCTGCTGGTCTGCCCTGTGGCACGCTGGGCAGGAAGGAATTGAAGGTGCATGTTAGACCATAAGGAAGGGGCAGCTTCCTCCACAGCCTCCTTCCACTGCACACTGTGCTGTCCCCAAAGGAGAGCCACTGAAGGCAAAGAACAGGCCTTGCAGAGAGGGCCTCAAGGTCTGTGCTTCTGGGGAGCCAATAGTTATTGATGGCTTTGAAGCCACTGGAAGGAAGTGGAGGCAGCTGGGTTTTTTTTCCCTCAATGAGACCCTAATATTCCAGTTCCCCCCCCCCCCACGGAGAGGGGAAAGGACAGCCAGGTTAATGGAGGTTGGTGACTACCTTGGGATCTACCCTCATGCCAGGCCGGAGTGTTACATTTCAAAGTCTTCCCAGCAGAAAGGGTCATCCCAGCCAGCATGGATGGTAAATGGTTCTTTCTCAGATAATGAAGTGCAGGACATGGCAGGAAGCTGCTTTGAAGTGAGCGGTGACTCCAGCTTCTGATTATCCGGCGACAGATGGCAGTTGTGAGTGGTGACAGATTCCAGATAGAGAGGTCCGTGGCCAGCTCAAAGGCAGTGCAGGGGAAGGAGAACAGGGGCTAGGATTGTTCTTCAGGGAGCTGGGTTACCCTCGGTGATAACAAAGGGTTTACCTTCTTCCCTTCTTGGTGAGAAACCATTGGAGGACAGTGAGAGCTGCAGCCAGGCACAACAGTGCACCCCTCTGGCCCCAGCTACTGAGGAGCTGAGGCAGGAGAGTCGTTTAAGCCTACAGGTTTGTGCCCAGCCTGGGCCAAAGAAAACAAAAAAATAAAGCTCCAGTTGCACAGGACATGGTATGCCCTGAGTAACTCCCTTCTAGGGAGTGCTGGAGATTGTGGGGTGCCAGTTAATCGCACTTGGCTGCTTGGTGCCTTGCTTTGGGGTAGATTAACGCTGCCCACGTGAACACCAGGTGAATGTGTGTGCAGCAGTCAGGTGTGTGTTGACACCCTCTCTAACCCTTCAGCCCCTTGAAGGCCATGGAGGTAAGTCTTGTATGACATATGCCCCAGACCTTGTCCATTCTGGCTCAGTGGGTGACTGGATGGATGTCCTGTTCTGGAATAGGTCTGGACTCTAAGTCACCCAGCTCACCCTAATAGAACGGGCCTCTGTGGCAGAAGCCCGTCCTGAAGAACTTGAATTTCTGTAGTACTGAAACCTCGTTTTCAAAACAGCTCTTCATTTTGAAAACTCACACATTCTCACACACATGAACACACTTCAAGAGTTTCAGAGTTAATGCAGCTACTCAAAACTAGTGTCCTTGAGAGGACTAAAGTGTTTCTTCTCAGACTTAAGAACTAGCCAGGGCCTGGACATCAGAACTGGGCTTCACTGGTTGGGCTCTTCTCCACTCTCCTCCATAGAACCAGAATGAAATCAAAACATGTTTTGGCTCCTGTTGGACTTGGAGTGGACAAGGAAGAGACAGCCTGGATTCTGCCCATGCCCAGCCTGTCATGTGGCAGATCCCATCTTTGATTTCTGACTGTGGAATATGGATTATTTTTTTAGTGTGTTTTCTTTGTTTGGGTTTTTTGTTTTGTTTTGTTATTGGTACAGGGTTTCTCTGCGTAACCCTGGCTGTACTTGAACTCACTCTGTAGGCCAGGCTGGTCTCAAACATACAGAGATCTACCTGCCTCTGCCCCCCTGAGTGCTGGGATAAATGGCATGCACCACCACTGCCTGGCAAACTTTTGTTTTTTTATGGTGACATTTAACATACTAAAATCCCTTGCGGCATCTGGGGATCATTCTCTGAGACTTGCCCTGGATTTGTAGATGATTGCAGTGTGTGTCATCTCAGACACATGATCTTGGCAGGTTTCCAGGTACAAGAATGACAAATGTTTGCTTTCATATATATGTACATTCAAATGAAGAAAAAATCAAAGATTTTAGATAGTTAAACATAAAACCATAGAACATAAAAAAAAAAACCAAAAAGTCTTTAGAATGAAAATTAAGACAAGCCAGGTCATTCTTGCAAATCAGTTATGATAAAAACTTAAGCTGTGGAAGGTTCCAAAAATCAATGTGCACTGTAACTCTGTGACTCCTTTAGGCAAAGCCAAGACAAAAGCCAGAAGCCACTTTGCTCTCTGATAACAGACAAAGTGGGGTGGGGGTGGGGGGAGCAGCGGTGGGGGGGGGCGGGACATCAGTCACCCCACCTGGCCTTTGCTTATATCAGGGCAGTTGTCCTCAGTCAGTAAGCAAGCCATCCAGTTGCAAATGAGACTGCCTCTGGGCCTATCCTCTGGTAGCAGTAATAGCTGTTATCCTAGTCCTTTGTGGCATTTTAGCCAGGCCACATATAGCTCCAGTGATCCTCTTAGTCATCTCTTTACATTGAGTGGCTTTGGCTACCCATGACAGTATGTGGAAAACTCAAGACATCAGAAGTTCCTAAGCTGTGGGCGCTATGGTGTTTCCAGTAGCATGACGAAGGTGCTTGGCCCCACTGCCTCCTGCCTGGGACATGAATGGTCCTTTTGTTCTGCACATCCCTGATGCATACATTGCCCACCCCTCAGTCACTTAGCACCCAGCTCAGTTGTCATGTTGCCTGCCACAGTATCAGGGTGCTCGTGTCTTAGCCTCACAAGAGCCCCAGCCTGCCAGGCTGATGAGGCTGACAGTTTATCTTACTCTTGTCAGGGTGGTGTGGTTGACTCTCAGTTGCTCCTGTCTCCCCATTGCTGCGTCTGATTTATAAAGTGAACTTTATCGTGTGTGTGTGTGTGTGTGTGTGTGTGTGTGTGTGTGTCATGGCCTGTAGAAGCCGGCATTTGTAGCGCTCAGCCTGTCTCTGGTTTCAGATGTCTCTAGAAGTCGTGGAGCCTACCACACCCCAGGTGAGGAGGGACTGTTGACGCAGCTGGCGCTTAGGTCCCAGGTACTGTGCTGACTTCTTTATAAAAGTCATTACTTGCAGGCCTTGCAACTGGCCGTGACTTAGGAACAGTGCAGGGGTGGAGGAAGGGTAGGATCTTACTCCCTACACCATACTGCCTCGTACCTGTGGGAAATTATCTCAGAAATTAACTTAGTCCCATCTCACGGCATCCAGCCCTGAGCCATCTCAGGGCAGTGTCTCATTTACTGTCAATAATCAGATGATGTGGAAGTGGCCACAGTGCCCACATCTCAGGCAGATCAGCTATGTGCTTGCTGAGTTGATGGCTCTTTTGATGTTGTGAGAAGGGGTATCTTGTTGGATGACCAACAGGAGCTCTGAGCATCCTTTTGCATAGTGTGGTGTGGACTAAAGATCTTCATGCATGTGCCCCTTGTCCCCTGGTATCTCTGTTCTTCCTCGGGGAAACTGCACAGCTCAGTCAGTTTCTCCCATTCGCCAGCTTGCAGGTGACACTTTTGCTGCCAGAATGCTGCGATGTAGGGCATACCTCAAGGCTCTACCTTGATGTCTGCCAGGAAGCACAGATCACCAAAGCCTGCCTTTACCAGGCATGGCCTTGTGCACTAAACTGATGGCTTCTGAGAGAATTTCCTCTTCAGGTGACATTCCCTTAAAGAGAAAAGCAAAATGTCACAAGTCACAGAATTCTTTCAGCCATTCCACAAAAAGAAAGATGAGTGAATTCCCATTGCATGTGGTGGTAGAGGTACGTGTGCATGTATCTATGTTCAGGTGTGTGTGTGAACTGGCCAGAGGAAGACATTGAACGCCTACTTTACCTTTCTCTTTTCTTTTCTCTTGTGGCAGGGACTCTTACAGAACCTAGATATAGGCTGATAGCCAGCAAACCCCAGAGATCCTCCTGTCTTCATACTCCGCCCCCACTCCCAGTGCCCACAACTGTCCTCAGGCTTGTCCAGCAACTCCGGCACCTGCTGAGCCATTGTGAATTCCCATTTTGTAAAAAGACACCAAAATCCCACCCAACCCCATTTTTTTCGGCTCAAGGACATATAAAATTTAACAGATAGGATCTACCCAGTAAGGTCATAAGTATTCTCATGAAGTGCCCTTGGAACACAGAAGGCAGCCCCTAACTACCTGTGGCAGCCTCACACAGGTAGGTGGCTACCTGTGAGCCACACACAGGAGGTGGCATGTGGGGCATGTTTTGACAGTCATTCTCCTGAGACTGTCCTATTTGAAGCACAAGCAGTGCCTCCACTAGCGGCTCACACTTGTGAGGATGTTACCCTTTGAACTATAAGACCCTGAGGGAAGAGGAGGGCTGGGGTGGGCTGTGGAAGCCTGAGAAGAAGGACCAGGAGAGGTGGACAGATAAGATGCTGAGGAGGAGAATGAGAACTGTCTGGGATGAGCCTGCCCTGGGGTTCTTGCCCCTTCTGGAATGCCAGCTGCCTGTCTCCGGTCATCTGACACTGCCCTCTATCCTGTGCAGTCGGTTGTGTGGGCTTCACGACAATGGTTGGGCATTTTTCCACCCTGGGTGGGACATTTCCCATGACTTCTATCACCACCCTGGCTCATCTTCTGCAGTTACCCAGGGTGCCAAGATTACCTTCCTGGTGCCATTTCTAAATTATTCCCAGATTCTTTTTTTTGTTTGTTTGTTTGTTTTTTTAAATAGGATTTGTTTATTTCATGTATATGGTGAGTTATCTGCATGTACACCTCTATGCCAGAAGAGGGCCCCGGATCTCATTATAGATGACTGTGAGCCACCATGTGGGTGCTGGGAATTGAACTCAGGACCTCTGGAAGAGCAGCCAGTGCTCTTAACCACTGAGCCATCTCTCCAGCCCTATTCCCAGATTCTTTAAGAGATACATAGCCATCTTGAATTGTCACTGGGAAACACAGCATGCAGCTCAAATTTCTCATGCTTGTAGTCAGAGAAGCTCAGCTCAGGAGAACAGAGATGGGGTCTTTTCCTGCAGATGAGAGTCTCTCAAGATGCAGGATCATGACTGCCTGAAACAGAACATCGAGAATCCAAGGAGAAACAACAGCCCACATCTTCTCTAACCCCAAATAAAAGGCCTTGTCCCAGGATGAGGCCTGTGACCTTGTGTGACCAAAGTTGAGGAAAAGGCCATTCCCAAAGACAGATCTGTGGCCACCAGAGAGCTCCTCAGTAGAAGCATGACAACATGAGTTAAGCATCAGGACCAGGACCAAGCTGAAAAATAAGACTAGAATATCTTTTTACTTCATGTGTTGTCAGGAGATCTTTCCTAACTGGCTTCCCTCATCCAGCTCTCCTGATGATCTAGGCGATGGTTGCCTGAGTGTGTGGCCGGGGAATGCTGGGTGCTCTCAGCTGGTGGATGACTTTCTAGATTCCCTCTAATCTCCATGGCTACCAGCTGAGGCAGATACCTTCCAAGAGTCATTCAGGTTTCCTGCCAAACTGCCAGATAGAATTGTTGTCATTTATACAATGTAATTAAGATCCCTAAATGAAAAATGAATGCCGGAAATCAGTTTTTATGAAACCAAAATTGAGTTTGGAAAGATTTGATGGCAGCAAGTGGCTGGAATTGCTGCTCTCTGTAGTAGGGGCAAGGCTACTACAAAAGAGGTTCTAGAACTGCCTCTCCATGCTCAAGTTTTAGTTCCATGGGGCTGGAGTGATAGTCAGAGGGTAAAGGGCTGATCCACAGCATGAGGACCTGAAGTCAGATTCCCAGTGCCCATGTAAAAGTGTGTGTATGTGTCTGTCTGTCTGTCTGTCTGTGTGCACGTGCATGCATGCATGTACATGTGTGTGGTGACCCTGGTTCTGGGGAAGCACAGACAGAGGATTCTGTGGGCCCTGCTGTGGGCCAAAACTATGAGCTCACAGTTCAGCAAGAGAACCAACGTCAAAATGTAAGGTGGTTGATTGGTGGTGCACACCTTAATCCCAGAACTTGAGAAACAGAATCAGGCAGTTCTCTGTGAATTTGAGGCCAGCCTAATCTAAAAAGCAAATTCCAGGACTGCAGAGTAAGACACTGTACCAAAAAAAAAGGAAAATATGTCAAAAAAGTAAAAGTAATAGAGGAAGAAACTCAGGCTTAGCCTCTGGTACAGGTGAGTGTACACACACAAACACAGCAATATTAACTAAAGAATTTACTACCTCAGGGCGGCTGCAGATCTGTCCTCAGAGGCAGCCCTCTTCTGTGAACTGTGGTGCTAACCTAGCCCAGGTTCTGTGGGACCGAGTAGTGTAGATTAAGACTGTAGCACAGATCCTGGCATGGAGCAAGCACTCAACAGATGCGACATCCATTGTCACCCCCATCACCGACAGTCACACCTCAGCCTGGCCCGTGGTGATGCTGCTCCTCGTGTGTCCTAAACGAGGTTGTTATTTCCATCAGAGTTTAACTGTTTCTTTAATAACATCTTTACAGTTACTCCCTCCCTCCAAGATGTTATTAAAGAAACTATAAATGAAGACGATGATGATGATATATTTATCTAGCAAATCAGTCTTTGAAACTGGGTATGGTGGTGCACATCTCTAATCCTAGTACTCAGGAGGCAGAGGCAGGAGGATCACCAGTTTGAGGTCAGTCTGGGTCATGCACTGAGATCCTGTCTTATAAAACAAAAACCTCTGAAAATGTAAATCTATTTTTCTTTTTCTCCCTCCGTCTCTCCCTCTCTCTGTATACCTCTCTCTTTTTGTCTCTTTTTCGTGTGTGTGTGTGTGTGTGTATAAGTGTAGGTGAGACACCTCAGAAAGTTCTAGAGTTTTGTAAAGGCCTAGTCTATCAGAAAGAGCTTGTGTGATTGGCTTTTTTTTTTTTTTGTCAGAGTTGGACTGTTGCGGGGGGTGGGGGGTAGCAGTGACCGACAGTCCCCTGCAAGCTGCAAGGACCTCTAGGCATCCAAGCCCAGGAAGGGTCTGTCCACAGCTTTGCTCTCTGGAGCATATTCTAGAAATTGGTACAATATTCCTTATTTGTGTCTTCCACAGTGGGCAGTGAAATTTAACTTTAATTCTATTTAGAGGCATCTGGAGTCTAGTGAGCGTTTCTGGCTCTGTTTTAGAATCTGAAGGCTGTGGCTTATTACTAATGTGGAGAATGGAATGATCCTGTGGGCACCAGAGGACGGGCTCCACCAACCAGCTGCTGTCGCTAGAGCGAAACGCAGCTACACACATCACAGGAACTGTTAATACAAGGCAGCGGGCTTACAGTGGGGGAGAGATGCTCACAGCAGCCGGGGATTTGTGACTAGCTGAATTCTGAATGAGACGTAAGTATATTTTCCCACATCTTAATTGTGGACCCCAGAAGAAGGTGAGAAAATTCTTCGGCACAGTCTAGAATGCTGAGCTACTGGTTGCCAGTTCTGTGTCCGAGTCCCCAGCACCAGAGCCTTGCTTGGCAGCCACATAAAGCAGTCACTCACTCCCATGTGCAGGGCCAAGGTAGTTACTGCCTTGTTGTTCAGTCAGAGACAAATGAAGCTCCTTGAGTCTTCTGGAGGGCTGCATGGTGTAATGGAAAAAGCAGAGAGAGGGACAGCGCCTGCCTGGTGAGGCGCTTGTGAGCACTGGCCTCTTGGAAGTGCCTCTCACCTCTGAGGCCTCGCCAGTGCTCTTTTATGAAGTGTGGGACTGGACAGAGGGCTGTGCTAAGGATGACAGCGTGTCAAGTGTCATCTGTAGGAATCAAGTGTCCCCTGGCATCAGGGTCACAGCTTGGACCACAGACCTCAGGATCTGCTGTTGTCCCACAGGGAGGGCTTTGGAACAAAGGGCCTCTGTTCCTCGGTCTTTAGTTTCTCAGGAAACTAAAGAGAAGCTGGGGAATTCTTAGGAACAGGCAGAAATCAGGCAGCTCCGGGTTTAAATTCACATCTCAGGATTTGGACACTCTTGAGCGCCTCGCCCTGTTGACCTTCAATAGGGATGCGTGCGCAGAGTTCCAGTTTGGTTTTTAGTTTCAGTTTTGTTTCCTGCAGTGCTGGGGATCAAACCCAGGCCCTCACACACACAACTGGCCCCTCTTTACTCCTCCTTTGTTCCGGTCATGGCTCTTAGCACTGTTTGGAATCGTTTATCTGCCTGTGTTTATGACCGGTCTCTCACTCAGCCCCACGAAGAGGCCATTCACAAGACAGCAAAGGTTTTATTTCCCCGCTTCACATGTCACGCCTCAGACGGTGACTAATGTCTTGTTATTTATTCCTTCCACCTTTGAGTTCTCTTATTTCAAAATAATACAGAATTTAAAAAGCTCTCCTCCGCTGCTGCCACAGCTGAGGCTCCATACAGTAGCTGCTCAGAAATGCCAGGATTCTTACAGTGTGGCTGCTTTTCTGAAACACTCACTCAGCCTTGGATGGCATGGTTAACCTGTGACATCAGAAGTCTGACTCGGGAATTCAGTGGGGGGTGGGGGGGGAGCATGACTTTCCACTCTGCTTACCCTTTGAGGTATGACTGGACAGCGCTCAGAAAGGCCTCAGGTTTCCATGTCTCTAGGAAGGTATTTAGCAAACTATTTTTAAACCGTTTGGAGTTGGTACAAATCACCACAGGATTCTGCAGGCTCGGAGTAAGTTCAGAAAGAGAGTGAACTGGAAGTGGGGCTAAGTGAGAGAATGGGCCACCTGACTTTCCCAAGGGGCAGATCCTTTGTGTCCTGTCCTTCCCACTTCCCCTGCCCTTGCTGCTCTAGTGCTCCCAGTCCATCTTCTTAGGTGGCCCCTCCCGCCGTGTGTGTGTGTGTGTGTGTGTGTGTGTGTGTGTGTGTACTTAGCTGTGCTCACACTATGGATGCTGTCGACAAGAGGTCTTCTTGTGTTGCTCTGCACACTTATTTTTTATGTCTTGAAACACAGACCACCACATCCAGCTTCTTTGTGGGTGCTGGGGATTGAGCTCAGGTCCTCATGCTCGCACAGAGAGCACTTTACCCACCCAGCCCTCACCCTACCCCCTGTGGGGCTCTTTTTCACTAAAATTGCAAAAGTTTCCACGGCCACTTAGGCACTGGGCTGCTCAAGAGAAGTGGACATCTGAATGTCTGGTTCCTTGAGTGAGTTCCTGTCAATCATTAGTCCTCCCCCTGCAGAGAAGCATTCTTGGATGTGAATTACATCATGGAAAAAGGTGAACCACAGCAGAAAGCGCTGTTCAGCCCGCCTACCTCATTCTCTCCAGCCCTGTGACCTGTTCCTCACACTTCCTGTAGGACTCTAGGCACATTTGATGGGTTGGGGAAGGGGCGGGCCCTTGCTCACCTGATGGGTTGGGAAGGACTTGGGTTCATCTGAGGCTCAACAGATGCCATCTTGGTCTGGTGTGGTTAGCACAGTCCCCCGAGTGGACTCATGTGCTTGTGACGTCTGAGACAGTGCAGCTGTGCGCTGCGAGGGCCGTGCTCTGTGTGTGGGTAGCCAGTGGACATGCTAGAGCAGCCGCATCTGCCCTGTCTTGTCGGGCTTTGCATTATGGCCCTCTCTCATCTCTCAGGGAGTGTGCTCATTTGCACCATTAAGCCAGGCCCAGTGCTAATCAAGCCCTGACTTGTTAGCAGAAGGTGGCCTGGTAGAAGGTAGTTAGATGGCAGAATTAACAGTGCCACTAACAAGATGTCCCTGCAGATCTGCGTTAAGGATAAATGTAAAGCCACACCAGAAGACCTACTATTTTTAGTCCACTGACTCTCTGTCTTTCTGTGTGTGTGTGTGTGTGTGTGTGTGATTTTGAACATGGGGGTCTATCACATACTAGGCAAATACTTTACTACTTAGCTATACCCTCTAGCCTCTCTTTACTTTGAGGCCTTGCTCCATGGCTGAGGTTGGCATTGAACTCAATAAAAGCTTACATTGTTGGCTGACTCTGTGTGTGTGTATGGATGGATGGATGGATGGATGGATGGGTGGATGGATGGAAGCATAAGGATAGACAGATGGGTACGTGGATGGGTGGATAGATGGATGCATGGATGGACAGATGTGTGAATGGGTGGGTGAGTAGACAGACAGATGGACGCATGAATTGGTGGGTGTTTGGTGGGTGGGTGGATGGGTGGCTGGATAGATGGTTGGATGGGGTAGATGGATGATTGGGTGGGTGGATGAGTGCACGTTTGATTATTGGGAGGGAACTAAAGATGAAAGATCAGGGGTACTTCTGCACACAGCTTCACAATACAGTTGTCTTATTCACATTAAAGAGGTCTGGGCTCAGTAATGTGTCTCACTCCAATCTTTTTTGGTTTTGTGTCTTTGTTGTTTTGTTTTTTAAAAAAAAAACTCGGGAAAATGCTATTCTAGACGTGACTTTGTTTCTGTAACACAACACTGACCGACAGCTCAGGGAAGGGAGGGGCTTATTTCAGTGTACAAAGACAGTCTGTTGTGGAGGGAAGTCAGGGCAGGAGCTGAAGCAGAGGCCGTGGAGGAACGCTTACTGACTTGCTCTCCATGGCTTGCTTGGGCCGCTTTCTTATTCACCCCAGGACCACCTGCCCTGGGGTGGCACCACCACAGTGGACTGGGCCCTCTCACACCAATTATTAATCAAGAAAATGCCTCACAGACATGCCCATAGGCCAGTCTGTTGGAGTCAGTTCCTCAGGTGAGGTCCCACTCCCCAGGTGACTCTGGTTTGTGTAAAGCGTACAAAAAAAAAAAAATCTAAGCAGCAAAAGTTTTAAATGAGCGGTGGTGGCACATGCCTTTAATCTCAGCCTTCAGAAGACAGAGGCAGGCAGATCTCTGTGAGTTCAGGCCAGCCTGGGCTATGTAGTGAGTTCCAGGATAGCCTGGACTACACAAAGAAGCCCTGTCTCAAAAAACTGGAAAAAGGGGGGGGGGGGGAGTACTTAATGAGTTTCTCTTACAAATGGCTCCTCCAGAACTGACTCTCCAGGGTTACTGTGCTGGTCAGCCTATAATCGGAATGAGGCCCTGCCAGGACCTTAACCCAGTCCTTAACTCTGAAGTTCTAGCGGAAATCACTACTAGATCCAGGCATTCAAACTGTGAGCTTCTCATCTCTGCCGTTGCATGGCTGTGACCTTGTAACGTGGCAGCCACAGCTCGGGGACCTCTTCAAACAGCTAATCGTCTGAGCCTGTTTGTGCTGACCTGCTGGACTGGCTCTCCAGTGACCCCATTGGGGTGGTAGGGAGAGAATAGCTCGCTGGTCGGGTCTGGGAGATGTCCCAGCAGCAGTAATAACAAGGAGCAGTAGCCCATGTGTGTCATGTGATCCAGGAGTCAGGAGGAGATTGGTGAACTTTTTTTCATTGTTGTGCCAATCGAAGGGCCAAGCAAGCAGAACAATCTGTGTCTACCATGACTATTTCCTGTGTCTTTTGTGGCTTACCTCTTGTTCCCTAGAACCAGATGGAATGGCAGACTACACGGGGCGCTAACTCCCAGGTGGTGGCGGAGCCTTGGAATGTCAAGGGGAGTGATTTGCATGTCACTGTTTGTGATGACTGGCATTTTGCTACCTCAAGGAATGCATATGTATTGTACACATATATATTGAAGCTTGCTCCTGTGATTTCTCACACACTACCTACATTTACAGCCGATACCATTTACGAGGCCAAGCTTGGTGGCATTTACTGGGAGGAGCCACCAGTCTGCAGTCCCTGTGCTACTTCTCACAGGCACCCTTCACTCTGCTCAAACCATAAATCCCCGTACTTTCAGCCCTACTCCACTGGGCAATGATAATGTAACATTAGAACCCTCTGAGCCCTGTTTTCTCTCTTACTGTAGGTAATCTGTGGTTTTGTGCTGTTTTCAGTATCTTAGCTTTCTTTTTCCTACAGTAAAATACCTCAGACACTGAACATAAAAAGAGGAGCCATTTCCTTCAGTTCATCTTTAGAAGTTTCTCTCAGTTGGCCTGGGGTAGGGAAGCACAGCAGGGCGGTAGTGTGGGTGGGACAAGGTGTTCACATCACAAAGAGAAAGAGAGAGATGAGATGGGGGGTCCCTAAAGAGGAACTCCCAGCAACCTACTCTCCACCCATCAGGCCAACTTTCAGTAGTGCTGTGGGCCTTCCAGAACATTCAAGAATCAAACAAGCATCCAATGGAGTGAGCCTCAGGTGGCCTGAACATCATCCAGTGTGCTCGGTATCCTGTGGGCTCAACATCCGGTGGGCTCAGCATGCTTTCTTCTGGGGCAACCACACAGCATTTTCTCCAGTCAGGATTGGTGGGGAGACACTTGATGAGCCAGACACTGTACACCAAGACTCCATCAGCTGTACCTCAGCTCAACAAAGGAAGGGCAAGTTCCTGAAGGAAAGTGGATATTCTTTGTGGAAATTCTTTAGCCAGAACAAAATCGCCCCTCCCAGAGTCCATTCAATTAGAGTTTCAGGGTCATGAAGAAAAGGGAAATGGTCAGGCCAGGGACCCTACTCCAGGAAGTCCTCCCAGGTACCCGTGAAGGAAGCTGCTGGCCCTGCTTTTAAGACTGTTTGTAGTTAAGCAATTTCTGATAAAACCATGATGGCCTTAAAGCCAATACCCACGCCTTCCAGTGCTGGGGATAGAGCCGCGGGCTCCTATACTGAGCGGGCTCTGCCACTAAGCTCCACCCCCTAGGCCACTGACTTATAGTCACTGCTACCATTTGCTAGTTAGAGTTCCCTAAAGTCCCTGGTGTCATTAGCTACCTGCTGGCTCACTCCCCTGTCCTGACAAGCCTCAGATTTCCCCTTTTTATCTGCCCTCAGCAGAGCCCACCCTGGGCCGTGTCTGGACTATTGTCCAGGTCTTTATTTCCAAATAAAAGTCCTTTGTTAGAGATTCATCAATATGTTTTGATTGCGTCTTGGCAACATAGAATGTCACAAAAATGTCTGTGTCAGAAATGAATTCCTTCACTCTCTCCTAGGCCAGTGCACAGATAGCACGGTCGTGAAAAGTCTGGCTTGGCCTGTGTGTCTTGCCCACCCCAAGCCAGTAGGTGTTTCCCCTGATGTCTGCTAATTTCTGTTCCTTGTGTCACATACACATACCCATGCTGAGACGCTGGGGCAGACCAAATCCACAGTGGGGCAGAATTCTCTCCAGATGCTCAGGGTCATTCTCCATTGTGACTTTCCAAGGGCTGGAGGGCCCCAGAAGCCCTGCTGCAGTGGGGTCTGCCCGTCATCTCCGCACCTCTGCACACTAAATCAGAGGCGGCACTGGAGTCTGCATCTGGCCTCTCTGTAGCAACAGTTCCTGGTTCAGGGTTTGCTTTGCCTCTTCTTTGAACTTGAAAGGACTTAAGCATTTGGAGTCTGTGGTGTTTGCCCCTGGCCAGGCCACATAGGAGCTTGCAGAAAATGGCTGTCATTCCAGAAGCCTGTGTCAAACAATCCCCCCCACCCCCAACTCCACTTCAGCAGGGCTGGAACTGCCCACCGCCCCATGTAAACATGGTGGGCTTTGCTTCCCCATCCAGCCCTTAGCTAAGCACTCTAGACTGAGAGTCATTCAAAGCAAAGTCATTCAATGGGGAGTTCCTGTCAGAATACAATCAGACTTCCCAGAGCCGCAGTCCTGGCCTAGCAAAGGGAGAGCGGGAAGATGAACAGGACCAGCAGAAGGAGAAAGGTGCCTGCCGTGAGGTAGATGGAGATGTAACTCACTCTGTTCTCAATGATATTAGACACATCAAATCCTCTTCCCATTTATTTTATTTTAGCCAAGTATTCTTGTCCAAAATGAAAATCAGATGTTTTTCTTCTTCTTCTTCTTCTTCCCCCAAAGCGAATGGTCACAAACACTTACTTAGCGTAATTTACCAGAGCTTTTTCCTAAAGGGACATTTATGTTCCTTTCTTTTATGCACGCAGTAACTTTTGATCAAAACATGACTCCACTCCCTCATTTAGCGTGGAGCATGTGGATTAAAGGCCTCTTTGAATCTTAAATACAGATTATGGCTCTCGTTCCCTTTAAGCAAACCGCCATAAAACCCTGGCCTCTCTCCAGCTTTCTTCATTAAAGCTCTGTTTAGTAGTGTGTTTTCGGATGGCAGTCATTAAATGATTGTTAGCACAATGAGCACTTGATTATAATTATTTATCTGGCAATCGGTTATTGAAGCAGTTCGGTGGTGTAATTCAAAGGGAGCATGCTGGTACCTGCCAGCATCTTCCAGATCTCTGGCCCTGGTGAGCAGGAGGAAGCTGATACGAACACAGACAGAGCGGCTCAAGCCTTTCCCTGAGTGGATGCTTTTATGTTCTTTGATCTGGCTCTTAGCCTTTCTTGTTCCGTAAGGGAAATGAACAAAGGTGATAAAATAAGATATAGGCAAGAATGTTTGTGCTCTAAACTCCTGAATCAATTGATACATTTTAGGTTGGTAGGGTATTTAGATAAAATAAATATTTAAATGTTTTTATACTTTTTGTTACTGTTAACCCACGCATGAGAAAATTTACAGTTTTTGTGTGCACATGTGTGTACACACAGTGTGGAGGTCAGCGGGCAATCTTGAGCATCACTTCTCATGTTCTACCAATTTGAGGCAGGGTCTCTTTTGGCGGGCACATACGGGAGACTAGCTGGCCCATGAGCTCGCGGGGACTCTGCTGGTTCCATCTTCCACCTCACTGCAACAGTAACGGAATTACAGGCATTTGCTACCACTTGGGGTTCTAGGGATCCAAATTTGGTTCCTTAGCATTTGTGGGGCAGTTTCTTTACTCACTACTCTATCTCCTCAGCCTTAGCATTTATTTTGGGGTGCTACAGAACCTATAGTTGGTGAGTGATCAGTGGTACCCATCATAAAGAACAGTGTGGTCCTGCCGTTCAGAAGCCTCGCTTAACTCAGGCTCTTCCAGTTGTGACACATTTTAACCAATGTAAGTGAAAATTGTCTTTCTTACGTAGCCGGGATATGTTGGATCTGCTCGTGGATTAAAAGAGTGGCAGAAACTGGGGCTCCAGACTCAGTTCTCTGTTGGTCTCACCTGAGCCTGCGTGTGCAGGCTTCATTCTGAAGGGACTCACCCTGCCTTTTCTCTGTGGCAGGGACTTTAGCCGCCAGCAGCCACAGGGTCCCCAGTGGAGGGTAACAGACTTCACCTTCTGATCACCAGTATCTAGACACCAGTTCAGAGGGCTGGGGTGCAGCTCTATGTCAGAGCCCTTGCCTGGCTTACATGAGGCCTAGGTTTAGTCCCTAATGCTTCTAAAAGTAGGAAGGGAGGGAGGGAGGAAGGGAGGAAGGAAGGAAGGAAAAAAATGGGAGAAGAAAAAAATACAGAAAAGACCCAGATTGGCCCCATCGGATTGTATATCTACCCTCTTGACCAATCCCCATGTCCATGGAAATAGTACATGCGATGTTATAGTTTTATATATAGTACATGTTATTCTTGTGGGTAGGACAGGGAAGATGGAGTCCTGGAATTGACAGGCCTGTTAGTTAGAAACAATGGTTTGTTCCTGTAAGTGGTATCCCTGTGACTGAGAAAAAAGTCCAGAATTATTAGTAAAAAAGTTAACTGGAGCCGGGTGGTGGTGGCGCACGCCTTTAATCCCAGCACTCTGGAGGCAGAGGCAGGTGGATCTCTGTGAGTTTGAGACCAGCCTGGTCTATAAGAGCTAGTTCCAGGACAGGCTCCAAAACCACAGAGAAACCCTGTCTCGAAAAACCAAAAAAAAAAAAAAAAAAAAAAGTTAACCGGAAATTGTCAAACTGTCACCCCCAAAATTCTTTAAATGTCTCCCAAAGTGAATCTTGGCATTTCACTTAGAAACATGCCACCTTGTGAGACCCAAGTTTAAAAACAAGTTTCAGTGTGCATCTCAAATGATACTCTTGTCTAATCTCAGTTTATCTCCAAGTCCCTCGATATCGTGGCCTAGGGAGAGGATCACAAGGGGACAAACCAGGAGGAATCCGACTTGCCCCCACCATGGGCCTTGCGCCATAACTGTGCTAGCATTGAGCCAAGCAGGATTTGGGATTCTAAGAAGTGCTGTCCTCAGCCACCTCGGTGCTTGGATCACTTGTAATAGTCGCAATGATAAAATTCTGCCTCTCTTGGTTTGCTTCCTTCTTTGAAGCTGTTGCTACAAAGGCAAAAAGCCTATAAAAGCCAATTTAAAGAGCAAGAGGCTTGAAAACACATAAGAACAACTGGAAAAAGTCACATGTATATATAAGCATGCGTGTGTGCGCACACACACATACACACACACACACCACAAACATGATCTAACCAGTCTTGCTTACCAGGATGGTATAAAGTGCCTTATTTACTAGGCTAACAAGGAAGACGGTTGCAATGTACAAGCTCAGACTTGAATAAAAATAGTCATTCTCAATTTCCCATTTCTCTTACTAATGTATGTTTATTATTCGCTAAGTATTTAATGCGTACAGCTGAGCCGTTTAAGCTCCAGGTAACTCAAGTGACTAATAGACCCCCAAGCTGAACACACAGGGAGAAGCCAGCGTATTCTTAAGTGTGGATATTTGCACACACACAGGCTCTTTTTGAATTTGTGGATGTTGGCCACAGCCCGAGAGGTTTCTTGGGAATCTAATCTTCTCAATGGCAAGCTCCAGCGTTGCCCTTGCCAGGAGTTTAGTTCATGTGGACCTGGTGCCAATTTTCTTTTCACATATGTGAAGTAACATTTTGGCACCCAGCAAACACACCAACGCCTCAGCAAAGACTGGAGCTTTTCAGAAAGCAAAGTGGACGTGTTCGGAACCAATCCTCTTCAGGTGAACTGGGTTGGAATTAAATGTCGCAAGAGACTCCTGTATCTGTGCGACTGCAGATGTCAAAGGTCATGGCAATAAAGTATTTTTGTTTTATAGAGTTGTTCTTGGAAAGGCCATAGACCGTATGACAGCAGTATGCCCATGCCAGCACCAAATCCAAACACCATAAAGTTACATCCAAAGCCTCGCAAGTCATCGGGCCCCTGCTGGTGCCAGCTCAGAGCATGGCACCGCCCCTGCTGGTCCCAGCTCAGCATGCTTTCCCAGTCCCAGATTCCAAAGCTGGAGCCCAAAGTGATGTGTCCCCAGAAACATGGAGGAGAAACTTCAGCCAGCAGTGGTAGACAGATCAAAAGCTGACGATACCAGCCTTGGAGCTTTGCAAGTGACTGCCACATCGTGTGTGTGTGTGTGTGTGTGTGTGTGTACATGTGTGTGTGATCTTTCATTGGTTTCTTAAAACTTAGCTCCCCTCCCTTGGGCCGATACCTCCATGTCACCTTCTACACTGGGGCTGTTTATCTTCCAAATGACAAAACACTGCAGTAAAGGGGTCACTTGCCCAAGATTTTTAGGCTCCTGTTGTGCCCTGGGATCCATCAAAAGCCTTGTGGCTCCCCACATCTCCTAAAGAACTGCAAATAGGTGACCTGAGTAGCCTTTGCTCACCCAAAACACCTCAGTGCATTTCCATCCCAAGGTCACTGCTGTGTCCGCAGACCCACCAACCACGGCTGCTTTCCAAAGAAGAAGATTATGGCCAGTAAAGGTGGGGGGGCGGTTATCCACCTGAGAGCTCAGCCAGCAGCTGGACTCTTAACTGGCCAGCTTTCCCCTCCCCTGCAGCATTGGGCCCAGCTCCCACCTGCTAACATGTCTGAAGAGAGCAGGAGGCCTCGGTCACAGAAGACGATTGGAGTCGATGCCAGAAGTACAAACAAGCCATAAATTACAATCTGTTCTCAGCAGCACGGCCACTGCTTGTTAGCTGTGGGGAAGAACGGACTCCCTTTAATCTGTCTTATTTATGCTAGATGAGAGGTGATATTTTTTTCTTTTTGGCAATGCTGTCATCTTGTATAATTATAAAATCAGGTTTTTTCCACTGAGTATTTTTGACCAATTCTTGGACTTCTCTGTTCAGAGCCCCGTGCTAGCTACTATTAGAGACAGGAGCCTGTGATCAGCAGGTGGGGACCTTCAGCTGAAGAAGAGAAAATTCTGGAGAGGGATGGTGTGATGTAACAGCAGTGTGGATGTAGTTAATGCCACTGAGCTGGACATTTAAAAAATCAATGTCGTGTGTGCAGCACACAGGGTACATTTTACCACGGTGGAACAGAATCAAGATCCTGCCGCTTTGTTTTAAAGTCAAAGTTCATCATGTATTTGCTGTAAGATTGTTTTGTTTTTGGTTTTGGTTTTTTTTGTTTTTGTTTTTGTTTTTTGATTTTTTTTTTTTTAGTTTTGTGAGTGAATGTGTTTGCCTGAATGTGTGTATGTGCACCAGGTGCATGCAGTGCTCAAACAGGCCAGCAGAGGGTGTGGGATACCCTGGGACTGGAGTTACAGACAGCTGTCAGGCAGGTCATCTGGAAGAGCAGCCAGAGCTCTTAACCACTGAGCCATCTCTCCAGCCCTGTATTTGGGGTACATTTTAGGTTCTATGTCTGTCTGTTAGGGAAATAGAACCTTGCATGGCTACCACAGGACCTGGAATTTCAGGTTTCCTGTGCTTCATAACCAGGTTAGCGCTTCAGATTTGTCCAGTTATCAGAGTATCATCTATGCTCTGAAGCTGGAAGTGACGGTCCTTTGCAGCCCAGGAAAGGCCGAACACCCAGCTCTGCCATGTTACTGCTTCCCACAGTGCCAGACTTGGCCAGAGCGTTGGTGAGCTGAGTGTGCCAAGTTCAAACCCACACCTCCTCCCCTCTCAGCCCAGTGGTCAATAAGAGCCCTGTGCCCCAAGTCTTCTGACCTGCCTCTGCTGTTAACCAGGATCATGGGTTCCACCATCCTTTGTCTGTGGAAATGAGGGCCCTGCCTTTTTTTTTTAATTTATTTATTTATTATGTATACAATATTTGTCTACATGTATTCCTGCAGGCCAGAAGAGGGCACTAGACCTCATTACAGATGGTTGTGAGCCACCATGTGGTTGCTGGGAATTGAACTCAAGACCTTTGGTAGAGCAGGCAATGCTCTTAACTGCCAAGTCATCTCTCCAGCCCCCGAGGGCACTGCCTTTCAGGATGGTCAGGCCTCAGTCTCCGGTACTCCACTGAGGCCCTCATAGGTAGTAAGTCCACGCCACTTCCCTTGCCTTGAGTATTTCCTCACAAAGGGCTAAACAGTTTGATCTCTTCTTCCTGATTATAACCTTCGCTTTCTCAGTGTTCTGGGTTCTGCCTGCCTTTGAGCTGGGATGTTCCTGAGGAGGGGATATGTCACTGGAACAGGGAGTGGGGTCCTGGCACCCTGCCAGGGGCCGCTGTGGAAATAGCCTGCTCTATGTCTTTGCTGTCTGCCTAAGGTCTCAATGTTGCATCTCCAGCCCACCTTCTTCAGGACTGGAGCCCTCCTTTGACCTCTTGCCCCTAAGTCTAAGGCCCCTGGGAAGAGGCTTGTTAGCACAGTCCTGGGTCTTTTCCACAGCTGGCTTTTCTCGTGGTGGTATGAGAAGGCACCATCTGGAGCCTGGCGCCCTTACTTTCTTGGGCCTCCCTCCAGCACAGAGGGGCATCAGGCCTCATCAAGAGCTAGAACTGAGGGTGGAGACTAAGGAAAGGACTTGGGTTGGTGAAGTTGCTTTGTGTCCCTTAGTTGACAGCATTGTGGTCCCTATAGAGTACTAGAGAGCCAAAATCTACCCCTTAAGCCCAAGGTATTATAAGAGGAGCTGGTGTCCCTGCTCATCAGGATTGTCCAACCCTTCTCTTGAACCTTAGAGGACTTTGCATTTGTAAGCCCTTAAACGCATAAATCCGAAGTACACTCCTTGCTGAACTGTACCTCTACGTTTGTGCCAATGGCACCCAGAGCAAGATGTACAGTAGGCTCCTTCCGGTGCCTTTCTCAAACCTCCCTCCAGTCAGTACCCCCCAAATTTCCACCATTCTAAGCTGCATCTTTTCCGGTTACAAAGTACCTGTGAAATCTTTCCCATCCATGCTCAGCCCAAAGTCACACCCCTCCTAGGACTTGGGATGTAGGTCAGAGGTAGAACACTTGCCTAATACATGTAAGGCCCTAGAATCAAACTTTGGCACTGGGAGAAACAAACACCTAAAAGCCCAAACCCAGAGTCAGTTAGTGGCTAGTGTGGTGGTAGTTACGGACATGTTCTTCCCTTCCATCCTCTACTGTCCCTTCGCCCCCATACTCCAACATGTCTGCTACTTTCCCTCCTGCCCCAGAAACCACATCATAGGGAGGGTGGCATCCCCACCCTCTCTGCTTTGTCAGCTCCATCTCAGAATCTAGAGGAGAAGCAGGCACCAAGGCACTCTGGTGCTGTTTCCAGATGTGGCAGCCTCACAGTTGAGTGTTCCCCACTGCTGACAAAAGCATCCTTATCTCTCCTCCTCCTGACATGCCAGTGAGCCCCCAGCACACACCCAACCTGCCTGCCTTCATCAAAGTTCGAGTTTCTTTTGCAGGCCTGGGGCTCCATCTGCAGAATCACCACACTGCCCTCCCCCTCCCCCATGTCGGGTTGAGCATGCTGAGCTGCTGCAGGTGTGAACCGAGATTCTTGGCGCCCACCCGGGCTTGCCCAGCCCTGCTCAAATCTATATTTAGAAGCGGTACTCCATCTGTTTACCTGATGGTAGAGATATCTGCAAAGAAGCTATTATTGTGTTGACATGGGAGACAAACAGGAAACCAGAGGATTTACAGATGTTATCTCCTTAACACAGTGGGTCTCTTACAGCCCCTCAGGATCACACTGTGATAGTACTGCAGAAACACGTTATTGACGAGGTTAGTCTCAGCTTTGCAGGTTTGCAGAGTTCTGAGGACTAGAGAGAGGAGGCTGGGAGTAACAGAGAAATGAACACAACAAGAAAGAAATCTGCCGGGGCAGATTTCCTCATGACCATAAAGATATAACATTGTTTGATACAGGGTAGAATTTGATTCAATGCAATAATTCTACATAAGCACTTATTATATGTATATTATTGTGTGAGGCACAATCTGTATCCTGCAGGGAAGGAGATAGACCAGGAAGATTGAGTTCTCAAAACTGTCTTTTTTTTTTTTTTTTTGGTTTTTCGAGACAGGGTTTCTCTGTGGTTTTGGAGCCTGTCCTGGAACTAGCTCTTGTAGACCAGGCTGGTCTTGAACTCACAGAGATCCGCCTGCCTCTGCCTCCCGAGTGCTGGGATTAAAGGCGTGCGCCACCACCGCCCAGCTCAAAACTGTCTTTTTTAAGAAACATTTTTTATTCATGGCAAAGATGAAAACAAAATTGGTGTGTCTTAAAGAAATCAGGGTCACAAGTCAGGCATAGTGACACACACCTTTAATCCCAGCACTTGGGAGGCAGAGGCAGGTGGATTTCTGTGAGTTCCAAGCCAGCCTGGGCATCCCAGGGCAGTCAGAAGTATATGGTGAGACCCTGTCTCCTAGAAAGAAAAGGAAGGAAGGGAGGGATAGGAAAGGAAAAGAGTGAAAGAAATTCAGGGTGGATGCTAAGCTAGGAAGTTCTGAGACCCAGGTCCCAAGAAATCCCAACAGGTAAGAGCCAGGTAGCCTGGAGGGCAGCAGGCTCAGGTGGAGGTCACTGCTTCGGTCCCAACAAACAGTGTGAAAGCTTCCCAGAGTACAGCAGGGAAACCTGACTCACGTCAAGAGGTTCTGCATGTTTCCAGGCATATACCTGAAGCCATGGTGCAGAAGCAGGACACCCCGCTGACTTGGACCTCTTGGAAAGGATGTCCCGGGCTAGAGGTGCCACCTTCTCTTCCGGGTGTCATCCGAGAACCAGGCTTAGGGACCATGTTGTTAGGAACATTCTCAAAGTGAAGACCGAGTGGCTAGATAGAAGAAGCAAGCAGAGAAGTGTGCATCTCGGTCTCAAAGCCTGGAGGGGCCACCCTGCATCCTGAAAGGAAGGCAGGTGTCCTAGGAGGCAAAGCAAGGTTAAGAAGGCACAGGGAGTGGCCAACTGTCCAGCAGAGGAGGCCAGGTGGCCCTTTGACAGAGCAGATGTGGAAGACTCCAGTTTATAGACCATATGTTCCACTCACAGTGAGTACGTGCACGGGTGTTTGTGCAGATGTAGGGTGCTCTCACAGACTGTACTGGCTGAGCATCTGCCGCCATTATCATATGAATAAATAATATAATTACAGCCAAGATATAACTTGGATGTAGTTTCTCAGACTGTTTCTGACTTTGGTTCCCTGACCACGGGACCCTCGCTGCTCCCTGTTAGAGATGCAGGGGCCACTAGTATTCATGGTGCAGATTTGGGACAGATGCTGAAGGTGTCATCGGGCCCTGATGTTCTATGGTCTCTGTGCTCACAGCACTCATGGCGTCAGCACACAGTGCTGAGTTTGGAGGTGGCTCAGGCAGCCTGAGACAGGAGGCGGCGATTATCGTGGGTCTTGAAATGTGGGCGGGAATGAGCACAGGTAGCTGAAGGGAAGAAGGTAGGAATGCCTGGGGGAGCAGGTAGGATGGGAACAGGAAATAGTAAAAGCCAACTCTGTACAGACTGGGGAGGACATCAAAGGGGTACTCCTGAGCAGGAAGTGGGGGTGCTCTCAAGTGACCTCAAGCAGAGAATCTCTTCAAAGGTCTCAATAGAGGATCCCCAGTGCCAGCCACTCCTGTGCTTGCTGGTCAGCAGAGGGCAAGGGCAGACCAGACATCAGTTAGTAATCCTGCTGCCTAGTGGTTTCCAAGTGGGGGGAGAGGAAGGGAGGGGAGAGAGCCTGGCTCTTTAGCAGATAAACAGCAAGGAGGGCTGGTTATCTTCCCGCCCTGTCTGCGGTTTCCCGTTTCTCCTGACACCCCACTAAACTGCAGCTTTACGTCATCATGGCTAGTGGCCGTCGCTCCCACGGTGTGAGTGCCAAGTTTCTTCTCTGTTCACACATGGCTCTGGGATGCTTCGCGTAGCTCTAACCACCTGCACACTCCATCTCCTCTCCTTTAGCTTTCCATGCTGTCTGCTTATTTTCTCTGAATCAGCTTGCCAACTGAGGTTCGCTCGGTGTTCATTTTGGGTGGGTGTTGAGTGGTCCTTTTGCCTTAGGGCCCCACTCCACTGTACCCCACATCACCCCACATTGTGATTTCACGAGTGCATCATGCTTGCATTTATTTCCGAGTGTTTCCCATGCAGCAGCCCTTGGTGAAGTCACCATGGGCCTTATTCCCTCCCCACAGACAGGAGCTTCACGTGAGGAGCAGATACCTGAGTGCCCATGGCCTGTTTCACAGAGGAGAAGCTCTTAGGAGAACAACAAAGAAAGGGGTTTGGCCCTGGCAAGGCCAAGTCAAACAGGACACACCCTTCTCTCTTCACCCCTGAGCAGGGCGGGGCTGCACTGTGCTGTCAGCCTCTCCTCAAACCACCTCTGGGTCACTTCCTCTCTCGGGATAGCTCCCTGACCTGCTGGAGGGTGGGCGGTGGAGGCTGTGTTTGCAGAAACTCACTGAGGGAAAGGCTCCTACATACTTCCCCAATGAATGCCCTTCCCTCCCTGCAGGAGTAAAACAGAAACAACCCACAGCCGTCACAGGTTGCCTTTGAGGAGAGAACGAATGCCTTCCCCCAGAGTAAGCCATGAGCACCCCACCTGCCCGCGCAGAAGCCCCACACAGGACTGCCTTTGGGGCCATCTTGTGGTCCTGTTTATCGTGGACTTCCCTGGATTTGTCCAGGTCTTGACTCTGTCTTCACTAGACTGATATTGCCCAGAATGCCTTAGGCCCTGGCATCTGAGAGAACATGAACCTCTAAGCTCAGTACCTGCCTAGCATGTGCAGGGTCCTAAGCTGAGCCCTAGGGCCACAAAAGAAATGCGGCATAGGGATCTCTGTGAGTTCGAGACCAGCCTGGTCTACAGAGCTAGTTCCAGGACAGGCTCCAAAGCCACAGAGAAACCCTGTCTCGAAAAACAAAACAAAACTACAACAAAAAAAAAATCCAAGAGAAGGCTTGCACAACTATATCAAATAAAAATCCAAGAGAAGGCATGCACAACTATATCAAACCGAGGCGCACAACTATATCAAACCGAGGCGCACAACCCATCACAGTGGGGAGCTCCAAATCTGTCTCAAGCCCATGCCCAGTTTGAGCAAAGAATCATGAATGTTTCAGACTCATGATTACCTGGATAAAAAAATATAATGGAGAGGGCTGGAGAGATGGCCCAGCAGGTCTGCCTACCTGAGTTCAGCCTCCAGAACAAGGGGGAAGGAGAGAGCAGACCCTTTAAATTGTCCTCTGACCTCCACACACACTCCCCGGCATGCATGCTCCCCTACACACAATAAATAAATACAATACAAAGACGGAACAACGATGTGTGGAACGTGGTACTTCACCTCTGTTATCCCAGCCTCTTGTAACAGAGGCAGGAAGATCGCTGGAGCCCAAGATCTCCAGACCAGCAGCATAGCTGGACCCTGCCTCAGTCAATGAGCATTTTCTAGGACTTTGCTAAGGTCATTTGGTACAAAGCTCCGCTATGTATTTCTTGTGTTGATCATGACTTCAAGCTGTAGACATGTCCTGTCTACTGACTTTCCTACTTTTCGGGGCCTTGGCCTGTTGAATAGGTGTTCTCAGTCCCTTAAAGGTGAAACAGAAGGTTATTTCCCCGGGTGGTGTTTGTCACTGTCAGGGGACAGCCCTGCTGCCCAAGACTGATTGCAGTTCTGGTGATACTCTGCCAGTTTTGCTGGCTGTCCTGCCGTCACTGATATTTTCCTAAGAATTGCTTACGGGAGCCTAGATTATGGTAGCTTTGTAATAGAGAGCCCTTTGTTGATATAAATGAAAATGCTGGCGTGAAGCATCAGAACCACAATTTGGCTCCGCTTATCAGTGCACACAAAGCTTTGACCTAACACCCAGGTGGGCGTGAAGCCTCCTTGGAGACCGAGCCATCCTTTGCCTCTCAGGAAATGGGGCCCTCCTTTTAAGAGGGAAGAAGTTTAGGCCAGCTCCCGCTTGGAGGCCTGGCTGGGAATCAACCCCAACTCTCCTGGCTCCATCCAGTTCTTTCTCCTTCCTGCTGCTCCCCACCCCCACCTCTTTCACAGGCTTTGCTGGAATCCAAGGTCTGTGGTCTCCGTGCAGACTGCGCACACAAGGCTTTTGCAGTGAGCCTCATTTTGGCTTCCAACTCGGGGATTTCCCCGGGTAGCTGAGAGTTGCTGTTCCTGTGTGGAGGGGGGTCTGTCTGGGCAGCACCCCTGGAGTGCTCCTGTTGATGGAGGGGAGCTTGGGCCTGCCTTTGCTGTGGGAACTGCTTTCTCAGGCAGGGGGATTCACAGACTCTAACCATCCAGCTCAGCCCTGCCAGCATCCTATCTGGGATGGCTCTTCTCTCAGTGGTGATTTCTTTACTTGTCCACATGCATGAGCAAGCACCTCCCATAACCCCAGATTAAAGAACGCAACCGCTTTCTGCCACTCGGCTGTGAGAGCCTAGGGAACAGGAGTGTTTCTAGAGTCTTGGGTTATTCCACAGAGACCTGGGAAGTCCCTTTAGCAATAGTTAGCTATTTGCTAAGTACATGGAGGTATCCTAACAATTTATGTTTGAAAAACAACTGTGAACATTTTCTTGTAATCATTTTTCAGCTGAGCACTGAATTTAATGGCTGAGTGTTCCCGTTGGACACCCTGGTGTTTCACTGACCTTAGAATCTTAGAGGACCCTGACGCTCTTCTTGTTCTATTTTGAGTAGCGTGTGATTGTGAGCTTTTCTTAAACTTCCATGATATTTTATTGAAGTTTTGTGGAGGTGTCAGAACCTGAGATGAAACACGCCCCATCTTGACCTAGCGGTGTACCTGCAGCGCCAGACAGTGCCGAGGTCCCGTTGAGACCCTTGAAAATCCCGAGCATCCTGGGCTGCAGAGAATCTGCAGCACCTAGCACTTAGCACTGGATAGAAGTGTGGTGTCATACTCGCCTTGCCTGTTCCCAGGGCTTCCTAGGCCTCCTGCAAACCATCAATAAACACACGTGTCTTAATTCTGCTCAGGCCCTTGGCATGATGATGCTTCAAAGAAAATCCATTTGAGCATCCTTAGGGGATGATAAAAAGGAAACTTTTTGTGATCGTTCAACGCCCTTCCAATGTAGATTCTTTTTTTAAAGTTTATCCTTTGACAATCTCATATATGTTAATAATGCATCTTGATTATGTGCACCCAGCCTTCCCCTCTCCCAGGAACCCCAATACATTATCTTCCCCCTTCATGTTCTCTTCTACTTTTGCTAATAACCCACAGAATCTGATTAGGGCAGCCTGTTGGGATGCTGACTGGCCTGGCTGATCGTGTGCAGTGAGTTCATGAGCGCAGTGACCGTATCATGTCCTGAAGACAACACTTCACCCCCTTCTGCATTCTTCTATTCTTTCTGCCCCCTCCCACAGTGTCTACTGAGCCCTGGGGGATTGATGTAGATGTCCTGTCCGAAGCCAGCACTGACAGTCTATTATTCTCAGCACTTGACCTGTTATGAGTCTCTGCATTAACTGCTGCTTATTGCAGAAGCTTCTCTAACCAAGGCTGAGAGCAGCAATGACCTCTGGGGTTAGCTCCTAATATTTAGAAGGCAGTCTGACCGAATGTCATCTAGTAAAACAACAGTAGTAGGTTCCCCCTAGGGCCCATGACCTTTCAAGCTATGAGTTGACCAGATTAGAGCGCTAGGCCTGGATTCCTTCCTGTAGAACAGACATCAACACCAATCCAGAGCAGGTGGTTACCTGCATAACCTTCGTGCCACTGTTGCACCAGTGTGCACGTCTCACCTGGCAGGTTGGTGTTGTAGCATGCAGGGTTGGCTACAGAGATCAATGATGTCTTCTCTCCCCAAGTGTCTTCATAGCACCTGCACCTTCTGGCACTGTGAGAGCTGGTCAGTAGGGAGATTTCCCTGTGGCCACAAAACTAAGCAAAGCCACTTATGTGAGCCAGAGATGCAGAGAGAGGAACGGGAAGGGCCTGGGGCACCAGTCTCAAGTGCCTGTCAGGTCCTTAAGAAACTTGGGACAAGTACCTAAGGCCCAGGCTCCTTGGGGTCTCGTCACTCTCTTTACTCTTGTGGGGAACTGGCCTATAGTTTGTGGGCCTTTGAGGAACAGCCAAGGGCTAGGTGACCACTCATCACGATGTCAGCCCTGCCTACACTTGGTTTGTTCTGATGCTAATGGCTGCTGTTACACACAGTATAATGGAAGGAGTTACTAAAGGCCACTTGAACCAGACGAAGATACACATGCCAAAGGGAGGGGGTTCCAGTTTCCATGTGCAGAAGACATTGAAGAGGAGGGGCCGCTTGATATATGTCCAGGTTATAGCAAACAAGAAGCAGAGGGAGGATGAAGCCTGAGGGCCAGGTTTTGCCTGTTGCAGGTGACGAGCAGCAGAGAGTGTGCGTAGATGGTAGCAAGAACATGAAGCTAGCAATGTGGGTGGGCTGGGGCTCAGCTGGAGAGCACCCCACATGGACTTGATGCCATAAGCTAGGAGCCACAGAGTGGCTCCGTGCAGAGCTGTGCTGTTGGGAAATTGCTTTGTTGGCCAGGAAAGACATGGTTTAGAACGGGAAGGTGGGGAAGGGTTAGCGGGGCTCTACTGAACAAGGCGAGCTCAGGCAGCCCTTCCTTTTCTGCTCGCTCTGTCAGTCCAAGGGAAGACCAAGAGTTAATACCAAGCCTGCATCCACACCTGGCAAACACTTGAGAAGAACATGAGCATGGCTCAATGTTCAGGTTGTATAGGTGAGGGACCAGGTGGGACAGAAACTTCCTTACACTGTGCAAAAGCATTCTCCCACAGCATATAGGTGTGGATTTGGGGGAGTTGATTTTGGCACATGGTATTGATTTGGGCACATGCTATAACCAAAAGAAGAGGGGACTCCTCAGCCTCTGGGCTCGGGGAACAGCATCTGATGCCCCCATCTGGCCTCTGTACCATGAGTTCTATGCAAACGGCTTGATTGTTCCAAAAAGTGACCCCTAGCATCTTAACTCACAGGACCCCTTCCAGACCCAGCTTCCTACAGGTTCTGCTGAGTCCTGCCAGGCCTGTCCCTTAGAGCATGCCATTCCTCCTCAGAAATGAAGCCACTTTCATGCTTTGTCCCTTTCAATTCTGAGTCTGCCTGCTGGGAAGACCTCTGAGTGCTTTGGTTCAGATGCGGAGGGAGTCTCTGGGTCTGTAAAGCAGTGGCTGTTAATTCATCGTCACGGATGAGGATTCAACATGAAGGGGCAGCGAGCTCGCAAGCAGTGAGTCTGCTTCCGTTGACATTCAGCTGAGGAAATGGGGCAGAACAATCTAGATGCCCTCAGGTGTGTGCTTGCTGCAGACACTGCCCAGCCCTTGCAAGGGACAGTGATACACACATGCTGAGAGCCGTTTTCCTAGTTACCAGCTGCTCAGCCCAGCTCCATCTGCATGGTTCTGGGTCAGACTCCTGATTTTGAAGGCCCAGGAGCTTGGCTTTGTCAGAGCGCCTGGAGCTGGTGTAAAGGAGCTTAAGAAACAACCGTGGCAGGGTCTTTGCATCATATCATTCGATTACCAGTCTGTATGGAAGGTCAGGCTACAAACTAGTAACTTGGTGGTCATGAAACAGGCAAGCTCGATGGTTTTAACTACCATCATCCCCTTTTTGTTGTGAAATTATGACAACCAGAGGAGTCAACACCATCCCCAAAATCTAGTCAGAAGAGTTTTGAAGATAAATGGCTGTTTGCAGATATGAATCCATTTTTAAAAGGTTATTTTTTATTTTATGTGCATGGGTGTTGTGCATACATGTTTATCTATGAACCACCTGTATGCAGTGCCAATGAAGGCCAGAAGAGGGCATCAGATCCATTGGTACTGGAGTTACAAACAGAAGTCTTCGTGTGGGTGCTGGGAATCAAACCTGGTTCCTCTGCAAAAACACCAAGAGCTCTTAACCTCTGAGCCATCTCTCCAGATCCCTGTAACAGACCTCAGTCCAGGGCTGGGAATATAGTTCAGGGGTAGAGTCTGGCGTGTATAAAGCCCTGGTGTAGGAAGAAGGAAGAAAAGGGGACAAAGGGAAGGGGTAGGGGCGAGTCAGATGTCATCTCTGTGACCACATTATCTGACAAACAGTGCATGGGATGAAGGCTTTGCTCTGACTGATGGCTTCAAGGGTTCTGTCCATGGTTGGTTGGCCTGATGCGATTGGGCAATAATAGCTGTGAGAGTGTATGTCTGAGGTAAGCTGTTCACTACATAGCCAACCAGGAAGCCAAGAGTAGGAAAGGAAGTGGCCAAGGATAACCTACCCAAGGGCCAGCCCCTGTGATAGCTAACCCCCACCTCCTAAAGTTTCCACAACCTCTCAAAAATAGTACCACCAGCAGGACACCATGCATTCAAAACACAAGCCTGTGGGGTGCTTCGATTTCAAGCTGCAGAGAGAACAGGAAGGAAAATATTTCTCCAAACCAAAGAGTCATGCCAAAAGGACATAGAATTAGATCAGTCAGGCCAGACCAAAAAAAAAAAAAAACAAAATACAAATATCAGTCAGTGTTGGAAAGGAAGAAGAGAAACTTCCCATTCGTGGTGTTTCTGTGTAGAAAACCCTAACCACCCACAAGAGAAACGCTAGAACAAGAGTGAATCCGCTGAGCTTACAGGATGCGCAGTCCATCTATAAACACGCACTTTCTATAGATCTGCCATGAACAGCCAAAAGTGAAGGGGAAGAAAAGTTATTCCACACACAGTAACATCTAAAGAGGGATTTTTTTAACTGAAAACTTCAGTTCACTAAGAGACCTTCAGGCTGACATAATAAAAAGAGGGCATCTCAGCTGGGGTGCATCTCGGTGGTATAGCATTTGCCTAGCATGAACAAAGTCCCTGAGTTCAGATCCCCAGCACTCATGTAAGAAGCTGAGCCTGACAGTGTGCACCTGTAATCCCAGGAGAGTCCCTGGGGTCTGCCAACTGGCTGGGCAGTCTTGCCGATCAGCAAACTCCGGGTTTTTGAGACTTGTCTCAAAAAAATAAGGTGATTAGGGAAGACAACTGATGTTGCGTTTTCACGCACACACATACACAAACCACACAGAGACCCAAGGTTATAATTATTAGGCCACCCAGCATTCAGGAGGCAGAAGCAGGTGGATCTAGTAAGTTCCAGGCCAGCAAAGGCTACATAGTAAGACCCTGTTTCAAAACACACACACAAACACCATATAATATATATATATATGTACATATATATAAATATGTAGTCATTATCAATTGAAATCTAATAAAATATATTTAAAATGATGGATGTTGGCGATGACTCAGCAGTTGTGGGTCCCAGCACCCATTTGATAGGTCACAATCATTTGTAACTCCAGTTCCAGGCAATTCTGTGCCCTCTTTTGCCTTTTGTGGGCACCACACATACACATAGTACATATACATTCATGCAGGTAACACACACACACGCAGAAGGTAAATCTAAATTGGCATGATGTCTGAGGTTTGTTTTGAAATACTCCAGTGTCCTTTTCAAAAATGAAGAAATGAGAAATACATAGGAAATGAGAATCAGGATGCAGGCAGTCATTGTATGTCTATATTCACGAAGATTTATTAGGCCCTGCCGTCAGTTTTGTGTGTTTGAAGTACTCCATAGCAGATGAGGTGATGCAAACCTGGTATCTGGATCTTGCCAGCTGCTCCAGGAGCTGGGGGAGCGGGGGGACTGGCTGCCTTCATCTGCTGGGGAGCAGTTGGCCTCTCAGGGGTGCTTAGTGCCCCCATCGTGGGGAATAAACTTCTCTTCTTACTTCATTTGCATTTCAAATGCTTTGAATCATAGACACACGTATAGAATCTGTACAACTCAGATTCCTCCTTCAAATCCTCAGCCTTTGCCTTAACCCTTGTTCCCAGCTGTGCTGTGTTTGCAATGACCCGTTTAGGAATACTCTGACTATGTCATCTCTTCAGTTATTTCTGCCGTTTTTGCAGGAAAATGAGCACCTGAGCTCACATTTGATCCCTGGGCTTATTTGACTCAGAAACTATTAGGATACAACTGTAGTCATAACTGTGGGTATCCATCCTTCTCGAGGCAGAGGCTTTGTGGCACGTATCTATGCCAAGACTAAATCCAGTAGAAGTAACTTTGGAGATATTGACTTGAGTTCCACTGGAACACTGTAGGTAATTACACTTTCCAACACTGCTGAGGCCAAAGCCAGGTGAGACAGAACCAGTCCTCACATGGCCCGGCAGAGCAGGCTCTCGGAGTCTGGTGTCCAAGTGTCACTTTCTGCAAGCCCTCTGGATCTTCATCCACCTCTTATAACACCCCCACCTCCCACCGTGACCAGTCCACCCCTCTTTGGCACTCTCTGAACTCTCGTATCCACATGCTAATTCTCTACTTGATCCCCTCTGCAGTGGATTAATCTCACTCATGACCTACTAGACTTCTTCCGACTTTACGAATGCCTCTCTATATGTGTTGATAAAATACTTTGGTTAGGATGTAATGAATGAGAGAGAAAAAAAAAAGAACTGGAAACCAATGGTCCCTTCACATTTGTCTACTTTTTATTCTCAACTTTTTGTTTCAGAACGATGATATTGTGTCTGTCCCTGAGAAATCGTTCTGTGAGCCCAAACCTTCTCTCATCATGAGAACATTCTAGTTACCTGTTACTATACAGCCCACTTTCACAGCTGTGTACCTATGTTAATACAGAGCTCAGATGTAGGGCATTTACTTGCAGTTCATCTTTGCCCTTGTATATTTTTTTTTAGTTATTACACTTTTCCTTATTTATTATACTTGTCTGTGGGTATACAGACCTGCCGTGGGGTGCCTGTGGAAGTCAGAGGATGGCTTAGGGAAGGAAGTCAGTCCTCTCCTTCCACCATGTGAATCTTGGGGTCTGTCTTCAAGCTTAAGAGCAAGTACCTTTCCCTCCTGAGCCATCTCACCAGCTCTACCCCTGTATTCAAAATATATTTCTTGTAAACAACATATAGTTAAGTCTGCTTTTGCTTTTGTTTGTTTTGTTTTCTTCACAGTTCTAAGAGTTGAACCTGGCGCCTTGTACTTGGCAAGCAAGTGCCTTGCCTCTGAACCATATGCCCAGCTGTTTTCATGACGGTGGTTTTTTGTTTTGATTTTTGGATGGATTTTTACTAAGTTGCCCATGCTGTCATAGAACTCACTCTGTAACACAGGAGGGCCTTGAACTTGTGATCTTGCTGTCTCAGTCTTAGCTAGTATTATAGGCTTCTACCAGTAAATTGACTGCATCTGTTTGTTACTACAGCTTGATAGTCTTCATCTTTTAAGTAGATTTTAAAATGACACTTATATTTAATGTGCTTAGTAGATGAGTGGATGGGACTTTATTTGGGTTTGTTTTTGTTCTGCTGTTTGTTTTCATGGTGCTTGAAATTGAACCCAGGACCTCAGGCATGCTAGGCAGATATTCTTGATTACTTTTTTCAGGTCTTTTGAATACTCAGTAATTTTTATTATATTCTATACATTGTCAATAACAGAAATCCTAGATTATAGTATGGACTATAGACGATTGTTTGTCTGTCTGTTTGTTTGTTTCTTGTTACCTTAACTCTCTTAAAGCCTGGATTAGGTCCCTGGGGACAGATCTGTCTCAGTGTTTCTCTCACTCTTAGAGCATGGTGCATGTGGGTAGTCTTTCTGGAGACGTGGCTAAATATTTGGCATGGTCTTTCACTCTGTCTTTTACCCCCAGTTCAGTGTTTCTCACAGACTTAAGCTTGTGCCCACAGAAGATAAAAGATGGCATTGATTTCTATGGAAGTTGTATCCTAGGAACTGAACATGTGTCTTCTGGAAGAATCCAGCTCTTTTTTGTTGTCTTTTAGGCATCTCCCATTCTTTCTGCAGCTCAGGAGTTAGCTACGGATTTCTGTGCAGGTTACTGGGTTCTTTCCTTCACCTATCGTACTCCTTTTCCCCTTCTGTCAGCAGTGGGCTCCATGGCCACGTCTGTCTCTGGCTTCTGCCACACCCCGTCCACAGACTCTGCTCTCCACTGAGCTCCCTGCTGGTTTCCTGCAGAGCCTGACCATGTTATTCTGCATACTTGTCCAGTTGTTGTGGCTGCTGGTGTGAATGTAAGTCTACAGTGGCCACCATGTCATACTCAGACTGGAAATCAGAATTTTGCTATTTTGGTATCCATGATGTTTCCTTTAGCTACTCATTCTTAAAAGTGCTGTCAAGATTTGTCACTCAGGGCCGTTCCCGTTCCCTTACCCCATGGTGATGCCCCAGCAGGCTGCCTCATGCCTTCTCACTTAGGTAGAAAACAGCTCTCTCCAGTAGCTCAGCTTTGCCACTCACTCTTTTGGGGGATAACTCCTTGAATTCACTTGGTTCAAAATTTGGCCTGGTTTGAAACTCTTCCTGTTTAAAGCCCCCTCCTGCTTTATTCTGTTTTCTGGTAGGCCTGAGCAGCTTCCCTGGGTGACAGTTTGCTAAGAAGGTAGAGCTGTCAGTCACTCACATCTCTGTGACCATTGTGGTCCAGCTAGTTTAACAAAATACCAGACATGATCTGGGGTCACCACAGGGGCAACAGAGGAGACAAGGGACTCACTCACGGGGCCCTAAAGATAAGTTTAAATGTCAAAATCCTCCTCCTGAGGCTAGCAAGACTCCTTTGTTTAACATGGGTTTCCTGGAGTAGCTCTGAGCAGGGGGCTCTGGGAATAGGATGGCACAGACAGGCTGGCCATATCCTAGTCTTATCTGAAAGAGAGCTGAAAATGGCAGTGTGGTTTCTAATCAGAGGTGGCATCTTTGAGAACTGATGGATGCAGATGGGAGAGAGAGACTCTGTTGTCTTTCTTTTGAATCTTGAATTGTGCGTATTATTCCTAAATAAGTCAACAAACTTTTAAGAGTGACCAAATGCATGTATTTTCCTTTTGATTCCTCTAAAACTTCATAAAAATGGCAAAAAAGAAAAGAAAAGATTGATTTCAGGGAGAGCAAGAACGTAGCTTAGTTGGTAGAGGACTGGTCAGGAGCGGCATACAGCAGACCTTCAGTTGACCCCAGCATCTTAGGAAACCAGAGGTGGTGGCGCACGCCTGTAATCTTAGCCTTCAGGAGGTAGAGGCAGAAAGATGAGGAGTTCAACAGCATCCTTAGCCATACTAGGACGTTCAGACTAGCCTAAGCAAAAGATCATGTCTTAAAAATAAATTACTAGCTAGGCAAAGGTGGCACACGCCTTTAATCCTAGCACTCAGGAGGCGGAGAGACAGTCAGATCTCTGTGAGTTCGAGGCTAACCTGGTCTACAGAGTGAGTTTTAAGAACAGGCTCCAGAGCTACACAGAGAAACCCCTGTCTCAAAATCCTCACCCCCCACCGCCAAAAAAAAAATTAGTAAAAAACAAAGCTTTCACAGAGAGTATGGTAGACACATGATCAAAATACATTATCTGAAATTCTCAAATAAATTAAAATGTTATAAAAAACACATTGTATGAAATTCTCAATGAATAAATTTAAGTGATTTATTAAAGAACACTCTCAGATAATGAGAGTGGAGTCTGGAAAGAACAAGAAAAAGTTAATGACTAAAATAGCTGACCCTGAAATCCCTAAAGACGCGGGGGGGGGGGGGGGGGGGGGATCAGGCATCAGCGAAGGTTGATAGGAGGCCTGAGACAAAGACAGTCAGTTGAAAATGCAAAAAAGCTTTGAGAGCCACCTCTTGTGTGAACGTGGACAGCTGCCCCACCCTGCTCCAGGAAGGCAGCTGAGTACATTTTCTGTTGAGTTCACATTGCATTCACTGAACTACAGCAGGTCCACCAGCATTGAAAGCAAGGTGACGAGCTGAAAACACGGGTCTGGGTGCTAAATACCGAGGTTTCAGAGCCCTGCCCATGACAGTCCCCCCAGCAGCCCGGTGGTTATTAGTGAAGAGGCAGTGGATGCTCCTTCTCCAGTGAATTTGACCAGCCCCAGAGAGCAGATGTCAGGGGCTCTTAAGTGATGGCTCAGACAGATGAACCCTCAGCAAAGTCACGGTGGACGTGGAAGAGCCTTCAGCTCTCCTCCCTGGGTATGAGAAGGAACTCAAGCTGCCAGTCAGCTAGCTCATGGCGAGTTACTGAAGCACGGACTGCGCACGGGCATGAAAGTGGAGTCCTCCAAAACCTCCACGCACCCCAGTGCTCCCAGCTGCATGAAAGAAATGTTCACGAAGAGAAAACAAGCTGCCACGAAAAGGGATATTCCAGTAACTTAAAAGAGCTCCCAGAAATTAAAAATGTGATACATTTAAAATACATTGGTAAAATAAAATGCACTGGGTAAAGTACCAGGCAGTGAAGTTTAAAATCTCCTCTGATACTAACGTCAAGGACAAAGAAATGGGAAATTGCAGAGAGAAGCAAATTCATCAATAAGGGTAGGAATTTACGCATCTGAATAATGAAGTTGGAAAAAAAGAAAACATACCAGCATGGCAGCAGAAATAAACCTGGGGTGGCAATGGCCCAGAGCACCAACTTACCAAAGGGTCTAAGTCAGGCCAGCGTGTTCCAAGGCTGTTGGTTTGGGGGTAGGACGCTGGGTTTGTTTGTTTTAAGATGTATTTATTTATTTTTATTTGATGTGTATGAATGTTTGCCTGCATGTGTATATGGGTACCACCTGTGTGCCTGGAGCCTGAGGAAGCCAGAAGAAGGCATTAGGTTGCCTGGACTGTAGTTACAAATAGTTGTGGGCCTTCATGTGGGTGCTGGGAACCCACCTGGGTCTGAAAGCAAGATGTGGATGCTCAGAACCTAATCAACATGTCCTAACTGCTGAGCCGTCTGTGCAGCCCTCCCGGAGGATTTGTCAAGAAGCTGGGAGTTCAAGTTTGAATACCTGCTATGTCTGAATGTGTCTTCAGGAGACTGAGACAGCCAGCAGGAAGTTTGGAAATAAGTGATCCAGAAGAGTCCAGGAAAAAAAAGCAAAATAATAACAAATAAAAGAGTTATTAGTTCTAGGGAAACGAATCTGGTAAAGAAAGAAAAAGCATTCTGGGGTTGGAGGGAGCTCAGGAGTGGATTCCTTGTGCAAATTGTGCAAAACCCTGGGTTCCATCACCCACTGCCAATACATACATACATACATACATACATACATACATACATACATACATAGTCCTGGCATGATAGGGCTCACCTAGACACAGCAATTAGACAGTCATAATAATGTCAAGACAGAGATTTATTGAAGTGCAATTATCAGGTTGGCAGAGTAGGAAGATGAGAAGATAAGATTTTGCAATCCTGGGATTGCATAGCAATGGAAGAGAGTTAAATCCTCACCAACCCTAGATGTGAAGTACGATACAATGTCTGAAATCAAGACATCAAGAAGTAACTATGTCCCGCACTATTCTGACACAGGGAAATTAAGAATGAAGCAGGGCCTCTAGGAAGAATGGAAGTTGGGGAACAACCCTTTTGATCACATGTCTCTAATCAAATGAGGACTTCAAGAGACCGAGTGGGAAGAGAGAATGTAAGGCTGGACAGTCTGTGCTTTTAAAAAACCTGAGCCTGCTTCTGTGGGCTGTGGAAGGAAGGGTGAGCTCTCAGACAGACAGGACCGACAGGGAGCTAGGTGTGGCCCCACCCTCGGGCGGGCAACTTGAGCTGCAGGTGTGCCTACACACAGGTGCTGGCTTGTCTCCCTTCGGGCTTCCTGTTAATGAAGACACTGACCTTCTGTGACTGCATGCTCTGACCTTTTACACTGCTCGGTTATTCGAAATAGCATTCTTTGGACTATCTTTGTGGAGGAGAATGAGCTGTCCCTTAAGCGACCCTCACAGTCAAGTCTGCAAAGGCAGTGTCCTTCCCTGTGCATCCCTTGGATTTGCAAAGCCCTAACTACCACTTCCAGCCCTCGAAATGGGAACTTTGCCCAAAATTGGGAACTGTGGGTGTCTGAGGACCCCAAAACTCTAGGGTCAAAAATAACAGACTTGTCAAATCTGTGTTCTAGAGGCAACGGTGTGGCAAAGTGCTATTTACGGCTTTTGTGCCTTCTGGTGCCCCCTGCTATATTTGAGACTGTTGGATGCCAGCTGAACCTCCTTGGTAACTTCTTCAAAGTCATCCAGCCCTTTTTAGAGTAAGGTAGGGGGCAGTCCTAATCACAGGGGATTGTAGGGGTTGGGTGAAAATGACACATGCAATAAGGTTTGTCAATGGAAAATTCCTAAGCAGCCCTTGGTTACAGTTAATGAAGTTGTTGTATTGTCTTGTGTAACAGCAGGACCTCATATAGTTCAACTCTGTGGCTGAGATTGGCCTTGAACTCCTGAACCTTCTGCTTCTACTTCCTGACTGCTGGGATTACAGGTTTGGGCCATCACACTCAACCTAATTAGTGGGCTTTTTAATGAGTTTGTCTCTCTGTATTTCTCTCTCTCTCTCTCTCTCTCTCTCCCCCCTCCCTCCCTCCCTCCCTTCCTGCTTCCCTCTCCTCTGTCTCTTGAGTGCTGGAATTAAAGATGTGAGCCACCAGCAGCACCCAAGAGACAGAGGCATGTAAGTTCTGGGCCAGCCTGGTCTACAAAATAAATTCCAGGACACAGGGCTACGAAGAGAAATCCTGTCTTAAAAAACAAAAACAAACAAACAAAAAAACTTACTCAAGAGCAGTCTGGGCCACAACTTGGTTCATCACTGCAAAAATCAAAACAAAAAGTGCTCTTTCTGAGACCTGCCACTGACGGTGTAAAGCTTCAAGTCTGAGGCAGCGAGGTAGCAAAAGGAAGAGTTTTGCTCCTAACAGCTGTGCATGGCCCCACAGAGGCCCCAGGCCTGTGGCATGCACTATCTAAGCCATATGTAGCTTGTGTTGAGCTAATAGTCCCCAATTCTACACCTGTGCCTGCAGTTGTTGATGTCGTTATTAGCATATGGCCTAAGAAGGAGGTGGCATTTCCAAGGCCTTTACCTTTTCAGAGAGCTCTAAATATCTTCATGCATCTTAACTTGATTAAAACTCTCAGGCCACTTCTTCAATTTCTTCCTCCCAAAGTAAGTTAAATAAGCAAGCAGTTGTGTGACCCGGCTGCACACAGCCGTGGCCTGCAGCTTACAAACAGCTTGTTTGAACAGCAATACTGCAGGCCTGCTTGGTTGACTTTTCCTGGCAGGAGGAAGCAGCTATGGAAGGCCAGGTGGTTATTAAAGGGCCAGGTATGCCCTGTACATGGTCAGCAAAATCCAGACAGACTTTTTTTCAGATGTAGCTTGGGTTTTGTATGTTGTCTTTGAAGCTCCAGTGTGGGGTACCCAAAGAAGCAGACCCCAAGGTCTTCCAGGCCCTCCCCCAAAACTTCTTGCATGGCCTAGGCAAAGCCGTGTCTCCTGACAAATAACCTCTGTGTCAGAGCATTAACGCTCCTTCAAGTGCGTGACGTTTGGGCATTTTCGCAATTAGGTGTGATTTTTATTTCATCTCTAGGTCACAGTTGTCAGTGTTTTGTGATGGTTTTGTGCCACCCCTCCCCCAGCCCATTTCTACTTTTAAAATGTGATTCACTAGGAAAATATGATTTTGTTAATTGAGTTCAGTAGAGAGCCAACTTTTCAGTAACCCATGTATCTCTGTACAGCAAGAGCCCCGTGGAAATGGCCCCGTGTTGCCAGCACTCACATTTTCCCTGACTCAGTGGCTCCAGTGGCGTTTCAGACTTCTCCCATCAATCAAAAATAATCCCACACGGTGCCGATTTCCAGGGTCTCTGACTCAGCCCAGGATCCCGATAGGGCTCTCCGCCTGAGATATAAATAGGATACACAGATGGCTATTTTTATAAGCAAAGCTTTCTAAGTTGATTTCTTTGAACCCAGAAGGGCTTCTTCCCTCTGGCCACCCCTGTTTTTCTTCACCACAGAATAGGACCTTTATATGTGTGTCTGGCCTGTCTCTCGCCCCTCTCTCCAGCCAGCTGGTAACTGCGGGAGCCAGAAGGAAGGGATGTGCCTGACAGAGCTGCCTGAAATCCTATATCTTCACCCCCTTTCAGGATCATCTTTCTCTCATCCTGCCCAGAATGTCACCAACCCCGCCCAACAGGCCACAGGAACTCAGGGGCGGCTGCTTGTCTAAAATAGATACCCCTCAGCTCACAAGAGCAGCCTCATGCCACTCAAAATTGACTATATTTTATAAAATTGCCCCATTATTTGACCTGCTCCAAGCATAAAAACCAAAACAATCCCTGCCCCACCCTCCAAAAACTAAACTGTACAGTGACCTTCACATAACAGTAAGTGCTGTGGAACCAAACTGCCTCGGCAGACTCTGACCCTGGCAGAAGCCCCTGGAAGCCTCCCTGCTCCCTTGGTCCCCAATGAAGGATGCTCCACTCACCCCCCCCCCAGGCTGGCCCCATCCCCTGCAAGGCTGCTCCACCTACTCCTGCCTCCATGCCCTGAGTGACCATCCTCAGAGGCTACCCAGAAGGCCCACCCTTCCTGTGCGAACTTCCCAGGGTTTCCTGCTGAAAACAGCACATTCTCACAGGAAACACTAGCTGATTCTGTGCCCTTTCTCACTCTGTGCTCCACGTGTGTGTGTGTGTGTGTGTGTGTGTGTGTGTGTGCGCGCGCGTGCGTGTGTCTGACTTTGCTGTTCTTGGCAATCAGACTTGTAGGGTAGAGTTGATAACTTGAACTGTAAATGTTTACTTTGGTCAGGGTTTGCCATCCGCAGCCTTCCCCAACTCCCTTAGGTAAGAGGCCAGCATCTGTGTCTTCACCCACTCAGGGTGTGGAATAACTCCCTCACTTCATACTTCCTTGACTCCCCACGTTTCCCAGCCCTGCCTCTGTCAGGCCTGACTGCTGACGCCCTTCCACACCTGCTGGAGAGAGCACCAAAAGCAAAAAGGACCCTTCGCCAGCCTATGATTGTACATATTCAAGCTCTGCCCTGCTCCGTGCCAGCCTGGCTAGACCCCCAAACCAGGCCACCGGACGCGACCACCCAAGCTCTGAGCTTTGTGAGAAACAGTGCCCCTCAAATGAGAGAAGGGACTGATGGTGTGAGATGATCTCTGAAGAGCACAGGATAAAAACAGCAGCTGCCACTCGCGGGACATCTGCTGCGTCCCAGGCATTGTGGCTGGTGCCTCGTGCAGTCACCAAGTCCTGAGGACTGCTCTTTGAAGTCTTAGGAGCCTAGTTAATGGGGAAGGAAAGTTGGGCTCCAAAAGAGGAAGTGATTGGTCCAATTCTGGGGAAAGTGGTGGAGTCGAGCCCTGGACCCAGCCAGTGGGACTGAGAAGTGAAGGTTCTCATGTGCCAGGCTGGCAGAATTTCCTTCCAGGGCCAGGATCTGTGGGAGAGGCAGAGTTTACTTGGAGGGTGGATGGCTGCAGTTCTTTCCCTGTGCTCAGGGCCTGTTCCATTTGTGGAAATGGCAGCGGGATTCAGGGAAACACCACCCACTTTTAATACTCGCTGGACCCCCATGTCCCAGCCTGAGGGTGGCTTTGCTGAGAGGACCTCTAGCTGCCAGGACAGCTGATGCTCAGAAGGTGTCTGCTGCATCTCTGCCGGTAGCCAGTGTAGGAAAACACAGAGAGCTCTGCTTTTGAAAGTCTCCAAGTGAGTTAGTGGAGCCCACTGAGCACACTGCTAGCCACAGGGAAAATTGGAAATAGAAGGCTTTGTCCCTTGCAGAGCCATGATCCTGCTGAATAGACGCAGGGCTGTGGTTAGCTCTGACATGTCTGACAGGGCGGGGGATGGGAGGAAAGACAGACTTGGGCTTTGGGATGCTTCCAGGAGAGAGAACATATTACTTATTTTAAACTCCTCTCTCTCTCTCTCTCTCTCTCTCTCTCTCTCTCTCTCTCTCTCTGTGTGTGTGTGTGTGTGTGTGTTAGAAATATTCTTCTACACAAAAAGAGTTATGCTGTTTTTAGAAAAAAAAACGTCCTTGTTTGAGACGGCCCTTTTCTGCAAAGACCTTACAATTTAATGAGGCATAAGACATGACTTGCATAGTTAAAGATGGCAGCTGGCAGGCCTAGCCTATCTTGAACTACAGGCAATGAGATGCTGGGATGTGTAGTGGCCAGGATAAAAGCCCTGGAGTAGGAAGTGCACCTCAGCAGAGCACAGCCTCACCGTTTTTTGGAAAGTTTTGTTTTGTTTTGGTTTGGTTTGGTTTTTCAAGACAGGGTTTTTCTGTATAGTGCTGGCTGTCCTGGAACTCACTATGTAGTCCAGGCTGGCCTAGAACTCAAGAGATTCGCCTACCTCTGCTGGGATTAATGGCATGTGCCACCACCCTGCTTCACTCTGTTTTAAAATAGGGTTGAGTTCCTAAAGTGATGCTCTCTGAGAACTGACTGTGCCAGCTTCAGCAAGGTTCTCAACCTGGGGATCGCGACTCTTTTGTGGGGTTGAATGACCCTATCACAGGGGTCACAAACCAGATAGCCTGCATATCAAATATTTATATTATGATTCATGTCAGTAGCAAAATTACAGTTATGAAGTAGCAACAAAAGTAGTTTTATGGTTTGGGAGGGGGGGTCACCACAGCATGAGGAACTGAATTAAAGGGTCTTAACATTAGGAAAGTTGAGAACCCACTGTGCTAAAGGGTCAGAGAGGAGCAAAGTGCATGCCAGCTCAGCAAGAGAAAGCCCAGGAGGAGGCGCTTGGCATCAGATGCCATCATGAACCAGCCAATCAAACAGCAGGGAGGAACCACCAGCCGGCTCTGAGAAAGACCCAGGTGGACAATGGATACCATGATTGCTGGAGAGGACGTGAGGTTCTGGCAGGCCCTCACAGCCACAGCGGGGGAAATCAAGGTGGCACAGACACTCAGAAGACAGCTGAGCAGTTTCCTACTTAAGGAGACATGCAACCCAGTGGCCCAATTCTTTGGTATTTACCAAGTGAGTTAGTAAAAAACAAGCCTTCTGTCCGCCCAGAACCCACAGCCTTCTTCATACCCGTCAGGAACTGTAAGCAGCCCAGGGCGGAGATGCAGCTCTGTGTAGCCTATGTTCTTAGCGCGGCCTGGAGTGTGAGCCCTGCCACAGTAAATAAACTCATGTGGGCACAGTAGAATGATACACACCCCCATCATGTGAACGGGAAAATCATGCTCCATCTAGACAATGGAATGTTACTCTGGAAGAAGAAAAAGTCTCTTGAGCCATAAAAAGGTACAGAGAAACTGTAGATGTATTTTTGCAAACTCAAGAAGTCTACTGAAAACTGCATAGCCACAACCATGTGATGTTCTGGAGAGGGCAGATTCTGGAAGCAGCAGGAAGATTGCGGTTGCCAGAGGTGGGAGGGGGCGTGGTCTGACACAGTACAGACACCAAAATCTTTCAGAAGCCTTTAGACTTCAGGGATCTCCGGTCCAGCTGTAGGAGTAGACGCTGTGGCAGCGGCCTGCAGAGCCCAGGAAGTCCAGGCTCTTCGTCAGTGCCCTGAGGAAGCCAGAGAGGTCACTGACCAGCCTGGAGGGTGTCGCCTGGAGGCTTTTGAGGGGGAAAACATGTCTGTGGTGAGCCAGGAAGGAGGCAGGAGAGAGAAAGTTTGTATGCTTCAGAAGAAACAGTGCGGCAGGGCCAGTGAAGAGAGAGAGGGAATCCCTACTGGAACCGGAAGTGGTGTTGAAGGGGGCAGCATGTGGCTAAGACTTGGCAGAGATAAGGTTTTCCCAGCTCTGTGAGGATACAGCGTTTACGGAGAGCCATGAGAGGATGGGCCCTCTCCCAGGATATATGGTTGGGTTCCTGCTTCAGAAACATGGCAGCAGGAAGCCAGGCTTCATGTGGAGGAGTGATAGAGATTACAGTGTAGAAGAGGGACTGCAGATAACAACTGGACGAAGGAGGGTCACAAAAATCTGTGGCCTGGGAAGGGGTGGGAAGAAACAGACACAACCTAAGGGCCACATGGAGATCACTGGGTGCTGAGTCAGAAAAGGGAAAGGGGCTGTGGCCCTCTGAGGAATCTGGCCAGGTGAGGGTGGAGACAGCCTTCAGAGGTGGAGGTGGAAAAGCTGAGGCTCTGAGATGCCCCAGACGGTACCATGAGGCTCTTCAGTGCCAATTTCCAGGCTACTGGCCACCCAGGCAGGAGCGGTGCTGTGCGAATTCCCTTCTTGCTGTGCCTCGCTTTGCTCCGTCAAACACAGAATCTAAGCTGTGGAGGGACATCTGGGGGGTGTTAGATTCTAGAATAAACATTCTTCCCATTGCCGATGTGGCCAGTGTCCAAATGGTGTCATGTTAGAACATAGAGAAGAGCCTGACAGGACCCTCAAAGCCAGCATGGTGCCATGCTGAACAGCCAGCCCCGACTGCAGCATCCACTCTGTCAGCGCTGACTTGCTGGTAAAGGCAAACCACATAAGCTTCCATTTCTCTTAACTCTTAGTGTTTCTGATGCTAGAATAAAGCACCATGACCCAAAGCGAACTGGGAATAGAGGCTTTATTCAGCTTATATTTCCAGGTCATCACTGAAGGAAGTAGGCAGTAACTTGGGGAAGGAATGAAGCAGAGCCTGGGGAGGAGTGCTGCTTCCTGGCCCTTGTTTTCTTGTTCCTCAGGCCTTGCTCAGCCTGCTCTCTTTACCGCCCAGGACCACCTGCCGAAGGGTGGCACCACCCACAGAGGACCGGGCCCGCCCACACCAATCACCAATCCAGAAAACACCCCCCAGACTTGCCTACAGGCAATCTGTTGGAGGTACTTTCTCTACTGAGGTTCCTCTTCCCAAAAGACTGGGATCATCACAGAATCCAAGTTTCCCACCTAGCAAATGTGAAGAAAGACTTGCTCATTTCCAGGTTTCCTTGCAGCTCTGAGCACTCAGCTGGTCTAAGTGTTTATGAAACTGGAAGCCCAGAGACCAAGCCTGTATGGATGAGGACAGACAGTGCTCACTGAGCCTCAACACAAAGTCTCATTCTGAAACGTCACCTCACTAGCTTTCTGGGTACAGACTCTCACTGGTGAACTTGGTTTTGCTGTTTGTTTGGAAAGTACTGGGTTCTCTGAAGCTCTGACTTTAATTTTTAAACCTAAGGCAATGGAGTTCCCTATTTACTGCTGTCTTCATTACTTTTCTATTGCATTGATAAGACACCATGACCCAGGCAACTTAAAGAAGAAAGCATTCGGAGGATAACTCCATCATGGCAGGGAACATGGCAGCTGTCAGGTGGGCATGGCACTGGAGAAATAGCTAAGAGCTTACATCTTGATCCACAAGCACAAGGCAGAGAGAGGGGGGGGGGAGAGAGAGAGAGAGAGAGAGAGAGAGAGAGAGAGAGAACGAGAACTAACTGGGACTGATGTGGGTTTTTGAAAGCTCTAAGCTTATCCCCAGTGATGCACCTCCTCCAATAAGGCCACACCTCCTAATCCTTCCCAAACAGTTCCACCGGTGTGGACTAAACATTCAAACATATGAGCCAATGGGGGCAGTCTCATTCAAACTACCACAGTGGCTTTGAGTTTCCTGATCCTAAGAAAGTCTGTCTGTCTCCCAGCCTGTGTGTAGTGTAAGGAGCACAGGTGCTGATCTCTGTGTTAGCGCTGAGAGAGATGGATGCAGGTGATGGTTTCTGACCCATGTGTCCTTCCTAGGTAGAAAGTTTCTGCAGTTTGAACCTGACTCCACTTTGACTCTGGTGCTATTCTTAGAGTGGCCTTGAGCCACAGCAGCTGAGGGACAGGACCGGTCCCAGCTGCCTGAGATACTCACGGTCCTGTCAGCAGTACTTGTCAGCATTGAAGCGGTTGAGCGAAGGCATCCGTGTGTTCCCTAACTACTCTGTTCCAACACATCTTCACTTTCCCTTTCCACTTGCAGATAACAAGACGTTTTAGGACATGCTGTCTTGGAGAGGAGCTAGTACCACTGGGCAGGCCTCTCAGTCAGTCAGAGAAGCCAGGGAGGCATCAGAGACCTCTGCCTTGCATCTCTGTAGCTTTCATGAGACCTTGCCACAGGGAGGCCGAGGCTTAAACTCAGTGAGCTTCCCTAGATACATGGCAACTAGTCCAAGATCAGAGCCCAGGTCAGTCAGTACCACCTCATCCTCCTTCAGCAAGAATCCTGCCAGGGGCAGACAGGTAGTCCCGATTAGATGGCCTTCTCTCGCCATGCTGTAGTGAAGGGTTATGGGAAATGCCCCCTTCCTTTGTGTACTCAGTCAGTAAACAGTGAAGGTGACCTGTCCCCTTCTTTTGGGGACGTTGGGAGGAATTCTCTCCACACACAGCTTTTGTTCTGTAACATGGCAGTGTGGCTTTGCTGTCCGCTAGCACTTAGACCCTTGTACAGTGGCCCGATGGTGACAGAGGTGAGGACGACCCCTCCTGGACACACTCTGCACCGAGTGAGCCTCCCTGTCCCTTCCTCAGCTATTTCCTGGCAAACCTAGCTGCAGATGTCATTGCGGACCCAGGGTTGGGCCTGTCAGGGATCCGCCATTATTTCAGGAAGTGATGTTTTCTCGCTGTTGAAAACATCAGTGTTTAGTATTAATCTTTAAATTGGGGTTTGGCAGAGCCCACACCCTTTTCTACCTTCCTGCTCTAAGCATACATCTTTATCACAGACATAGGCAGCTGTGAGTTCTGTTCTTGGGTCGGTGTTCTGGAAGCAAATTGGCACATTCCAGCACTGGAGACTGTCGTGTTGGCATAGCTGAGGAATCTGATGCTATCAGCCACACACAGGACTGGAGAGGGGTTAGCAGAGAGGACCCTGGAGGCCGCTGAGGTACCAGCTTCCTTTCTCTAACGTGGGGGTAGTGGTCAACATGCCTGCCTGGCGTGCTTGCTGAAGGCCAGTCTTTACACACCATAGAATCTGCTATCTCGGGCTGGAGAGATGGCTCAGTGGTTAAGAGCATTGCCTGCTCTTCCAAAGGTCCTGAGTTCAATTCCCAGCAACCACATGGTGGCTCACAACCATCTGTAATGAGATCTGGTGCCCTCTTCTGGCCTGCAGACATACACACAGACAGAATATTGTATATATAACAAATAAATAAATAAATACTTTAAAAAAAAAAGAATCTGCTATCTCAGACATAACGTGTGTCAGATCTGTAGCGTCTGAAGCGGCAATCAACTGCCTTAACTGCCCGCACCTTCCCCCAGCGGAAGAATGCCTATGCACAGGCTGGACATGCTGGAGCGCCAGACACAAGAGGAAGTGAGGTGTGGCTGGGACAGGATGGGAAAGGGTGACAAAATGTCATAGAGGGTAACTCATGAATGTGAAGTTATAGATCTGTAGCAGAGGAGAAAGTGTTAGTACACTGTAGGCAGGCGATGCAGGAGGACGCGAGGAAGGGACACCGGGGACCTCTGGCAGGGGATTCTGCACCTGTGTGCTTGCCTGGTCCACTGCTGGGCCTGCAGGAGGGCAGTGTTATGTGACCATACCAGAAAGCTTCACGTGGGATGAACCGTGCTCTTAAATTGGTAATCTGTGTGTTTTCATTACCCACTTAGCCGCCCTGCATAGCTGCTGCCAACCACGGTAGAGATGCAGCGGAAATGACTGCTGGTCCTTATAGAACTGTGTTTGTCACTGCTCCTCACTCCGACTCTGTTATGGTTAGAGAGAGGGACACTGAGGAATTAACCATAAATAACTTGTCCTGCACGGGCATTGGTGGCACACACCTATTAATCCCAGCTCTTGGGAAGTGAATCTGTGAGTTCTAGATGAGCCGAGTCTACAAAGTGAGTTCTAAGACAGCCAGGGCTGTAAAACGGAGAAACCCTGTCTCACAAAACCTAAGTAATAATAACAACAACTAATCCCAAGTCTATCAGCTAAGGACAGGCAGAGCCGGGGTTCCATTTGCCCAACCGTCTCAGTATCTCAGGGCTGTTCTTGGAAGGAAGAGGTTTTGATAGCTCCCACCCTATCCATCTGCTTTCTCCTCCTCTTCTATCTGGGAATCTTCTGTTGCAGGGCAGAAGCCACTGCAGACAAGACTGTGCCTATCCTTATGAAGTGTTGGGATTGGTGACTTTCTGGGGTGGAAGAGGCACCAACTACCATCTGATGTGTTCTTGCCTTTCTCCTAACATAATTTGCACGGTGATGGAGATACCTGGGTGATACCTGAGGAGACTCAGGAATTCTGAGTTTGGGGATGAGCCTTATGGGGTGCACCATTGTGCAGGGTAGCAGAGGGAAGGATCATTGAGACCGCCCCCTGGAAGCTGCACTGGGCTGGATAGGCTTACAGCAGGAGTCATACCCCAGGGCTGCAACCCTAATTATTCATGGAATTTAGGCTCAGCATCTGATGTTCGTTTCTATCCGAGTGGCACAGCTGAGTTTAAGACTGTGACTGAATAATGAGACGCTCCTCTAACTACTCACAGAGGGCCCTACTCTAGACCTGGGAGCCCGTGCTACTGACACTGTTTTGGCAGGAAACCCCTTCAAAACACCCCCACCCCACATACACCCCACCCTTGCTTGCATAGCTCACTCTGGTGTGGAGTTCCAGGCTGCTGGCTATCTACCAGCCAGCCAGCTAGCTGAGGCCTTAAGCTGATCTCTTCCTCTCCTCGGACATCTATTCCTCTGTGAAACAGCCACATTGACTCCTCAGAGGGCTCTTTAGCAGGGCTAGGAAGATGCTGCATGAAGTTTTGTCAAGTACTTCCCACGCAATGATGAGGTCATCTTAATGTGGGCCTCAGAACTTGTAACGGGTCCAACCCCAGCCATTTCTCATCTCCTCCCCACCATCCAGAGTGTATGGATCACTCAGAAGCCATGACTAGTACATGATGGAGCATCCTCCAAAATCAGTGCCTCTGTTTGTCTTCCCCTGTCCTTGGAGGAAGAGGAAGGATACTCGGTTCTGGCAAAATTATCCTCATGAAATTCTGAACCCTCCCTACATCTGCTCTTCGATGCTCCACAACAGTGCAGGCACGAGCTTTGTCCATCTACCCTACCCGCCCCCTCACCGCGCCCCAACACTGTGACCTTCTCCAGCAGAGATGAACCTGAATTGCTTGATTCAGTCTCAGCAAGTCCCGGCTGCCATTCCTCAGAGATCCCTGGATCTTGGAGGCTGGCTTCCCCACACCTGATTTATGGCGCTGCTCTGCTCATATTCTGAAGGAAGCACTCTGGTGATGCTGGCACGCAGCAGGCAACAAAGATTTTTAAAGTGTTGCTCTGGAAGCAAAATTGCCCTTCATGCTGTTAGAATAATTATACCCCACTGCATCCCTGCTTACAGCCAAAACAGCAGTAGTGAAACCCAGCTAACGTGGGAAGGCTGGGGCGGGGGCAGGAAGAGAAGAAATGGAGCCCAACACAAGGGAAGCAACAGGAGAGAGCCCATCAGGGCCAGTCTTCAGTCTCACATTGGCCAGCGGCAGCCTCTGGGTGCCCTGTCCCAGCCTTTTCTTCTCCAGAATAATGCACGCTCCCACTGACTGTGGTGGAATGCTAAGCAGAAAGTATGTTTTTTATCATTTTAAGTGTGCAGCCCCAGTCAAGCCAGACGGGGCCATTTTCAAAACTTGTGTTCAAACACAGCTTCAAACCTTTCTAAGTCTCCCTCTCATAGTTGTCTCTCTAGAACACACACCCTCTCCTCCCCAAATCTTTTCCACTGTTTCACACTCTGGCTGCCTGCCCGGAGGCTCCCCCTGGCTAGGTGAGCCTTGGCTGAGCGGAAGGACCTCTGAAGCACAGCAGGTGAAGGGTGACATTGTCTTCTGGCCACCAGCAAAGAGGCCCTGGGAATCCAATATGGCACTTCCCTTGGACTGTGGCATATTACAGAAATTCAGAAGTACACATTTCTCAGAAAAACAGAAGACTCCTTGTGAAGACAATCTGTTTTCAATGTGTTTAATAAATTCCAGGCACCCCAGGTCTAGTAGACCCACCATACTCCTGTCAGCTCGTAGTCTTTTCCGGGAGCAGATGTTTGAGCCAGTGCAGCAGGAACAAGCCTCCTGTCCCCCCTGTGTCACGTCACACCTGAGTTACCTCCTGGGAAGCCAAAGCAAAGCACCCCTTTCCTTTAGCTGAGTCATTAACTCCACTCAGGAAATACTCTTGACACACAATTCACTGGGGTTTTCCCTACTCCCTCTGCCCTTGTGTTAGACACACTTGTTTGTTGATTTATGTAGCATCTTAGAAAGGTTCCGTTTTTTCTTTATGCATATGTCCATGTGTAGGGATGTGCATGTGTGAGTGCAATCTTCATGGTGTCCAGAAGAGGGCACCAGATCCTCCTGGAGCTAGCGTTATAAACCATGGAAGTGTTGGAAACCAAACTCCAGTTCTCTGCAAGAGCAGTAGATACCCTTAACTGCTGAGCCATCTCCCCAGTCCTGATACAACATCTATTTAAGCAGCCAGTATTAATATCTCATTAAAGCCAGTATTAATCCAGAAAAGCAGCAGAAAGTAACAAAAATTTCTGTAGCTATCCTGCATAAAATAAAGATTCTATCTCTGTCTATGTTCTTTTAAAGCATGCTATGGTGACAGTTGATTTAACTCAGTAAACTGCACAATGCTGTATTTATTGAAATGTTATTACCTTGGCCCTGCTTGCCAAGTTCATGGGTAAAATTGTGTCAGCCGGTAAGCTTGACTCATACCCATCGTGGAAGGCTCTGTCTAGAGAAGTCCTTTGACGGCTGTTCAGTTGCTGTCTTGCAAACAATAGAATTATTAATAATGTCTTTGGCTCTTTTGATTTTTTTCCAAGTTATTATTGGTGTACAGGAAACTTTGATCTTTATATGCCATCCATTTGACAATCTTGTTAACCTTTCTTTCTTGTTCTGGTCAACTGAAAACTTACTAAGGTCTCCCAATTAGTCATACCTTCTGTAGATAACAATTTTAAAACTTTGTTTTTTTTAATATCTATTCATTTTATGTTTATGGGTATTTTTCCTGCATGTATATGTGAACTGCTCACATGCAATGCCCTCACATTCAGAAAAAAAATGTTGGAGCCTCTGGAATTGAATTTACAGACAGTTGTGAACCATCGTGTGGGTGTTGGGAACTGAACCCTGGTTCTCTGAGAGAGCAGCCAGTGTTCTAACCACTGTGCTGTCTCTGCAGCCCTCTGTGTAGCTTGTTTTCTTGTCTTATCACGTTGTCTGAATGGTAGTGACCTCACCCACAGCAGATTCCTTGCTTGTCCTTACTGAACTGAGACTTTTGCCATTAATTGATGTCTGCTGGATGTTTTGCTGAGTTAAGGAAGCTTGTTTACAAGAGGTAGGTATGCAATCCAATGGTAGAACTCTTGCTTAGCATGTGCAAGACTTGTGTCCCATCACCAGTACAGCAAAAAAGTTAAAGTGCATCTAAAACGTTAACTGCATAAGAATAAAACCACAAGGCCAGGCATGGTGGCACAGGACTTTATTCCCAATACTCAAGAGGCAGAGGCAGGCGAATCTCTGTAAATTCTTAGCTGTATTGGTCTACATAGTGAGTTTCATGACAAGCAGAGCTACAGTTAGACCTTCTTCCTCCCCAACAGAGTAAAACACAATTCAAGGGCCCAGCAGAAGAGAATTCATGCATATTGAGTTCACTATTCTACATCTAGCCAGCCTGCCCATGGGGAAGCGAGCTTCCCTCACAAGGATCACGAAAATGGCCTGGGGAAGAGTTGAGCCAAAAGGAAAACTGTATCAGAGGTAGTGGAGAACAGGGAACTGTGCATTCAGGCAACAGTGTGATCTCTCAAGTGTAGAAGATGAGAATGTAGAGACAGGTGAAGAAGAAGCAGGAATTGAATACTTAGAATCACAAGTATTGGTGAGCATTGTTCCTTGTTTTGCTAAAAGAATTCAAGCTGTGTATTTAGGCTGGGTACACACACCACAGTAGAGACCTAGCAGGCACAAGGTCACAGACTCAGTACTGCTTCTAAACAAAATAAACAAACAAACCAAACACTTGTTTAAAAGTAATTAAAGCCATTGTTTAGAAAATATAAGACAGTACAATTAAATCTAGGGACAGCAGCAGGGAGAAGCAGATGAACACCGCCTTTCTGCCCAGTACACAGAGAACAGCAAAGTGTCAGCCCTGGGCCACTACATGCCAGGTAAGGGCTCTGCCATGGAGCCAGCACCGCAGCCTGAGATCTATGCATCCAGAGGACAGAATCATTTCCCATCCTGTTCAGCCAGGAATTACAGTCACAAAACAAGCCTTGCTAGTTTTATTGGTCAGGTTTTGGCAAGGGAGAGTCCCCAAATCCCTCAGGGATGCAACCTGGTTACTGCCAGCATGAAACCGAGCAGGGTCTGTCCCCAGTGCCATCTGGCTCCTGAACTCCACAGTCTTTGTTTCCTCTCTTGTCTGGGACCTTTCCTGATGGCAGTATCCTGAGTCTCAGCCATGGCAGGCTGAATGACACAGGCCACACACATTTTGATGGACAGAACAGAAGAGTTTAGGACCTTGGTTTCCGCTCCAGGGAGGCAGGGATGGGTCTGTAACCATCAGCTGCCTGCTCAACCATCCACGTCTCTACGTTGGTCTCTTGCCCTCCCATCGTGTCCCACTGTGGCCAAGACAGGAGGCACTCAGAGGGTGTGTGCACTGGAACAAGTGTGCCCTATGCTTTGGGGCTTTGTGCACAGGCCTCTGGCTAGTGGGAACCTGGGTGACCATGCAGAAGGAACAGGCGCAGATGTGTTAATGCCCTTCCCACCTCAGCAGGCCCAACTAAACAAGCTCCATCTGCTTTGAACGATCAATGCATTTGCCAGAGCCACTCGCAGCAGGAGTGAGGCCCTGCAGGCGGCTGCATGCTCTTCTCTGTTCCAGGCCACAAGAGCCCCAGCTGAGCTGCATGTTTCAGTTGCCCTGCTGAGGGTGGAGGGGGGGCAACCTGTGGGAAATTCCAGGAAATGCAGCCTTTGTGTGCAAGGAGCCCTAAGGACCCTGCAATGCATCTTGGCAAGAACAGCTATCAGACTCCTTTCTCTCTGCTTCTGAGAAACCCCATTGCTCAGTGGGGAGGAGTGGTCTGCATCAGTGCTCAATGGGGAGGAGTGCTCAATGGGCTGCTCAATGGGGAGGAGTGGTCTGCATCAGTGCTCAATGGGGAGGAGTGCTCAATGGGGAGGAGTGGTCTGCATGAGTGGAACAAAGACATGCAAGAAAACCCCCAAACCTTTCTAACTTGTACCCCACAGGACCATATGCTAAAATATGTCCCCCACCTCTGAGTATCCCATTGCCTCCATCAGCCCTTTCACCAGAATTATTTAATCTTTAAAAAGACCGCTGCCATGACAGAGTGGGGGTGGGGCTCCATGGTAGAGCCCTTCTCTAGCAAACTAGACCTAGATTTATCCCATATTTATCCCTTATTTTTAATAAGAAAAAGGATAGGAAAGGAAACCGGCTTCCGTGCCTAGTCCTAGTGAGTGTGCCCCCCGCAGCCAACCCCTGTGCCTGATCTGTAGGTGGCAGGGCACTGCAGGGCACAGCTGGCTCCCAGGGGAGCACTCCAGCTACCTGGGACTCCGTTCATGGGTTACAAGCCAGCTGAGACTCCAGCCTGATTGTCCTGCCCTGGATCTGTTGCTCTAGAAGATGGAGACTACTCTAGATGCAGGGCACCCAGCCCAGGGCAGGTTTTAGAGCAAAAGGGTGAGGGGTGTGGGCATGGGAAACACGGCTCCTATCCACTATCCTGAGAGTGGACACCCCAGAGTGGGAAAGACCAACCTCTCCCTTCATGCCTGACACTGAGCCTTTTGATGAATACTCCTAAATGGGCTAGCTGTTCACCTCAGGAAGATGAAGTCCCTAACTCAGGCCCTGTCCTCCTGTGTGCCTGATTGCTATTGACTGGGATGAAGGGCCTCGGCTGTCACCTGGTCCATGAGCTGCAAGTTCCTGTTCACTGAAGTCTGTCCTGACAACATAGCATGGAGGTTGACATTCAGAGGCTGCCACATGCTAACACTCTTCTCAACACTTCATTGGTGTCATTTTAAGGAACCTTCCCCAGAACCACCCCAAGAATGTACCCAGTTTAACCCAGACCCTGAAGGGTTACATACATACCGGCCAGCTAGCCAGTCCCTCCCTGTGTTGTGAAGCACAGCGGGTGCTGAGGACGCAGGGTGGGCTGAGATTTAAAACGGTGGGAAGAAGGCTCAGTGGGGCTCGGTCCACTCACTCAGCATGGTGTGGTGTGTGCATTCCTGCACTGCTGACGATCAGCGTGTCGTTGCTAAGCACCGTGATACCATGCAAACTCAGAGCCAGCAAAGGAGCCAGGTACATTACCTGCATGGAGAAAACTGGTGTGCATGACACTGGGACCCAGAGAGAGAAGGGCAAAGTAGACAGGAGTACAGATGGGATGCAGAGAGAGGCACAGTTGGTCAGTGGGTTCCCGACAGTGTGCGTGGGAACCTGCTCCTTCGCTTCAGACCTGAGGATGTCAGTCATCTTGGTGCCATCCCCCACACCAGGACCTGTGGGGACCCTACCCACCCTGAGCTTTGCATGCTAACATGGCAGTTTTCACAGACAGAGGGGAAGAGAAGCTCCAGTTTGAAGTGGGAGGACTGGAGTCAAGGCCCAAGACAGAGAATATTGGGGCAGCACCTTTACCCTGGTTCTGTCCTGCAAGCTGATCCAGGGCTCAAGAGGCTGATATGGGTGGGAGCTTCTTGGGGTGTCAGAGAAGGTGATCCCCACTTGTGTTCTTTGCAAACAAGGTCTTAAGCGTCTGTGCAGACACTTCTTATGCCTTGTTCTCCAAGCTGGCTTGTAGAGCCTTAGGAGGGAGGGAAGTGGGGTTCCAGCGCTTCCATCAGTGGCTTGTCCAGCCCTCTGTTCCCTCTTGTTGGAACCAGATGCTATTTGCTGTTTGATCCTGTTCTCCGAGCAAACACTCAGTTCTATAAACTTATTAAAGCAGAAGTGGGTTCTGTGCACATGTGTGCAGGTGCCCATGGGACTCAGAGCCGCCAGATAAGATGCCCTGGAGTTAGAGTTTGGAGGAGCTGGGAGCCACCTGACATGGGTTCTGGGGACCAGTCATGGGTTCTGTGGAAGAGGAGAATGTACTTTTACCTTTAGGCTACCTCTTAGGCCCTAGAAATCTCAGCAGGAAAGACTCATTAAGGGGCCAGTGGAGCTGGTTCCATGCAGAGGCCATTTTTCAAAGCCACAGTTTTTCTTTCTCAGCTCTGTAACCAAAACGTTACCTCAGCTTGGCGCCTGTTGCTTATCAAATTAACGAAGAGAAAGAGGGACAGGAAAGAAACTAGGAGCAGAAAGCTGGTTTGTTTGTAAAACGGGTTAAAAGAGTGTTTATTAAGGGAAACAACTGCCCTCTCATTTTTGCTCTTAAAAACAGGCAGGCTTACTCACTCATATTTGGTTTCTAGCCATAAATAAAGGACATTGAGCCTATAATTCATGTTCCTAGAGAAGCTAAATAAGGTGAATCCAAAGACAAACACATAGGCATCCTCAGGAATATTAACCTTCATCAGGCGATGAAAGGAGACAGAGACAGAGACCCACACGGGAGCACCGGACAGAAATCTCAAGGTCCAAATCAGGAGCAGAAGGAGACGGAGCACGAGCAAGGAACTCAGGACCACGAGGGGTGCACCCACACACTAAGACAATGGGGATGTTCTATTGGGATCTCACCAAGGCCAGCTGGCCTAGGTCTGAAAAAGCATGGGATAAATCCAGACTAGCTGAACATAGCGGACAATGAGGAATACTGAGAACTCAAGAACAATTGCAGTGGGTTTTTGATCCTATTGCACGTACTGGCTTTGTGGGAGCCTAGGCAGTTTGAATGCTCACCTTAGGAGACCTGGATAGAGGTGGGCAGTCCTTGGGCTTCCCACAGGTCAGGGAACCCTGATTGCTCTTCGAGCAGATGAGGGGGGGGGGACTTGATCGGGGGAGGGGGAGGGAAATGGGAAGCGGTTGTGGGGACGAGGCAGAAATTCTTAATAAATAAATAAATTAAAATAAAAAAAAAAAAAAAAAAAAAAAAAAAAAAAAACAGGCAGGCTTTCATGTTACAGCCAGTTTCAGATCTTGGAACTCAGCTTGAGGCGGGTTTCCCACCACTGGGGATGTGTCTCCATGAAGGGAAAGTTGGGATCCACGGACCCAGTGCCTGGAAAAGTACTGCCCAGCAGAACCTGGCCAGCCTCGTGTGCTGGGGAGATACTGCCACACAAGCTGGCATGGCCAAAGCCCCTCAGAGGATGCCCAGCCTGAACAAGTCCAAGTGGCTGGAAAAGTACTGCCCGGCAGAACCTGGCCAGCCTTGTGCCCCAAGGAGAAGTTGTTATATAGGCTGGGATGGTCATGTCCCTGAGTCCAGGTCTTGGCCTTGGCACCTCCTGCCAAGGATGTACCAGGCTGTAATAGATGAAGACCCAAGAGAAAACAACTCTGGGGAAGAGCAGTTAGCGCTGTGTCCCGCCACTGTCAGCTGTCAGTGTGAGCCTTGACGGCCATGGCTGCCTGTCCTGAGACAGGTCTATACTTAGGCATGGGCATGAGACAGCCAAGGTAAAGAAATATGCCCCCAAATTACTCCAGAACACTGTTGCCCTTGGAGCTGTGGCCGTGTGTCTGTCCTTGCATTTGCTGCTCACTGCAGGCCCTGTGTGCCGTGGGGCAAAGGCCGAACCCCAAAGCCACAGTAGCCTGGAGAGCATCAGCCCTTCCTGAATGGCAGCCCTTGATGCCAGGGGGTACGTGCCACTGGACAGGGACCACACACAGTAGCTTCCTGTTTGCTATTTGGGACACTGTATACTCCATGTTAGTAGAATAGGACATGGAGCTCCTAGTGACCCAGCCCTGTCCTCTGTCACCTGTCTCTCCAAACCAGGGGTCCTGGAGCCCACATGGGAAACTGTTATCTCTCAGGGGCTTGGTGGCCATGTGTCCATAGTCATGTTTTCTCATGTAGACCTTCAAAGTCCCCCTGCCCGGGAAGAACAACTTCCCCCGCCCCTCCTGGCTTGGCCCTGACAGCCTGTGCTGAGCTGCCCTGCAAGCTCTTCCTGCAGGAGTCTCCCTAGCCAGCCGCCAGTTCCCTTGGTGTCTTCTTGCTGGAAGCCCCTGCTTCTGTCTCCTTGTAGACCCCTCCTCCAGGAAGCCTTCCTGAAAGGTCAGATTTCTTGGCTGTCCTGCTCAGAGGCCCTCTCTGGGGGCCATGTGGGCATTTCTGCTGGAACTTTCCATTCTCCATGACCTACACTAGCCCATCCCCTGCAGAAGCTTCAGTGAGCACCCAGCCTACTCTAGCTCAGCCTCTTCCTGTACACATCTACAGACCCTGTGGGTGCCCGACAGGCGGTTCATGCTTGGATCGAAGACTTGCCAAGGGAAAGGTTGAGCCCAGAATCTTTGCCTCTCAGTCTCCTGAGTTGTTCACCCCCAAACAGGTGGAGATGTGCTTACAAAGCAAGGGCTCCATGTGGCTTGTTGTCAGACTAGGGAGAGCGTGTATGGGAAAGCAGCTCCTGTCTGGAACACCCGGGCGGAAGTCAAAGGGGAAGCACAAAGCCTCTCTGAGAACTCCTTTCTGCAATGATGGGGCCTGCCACCATCAGCAGGGCCATGTGGTGCTGTGGTGGCCATGGGTGCCTGTCCTGAGATGTCTCTAAATTTAGGCAGGGGCATAAGACAGCCAGGGTACCCTCATGTCGCTTCAGAACACTGCTGCCCTTAAGCTGTGGCTTTGGCTCTCTAGAGAGCTATTCTCAATTAATGGCTTCCCAAGAACCTTCTGGAGCTCTGGGAACTGCCCTGGCCCCGGGGATCCTGCAGCCTCCCCCCTTATTCTAATGATTAAAGACACACGCACATGCGTGTGCCCACACATACGAAGTCAAGACTTCCCCAGCAGGGAGAGGATGATTGCATGAGGAGGAAGGAGAGGCCCTCAGGATCCAGCACAGTCGAAGGTCCCTGCCCCACAGAGGCAGGATGCCTGTGAGGTCTAGATGGCTATGACTAGACAGGCCAGCCTTGGCCTCTGAAGCCAGACAAGCAGGATGGTAGAGAGCTGAAGTTGTGTGTTGTAGATAGTTCCTTAGAGCGAGTGAGACAAAACCCATTGTCTTTGAAGATCGCTGCTGAGCACGACGCCCCACAAGTCGTGTCCTCTTCAGCCCCTGCCAGTCTTGGCTCAAGGAGACTGAGGCACAAGGACCAGGAACTCAGTCTCCCTGGCCTCACCCAGCAGCTGCGCTCTGACCCCGCTATGCTGCCCTGGGAAGGAGGCTGGAGCTGGCATAGGTCTTCTCCTTCCCAGGCTCTTTGTCCAGAAGAAAGGGGAAGAAATCAGAACTTTCCATTTCCCGAGCAAAGGGCAGGGGTTTGTGCACACCTCGGGAGGATGTTTTTGTTCAGGGAGGTCATTGCTGTCTGCTTTCAAAGTAAGCACTCCTGTGGTAACCCTCAGATAGGGAGCATCCTTGACATCCTGCTCCCTGGCCTCGGGATTCTCCGGCATGGACCAGCTGCTGTAAGCTAGCCTAGGGCCGCCAGGACCACCCTGCTGGTGTTGGGCTGGAGGCCCAGCTCCAGGGCTGCTGTGCGAGGCTGCTTACCTTCCACTCCCTGGGCTCACAGAAAGCAGCAACGCTGGCAGCATGTTTTCTCAAGTTGTTGAGGCTTGTGTTCAGCACAGATTTTCCTCCCTAACCCTAGGCTTGCTGCTAAACAAGCCCCTGTGCAGTGAAGGCCGCCCACAGCACACTGCGACCCAGTGCCTGTCATGCCCTCCCTATATAAGTATCAGTGGCTTCCACTTGGGATTAGTGTTGTTTTCAGTTTGGGGACTTTCTTAGTGTGCTTTCTGTTGCTGTCACCAAAGACCCCCCAAATGAGTTGTTGCTAAAGAAGAGATGTTTCTCTAGCTCCTGGTTTTGAAAACTGGGAAGTCGGAGTGGTAAGGCTGTCATTGTACTGGAGCATGTTGAGGCAGAACGAGGTGTGAGTTCTTCTTGTCCTGACTACCTCATCTAATCTTACCGATCCCCCAAGGTTTCCACCTGCCAGTACTGCCACACAAGTGCTGTGTGTTAGCCAGGCACATACTGAACACCTCTGACACCATCAACGTGGGCGCTTTGGGGTTACTCCCCAGCACCTGGACTTTGGGGAACACACTGAAACCACAACAGAGCTTTTGGAAACCTCCCAGTGCGTGAAAGCCTCTGAGTAGGCAGAACCTAGTGGTCAGTGGTAAGGGACTGTCAAACCAATTGCTGCACACACCTGCAATCCCAGCTTCCCAGGATGTTGAGGCAGGAGGATTGTTTGAGCTTGGGAGTTCCAGGCTATTCTGAGCAACATGGCAAAAGACAGGAAATGGAGCCTCAGTATGTAGCCCTGGCTAGCTTTGAACTCTATAGACCAGGCTGGTCTCAAATTCACGGAGATCCACCTGCCCCTGCCTCCCAAGTGCTGGATTAAAAGTGTGTACCACCACACTTGGCCTTTTGATATCATCTTTAAGAGAAAAAAACATTTTTTATTTTGGTGGTATCCAGTTGAATTTTTTTCTTTTCTGGCTCCTGTTTTTGTTGTTGTAAGAATATTGTACCCACTGTGAGACTCAAATTCTGTGTTCTCTGTAGACACGTGACAGCCAAGCTTTGCACATGGCTGTGCCTAAGCTGCTCTTGCGTGTGGTGTGCAGTGTGTGGCAGCGGTGGCAGCTATGGTGTCTGGTCCCGCCAGAACTGTTCACTCAAGCTTTTTGCCTTGTTGAATTCTGTGGCACCTTCGATGGAGGTTAGCTGTCCCATCTCCCTGCCTTGCCGGACGTTATTTCTCTGGTCCTCAGGAGGAATCCAGGGCTGGTACACAGTTGATCGCACTGCTCTGTGTTTCCATCCTTACCTGGATGCCACACTGTCTGGTCACTGTAATCTTAGGGGCTTTAGGAGGCCCGTGTCTGTTCTGTGCCTTTGTGGTGGTCAGCCCAGGGGCAGAGCCCTGGGGACTCTGATGGGGGGTGCAAGTCTGTTAGCACAGCTTTCCCTCGGGACTTGGGCCCCTTGTCCTTAAGGTCCCCTGTGGTACTGTACATCAAGTATCAGAATGAGCTCCCAGGAAGCCTGTACATGGGCATACCCTTCCCAGAGCTCTGAGGGCTCTCCTTCCCTCCCTTCTCCCACACTCTCCAATGGTAACCCCAAAATCCCTGTGAGGCAGAGGGCAGGCCATGAATGTGCCTGCCCCTTTAAAGTTTTCTAAGGAACCCAAAATCAGAGCTACATAATGGAAACCACTTTGCAGCCTCCAGCATGGCCATTTATCTCAATCACCAGTGCATTTAAGATGTGGGCCAAACATATAAATCATATCTTGAAAGAAAGTATGTTAGTGCCACAAAAATTACCCTGTATTCTTACCACCTAATTCAAAAAATGTGTTTTGAAGCTTAGGGGAGTGCAAACAAGCCCAGGCTGTCCGTCTTCCCACACATCCCACCTCCAGGCCAGACTCCACAGTGGAGCTGAAGCGGTGATTGGCACACCCTGGTGAGCTGTGTCTAGCCTGCTCTTCTAAAAGTCAGTGAAGGTCAAGCCCGAAGGTGGTCTGTTCCGTCGTCAGTCTCAGCTCAGTGCCTCTCACTTAAGGTGACAAACACTGGAGAGCTCCTTCTCTGACACCCTGGGGAGGGGACAAACACATCCGCACCCTGAGGCCCAGCTTCTAAACTGAGGTAAAGAGGCAAGAGTGGGCAGGGGTTTGGGATTTGAGGGTTTCCCATCTTGAAACTCCATGGTTCCATTTGATTCCATGTTTGCTCAGCAGTTCCTGGGAGGGTGAAACTCATAGGTGTGTGTGTGTGGACCCTTCCTACAGACAGGGACCCAGCCCCAGTTCCTGGAGCTACCCTTTGCACACACACACACATGCACATGTGTATACACACACACACACACACACACACACACACACACACACACACTCTATGCTTCTGGCCTAGGAGTGCACTGAACACTGTGAAAGCATCAAAGAAAACTGAACTCACACCTGGGGTCCCAGCAGCAGGAATCTTGTTCTCACTTCTTGGCCACATCTTGTACTTTTGTTACCAAGCATAGGGTTGATTTTCTCTGTTTCTCTAATTCATTCACGAACTTATTTCATACCCTTAAAACCTGCGTGCAAACAAGTCTGAATCCCTTCCTATGCCTGCAGACAGACCTAGATCCCTTCCTGTGCCTGCAAACAGGCCTAAATCCCTTCCTGTGCCTGCAAACAGGCCTAGATCCCTTCCTGTGCCTGCAAACAGGCCTAGATCCCTCCCTGTGCCAGCGGGGCAGGTTCTGGCCCTCCTTGAAGTGGGAGGCAGAGGTTCAGGCCCAGGCTCATGAGACCTACCTCCCCCTCCTCTCCTTTCCACCCTGACCTTCGTGAGACAGTGTCCCTACCTTAGAGGGACAGTTGGGACCTCCCTGCCAGAGAATCTGCTAGAATGTGTGTAGGTCTCCAGGTGTGGGGAACTGTCACGGTCCCTTGTTTCCTCTACATCTCTGTTACAAGAATAACAATAAACAGGTTCAAGCGGAAGGTTCTGGAAGGAGCTAGCTGTCTTGGTTAGGGCTTCAGTTGCTGTGATGAAACACCGTAACCAAAAAGCAAGTTGGGGAGGAAAGGGTTTATTTGGTTTACACATCCACATTAACGGAAGCCAGGGTAGGAATTCAGATAAGACAGGAACCAGGAGGCAGTAGCTGATGCAGAGGCCATGGATGGGTGCTGCTGACCGGCTTGCTCCCCATGGCTGCTGGCTCAGCCTGATTTCTTATAGAACCCAGGACCACCAGCCCAGGGATGACAACACCCACAATGGGCTGGGCCCTGCCACATCAATCACTAATTAAGAAAATGCCTTACAGGCTTGCTTACAGCCCCGGCTTATAGAGGCATTTTCTCAGCTGAGGTTCCCTCCTTTCAGATAACTCTAGCTCATATCAAGTTGACACAGGAGCTGACATGAGATTACCCCTCAAAACTGACTTTGTTATAGGAAGTCTCTCAACCATGAGGGGATGAGCTACCCTTGAAGTAAGGAGAGCAGCCAAGAGAACATCACACCAGAGACAGCATGGGGGGATGAGATGGAGAGGTAGATGGGGGGGTGAGAGAGATGGGGAGGAAGATGAAGAGAAAGATGGGGGTAAGATAGGGGTGAAAATGGGGAGGAAGAAGGCCTCCCTTCCAAAACCTGGCAAGCAGGCGAGAAGCTCCACACGCAGAATGACAGGGTCCTGAAGGGAGAGACAGGCCCTTCAGTTTGCTCTTGGAAACCCCAAGAACAAAGGAGGTTTTCTTTTTCTTTTCTTTCTTTCTTTCTTTTTTTTTTTTTTTTTTTTTTTTGATTTTTCGAGACAGGGTTTCTCTGTAGCTTTTTTGGTTCTTGTCCTGGAACTAGCTCTTGCAGACCAGGCTGGCCTCGAACTCACAGAGATCCGCCTGCCTCTGCCTCCCGAGTGCTGGGATTAAAGGCGTGCGCCACCACCGCCCGGCACAAAGGAGGTTTTCTGATGTTTAAAGGCTTTCAGTGGGGTAGAGGGACGTTGCATACCAGGGGATTCCATCTGGCTTAGTCTACCTGTCTAGGGGCACAGGCTCTAAACTTACCATGCAGTTGCAAGGGGGCAGGGCTGTCTTACTCACAGCCAAAAGTGGTCTCCTGCCAGGGACCAGGAGAGAAACTGCAAGGAAGCAGCCAGCTAGAGGGTCTTTGATAGCTCCCCTCCCCCAGCACCGTCCCCAACCCCATGGCAACCCCCAGTTAGAACTGACAAACAGTTGGTGAGTAGCTGCAGGTATACTCAGGGATACGGCCTCCCTTTTCTCCTTACTGACCCCACCACATGGAGAGGCCTACATGGCAGAGGGAAGCCTTTCTTCTCTCCTGCTCTGGGCATGTTGGACAAGCAGGCCTGTGTGTGTCCTACACTATTGCAGCTTTACCTGTAAGACTGTCCCAGGGGTTGTAGAGACCCAGGGACAAAAAATCCTTTGCCTGCTTCTCAGATGGGCATCAGGAGGCTACGCAGCACCCACAGCCAGCCCTGCCCCTCAGTTTCCAACCTCCCTAGGCTATGGCCTCCACCACCTTGCTTCCTGCCTGCCCTAGTTGGCCTAGGATGTCATGGGCCATGCACCGACCCACAGTCGGCTCACTCTTGGCTTAGGCATTTTGTCTTGGGAATCCCTTCCTGGTCTTGGTGCTACCTGCTGACAGAAGCCCCCTAAACCTATGACTAGCTGCCTAGGAGGGTCTGTGAGGGATGGTGGCACACAGGAGAAGGATAAGCGGGGTTCATATTCCTCAGAACATGTGACAGACCTTCCAGCCTCCCCCAGGGGGTCTAGTTCTTCCTAGGGAGTCTGTAGAGGAAGCTCAAGCCAAGATCTTTACCTGGTCCCAACACAATCCACCCCTGCTCCTGACCCTCCCAAAAGAGGGATGTGTTATAGGGGGTGGGAAATGGGCCATGCAGAGGCCCACAAGGCATAAGGAGTGCCAACCCCAACTTTCACTAGCTGCAGTGTGGTTTAAAATGTTTACATTAGCAAGTGAACACATTTAACACACCCCAAAATACAATTGTGCCATCCCTGGGTTATGACAGTTTGCATGGAAGAGGCCCCTCGGCCTATGGTGTGCACTGCGGTGTGGCCCAGAGCGGACCCAGGCTGGAACTGGATGCCAGCAGCTCCTTTCCAGAGGCTGTCATGCCTGTGCTGCAGCTGGTACACCTTGATGCCCTCTGGAGCTGTAGTTCAGGCAGACATCCTCCCCGGCACTCAGCCTGACCTCCTGTCTTTCCATGCAGAGCTGGGCTCCTGCCCTGGCCACCTTCAGTTGAGACTGTGATGTGAACGTGTAAGCCAAATAAGCCCTTTCCTCTCCACGTTGCTTTTGGCCCATGGAGTTTTACCACAATAGTAACCCTAACTAAATACATGTGTGTGGTGTGTGCGAGTGTGTGTAGATGTATGTGTGCACATGGAGGAAGCAAACCTTCCGCCTCACTCACAGACAAGGAGGTCTCTGTGTCGGCCACTTTGTACAGCAGGCTAGCCCAGGAGTTTCTGGTGATGCTGGTCTCTACTTCCCACCTCTCCGTAGGAACATGGGTCAGACACATGCCACCATGCTCAGCTTTACAAGGGCTCTAGGGACTTGAACTCAGGTCTTCATCTCCTCAGCCCCTTCTGTGGTTTGATTGGCTAACAAGTGTCCACTGTGAAGCATCTGTTCCATTTTTTTTTTGCCCATTTTTAAGAAGAGTTCTTTACACTAACTCCTTTTATATGAAATAATTCTCTCCTAGTTTGTGATGGCCTTTTTGTTTTCAAGCATGAACTTTTTAATTCTTGTTAAAACCAACCAAACAAACAAACAAAACCTCTATGGTACCTTTCTCTTTAGAAAAAGAGTATAGAAACTTGCTATGGTGGAAAGAATATGTCTGTAATCCTAGCACTTGGGAGGCTACGGCAGGATTGCATGGCTGTGAGTTCGAGGCTAGTCCAGGCTGTAGCGTGAAACTTGGTAACAGTACTATGCCAGCACCAAGCATTAACATTTAAGCAGACCTCTGCCAACTCGCCATCTTCTTTATTCACACAGAAGACAAATGGGAGGCTGGCTAGGCCAGTGCTGCCCTGGGTGCTGTATGAACCCCACCAATGGACATGGCCAGGCTGCCCTAGTAAAAAGGTCCTCCATTGTCCCTAGGAGTTGGGTCTGGAAGACCCCCAGTGATGTCATAGTGAGCCCTTTGGTTGGCTTGCAGGAGCCTCTCCAAGAGTCAGTCAGTGCCCACAGCAGCCCCACTGGTCACAACCTTTAAACTAAACAGCTGGTCCAGGAGCAACCATGCCAAGTCTACCTGCCCATGCACAGAGGATGCCACTCAGCCAGGAAGGCTGGGCAGAAACTCCAGAGCTCATCTTCCATCCTCTTGGTCTGATACCTCCAGCCCCAGTCCCCTCCTCAGCGTTCCTTCCTCCATGCTGGCTCCCCAGCCTGGCAGCTTGTTGGCTGTGTGATCTCAGGCAAACTCTGAGCTGTTTTCCTCCTTACTTCACTGGCAGGAGTGAGGCATTATGGGAGTATTAGCTCTGGGTCTGCACACAACCCATAGCCCAGGCATCTGTGTAAATGTGCGTCTGGAATGGGCCAGGGACTCATGCTGGGATTTTGATGGTTCTATTTCCCCATCCATCAGCCTGCACATCCAAAAGACCAGGTCAAGAGCTCTTACATGCAGGCAGCTATGCTACCTGCCTCACGAGGCCAGGCATCACTCTGAAGGGACCAGAGACACAGTGCCCAATAATACAGGTGGCAAGTTCTCTTGCTCTAAGGCAAGGGCCTGTGTCGAAATAGAGAGACAGTATGGGGACACTGCCACCTCTACTCGAGAGGGGAAGTCACCTATGTTGCTGTCTACCTCCTTGACAACCAGCACTGCTGTGAATGTTTAACTTGGCCAGACCTCCTGCCTCCTACCCACAAGCCATCCCTTTCCTGGGCTATGCAAGGGCTGAGGTAGCCTTGTGTAACCCATTCTAGGAATTGTGGGAGGCTGAAGGCATAGCTTCAGGGACCAGCTCTCTGGGGACCCTTAGGGTACCTAGGGCACCAGTCTTGGGACCTGCCATGTTGTCCTCGGGCCACCTCTCTGCAGGACTTTTGCCAGGAGTTACTGGGACAGAGGCCTGGAGCGGGTTCCCTCCCCTGCTCACACCCTCAGGCTCCCCAGGGATACAGAGGCAGGATCTGGTAGTCTCTGTCACCCTGCCTAGGTAACCTGGGGTTGCTGGGGTAGGGCTCTTCTGAGTGACAGCCAGCTCCCTTGCCTGCACTTGGCCTAAGTAGTGTGGACGGTGGGACAGCACAGGTTCCCAAGAGCTCCTGCCCCCTGACAAGTTCAGCTGGACAAGCTGACTGGGCCAATAGTGCATGCTGCAAAGGTCAGGAGCTGGCGGGGCACACTGGGGATGTGGGAGAGGCTGAAGGGAGGGGCTGCTGCAGTTCTCATCAGCTCGTCCACTGGCTTTGAGGAAAGGAAGAAACTTGAGGTTTAATCCACTGAACAAGAAACACAGGGCAGCTCTGCAGAGGGGAATCCTGTGTTGGGAGGCACACACAGTGTTTGTGGGAGGGTATGCTTCTGTTGTCATGAAGCTGTAGTTGGGGAATGTCCCCTCAGTTCAGTATCTCCCCTTCTCCACACAGATCTGGGACATGAGTGATGAGGAGACCATCTGAGGAACCACAGCTCAGGAGTGTTCGGGCCTCGGCGCAGGACTGTTCCCCAGGACTGGCCATCTGGGCCCTGCCACCTCCCTGGTTCTGATTCCTACTCCCCTGAGGACTAGGGGTACCCTCTGCTGCCCAGTTCTGCTCTTTCCTGCAATAACAACTTTGGCATTGCCACTGACTGGGGGTCCTTCCATGCGCATTGATCTTTTCCTCTCCTGCTGTCCAAAGATTCCCCTGGGATCTTCTCACCTGGGCCCAGTAGGAGTGAGGGAGCATCTGACTCCGCATAGATCAAACAAGATGTGCTAGGAGCCCCATGTTGAGTACTGCTGTGGGCCCTGGCAGCACCACACTGGCCCACCCTCAGCTGCCGGCATGTTGTGGTGCCACCCTGCTCCAGGGATGAGGAGAAGCTCTTGCCACGGTGCTGGTGGAAAGCAGGGCAGAGCTCTGCCTGACTGGTGTGCAGCTGGACCACAGGCAGGTGCTTCTCTGCGGCTGCTACTGGGGCAGGGCTAGTTTTCCTCCTCATTCCGGTAGGCCCTTGGTAACTGTGGTCACCCTAAGTAGAAGTGCTCTTCCTAGCAGCCCCCCCTCCCACACTTACACATCTCCCACGCTTACACATCTCCCACTTGGGTCATGTCGAGAACAGAAGCCCATACATGGCTGACTTCAGCAGACCCTGGCTGGCCTAAGGTAGAGGCTGCAAGAGGTAACCCTGCCCACCTGCACAAGGATTCCCAGAAACAGTCAGGCCTGGGCACAGGGCGGCACCACATGCCACCCTAGGATGGAAGAATCACACAAAACCTTGGTTTAAGAGCACTTTATTATTGTTCTTAAGGCTACCTTTTAAGTACAAAAAAAAAAAAAAAAAAAAAAGATGGCCTGCCAAACCTTTTTTTTTCTTCTTCCAGGAAAAACAGGCCACAGAGAATGGTATATTACAGATTTACAAACATAGAGAGGGGTCAGCATGCACATGGGTGGCTTGGTTCTGGGGAAGACACAAGCTCCTGCCCAGGCAGGATGGCGCACCCCTCCGCTGACGTGTGGCATTCCCCTCCAGGACACAGCCTATTCCAGATAGGTCGGTGCCCCAGAGACCCAGTCACCCCCACTGCCACCCCTACCCCAACAGCAATGACCCGTTCACTGACGGGTGTCTGAGGCCTGTTGCCCACAGAGCCAGTCCGCGGTGCGGTTGTTTTCCTGTGACAACCTCAGTAGCCTGTAGAATAACAAACTAGTGGCTATGAATGCGGACAGTGTTGTCATGGTGTAACTGTGTACCTGCACGATTACAGACACACCTACGACAAAAAAAGATCAACTTTTTTTTCCCAAACAACAACAACAAAATGATTACGATAGGAAAGGGGAAAAATTAAATAGCTACATATCATTAACAAATTAATTGTTCTTCAAAAATACCTACAAATTTCTCTGTACACTCTTTACGCACAGCGTAATGATGGTCTTTAAAATTACCTATATAAAAAAAAGTGTTCTCAACAATTCTTTTTTTCCTACAGAAAATATAGGGGCCTGAATGCCAAGCTTGGAAGCCCAGGAGAGTGGAGTGAAGTGTGCGGGGCAGGAGGGCTGTCCACTTTTGTGAAGGCCAGTAGCCACCCTGTAACTCGGGTATCAGTCCCCATTTTTCCACCCTCGCCTGTTTCCCAAGTTCAACACCTAACCTGTTTTCCTCCTGCTGAAAGTCAGCCCCATGGGCTCCCCTGTGCAAGGAGTCCGTAATGCCTTGTTGAGGAGGTGGTTCTAGCCAGGTGATGTCCTAGCCCTCCTCGAGCGGGACAGGGGACAGAAAAGCTCACGGCCGGGAGGAGCAGCTGCTGTGGGGCATCCCCAGCCCTGTCTGTCCTGCTTGCTTCTAATGTCTAGTTAGTAGCTATTAATAGAGCGGGCACTAGTGATGCAGGAATAACTGTGGAGTTATTATAGAGGAATGTGTACAGCCTTGGCCCCGGCATGAGAGGAAGCGCACGCAGCCCCGTGTTGCAGATGTCAGGCACCTGCTGTTTGGCCAGGAGTTGGAAGGGAGCAGTCTGCACGAGGAGCCTAAAGACATGAACTCAAGTCCCCCGCCCAGGATGCAGAAAAATCAGCAGCAATGGGCTCCCCAGCCTACCACACCCACCGGCTGTGCACTCCTTCTCAGAGTGAAGTGAGCATCGACTACACCCCTCAGAAGCACAGCTGTACCAGCAGTGAATGTATCTAGAACTGTAACTGACGGGATAGGCTAATGCCGCCGCCAAAAAGCCAGTCAGTGCTACAGTCTGAGCTTACAGTCAATAGAAACCAGCTATTTTTCGTATTAAGACATGCACCATGTCAGAAGCACTACGGAGTCCTCCAGCCTTTGCACTAACCTCACCAACTGCAATGTTCAGAAACGGTAAATGCCCATGGTCAGGGGGAACCTGCAGTCCAGTTGTGAGCACCTCAAGACTAGAGAGAAAGACCTAGAACCTGCTAGAGACCTTCTAAGTTCAGCAACAATGCAAGCACACATGATCAGAAGTGTTCCCTAGCAGTTTGCCCTTGGTGCTGGCATCGCAGACAGTCGCCCAACAGGCAGCCCTGCCCTCCATAGTGCAAATCAGGACAGTTCTTTTCAGGCAGACACATGTACACACGGACTGAACTGGACCCCAGGAGGAAGCCAAGCCGTGCACACCCAGTCTCAAAAGCTAAGAGCACAAAGCGTCCGGATCCCCATGTCTTCATGGCTTGTGACTAGGAAAGGGCCGCAGGGTCCCGGCTGCCAGGTGGCAGACCTGCAGAGGTTTCTTTGGTAACCAGGACAGGAAGCAAGGATGCTCTGCTGGACCGATGCTCCATGTTGTTCCTGTTGCCATGGTGAGACCCCTTGTACGAACACCAAAAAGTACAAAACAGAGTAGAACAAAAGTCCAGACAACATGGTTTTGCGAATAAACCACCCTCCCACCCTCCCCCTAAGATTTTTTTTTCCTTTCTATTTTTTTTTGTTTTTTGTTTTTTTGCTTTTTGTTTTTTGAAGCACTGACTGTTGAAAGCTCAGGCAAACCATGCAGATCCTTGTGTGGCTGGAGGGTGGAGCCCCCTTCAGGAGACCACAGAGGGGGAGTGACTATGGCTGACCATGTGGGCAGTGGGGCTGGCAGGCTGGCCCCGGCGGGAGGCTGACTCTGGGCTGCTGGAAGCGCTGTCCTTGGCCGCTTTGATCTGAAGCCATGTGTCACCTAGTGCTTTGGCAAAGTGGTCATCCACAGAGCCAGTGATAGACACCGAGTTGGGTGCTGGCTCTGGTTCCTTGTAGTTCTTGCCCAGGCTCCGACGGAAGTGCTCTTCCACCACAGGGTCACAGGTGGCAGTTGCTGCAGAGGGCGGATCAGAGGAGAGGAGGCTGCATCAGTGGGCCAGGGGACCCTAGTCAGTGGTACTTATGCACCCTGGGTGGAAGGTGAATCCAGAGTGTCTTTATGGCACTAAATGACAGTGGTGGAGCCTATCTCTGTCATCTGAAGCCCGGAGGGGCCAGGGACTAAATGTCCTTAATTCCTTCCCACCCAAGGCATGGCCGGTTCAAGATACACGTGTGCTCAGAGCAGTGTTTTTAAACTACACACTAAGTGAATTTTAGGGAGAGAAGTTACAGCTCACAGCTTAATCCAGGGTTCCCACATGCACCAGGCTTTGGTGGAAAACTCACCACTGGGTGGTCTTCGGTAACTGGCAGACCCGGGTGCAGAACAGCCACTGTGCGCAATGGGGCAGTGAGAGAGGTTGCAGTTGCGGGCGCCTGCAGATGCGCAGGTGATCACGGAGGGCCGGTTCTGCAGGAGGGAGAACAAGTCAGCTCCTCTTCATCCACCGACTAGGCTGGGCAGCTGCTGCCAGAGGGCCCAGCTCCTCTTGACAGGAACCTCCCTGCATTCAGTTGCTCTTGGAGCCCACTGTGCTCCAAACAGCACATCCAGGGGGAGAGACTAGATGCACTGGGGTCCCCACCCCTGCCTGGCACCTGCAGGTGAGCCGCCCCTGACACACAGCATCTCCCTGGGGCCAGGCCCCTTTCTCCTTATCAATGAGTGCACAAACACCCACTGGGAACCTAGGAACCGCAGGCCCAGCATGGGTCACACAGAGCTGCACATGGTCTCTGTGCTTTCAAAGCCTCTTCACACAGTTTCTGTCAGAAGCCTCACCCTTTGTTGTCTCTGGGGCTTGCTGGGTGTGGTGCTAAGGTAAGACATCCCTCTACCTTTCTGCTCTTTGTGAGACAAGGTAAGGTCTTATGAAGTTGCCTTCAACTTGATCCTCCTGCCTCAACCTCCCAAGTAACTATATTATAAATCTGAATTACCAGATCTGGCCTTGTTTTTTAAAAAGTAATAATTTTGCCAGGCAATGGTGGTGCATGCCTTTAATCCCAACACTCTGGAGGTAAGCAGATCTAAGTGAGCATGAGTTCAAGGTCAGCCTGGTCTACAGAGTGAGTTCCAGGACAGCCAAGACTACACCAGAAAAACCCTGTCTCAAATGCCCCTCTCCCCGAAAGAAAGAACTTTTTTTCTTCAGTAATAATAAAAAAAGGCCTGTGTCCTAATCACAGGTTTGTGACCAATGACTATAAGATACAAGCCCAAAATAAAGCCACTGACATTTAACTTTGTGAAACAGTACTGGGTAAGCACAGGCCTCTCAGAGTGCCAGGGAAAGGGGGGGGGGGGGGGAGGGGGACGACACAAGGAGAAGGGAGCTCCCTCATCAAGATCAACCCTGTACTGTGCAAAGCAGCGAAGCCTTAGGAATGGAAGAACCCAAGTCCCTTCAAACTTCAGAACTTCTACTCAGGGTTTCCATGCAGCTCATGGTCCCCTACACCCAGCCTGACCTGGTCACCTCTGGAAGAGAACCAACCATGCTGCTTGACATAACAACATACACACCTGCTGCCGCTCCACAGCCGACCTGCCGGTGTCACTGCTGTTCTTAGTCAGCGCAAGAGGCTGCTCCATGAGGCCAGGGAGGGATGCATACAGGTGGCCACCATGCAAGCTCACAGCCGGAGCTGCAGCCCGCTCAATGGGACTGCGGCTCCGTTCCCGGGGATCTCGGCGGCAGTCTCCGTTGACGGTCTTACTCCTGAAAGACAGGGGCATGCTTAGGGGGGTGACTGGCAAGGGGGCTCTGGGGAGGAGCCATGCACTTCCCCCTGATGTTTCCGAGACATTCCTACACCGGTGTTAAGGGTAGGACCAAAGGATAAGTTGAGGAACCAGGCCCTAAGTGTAGGAGAAGCAACCTTTGGAGCCAAAGTTGGCTTTGTGACCTCCCTCCTTCCCTTCTGGCAGGCATGTCACTTAGCAGTGCTGCCTGCCTGCCTACGTACGAGATCAACTCGTGCTCAGTTTGACCACCAGTGGTCATTGAGGTAGGATGGGAATGCTGAGGACCAAAGAAACCTGACCCATGCTCTGAGCCAGTTCTGATGCGAAGCCATACTGGTGCCTACTCCTCTACGTAGCAGTGCCCATTACCACCTCTGTCCAGATAGGGCACCAAGACAGTGGGGAGCCAAGGGACTCTCTCATCCACTGATGACCAGTGACCTCCTCTGTATGGGTCTGCTTCTTATTAGTGTAGAAGATGGCAATCAGTCGGCAGCACTGTACCCAGAAACCACAGCAGCAGAAGACAGCAGCTTCCCTGAGCAGAGCATGAGAACCCACAAGACCCAGCTTACACAAACTGTTCCAGGCTCAGCTCTGTCCTCCCTCCATCCCACTGACTCTAGAACCATCACCAGTGCTGTCCACTTAGGGTCTGTCCCTTTTTTTTAACCAGGTGCCAGAGTGAGCACTTTAAAATTGAAAGGAGACTTCAGAGCCCATGTTTGGCCTGCTCTTTACCACCAGGGAAGCGGGCCATGTGTACTTGGGCTTTGAGCAGGAAGCAGCCATGCCTGCATGCTGGGCCAGCCAAATGCAACATGCTAATATTTAGTCACACACCACATACACTGCATGCACACACACCCTCCATGTGCGCACACACACACTCCACACGTGTGACAGTCATACTGTAAGACAGGACACAGCACCACCTTTATCCCCTGAAGGCCTCTTATGAAACTGCCCTGCAGGACACCGACAGGCTCACCACTCCCGCCATTCCCCGACCTTCTGTGTTCATCTCAAGGCCACCTTTTTATTAAGCAAATATGACTTGACAGAGCTCCTTTCAAGTCGCAGCAGCCAGCACCTTTTCCATTAACTCCGTCCCCAACTGCCTTCCCATTTTTACCTCTGGCTCTGTGCCACAAACTCTTTAAGCTGTACTGTAGCAACAACTGTCCACCTGCCATCCGCCGGGGAGGCTGCGCCATATTGTGCTTCTCTGAATGTACATTGGCCCTGAATTCCAGGCACTTGTGCGAGCCCTCAGGGCAGAAGCCACCACACCATTGCTGATGGCTTTTGCCGGTCCTACACTAGCACTGAAAGCTCTGCGGAGACAAAGTCCTGCCTGTCTCGAGTTACAGACCACCTGCACAGGGAAAGGAAGACATCAGATGCACAACTGGGATGGGCAGACTCATGGGGAGCCAAGACTGGACCAGTGAACTGCAGGGCACCGGCAGCCTTCAGATGGACTCTGCACTCCCGGGGACTCAAGCAGCAGACACTAACAAGGGCGGGAAATCACAGGGAGCACTATGGTTCCCAAATGAACCTGCAGCAGGCAATGGATACAAAAGGAGGTACAATGGGTACAGCACACGGCAAGACAACTCAGGCAGGCTAGCATCTCTTGTCCCCTGGACCTCCAGGTCACCAGTCCTTACCATCTTGGATCCCCACAGCACTCTTACATGGCCAAGCACAACCTCAATGATGAGATACAGAGGAGCACAGAATGAGGGGGCACTAGCAGGGGCCTTCAGGACTCAATACCGAGGAAGTCGTTCAGTTGGCACTGGGCATGATACATCATACAAAATCACGGAGCTCAGAACAAGCCTGGGAACTTGCTGGTTAATTTTAGTAAAATTACACACCACTCATATTTCCAGCTCATTTTCCTGGTTCCTGGAGCTTAAAGACAGACATTGTTTTCCATGTCCCTCCCCCTCTGAATGAATCACAACCCAGTGTGTCCTGTGCCGTCAGGACGCTGACCCAAACCACACACATCCTGCCTCTCCTTAAAGACCAAGTTGGTAGAGGGAAAACTAACAGGGGCCCTGCTAGGGCCTAGAAGACTCACGGAGCTGCCTGGGAGCATCGACCTTGCCCATTTCATGCCAGCTCTTTTAGGAGAGAAAGAGAAAAGGTAGGTTGCAAAGAGAAACCATCACACTCTTCTAGGCCAGAGTTTCCTGGGGACAGTTGCCATGTGCTCCTGATCACCCTCTGAACTCAGAAGACAAAATGTCAGTGGCATTTAAGGAAAGCAGACTAGATCCCAGGAACTACAGCTCCATCTCCTGCACAGCAGCTTGCTCAGCCTTAGGAACCATGCTACGTTGGCAGGGCAGAAGAGTAAGGAAGGACCCACCCAGCCTCAGGCTTCCCACAACACACAGGATATCCCGGAGGTGACAGAATGAGCCTTCCTGATACCAGTCTGTGCTGGCGTCACTGTGTGCCAGGGGCAGAGCTCCTCTTGCTCTAACACTGCCCTGGGATCCTGCATGGCAGCCACAAGCCCCCCCCCCCCAGTCTAACACTAATAGTTGGGGGGCAGAAACCAAGCCTTCAGATCCTCTCAACACCACGACCAACCTGAGGCCATCAACTTTGATAAGAATCATGTCATTAACAAGGATACGATGGCACAGACCACGTCCTCTGTGCCCACAGCCAGAAAGCCATGTTCCCATGTCCACCTCAAAGCCAAGAGAGCATGGACAACAAACACCATTGGGGCTGGCTGACATTTCTGTCCCCTGCCTACACAAAGGTGCTGTCTCACTTTCTGCTCAGTGAAATTTCAAAACTCAACTTCAGGGAACCAACCAACCTATAAATGCCTCATTCCCTCTGTCACAGGAAGCTGAGACCTGAGTCCCTGTTAGGAACCCTCCTGTGGGAGCAGAGAGTATTGTGGGAAGATGGCCCTCAAGCTATTCACACTGGTGGTCCGTTGCTGAGTGCTCAGACCTCACAACGGTGGACTCAGAGTGGGAGACAGGCTCAGATGGCGGAGGCACTGTCTGAAGTTACCTCGCTCGTTGCGTCAAGGACTCCAGGGCCCGGCTCTTAGCTGTGAAACCTTCCCCGGCAGAGCAGAGCCCTGTTTCTATGCATCTCTCAGCGATGCATTTGATTCTCTCCTGTGCATTGCCTTTTAATTTCTGTCAGACTAAATGGGGTCTTCTGGCAGATGTTGTGTGTGACCAGATCTAATAAGATGTGGTTAGTCAATGCCACTGAAGGGTGACTGAGGTGACAGGCACTCAAAGGGAAGATGATATCGAGACTGGGATTGGCAGCTAAGAAATTAGCCTCCCTCAGAAGAAAAGCAATCACTAGACCAGGCTAGCCTTGAGCTGACAGAGATCCGCCTAACCTGCCTCTGCCTATTCATGTCAGGAAAAAGGAGCTAGAAACCAGTGACACTGGGGAGCCTGACCCTGGGCTAGCCTCCAGTAATGTGTGCGCTTGTACCTTAGGTTTAACAAAAGTCTTAAAAGTTGTTTTTAAAGCTTAAAAGGTTTGAAAAGATTTTGTCAAGCTATATAATAATTCTATACTAAATATTATCAAAAAATGGTGAAAATTAAAAAATGTTAGGCCAAGCCGGGCGATGGTGGTGCACGCCTTTAATCCCAGCACTTGGGAGGCAGAGGCAGGCGGATCTCTGTGAGTTCGAGACCAGCTGGGTCTACAGAGCTAGTTCCAGGACAGGCTCCAAAGCCAGAGAAACCCTGTCTCGAAAAACCAAAAAAAAAAAAGTTAGGCCAGCAAGATGACTCTGTAAGGGTTCATTTGTCTTGTGAGCCCAATGACCCGAGTCAGCATGATGATAAAAATCACCTGCCGACTCAGTCCTCAGGATGCACGTGGCTGGCTTCTCGGGCTCATGGTCCCATCTTTGCACGGCTCTGCCTCACCTCTGAGTCAAACTGCTTTACAGATCTCCAGAAATCCTCTCCAGTGATGCTCTCTGCTGACTGACCTATAACTAATACAAAGGCATTTTGAAGCTTTAGCGCAGTGGTTCCTAGTGCTGCGACCCTTTTACAGTTCCTCGTGTAGTGGTGACCCCAAACACAACATTATTTTCACTGCGACTTCCTAACTGTAATTTTGCTACTGTTATGAATCATAATGTAAATACGATAGCTGATACATCCCTGTTGGGGTCTCAACCCACAGGCTGAGAACCACTGCTTTAAAGATTTATCATGTATATGTATACAGTGTCCTGCCTATGCGTGTGCCTGCACTCCAGAAGAGGACACCAGATCTCACTATAGATGTTTGTGAGCCGCCATGTAGTTATGGGGAATTCAACTCAGGACCACTGGAAAACCAGCCAGTGCTGTTAACCTCTGAGCCTTGTCTCCAGCTCCGCTTTAGGATCTTACAGAAACCAGGACTGGCTCTCAGAGAACACATGCTGTGTACTGAGTCACACCTGGTGTACGAAGCTAGGAGGCAGCCACGGATCTGCTTCCCTGTGTGCCACGGAGAATTCTCCACGGAGAATGCCTGTGGAGCTGGCTCTCCTCCGACCGTCAGCCCAGCAAGCCTGCAGGCAGCTGGAAGGAATGCCCTTGCCTGGTGTCCACTTGCCACCACGGCAGCTGGGGAGCACGACACCCCACTCCTCCCCCAGTGCCACACCAGCTCTGAGGTGTGACCTTAGAACTCTGCTGTAGGAGGGAAGGGAAAACGAGAGCAAAGGGAGATCTGCCCAAGTCCCAGAGCAGGTAGGGGACAAAGCAGGAGCAACCAATCACTCCTGTAACAGGAGGCAAAGGTTGCCGTCCTTCTGATGAGGACTGGGGACTGGTCCCCACAGCAAAGATCCCCAAGGCTTCTGAGCCATCACTCAAGTCATGAAAGAGCCTGGCTACGTCATGATGTACCCTCCACCACCACCCTGCTCCCGGGCCCCTCCAGCAGCCCAGGTGTCACTTGCATCCACCAGGAGCTATGACCGACAGCCACAGTGATGCGGCACCCAGGTAAGGTAAAGGCTTCTGGAAGCTGAAGTGCAAGCCTTAAGGAAGCGAATCAGTGCCACACAGTCACACAGTTCACTTCCTGTCATGTGACGGCCATGCAGAGCTTCTCACACATACTCCTTTCTGATGACTTGGCGCTATCAACTAAAACAATGTAAAATAACCAGGTGAGTCATCCTTTCTGATGACTTGGCACTATCAACTAAAACAATGTAAAATAACCAGGTGAGTCCAAGGCGGCTCTGGCTCTGTCTCAGGAGAGGTCCCACTCACAAGCCCCAGGCTCCCCGTTTTCCCGGGCTGGGCCTCACACTCTGACTCCAGTCCCGTTCCCCCCAGACCAGAACCGTCTGCACGTGTTTCACATCATTAGCTGAGACAACAGAAGAAACGGAAGCCGGAGAATGGGGTCTGCCATGGGACTGGGGGTGGAGCACCATGTTCTCCCCATGTTTGTCAAGCAAGAACTGGTCCACCTGTGGCCGCAAACCCCCAAGGACGACACACAAACAGGCCAAGAGCCCGTGTGCACGCCAAGCACGGTCTACAGAGCCTGGAGATCATGTGCTGCACACATGCACACTCATGCTAATGAATGGGATGCTGTTGAGATTAATAGATGCTCACTCCACATCCCCGCTGCTCCTGGGTTGCAGCTGTTTTCGTCATTATACAGTCTCTCAATGAATGATACTAAAAAGTACAACCACTATTGTGTTTTTGGCACTAAGCACTCCTTAAACTAGAGAGGGATGGAAAGCATCAGGCTCTTCCTGCCCAAGCCCAGCCGCCACATCTGATATGGGCAGAAACCTCTAGACTACTCCCTCTCCATCCAGGGACAGGCACCACTGGGCTGGCATTTATATTGTTACCCGTTAGGGAGGACTTGGGACCACTGAGATGAAGACTGGAGAGTGGGGTGAAGGAAGAGGCCAGGATGTGCCAAACATCCAGCACCAGTTCCCTACAGACCCACCTGGAAGCCTACCTGCCCCTGCCTCCCTCTCCCACACCCAGCTTTCGGGGACAAGCCTTTCTAGGGTTAGGAAAGGGAGTTCCCAATGTCCCCACAGGAAGGCTGCAGCTGACCAGGAGAGAAGATGTGGTCCCTCCAGCACCAGGGGTGATCAAACAGACCAGGGCCAGCTGATGTCTTGCCCAGCACCAGGTACAGTTTTATGAATGAACTGACTTTCAAAGAGCAGCCCCATTCTTAGGAGCAACCAGCATCAGAGGCACTCATGAGGCTGGGCAGACAGGGCAGCACCTGGGTCGGGGCTGCTGGAGAAACTCCAGGAGAGTAACCTTTGATCACAAAGCTACCAGAGAGGAAAGGGCTGCAAACGCCATCGCCACACACCACACTCTACGCTGCCACAGGGTCTTTGCAGAGCTGTCCGCTAAATCGTGGGAAGATTCCCTCCTTGATTTCCCCCACACCTTTGCAGGGGTAAAAAACAATCACTGAAAAATCACATCAGACTGTTGATGAAAACATCAGAAGCTTCATCCTACTCAAGGTGTGGGGGTGCCGCGCTTGGCAGCCACAGAGATGGCTACACAGAGCATGGACACTTGTAGGGACATGGCTTGCTTCCTCAGGCACGCCACTCGGTACAGAAAAGCTTCAGCACAAAGCCTGCCTCCTAATGAGTGACAGGTAACCGCAGAGGCCGTGTCTTTGTGCCACGTCTTCCTTTTGGAAAAACTCAGGGAACTTTATTTCTTCTTCCAGCTACCAAAAAGGTCTTTCCCTGCCTGACTTTCCAGAACTCGGCAACAAACACCAGCCTCTTCACTTTACTCTGGAGCCAGGTCCTCACCAGACGGTCAGCAGCATCACACCACGCTGCAAGTCCTTGTCCCATAGCAGTGCCTGGCGCTGAGCATCACTGCTGAGGAGCACTGAGACCCGAGCACCGGGAAAAGGCTGGCTCCTTCGGCACAGTGGTAACCTCTGAACTGAAGCCCAGGATGTGTGTGCTGGGTGAAACAAGAACAGATCACCCCAGGTCTGCGGTCCTCAGCACCTGTGTCCCATAGGAAGGTGAGGTCTTGGGCTCAGTTCCCAGCACCCATATGATGGCTCACAGCTGCTTGTAACTTCAGCTCCAGAGACTGACACCCTCTTCTGGCCTCTGTGGGTACTACACCCATGTAATGCACATACAGATACACAAGCAAAAACACCCATACATATAAAATAACACTCTAAAAGGAAAGGTAAGTCACACATAAACATTCTTTTAAATTAGCGCTACCTGTGACCCCCTCTGGAGCAGGCACCCTGCATTCCCACACGTGTAATCCACATGGCTGCACACCCACATCCTTCACAGGGGTCCCAGCACCCTGCAGCTGGTGGTGACAGGTTCCAAATTACCTCATGAAGTCTTTAATACACTGATTCAACACCAAATAAAAACCAGGAAGAAAGGGAGTCTTTCTTCTCAAGTCACCTATAACCATGACTGACCTTGAAAATTACTAACCACAACCAAAAATAACAACAAAAATCAGCCACTAAATTACCACAGAGCTAGCTACAGAACCTCGGGTATTGAGAATCTACAGCAATGAGATACGCACCTGAGAAATGATCTTTTGACACATACCATGGTTTCTATATAACAGGACCAATAAAGGGCCCAAAGGCCTGTCTATCTGGAACACACGTATTCACAATGTTTAGGGACATGATTGGCTCCAAGCATCTGGTCTATCCTCGCTGAACATTTTCCAAAAACGGGAAAGAGAGGATTTCTTTTTAAAATATTTATATATTGAACTGTAGAAATAAGCTTTAAATTACTTTAAAGAAAGATAATTTTTTGAGAATTATCCTGTTGCTTAGAAACACTACAGTATGCTAGCAACTGGATGGACTAATGACAATGTCTCCTCCATTCTTAGAAGTTCCCCATAGACACAGAGCGTGTCATTGAGGGCCTACTCCATCTTTCTCCAGGTCACAAAGCTGCCCTTCCAGGCTGCCATTTAGTATCTTGCTATGGATTCCAAGCTGGCCTCCAATTTGAGATTCTCCTGCCTCAACCTCCCTTATTAGTAGGACTGCAGGCCTGCATCGCCATCTAGAACTGTCTCTCCCCGAGCCGTGTGGTGGCTGACATCTAAGAGCAATGTCTGGTTACAATTTACTCAGTCTAAACCTTGGAGCTCTTAACAGGGAAGAAAATGAAGACAGGGACCCAACTTTCTGCTCATGGCTGATATGGCATTTGATCTAGACCTGCGGAGAGGATTCTAAGCCTCACACCTGTCCACTCTGTAAGAATCTCCAAAAGCCAGGTGGCCCTGGTTCCGCTTACGAAACGCATCCAACTGAAGTCACTGCCCCTGGAGTCCTCTGACTCCTCCTGTAGATGACAACAACAGACAGCTCAGCACTAGCTGCGGTCCCAACACTGCTCACCCCGTGACACTCAGCAGTGTTCCTCGATTCCAAAGATCCACCAGCCCCATGGTTTATTTATGTGTTATGGTAAGGGACACAATACCATTTAATGTTTCTTCAAATTTATTTTTGTGCACGAGTGTTTTCCTGCACAAGATGGTGTGGGATCCCTTAAAACTAGAGCTCCAGGTGGTTGCTAACTAATTTGTGAGTGACGGGAACTGAACTCCGGTCCTCTGCAAGAGCAGTCAGGGCCTTTAACCTCTGAGCCATCTCTCATGTTTAAGGATGCTGGTCAGTAGCAGGAAGTACATTCACACAACCATATAATATGTATCACCACCACCCCCCTCCATGAGTTCTCTGCTGCCCCCACTAAGCACCACCCTCCCGGTAGGACCACCCTGTTCCCTCCAGATGAGCCACCCATTCTTTCTTCGTACTAGAGGCCTTGCATAAGTTGACTCACGCACCGTCATTGTTTTGACTCTGGCTTATTTCATTTAGCACCATACCCTCATGGTCCAGCCATGTGCTGGTATGTGTAAGAATTTCCTGTCTTTTTAAGGCTGAATATATTCCACTGCAACAAAGACTCATGCTTTTTGTCAACCACCACTGACGGGCTTCTTCCTGCGCTGTTCCCAGCTCTTGGCTATATGAACAGAGCCACTGTAAGTCTAGGTGTACAAACAGGAACCAGTACACCCTATTTCCAGTTGTTCTATATAAACTCCCAGAAGAGGAGCTGTTGGATCGCAGGGTGATTCTTGGTCTTTGTTTTTAAAAGTTCTGGCAAACTGGTCAGTGGTGGTGCAAGCCTTTAATCCCAGCTCTCAGAGGCAAAGGCAAGTGGATCTCTGAGTTAGAGGCCTGGGCTACACAGACAAACCCTGCCTTGAAAAAACAAATAAAAGTCCTGACAACCAGTAGTCTATCAGGTTGGGTCTCTAGAACATGTCTCTCATTAGCCACCTGTCCACGAGCACAGAACTAATAAAGCCTTCTTAAAAACAGCCTACCTGGGGCTGGGGAGATGGTTCAGAGGTTAAGAGCACTGACTGCTCTTCTAGAGGTCCTGAGTTCAATTCCCAGCACCCATATGGTGTTCATAGCCACCTATAGTGGGATCTGATGCTCTCAGATGGCATAAAGTCATACATGCAGCTGGAGCACTAGTATACATAAAATATATAAACCTTTAAAAAAATTTTAAAAAATCAGCTTACCTGGGTTGTGAGAGCAACACTCACAGACACTGGGACCATGGCCTCTTCCTAGACCACCAGAGGAGCAGAGGCCATGATCAGCTGAGAGCTTCTGGGAGACCCACAGCCACACAGCTGCGGTTCTCATTTCTTGCTTCAAGTCTTCTGAGGGTGGCTAAAGTTAACTATAATGACTACCACTTGTGTGGCAGCGGCAGCAGCAGTGTGTGGCAGGACCAGATCCTCAGCGTGTCTACACCATTCCACACAACAAGGGCACTCACTCCAACCTGCTGGTCCCTCTGCCTGGTGCAGCTTAGCTGGGCAGAGGGAGCTTGGTAGAGCTACTGTCCAAGATCCCCAGAGCTGGGACAAAAGCATTTTCTATCAGACCCAAGAAGCCAAGAATAGTGCCTGGGGGTGGGGGACCCTGAGTGGAGTGTCCAGAGGAAAGGCCCCACTGCTGAGGTCAGAGCCTCCAGACATCATCAAGTGCTTTTATTTATCGTTACCTTCTTTTAAGAATAAATTTGAGAGCAGAAGCATGAGCCTGGCATCTGGTCTGAGGAGGAGGAACAGGGCCCCCAGCAGCTGCTCCCCTCCAACCAGACCCTGTCATGTGACAGTTGCACCTGAACCTGGGCTCCTTCACTCTGCCAGCTCCCTCCACACCCCACTCTCCCGACAACCCCCTCGTCCTTGCAGGAGGTTCTGGTGGCTACACGACTGGGCTTGGGACAAGGTGCTAGGCGGCCAGGAGACAGGGACCGGAGGACCGTCCCTGCTGCGCCCATCAGCTCTGTCTTCCCCAGCTTAAATCAATTACAGCTGAAAATACAGCACTGCCATCTGCTTTGAAAACGGCAGGATAAGGGAATAAAATGAAAGGGGGTTTTGGTACTAACCTCACTTTAATCATTGCCAAGGAGCATGAAGACAGCCCAGCGTCCTCCCACAAGAAAGCCTGGGGCCTCACAAACTTGGCAGGCACAACAGGCCCGCGCCCCGTCAGAATAAGAGTCCCCCCCCCCCAGGAGGGTGTGAGGTGCGGGGCCGCCCGCCCCGCGCTGCAGGGGAAGCTTCCTGCGGGCCTGGGAGAGGCTGGGAACTCCTGGGAGGCGTTATTTACAGAGTGCCGCCTGCCAAGTCCGTTGCATGCATCGCTGCAGTTCCATTTTCAGAGAAAACAGATCTGCTGTCAGAATTACAGCAAGCCACTTCCTCTTTCTTTGTTCCCCTACCTTCCATAACATCAGGCTTTTAGCAAACTCTACAACTTGGCCAAAGGAAATGCTGGCAGGAAGGGGCGAGGCAGGAGGGAGGGGACAGGCCTGCAGTTCGGCTTCTGTGGGTTCTCTGGTCCTCTCGCCCTCCTTGCAGAGCCAACTTGAGAGGCTGTTCTCTTGGAAGGGCTGAAGGCCAGCACTGCAGACACAGCTAGTCTGGGTGCCCACACTATTTCTTCCTACCTGCAGGTTCATGAACCTCACCCCCGGCCAGCAGCCTCAGTTACTAGGAGAGTCAAGGGCCCATCTGGTTCCTTTAGCTCCAAAGGAGGCTTCCTTACAACGTGCATGGGCCTGCTGGCTGCTTTCACAAGGCAATATAGCCTGCACAAGCTAGACCTGTAGCAGAGAAAGAGGAGAGTACCCCAATGAAAGAGCATTTCTTGTGGGAGGAAACCGCATTGGGGGTGGGGAGAGGGAGAGGGAGAGGGAGAGGGAGAGGGAGAGGGAGAGAGAGAGAGAGAGAGAGAAGGGGGGGGGGGACCGTCTTCCAGTCCCACCAACTGTCACTGTCTGTAGCAACTGTGTCCATAACACTGCATCTCAGGAGTGAAACTTTCTAGTAAATGCCGCATCCATCAAGGCCCAGGGAACATCTGGTAAAATGGTTAAATAAAAACAATTTCATTTTTTATTTCAGAGTTTACTAAGAGTACCCAACAAGAGACTAGTAACACACTCCTGGCTCAGCTCTGCGGGAAAGGCCCTGGAAGGAAAGAGCGGCGGCAGACAGCCAGGGTACCCTTCCACTAAGTGAGGAGCCCTGTCCAGCTTCTGAGCTCCACCCCACAGTCAGACCCACCTCTCGACCCAGGCTAAACCCTCCAGCTCCCCCTCCTCTAATGCAGGAGGCTGCCAGAAAGAGCCCAGATAAACAGACCGGTGAAGTCCACTCAAATAAGGTTCCTTCATTTCCTAATGTACATGTAAAGTACACTGCCCTGCCCTACACGTGTTATGGGAATTACCAACACAGTTCAGTCCTTTCTAGAGTGGTTCTAGAAGGCTTTCCTGCTAAAGAACAAGATCCAGTGAGCAATCTACTCACTTCCAAAGAAAGAAACCGGGTTGGGGGAGGGGAGTGGGTGCCGGACTCCGACTCCAGCATCATTCACCACGGGCAATCAATCCACCTTGGGCTTGTTTTTTGTTTGTTTGTTTTTTGTTTGTTTTTTTTTTTGCTATCATTGTTTTTTGTTTTTGTTTTTTTTTTTTAAAAAAGTGTCTTTCTCACTGGCTTGAAACTCACACCTAGTAAGTAGGCTGTGCTGACTGCTGAGGAGCTCCAGGGATCTGCCTCCCCAGCACTGGGGTTACAGTGGGGGCCCCCAACCAGCTTTTCCATGTGCTCCTGGGGATGGAAAAACTCAAGTATGCTTGCTTGCAAGGCAAGCACTTCATGGACTGGGCCATCACCCCAGCCTGAAAGGTCTTTCTTTTCCAAACACTGTAAATATTTGAAAGACTTCAGAAGCCAGAAGTGTGACAGTCACAGCCACAGAAGAAGACACATGGCCAGCAGGTACACCTGGAGAGCTGCTGAGCTCTGTATGAAGATGAAAAGTCCTACATTTAAGTAAGTGAGAAACAGTCGTTACTGGGAAGATGCAGGAACGGATAGGTTCACACAGGTCATCAGACACCAAACGGGTACCCTCCGACCCACAAATTCCACTTTCAGAAAAATGGGATATGAGAGATGAACAGGATGGGGATGCCAAAGAGGCCTGCAAAGCCCAGACAAACCTGAACAGCCCCAGTATCTTTACTTGCTAGCAAGTTCTTTGGTCACCAGCAACATGAAAACAAGACTTGGAACCGTCAAAGAGACACTGAACTGGAATGACACTGGCATTTCTTGGAAATGCAAGGAGTTAACCAATCTTATCTAAAGAAAGGAAAAATGAGGCGGACCTCGGGAATCCCAGGAGAAGTGCCCCTGGCCCTGCCCACTCCCAGCACTTGGGAGCACACTCACCAGCCCCATGAAGGAACAGTGATGAACAAGCCTAAAGTCCTGAGACCATGCAAAGCCAGCAGGACACTTGCCCAGCATGAGCTCCCGTGTTCAGTCATCGACAGATAAACCAGGTGTGGTGGTGCGCCTGGCATCCCAGCACTGGAGAGATGAAGGCAGAAGGAGCAGAGGTCACCCTTGGGAGCAGAGTGAATTTGAGGCCAGTGTATTCTCAACTGCAGCAACCATTTCAGTTGCGGACTAAGTGTGCTGCTGCTGGAAACAAGATCCCCAGCACACACGCAAACGTTTCCCCAGTACAGACATGCACACGTTTCCAGTTCTCAGTCTACAGAACCCAACTAGGATGTAGCTCCGTGCTTGGCCTCCTGGGTCCCATCCCCAGCACGTCAGGGACAAAGAGAGAAGGGGCAGCGGCGGGGGAGGGGGGTTGGTATTAACCTGAGCTTCAAACGAATTAGCAACAAGTAAACAACTGGCAACCACAGGGAAACAATCTATTTTGGTTGGGTTAGGACGGAAAAAAAAGCTTTGTCATGAATAAATAAAAGCACTGGGTTTTTTTTTTTTGTTTGGTTGGTTTTTATTTTTGTTTTTAAGTTAAACTGTCCAACTAGTTAGCTGGAAATAGTAGCCTCTGGAGAATTGGTCAACCTATGAGAAAGAAAGCCACCCTAAGGCAGAGGTGACCTGCTGGGTTTACCTAGCAGCTCAGCCAGTGTGACGCCCCCAAACCTAATGGTTCCTTCAGTATCCCTTTCTTTGACTTTCCCTCATGCCCCCTCTGGGAGCTCAGCCTCCCCCACATGGCAACCACACACCAGCCCTAAATCCCCTCTTTATTCATCTTATGCAGAGGGTCTTCCACTCCTCCACGATGTGAAGGGAGGGTGCATTCAGTAGAAACTGTACTCTTCAGCTCTCTTCCTGGGCTGGCACTGTGTAGTGAGATCTTCCCAGGTACCTGCATACCAAAGCACCCCGATCAGCCAGCCGTACACTGACCAGATTAGGGAGCTAACATGCTTAGTTACAATGGGTTGATCAGGACAGCACTCCACCATCAGTGGCAGATATGGTGTCGTCTCAGTGTTCATGGACAAGCAGCCCCTGACATTGGATCAACAGGAGAGTTCATGAGTGCTGACCTTCCAGGACAATTCCTGGGTCCTCTAGTACCAAAACTTGCCGCCCAACTCTCTCCAGAACAACTCTCCTATAAAAGAATCTCTAAAGCAACATGTTTGTAACTTCACCCTGCCCTAAAAATATCAATTAATTTAAACAAAGGAATAAAGAAAAAGCATTAGAGAGCTAAAAGAAAACAAGCCAAGAGTCCCAGCTGCTTGGAAGGCAGGGACAGAAGAAGCACTGGGAGTTTTAGGCAACGTAAGCATATAGAGCTACAAACTACCTGTAGAAGGTGTCACTGACAGTGAAGAAGGCTTTGGTAGACCACATCATCATCTACACAAGTAGGAAACAAAGATGCTGGGATGTGGGGCAGTTACCAGGCACGAGCCGCCAGAAGGTGCTGTGGTCTGTTCACTGTGGGCCGCTGAGTAGTTCACGGGTGAATGCCGTCCGGAATGTAGAGTGTTGTTGTCGGGGACATGGGAGTGGGTGGGAAGGGTAAGTGCTGAACGGACAGCTTAGAACAACCAGATTTAAAGTCGAGGCCATGGAATGTGTGGAGATCTCGCTGCTGGGAGCCCCCAAGGATACCCGCACCAGAGCTGTCCGGGGTATGATTGGGAACCGAATGCATTAAGATGTCATGGGCAATGGTTTCAAATGATGAAGGTCACAAGGGAAAGCAGAGCCATTCCATGTACTCGGCCTGACTTGTGTCAGAGTTGCCTGTCACACAGGCAGACAACCCATGCTTAGCTGCCCTGAAGGTGACGGACAACACAGATCTCCATCAATTCTTTTAAATTTTAACCACAGTGTTTCCATGAAAGTCCAGGGAGGTGCTTACTGGGAAAAGGAGTTTGTTGCAACAGACTCTTCCATCCTTGAAGGTCACTCAAGGAGTGTGGATTTTATTCTGTAGTCAAGGAGACACAGCCCATGGACAAACCCAGCAGTGTCCCACACACAGGTCCTAGAAAAAGACCTGTCAGCAGAGCTTAGCTTGCTTGCCTCTGAATCCTTTCACCAAGGTGCAGCTGCCCCGTGGCTTGGAGGGGTCCTGCTGTCACCTGCCCTATTCACAGCTTTCCCAGAAATAAACTACCAAAAAGGACCCGAAGCAGGAAGTTAGAGAGTTAAGCTGTGACTGGCATGGGTCCTGGGCTGTCACTCAGAAGCAACTAAACAAGAGTGAATCTGCTAGAAAGTGGAGCCCTGGGTGGAAGGGTTGGTGGCGAACGGGAAGGACACGTGGTGCAGACCTGCTTGTTTTACCAAGATAAGAGTGTTTACTCTTTTTTTTTTAAAGGTTTTAAAAAATAGTGGGCAGTGATGACACACGCCTTTATCCCAGCACTCAGGAGGCAGAGACAAGCGGATCTCTGTTAGTTCGAGGTCAGCCTGGTCTACAGAGCGAGTTCAGGAATAGTCAGAGTGGTTACACAGAGAAACCTTGTCTCAAAATTTAAAAAAAAAATGTATTTGAGCGTTTGAATGCATGTGTGTGTGTATGTATATGAATTAGTGTGCATGGTACCCACAGAGGCCCTGAAGGGAGTATCAGATCCCACCCACCATGTGGATTTTTAGAACTGAACCTTGGTTCTCTGGAAGAGCAGTCATCTCTTCAGTCACATATACTTGTACTTTTTCTTCTTTTTATCTGAGATGAAGTCTGACTGTGTCGCTGCTCTAGAAGTACTGGGCCACCCCAGCAATTCCCCTGCTTTCCAGCGTCCTCCCCACAGTGATACTGATGCTCGCCCCACCATAGCCAATGTCTCACTTCTACACACCTCACATCATGTTCTACCGGGACTGGTGCCAGCTGCAGGAAAAAAGTAACTAGAAGGATGGGGGGGCGGGCAGCATTTTCACTCCTCAGAGTTGACACCAAGATTAAGACTGGCAGGTCCAGGATGCAGGCTGAATGAGGCACCTCCACAGGTTCAAGGGGTTCCTGGGGTTACTGTTCTGGAAGATGGGGTACGGGCGGGGCACAGGATGGCAATAGTGGACTCTGTCACAGCCTGGAAATGAACACCATGGCTGCAGAACACAAGGAGGCACCATAGGCAATGCTACCTAAGACATTACACATCTAAAAATTATTCTTCTTTTTGAGATAGAGTTTTACTATGTAGTCCTGGCTGGCCTTGAACTCACAAAGATCTGCTTGCCTCTGGAGTGGTGGGATTGAAGGCTTGTACCATGAAAGCCCAGTTTGTAAAATTCATCTCCATCAAAAGGAAGAGAGCTTCAAGGGCTCTTGTTCCTTTCATATTCCAGGGGTGACCTAGCCACTAGGAGTACCTGACATTGCACTAGATACGAAGCCTTTGACTGAACGAGGGAGTCCAGCCCTGCCATAGAAGAGCTACATCAGAGAGGGGACAAAGAGAGGCACACAGTGACAACAACAATATCCTATAAAGAAGTTTCTGAATGGCTCAGGAGCCTGCAGGCTCAGTTGAGGCCCTAAGCTGTGGGGCAGGCTGCAGCCAGGGAACTCAGTGATCTCCCCTAGCTGACCAGGAGCCACTTCAGAAACGTGATCCAGAAGGAGGTCTGTGTGAAGAGAGGGGGTCTTCAATATGACCTTGGCGGGGGCTTCCATGAAAAAGAGTCAGCAGACCATGCCAATATAACATAATTTCAATGTGGAGCTGGGGGCAGGAGGCAGGGGATGACTTCTGAGATAGAAGAAAGCTCTTTATCAACCACACACATGAAGGAATGTGACACAGGGGTGTATGTGCAAAAGGAGGCAGATCTCACCATAGATAACAATATGGCAATCTCCTAGGTGGAGTGGCAGTGTTAAACCACAGCCTGCACAGACTCAATGAAAGGGTCAGTGCAACAAGAAAGACAGCCTGGAAGCACAGAGACAGCAACAGGTATGAGGCGTAGAGACTGTGTGCTGTGTGCGCCAGGTTCCACGCCGTGGGGAGGGAGTGCCCTGAAGGGAATGAACAGCCTTCTCCAGAGTCTGTGTTAGTCCTCAGGGAAATGGACTAGCTCTCAAAAGCCACTGTCTTCTGTTTCCCCTCTGTTTCCCCCACGATACAGCACAAAGCCCTCACTGGAAGCAGCCAAAACTCTTGGCTTCCGCCTCTGGAGCAGGAAGCTACACAAACTTCTTTTTATTGCAAATTAAACTGCTCTGGGTATTTTGTTAAAGCAATGGGATCTCTGAAAGATCCTGGGTAGCCAGGCATGGTGGCACATACCCTTAATCCTACCACTTGGAAGGTAGAAGTAGGAGGATCAAAGTCAGCCTGGATCTTCATAGTGAGTTCCAGGGCAGTCAGAGCTACATTTAGTAATGAGACCCTGTCTCCAAACAAACAAAACCAGAGACAGTGGAAAGATCCTAGGATGAGTGGCCCCAAAGCAGGAAGGGGACAAAAGGAAGTAAGAGGGCTCATAGAAGTGTCTATCAAAAGAGGAGGTCACACACAGCATGGTGTTGTGTGTCCCCCAAATCTGCTACAGTAAGTCCCTAGTGAAGGTAAGAAGGGAAATGCCACTGAACTCACTGAACTTGTGAGCAGAGCATGGGGAAACCTGGCCTAGCTTCCTCAACTGCTCAGCCCACAGCCCTGATAGCCCCCAGTGTTGAAGATGGCACTCAGTGTTCCTGTATCAGGGAATTACTCGGCCACTTCATTCTAATAGTTCAGCTTTACGGGTCTGACAGTTTACAGCAGAATTCTAAAATCAAATGCTCGTTTGGTCGGCCACTGTCTCTGAGAGAAGTTATGCACCATGGTGGATAACACTGGATCTAAACAACAGATGTCAAATGACAGGTGTTCGTCACTTGCCGTCCCTGGAGACCTAAGACCAGTGTGCGGCATGGCATGGCAGCTTGCAGTCCTCTTCTGAGTCCTCCTACAGAAAGAGGGAACAGTGCTGTGGTTCCTTCTTACTAGGGCACTAATCCATCTGAACAGGGCTCACCTTCCTGGCCTCATCTAACCGCATCAGCTCCAAAGACCATCACCCTGGAGGACAGGGCTTCGACAAAGATGTTGAAGGAACACAATCCAGACAACAGATCCCCCTCCCCAGCACTGTTTCCCTGTGTCTGACCCAGAATCTGACAAGTTACATAGACACACCTCTGTGCGTTCAGCAGCTCTGACGACAGACAGCCTCAACAAGGGCTGAACCCTGGCACTTGCTGACATAATGAGAGCAGACGGACTTGTACAAACACCCAGCTCTGAAACTGTCTCTGCAGGGGTTCGTTAGCTTCCCGCCCTCCCCTCTAGGATTGGAGACAACTGTTGCTATGTAGCCCAGGTTGACCATGAACTCTCCAATCCCCTGCTTCAGCTTCCCATGTACTGGGTTCACAGGTGTGCGCCAGCCACCGTGCCTGGCAGTCTAATGCCATCTCCTGGGTCTCTTCAAGGGAGGCAAGAAGAAGCCCAAGCAGTAGAAGCAGAACAGAGGCCCCACTTCTCTGCCAGGCAGCACAGGGGGGTGGGGGTGGGATCCAGAATTCGGACCCTCCTTTGGACAGGTGCCTCCCTCCCTCCCGCCAGACCCCAGTGCAGTAAGACAACTTGAAGCTCTGAGTCTGCTGGGGAGACAATGTGTCGGATGTGAGAATTAAGTGTTTCCGCCCAACAACAGCAAAGCAGGAGCCAAGCACTGTGCCCGCTCAAGTGTAAACACCAGAGCTCCACCAGCCTCCTCCTGCCCTGTGCAGCAAGGAGATTCCAGAGGAGAGGAGGTGCCCAGGGACCCACACCCAGCCCAACCCCTCAGCACTGTCTTTATCTTTCCTCTTCCCTCAGTTGGATCTTTCAGAGACCTCAGAGAGCAGCACTTTATTCCAGGACAGGCCAGCTCTGTGCTGCAGTAGGAAGAGAATGAACCAAGCAATGCCCAGATTAACTGTCTCTGCTCCCCACAGCTAGAATCTGTGTCCCCAGCTGAGCGCTCCAGGCTTGGGGAGGGAAGCCAAAGCTCGGCGCTGTTATGTTCCCTCTAATTTTGAATAAATGTCTTCGGCTTAACCCATCAATCTAAACACACTCCTGTTTTATGATTTTAATGTGTCCCTTTAGAACGTGATCCTGCACACACCCATGCTCCTGGCAAGTCCTTCTTCCCCAAGGTTCTGACCCACTTCTGCAACCCCTAAGACACAGACCACAGCCACAAAGCTGGCCAGTCCCCTCACAGCCTGGACGATATTGCTCTGGTTCTGTCCTCTGGCTCCTGACACCCTTGGCATTTCTTCATTTAATGTGTTATGTGTTATTCAGCCAGAAAAATGCCAGGAGCAAGATGGTGACCTGCCTGAGCATCTCTCTGTGGAAGACTCTTAAGGCAGAGGCGATGCCTGCTGGGAAAAGGCTGATGTCAGCTCTCCTAGAACAGCTCCCCGCTAGGATAAGGCGGCCTTTGTTTTCAGCTCAACTGTGAAAATGAGAAAATGCCTCCAGCCTGACAAACAAGAAACCCACACAGCCCAGGTCAGGCCTGTGACCTTTACTTAAAGGTACCCACACTTCATCAGCAAAGGCTGTCGACAGAACCCAGGGGGTGTGGTTATGATCACCCAAGTCACCATTAGAAATCAGCTGTGTGCCCAGCACTGTTCAGGCTAGTTCCCAGCGCTTACTAAAATGTGAAAGGCACAGTTAATCTCAGACAAAGCAGCTCTGAGTTTGTACTTCTCTGTCAAACACATGTAAGTGGGAGGGGATTTAAACAAACAAAGAAAATCTCAACTTAGCAGTATCTTAGTTTCTGAGTTACTGTTTAGAGTAACTGAGAGCAAGGCTGTAAAATAGTCCCTTAGATCCCCAGGACATTTTCAGGGATATTGGTGAGACTACATAAAGCTCAGGACAGAGCGAGCATGGCTCTGAACCCATTTCAGATGTGGGCACCCGGGGAAGCTATGGCGGAGAGAGAAGACACATAATTTCAAAGGTTCCACGAAGCAACCTTTGATCAACAATTCTTGATTTTAAAAAATTTATTTATAAATGGTATTTATGTGTCCATGTACACACACGATATAAAGGAGTCTTTTCATAAACTTAAAGCACTCAGGAGGCAGAGACAGGCGGATCTCTGTGAGTTCAAGGCCAGCCTGGTCTACAGAGCGAGTTTTCAGGACAGCCAGGGCCACACAGGGAAACCCTACTGAGACAGGGTCTAAGGAATTCCAGACTGGCACTGAGTGTGTAGTCAAGGACGACCTTGAACTTCTGGGGATAGGGGCGTAGAGCAAGTCTGGTTTTATGAGGTGTGGGGAGAGTCCAGGGCTTCCCGCATGCTACCCAAGCACCCTACCAACTGCGCTACGTCACCCCCCAGCACATTAAGACAGATTCTAAGATACTCCCCTTTAAATCTTTGAAGCAAAGATACTACTGGTTTGTGCTATTATTTCAAATTTCAGTCAGAAAATTTAAGAATTTAAATAATTAAAAATGTGCTTTCCTGGGCTACAGAAAACTCTGTCTGGGACTGGGGGTGCAGCTCCCGTCTGGCAGGCATAAGATTCTGGGCCCCGGTTGCAGCACTGCAAACTGATTTTTGTTTTATTTTTAAAGAAAAGCAGGACAGGGAGATGGTTTGGTGGGTCTTTGCTTAGTGCTCAAGCACAAAGGCCAGAGTTTGGACCCAGCACCCACATAAAAAAAGCTGGGAGCCGGGCTGTGGTGGCGCACGCCTTTAATCCCAGCACTCGGGAGGCAGAGGCAGGCGGATCTCTGGGAGTTCGAGGCCAGCCTGGTCTACAAGAGCTAGTTCCGGGATAGGCACCAAAGCTACAGAGAAACCGTCTCGAAAAAAACCAAAAAAAAAAAAAAAAAAAAAAAGTTGGGAATGGCAACCTGTGTAGCCAGCTGGGGAGCTTCAGGTTCATGATAGACTCTGCCTCAAGAGAAGAAGATGGAGAAAAAGAGGAGACCTCTTGTTCCTTGTCTGCTCTTACACGGTTCTCTTCTGTCCTGCGAGCAGCGAGCTGGACAGCCGCTCTCTTTCCGCTGTCCCTGTAGACTGTTCACTTCTCCAGCCCCCAGTACCACACGCCCCTTCTACACAGCCTAAATGAACAGCTGTCACCCTCAACCTCACAGTATGTGCAATTGTGTTGATTGTACAGGAACTTCAGACTGTCCAAAAGCACAAGGGAGACTCAAACACATGCCATAGATGCCACCGTAAGGCTGCTTCTAGGGGCAGTGTGTGGGAAAGCCAGGCACTGCTATCACCTCAGTTGAGGCGGGCCCTCAACTGAGTGACAGAGGCCCCATGCTCATGTCTGAAAAAGGGGGATAGCAGGAATACCAACACCCCAGAATAAGGTTCATGCCCGTGACACATCACCTGGGCGGCACATAGTAGGCACTCATGGCTACTGCCACAGAGAGGCTGTTTCTAGCAGTGGCCATCATGATGAGTGACAGGAGGTCCATGCCCTCTACAGTGTACCTCAGCATACCAGCTGCCCCTTGACGCCTCTGCTGCTTCCCTCATGGTCCCAGCAAAGTGAAGGAGGCAACACCAGCCCAACAGCTCAGTCTCCTCCGAGTTGAAGTTCTGAGATGCAGGATTGTTTCTGTGGCTTTTGAAAGTTTGTAGAATTAAAAGCCCGTTTGGTAGCACACATTGGGACCTAGGGGACTCAGGAAACAAGAAGCTGGGCCACTTCCAGGGATAAGGCAGGGCGCACAGTTAAGTCTACATGGGACAGTAAGAACTATGGGCTCTGCAAAGCAGAAGGTGCCACCAGCTCCTCTGCCCGAGTAAAAAAAAATCTGCCTGAGTAAAAAAACCCAAAAGAAAGCACAGCCCCCACCAGAGCCAGTGATCAACTTCTCCCCTCAGACGCCAGATTCTTGCTTTCAAACACTTTCCCCTACCTTCTGAAAGACCGAGAGAGTCCCAGTTTGGGATTCGTTTGTTCCACTTTCCCTCACAGAGAAAAGTCCCAAAGCCAGTCAAATTAGCACAGTTGCATGTTACCAGCTGCTGGCCCTCAGCTTGCACTACTACAGACTTTCTAGGCAGCTTTAATTACTCTAAGTGCTGGGAGTTCCCTTAAGGGCTGTGTACATGGGACTAGCAAGTGCACTGGGGAGTATGGGGGCACCTGGACTGCTATGCGGCTATGAACACGGACATGACACTGGTGTAAAGGGTTATACCACACGCTGTTGCACGAAAGTGCCAGTGCCCATGTGCATGTAAGGTAAAGTCACACTTGCTCTCAAGTAGCACAGGAGGCTAGTGTCTCCCAGGGGAGGCCACACTTTGCCCAAGCACACTTTCTAAGACTGTTTCACAACTGCAAGCATGTTAACATCGTAAAGATAAAATAGAGCAGGGTGGTGATGGTGCACACCTTTATTCCCAGCACTCAGGAGAGGCAGAGGAAGGTGATCTCTGAGTTGGAGGCCAGCATGATTTATAAAGCAAGTTCCAGGACAGTCACAGCTAGCTGCAGAGAGAAACACTGTCTCAAAAAACAAAAATAAATAAAATCAACAAAGGTAAGGGGGAAACAATCTAGAACTCGATGCAAACATCAGCGAATAACTGAAAGCATTCTTATCAAGAAGAGGCAACAGTATCTAAAGTCACAAGAACATGGAGAGACACCAGCAACCACACCAAACCCCTTTTAGGGTTTCTCAGAGTGGCACCTGAGTGAGGGCAGAGCAATCTGGAAGCACACACTGGGAGGCTGGCCTGGAGGAGTGAGCTGGCAGTGCAAGGGGTTCTGACTTGGGGAGAAGGTCAGATGAGTAGTGGGACGGAAGGAAGAACTCTGTAGGATGGGACCAGCAGTCTGGACAGGAGCTCAGGGCTTTCCCATGGGAAGTGTCTAGAAAACAGGCTAAGCAGGGCCCCCTAAGTAGATGGCCCCATGCTAGGACTGGCTGCCCACATAAACACTACAAGTCACAGTGGCTCCTGAGCTTAAAACGTAGCTTGGGCAACTGAGAACATGGAAATCTCCATTTTTCTTAATTTAACTTTTAACTTTGTGGTGCTGGGGACTGTAACAAATGTTTCAAATGCTCTGCCACTGAGCCACACGCTCCCAGCCCCCAAATTTTGTTCCTTGTTTCTAAGTTTGTATCAAAGGTTGTGGTTAGTGCCCACTGTATCAGAGGACTCAAGAGACACCATAGTAAGCATAAATCACCATGTGACGCCCAGTACCCAACACTGGGCTTCTGACCAGGTCAATAGGAACCGGAGCCCTGCCTCAGAACCACTTGCGGGCTCCACCTCTACTGGACAGCAGCACCATGGAGTCTCTGCTGGTGGCTCAAACTTTGCTTCAAAGGCATGCTCTCCTCAGAAGTGCAGCAATTCCCTTCACATGGAGCAAACATGACACACTTTACTTGTACACCATTAGCAATTCTAGAAAGCTAGAACATGCACACTTTACAATCTCTTTCAAGATATAAATACAGGAGGACCATTCCTGACTCGAAAGCTAAGAGCTCCTACTGTTCTCTTAGCCACAAAAACAAAGAACATGCCACAGCTCAAACAAGACACATCTCATAAACCAATCAACATACTAAGTACCAACAACAAGAGTGAGCAAAATTGAGGAAAACACCCAATGTCAGTCTCTGACCTCCACACATACCTACGCACCTGCACCAACCCATATGCATGCATGCATGGTACACAGAGAATTTATGATGTGTATTTTAATACAATTTTAAAAATAGGGAAAAAGCCACCTAGCTATGGGAGCCCAGAGAGTCTGGCAGAATGAGGGTGCAGTTTCTATTTTCTTCTAACTTTGTGTAATGATGCTAATCGGGAGCTGTGCACCTAACCTGATGACTGTTTTCTTGTTTTGGCAGTGCTGGGAGCTGAGCAGAGGACCTTGTACATCCAGGCAGGGTCCGCCACGCACAGAGCAGCACTCCTAGCCCTCACAGTGCTACTGTGCAGGCTTAAAGCTATTCAGAGTGTCAGCACAGGCCAGTATTGCAAGCTCTTGTTTTCAATCACCAAGTTCCAGAGCTGTTTTAACACTCTCACACTGTAAACTACAGCCAGGTGTGGTGGTGCTGGCCTATAATCACTGTGTTGGGGAGGGAGGGAGGGAGGGAGGGAGGGAGGGAGGGAGGGAGGGAAGGAAGGAAGGAAGGAAGGAAGGAAGGAAGGAAGGAAATGAGGGACAGAGCTACCGTGAGTTCAAGGCTGGTGTGGGCCACCTAAGATCCATCCTCAAGGACACAAAGCAGAGCACTGACCCCACCAGGCTTACTGAACTAAGTGTATAATCTAACAAGAAGGCGTAATCACTGCCCCCATGGGACGTCAAAGTGTGCCAGGGCACCCAAAGACACACACACTCTCTAACACTCAACACCACACACCACTGCTGTCATAGCTGGCATCTGAACACTGAGGTCATTGACGATAAAAAGCCGTAGCTTCCACCAAGGAAGTCTTTACCTGCTTTAACTCTGAGGGTCTCTATCTGCTAAACTGATCGTTGCCACCTTGCAGTAAAGACACTGGGTCCCGAAGAACCAGGCCCACACCTCACAGTTTACCAGTCACAGAATGAGGACTTCAACTAAAGCATGCTCCCAACCTGCACTGTCACGAGGCTGCCTCTTTTTCCCCTCCCCTCCCCTTAAGAAAGAAAGCAAAGAGTCATACGTCGTTTATTTGGGTTTGAGAAAGCTGGATGGAAGAGAATGAGAGACTCTAGTAATAAAAGAATGGACGCCAGACGTCTCGGCGACGAGCAGCCATCTGAGCCCCTCCCATACAGTGAGTGAGAGAGGGCGCTGTTTTGCACAAGCCTCTGCTACTGGATTCCTGAGTGTAGCAAATTCCAGGCTCCAGACTGCAGGCTCAGCCTCTGACTAACACTACAGTGATTTATTTGAGGATAAATACCTCTGTCAGTGTCTCATGACTGAATACAACAGACCAGGCAGATTGGCATGCGTGGAATGGAAAGACGCGGGTTGAGGAAGCAGAGGCCAGGGCCGCCTCCAGCTGCAGAACACTGTTCATAGGAGGGGTCCTGCGACTGCACCTGCTGCCTGCACCACTGTGCCCTGTCTGTAGAGCAGTTCCAGTGATTACAAACTACTTATTTGCACCCGGGGAACACAGACTGGCTACACAACTGCCACAGCCCAGACATCCTGGGCTCATCAAGTCCTGAAAATACAAAACACTGCCTTGGCCAATGCCAGCCAGACCACAGCACAAATTCAGAGAACGTCAGCTTAAGCCCCTTCATGGGGTTTAAGAGTTGCACTGGAGAGATGGCTCAGCAGTTAGGAGCATTGGCTACTCTTCCAGGGGACCCAGATTCGATTTCCAGTTCCCACACAGCAGCTTACAACAGTCTACAACTCCAGGTCCAATGAATCTGGCACCTTCACACTGACATACATTCGGGCAAAATACCAATGCACATAAAAATAAATAAAACCTTAATAAGAAAGAAAAGAAAGTTTTTTGGAAGGGAGGGAGGGAGGAAGGGAGGGAGGGAGGGAGGGAGGGAGGGAGGGAGGAAGGAAGGAAGGAAATGAGGGACAGAGCAGAGACTAGGGCATGCCAGTGCCAATCAAGGATTAGAATTAGTCTCCTGACACCAAGAGGGCTCTCTTACCATGGCTCCAGGCTAACTCCAGCCACAGGCACAAAGGAGTGCTCCCCAGGGCACAGTACTGGACACACGGACATAGGCGCGCGCGCACGCGCACACACACACACGCACGCACGCACGCACGCACATGCAACAGCCTTCACAGGTAGCCACTGTCATTCACTGGGTGTGTAAAGACAGATACCCACTATCAATGTGCACTATGGCCAGCAGAGTACACCAAGCCAGGTTTTCCAGACCATGCCCACAGGAGGTCGGCTGCTGGCCTCCAAGAGGGAGGTTGAAGGAAGGAGTTGAAAGGAAATAAGATTTCATCTTTGAACCAGTCACTAAAGCCAGTTTGACACCTTCCTGGCATATGAACACCACTTATCTCTTATAAACAATGTCCTCTATCAATAACTCATGAAATCATAATGGTGTACGGGCAGAAAGGTGAAGGGAAACACAGCCCAGCCCAAAGGCATGAGCCCCAAAGGGCAGAACTTACAGGTGGGGGCTGAAGATGCGGCTCATCTTGGAGATGTGATCGTTTTCACAGTCGAGGTCCTTGTCCCCAGGTTCCATGCTGAATTTCCTCTTGCTGGGGCTGATGGGGGGTGGGCCTGTGCGGTGATTGCTGAGGGCAGAAGCCACCGGGAGGGTCTGCATTCTGGGTTCTCCCCTGAGAGAAGCTTCACCTATGCGAAGGGAATGGGGATATTATTGCCAGCAGGAAAAGCACCCCATTGTGGTCTCCATGGTCCCCTAGCTCCCTGGCCCCCCGCCCAGCCCCTTGCAAAACTTCTCTCTGTGGAAAGTTTTGGCAATACAGCAGGCAGACTGCCATTCTCAGAACGTGGTCTGGGCATGCGGCCACTGCCAAGCAGGGGACATTTGACATCAGTGAGGTTTGCCAGCCCTGGCTCTTTAGGGTAGAGTTTAAGGTGAAAAGTTGCTATAAACAGCCGAGGGGAAAATGACCATGAGGAATCCCCAAAGGGAAGTTAAACTCAGAAGGCCCTTTGACTCTTAGGAATTCGACCTTATACCTTAAAGAAAGTGTATAAAACCACTGTTGACAAGCTGATTTCGCTGCTTTTATTACAGTTTTTGGGTTTTTTTTGGTTACAGTTTTTGAAGGTGTGTGTGTACCATGCCCATGGAGGCCAGAATAGGTTGTTGGAGCCTATGGAGGTGAAGTTACAGGCGGTTGTGAGCTGCTCACCATGGGTGCTGGGAACAGAACCCAGGTCCTCTGGAAGAGCAGATCTCAAGCACCGAGCCACCTCACCAGCCCCAAGCTGCAACTCTTAAAATGTGTTTCACAGATAGCTGCTCACGAGGGCTCCGACCCAGCTCTGCCTTGACAGGCCTGACTTTCTGGGCTGCTGTCAGGGGCTCTGAGCTGAGAGATAAATTTGTGCGTGGCTGTGGATCAGGGCAAGCATGGCCGTTCAATACTAAGGGGTTTGTATCTTCTAAAATTTATAACAAGAGCTATAATTACTTTGAGTGGGCAGGCTCGCTCTTTCCCACAGAGACACCCTTCTGTTGGGCAGTACACATTGGCTTCTGGGGCCTGACCAATCTTGTTTCCAGTCACAATTAAGAGTCACATTAGCATGAAGTCGACTTCATTCGAGGTGCTGTGGTACCCAAGAAAAGCCGCCTTTGTGACCACTCACTTCCTTTCATATCATCACTAATGTGTGGCCGTCAAACAGGCGTCAGAGGTGACAAACACGGTTTTGTTAGGGGACAGGAGGGAGGGAGAGGCCTTCGGACTACCCACCAGGAAAAATAAAAACTCTGCCAGTTTAGAAAGCAAGATATAAACTTGCAAATATACAGTGACCTGCAATACACCCCCGGCAGGACTTCTTGTAAGACTTCTGGCCACAGGGCAAACTGGAACTTTCCATACTACACAGAGTAGCTCAACATGGACTCTTGTGCCAGCCACTCTCGCAGACTCTGGCTGATCTGGGTGGGCCTCAGCTCCCTTTCTGCTAATTTTTGGTTTCAGAAAACAAGGTTAAGCAGTGTTGGTCCTCGGACCTTGAGAAGGTGCAAGCTTCCTTCCTTCCCCAGCCTTGTTTCTTGAGCTTCTTCCTCTACTGAGCAGAGATGCCTCTTTAAGACTATGGTAAGCAGACGAAGAAGCCCAAGAGACCCCAGGAAGTCACTACCCCTGCAAACCGACCCACACACAACGGCCTACACTGCCCATACTCTGTGCCCAGTGTTTCCCAACACCCCTGGCAGGGGCCAAGGAGTGGGGAGGATGCAGGCTCAGCATGGACCCCAGAGTTTCAGAAGCCATTTCATCAGCTGCCTGCTGGGGCAACAGACTTTGCTATGGAAACAATCACCACAGCAACAAGTTCCAAGGGGTCCAAAAAAGGAGCAGTCATTCAGGACAGCAGCGATGGGGTGGCCCAGTCTCAGGACAGAAGCCACCCAGAGGCCCCCATCACTTGGGAAGTCACCCATGGAGAGGCCAGTCACTCGGTGGCTACACCGCACAAGCTTGGTAGAGAAAGCCCTGGGCTCCATGCCCCCAGGCTGTGGCAGCCTTAAACGGGTAGGTGTTTGCTTGCTCCATTTGAAGTTCACGCAGGAATGAGCTTCAGAGGCTAGCACAGAGAAGAAAAGGACACTGAAGGTTTTCCAGAAATGGAGTGGGGACAAAGGGCTCTGAAGGAACCAGAGTCCCCTGCAAGTGAGGGTATGCATCCCCCGCAGCACTGGGGACCGCATGAGCAACACATAACTTCACAGGGGAAGGGAATGGCTTGCTCGGGTGGGCTGCAGACAGGAAGCATGTCATCTTCCGCTGGTCATACCAACACCTCCCTAACCCAGAGCTGAAGGAAGGGCAACAATCCTCAGTGGTGATCGGATCTGGCCACTGGCACCCTTTTGCTCATCTTTGGGCCCACTTGCCCCCCAAAGGAAGCTGTCCAATGCTTGTATCTTAGAGTCCGTTTGCTATACTCTTGTATATGGCAGAGGAAGGTTAGGGCGATTTCAGCAGGGGATGGAGACAGAGCACCTGCCTAGGACATGAGACCCTGAGTTCTATCCCTAGCACTATTACTGAAGAAAAAACCCAGGCACATGCAAATGCTATCCACCTGCTACTTCCACACACAGCAGCAGTGCAGGCGCACTCCTTAAACATCGCCCCCAATTAAAGATAAGCAAGATTTCTTTCTTTCTTTTTTTTTTTTTTCTTTCTTTCCTTTTTTTGGGGGGGGAGATATTTTGGCCCATCATATTTATTTTAAGAGAAAAATAATAATAGAAAGGAAAGGGCTGGAGGCCAAGCACTGCCCTAGGCACACAGGGCCCTGGCACCACCCTTAGCACTACATGCACAGGGGTGGGGAGGGAAAAGACACAGCTGTATCATGATACCATACATGAGCAGTGACGTCAAAGTCATGTTGGACCAGTGCACAGCCTCATCTGAAATCTTGTACCTGAAGGATTGATTCTAAGACTCCTCGTTCTGGACACAGTGGCAATGGCCAGACTCGCTACCAACTGGCTGCAGCTTTCTCACCTCTTTCTGCCAACAAAACACAGAACTTAGCTTTTCAAAACAGCAGTGTGTATTCCCTCGCTCACTTGCTGAGATGGGGAGGGGGGTGTCTGCACCTTGTAGCCCAGGTTGGCCTCAAACTCCTCTTCTTCCTGTCAAAGCCTCAACTGGGATCACAGATCACAGGAGCTGCCACCACGCTAGCCTTCAACAACAAACCTTCAACCTGAGCCACAGCTTATTGTTCTCTTTCCCTTCCCCCAACACTCCCTTCGCCATGGTTGAACCTAAAGTCAAAACATCAAACCACAGCTCCCCACACCAGCCACTTGGTTGCACTGGCGTGTCTCCCACAGCCATGGTGACCAGGCTGATGTCACTGTCTCGGTGGAAGGGCAGGCACCCCCAGTACAAGATCTGCCCTTCGACATTGCACAACCCTCTCACAGGCCCAGGGCCATGTGGGGCAGGGGCCCAGGCAGCTGAGGGGTATTTATTTTCTTTTAAATAATGAATCACCATCACAGGTATGAACAGCTGGGGAGAAGAGGCAATGAAATCGGCCTCTTTTCTATAGTTTGGCTGTGGCTGTCCTGTTCTTGTTCACTTTGTGTGTGTGTTTTAAAGAAGGGTTGTTGGGCAAATAGGTGAGCAGACCCAAGCCAGCAGAGATAAAAGAAGTGGCACACTGTCTGCCCCAGCACAAGTCTGGCCCACACTTCTACTGCAGTGACCAAGCCCTTGTCCTCCAGCCCTCTGGTTTAACAGAAAGCACCTTTCACAATGCTGCTCAGAACTATAGCAACCAATGCTCAGAGCCAGATCTCAGAACCAGGAGCTGAGCTCAGCCAGCAGAGGCTACCCAGCAAGCCAGGCCACTGTGGCCATGTAGGTTCCAGCCCTGAGCAAGCAGGTCTTGGTTGCTGAGCTGCAGTGAGCTGGGGAAAATTACCACCTGTGTGGCTTTCAGCTAATAACAAAAAAGCAGGGTCACGGGGGGAACCAACAGACTGAACAGGCAGCATTTGGGTAAGACAGCACATCTCCTAAACCTCAGCTGGAGAGCCTGGTGGCCTGGCCAAGCTGAGGGCAGCTTAAGGCACTGAGGCCACTTTCAGACAAAGACCACCCAGGAGGAGCAAGAGGGGCAGCAGTGATGAGGGCAGACGCCCCCCTACACACACACACACCTCCACAGCACCAGGAAAAGCATGGAGATGCACACTGTACCCCACATGCAGATTCACAGACCCCAAGAAGCATGGAACCATAAGGGCTGAGGACTCCAGAGGCTGAGCTCCAGACTTCTCAAGGACTCTGGCTGTCTGAAGATGGGGGTACGGGCAGGGTTCAGACTCCACTCAGAATTTATCCAAGTGTGACCTGGTCCCACAAAGCAGCGCTGGTCCACGAGGACCATAAAATGTCCATAGCCTTACCCTGTTTTAAGAATCTAAAATGCCACAAAGGATAGAAGACAACAGCCTTTGTTTTTGTTTAATCTCAACAACGCTGGGTGGCTTACAACCACCTGTAACTTCAGCTCCAAGAGATAAGAGGCCCTCTTCTGGCCTCTGCAGGTACCACATGTACATGATGCGTGTGTACACACCACACATGCATGCACGCACACACACACAGAGCATCAAAAATTTAAAAAAAAAATCCCAATCAAATGACACTTATAGTTCTCAACATCCACTGCACTAGAGTAATTTTTAAACACCGAGGAAAGGTTAATTTGAATATCAAAAGTTACTAAAATACTTTGAATACAAAACTGCTACAATTATACCCAGACACTGCCATTAGCAGAGGCAACAAATCCATACTGTGTAAAACCACCTGCATTCCCTGGAGTGACAGTAAAGACCTTGCTCCCTCCTTCAGACCACAGCTTAAGGCAGTGACTCCAGAAGGACACAAGGCTGCAACTTGGATGGGTGGCCACCAAGAGGCTCTTACCATCCACCTGCTATTGCACCACAAAGGAAGCCCCCCCCCGCCCCCGTAAGAGCTGCGTGAACTGTAGGAAAGGCTGTCTAGGGCCAAGCTTGCTTGCTTGCTTTCTAAGATTTATGCTTGCATGTTTGCATGCATGAATATAAGTGACTACCAAGCGTGTGCATGCAGCTGGCTATGAAGGCTGGAAGAGGTCATCAGATTCCCTGGACCTAGAGTTACAGCCGGTCATGAGCCACCTGGTCTGGGCTCTAGGAACAGAACTCCAGTCCTCTGCCAGAGCAGTTAGCACTGCAACCACTGCCCATTTCTGCAGCCTTAGGGCTCTGTAAACTTTTCCCTCAGAAACCTTTTTAGCCCAAGAAACTTTTACATGACCCAAGTATATACATTTATAAATTAAGTATAAATCAAATATTTATGGATAATAATCATTAAGAAATGTACTGCAAACCAAGCGTAGGGGTTCACAGCTTTAATACTGGTGCTCAGGAGGCAGAGGCAGAAGTGGGTGGAGCTATGTGAGTTTGAGGTCAGCCTGATGTATAAAAGAGACTTTCAGGATAGTCAGGGCTACACAGAGAAACCCTGTCTTGAAAAACCAAAAAGAAAGAAAAAATGTAAAGCAATGTATTGCAGAACAGTCCTTTGGTATACATAAGATTCTACCATTTAGTAAAGATGAAAGCAAATTGCATGCTGAGATGGATATACATCTCATTTAAATTTAATAAACAATTAAATCTTGACTGAATATTCTCCAACATCTTTTGGGACTGGTCAGTATTTTCATTTTATAATCTGTCAGTACTAAGAATTCTGCTTTACTTAAAAACAGACAGGAGGACCAATGGAACGGAATCAAAGACCTGGATATTAATCCACAAACCTTTGAACACCTGATTTTTGACAAAGAAACGGAAAAAAAAATCAAATGGAAAAGAAGAAAGCATATTTAACAAACAGTGCTGGCATAACTGGATACCAACATGTAGAAGAATGAAAATAAATCCATTATCTATCACCATGCACAAAACTCAAGTCCAAATGGATCAAAGACTTCAACATAAAGCCAGCCACACTGAACCTCATAGAAGACAAAGTGGGAAGTAACCTTCAATGCATGGGCACAGGAGAGCACTTCCTAAATATAACCCCAGCAGCACAGACAACTTATGCTAGAGAAGTTATGAGGTAAAGGGAACACTCCTGCATTGCTGGTGGGAATGCAAGCGGGTAGAACCCCTTTGGATAGCAGTGCGGCGACTGCTCAGAAAATTAGGAAACAACCTTCCTCAAGACCCAGCAATACCACTTTTGGGTATATAACCAAAGGATGCTCAACCGTATCACAAGGACATGTGCTCAACTATGTTCATAGCAGTATTGTTTGTCATAACCAGAACCTGGAAACAACCTAAATGCCCCTCAACTGAAGAATGGATAAGGAAAATGTGGCACATTTACACAGTGGAGTACTACACAGCAGAAAAAAATAACATCTTGAAATCTGCAGGCAAATGGATGGAGCTAGAAAATATCATATTGAGTAAGGTAACCCAGACCCAAAAAGACAATTATCACATGTACTCACTCATAAGTGATTTTTAAACATGAAGCAAACAAAATCAGCCTACAAATCACAATCCCAGAGAACCTAGACAACAATGAGGACCCTAAGAGAGACATACATGGATCTAATCTACACGGGAAGTTGAAAAAGACAAGATCTCCTGAGTAAATTGGGAGCATGGGGACCATGGTAGGGGGCTGAAGGGGAGTGAAGACCCAGGGAGGAGAGCAGAGAAAAATGTAGAGCTCAATAAAATCAATAAAAAAGATTAAAAAAGAAATCTGTCTTGCATAAATATATAGTACAAAATGGAAAAGGGGGGCTAGGCAGTGGTGGTGCATGCCTTGAATCTTAGCAAACAGGAAGCAGAAGCAGAGGCAGGCCAGGCAGATCTCTGTGAGTTCAAGGCCAGCGTGGTCTACAGAATGAGTTTCAGGACAGCCAGAACTGTTACACAGAGAAATCCTGTTTCGAAAAAAATAAACAATCAAAAAGATGATTTGTTTGGAGCCATTACAAAACGTGCTAAAAATTCTGTCCTAGAGGCCAAGTTTTATTGAGCGATTTTACATGAAACTCAAGTCAGCAGTAATTCAAGCAGGAGTTTTCAAAATCAAATAATACCAAGCAAAGAAAGTGATTAAAAAAAAACATTTATTTTTATTTTATGTGTATGGGTGCTTTGTGTCTGTGCACCATGTGCATGCAGTGCCCATGGAGGCCAGAAAAGACGCTGGATCCTTTAGGACTGAACTAACAGATGGTTGTGAGCCCCTGATGTGAGTGATAGGAACTGAACTCTGGTCCTCTGCAAGAAAAAGCAGTGCACACTTCTAACCACTGAGCCACATCTCTAGCTCAGACACTACTTTAATGCTTGCTGAGGAATGCTGGCAGAAAAACATTAGTGATCTATAGTTTCCATAGTTTCTATAAGAGCAGAAAACTAGGTGGGTGCAGAAAGAAGGCTAAGAATCCTAACAAAGTCATCTCTAGTATGAGCCAAGATGGTTTCTAGAGTTCGCTGGCACTGGGCATGGTGTGATGGAATATGCACACTGTATGCTAAGAACCAACGCTCAGGGAAGTCACAGGATATGACATAGACATGCATGACCAGAGGAGACAGCTCAATTTAGCATGCTTTTGCTTTTGGTTTGTTTTAGGTAACCATGCATGCAGAAATCTTTAATGGCTGCTAAACTTTCCCATCCCTAAACTCAGTTCCAAGCTGGGTTACAATCCGCAGTTTGCAAAACTGGAGTTTAGTCCTAAAGCTGAGTTCGGCCTTCATAAATTTTAACTGGGACTCAAAAATAAAAGAACACCTGTTGGCGTCTCTGCTTTCTAATCCCCTAATCTTCTATCTGGGTTCTCCCTTCCCTGCTCAGAGAGCTGTAGGTGGAGATTTTTCTCCCTCCCGCCAGTCCCACTGGACTGGTTTCTCTCCGCCCACTGGGTCCCTGCAGCCACTTGTTAAATAACCACTCTGAGGCTTAGTATCATTTACCATTGTTTGGTCAATGACTTAGGCTTCTTACTGGCTCTCTTATAAATTAGCCCATTTCTATTAATCTATATATCACCACATGATTGTGGCTTACTGATGATGCCCTGGCATCTCGCTTCCCCAGCGGCTATAGGGCATCTCCCCAACTCCACCTTCTCTCTCCCTATCTTTGTTTTGATTTCCCACCTCAGTATATTCTGCCTGGTCATTGGCTGAAATCTCTTTTGAAAAAGAAAAAAGGGGAAATGGATGGGGTGGGATAATAGGTAGATTAGTTATCTATATCTACTTGTGAGTTATTAGTTACAGATAATTTACATTGGTAGATTCTTGTATATTGATACATATGTAAAATTATTTTGTATTTCTGTCTAAGGTAATTTGTATATTGACACAAATTCAAATTATATTTGTTATATTGTACATATTCCTATTTCTGTTTACAATATTTTATACATAAATATAAATGTTTTGTCATGCTGTATGTATGTTTCTACCTCTGTTATGATATTCTGTATATTGATGATGCACTTTAAGGATATTTTTGTCATACTGTACCATATATTCCTACCTCTGATCAAGATATTTTTATACTGATACAGTTTCGAGGTCATTGTCCTCATGCTGCACATCTGCTCAAAGATTGCTTATGTTCATATATGAAGCTTTGGTCTTTTAGCTATACAGGTTATTTAAGAATTACAGATTAATAGTAAACCCATGGTTTTTATAATTATGGTTTCAGTCAGTAGCTTTTGTGGTACCAACCCTTAGGGCACTGTCTGAGGTGCTACATGCAGACTGATAAGCAGAGAAAAGTGTGCTCGCTCTCTTGGGAGGTCAGAGCAGAAACACGCTTGTGCGGTTGTTCACATCTCCCTGGGACAGAGCGGCGGGACATGGCAGCTTCCACCTAGTCCGGTATTCTGTGAGTCTGTGATTCCCTTTGGATCCCCATCATAAACACAATCGGTAACTCTCGCACTATCTTTTGCTTTAGAGGGTTCTCAGTAGAGCGAGGCAGTGGAATTCCCTGGTGGACAAGCCTGTCTCTTGCTGTACAAACTTGGTGTCCACCTGACCCAAGAACATTTGGCAGTGGCCCAATGTGTCACGTGTCTTGGTGTGGCCACAAGTGCCAACAAGACAAAGGTGACTCAGGCCCCTGCAATACCAGTGCCCTGAGCCTCAATGGAGGAGGCTCTGTGGCCATGGGAAACCTTTTCTGTCTAGATTGGCTTGCACATTCACACCGGCATATTGCAGAGGAGGAGGGGAACCAAGGAAGAAAACTATCTGCAGAAGGTTCTGGAAGCCGACTCCATTTCCCAATGTTTAAAAAGTGCTAAGAATGAGCATCCACAGCAAAGCCCTGGCTCAGACCTATTCCCCATACGAACCGGGTTCTGAGGGTCAGGACATACCACGGTCAGGTGGGGAGCAAGTGCTGCGGCCTTCTCTGATTGTCAGTGTTCTGGTGAAATGCCAGGGTTGCTCAATAAGCTCTTCTACCATATGCAAAGGCCTCACATCTCAGGTGGGGTTACCCAAGTCCAGGGAGGGTGGCAACGTGAAGTCCAACATTGACCACTGGGGGGAAACGGAGAAGCGTGGGAATGGAGAGACTGGAAAACAAAACTTTCCCTCCTCCCAAGTCCTTGGATGGGGCAGTGACCTGCCAAATAGTACCTATCTTGAGTGTCACGGCGCAGGTGATCAGGCTGCCTCTGGGCCCAATGGGCTTCTCATTCGTCCTGGCCTCGAGACATGTTCAAACAGGCTCTGAAATGGAGAAGTGTGCTCACAGTGGTCGCTTCATCCCTCGAGCCTCCCTTTCTTCATTTACCATGAGAATCTGAGAACTTAGGGAAAGCTTCCCTGTTTTCCCTGCATACGTTGTCTATGGTGCTGTCGGCTGAAACAGTCCCACTGAGGACAAGAGCCCGCTGACAACACTCACTTCCTGCTCTCTTGGCTGCTTCTTCCAACTAACAGAAAAGGCCAGGGACACAGTGACCAGAAGCAGGGGTCAATTGAGTACTCCAAACGATCTGCTTCCTAGGGGATTCTCCACACCTGAGACAAAGACAGTGTAAACCTACAGAGGCCCAGACACACACAGACCAACCAAGATGAAGCTTGCCTCCCAAGGTTCATTGGTCCCCGGTATGACAATGTTGACAAGTGTGACCCTTTGGAGAAGATGTCTTCAGAAGGGCCGTCAGGATCCCAGAATCACTCTGAAATGCTACTCAGTGATGTCCTCTCCCCTCTTGCATGCAATCCCGCCATGCTAATTTCCAGGGGTAGAAGCACTCTATGTTCCCACCAGCACTGACTACGGTTCCTTTCCCCCATATCCTCCCCAGCACGGCTGCCATTGTTTCCTCAGTTTTAGTCATCCTGACTAGGATGAGACAGAATCTCAGAGTAGTTTTAACTCACATTTGTCTAACAGCGTTGAAGCTGCTAAAATGTGTTTATTGGCCATTTGTGTTTCTCCTTTTAAAAGTCATCTGTCCAATTCACTGCTCCATTTATTAACTGAAGTTTCGGGAGTCTGATGGCAATTCTTTATATATTCTAGATACTAATCCCCTGCCTGGTATACAGCTGGCAAATCCCCTTTTTGTCAGCTGCCCCTTCGCTCTGCTGGTGGAGTCTTCTGCTGTGCAGAAGCCAATGACACACAGTCCTACTGTCAGTCATCAGGGTTATTCCCCAGGCTCTAGTTGACCTTATCTAGGGGACGTTTCCCCCAGAAACAACTGCATAGTTTCTGAAAGTAACTTGGAAGTACTCAGTCTTATGTCACTGAATTCATCACTACTTGGTCAAAAACAGACTAAGAATGCCACCCTCCTGTACAGTCACGGCAGCGTTACCACCCAGTACAGCCCCCTGACCACTACACCTCACAGCAAATTCACATCCAAGGTGCCCGGGTGAACCGGGGGTGTCACAGTCACACAAACTGCTCAACACAGCTGTCATGTCTTTTTAATCTCTTTCAAGTTTTTCTTCTCCTCCTCCCCCTCCTTCTTCTTCCCTGTCCTCTCCTCCTTCCTCTTTCTCTTTTATGACATGGAGCGTGTGCTGGTCCGGTCACCTCCTCACGATTTCAGGTTCCGGTTAAACGCTTCTATTAAACACCTCTATCGAGTACTCCACAGAGATGACATGAGCACTCGGGACTATGCTGCATCAGAGGCACCCACCACGAGCTCGTCCCATACTGGGGATCAGAGTTGACTGTGTGCTGAGGGTGGTATCCTCAAACTTCTCCCTTACCACAAAATAAACAAAAAGATCAACCTTAAATAAACCAGCGTTTTCTCTTTCATACTAAGACCACGCTAAGATGCCCTTGTCTGCGTTGATCTGTCGATGTATGTGTCATATATGTTCTGTGGCAATGCAAGAGACTGTGGCTAAACTACATGAAGCAGCACTCCTGGGTACTACCCAGCGCAAGTCTGCTCAGAATACGACCTCAAAGGACACAAGGGTAAAACACACTGTGTGCCCTCCACACTCCCTAGCCATGTCCTGCATTCAACCAAGTGTGGATCTACAGTAATTTTTAGAACCCGTGGATATTAAATATGCACAGGGTTTATTCATGTCAGGACTCCACACAAAACACCGGGCCAGCCACTCTCAGCACTGTGCTGGCACTGCCATCCAGAACTGACTCCATCCAGGAAGACCTAAAACTGCAAGCTGGAGCAGGCTTACACCGTCTGGAACACGGCACATAAACATGACCGTCTGCTGAATAAGTGGTCTATAGAGTTCAGGAAAATGGGTGATGGACACTGATCTCACCCTCCCCATCCTTGCCTTCAACCGGGCAGAGTGCTCCAGAAAGGTTTTTGTATGTTTGTTTGTTTTTGGTGTTTTGAGACAGGGCTTTACTGTGTAGCCCTGGCTGTCCTGAAACTCACTTTGTAAACAAGGCTGGTCTGGATCTCCCAGAGATTCGCCTGCCTCTGCCTTCGAAATGCTGGGATTTTAAAGGCATTACTGATCAGTTGAAGGAAGTATTAACACCACTGCAGGAAGGAAAAAAAAATCCCTGGGGAATCCAAGAACTTCCCTTTCTCTTTGAGGGTTACCATGTTTGATCTGAATGTGACAAGTCCCATGTGGGCTCATGTATTTGAACACTGAGAGGTAATGGAACCTTTTGGAGGTGGAGCCTTGCTGGAGGAAGTACATCATCCAGGGCAGGCTTTGATGGTTGTGTAGCCTGGCCTTACTTCCTGTGTGTGGGTGAAACTGGATCTGTTTTCTGACTGCCAGGCCAGACCCACACTCCTGCTGCCACCCCCCTCCTTCGCCATGACTGACAGCATCCCCTCTGGAACTGTAAGCCACGATACAAACAAACCCTTGCTTCCCCAGCTTGTTTTTGGTCAGGTGTTCCCTCACAGCAACACTGAAAACTAATATCCCGTCTAAGAACCACACCGGGGACAGCTCTGAAACATTAGTATAAAGGGAAAGAACCCAGGAGAGGAAGGGAGAAACGGGGGCAGGCTGTGGACATTAGATATGAGGCTGCAATTCTAGCTCTGACAACGAGCAGCAGTCTGTCTCCTCGGACATGGGGTGGATGAGGCATTCCAGGCAAGGGCAGCTGCATGCAAGGACAACATGTGTCCAAGATCAGGGTGGCTGCAACAGAGCTAAAGACAGAGCCAAGGGGCCAGGTGAAGCTAGCGACAGACCACCGGCCCGGCATGGGAAGACCCTGGATTTCAGCCCTAGCATTAAAAAAAAAAAAAAAAAGAAAAAGAAAAAAAAGAAGAAAAAAAAGAGGGAAGAGGAAGAGAACGATAATCAGGGGATTCACACAGATGTACCAAACCTCATTTTGTTTTTATTTTTCATTAATTCAGTGTTATGGTTTGTAGTGTGGGAGACTGAAGCCAGGACCATGCCCCTGAGCCCTACCTCAGCCCCATTCTTTCTGGGTAAACTGAACAGCCCTGGTGTCTGTGGCAGGGCTGTGTTAAGACTTCCCAGGGACCTGTAATGGTTCTGGCACTTAGGAACTGAGGCAAAAGGATACTGCAGTTTGCAGTCAGCCTAGACCAGTCTAACCTAAATGGCAAGGCTCTATGCCTTAAATGAAATTTGAAAACTAATAAAGAAATAAGCATATGCTTGCTAGCTAGATAAATGTTAATATGTTCAACATTAAGATTTATAAGGGGCAGACAACTCATATGGATATATATGAATAAGAACACATATTTACTTTCTATTAAGAACTAGGGGGCTAGTAGTGGCTCAGTGTGTAAGAGCAGGTGCCGGGCAAGAGCCTGAGTTTGATCCTCAGATCCCGTGTAAAGGTGGAAGGTGACTCCACAAAGATGTCCTCTGATCTTCACACACACGCCCTCCCCCATCTCATACACACAATACACAACAACTAAGATTTTAATAAAATAATTGTATAGTAGTGAGACGCCTCAGTGGGTAAAGCTGCTTGCTACCCAGCAATGCAAGCCTAACTGCCCAAGTTTAAGCCCTAGAAGCAACATAAAATTTGAGAGAGAAAAGATTCTCCACATGCACACACACATAAACACACACCCCATACACAATTAAAATAGAACAGTGCAGAACACAATCAAAAACCACATGAAGCTGTAATTCACTGACTCGATGCTGGGGTAAATGCAGGCTTCACACATGCCAGCCAAGCTCTGCCATAGAACTGCATCTGTGATACGATATGGATTATCCCCAGGATTTTAGTAGTAATTCAAAGTTTAGAATCGTTAGGCAGGAGATACGTCTCGTGGAAGAGGATTTTATACTTGCCATATCCTCAACAATGAACAAGAGTCCATCATCGGAAGCGAAACCCCGGGCATGGAGTGCACTTCCAGACACAATCTTCCTCCAGCGTGCAGACAAGCTTTCAATGAAGACATAAAGATTAGGGGGTGGGGGACGGGCAACTGCAACTTGAAACTGGGGGCTGGGAGTGGGGGGCAGGATGCGGTTGGCTATTGGACTCTCTCTACCCTCCACACTCAGGCCTCTTTTCAGTTTACACTACCGCCAGCAAACGCTATCACTGAGAGGCCAGGAAGGGCCAGCTCCCCTTCCGTATATTTGCTTAAGATATGAAGGTTAAGTAGTCATTGTGCTCATAAAAGTCGGGCACTTTCAGGCCTATTTAAGGTCTCCGCTTACCTCCAAGTGACTAAGCCTGAAGCCAAAGACAGATGAAAACTGGGTTGATCAAAGGCCGGGCTGTCATTAAGTGAAAATGAGGGAAGATGAAAGGCTGGCGGCCACTTCAAAGGTCCAGAAATGAGCCCTGAGTGCGCAGCGGAGGGCTGGAGCACAAGCACTGGCTGCAGCTTAATGGACTGGATGGCATTCCTGCAGTCACACATCTGCACGCTGACTACATGGGACAGAAGTGTGAGGGCAAGCCTCGAGGCCTGTCTCCTGCCTGGAAGCAAGGAGAAGGAAAGCAGTGCTTCCATGCTGGCAGTTGTTTTCTTTAAAAACAAGGAAGGGAGGGAGGGAGGGAGGGAGGGAGGGAGGGAGGGAGGAAGGACGGACGGACCCTGAGATTCAAGGACAATTTGGAGAAGTTGACAGGGCAGAAGGTGTTCACAATCCCACCTCAGCAGTTTTCTGCAGGCCACACAGTGTGTAGCTCAAGCTATGTCAACTCTGGGTGGACGTGATCCTAAGTCTCCATTCCCAGTAGTCTGATAAGAGCTGGTAGATGGACGTGCTGCCCTCGTCGGGGACTGGCCCTCAGCTTTTGCACTAGAGTGGACACTGCGCCACTGCATGAGAAAACCAGGCTGCTGGAGGGTTGCAGACACCTCCCGCCCACCCCAGCCACGCCACCCACCCTCAGCATCTCAGCCCCCAGGAGCTGTACCCCAGGAGCTGTAGATCCAGAAGTGTGATGGACCCTTAAATCCTCACACACACTCTCTTCCCCTAAAACAACCTCCCTGGATTGACTTTAATACTCAGACTATCTTAACTGCAGCTCTGGACATCCCAATGGCTTTGCAGCCGATTGGCAGGAGCTAAGGAAAGATAAGGCCCATGCTGAGGACACTAAGAAGAGAGTGGCCCAGTGGGCCTGGAATGAAGACAACCACAGCAAGCACCCAGAAGTGACTTGTTAGAGCTGTTAAGTACTGCAGAGCTTGACACAGGCATATTTATTTCATGCCAGGTGAACAGTATTGGCCCAGGCTCTATTGCTAGTTTCGTTTGAGGGAAATGGAGACCAAAATGGCTCAACAACATACCCAAGGTCACACACTTTGGATTAATGAAGACCCAGAATGCCACCTAAGCCTGACTCAAAAAAACACATTTGTAATATTTGTACCCCTCAGAGAGATGTAACAGAGCAAGTCAGTGGCAGGCGAGCAGGAGTTTGCCCATGAACAGATCCTGCAAGCCAAAGGGTGCAGAGACAAGCTTGTATGTAAAACCCTTGCTTGCTATGTGCCCTCCCTCCTCTCGCTTCCAATCAAACTTACCATGGTGAAAACCCTCTCATATTCTTAGTCAAGAGCTGTTATTTGGCTGAGCAGGTGGTGCGCATATTTAAAGCCAGCACTTGGGAAGCAGAGGCAGGAGGATCTCTGAGAATTCAAAGACAGTCAGAGACACACAGTGACACTGTCTCAACACACATACCCCAAAAGACTGCCTTTTGTGCTGAGCCTCGATAAGTGCAACTACAGGAAGCCAGTGACAATGTCTGAGCCTGGTGTGACATGCATATGCATCTGTGGCCACCCGTGATTTGCCCTGCTGTGACAGATTCCATCTGTAAGTCCACTTTCTCCTCTCCTCATCCTCAGCCCCACGTGTGCAAGTACATGCATGTGTATGTGCACACACGTGCATGCACACACACACACACACACGAACACACACACTAAGCATGCTCTATAGAGATCTCAGTTCAGCATGTATGGTAACAATCTCTTTCTCATTAAAAACAGCTGATACTGGTGTTGATACTGATACTGCTCCTCCAAGGGTCCTGAGTTCAATTCCCAGCAACCACATGGTGGCTCACAACCATCTGTAATGAGGTCTGGTGCCCTCTTCTGGCCTTCAGGCATACATGCAGAGAGAATATTGTATACATAATAAATAAATAAATAAATAAATATAGCCAGGCGGTGGTGGCACACGCCTTTAATCCCAGCACTTGGGAGGCAGAGTCAGGCGGATCTCTGTGAGTTCGAGACCAGCCTGGTCTACAAGAGCTAGTTCCAGGACAGGCTCCAAAACCACAGGGAAACCCTGTCTCGAAAAACCAAATAAATAAATAAATAAATAAATAAATAAACAACAATGTCAGATCATCCACTCACTTCTCGAGAACAGGACAGCAGCACAGAGCTAGCTCGGCTAAGAATGCCCTGAGCTGGGAATGACCTGGCATCGTCAATAAGGTTGCTAACTGAGATACCACTACTTAGCCAAATATTGTAATATAAAGGCACGTATACACAGAGCATTCCAATACTTACAGAATGGTTGGATACATTCTATTCCAATATCTTTTAATTTTATAATTGCTTTATTGAGAGTCGCATGCCCTTTTGGAGCCAATGTAATGTGTCTTATGCATCCTCAAAGCTGTGCAATAACCAACATCATCTGGTTTTAGATTTTATTATTGTTCGTATGAGTGTTCTGCCTGTGCACATACTACACATGCATGTAGTACCCACAGAGGCCAGAAGAGGGCATTGGAGCCACTGGAACTGTAGTTAATATGGCTGTCACTACGTGGGAGCTGGGAACTAAACCCAGGTCCCTCTGCAAGAGCAGTCAGTGCTCTTAACCACTGCCTGTGCCACCTCTCCAGTCCTCTGGCTGTGTCCTTGACTGCTCAGAGTTCTATATATATTATGAACGGTCCCTTTTGCAGAAAACATCTGTGAAAATATTCTCCCATCCTGTGAGCTACCTTTTCCTTTGTTACTATGTGCAGTCTTTACCTTAGGAGCAAAGGACTCCCCCATTATCCTCCTGCCCTGTTTCTTGAGAAGCTGGCGTATACCATCTCAGTGACTGACCACCTTCCCAAGCATTTCTTCCTGGCAGTGCCACACCCCAGCTGATTGCAGAAGCTGCACATGCTCTGCCAGCTTTTCCTTCCAGCCTCCCTGACAACAGCTCCCCTGCTACAATGTTCCTAAATTGTTGCGGCCGTGACATGAGGTTAATGGGAATTAGACTAATGAAGAAATAAGGAAAAAGTACAATGTTTTGATTTGGAATGCTCTAGAGCCTATTAGCATTTGGCAAATTAAATGGACGAGTGGTTTGCGGCCACAGGCTTGGCTATGACATGATGAGTTCCCTGGGTCTCCAGTCTCTCTAGGGTATTAACCTCAAGGGTCTTAGCTGGTTGTCCATCTCACCCCAGTCATGCTTTCCAGGACAATGGCAGTAATCCACAGCGTCCTCCAGCCCAAGCCCCATCCATCCCACTGCATACAGATACAATGGTGGGCTGCACCCGAGGACTCTTGTATGCTCCTTTGTTCTTCCCTGGAATTGTCAGCTTGGAACAATCCACTGTGCTTGCCCACATGCATTTCGGCAGATAACCTCAGATGGTCCACACATCAACCACTGTACATCCATGGCATGGGTCTCAACAGTGGCCAAAAGCAGAGAAGAGAGTAACCTCACACAAACCCAACCCCACTGCCACATATACCCATGTCAGTACACTCCCTTGCAAAGATGTCTGGTCCTCTCCTGGGCTCAGGTCACAGCACTGTCAACACAATGGAGGACAGGAAGGGGAGACAGAGAGTGAGTGAGATGAACACAGTCAAGAACTCTCTGCAGCCTAAAGTGATACCCATGCCCATCAGTAAGGGGCAGACAGGGTAGCTTCTAAAGACCTGGGACCCAGTGAACTCATAGTGACCATGACCTCAGCACTCCTGTGAAAAGCTAAAATAGTTCTTGGCAAATTCTAACCAACCCACAGACATTTTCTGCCTTTTCCCTTACAAGTCTTCTCTTCCTTGCTTAGCGCAACGCTTTCCCAAGCCCACTCAGCAGAGCTCCCCAATAGGCTGGAGTTGGATGCATATCTCTCTGCCTGACCCTAGTCCCAGGTAAAACTATTCCAGGGGCATCAAAAGTCTGTAGTCCCGGCACTTCTAGTAGAGCCTGGCAGACTCGTGCCACCTCCACTTTCAAACTGATCCACACTGGGATGGATCCGATCCAGGCCTCTCATTACCTCCTTAAACATCTGCAGCCCCAACTCCTCCGTGGAGCTCACACTACAGTCACCTCTGCAGACATTATTCCCATTGGTGTTTTTAAAGTGTCTGCCTCTTTCGAAACTTAGTGGCCTCCCTTTACCTGGCTGATACCTCAGTTTCCCCATTTGAAAGCTACCTTTGACATTAGCTGCTTTCTATCTTGCAAAAGGCAAAATCCATCATCCAATGCCTATAATTCATTCCCCCCAAGACTCTGAGCAAATCCCTAGGAGACTGTGACTTCCAGTCAGTTGGTGTCTTAGAGTCCATAGAAACAGGGGGAATGAGTACTGGAACAGGGGAAGCTTTAACTGCAGAGACTAGCCTCAGGGAAACACAAGGGCATTCTTCTGGCTAATCTGGTCATGATGTTTAAAACATCCACAAAGCCACTTCCAGATTCCTCTGAGATGCTGGAGAAAGGCACAGAGCAGGATGAAGGGCCTCTGAGGATCTCCCTGGAAACACCTCCCTGTGAATATCGACAGACAGCAGCTATAAAAGAGACAGTAAACAACAGGGAAGTGTCTCAAAGGCCCATGTGTTCAAGGTTGGATCCACCATTGTGAGTGGGAGGAAGGCAGGTTGTTGGGGACATGGCCTTGAAGGAGGTGTGGCCTCTTGGCCACCAAGAGCTCGCAATACAATGTGCTGCCTAGCCACTGGCCCCAAACAAAGCTAAGTAACGAGGATTGAAACCTAAAGTAAACCTTTTCCTTACTAACTTTGCTCTCCCGGATGTATTATTGTGGATGGATTGCTAACACATTTGGAAACGTGCAGCCTTTTGAGATTCCAACAATGTCAGTGGTTTTAGCTTCCAATCCAAATATTTTTCAAAGGCTACTTTGTGATAGCCACGTGTGACCCTATGTGTTAGAAAATTCATGATGGCAGTTTATTTCAATTACATCTGGAGGTCCACAACCCAGCCCCATGATGACTGAAACCATCCTTCATGGCTTTAGGTTAGAATGATACCTGCTTCTGAGGCTTAACAAATGTACATTTGGTGTTTCCAAAACAGGACATAGCCGGGCGGTGGTGGCGCATGCCTTTAATCCCAGCACTTGGGAGGCAGAGGCAGGTAGATCTCTGTGAGTTCGAGGCCAGCCTGGTCTACAAGAGCTAGTTCCAGGACAGGCTCCAAAGCTACAGAGAAACCCTGTCTCAAAAAAACAAAACAAAAAAACAAACAAACAAAAAAGATGCTAGTCATCAAAACATAGGACATATCTCCACCTTGAATTAAACAAAAATAATCAAGGAACCAAAAACGTCACTCAGACACCAAGAACAAAGCACAGTTACTGCTGTTGAGACCATGACACTCTTGCGTAAGTTAATATCGTGGCTGCAACGGTAGCAGAATGTGAAACGTGAGTAAAACACAGAAATTCTCAACCAAGAAAGAAATTGTACAAAAATAAATAAATCAATAACACACACACCATCACCACAAACAGTAAAAACAGAATTCCCGCTCACACAGGTGGACTCACAGCCAAACCCTACTTATTTTCCTAAAGGTTCTTGCATTCTCCTCCTGACATGAAAGAAAAGAGACTGTGTTTGTTGCTGTGATAGAGCACCATGACCAACACAACTTAGAGAAGACAGAGTTGGTTTGGTCTTACGGTTCCAGAGGGTTAGACTCCATCATGGCAGGGAGGCATGGCAGCAAGCAACGAGGTGGAAGGAGCAGGAAGCTAAGGGATCACACTTACGCTCAAAGCCTGTGCCCCGTGACATCTTTCCTCCAGCAAGGCTGTTCTACCTAACCTCCCTATAGCGCCACCGACTGGATACCAAAGGTCCAAATGCCCAAGCCTGTAGGGGACATTGTTATCAAACCATCACAGAGATCTAGCACAGAGGGTTTTCAGTGCCTTTAAAGCACTAATAGGCATTTGAAGAAGGCATTTACTCTCTGCATTCTAAGCACCACTTATGGATCTGAGTTACTGTCATCCCATTCTTCAACCAGTGCCAGGGGAGCATCCGTCCTGCAGAAAATCAGACATATATGCAAGGGGATGCATCAACCCCCATGAAGAGAAGTGAAGAACAGGTTGCAGGCACTCCAAACCTCCAACAGTTCTGCATGATATGCAAGTGGATGAGCAAAACCAAACAGAATGAAGACAAATCAAAAGAAAGCTGTGGTCCTAGGGTAACAACAGATTGTCTGCCCTCTAGCTGAAGGATCTCTGACCTCACTCGTCTACATGATTGCTTGGGGCCTGATCTGCACACAGAACTATGCAAGTGCCACTGGTAGAGAGAACACACAAAGGTATATAGATTCATATCAACATATCCTCCTACACCCCCCCCTTCTCTACCCAGGCTGGCCTTGAACTCCTGATCCTCCTGCCTCCATCTATGAAGTGTTGGTATTATAGGCATGCACGACCCTCAAGAAACTTACACGTTAAGATGCTGGGATGTGAAGGAGGCAGGTTTAGCAATGAAAGGGGATCTAATCAAATGACAGTTGCCATTGCTTAAATCATCAATTTCACTATGACTTGAGTCCTCCTCTGGCCAAAGAAAATTGTCACTAGCTGCAAGATACTTCAGATTCCACTTGTGGAATCAACCACAGAACAATCTAGAGAAAGAAAGCCGTTGAATTTTATAGGGATGCTTCTGTAAGGCTGCTCCTGGAGCAGAAAGTGCTCTGTGAGAGGGGACGGGCACAGAAAGAGAGAGTCCGTTTCCTAGTTACTGGTATTGTTTAAACAAACAAACAACAACAAAAACCTCAGGCTGGAAGGCGAGCTCAAGTCCTGAGCTCTGTGCATACAGACTGGTACGGGAAAAGTCACTACCAGAACACTGTGACCCCAGAACACTGTGCTACATCAGTGTCTGCCATATCCCTTGATCTGGGCTTGGATTTGATAAGTGGAAAAACAGACTCACCTTGAACACACAAATCACCACCTCTACTGTCCTGAAACCGGACAGAAACGTACCCTGCCATCCTCCTCCTCCACCACCAGCAGCAGCCAAAAAGCTCACCGAGGAGTGTCCTCCTATGCGGCACCAACAATCAAGAGTTTTGACTGGTGTCTGTGTTAGATCGGATTATACATTAGCAATGACTAATACGTCAACACTGTCCAACCATTGGGAGCTGAACTGTAAAGGACTCAGTGCAGATAAAAGATTTAGACAGAGTGCACATGATGGTGCCTTCTCCATGCAAAACACTGGGGCAGCTCCTTAAAAGTCTACCATGCCCAGCGACCAGACAGTTCCACCTATGAGTACTGATCCAAAAGAAAGGAGCGTAGAGACTGGAGTGGTGGCTCAGCGCTTGAGAGCGCCGGCTGTTGCAGAGGATCCAGGGGTTCTTCGTCCAACATTGCAGCTTACAACCATGTGTGAATCTGGCCTCTTCTGGACTCGAAAAGCACTGCATACACATGATGCAGAGACATGTGTAGGCCAAACACATGTACACATAAAATAAATCTTGTCAAAAAAGACATGAACATGCATGTTCACCGGAAGCTGTGCAATGAATGCCATGAGCGCACGTAATGACAGCACGCTACACCGAAAACGGGTATGAAAAGAACACTGTGTCTGGGATAGTCTGCCATACTAAGACACACCCAGAGCAGCAGTATTCATGACAGGTGAAATCCTGTCAACTCAAGAGTCCGCCCACCTCAGAACACAGAAGTTCACAAACACGACAGGACAGTTCTGATCATCCAGCAGCACAGATGAACCTTATGCCTCAATGCTGTGCAGAGCAGATCCCGGTGTGTGCTGAGATAAAACAGGTGGGGCTGACTTGGATGACACCCTGTGGCAAGTGTGAGGAGCCACAAAGAAGCATCAAACAGCTCTTGGGAACAAGGTACCGGATGAGCCAGGCTTTCACTATGCAGCCCAGGCTGGCCTCCGCCTCAGACGACAGTGCGAGGCACCACACCAAGCCTGAAAGATCCTTTATCCAGATCTGGTACTCAACTAGGACAAATGTGCTGTTTAAAGTAAACAAACAAGCTAAAACAGAAGGTACAGTTTGGAGATGCTAGGGCCAACCACTCACGACCAAAACACAGGTCACCCAATTTCCCCAAATGCTAACCTAAACAAAACCCCCAGATGAGCTTTCTGCACACAGTTACGATGACTGACCAGAAGGAAGCCGCTGCACACCACGGATTCCCTCCACAAACCGGCACCAGCCCGCCATGAAATCAGACTCAGTCCTCTTCTGCTTCTTTACGGTCTCCCACTTCACAAATCGTTCTTTCTTAGGTGCAACGAACTCAAAATTCTAACTTGATGGGTTCAGTGGGAAAGGGGAGATAACCAAGCCCGATGACCCAGACTAGGGCATATACGCCCATACATATATACACACACACAAAAAAAAATAACATACAATTACACTTTTAAAAATAAAATTCTTACTTAATATGATCTTATTTTTGACGAAACGGAAAGGAAAGCAGCGGCAAAGGCGTCTCTTCAGCCGCTAATGACGTCTCAATGAAAGCCCAGGATGAGGGAAGGAAAGCCAGGCAGATGGAAAGCCGTGGTCCACCATCCAAGGGGAGCCTGGGTCTGCGCCTGGTGTTGGAAACACCAAACAAACACTGCGGCATCTTAAGAGTAAGCACCCAAGACAGGAGCATTACCACACCCTACACTCAGGGATTATTTTCCCCTATTTTTTTTACTTGAAGACTTTTTTCATTCTATATCATTTTTCTCTCTCCCAGCTCCTCCCCACGCCTTACCCATCCAACTTTGTTGTGATTTCTCTCTTTCATAAAAGAAAAGGAAAAAGAAATCAAAACACACACGCACACACACTTAAACAAAACAAAAAAATAAAACAAGCAAAAGACCTATAGAACAAAAAAAAATTGCAAAGCAAAATAAAACAAAAACTCCACAAAAATATCACTGAGTTCATTCTGTGTTGGCCAACTGTTCCAGGCACAGAGCCCGCCCTGGGGTGTGGTGGATAGACCCAGTGACAGCCATCGGAGAAAACTGATTTTCCCTTTGCCAGTGGGGATCAGTTGTAGGTAGCTTCTTATTTAGGGTGGGAGTACATCTGGCTTGAACCTGTGTAGTCTTGTGCACACTGCCAGTCTTTGTGAGTTTAAGTGCATCGGCCCTGCTGTATCTGGAGGACACCATTTCCCTGGAGTCACCCATCAGAAAAAAATCATCCCGAGTGACGTAACCAGACCCCAAAATACAAATATACGTTTTCTCTTATATATGGATGTTAGCTTTTAAGCTTTCAATATGTGTACCACAATGAATAACCACAGGTATTGCGAGAACTCCTTCAGCCAATAGCCTTTAAGATACCAGCTCACTTTGGGCGTGGTCTCATGTACTCTAAACGTCCAAACTAAAAGCATGTGCGGCCCTTTCTGCTGCTGGTTTGGGTTCCAGTTCCTAACACACACAGAGGATTGCAGGTCACTACCTTACTGTGAGTTTATCCCCAAATAAATAAACCTTTGTTATACTCCACTCTGGGCGATTATGGAACCTTTTGGTACTGCTACACATAGGAGTTAGTACCTTAGTTAGGGTTCTATCACTGTGAAGAGACACCATGACCACGGCAACTCTTATAATGAAAATCGTTTAAACTGGGATGGCTTGCTTACAATTCAGAGGCTCAGTCCATTATCATCATGGTGGGACATGGCAGTGTGCACACAGACATGGTGCTTGAAGTAGCTGAGAGTCCTATATCTTGCAGGCAACAGGAAATGGCCTGAGGCACTGGTATGCCTTGGGCGAGTATGAGGCCTCAAGCCCACCCTCACAATGACATACTTCCTCCAACAAAGCCAACAAAGCTTCCAAATAGTGTCATGCCCTATGAGGCTATGGGTGACAAGTACATTCAAACTACCACACAGTTAGGTACCTACAATTGCTCGTTCATATTCTTCAGGCGGGGGTCTCTCAATCAAACGCAGCTCACTAATAAGGCTAGTCTCACTAGTGGGGCTGGGATTAAAGGCGTGCGCCACCACTGCCTGGCTAACGCATAGTAAGAGGTTAGGGATTAAACTCAATGGTAGAGCGCTTGCCTAACAAGTGCAAAGCCCTGGGTTCAGGACTCAGCTCCGGGGCTGGGGAGGACAGGAGAGGGGGGGAAGGATGCGTAGTAAGAACAGAAGAACATGGGTAAATGAAAGTACTGCAAATACTAAAATTAAAATTAATCAACCCTGACTCTGGAATGCTGCAGTCATATCGTGGAAGATGAGTTAAACTGTTCAAAAGCTACATTCATGGCCCCCTTAACTTATCGGGGAAGAAACATGGACACAGCCTAACTGGGTTGTAGGTAGTGTAAACAACTCTGCGGAACCGCTTGGCAGCACACAACTGCATGACAACATTCAATCTCAGAGTCTGCTCTATTAAAGTCAAGTCATTAGCCAAGAGGAATTAGCAGGTCACTATTTTCAGGCGAAGCAGACATAAAATGAAAATTAAGAACAATGCCCACGGATAATGCTCTCTCATTCATAACTTCAGCAGACGCATGGGGCTTGTGATGGCTGTTCTTAGTTTTTAACTTGACTACATCTGGAATTAACTAAAACCAAAATAGCTGGGCACACCTGTGAGGGATTTTTCCCCCCCCATAATTAAGTCATTTGAAGTAGGAAGACTTATTTCTAATCCCAATCTTTGAGGTAGGAAGATCCATCTTAATCTGGGCCACACCCTCTGCTGGAAGCCTACATAAAAGGAAGGAGGCTTGCGCTCTCTCTGCCTGCTTGCTGTCACTCTTCCTAGCAAGTTCATTCCTTCGCTGGCATTAGAGCCTACTTCTTTGGGATTCAAGTGTACACCAAAGACCACATGAGACATCCAGCTTCTCAGACTGAGCAACTACTGGATTCCTGGACCTTCTGTTGGTAGACAGTCATTGTTGAACACAGCTTCTAAGTCAGTCTAATAAATCTAATAGATAGACAGACAGACAAATAGATAGATATTCATTCATTTAATAAGTTCTGTTCCTCTAGAGAACTCCGACTAACATGCCGCTATTACTGAAAACAGCGCCCCCTCTTGGCTCCACAAAGCCAAGAACTGTTTGGATTCTGCCTCTATCTAAGCTTTCTGTTCCCTAAAGGCCATAGGCAGCTGTTGCTGCGGCAATGTTTGACATGTCACATGTCAGCTTCCAGCCACCTGCCTGTTGATATAGAACCAGTCTCCCCACTCAGGCATCACAAGCGCAACCCAACCGCACTCTCCAAAAACGACGCAAGACAGTCTAGACACGGTGGTGGGGAATGTGAATGAAACACTAGCTGGGGAGAAATTCCAACTGGAGCATCAAGAGCTATTTAACAACGAGTGAATGAGTAGGAGGTGGTGTCAGTCCCACAGCTGAGGTGACCTTTGCTGCTGCAGCACGGCTGCCCATGGGGAGGACATAACACTTCATGACCATTCAACCCCTTCACAAGATCTCATTAAAGCACCAGAGCTCGGGGTTGGGGCATGTGCTATGCATGTGTGAAGGCCTGGGTTTCATCCCCAGCATATTCCACAACCCCCAAAAGATGGCATACAGAATAATTCCAATTACATGGCGCTAGAACAAAACAATGCCAGACTGGAGATATGGACCAGCAGCACTTGCTGCTCTTGGAGAAGACCCATCAGTTCCCATCATCCACATGGTAACTCACACACCCTGTGACTCCAGTTCATCCAACAGCCTCTGCTGGCCTCCCCAGGCACCACACTCACAGGCACGTACACATACGCACCACACACACATACCTAAAAATAAAATCTTTTTTTAAACCCCATCTACAGTCTAGGCATGGTGATGTACTCCTTTTAATCACACATTCTGTGAGTTTGAGGCTAGTCTGGTTTACATAGTGGGTTCCAGGCCAGTCAGGGCTACAGAGTCTGTAAAAAATAAATAAGTAAATAAAATGGATTTTCTACTTTTTATTTTGTTTTGTTTTTCAAGACAGAATTTCTCTGAATATATCCCTGGCTCTCCTGGAACTTACTCTAGACCAGGCTGGCCTCTTGACTGCCTCCTGTGTGCTGGGATTAAAGACACATGCTACCACTGTCTGCCTGGATTTTCTACTTTTTTCTAGGGTAAATAAAACATTCTTTCAACTAGCAGCGATTCACACTGTTAATATTGAAGATATTATATACGAGGCCCTGAAGTTAAAATAATTCACAGAATTCTAAGGCTGACATAGAGAGGGCTAGAGATGGTACACTAGTAGTTAAGGATGCATTTCCAGTTTGCATCCGAGGACCCACATCAGGTGGCTCAGAACCACATTTAATATCAGCTCCAAGAGATCCAACAACCTCTTCTGGCCTCCGTAGACACACCACCACACAAATACACTAATATAAATAAGACTTCAGAATTTTCAGAAAGTCGGCGCAGTAAAGCAAACCAGCAGAAAGAACACTCCTAGAACACGGGTGGACAGACACTGCCACACAAGCCTGCATACCTGGTGCCCACATGAAGATGGAAGGAGAAAACGGACTCCACAAAGTTGTCTTCTGGCTGCCACCATGTGCAAGGCACACACAACCCCCTGCCCCATAACATACATGTGATTAAAAAAAACCACTCAGAGGGTGAAGCTTAAGAGTGCTTGGTGCTCTTGGAGGTGACAGGAGTTTGTTTCCCAGAACACAAATGAGCACTCAAAATTGTTTCTAACCCAGCTCCAAGGGACCTGACACTTTCTGTTGGTCTCCTCAGACACTTGCATCTGTGTGGTGCACATACCCACATATGTATATCAGTTAAGTCTTTTTTAAAATAAGTAAGTAAATAAATAATCTTAGAGAACAGGAAACACTGACTTGGGAAGTGAGATGTGGGCAAGAGAGTGCAGGGGAGTGCAAACAGCAGAGAAATCATTCCAAAAAATGAAGCCCCTGTGATGGGGGTGGGGATGTGTCAGCTTTTGTGGGAGTACAACCAACTCAGGACTTTGTTTTCAAGTAAAAATGGGAGAAGGGCCTGCTTCACACTGCTGAGCGAGGCTAAAAAATAATTACCATGAGCTAAATATATAAATAGCATTAAATATAAACTGTCATTAAATAAACATTAAATACATAGAGATGAAGCAGATACAGCCAGGAGCATCCCCTGAGAAGACTTTTTTTTATAGATCTGTACACCAGCAAAAGCTAAATCTGGATCTGATTTCTTCATGACAAAACCCAGTTTTCTTCAGCATCCTGGCAGTGAAGCAGAAGTAAACTGAACACACCCCAGGGCCTGCCTGCCTCCCCCCACCTCAACATTTATTTGGGAAGGGGTAGGGGGTGGGGGTGGGGGCCAAAGGACAAGCTTGGGAGTCAGTTCTCTCCTTCCACCACGTGGGTCCCAGAGACAGAAATCAGGTCATCAAGGAGCTTGGCTTAGTTGCCTTTACCCACTGAGCAATCTCCCTGGCCCAGAGATTTCTTTATATCTATATGACATGGTTTTAAAAGCTTGCTTCACAACAATGAACCCAGACACCTTAGGAACATAAGGCAAAGGAAGGCTGACTTCTAACAAGCCAAGTGCTGGCTCCCAGAGATAACAGCCCAAATCAAACAAACCTTCCAGAAGGGGATTGAGAATTATGGGCGTGGAGCTGGAAGGAAGGAGGCTCTAATCATACCTTCCGGGCAAAGGCTGTAATTAGCAGAAACACAAGCACTCACCTGGGGAGAGGGAGAGAGAGAAAGAGAGAGAGGGAGAGGGAGAGGGGGGAGGACAGAGTGCTCTAAGATGCGAAAACTGAAAGAACTTCCACCATAAAATGGTTACAGAGGCAGCACCACAGATTACATCCAAATCAAGACCAAGTCACTTGATCTGTGTGTAGGGCTAGGAACCAAGTCGGAGACTTGTAGCCTCGTTCTGACGGCCTTTTCACCCAACAGCACTGGAGGCTCCAAAGCCTCCCAAAGCCTCTGAGCTCTTCAGACAAAGAACAATGAAACTAGGCCTCCATCAACCTGTTGCCAGTAGACTGGCAAGAAACAAAAGAGCCCCATGCCCAGACTTGCAGGGCCTCACTCTGCTGGGCAGCCCAAGTGTGTATGTTCCCTTCCCATTCAGAAAAACGGATGTGATGTGAATGCAGCTTGCAGGGAAACAAGTGGGAATCACGTTCTAAAACGACAGTTCTAAACCCCGAGGACCTCTGCATGCCCCTCTCTGAAGCTCTGAGACCATCGCTCTATGCAACTCATCCTCACTTTCTCCCAAGACAAATCGCACTATTAAATTAAAAGGCGAGAATTCCTCTACCAAATTACCCACTAATGACTCTTAACCCATAATTGAAGAATCACTAACAGCACTTCACAGACACAGGCAGCCATGAGCATTTATTAGGACCTAACTTTTCAGAACTGAGTGATTATGTAAGCGTGGCTGCCAGCCATCCTGAACACTCCCACTCTCCCACTGCTTCATGGAAGGCTCTCTCTGGGGAGCTCGCCTCTAGCCAGGGCCGCCACCACCTTCTCCTTCTCCAATCCCATCCCACATTCTATAGTGGCCAGAGAGAAAGTTCTAGAAGGCTAGTCACCTGCAGCTAGCATCAGGACAAAGCCTGCGAGCTGGGGTATGAGCCACCCCTCCCCCACCCCAGCAGGCCCAGTCCTGAGGATGTAAACAGAGAGGGGACAGTAACCTTCGTTAGAGAAGAGGCCCAGGGGCCCACTGAGATGGGCTCCAACCTCACCTCAGTCCTGCAACAAACCCCCAAATCCGTCCGAACAAAGAGAAACTCTGGGCCTAGATCAAGACGAAGGTATTAGATGATGTCTAAGAGCCTGGTTGGCTCTGTGGTGATGAGTTAATTAGAGAAAACAACAGTCCATAATTAAAGACTGCATTGCACAGCAGCGGCCGCAGAGCCACCGGGGAAAGCCTGCAGACTTCTGTTGTTGTGAGTTGGGCTTTGACATAAAGCATGACCTGGAGCCTCAGAGGGTCCTGAGTACTCTTTGGGGCCACGTCTTCATGAGGCTTGTGACCATCCAGTGGGATGAACAGGAATTCAAAAGGAGAACAGTAAGAGGGCTGGCTGCGGTTGACCTACAACCTACGCCTTTATTATGGAGACAGAGGCAAAACTGACCCTCTTTAGATACAAAGGGCCCAGCCAGAAGAATAGCAGGATGGAGTGGTTAGCAGTTGTGCATGGTGATAAGAGGCCACGAAGCTTCTGGACTTGTTCACTAACACAAGCGATTTTACTAAGTCATTAGTGCAGAAACTGGTTCTCACAGGTTAGACAGATGTTCGGTCTCAACCACTCTGCTCTCCAGAACCTGCACCGGCCTCTTAGTCCTCCTTGGAGGTGACCATGAGGGTGGTATAAGGATGCGGTTACCACACAGGTTTGGGCTATAGTGAGGCTCGGTGGGAGAAGGTGGACTTAGCAGAAGATAATGTGGGTTCCAGCCCAAGACCCCAAGGAAGGAAGACAAACTGGAGTAGATTCAAAAGTAAGAGCCAAGGGTCCCTGTGTGGAAGCTGCTAAGAGGAGGAAGAGGGTGAGGACACAGTTCACCCGACACAACCGAGGCTGTGGTAGAAGCAACCTGGGCAAGCAAAGCTCCCCCACCTACACCTTCACTTCTAAAGCCAGCAAACACTGAGTCTGCCCCTGGTTAAAGGCAAGAACAGATCAGATACTACCTACCCCATCCACTCATGATCCTCATAACGGCCCTGGCACTCTGGAGGGCCGGTCTGTTCAATGCAAACTATCTCAGCACACTTCCTTTAAACTGTACCAATTTTCTGTTTGTTTCTTTGTTTCAGACAGGGTCTCACTATGTAGCCCTAGCTGCCCTGGGACTAAGTAAAGCAGACCGGCCTCAGACTCACAGAGACCCACCTGCCTCTGCCTTCTCATGCTGGGATTAAAGGTGAGTGCCACCAGGCCCAGTTCTGTTCTGCTTTCTTACAGGAGAGAATCCCACGTCTAATTTATAGCCATCCCTCCACGCGGCCCTGGCAGTCGAGACCAGATGTGTGTGGTGTTTACAGTGAGGAAACCAGAGGACGTAAACAACTGGCTCCAAACGCCACTCTGGTTTTGCTGTGCTTTTCTTCATTTCCTGTGTATTTATTTTGGTGTTAGAATAATATTACCTTTCATAATAAGGAAAACGGGAGCAGATGTTTAAACTAAACAGACGATAGCCTATGATCCCACACATCTACTTGGCTCTCAAAATCAAAGTCTGTTCTTCCAAACAGCGAAGGAAACAACACAGCTAACTGCTGGCTTATGTGCTTTCCACGGAACCGCACACCCACCTGGAGGAGCTGCTGAACTTCCTCCCCAGACACAGGAACAAACCTGGTCCCAGCGTCCTGGCAGCTTCAGTGTTCCTCGCTCCCCGCTTGGTTTTTAACTATCAGATTACTTGTTGACGAAGAGACCACATTAAAAGTTTTCATCTTTTGTTGAGGTGCAGGGTTTTTTTTTTTAATTTAAAAAAAAAAAAAAAGACAGTACATGAATCCCACCAGAAACTGCTTCTGAGAATCGGGCCTTTGAGATGAAGGAGTTTAGAGGCCAACATATTCCATACATGTAAAGGGAACTTGTCAAAGTAAAGTGGTATCTTATTTAAAAAACAAAACAGCAACAACAACCAAAAAAAAAAAAACTTTAAATCTGAGATTATTATCCATAGTTAATTTTAAAACAAGCTTGAAAGGGTATGTTTTCAACCACTTTAAGAAACAGATCTGAAACTTCTACACAAAAACACAGCACAGCTCCCCACTTTAACTTCTGCCCAGGAAAAAGCAAACAACCCACTTAGTCTAGTCTAGAAGAAAACCCAGAGTCCAGTGCCCCCAGCAGGAAGATGTGCCTGGACTCGGCACGGCACGCTTTTACCAGGAAAGACTCCCTGGCAGTCCCAGCTCACTCCCTGCCCTACCAATCCCCAGGCTCAACCAGGCCATTACCCTGGACTCAAATGGCACGTAGGTAAAAATTCCAAAAGATGGAATTGGGGTTCTCTCTTTTGCTCTCCTCCGGGGAGTGTCCAAGGGAAGGGGAGGTGATGAACCAGAAGAACCTCGGGATGGGAGCATTTTCCACTTTCTTTAGCCTTCTGGCAGCTGGGTTGTGTAATCACCCGGGACCGGGGCTGGAGGCAGCCCTTCTCACTGTCACAGGAAATGGGGCGGCAGACAAAGAGCCGGCCTGGGCTCCCTGACACCAGGCCTTGCCAGCCCCACAAAATCCACAGAAAAAAACTAACTAAATGTCTGAGACAATGGTCCCGGAAAACAAAAACTCATTGTGGCTTTTTGTTGTTGTTTCTCCACCACACAAAATCCAGAACAAGAGTACACACAGAACACTGTACACGGTGCTACATCTAAAAATACGTCTGAGTCCCTCCCTCTTCTCTAACACCCACATGCTTAACTTCCCCTTGTTCTTATAAGTTCCTCCCCTCCATAAAATGGCAACAAAATCAAAAGAGAAAAGAATTTAAAGTGTAACAATCTTGTCAGATCTTGTCAGTAAGTTGGAAGCAAACTTACAACAATATGTCCCCTCCCGTCCGTCCTCCCTGCTGCCACCCTCCTGCCAGACACCAGGAAACTGTCCTGAAATGGTGCACCACTTTGTCTAGGCACTCCACCATCCCAAGAAAGACAAGAAAATGTTCCGAAGCCAGCCGATCAGAATCCCCCCACCGAGGAGGAGTGGCCGCTACAGATACAAACAAGAAGTCCATCCTATAACATCTACCTTCGTAGCACAGAACCCCGATGTTGTTGTTCATCTTGTCCAAGTACTGGTAGTTCAACAGGTCCATCTTCATAAACAGCATTTATCTGTCCGGCTAGCAAAGAAAGGCAGTTCTTTGCTTTCACTCCCGAAGAGAAAGTTTCAAAATTCAGTCTTAGCTGAGTAGCTCCAGGCTCTCCTAAAACTTCAGTAAAATAGAGGCCCAGCCTCACAAGAGTCAAACAAAGTATATAAAAGTTTTTGTTTTAAAAAAAGATCACACACACACACACACACACACAAAAAAAAAATCAGACTCAAACAAAACCCGTCCAGGGCTTACTGGAAGGCAGTGTCTCTATTTCGTCCTCTACTCGGCTTTAAAAAAAAAAATCACTTCAGCAGTCTTCCAAAGCTTGTCTTGAGGGTTTAAAAAGAAAGCAGTAAAAAAAAAACACAAAGCACATTTCTTAGGACAAAGGCACTCTCCCTCACAGCCCGCTGCAAGCTGACTGCGCTGACATGCTGGCTATGCTTGGTATGACTCGTATGTAAACCAGCTTCCTCTGCTTGGGGAGGTGGGGGCCGAGCATGCTCACTGGAGCCTCGGCACAGGATCAGGCTCTGGGCGCTTGCAGAGTTAGCAGGAAGCAGAAAGAGGAGGGGACAGCGAGGCGCAGGGGGCAAGGAGTCTTTCCTCTTCGGAGCCAAAGGCTGCCAGAGGCCATGGAAGAAAACCCAGCAAGTTTTAGAGTGTTTTGTTTTGTTTCGGGGTTGGGGGTAGGCTAAGCAGAAAGTTAAAAAAGTCTGCCGTGGAAGCAAACTACACGGAATTTAACTTTCGGGTGACTTCATTCCAGGGGCTGAGAACCCTGGGCTTCCACTGGGGTGTGCTCTGCTGGGTACAAGGTTTCTTTGTTTCTTTGTAAGATGGTTTTATTATGTCCAGGGACATAGTGAGTGTTTATACTTTCAAGTCAATGTACATGCAACTTCCTTCCCAAGCCCTGTGGCTGCACAGACAGGCCTAGAGATAAATCTTTCCACAAAGGAGGAAACTGAGGCCCCAAGACTGAGTAGACTACAGACCCAACCTCCACCTCCACCACACACACACACACACACACACACACACACACACACACCACACGCAGGCACCTGGGGTAGGTTGGGGACACTATCTGGAGAGGTGGCTGGGTGACTAAGAGCACTGAGGGCTTTGGCAGAGAACCCAAGTTCGGTACCCAGCACTCACAAGGGATCTAATGCCTTCTTCTGGCCTCCATGAGCACTACGTGTGCACAATGCACACAAAAACATGAAGAAAAAACATCCATACACATAAAATAAAAAATATTTCTCTTTTGATGGCGAAGACAGGGTTTCTCTGCGTAGCCTTGGCTGTCCCGGAACTTCCTCTGTTGACCAAGGGCTGACCTCGAACTCACAGAGATCCACCTGCCTCTGCCTCCCAAACTCTGGGATTAAAAGCATATGATACCACTGCCCAGCTAAAAAAAATAATAATTTTTTTAAAACCCAGTTGCTCTCCAAACTCATCTGGAAGGTTGTGACCAATCATGGAAACTTCCAAAATGTTCCAAGAAGCTCCAATACAGAGTGTCACTGAGCTTCAGCTGAAAAGGGAAAAGAACCAGTCTTAAGGGACTCCACCTCAGACTGGCACTGTGATGCAAGCCGATAATTCCAGCATGTCACAGACTGAGGCAGGGGAACAACCATGAGCTCCCAGGCCTACCTGGGCTACAGATTAAGATTCATCCACCTCCAAAAAAGACATCACCGCATTCACATACTTTAGAATGAAGAACTTTTTAAAAGAATTTTTTTTTTTTTTTTTGGTTTTTCGAGACAGGGTTTCTCTGTGGTTTTGGAGCCTGTCCTGGAACTAGCTCTTGTAGACCAGGCTGGTCTCGAACTCACAGAGATCCGCCTGCCTCTGTCTCCCAGTGCTGGGATTAAAGGCGTGTGCCACCACCACCCGGCTCATAGAATGAAGAACTTTTTAAAAACAATTAAGGACATGACTGAAATAATACAGATACAGGGAAATGAGCAATGTCCCTTCCATGACTCAAGGACATTAAAAACCGTGGTTCTCAGGCAAGGGAACACCAGACTCAATCCCAGGAGCCTACACGGTGAAAGGAAAGAACCAACTCCCCAAAAGTTGGCCTCTGACCTATCCACACACCATGGCATGGACACGCCCATAAACATCGAGCAGGTGGTCCTGGCTGTATAAAACGCCAGGCTGAAGACAGGCATGGTAGCGGCACCAGGAATGGTAGCAGCCCAGAGGCAGGCAAATCGCTGTGAATTTGAGGTTAGCCTAGTCTCTACAAAGTGGGTTCCAGGGCAGCGAGAGCAAATAGACCACATGTGCACCTGCACAGACATGTGCACTATGATACACAAATATAAAATAATGAAATTTAAAATCAAAATAAAACCCTCTCCTGGAGCAGCACAACAACTCGGGGAGTTAGCATGTGCCATGCAGACTGACCGCCTAAGTTTAATTCCTGAGAGAGCTAACTCCCAAAAGTTGTCTTCTGAGCTCTACACATATGCAGCAACACACCTGTACACACTCACACAAGATGTAATAAATAAACTTTAAAGCAACTAACTGGACGGCAGCCTCTCCCTCTTCCACGGGCATGCTGCATGGTGGTGTCTGCATCCCACCCTGCAGGTTCTGACTGTAGTTCAGGTCCCATCAATACCTCCACCGAAAACACCCAGTGCCAAACACGCCCATTCTCAAACTCAGACTAACCGCTCACAGGCTGAGCACAAGCATCAGCAGGAGGGACTGTCAAGGGCAATTAGGAGCTGGCGCACATCTTTAATCCCACCACACAGGAGGCAGAGGCAGGCGCATCTCTGTGAGTTCGATGCCAGCCTGGTTTATAGGACAAGTGTCAGGACAGCTAAGTCTACACAGTGAAACAAAACAGCAACAATAAAATCCAAAACAAACAAACAAAAAAGGCAGCAAAGGACTGGGGGTGGCAGGGTAGGAGTGTGGGGTCTTGTAAGTTTGAACCACCCTAAAGATAATAACAGAACGAACCTTCTCACCAGGGCTAGGGATACAGATGAAAACAATGCCAAGCACACAGGGAGACCACAGGCTGAACTCTAGCTCTGGGGCAGGTAAAGGAGACACCACACATTAGAACGTGCAGCAGTCACCCTTCTCTGACAGGGGAACCAAACAGGCACCATCACACCAAATTCTATACAGAGAAGATACAGACAACCGCATGAGAGGAGCTGTGTGGGAAAGAAGCCTTGAGGTACGGTGATACTTTGTGCCCTAACAAATAAAGCTTGCCTGGAGATTGAAGGGCAGAGCTAGCCCAGAGTTAGCCATAGAGGCCAGGCAGTGGTGGCACACACCTTTAACTCCAGCACTAGGGAGGTGGAGGCAGAAAGAGATATGCCTACGTGGAGAGGGGCGCGTGGAGAGGGGCGCGTGGAGAGGGGTGCGTGGAGAGGGGCGCGTGGAGAGGGGCTATAAGGCAGGAGGAAACAGGAGCTCTAGAGATGGCATTCATTGTGCCATCTCCTCAGCCCCTATATATCTTGTTTTTGTTTTAAGACAGGGTTTCACTTTAAAGTTGGCTTGAACTCTTGATCTTCCTGTTTCATCATTGCTGATGCCAATACCATACCATGTGCCACCACCCTTAACTGCAAGGGTGGCGATATGTGGTTGGTAAATCTTTTGATTGAATAACTAAAGACAGTAGAGGTCTAAGCATTTAATTATCTTCAAGGACCAAGATTGAAGCATCTGTCCTAAAAGGCAAAGTTGAGAGGGAATTTTAAACATCCAGAACTGCAGACATGAATGACTATATGGTTTGTATGTGTGTGGGGGCGCATGCATGCGTGTGTTCTTGCTATTCACTAATTGTGTCCCATCCTTGCATCAGTTGGTATCAGATGCCCAAAGCAGACAACCTGTGGAAAGATGAAAACCAAGCCCCCGCTGTTGGTATAAATCTACAGCACACAAGAGGTGATCTGTGCATGTTGGTTATGGCTCAGCCTCCTGGTAGGATAGAGATGGCGTGATCATGACAGAAGCAAGTCCAGGCTAACCACTAACTTACTCTAGCTGCCAGGAGCTGACTACTGAGTTAGACTAATCAGGAAAAGCCAGGGGGTCTGACAGCACTCTCCAGATACTTACTAGAATCAAATGTTTCTTCCGGAGCCACTCAGAGAAAGAAACAAAGTATCTCAAGTCTGACAGTAATCTCCCTGAAGACTCTGGAAACACACACAACCCTACTGAGCTATCAGGTCCCCACCTCCAGTAAAGTCAACTGTTTTCTCTGGGATTTTACAGTGGCTAGGTATTAAACAATGTTCTTTCTAAAGGTGGTTCCCCTCACCTTTTACAGCAATTAAAATCAGCCGAACTTGATAAGTGAATTTTTAAAAATATCGAAGACTTTAGTAAATGAAATAAATGAGCTAGTTTCTGGCATCTGCTCAATAGTTGGATGTGTTGAGAACTCAGGCTTACAGGCATCTCCAGAATGATCAGACCCACTGTGGAGAGAGGCACTCCTCAGCAGAGGACGGTACCATCCAAGACACTGCGCTGGCAAGGGTACCCTTGACCTATCTTAATCAGGATATTACCCTTGTGAGAACAAACCTGGGGGTGTGGGGAGGGAGGGTTAGCTGGTTTTGCAGTGCTCAGAATGGGACTAGGACCTCATCATGTCAGCCACAGTCACAGTGCCACACAGAGTTCTAAGTTAAAGCCTTGTGCTGATGGCTAAGGGAAAGCATGGGAAACCAGCTTGTTGAAGGCCACTTAGGATGCACAGCCAAAGACCTGCTGGAAGCCCTCCTCAAAGAACCATTACCAAAGGGGCTAAGCTGTCCAGACCACTGTACTTGAGATCAATCCTGCACTTAGCTCTAACGCAAGATTGAGGAGTTTTATATAGCTCTCACCCAATAAAGTCCAATCTGCACACAGTAGGTCTTCAGACAAGTTGATGAAGACCTATTGTATGAGATGGATAAACAAGTTATCCAAATGGAGGGGAAAGAGTGGGGGGGGGGAGAGACAGAGACAGAGACTGACTGTCAGGTGACAGCTCTGCAGCTCCTCCTTCTACTTTTACTTGAACCACAGGGGAGAGGGTGATTTCAAATGGTCCAAGTACCAACAAGATAAATCTGAATTAAATCTACTAAGTTCTCTCTATCACTATACTATACTATACTATAGAGGTATATCCGAGAAAATACCTCTAATGTCATGTTACTTCTTCAATGTGGAACTGATCAAACTGACACGTTGTAAATATTTCATCAAAATCTTTTCAAAGTATATTATCAACCTATATCTTAAATTTTGTTCCCTCCAAAATGGTACCAGTTGTAAGTTCAAATACACTCAACTTCTTTTAAGTAACATAGGATCATTTTGTACACTGTTGAGGGGGCTTAATACACATTTCGTGTAATTTAGAAAAAAAAACAAAATAAAATAGATCTTCAAATAAGATGTAGATTTTCAATACAACATCTCCCTCTAGGGGCCAATTTTAAATCTCACTGGCAATTCAGAAAAGCGAGGTCCCCAGTGTGCTCACTAGGTCTCTCAAACACCACAGAAAATGCTTCTTAGCAAACAGTTTCACCTTTATTAAATTAAAAACAAAATTAAAACTATTTTTCAAATTAAAAAAAATACTATGGAGAACCAGTTCCACTGGTATCACATACACTGACAGGAAACTGGCTTTAAGATGAACTCCAGGCATAAGTGAACCTAGAGAGCATGTATTCAGAATGGTGGCTCACTTTTTTTGTTGTTTAACCTTATTTTTATCTTACCTGTATGGGTGTTTTGTCTGCATGCATATCTGCATCATGTGCATACCCATGCAATACTCATGGAGGCAAAAAAAAAAAAAAAAAAAAAGACACCAGCCCACCAGAACTGGAGCTAGAAAGGTTGTGAGCTACCGTGTGGGTGTCGGAAACCAGAGGCCAGGCCTTTGCAAAAGAAATCCACAGCTCTTCACCACCGGGCCATCTCTCCAGCCTCCTTGTGTTTAAAATAATTAGAAAAAGCCAAGTGTGGTGGGGCTAGTACCTACAACCTAGCACTTGTGACTCTCCGACCCGGGAAGACAGTTGTGAGTTCCAGTTAAACACCCCCACCCCGACTATCTCCATCCCCCACCCCTACCACCCTCCTCCACCACCACCACCATCATCATCACCACCACCACCACCACCACCACCACCACCACAATGAACTGGCGCTATAGGAAAGGGATGAATTATCATCCCAGAAAGAGTGTGTGTCTAGCAAAGCACCATGCCCAAGTGTTTCAGCCGCTGCTTTCCATGCCCAATGCTGAGAGCAACAAAACATGACGACTATGGGTTTTGTTTCTACAGGTGTGCTGGCTGATTTTATAACACCTTGACACAAGCTGAAGTCTGAGAGAAGGGAACCCCGATTGAGAAAATGCCTCTGTAGGACTGGGCTGTAGGCAAGTCTATAGAGTGTTTTTCAAATTACTGATTGATGCAGGAGGTTCCAGCCCATTGTAAGTGGAGCCATCGCTGGGCTGGTGGTCTTGGGTTCTATTAGAAAGACGGCTGAGCAAGCCCAGGGGAGAAAGTCAGTGAGCAGCACCCCTCCATGGCCTCTGCATCAGCTCCTGCCTCCAGGTTCCTGTCCTGACTTCCTTCGATGATAAACAGTGCTCTGAAAGTGTAAGATAAATAAACCCTTTCCTCCCCCCAAGCTGCTTGGTCATGGTGCTTCATCACAGCAATAGTAACCCTGACAAGACAACATTTAGGTTTCCTGAAATGCTATCCATAGATCATTCACTGGAAAAGCATGAAACTGATAGTCACACTGCAACAAACCCTAAATACCACAGGTATATTCTGCAAGATTGATCAGAGCAAACTTCTGAAGCAAAGATGGGAAGAGACAGTTCTCAGAGGGTCAGCACTTGAAGGTGCTCACTGCCAGAGCTGATGTGAGACCCATGAGCTTTTAACCAACCACGTGGCTCAGACATCACTTCAGAGTAGCTTTCCTCAGTCAAGGTCCCACCCACAACTCGGAAAAACATGCCTGCTAATTTAACAGCGCCCCCTTTGGCCCTGCCTGGGTATTAACTGGAGGTGCAGTAAGATTAAGACTGAGGTACTGCAGGCTACCCATAATGCACTGGGGAGCCCCCCCACACACACACACACATAGAGAATTATCTAGCCAAAATTGTAATTATACTAGTGCTAAAATCTAAACAAACCATTTCCTGAGTTTTTCCTCCTTAGACTAAGGACAACTGTCTGATGTAAGTCAAGGGTCTGCTGCCCACTATCCCAGAGCTGTCACCTCTCCTAAGCTGAGGGACATAAGGCAAAAGGCATTTTTCTTTGCATGAGGAGGACATATGACATAGTATAAGTGTCTTTGCAAGCAGAGATTCACCCACACGAAGGAAGCACCCCAAGTCACATTTCCGCCCGACTCCTATTTTAATCTTCTCAAACAACATTGTCAGGAGCAAGGTCAGATCTGGTTTTTTGTGCCCTCAGAGGCCAGAAGAAGGCATGAGATCCCTTGGAACTAAAGTTACAGACAGTTGTGAGCTGCCATGTGGGTGCTGGGAACGAAACCAAGCTCCCCTGCAAAAGCAATAAGCACCCTTAACCACTGAGCCATCTCTCCAGCTCCCGTTATCATCCTTCAATGCTGTCAACTGTACCCAGTACTGTAAAGTAGAACTAAGAACTTCTGCTGGAAATATCATTAAGCCAAATAATGACCAGTAGGGTTTAAGTCTTCTTCACAAAGCCCAGGTTTTCCAAGACAGATTTGCCATTGCCACCCTAGAGACATCCCTCCAGTGTTTCTACTGATGCTGTGTTTACGTGGAGATTAACCAAACACCAAAATTCCATCCACAAGACGGCCAGGGAGGCACCTCAGTGACAAGCCTGACAACCTGAGTTTGGTCCATGGAACCCTAAATAGTGGAGGGACAGAACCAACTCCAGCAAACTGTGCTCTGACCTTGTACCATGCACATGTTCACAAAATAAGTGTAATAGAAGTCACAGCTTTTTGAGCAGGGTGTTGTAATCCACAACTGTCATTCCAGCACATAAGAGCCTGAAGCAGAAAGAGCATGGGCTTTAGCTGGGTTATACTGAAACCCTCTTTCTGAAAACACAAAGCAAGGGGAGGTGGTTTTCCCATGCATTGGAAGCAGCCAGTCTAGTCCCTACTTCCCTCAGGGCACCAGGGCTTCTCTGGTGAGGGAAGCAGAAAGATGAAGTTGGAACTTACAAGTGTGCACCACAGACAGTTAAAACTGCTTCTCCTAGCGGGAGCCCCAGGCTGCAGGCCCAGCCTTACTGGTGCGGTACTCCTCAGTACAGCTAGGGGACACTGTGAGCCAACCTAAGACTCAACACCACATCCTCCCTGGTCATACTTAAGCCTTCAGTATTCCTTTCCTTTACAGGGACACCATCAACCTGTCTTTTTTGGTTGGCTTCCTAGCTCTCTTCATCAGAAAGCTGGGAACTGGACTCAGCAGCCTTTCCTGTTGCCCCATCCTCAGAGGGAGGTCCCTCCCAGAGGCTGTTCACACTAGCTGCTGGTGGAGAATTTCCAGTCTTCTCTGGCTGCATTGAGTGGAAGCCATTGTCTATTCACAGTACTGCCTTCCCCAGCACCTAACATCTGGCACCACTAGGTGTCAACAAATATTTACTGAGAGAAAAAGAACTGGGGAAAGGACCTGTAAATTTGGCTGGGCACAGAGGAAAGCAGGCAAGGCACCCAGGCCCCAGAGGTAACTGCATGTTTCTGACTGAGTCAGGGACACTGGAAAGGGGCAGCTGTCATTCTACATCCCACCGCTCCTGATGCTCTGAGCAGTTGGAGAGCAGAGATGGCCAAAGCAGACACATGATCCCATGGCTTATTTTTGCCATTAAAAAGCCTTCCCTTGGGTCCATTCATAATGTGTAAAGAAGGGGAGAATAAAACAGACCTCACAGAGGATACAGCAGACAGATAAGGTACATATGCCATACAAAGTTCCAGAATCATTCAATACCATAGCAACGGCAATGAGCACAACAGGGATGTTGGGGGATAATGAGATCCTCCTGTGTACAGGGCAGAACAGCCAGAGCATCCACTCTGTCAGCTCCTGGATTTCCATGTTTCCAAGGCCTGCAGTGAGAACAGAATGTCAATTTCCCAAGAAGTGGAGGACTTCAAACCAGATCTCACATAGGGGTCTGAAAAGTTAACTCAATCTCCCTCGCACAGAGGAGCAAGCTCTTACCAGTGACCTCGTAGCCAGCCACAAGTCTAGAATCACTTCACAGTGACACATGAGACAGTTTTGGGAATGCACTAGGTCCCCTGTGACCCCATGCCACCACCAGCGCTGGAGATGGAGGAGGACAGGGTCTAGAGAGAGCACTCCACCACAGAACCACACTCCGTAAGCCCGAGGTTCTCACCAAATTTTGAAAAGAAACAACAGCCCATGCTGCCACAGCCCCAGTCACAAGGAGCCACAGCCCTGGTGAGGGAAGCAGACTCAGTCTAGAACAAGCAAAGAGGGTGTAGATTAGAAGGCTGGGCCCAGGAGGACAAACAGACTATGCTCCTGCAGTGAGATCAAGAGGAGGGTGAAAAGGACATTGCAGGAAGAAAACAGGACACCTAGCCTGCTTTTCTATAGGAGTGCACAGTGGTTTCCTGGTAAAAGAGCCTAGACAGTTAGAAAGGGTTGGGTTCACAACCCAGCTCTGACCCCCATCGGCTGCTTGGTCTCCATCATGTAACTGCACAGCTCTTGACTTCCGGAAGTGCAAATGAGCACGGTTGGACCCCACCCCCACATCATGAAGCGACTGTCCAGGATCAAACCCAAGAATTCAAACCCAGCGTTCTTGCTGTCATTCTTCCCACACAATGGTTTTTTTCATGCTCTGTAAGAGATGCCAAGTCTGTTAGGGTGACAGGCCAGTCCTGGCCCCAACCGCAAAGAACAGCAAACAGAACCAGCCATAAAAAAAAAGAGCGGGAACAAAGGTCACTGCCACTGCCCATTTAACGGCCTTGGGTGGATCTCTAAGACTCCACTGGCACCAGCCCTCAGCTCTCAGGTGGATTGCTCAGAAAATTTTAAGATTATTGATCTGAAAAGCTCAAAATATTCAAAATTCACATGGACCACACATCTGACACTTAAGTAGACTGCATCAGTGGAGGGTTACACTTCCCACAAAAGGCAAATCACTCCCTTCTTGGCCCAGACTCCCCTCCTCTGCTGACTGTAGTATGGAAAAGCAGGTTCCCTTCCACCACCCTAGCTACACCTAAAACCCCAGAGTTCTGGGGACCCCACTTTCTCATGATCCCCTTACCCCATCCACTCCCACACGAACACTGGCTCATATAACACTGGTGACTGCCGCCTTCTTCTCACTACAGGGACACATTAAGTTAGTGCTCTGCCTTCTACGAGGCAAGAAAGACAGAGAAAAAAAACAGAGACACTGGGCAAGAGATCATTGATCACAACAGACACAGAAGGCTGCTTCTCATTCTCCTGGTAAGTTAGCTCTGCAACGAGAATTTACAGTTAACCCCATTTCTATGTTCCTCTGGGGACCACGGTGAGTGAGTCACGGTTACCTGAGATCAGTAGCTGGCTGGTTGTATGCAGATCTGGAAGAGGCCAGCCTGGGGGACTAGGGACCATAACAGAATTCACTCACTCAAGTTTCAGGGAAGATCCCATAACTTGTGAATGGTTCTACCATCCACTAGGTCTGAAATGCAGACTTGCAGCTGCAAGGCACCTATATAAACCACCTCACAGTGCCTACTGCCCCAGAAAACGAGGACTCCAAGTCCAGTGCCTCCAATTCACACTGCAGCTAAGCAAATGCTCCCCTCACTCACTCTTCCATTCTCTCAGTAAAGCCCAGTGTAGGAGAGGAGAGAAAACTCAGCCTGTGTGGGCAGGCTCAGGGGCATCCCCTCCCCAAAGTAGTAACCAAGCCGCCAAACTTAGAACAGCTGCCATCAAAACCTTGGCTTTGGAAACACCAAGGAGAGGCTACCGCAGGGTCCTCCCAGGGAAAGCCGACACACACAGCAGCCACTTCCCTCCAATCACTGAGCCAGGAGCACCCTTCCAGCACCTCGGCAGATCACCGCTGTATTTCAGTATCATGACTAATTAAAACAAAAATAAAAACAAAAACTAGCTGCCAGTTTAATACACCAGGAAGGCCGAGAGTGAGAACACAGGAATTCATTCTGGATCTTTCACTTTATTGGCCTGGCGTGTAGCCCAGGACTCTTCATCAAAGAGAGAGCTCGTGCCCTCAGATTCCCCCACGTAAATGCACGTTTGGTTAATGTTGAACAAGGTGGCCAGTGGACACCTAGGAAATGTGCAACAGCCTGTTATGTACATGGAAATATCCTAAAAAGCCAGAAGTTTTCAGACAAACACCTCGCCTTTATTCTACAAGATAGAAGAAAGTAGACAAGTTCCCCCCCCCCTCCCCCGCCCCAGCAAGATCCTAGCAGGCACACCTGACCCTGTTGGGCATGCCTTGGTCACAAATTCACCCTGTACAGGACCAATCTGGAATGTGCCAACCCCAATGCGCAGAAAATTTTTGTGTTTTCAAGTACTGTAGTACGCTGATTCCGGTGGCACCATGCATGGCAAGCAAGACTTCACAGAATCAGGACCCATGGACAGAGACAACGCCTCCATACGGGACAGAACTCTAGCTCAACACAGAGATTTCTGCTGAGCACTGCAAAGAGGAAAAACTTCCACTCCACTGGCCTAGAAGCTAATGGGGTCTGGACAGAAAGAATCCAAAGCTTGAGTTCTAGACAGGCTTGTATCTGAGTGCAGGACACAAGGGCTACAAACACACACTGGAAGGCAAGGAACCATGTCCACCTTGGGTACATGGGGGAAGTGGAGGAGGTAGGAGGACCAAGAGTTCAAGGGCATCCAAGGCTTCAGAGTAATTTTGAGGTCAACTTGGGTTGCATGAGACCCTGGCATCAGAAGCAAGAGAAACCAAACTACCACAGAAATATTATGTGAGCCGGGCGGTGATGGCGCATGCCTTTAATCCCAGCACTCGGGAGGCAGAGGCAGGCGGATTTCTGTGAGTTCGAGACCAGCCTGGTCTACAAGAGCTAGTTCCAGGACAGGCTCCAAAACCACAGAGAAACCCTGTCTCGAAAAACAAACAAACAAAAAAAAAGAAATATTATGTGAAAATTCATGACAGTGTTCCTTGTGTTGGTTTGTGGTTTTCAGTCTTATATTTTGTCCTGATAGTCTCCACAGCACAGGCTGGCCCTGAACTCATCTTCCTCCCAAGCACTGGGATCACAGGCGTGCGTCACCACACCAGGCCACAGCATTCTGTGTACTACGAGGCACTCACCATCTGAACAGGGCGAACCACAGCACATGAGTAAGTGCACACATTTAAAGGTTTGGCTGTGGAGCTGGGGAAAAGGCTCTATGGGTAAAAATGCACCTGGAGTGCAAGCTAGAGGACAGAGTGTAATTCCATAGACTCCTGTAAAAAGTGGCATACAGGAACACGCACCTGCAACACAGCACTCCTGTGGAAAGATGGAGAGCCGGAGACAGGGGAACTGGTCGAAAGCTCATGAGTCTGGAACACATAGCTAGGGAGCAGAAGCCAGAGACCCTAACTCAATAAGGTGGACACAGAGAAAGGGCTCCTGAAAACTGTCCTCTGGCCTCTGCCGTTGCAGTGGCATGCACTTTCCCCACTAGATGCACATAAGAGCTCTCATAAAGAAAAGCAGATCTTAACTCCAATGAAACGGCTATATTGCAGTTAAAAACATGCTTCTCCACTTCTTCCCCACAGCTCAGCAGTCTCTCTGTCCTCCATCTTTTCACGTGTTCTCTGCAAGAACAATCAGAGATCTTCTTTAAGGGCCTCTTGGTGGCCTTTTTTTTTCATAAATGACATTTCTTACAAAACCAAATTGCTCGCCAAAGTTAAAGAAATCCCCACATCCCTATCTGCTCTAAAAGCTGGTGTTCAAATCCCAACACGACTCACCCCTGCTCCAGCCCCACCCTGCAGTTCATGCCATCAGGCACCTGCCTCCAGCCCACACCCAGAAGCCAGAAAGTGCTGAGTGGACAAAACACCAGCGGAGCCACTAGAGGAAGAAGACACTAAGTAGCTAGCTAACCAGGTCCCATTCCTGTGGGCATGGCTGTCAATCATCATTAACTGTCAGAAGTATCAGAATCCCAGACTAGACGTTGCTTGGGTTACACTCACCTGCAGCAGCCTCTCTAAAGCTGATTGGATGGTGCCTGGATTCCAGGAGGATGATCGGTACCATTCTTACATCCCCCAAAAATGACAGATACACATTAACTACATGTGCGTCCCCGCCTTCAGAGTAGCGCATCCATTCCCAGGAATTGCTGCCACTCAGGAATCCGAGACAGCCTGACTATTTGAAACTTCCCCCTTCCTCTGGGACCTCCAAGAAAGGATCATCACCTCTGTCCAATGGACCTGAAGTCTCCTCAGAGCCTCTATGATGTTGCTTTCTGTCTGTCGGCACATGGTGTCAATTATTCTTCTGATAAATGTCTTACCCAAAAGGACAAATGACCTTATTGTCCCCAAATCTAAGCCCTTGCAGGAAGGATGGAAGACACAGTGTCTCTCTCTTCTACACGCAAGTTCCTGACTACTTACTATATTCCAGGATCTGTTCTAGAAAACATGGACTCGATAGTATCAGAAGCAGGAATCTCTAATCCCAGTGCTGTAACACATCCTAGTGTATGTCGGACGCAAAGGATAAATAAAAAATAAAGTGGAAAACCATGATTAAGCCAGTGGTTGGGACAGAGTGGGAGACAAGGAAGGTCACTCTAAGAAAGTGTGTCGAAGGGAAGACATGAAAACATCTGCACATAAAGCCACAGGATTTGTAAGGGCAGAAGTTTCTGGGCTGTGAAAGGGGTAACTGCAAAGGTGCCAAGGTCCTGGGGAAGATGCCCATCTGAACAGCAGAGAAACCAGCTTGACTCAGGCCACCTAAAACCTTCGGGCCTTACCTCTGTGTGGGATGGGCAGCTACAGGAAGTGTTCAGAGCAGGGGCCACACAATCTGATTGACATTTCTAAGGGATCTGTGAGTGAAAGGGCACAGGGTCAGAAGCCACGGGGATGTCCGGGAAGCTGCTGCAATCATAAGAGTACCAGTCATAGGGACAGGAAAAGCAGCCAGGTCTGGGAAATGTGCAAAGGCAGACGCAGCAGATTGGCGATATGCACGACTGGACCTGTTAACAACAGCAATGAAAAACTTCAACTAATTTATATTTTATATGTATGAGTGCTTGCCTAAACATATGTATGTGCACCACATGTATACAGTGCTAGGGGAGGCCAGAAGAGGGTATTGATCCTCTGAAACTGGAGTTAAAGGCAGTTGTGAACATCCACGTGGGTGCTGGGAACTGAACCTAGGTCCTCTGCAAGAGCAGTACGGGCTCTTAAACTACCGAGCAGCCATCTCTCCAGTGCCATGGGTTAACAAAACTTTTAAATGCACACTTGAGCATCACTGCTATTCACACTGAAAAGAGGGTAGGAAAGTCTATAAATTTCCGCTGTACCACCTTCAGAAATTACAAAAGGGGTTGGGAATATACCCAATAGCAACCATCCCCCAGACAGGTGCACACAGGTGCATCCCTAGACAGACTCTCTCTGGACCACTGCTGTATACTGAAACGGAGTGCATCTCCAACCCACTCAGACCTTCTACAGCCAGGGGTACATGGCTGGGGGATAGAAGTCACAGCCAGTACCCCTTTCTGTAACAACAAAGGGCAGGCAAGTTTCCTGACCCTATCTCTCTGACTTGCATAACACTATCACATGCTTATCTTCAGAGTGCGTCATCTCAATCTGCTTAAAGGTAGAAAGTGACAGCATGTGCAGCCTGCAACAAAATCCTCCCTACCTCTTATCTGTTTGTTTTATCTTCCCCGTGAGGCTGCACAAGCAGGCAGGGTCATTTTGATTGCCTTTATATAACTTCTGTGCGCAGATGCAGCACACAATGATCCTCCTACTGGACTAGGCTGTGGCTCAGCGGCACCACACGGCCTGGCAGCATGTTGCCCTGGGTTTCATCCCCGGTGCCACAGAAACAAATGGAACAGAATAGGAAACACCATGGACGAAAGTGAGACAACAGGAGACCCAGCATGGAAGCCAGAAGGAAAATGAACTCTAAAGCTCACCACCATTTAGCCCAGCGTTTGATTCCAGAACAGAGGTTCCCTGCAAACAGAATTATTCTGACCTGTGTTCTCGTAGTATCGATCTCCTATCTTTTGGTTTTTGTTTGTTTTATTGTTTGCTATTATTGTTGTTGGTTTGGGGGAGGGTTGTTTGTAGGAGGCTACTTGTTTGTTCCCGGCTGCCTAGACCAGAAATAATCACTCAGAAACTATATTAATTAAATCACTGTTTGGCCTATTAGCTCTAGCTTCTTATTGGCTAGCTCTTACATATTAATTTAACCCATTTCTATTAATCTGTGTATCACCACATGGCTGTGGTTTATTGGCAAGGTTCCATTCGCATCTGTCTCTGGCGGGACAATATGGCACCTCTGTGACTCCACCTTCTCTCTCTCTCTCTCTCTCTCTCTCTCTCTTCCAATCTGGATATATTGTGTTAAGCCATTGGTCAAAAGTAGCTTCTTTATTAACCAATAAAAGCAACACATATACAGAAGGACTTCCCACACCAGGGTTGGGCTTTTGGGGTTTTATTTTGGAGGGGGTGAGACAGGGTCTCACTATGTAGCCCTGACTATCCTGGAACTCATCATGTACAACAGGCTGGCCTCAAACTCAGAAAGATCTACCTGCCTCTACCTCCCAAGTACTGGGATTAAAAATGTCTATTGATGTCTGGCCTCAATTTCCTATCTTTAAACAACACATTTCTTCAAGATTAAGAGAGGGGCCGGGCGATGGTGGCGCACGCCTTTAATCCCAGCACTCGGGAGGCAGAGGTAGGCGGATCTCTGTGAGTTCGAGACCAGCCTGATCTATAGAGCTAGTTCCAGGACAGGCTCCAAAGCCACAGAGAAACCCTATCTCGAAAAACCAAAAAAAAAAAAAAAAAAGATTAAGAGAGAAAGCAAGAAGGAAAGGGAAGGGGAGGGGAGGGGAAGGAAGGGGAGGGGAGGGGAGGGGAAGGAAGGGAAGGGAAGGGAAGGGAAGGGAAGAAATCAAACTACCCCAGTGTAATTTTCAAATCACTAAAAATGCAGACAGGAGAATATCTGTAAGTTCAAGGCCAGCCTGACCTACACAATGAATCCAGAGATACACCCATCCAGAGATATATATAGTAAGCTCCCCACCAAAAAAAATTTTTTGAGAGAGGTGTGTGCATGTGCGTGTGTATGTATGTGTGTATTTTCTATACTAGTCTTAAATTCCTGGGCTTGAACTCAGTGTGCATGTGTGAAGATCAGAGATCAACTTGCAGGAGTCAGTTCTTTCTTCCACCATGTGAGTATCCCAGGGATGATACTCAAGCCCTCAAAGCTCCCAATCAGCCCCCAGTAGGTAAGAGCAAACTCTTAACCATAAAAAGTACAATAAACACATAATTCAACAACAGTCCTTCATCATCATCACCAAATATCCTTTGCTGCCCGTTAGTCCATGTGTGATCCACACACTGTCAGCATGGTCAGTCTTTTTTAAACCAGCATCACCACAGGCACAGAAGTGAAGAATTAGCTCATCAGTGACTCCTACGTCACTAGGTGACTAGGATCTTTCTGCTTCATTAATAACCTTTCGGGACTGCTGCTGGACTGAGCCACTGTGGTATGGTGGCTGCCCATAACGCCCAAACGCCTGCCCACCCGTACATTTCTCACTTCAAGGCTGTTTCTTGGTGTAGGAGGTCCTTCTGTTTGTGTGTTGCTTTCATCGGTTAATTAATAAAGAAACTGCTTGGCCTGATAGGGCAGAACTTAGGAAGGCGGAGAAGACTGAACTAAATTCTGGGAGGAAGAAAGCAGAATCAGAGAGCCGCACATCAGGTCAGACATGCTGAATCTTTCCCAGTAAGCCATGACCTCATGGTGATATACAGATTATTAGAAATGGGTTAAAGCAAGATGTGAGAGCCAATAAGAGGCTAGAGATAATGGGCCAGGCAGTGATTTAATTAATACAATTTCTGTGTGGTTATTTCGGGTGTAAACTAGTCGGGTGGCCAGAACAAAGCAGGCCCTCCTCTCTCCTTCAACAGTTTCTCTCCTTGAAAAAAAGAAAATCTTTCCAACTCATCTTCCAGGAAGCCACTTTCTCAACCTCTGCTGTCTGCTCAGTACCCAGCAAGCCAAAACACCCCTCACTCTGGGCTCCTGCTCAGTCACACTGACTCACGTCTATGCCTCCTCCTTTCTGGGCAGAACACCTCAAGGGCAGGACCAACCACCATTCACTCTGGCACCAGTGCTTGGGATAAGCAGTCATGTGACCAGATGGTTTCTAACTTGGAGCTCACAGATGTTGCCTTTGGGAAAATATCTCATCTTCCTCCCAAGTCTGACATTCTTCTCTTTTTCTTCCTTTCTTTTCTTTGTTTTTAAGACAGGGTTTCTCTGTGTAGCCCTATCTGTCCTCGAACACAGAGATCCGCCTGCCTCTGCCTCACAAGTGCTGGGATTGAAGTTGTGCACCACCGCCGCCCAGCAATCCTTTAAGTGGCAGAAAATATCCTTAGCAGGTATAATTATGATTCTAGGAAATGTCTAATTCCTTGGACATGTGTTTTGGGTTTTTTGGGGGAATTTTTCAAGACAGGGTTTCTCCGTGGCTTTTGGTTCCTGTCCTGGAACTAGCTCTTCTAGACCAGGATGACCTCGAACTCACAGAGATCCGCCTAACTCTGCCTCCCGAGTGCTGGGATTAAAGGCGTGCGCCCGGCGACATGTGTTATTCATAAGAAGGTGATTATCTGGAAATACGAATCTACTTCAAGAGCTTAAAGCTGAGAGCGGCGTGCTGTGGGCATGCATAGGAAATGGTATCAACGTACATGTTTTTATTCTTGGGTGCTGATTCTAGGATATTCTCCCACCGGTATCAATTCTGATGGGACTGTGCAAAGTCAAACAGAACCATACTTCAGCACGTAAACTTCCATGTTGTTTGTTTGGTTCTGTGGACCCAGGACCCTGCACCTCCCAGACAAGGTCATGTCACAGATGGGACCCTCCATCCCTCCCCACCCCACCCCACCCCACCCCCGCATGCCACAGACCTCATTTCCTTTATCTCTCCATCCTTCCCAACCTACCCTCTTCCCATAGTTAAGTGAAAGAGACTTGTTATATTACCCAGGCTGCCTTAAAAGTCTGATTTCAAGTCGTCCTCCTGCCACAGCTTCCAAATAGCCATTAAAATGGGTGGAAGACACAGTACCCACAAGTAGTTTCTTTACATGTCAAATAGATAAGTTACAGGGCTGGAGAGATGGCTCAGTGGTTAAGAGCATTGCCTGGTCTTCAAAGGTTCTGAGTTCAATTCCCAGCAACCACATGGTGGCTCACAACCATCCGTAATGAGGTCTGGTGCCCTCTTCTAGCCTGCAGACTTACACACAGACAGAATATTGTATACATAATAAATAAATAAATAAATATTTTTAAAAAATAGGCAAGTTACATTCAGCTCCCCCCAGTGTAACACGATACTACCTCCAAAGTCTCCAGCTCTGAAGGAGGATCTAGCTCACCTGAGTTGCAGAGGCCCCTTCAGAACATATGCGTGTGAACATGGCTTAATGTGACTTAACCAAGGACGCACCATGAAATGTGTGACCATTCATACCCTAGACATGTTTTTGATCCGTGTTATATATAGGTGATATCACCAACACCTTACTAAACAGCAGTAAAAGTCACTTATTTTGGACATGAGTGAAACTTCACTGTCAATTTCCTATACCCTTTTCCCACATGCTCAGTGGGACCCACCTGCTGGCAGGAGAGGGTGTAAAAGTGTGGATTTGAATTAAAGGCAATAAGTGTAACAGGGCCCCAGACATTAGTAGACCCTAGACCTTAGCACAACTGACTCCATGATGAAAGAACCATTCAGGCCATAAATGAAAACAAAGATCTAATCCATAGAAGTCTTGGGAAAGTCTCTAAATGTACTAACCTTGCTTTTAGCTTCTATGGTCTGCTTCTGGCTAACTGTTCTTGTTAACTGAAGGATGTCAGCCCAGAACATGGTTTTTGACTTTAAAAGCTCACCCTGAGAAAGGCTCAATGCTACACTGGGATCCCGAACACTCGATGTAGTCTCAGGCAGGCTAAAGACTTTCTATTGGCTTAAGCCCATGTCTGAGCAGTCTTCTCTGGCTAACACTGTACAACAGTAAGCAGGGTCCATCCTGACCTGAGGAAGATTACCATCTGGCCTCAGGCACAAATGAAGCTTGTCAATGCAGAGGCCCTTAGATCAATGTGCCAGACCACTGTAAGAAAATAGTCAACCGAGAAAATTAAAAAAGAACATTCTTACCATGGTAAAGCCCTGAGCTTCCCCAAGCACACACTACTCATTTGAGGATCTTGTCAAAATAGGTTCTCTCTGGACTCTGTGCCATAGTAGCCACCACCCAGAAACCCAAATCACACCCAGAGGCGTGGAAAACAGCCCCTGGGAGGCAGTACTCAGCTTGAGGGGCCTCACTCTGAGGGTTCATAAGCTAAACTTTACTTTTGGTTTTGCTTTTTGTTTGTTTGTTTTGTTTTAAATTCAACTGGGTAAATTCCACCAAGCTAGACCCTGGCTGGAAGCCCAGGATCCCAGTCACGTGCTTCTCAGAAGCAGCTTTTCAAAATGCCTGAGATTTTTTTTCCCCCAGAGAAGGCTATATACCTAAAATTCTAGCCAAAACTCTTGATCCCCAGCAACCCAATGACCCTCTGCCTGTGAGCCTTCCTGCTCTGCACTCTGTAGCTATTGCTGGCTCTCCAGGTAGATGGAGCCCGTCTCCATCTACTTGATTTTAAAACAGCAAATCCACACACACCTAATAGGATAGGTTTCTCAGGCAATCTCTGCTACTAATTATTTATTTATTTTTACTGATTGATTTACTGATTGATTCAAGCAGAGCAAAGAAAATCAACAAAGGGATCAGTGGGTAGAAGCGCTTGAACAACTCCCTCCAATCTGAGCTCAATCTCAGGATCCCACAGGGAAGAAGGAGAGAAGGAACTCCCGAGATTTAATTATCTGACCTCTGACCTCCACACGTGTGCAGAGCTATATGCGCATCTGAAAGGACATGTATGCACTCTTGCATGTGTGTACACATGTATGTGTGTGCATACACACACAGGGCTGTGGTAGAATATGTGCTTAGCACTCAAGTGATGGGGGAAGAGTCTTCTGTTTTGTGTTAATCTCATTGGATAAATAAAGAGACTGCCTTGGCCCCTTAAATAGGACAGAAAATTAGGTAGGCGGAGTAGACAGACAAAATGCTGGGAGAAAGAAGCTGAGTCAGTCAGACGCCATGATTCTCCCACCCGACACAGACACAGGTTAAGATCTTTTCTGGTAAGCCATACCTCGTGGTGCTACACAGATTATTAAATATGGGTTAAGGCAAGATGTGAGAATTAGCCAATAAGAGGCTGGAACTAACAAGCCAGGCAGTGTTTAAAAGAATAAATACAGTTTCTGTGTAATTATTTCGGGTGTAAAACTAGCAGGGTGGCGGGACACAGCCCCGCCGCTCCATTCTACACTCAAGGCCCTGGGTTTGGTACCCAAGACCAAATAAATAAATACGCATTCCATGCTTCCCTTCACGCATATAGCCCAGCACTGAATGATACAGGTACAGGATGATCGCTGTCCTGGCTGATGATCGCTGGGGCCTGGCTGGTTTCCAGTCTAGCCAAGACAATGTGAACCCTGGGTTCAGTGAGAGACCCTGCCTCAAAGGAATAAGCAGAGTGTGATACTGGAAGGTAAGAAACGTTCTCTTCTGTCCTCTGTGCACAGGTACAGGTGCACACACACACACACAATCCATGCCTATGAGTTACTAATATAAATTCCCACTCCTTACAGAGACCCCCTCCAGTGAGGGGCTTAGATCTCGCACACTGCGTGTCCTAATTAGGCTTCCATTGCTGTGATAAAGACCATAACCAAAAGCGACTTGAAGGGAAGTTTAAGTTTATTTCAACATACAAGTCCTGATCACTGTCTATGATGAAGGGAAATCAGGGCAGGAACCTGGCAGCAGAAACTGAAGCAGAGACCATGGAGGACCCGCACACAGATTTGCTCAGCCTGCTTTCTTACACACCTCAGGATCACCTGCCCAGGGCTAGCACCACACACAGTAGGCTGGGCCCTCCCACATCAAACATCAATCAAGAAAATGCCACACAGACTTACATAAGGCCAATCTTCTAGAGGTATTTTCTCAATTAAAATTTCCTTTTCCTAGATATGTCTAGGTTTCTGTAATGTTAAAAAAAAAACAGTCACTATAACATGAAAAAGTAACAAATACTATAAAAAGAAGCAAGAAGACCACCGCTGCTGAGCTGCAGTTTAACTGGACAATGGAACAGTGTACGTGTCTCAGCATCTCAATAAAGCCATGTTTTAGACGACAAGGCTGGGTCTTTAGCATCCCCGCTGTCCGCTACTTTAGACACCACAGTGAAAATGGCACACTGACGACACATTCCCCACTCAGCTCTCAGGAAGCCAGCAGCTGGCCTTCTGAGTTCTGGGAAAGGCCTGAATCCTACCTGAGGCTGAGGGGTCCACACCAGATGTCCCTCAGTGATCTCCCTACACCAGAACTCAGACTCAAGTTCCATACGCAGAATTTCTGAACACAATCATTCCTTCTCTGAGAAAATAACTAGGTATTTGAGCAAAGTTCAAATGTGGAAGAGTTCAAATCAAAGAAAACAAAACAAAAAATAAAGCCAGTCGTGGTAGTGCATGCCTTTAATCCCAGCACTCGGGAGGTAGAGGCAGGCGGATCTCTTAAGTTTAAGGCCAGCCTGGTCTACAAAGTGAGTTCCAGGGCAGCCAGGGCTACAGAGAAATTCTGCCTCAAAAAAAACAAAACAAAACAAAAAAATTATTAAAGAAAGCAACCCAATGCCTGGGGCTTTTAATTCTCTTTTGTTTACCTGTTGTGTTTCTAACATATATTAAGTCTATAATTAAGTAATATTGAAATCTCTTTTTTGCGGGGGTGAGGGAAGTAGAATATGTGCTTAACATGGATTAGGCCCTGAGTCTGATACCCAGCAACACACACACACACACACACACACACACACCTGAAAAATAAATGAACAAAAAAAAATTTCAATTGCCTCAGATTTTATGCCATCCATAAAATCAAATATGATACTTCAAATAACTATAAGAAAGAAAATGACACCATTAGATTTTTAAAAATAATTCATGGAATCATTAGAAAATAAAGTTGAGGCCAGACATTTGAGACTGGCCTATGCAAGAGAAAAACCTGCCTCAGGGGGGAAAAAAAAAAAGAGGAAGAAAACCTGACACTAGAGCAAAATGGCAAGAAGGGGCCAAGATGAAAAGTGGGCCACGTCAGGGACACAAAAGCAGAAAAATCCCGTTGCCAGGAAAGAAAAGGAGTTAGCAGACACAGGAAAAGGTAATGAAAGTGTGATATACAGTGTCCCAGGAGAGAAGGCACATGCTGAAGGGGTTGTCTGGGCCACCAAATGGAGAAGAGGATAAAACAAAATACTCACAACAGTTGAGGTCCGAGGTTACAGCTGGATAGAAGAGTTACTTCTGATAGCCTACGCGGCACAGTGTAACTACAGTTAACAACACCAGGCTTTAAAACAACTCACAGAAGGGGTGACGAGAGTTGAACCTGGGGCCTTGCTGGGTAAACAATCTATCACTAAGCTATAACCCCTCAGGCTCAAAGAAAGAATACATATTCCCAACATAAAAAAAGAATATAACTATTTGAGCAATGGGTAAGCCAGTTACTGTGACCTGGTCTTTACCCATGACAAAATGTTACACAGTACCCCCTAAATATATACGGCTGCTATGTATCAATTGTTTTCACATAAGCCTACAGGACAATGTTGCAACATTTCAGATCAAGAGTTACAAAGAGGTGATCCCAACAGTTTTCCGAGAGGAAAAAGTGGTTGCCCATTACAAAGAGAACCTCAGAAGAGCTAGCTGGTAAGGCCACACTCCAAAGGCGGAGGAGGGAGGCTCAACCAACCTGGGCTACAGAGGAAAACCCCTGTCTGGGGAGGGGGCAGGACGGAAGGAGGGAGGGAGAAAAGGGATGAAGGGAAGGAGGTCTGACTGAATTCAGTTACTCAAGGCCAGAAGACATCACGTTCATGTCTATAATCCTAAAGGAAAGCTGCCAACAACGCCACGCTCAGTCAAGCTGTCCCTCAATGGGAACATGGCATCTCAAAGGCCTCAGTCCTTCACCTGTTCTTCCTCAGGCCACAGTGAGAAAGCAAACCGCAAAGACCAATGAGTGGGCAAGGACTTAGGAGGAAGGTGAAGGACTCCTTAGGATGAGAGTTAAGAGGGTCCTGAGAAGAGTCCAGTTTGCACCCCAAGTCAGCCAAGGCCCTTTCTGATCTAGAAGTCACCGTTCACCGTTCACGGGTGCCATCTCATTTAAATCTTCGCATAACTCGGCCATAGCAGCTCTCATCACTGCTACTGGGCCTTTTTTTTTTGTTTTGTTTTGAGAATTTCATGTGTGACTATTGATGGGGGGTGGTCGTTCTTGAAGAAGACTCCCTCTCTCAGGGGGCTTATGATATTTCCCCCATCCTCTGTTGAGATTTCATGGTGCAGCTCCCTGTCATAAGTGGAAGACTATCTCACAGCAGACATGTGGCTTTTCACTTAATTGAGGCCTAGAAAGATTAACCTCCAGGGTCACATGGCTGTCAGTCTCTTGCAAGTGTAGCCATGGCCTCAGCAGGACGTTAAGAGAAAACATATGCTTGGGTCAGAACAAAGAAACGAGAGTAACAAGACAGAGGGAGAGGGGACTCAATCGGAACAACAATTAAGAGAGGAAAACTGGGTGGATGTCCAACAGGACCCAAAAAGAAATAGATTCTTAGCACCTCGGAAACACCCCACCCGACAAGCACTCACGTCTGCCAAACACAATTGTGGGTCTTCCGGGCACTTGAGATGGTCTCTAAATGGTTAATAATACTAATATAATCAATATAAACTGTAAAAATCATTTCTCACTATATTCTTTGTGAACAAGAAGTCTAGGCATGTTCAGCACCGATACAACTTTTTGTATTCATATTTTCTTTAAAAATGATACTTTTTATTCTTTGAAAATATGTCTTTTTAAGTTGTACACTTTTAAAATTAGATTTATCTATTTTATGGTGTGTGTCTGCCTGCATGTATGTATGTATGTGCACTGTGTGCATGCTTGGTGCCCTCCAGGTCAGAAGAGGGCATCCGATCTCCTGGAACTGGTGTTACAGGTGGTTATAAACCACCCTGTGGGTGCTGGGAATTGAACTTGGGTCATCAGCAAGAGCAATAAGTGCTCTTAACTGTACAACAGTCTCTACAGCTTAAACTTTTCCTAAATTTATACAATGTGTATTGGTCATATCCAATCCATCCAGCCCACCACCCACCCAGAGCCCCTCCCATATCCCTCCCAACTCCATGTTCTCTCTTTCCTATTACTGTTATTAAAGGCCCGCATGTGCAGCCGTCCCTGGACACAGCCACCAGTTTCAAGGTACCCACTATAAAGAGTCCAGAAAGGAAAGATCAGCAATACGTATGTCCTGGTTTTAAAGCTCTGTTGGTTCCCCACCCACACCACGAATTAACAAAGGAAGGGTAAAAGAAAAAGTAGTAAGGAAGGGAGATAATGGGGAAATACAGGAAATGGAGGAGGAGAGGGCATCTCCACGGGCTGGGGCATCACTCAGAGCGGGAGCAACTGCAGAGCCTGTGGCTTGATATCTCAATGGCATAAAGTGACAGGCCCCCTCCCTTGTCACTGAGTCAGCAGACCCTTCAAGTCTTCCAGTTTCATCACAATGCAATGGACCACACTGCCCAGTGCCTCTCGGTTGCACTTGCTGAGGTTAGAGCATCCCTGGTGCTGTGGGGGGCTCATCTGACTCTGCGGGCGTATGGACTCACAAGTCAACTCGTTGCTTTACTCAGCTTTCCCTGCATTTATGTCCTGGGGACTGAATCCGGGATCTCAGGCAAGCTGGGTAACATGTCATGTTATGGACTTACACCTCAGCTTTGTTCAGCTCCTAAGTAAAATGGTTCATAGGGAGCTATAAATGTATAATATATACGTTATCTGCTCCATAAACCTTGACAGAAGCTCACGGGAACAAGTCAGTGCACACGCATTCTCAACAGTAGGAAAGAAAGGAAGGGATCTAAGTGCCTGTTCAAGGCCAGCCTGCGCAAAAATTAAGACAAACAATGCCTGTCCTTGTGAAAACGAATCTGGCTAGCATCTGACACCTGTTCTGCCAGAATAGCCAATCGGAACTATTTTTAGATCTCTTAAAAGATGAGGCAATAAACGTCATTTGGTTAATCATTTTCAATCAAAGCAAATTCATAGCATAAACCACTCTGGGTGGAGCTGAAACACCTATTCAAAGTCTAATTGGTACTAATAGGTTAACGCTGGACCCGGCAGGAACTGTTCTGTTTCTCTTTGTGTTTTCTTTGCATTTCACTCCCACACCGTAATATAGTCCCACTGGGCATGGTGGCGCACGCCTTTAATCCTAACACTGGGGAGGCAGAGGCTGGTGGATCTCAGTGAGTTCTAGGCTACTGTGGTCTACAAAGTGAGCTCCAATTCAGCCAGGGCTAGATAAAGACACCCTGTCTCAAACAAACAAACAAAACTACTGTCCCCATACACATACTGCAGGGCTGAGTGGACTCAATATGCTTAAAAAGAAAAAATGATGGAAGGAGATAGATTAGAGAGTAAGCAAAAAAGACAGAACCAATGGACTGGAGGGTGGACTTAACCAAAATACACTGTATGCGTGTATGAAATTCTGAAACACACACACAAAGAAAAATATATACTTTTCTTTTCATTGCTATGTCTTCTGGGACAGAGCCTCACTAGGTTGCCCAGGATCACCCAGGACTCACTATGTAGCCAGGTTGACCTCAAACAAACCAACCTCCTGCTTCAGACTTCCCAGTTCTGGAACTGCTTTGGGTTCCTCTTCTTCCTCTTCCTCTCTCTCTCTCTCTCTCTCTCTCTCTCTCTCTCTCTTAGCTACACCTCTCCTGTGGCTCTAGAACCCACAGACCATATGAACAGCTCAAAACTCCTATAGATTTATACAACAAAAACCTCATTTACAACACCCACAGGTCATTCATCTGTGCTAACAAACAAAGAAGTACAAAAGAGCAAGGCACTGAAGTTTAATGTTTTATCTTCTGAGCCACAAATTCTCAAAAGAAAAAGAAAACCAGTCTAATACCCAACACAGGGGCCATTAATTTAAACATATGACTTCTGTGACACAGTAAATAGTACAAACCTTTCCGAAAGGTATAAAATTAAGTAGTCAATAAAAGTCTTGGGGGAGCAGGAGCGAGAAATCAGAGGACCAGCATTCAATTGCCAGCACCCATGGCAGAGGCTCACCTATACCTCCATCTCCAGGGGATCTAGAACCCTGGCCTCCACAGACGCCTGTGTTCACATGCACATGCCCACACAAATGCACACGTGCATATATTAACAACAAAATTAACACTAGCAGTCAACGTGGATCTCCATCGGTAGAATGCTTGCCTAGCATGCTGGACTGGATTTCCAGCGCTACATTAAACCAGGTGTAGAAGCTGGAGAGATGGCTCACTGGCTAAGAGCGCTTGCTGATCTTGCAGAGTCCCAGCACCCACACAATAGCTCACAACCACCTATAAACGTAGCTGCAGGAGACCTGATGCCTTCTTCTGACCTCTGCAGGCACTGCATGTGATGCACAGACAAACATGCAGGCAAAACACCCAGACATGTAAAATAAATGAATCTTTAAAAAAAACAAAACACTGGGTGTGCTTACACCAGAGTGGTTGGAAATTCAAGGTCATCCTTGGCCTCATAGTAACTTCAAGTCCAGCCTAGGCTACTTGAGATCTTCTCTCATAATAACAATAATAATAACAGGGTATTATTATTATTATTATTATTATTATTATTATTATTAGAGCCTTAGAGCCCCTTCCATTCTCAGTCCTTTCTTTTCCCTAATCTACATAGGTGCTACTCAAATAATAGTAATTAATAATATTCTTCTACTTGAGATTTGTTTTTAAAATTATGAAACAACTAAATAGAACAAAGTCATTAACTGTAAGCAACTTATTTAACGAAAGGAGAATAATTAGTAAGCCACTATGTTAAACAAAATTCATGAAATAAGTAAATAATTTAGAATGTGAACATTTTATGTTAAATCCATTAATTTTTTAACTGATTTTTATTGAGCTTTACATTTTTCTCTGCTCCCCTCCCTGCCTCTCCCCTTCCCTTCAACCCTTCCCCAAGGTCCCCATGCTCCCAATTTACTCAGGAGATCTTGTCTTTTTCTACTTTCTACTTCCTACATAGATTAGATCTATGTAAGTCTCTCTTAGTGTCCTCATTGTTGTCTAGGTTCTTTGGGACTGTGGTTTGTAGGCTGGTTTTCTTTGTTTATGTTTAAAAACCACCTATGAGTGAGTACATGTGATAATTGTCTTTCTGTATCTGGGTTTTCTCACTCAAAATAATGTTTTCTAGCTCCATCCATTTTCCTGCAAAATTCAAGATGTCGTTATTTTTTTTCTGTTGTACAGTACTCCATTGTGTAAATGTACAACATTTTCCTTATCCATTCTTCAGTGGAGGGGCATTTAGGTTGTTTCCAGGTTCTGGCTATGACAAACAATGCTGCTATTGATGTAGGAGGTCTTTTTGCATTTGTGTTGATTTCATTGGGTGAATAAAGAAGCTGCCTTGGCCTTTTATAGGGCAGCCCTTAGGTGAGTGGAGTAGACAGAACAGAATTATGGGAGGAAGAAGGCAGGCAGGGATTGCCACCATGGAGCCAGCCGCCAGGTCAGACGTGCTGAATCTTTCCCAGTAAACCACGACCACGTGGTGACATATATATTAGAAATGGGTTGAATCAAGATGTGAGAGTTGGCCAATAAGAAATTGGAACGAATGGGCCAAGCAGTGTTTAAATGAATACAATGTGTGTGTTGTTATTTCGGGATATAAGCTAGCTGGGCAGCAGGGATGCAGCCCGCCGCTCCTCATTACAACATGCTATGAACATAGTTGAGCACACATCCTTGTGGCACAATTGAGCATCCTTTGGGTATATACCCAAAAGTGGTATTACTGGGTCTTGAGGAAGGTTGTTTCCTAATTTCCTGAGAAATCACCACACTGATATCCAAAGGGGTTGTACAAGCTTGCATTCCCACCAGCAATGCAGAAGTGTTTCCCTTTTCCCACAACCTCTCCAGCATAAGTTATCATCAGTGTTTTTGATCTTGGCCATTCTTACAGGTGTCAGAAATCCATTATTTTTTTTAAAAAAAAAATACATATATATAGCTTTATTATTCTGCTTTTTGTTTTTGGCAGAATCAGTGTCATACCACACGCACATTTTTGTTTTGTTTTGTTTTAGGGTCTTTTTTTAATTTTTTAGTTATTTTGTTTGTTTTGTAAGACAAGGTCCCACTATGTAGCCCTGGCTGGCCTGGAGCTAGCTATGGAGACCATGCTGAGCCGCTGAGCTTAAACTCAGATATCCACCTCTCTGTCTCCCTAGTGCTGGGATTAAAGGTGTACACCATACAGTTTTACAACCTAATTGAACAGCTGAACAATGAATTCGCAGACCTGTGTTTATTGCTCAAGAATAGGGCTCATGGCTTTCATTCATCCTGGAAAAACTATGACTCAGATCTCAATGCTTCAGAACATCCTATTTTTTACTCTGAAGAAAAAAAAAATGACTAGGAAGGAAAGAAAATGTTTTAATACATAATTTTAGTATGGTCATCTTTGCACCAATCAGTGCAGTCCCAAGAACCGGTGTTTAGGTTTTTAATGAAAGGGTCTATAGAGTTCAAGGACAGCCTGATCTACACAAAAAGTCCCAGGCCTGCCAGGGCTCGTAGTAATACCTTACCTCAAAAGGAAAAAAGTTAGGGGGACAGAGATGGTCAGAGAGAGGGTAGATTTGGTTTAGGTATAAGCAAGAGAAACAAGAGCTAGGCACAGCACAGACTGGAGGGCTAATCTGGCATGCATAAGGCCCTGGGTCCTAACTCCTGAGCCACACAGCACGAAGAAAGAAAACATAGCAGTCTCCCTTTCTGTAGAGAGCTTACACCCCTTCCCTGTACCTTCACCCCAAGCCGAGGGGACCCACACAGGGGCCTACATTTCATTCAGCTGCTCTCAGGCCCAGTGTGAGTGAATATTTGGGAACCTTCCCTTTGGGCAGCTGCAGGTCACTGCAAACTCAGGCTTTAAGCCCCTTGTTTCAAGTTAAAGTTTTTTTTTGTTTGTTTTGTTTTTTTTAATTTGTTTTGTCCATCTGAACTCACCCGCCTTCCCTCTGTCAGGAAAGTAGACCCCTTCCTAATTTTCCAGCACTGTTTGAGGCTGTAGTTTTGTTCTTAATAAATATCCTTTTTTGCTATTCTAAAGGACTTTGACAAAGGCATACCTATGGATTCAGAATGAAGTTTGTCCTCTAGAATTCCCAGGGAGATATGCAAAAATTTCCAATTCAAATTGTTTTATTCAGGAGATAAGCAGGCTCTTCTCTCCAACTACAAGCCTTTCCTCTTCCGGCCCAGGTTCCAGCTTTCCTGCTCAGTGGAATTTATACAAACTGGTGCAGGGGTGCGCAGTCAGAGAGCTGAGGACAGTAGCATGAGGAGCCTGAAGTCAGCCTGGGTTACAAGAGCCTTTATCAAAAAAGACAAGTACCAACCACAGAATCTAGGGTGATTGTACAGCCGGCCAGGCTGAGGCAGGGAGCACTGAAGGCCAGCCTGGGCTACATTACAAGACTTGATCTCCAAAACTGGACTACAGGGTTAGAGAGAAGACTCAGCAGTTTAAAGCACATATACTGATCTTGCAGAGGTCCCAAAGTCAGTTTTCAACACCCATGTCCAGTAGCTCACAGTCACCTATAACTCAGCTCCAGGGCATCGAATGGCTTCTTCTGGTCTCTGTGGTCATGACATATATCAAGTGCACAGACCCACAGACAGACACACACGATTAAGAAATTTATCTTGTATTCAATTAATTTCTAAAACAAAATAGACTGCATTCTAATTCTCTGAAACAAGAGACATTAAAGCAACATTAACAAAGTAAGGAAGAAACCCTCTGCACAAAGTTGGAGAAGAAAGCAGAAAACCCTCTGCACAAGGCAGGGGGAGAAAGCAGAAAACCCTCTGCACAAAGCTGGGGAGAAAGCAGAAAACCCTCTGCACAGGCTAAGGGAGAAAGCAGAAAACCCTCTGCACAAAGCTGGGGGAGAAAGCAGAAAACCCTCTGCACAAGGCTGGGGGAGAAAGCAGAAAACCCTCTGCACAAAGCTGGGGGAGAAAGCAGAAAACCCTCTGCACAGGCTGGAGGAGAAAGCAGAAAACCCTCTGCACAAGGCTGGGGGAGAAAGCAGAAAACCCTCTGCACAAAGCTGGGGGAGAAAGCGGAAAACCCTCTGCACAGGCTAAGGGAGAAAGCAGAAAACCCTCTGCACAAGGCTGGGGGAGAAAGCAGAAAACCCTCTGCACAAAGCTGGGGGAGAAAGCGGAAAACCCTCTGCACAGGCTAAGGGAGAAAGCAGAAAACCCTCTGCACAAGGCTGGGGGAGAAAGCAGAAAACCCTCTGCACAAGGCTGGGGGAGAAAGCAGAAAACCCTCTGCACAAGGCTAAGGGAGAAAGCGGAAAACCCTCTGCACAGGCTAAGGTAGAAAGCGGAAAACCCTCTGCACAGGCTGGAGGAGAAAGCAGAAAACCCTCTGCACAAGGCTGGGGGAGAAAGCAGAAAACCCTCTGCACAAGGCTGGGGGAGAAAGCGGAAAACCCTCTGCACAGGCTAAGGTAGAAAGCAGAAAACCCTCTGCACAAAGCTGGGGGAGAAAGCGGAAAACCCTCTGCACAGGCTGGAGGAGAAAGCAGAAAACCCTCTGCACAGGCTAAGGGAGAAAGCAGAAAACCCTCTGCACAGGCTGGAGGAGAAAGCAGAAAACCCTCTGCACAGGCTGGAGGAGAAAGCAGAAAACCCTCTGCACAGGCTAAGGGAGAAAGCAGAAAACCCTCTGCAAAGGCTAAGGGAGAAAGCAGAAAACCCTCTGCACAGGCTAAGGGAGAAAGCAGAAAACCCTCTGCACAAGGCTGGGGGAGAAAGCAGAAAACCCTCTGCACAGGCTAAGGGAGAAAGCAGAAAACCCTCTGCACAAGGCTGGGGGAGAAAGCGGAAAACCCTCTGCACAAGGCTGGGGGAGAAAGCGGAAAACCCTCTGCACAAGGCTGGGGGAGAAAGCAGAAAACCCTCTGCACAAAGCTGGGGGAGAAAGCGGAAAACCCTCTGCACAGGCTGGAGGAGAAAGCAGAAAACCCTCTGCACAAGGCTGGGGGAGAAAGCAGAAAACCCTCTGCACAAAGCTGGGGGAGAAAGCGGAAAACCCTCTGCACAGGCTAAGGGAGAAAGCAGAAAACCCTCTGCACAAGGCTGGGGGAGAAAGCAGAAAACCCTCTGCACAGGCTAAGGTAGAAAGCAGAGTGAAGTGAGCATGAGCTCTTTATCCAATGGGAAAGGTAAAGATTTATTCATTTCATTTACAAGGACTCGAGGTGAGATTCAATAAAATGGCAGTTGCAATAAATCTAAACCCAAGAAGGATGCACTGGCTTGATTGTTCAGACTTGATTCAATTTCTCTGAGAACGTGAACGCTAATGTAATATTGCTACACATTACACCCACATCAAATGCTCAGTCAACAAGAATTCTATAAGCCCATGACATTCATCTCTGAAAAAAAAAAACCAGCAAAAGATGGGAAGGGATGCAGCTTTATTTAGCTTTAAGCAAAAAGAAAAACCTGGCTGGAAAGGAAAGATATGCACACAGCAAAATTAATTCCAAGTCTAACGGGCTAGTGACCACCTGAAGCCATGCACTCAGATGAGCTTGAATGGCACAGGGAGAAAGAACTTACTTTTTAAAAATGTAGTCATGGATGAAATTCTCAAAAAATTAATTTAAAAAACTGAAAGCAGGATTGTTCAATGGGTAAAAATATTTACTGCCAAGCCTGAGTTCAACCCCCAGAATCCACATAGTGGAAGGAGAGAGCTGAGCCCTCCGAGCTGCCCTGACTCCACACCATGACACCACCCTGATACCATAGCATGTATTCACCCCAACACACAGACACACACAAATACACAAATGTTAGGTTTTTTTTTTTTAAATGAATTTCCTCATGAGAAGAATCTAGGCACAGATCATCCACCTTCTGTGCTTAAAGATCTGCTACCAAATGAGCCCGGCGGCAGTGGCGCACACCTTTAATCTCAGCACTCAAGAGGCAGAGGCAGGTGGAAACTACAGTGAGTTTCAGGACAGCCAGAGCTACACAGAGAAACCCTGCCATAAGTAGACAGGCAGGCAGGCAGACAGACAGACAGACGGGTCTGCTGTCATCACTCACACACAGTGAAAGCAGCAATGAGGGTTCAGTAAGGCTGGGCATGGCACACTTGCTTTTAGTCTCAGCAGAGGCTGGTGGATCTGTGAGTTCAAGGCCAGCCTGGTCAACAGAGAGCTTTCCAGGCCATCCAGGGCTACATAGTGAAATCCTGTCTCAGGAAAAAAGAGGGAACTGTAAAAAGAAATATCCTAGGATGGAGGGCACAGCTCGGGGGCTGCACATGTGAAGTCCTAGGTTGATTCCCTAGCACTTAAAGTGGGGAGGGGAAAAACCCCTACCTACCATTACCTTCTGTGACTAGACCAGAAGCCGTTTATAAAGTCCAATCTGGCTAAAGAATTCACAAAATTCTAAAATTTGTGAAATTAGCATGACTTTGCATAAGAACGTCTGCATAAAAGCAGTTTTCCCTCAACAATTACAAAATTTGACAATGCTAACCCCACAACCCGTGGAAAAGCAACTGGCTGGAGCCAGAGTGTGCTGGCAAATGAAACAAATAAATCAATAAAAAAAAAATCAGTCTCTACAAAGCAAAGGAAATTAGCCCCAGGCACTTGCCATTGCGTAAATATCCCTACCACCACAGACCTGCTTTCTCTTGAGCTGTGACTGAGACACAGGCAGAAGGCTCTTGAGCCAGCCCTGCTGGAGCTGGGCCGCAGCTGAGGACGGCTGCCTCTCCGCAAAAACATCAGCCTGCCCCATGCCTCTGTCCCCCTGCTACCAGAATTCATGGATGACTTAAAAGCCAAGATGGTCTTAGGCACACTGTGCTCACCAGATTGCGTATAAAAAGCCCTTCTAGACAGGGTACTGCAGGAGGACACTGACAAGTCAGGGATGGTGGAGAAGACACACCAGAGACACACAATCAGATCTGATTAAGGTAGAGGCTCTTCACAATGCCCAGAAGGACCAGGAGAAGGAGAGCAGCCAACAAAACAACAAAAAGTCCTTCACTGGGGGACTGGAGGGATGGCTCAGTGGGTAAGAGTGGCTGTTCTTCCAGAGGACCCAGGCTAGGTTCCCAGCACCCACATGGTTCCAGGGGATCCTTCTGGCCTCTGTGCGCACCAGGTATGCATGTGGTGCCTGCACATACATGCAGGAAAAACACTCATGCACATAAAATGAAATAAGGAAGTGTAAAAAAAAAAAATTTCAAGTCCTTCTTCCACGGATTCTTGGCGCTGACATTTTAATTTGAATTGCAAATGACATGAAAATAGACTGTAACACTTTTTATGTGTAGTAAAGAAAAACATGGGTTTCCAAAAGGTTGAGAAATATTCATCTAAGAGAAATATAACCCGGCCCCCAGTGTCTGAAGAGCTATTCAATGCTATTTTCTACATCCATTATGCTAATTAACAAGCCACTTTATTTTTCCACTGCACAGATCCATTGCTAACACTCATTATGCTAATCTGATCTGATATGAAACTATAAAAACAGCAGATTTTAAATAGCTGCCTCTGGAGGGAAGCCCTTCTGATTAAATGCCTAGCCTGGGATGCAAATCTGATTAGGGTAACTGCCCGCACACTGAAAGCAGCTTAAGCAAGCTCATCCTATGTGTTTAGTTAAGAAGCAAAAGAAAGTTTATGTGGGAGAGGGTGTTCAGTGATGTGAGCGTGTGCCTAGTGTGCCCCAGGCACCATCAAAAATAAAAGAAACTGAGCCAGGAGGTGGTAGCACACGCCTCTAATCCCAGCACTTGGAAGGCAGAGGCAGGTGGATCTCCATGAGTTTGAGGCCAACCTGGTCTACAGCTAGGACTATGACAGAGAAACCCTGTCTCCAAAATAAACAAACAAGCCAGGCAGTGGTGGCACAATCCTTTAATCCCAGCACTTGGGAGGCAGAGGCAGAAGGATCTCTGTGACTTCATGGCCAGCCTGGTCTACAGAGCGAGTTCCAGGACAGGTACCAAAGCTACACAGAGAAACTTTATCTCTTAAAAAAAATTAACAAATGAATAAACAATTTAAATTAATAAAAGAGAGCAAGAAAGGCCTCCTCCGCACCCGGTGACACCCAGCTAAAGAGCTCTGCGGTACTCAGCAGTGGTTACCCTCAGCATCATTGTTCTGTCTGAGACCAGCCTCACTGTCCCAAGGATGTCCCTCCCTTACCCAAGGATGACCTTCAACTCCTGATTCTCCTGCCTCCACCTCCAAAAGGGGATTACCACACCCAGCTAACAGTTGCTCTTTTGAGGACTGTGTGTTAGGGAGAGATCATGCTGAGTTTTGCATGATGTGTGTTTTTCTGTTTTAATCTTGAATTAGGTATCTAGCTTCTATAAATTCAATTTTCTGGTATTTGCAAAATAGCCTGCTTACATGTCCTCACTTAAAAAAAAAATCCAGAGAAAATGTTTTCTGAACTACAGTGTGCTATCAAATACAACAGGGTGGGGGCGGGGCTCAGAATCCGTGCATTTCAACTACAGCGGTCATTATAAGTTTGTTTCATTGCTGTTAAATCAATCAGTTCCTTAGAGAGAAGCCGCTCCATTGGCTATTTTATTGCCGGTAAATAAACGTTTAAGTGCCTGTCGTGTGCACCAAATGCTGTATGCTTACGCCTGGGACACAAGGCACAGAGATTTGTATCCAGACTCTCGGATCCAGGTCTTTTGGTACAAGGGACTACTTTGAGATCTTGCTTTGCTGATGGACAAGTTAATGAAACCAGGAATCTGTAAACTACAGAGACACAGACAGTAAGGCAACTGGCCACTTTCCAGAGAGAGACTTCCTGATCGATTTGACACCCCCTCCCATTTCATGGAGCCATAACTCGGCAGACACAGTCTAAGCTCTGGGGTGTGCCTATGTACAAGTCTCATCAGAAACTGCCTCCTGGTCATCTGCTCGGGTCTCCTTCTGATGAGCCAAGTACCACAGTCAGCTGCATTTCCACAGCCCATATGCTGGTCAATCCAACTAGTATATAAGAGGAAGTTTACCTCAAAGCAGAAGGAAGCCATCAAGGTTACTCAAGCTGCAATCTGTTACCGTGGGTCTTATCTTCCGTCGCAGTGGGCCTTACCAGAACTGCACTGTGCAATCAATGTGTGGGGCTCTCTCTATAGCTTTTCGGGGGGATCGGATCCGTGGGGCGGGGCATGGGGTCAAAAATGACACAAACTGCTTTCGCACTAGATACGATCTTCAAACTGTTCAAAATCCACAGCTTTGGATGTCGAGAGGAAAGGCAAGATAATGAGGGGAAAATACGGAAGGAGCAAACACCATCCTACACAGGCTAGTTTGATGTGGGGGCAAAACAAGTCAGCAAAATCTCTCACGCTTAGAAAATGCTGGGAGTGCATTTTCACTGGGGCAGAATCTGCCATTTTTAACTCTTTCTTTTTTTCTTTTTTTTTTTTTTTTTTTTTTTTTTTTGTCTTTTGTTTGAGACAGGGTCTTACTATGTTATCCAGGCTGTCCTAGAATTCACTATCTAAACCAGGCCGGCCTCAAACTCGCAGAGATCCACCTGCCACCTGCCTCTGCTTCCCCAGTGCTGGGATTAAAAGGCCTCTGCTTCTTTTCTTTTTAGGCAAAATAAGCATCAACCTAGAGAGATGAAATATTCCACTTGAACTCCTCAGAATTCCTTCTTGAGAAGGGCTACGGTGGCTCACACTTCAGCCAGTCACCTTTCAAGGGCCTTCACCAAAGGGGCCAGCAGGGCAGGTATGAGTCAGGTGCACACGGTGCGTCTTCTATGCTGTTCTTCTCATGCCCCTCCACACAGACCCCTAGAATAAAGCTTTTCCCCCGGGGGCTGGCTAGATGGTGCGGTCACTCAGAGCAGGTACATGCTGCTCTTCCAGAGGACCAGAGTTCAGTCAGGCAACGCGCAACTGCCTGTAACTCCAGCTCCAGGGAATCTGACACCCTCTTCTGGCCTCTGTGGCACCTGCACCCAAGGGGCATTTACTCACACAGCATACACATGTACAGATATATGAAAATAGTAAATTTTTTTTAAAAAAAAGCCATGCTTTTAAAATTCTTGATTTAGGTAGAATGACACAAATCGGCTACATTGGAAGGTGAGGCAGGATCACTGGAGCCCAGCCTGGATACTATCTCAATAACAACTGCAAAAAAAAGATCTTTGTTTTAACGTGGAGATGGGTTTATTAAAATATTTTAATACAAACTTAAGCGTAAGGGTTAAGTGAGAGAGATTCAGAGAGAAAGATGGACCCCAAAACACAGGTGCAGATTTCTCAGAAAAGAGTTAACCCAAAAGATATCAAACAAAACATGCAAACCATAAAATTTCACACTCTAGGATATACAAGAAAAAGTATCAAAAATATTTTGTAAATATCATAATAAGATGAGGTATAAAAGACACCAAAGTAGGAGCCCTAAAGATGGATACTGGGTACAGCGGTTTGAGTAAGAAATGTCTCCCGTGGTCTTGGGCAGTTGAACACTTGGTCCCCAGTTGGTGTGGCACTGTTTGGGGAGGTTTAGGGGTGTGGCCTTGTTGGAGGAAATGTGTCACTGGAGGTGGATCCTAGCCTAGTCTTGCCTATTTCAAGTTAAACACACCCTACTTCTTAATTGGGGTTCAATACGTGAGCTCTCAGCTTCGTATTCCTGCTGCCATGGCCTGCAGCCTACTGCCAGGCTATAGCCGCCACTGTGGACGCTAACCCTCTGGAAACACAAGCTCAAATAAATTCTTTCTTCTATAAGCTACCTTGGTCACAGTGTCTTATCACAGCAACAGGAAGTAACTGATACAGTGGAAAAAGACACTTACCACCAAGCCTGATAAATCTGGCTCAATCCTCAGAACCCATAAGGTAGAAGGTGAGAAAAAAAGTCATCCTCTGACCTTCACATGTGTGCCACGGCACACCCATACCCACACATATACAAACAAATATAAAAATAAAGATACGGAAGTATTATTATCCTATATGCCAGGTATCTGGTCCCCCTATTTTGATCACTGTTTATTGAGGGAGGGTCACTTTTTTTTAAACTACTAAATGATAAAAGGTTGAAAAAAATTAAGGGCAGCCGGGCGGTGGTGGCGCACGCCTTTAATCCCAGCACTTGGGAGGCAGAGGCAGGCGGATCTCTGTGAGTTCGAGACCAGCCTGGTCTACAAGAGCTAGTTCCAGGACAGGCTCCAAAACCACAGAGAAACCCTGAATCGAAAAAACCAAAAAAAAAAAAGAAAAAAGAAAAAAATTAAGGGCATTCCCAACTTCAGCGTGAACAAGCCCCGAGAAGAGAGTGTCTCCCAGGCAAAGAGAATAAAAATGGCAGCCTCAAGTTGTATCTCACTGAGTCCATTCCAGCTGTGCCCTAGCGGCTCATGGAATTAACCAGAGTCTCATGAGTGGTAGAATGATTATTTTGGGTAAATTTATTCCTTCCAGGACGCCAGATAAGCTTATGTTACCACAAAACCTCCCTTTCTCCACTTACTTTTGCTGGTGTCCTCAGATATTGCCTTTATTCCCTGCTGGATGACCTCATGGAACCTTAAGGCTATCGGGTACCACAAGAGCCGTTCATTTGCTCCCAAACGCCAGAACAATCACTCCCTCCAAAATGGCCTGAGTTTTCGGTTCTCTTGGAGCTCAAGAAATGTGGAGAGACTCATCTGGGTCACCGAAATGTACTGAGAGGCTGATCTCAAGAAACAGTTCTGTGTTCGTAATAAGACACCCAAATCAGATTATACACACACACAAGCTTTTTTAGAAGTGGTGGGGAGAATGATAGCCACCCCTCAAGTATAAGAGCGACTTATAACAAAAGCCAAAACAGCATTAATCTAGGGCAGAGTAAACTGAGTCGGGCGAGGCTGGTCCAGATAAGTCTAAGAAATCTAGTGAGAGTTGTTGGGCGTCAGGGTCAAGTGTGTCTATGAACTCTCACGCACTCGTGTGGGGAAGCACACCAGCCCACTCCTGAACCAACTGGATCACCAGAGGTAAGAAATGGTCCTGAGTCTACCCCCTGATTATTGTAGCCTTCTGTGTGATTCACTCTTATTCCGCAATACTTCCAGGTCAGGGCCTCATGGGCGAAGAGCAAGATGTCCTCCCCCTTGGCAGTCATTCTTTCTGTGGTGGTGGCTCTGCCCTGGATACTCGTCACCTCTTCTATACACTTGGAGTTTCTACAATAATATGTTCCTAAGCTCTACAAGAACTTCAAGGTTATGTTCACCCTTACAGAATCATTACTCATGAAACTGGAACCTAGGTAGGTAGGAAGGATCCTGGAACTGTGATTCATGAATTGGGAAGAGAGGGGCCTGAGACAGGAGAAGGCAAAGAGGATAAGAAATTCTTCAGCTCTACACTCAAGGATAGGAAGGGTCACACACCTATTTTCATTGTCTTGGGGTATGAACATAAAGCCAAATGCTACCTAGAGGGAAGTTTTCCATCAGTCACATCAGAGTGCAGCACATCCCGGACAGCTATTCAAGTCAGCCCATGTACTGCCATCTTAGGACATCACACAGTTTTCTGACGGTCCGAAAAAATTCTGTCACCAGAGCTGCCTCTCCCTGTGGCCTTGGAAACACTCTGCATCCTGAAGCTTCCACTTCTCTGGGGAGGGGTAATTACACATCAGTAATCAAAAGCTCAATACCTGGGAACTGTGTAAGAGGCGGGGAAAGGGAAGTGTGGGGGGCGAGGGAGGGCAGGGTTGATGACTATCCTGTTCAGTCAGTCCTCTAATGATGACCCTGTGTGAATGGAGGAGACAGGGAAGGGGTGTGCACAGAGGACCCCTTGATAACATCAAAGACTAGGAGAGGCCCTGACATGGAAGAGGAAAAAGGACATGGGTGCTCCCCACCAGGAGGTGAAAACAAAGGTTCCCACCAAACACATGAGAGCCCATCACAGCTCCACAGTATCACTTCCCGTCCTCAGTTATACAACCAAGATTTAGAAAAGTTGGCCCAACAGTTAACAGCAAGCATTGTACGCCATGAGAGCATGAAGCTCAGTGAACGCCAGGCAAGTGTTATGCACACCTTTGCTCTTAGCACTGTGACTTCAGGGCTAGACTAGTCTCCACAATGAATCCCACCCGGGCTAGCCAGGGTTACCCAATATGACACTGTCTCAAACCAAAGAATTATCTTCATTGATGATCTCAAAACCAAGGTGCAAGAGAACAAACTATAGCTCAAGCCCTAGCAACCAAAGAAGCAGCTAAAATGTATGTTCTGGGGTGGGGCTTGGAGGTGGGGCACCTGCCTGGCATGCACAAGTCCTGAGTTCTACCTTCTAAACTGAAACAGATACAAATTAGCCATCCTTGGTGTTTGGAAACAAGAATGGGGAAAACACATTGTTATCTTTTCGGAAAGCCAACCAAAATTACCAAGACACAGTCAGGAAACCAGGTGGAGAAGCAGGTAGTTTTAACTTGGCACAGGAGGTACTAAATACAGGTGACTCACGTTTCTCATCGTCAGCATGCACCAGAGAGGCTGCCCTGGACAAGACATCCAACGGCGTCTCCATTCCTGGGTGAGCCTGAAGGGGAAAAGAATAGGTGAGAAAACAAAACACGCAGATAGAACTTGCAAGCCTCGTCTGGAATTCTGGTAGGGAACAGCATACTGAGGTTACAGCCTGAAGAACATGCTTGGCACACACACGGCCCTGGGTTCAAGTCCAGCACCAAAAAGAGAATCGAAGATAATTTTAGTAGTCCGCAAATCAACTCCTCCATCGGCCACAGACAGCTCTTCCAGAGTGAAGCTCCTCCTGCCTGCTGAGACAGCAGGGCCCTGGTAAGGAACAGAAACTGGGGCTAAGTCGCCAGGCCCAGGAACCCTATTGGGGCTCTAAGGAGAGACACAAATGTTCACACCCAAGTCACTTGTGTTTATAAATGTCTACACTCATTCATAGTGAGCCTGTGCAGACACACTCCATAAAATTTAGTCTGGGGAACAAAGGCTGTCTGTGAACATGGCATTGCCACCAGTCTGAGGGTTTGGTGGCGGTGATGACTGCTATTTATGCGTCCTTGCAGAAACCACTACCACTGGACCATTCTCTACTTTTGCCTTCCCAACTGAGAGTCAATGAGCAACAACAAACAGCAAGGGCTACAGGGCAACCAGGAAACTGCAGCTTCAAATCCGCAGTGTGTGCCTGAAACACTGGGCCTTCTGGAGAGTTCAACAGGAATCTTCCTAGTGTCATAGACCTTGTGACTACTAGTGCTGACTTCTGTACCCCGGTGTCTTACGAGCCTGTTTGTTCTGCAGTCCCATGCAGTGAACCCCAGCCTTGCATGCTCCACAGACCTTATCCCAGCCCAGATGGCCAGGCTTTTATTGACACTGGACTTCCAGTCAACTGTTCCCATAGATTACGACATAGCTGTAAAAGCAGAGGCTGCAGAGATTTAAAGGGAGAAGGAATCCCTAAAAAACGAGGCTGGTTCTGACCAAGTTTCCCTTTCTGAATAAAACAACCTCACCAAATAAATAAGCACACTCAATTATCACGGGAACACACACTATTAATTCAGGAACTAGGAGAGAAAGCTCGCACGCCACTTTTTAAAGACAGCCAGCATTATTTATTCAGTATTAGTCAACATTTACTAATACTACGAAGGTCCCTCAGTGTGTGCCAGCCGGGCTTTCCTTCCTAATATAAATACTTCAGGCCTCCAAGGAGACATCAGTCCTTAATCCTGCAGGGTGACGTCACTCGGTACACATAGAGTCTGTACTTGGTGTTAAAGAAAGGGAACAGGATCAAGACATGCAGCTGCCTCCAAAACCTTGTGTTGTTCTGTGAGGCACACAACTCTCCAAGAACTCAAGCTGCAGGGATGGGCTTCCAAAGCACTGTTCTGAGATGACTCGGTCTTGCAGAGGACCCATTTGATTCCCAGTACCAAGACGGCCACTCACTTTATTTATCCTCCACCACCCCGGGTGCTCATCCATGGCATACATGTGGAAGTGAGAGGGCAGCTTGGTTCTCCCCTTCCTGAGAATGGTCCTGGGAATAGAACTCAGGTCATCGGGGTTGGTGGCAAGTGCCTCTACTTGCTGAGCCATCTTGCAGACCCAGGAAAACAAAACAAAACAAGACAGAGTTTGTCTATGATAAATTCACTTGGAAACTCTTGAATCAAACTGGTGAGCATTTCCTGCTTGTGCTGTTACTGTGCAGCTGGGCCCTCTGTAGGGGACAGGGGATGCACACTAGTTCTTACCCCGCCTCCGGTCACCCTGCTAACCTGAAGCAGCCCCGAAAGATCACCTAGGGTGAAGGTGGATTACAAACAGCTGTGCGAAATTCCAAACCATTTCATGAGCCAAGCCCCGCAGAGACTAAGGTGGATTCTGAAAGGCTGATGGAGAAAGCAGCTGAGGCACTTAATAAAAGGACATCTGTGGGAACCTGACCTGAGATAAGAACAGGGAACGGGCTTGCTCTACAAGGGAGTCCATATTGTCATCCAAGCGCCAGGCAAGAAAGAGATTGAGTTCAGGGGCTGCAGAGATGCCTCGAAGGTTAAGAGTTTATGCTCCACTTGCAGAGAACCTGAGCTCTGTTCCCAGCGGTTCACAACCACCTGCAACTTCGGCTTCTGGAAACTCTACCAGCTCTGCCTGGGCAGCTGTGCTCATGTGCACATGTCCACAACAAGAGGACATTTAAGAGAGATAATTTAAGAGAGTTCAAGGCCAATCTGTGTTACATGAGACCCTATTCCAAAACAAGAACCAGAAGGAAATAAAATGTCAATACACGTGCAAGCATATTAAGCAAACTGTAAACACAGCGTTATGTTCCTACTAATGATGAGGACCAGGTATGCAGGTCAGCAGGAGAGCAAGGTGCAGTCCCTAGGACTCAGTAAAAACAAAACAGAAAGAGAAAAATGACTAGAACAGGCCAAGTATCAGCCACTAATTTTCACAGGATGGTCTAGGGAGGTTTCCCTGAAGAGGGCAGTTGAGGTGAGACCTCACAGAGGGGAGGAATCAGGGCAGAGGAGGAGGACAGTCAAATGTCTTCATGAGGGGAGTGGCTACCTGGCTCATCCCCATGCTTCTCAAAACTGATTCAAGTTCAGAGTGCAGAGGAGTCTCAAGACCTAACTGCAAGGCAGTCTAGGTGCAGCCCCATAAGGCTGTCTTCTTCTGCTCCTACACTATAGCATAGCAACAACCAAACAGAGAGTTGTTCGGCATGCTGACACCTGGACTAGGATTGAAGCGAGAGGAACGCGGCACACCACTGTGATATAGTCCTTTAGCCTTTCTTCATGGCCATTGTCAAATGCAAGCATACCTCATGATGAACAGATCCAGAACACACATGTATGGGCAGCAAGAGAGAGAGAGACTGCTCATATATTTTCTCTGCCAGTCCCATTCCTTTCCTAAAGTTATCTCGTCCCCAGTCAGCTTCCTGTGAGGGAAGAGGTCTCCAACTCCGAAGCTATTTATTAAAACTTGGGAGCACCCAATGCTACCATGATGTCTAACTACAATCCTGAAAGCCATTTTGCCCTTCTACACCAAAATAAATAAGTATCTGTGTCCTTTCAGCCCACAAGGGGACAGAAGAAAATTATGACAGATATGTGATTTAATTTCTCCCAAAGGAAGGAAAAGAATTTAAGGCGTGTGTCATGCAAGTTTTCCAGGAGAATTGCATGGTGGAAGGCACAGAGCTGCCGGGCTCTACCCAGGGAGCACTAGAGACTACATCTATCTTCCACGGAGAGTTTGCCAGCCTGAACAGCCTTCCTTAGCCAGCATGGGCACTGAAGGAGAGGCTCCAGTGGGAGACAGCAGAAGTCAGTGAGGCTGCCTGGAAGTTCCTCCCACTCTATCACTTGGCCACGTGTTAGACTGTCCCAGGGTACTTGATGGTTTCCCCAACGTCCAGCTGCACGTGGTTAAGTACCCCCAAATTCCTGCAGGCCCTGTTCCATCAGCAGTCCAAACCATTCCCCTGGGGGGAACTCACCCTCCTCCAATAAGAGGCAACAGCACAAACCAGAGTGTGAGTATTGATTGTCAGGACGGTGACCTTCTTGGCCATCCAGAGCTTAGAGGACTTCACTGGTCCTCATCTCTTTCTCTCCAGTAGCAAATTGTAACAGCACAGAAAACAATCGGTGGGCTCCCCGTCGTCTGGGTGCAGCTTATACCCACAGCAGACCACACTGGTTAGCTAGGAAGCTGTAATGAAGAGTTAGGCTGTACTGGCTGATTTTATCAGCTAGACACAAGCTAGAGTCATCAGAGGGGAAGGAGCCACAGTTGAGGAAATGTCTCCATTGGATCCAGCTGTACATCATTTTCTTAATTAGTGATCAGCGGGGGAAGGCCCACGGCCAATAGTGAGTAGTGCCATCCCTGGGCTGATGGTCCTGGCTTCTATAAGAAAGCAGGCTGAGCAACCCAGTTATCAGCACTCCCTCCATGACCTCTACATCAGCCCCTGCGTCCAGGATCCTACCCTGTTTGAGTCCCTGTCCTGACTTCCTTTGGTGATGAACAGCAATGTACAAGTGTAAGCCAAATAATCCCTTTCCTCCCCAACTTGCTTTTTGGTCATGGTGCTTCTTTTTAGTTAGTTAGTTAGTTAGTTAGTTAGTTAGTTAGTTAGTTTGTTTCAAGACAAGGTTTCTCTGTGTAGCCCTGGCTATCCTGGAGCTCACTTTGTAGACCAGGCTGGCCTTGAACTCACAGAGATCCACCTGCCTCTGCCTCCTGAGGGCTGGGGTTAAAAGATGTCATGGTGATCACAGCAATAGAAACCCTAAGACTGTCACCAAAATCTAGAAACCACAGACAACCACAACTCCATGAGGACCCAGCCTCTTGTAATACACATCCTCCCTATCTATTCACAGCATCTCAGACCACCCCTCTCTGTTTTTGTGCAAAAGATATGTTCCATTTGTGTTCCTTTTTTTCCTTCTCCTCCTCATGTTGCACCATCTGTTAATACAGGCAGGGCACTAGGATCAGAAACCAACTTATCCCACAGAAAGGCCAGTGTGTGCTAAGCTTTGCTGCTGTGGACGTCCAAAGCCAACGGGATGGCCAGCCACTTACCTTTGCCCTAGGTCCCCTGTCCCTCTGCTGGTCTGAACAAGAAATGTGCATGCAGAGAGACTGGAGAGATGGTTTAGTGATTAAAAGCACTGGTTGCTCTTCCAGAGGACACAGGTTCAATTCCCAGCACCTATATGGAAGCTCACACTTGTCTATAACTCCACTTCTAACGTTTCTGACACCCTCCCACAGACATACATGCAGACAAAACACCAATTGAACATAAAAGCAAATTTTAAAATATGTGCGCGCGTGTACACACCCACACACACACTCGTGCACGCGTACACACACACATGTTCCAATAGGCTCCTGTATTTGAACACTTAGCCCATGGTTGTAATACTGTTTGGGGGAAGATCACTGTGGGATGGCCTTGACGGTCTGTAGCTTTACCTCACTGTTCTCATTGCTTCCTGTTTCCAGATAAAATGTGATCAGTCAGCCTCCAGCTCCCATCACACCATGCCTACCCTGCAGGAGTCTCTATCCTGACCCTATAAGCCAACGTGACAGCAACAGGACAGGAACTAATACAATCCTTAAAGACAATGATGCCAGGCATGGTCGCACTCGCCTTTAATCTCAGCCTTCGGGACACCAGAATGTCTTCCCCTCTGTAACTTGGCACCAATGAGCCAATCTCTCCTCATCCACCCCCCTTCCTGCATTTACTACTTTTTAAAAATATGTGTGTGTTGTGTGGTGACCATGTGTGCACACATGAGCATGCACATGCGATGCAGAGGGCAGAGGTCGGCACCAGGTTCCCCACCAGGTATCACTCTGTACCTAGCTTTTGAAACAGGGTTTGCCGCTGAACCTGGACCTTGCTGACTTGGCTAAACTGGCTGGCCAAATATCTTCCTGTCTCCACCTCCCCAAAAGTGGAATTACAGTCTATTAAAAATCGCTCTTGGGCTGGAGAGATGGCTCAGTCGTTAAAGAATAAGCTCACAACCAAAAAAAATCGTTCTCTCCTCAGGTGGACCACTAAAGAACATCCACAGTAGAGTCTCTGATACCCCAGCTTTCCCTCCCTGGGCATGCTCAAGAATGAGCGACTGACCCACATGGCTAGCCTCTGAAGCACCAGGGATGTCAAGGACTCAACCAGCTTTGACTTACACTCACCTTCTTATGTCTGTACACCATCATGCCTGAAAATCCATCAGGGCAGATGCCTGAAATACAGGTAATATCCCTACATGCTCTATGAATTGAAAACATATGTGCATACTTAAAACCCTAATTAGGGATCTTCGGGTAGCTGTCAGCCTCCAGCTAGCCCACAGTGGGCTAGAACAGAACAAAAGAGAATTCTCAAGGAATGTACCTCTTAACTGTGTTAATATTTCCTCATGCTACAGTGACCCAAGGCTCTGCAGCCTTCCTCAGTCCCACACAAAGGGAGGGGTGACTTTTCATTGGCTTTGACAACCCAGCTGATAGACAGTGCTACCATGCAGTGTCTAGCAACCTCAGTCACTACAACGCCATTAACACCAGAAAAATCGTTGCTTTTTCACAGTTGGGAATTGAGTCCAGGGGCCTTGAGCACATTAGGGAGCCACTCTGCACTGAGCCGCAAGCTCAGCTCTGATAACACAACTCATCCTCGGCCTCCACCTGAGACTCCCAGCACACTTTGTGACCCTTGTCAAGGCTATCTGTGTGGCCTACGTTCTTTCTGCTGGTTGAAGTTCATTCATTCCTCTCAGAGAACCCGTGGAGAGTGAGCCTGTGATAGGCACACACTGACCTACTGTATCTAACAGCTTAAGGCTTGACTTCAACCGACTACCAATTCTCAGCATTCCTCACCGCTGTTGTCATCCTACATAAAAGTGAACTCTGTGACTCACCTGTAACTCCAGCTCCAGGGGATCCCACGCCCTCTTCTGCCCTTAACTCCCAGCTTGTCAAAACCTAGATAAGTCTTTTCTGTTTTGGGTTTTTTTTTTTCCCAAGACAGGGTTTCTTGGCGTAACAGCCCTGACTGTCCCGGAAGTAGCTCTGTAAACCAGGTGGCTTTGAACTCACAGAGATTCACCTGCCTCTGCCTCCCGAGTGTTGGAATTTCATGCATGTACCACCATGCCAGGGTCCTAGGCAAGTCTTCTAAATGGGGATCTATTGTATCGTTAGGCACACTGGTCATGGCCATTAGTAACTGCAGTTAGTTCTCTTAACTCACTATAATTAAGTTCTGTAAAACCATCATGAACGGGGAACTGGAGAGATGCCTCAGCGGTGAAGAGGACTCCATGCTCTCACAGAGAACTTGGGTCAGTTCACCGCACCCACATGATGGCTCACATGCTTTATAACTCTAATTCCACAGATTCTAGCACCTTCTTCTAGCCTCAGTGGGCCCTGCACACATGTGATACACATACAGATAAGCACACCACACATACAAGCTCCATAAATATTCAGTGTGGATCTTTTCAGCCTCTCAACACATTTTGCTGACTGACCAATACAGAGCTTTGCTTCAGGTGTATTTTTGTTTTAAACACATCTTACTGAATATCTATGGATTCATTACCGTGGAATTCACAGCTCGCTGCTCTCCCAGGCACCCCGAAACCTCGTCTTCCTTCCAATACACGTTTTCTACACGGAGCGCATCACAGTCTTCCTAGCTGAAGGACCTGAAGCATTTTCACCATCACGCTCGGAGGCTGCTTGAAACAAGTCACCCACAAAAAGTAGGAAAACAGAAAACACAGTACTTACACCAGCTGCTCCCCCAACACACACCAAAGCACGGCGTGCTCACACCTGTGAGCACTGGAACATCGCCCTGTTGAACCTCCTTTAGACGTGTGCGTGGAGAGACCCAAACCTGCCCAACCTCCACCTTAAACAGTGCAAGCTCTGCTTCGAAAGGTCACAAACTGCGGTGAGTGGGGCCATGGTATAAGTGGGAATAATGGCAATAGACTATATCTCATTAGCAGACAGGAGGCGTGAGGCACACAAAGGAGTTCTGAAAGGTTTTCCTCCTTTGCCAAAGAACCATTAAACTATAGCCCACATAGATTTCCGCTTCCTACCCCAGTGTCAACACTTCCTTGCTTTCCTGTCTTGGCAGTCAGTATGTGCCTTCCAGACCTGGCAACCCTGCCCAAGTTCTTGTCATTGCTATTTGTTCTTTAGGTGGACAAACCCCTGCCAACCAGCTGGCACCATTCCTCTGAACTCACCCAGTCTTCTATCAGACTCCAACCGTAGTCTGTATTAACTCGAGGAACCCCCCTTTACAACCATTAACGACCCTTGGCTAACATGTCCCATTGGAGGTGGCTTTTCGTTTGATTTTTTTTAAGACAGGTCTCCTTTACCCAGGTCACCTAGAATTGGACATGCAGCCCAGAGGACAATTCTCTTACACATGCTGGAATTACAGGTGTGTGCTACTACACCAAGCTTCGGAAAGCTCCTATCTCCAACACCTTATCTCAGGCAATAAAAAAAAAAAAATCACCAGGGTCTCAATTCCTTTACATTTCCCAGGTGTTTGCCTTTTGTTATCAGAACTTTTAACTGACAGTATTTTATAAAATTGCATTCAAAGGTCCAAGAAAACTTTTCACATTTGCATATCTCACTGTCTCCTAACTGAATCTGTTTTGAAGACAGAGTCTCTCCCTGAATATAGAACCCAGTCTTTTGGCTAGACCCTCAGAAGCTAAGAGGACATCTGATCATTTAGAACTGGAGTTGTGTATGGGTGAGAGCTGCCACGTGGGTGTGGGGAACTGTCCCCAAGCCATCTCTCAAGTCTGCAAAAAGTGTTGAAATTTTCAAGTCACTGCAAAGTCAGCTGAAGAACCAGCATCAGGAGCCACGTTTATGAAACCTTTACATCTCTTCAGAGACTTTCCCAATCCTGACTCCAGATCTGCTCCAAGGACATTGTTCACCTGGATTCTGGAAACTCTGCAGTGTACTAGAATAGTGTCAGTCTCTCACAGAAGAAAATAAGATGTCCTGGAGAGAGGACTCTGCAGTTACGATGACTGCTCTTGCAGAGGACTTGATTCAGTCCCTAGCACCCACGTGGTGGCTCACAAACATCTGTAACCCCAGCTATGAAGCCAGGTCTTCAGGCCTCCTCAGCACTGCAGGCATGTAGTACACAGACATATGTGCAGAGGAAACACCCAAACATATAAAATAAAAATTTTAAGTGTTAATTAAAAAAGAAAAGAGAATGTTAGATATCATCTGGGATATTTAGGTTTATCTGGGACAGAACCAGTGGGCAGGACTCGAACTCGTCTCCTGAAACAATGAGCTGAAGCTGTTTTCACTATGGCATTCAGTTTGGAATGCAGATATGGTTCTTTACAGCAAAATTATCTTCTTAATTGTACTGGGTTTTAGTTAATACAAAAACTAGTTCACATTCTACCTTCCACATCTAAAGCAAAGGCAGACAGCCCAGAAGTGTTAAACACTCACAGGTAGCAAGGCAAATGGTCTCAAAAGGAAACTTTTGCTAGAGTTAAAACACAAATCATGCGGGGAATGGCGGTACACACCTTTTGTCCCAGCATTCGGGAGCAGAGGCAGGAGGCTCTCTGAATTTGAGGCCAGCCTGGTCTACAGAGCAAATTCCTGGTCAGCCAGGGTTACACAGAGAAACACTGTCTCAAAAAACTAACCAATCAAACAAACAAATGAATAAATAAAAATAAAATGATGTAACTGTAAACAAATGAATAAATAAAAATAAAATGATGTAACTGTATCAAGAACTCCGCCTCCCGCCAGAGGGGAGGGGCTTTACAAACTATCCTGGGTCTAAGAATCTTCGGAGTAAAGTACCCATAAATCCATCATTTAGAGAAACAAGATCTTGCTAGAAGACAACCACCAGCTAGGACTCTGCACCACCCAGCCCTGAGGTCTCCTACGCCCACTCTGTTGGCCTTGACTCCTAATTAGCGGCTGCAGGGAACAATGACCACAGAGACAGAAGTGGAGGTCAAGTTTGGCACGCCAGAATGGTGTGCAAAACTGACCTTCAAATCCTAAACTACAAATGGACCTATATTGTTTCTTGACCTTGTTCCCAGAAGAAAAAAAAAAGGCGCCTACTTTCTTGGGTTTGGGGGAGGGTCAAAACTCCACATCCAGGGTAGTAGTATCTTCCAAATTGAGGGCTCTGAAGAACCTGGTGGCTCATGCCTTTAGTCCCAGCACTCGAGAGGCAGAGGCAGGTGGATCTCTTTGGGTTTGAGGCCAGCCTGGTCCACAAGGGGAGTTCCAGACCAGCCAGAACTACAAAGAGAAATCCTGTCTCAAGGAAAAAAAAAAAAAATTAAAGAGGGTTCTGATAAACACTCCACACTCCAAGACCGCCCACCTCCCCCACACCAGGCTGCTGGTTCTTATTAACTAAAGGAGGAAACACAAGGAACAGACAAACGGGACCAACGATCAAAGTGAAACCGACTTTTTAATCATCTCGTGGAAACCGACGAATGCAAAGCCAGGAAAGCGCTAACGACGAGGCCGCCCCAACAAGTCCTGTCATCCTCGCCTAAGGCTCTATGTCTCCGTGTGATGAATTCGAGACTCTAGAGCAAAGCAAAACAAAACCCAAAAAAAGGCAAAGACCGGAGCTTTCCGGGGAGGCCTCACGCGGTGCTTGAAGGGCGCTCAGCCCCGTTTTGAGCAGGGGGCAGGAAGTGCGAAGAAACAGCCGCGTCCCGCAGCCTAGAAGCGCCGCGGCCGGGACCCAGCCGGTGCCTAGCTTCGGGGCCTGTGCGCGCGCCCGGGACCCGGGTCAGCCGGAGCTGGACCGGCCCGTGAGCACGAGCAGCTGCAGTCGATCCGCCGCGGGTCCCGGTCTCCAAAGGTCGCCGGACCCGGGCCAGGGTACCCCTCACTCACCGCTTGCCCGCCTTGGGCTGGCCGAGCCCCGCCGGGGGCGCAGAGGACGGAGGCGGGGCACGCTCAGGGGCGCGCGAACTCGGGAACGCGCTCCTCTCCGCCGGGTTCTCCAACACGCGCAGGCTCGGGAGCGCGAGGAATCCCTGGAATGAGGCGCAGCCCGCCCGCGCCGGGTCTCCTCCTGGCCGGCATAGCCACGCCCTACGCACGCCCCGGACACGCCCCTCGGGCCGGGCAGGTGGGGCCGCGCCCAGGTGAGCCCGCGGGGCCGCGCTGCACGGCCACGAGCGGCGCGTACCCTCCGGCGCCGCGCGCTCGAAATCCAGAGCTCCGGCCCCGAACACCGCTGGGGTTGCGATGCTCCCCCGAGCTGCTTTTGCGGGGCAGGGTACACGGACGTGGCGTTCCTCAGCATCCCTCTCACGCGCCACGCCCCCGAGCCCCACGAACGCACCTTTCCGGCACACGCGTGAACACCCGCGGGCACTCCGGTGCGTGTCCAGGTGCCAGCCGCCACCAGCCACGCGCATCCCCAAGCGCTCCCAGCAGGCTTCCGCCCCACCGTCCCGCCACGCTCCGTGCCCGTCTCCCCGTAACCTGCCCTTCAGTCGGCCACGCGGGGCACCGGAGCCACCTTTGGGGACCCCACACGGACCCGGAGGCTGCAGCCCGAGGGCCGGCGGGGCGGTGGGCGCCCAGGAGTCTAAGCTCTACGTTCACACCCACGCGGCGGTAGCTCCGTGGGGTGCCACTCGCATCCTCACCCTCTGGTCACCAAACCCCACGCCCAAAGCCACCGGGACTCGACAGTCCCACAGCTACACGTACCTGAAGGCACAGAGCGGTCGCGCAGGCTTGGGAGGTGGGAACTCGGGGTGCCACAGAATCAAAAGGGCAGCCTCGGATCAAAACACTCCGAGCCGGCTGGGTTCCCTCCCATTCCAGCACTCCACGCGCGCACACGCGTCCACACTCACGCGCGGCCTCCCCACCCACAAGCTAGGAAGAGGAAACGCAGGAAAATCCGAGCAGCGGAAAGGGCGCTCGGGGCGCGCGCTGCACTTTGCTGCGCTGGGCAAACTCGTGCTGCCACCAGCCAGCTCTGCAGTGGGACGGGCAGGGGCGGAGGAGGAGGGAAACGCGTCCTATTGGTGCAGGTTCTAGCGAGGGCACGTGACCCGGCGAAGGCCAAACCTGGCTTTAATTTTTAGCAGTCATTCTCTGGGGTGGGGGAAGTGGACACGCCCCCGGCCCGGCAGCCCTGGGCCCTCCATTGTTTTCCTCATACTGCCACAATTAAGGAAAACATTTGCTTAGCATAACCGGACGCTAACTTCTTAAAACAGGCAGAGGCTGGACTTCTGGCTAGTTTTACCACAGCTCCACCTGCATGCCTTCTGGCTGTCCTCGAACCTTTGTCTCTATAAAGGTGCCCCCCCACACACACACACACACACTCCAACACATAAACACCACACCACAGTCTTGGTTAGTTTTTTTTTGTTTTTTGTTCACTTGATACAAGCGAGAGTCGTTTGAGAGAAAGGAACCTTAACTGAGAAAATGCCTCCATTTTACAGCCTGGGGGCAAGCCTGTGGAGGCATTTTCTTAATTAGTGATTGACGTGGGAGGGCCCAGCCCACTGTGGGTGGAGACACCCTGGGCAGGTGGTCCAAGCCTTGGGGAGCAAGCCAGTAAGCAGCATTCCTCCATGGCATCTCTGACTTCCTAACAAGCTGTAAGCTAAAATGAACCCTTTGCTCCTGGAGATGCTTTTGGTCAGGTGTTTATCACAGCACAGAAACCGGACTAGACAATGACAAACCCAGACTCACCACGCCTTTTAACCCCAGCTCTCGGGAGGCAGAGGCAGGCGCATCTCAGTGAGTTCAAGGCCAGCCTGGTCTACAGAGTGAGTTTCAGGACAGCCAGAGAAACCCTGTCTCAAGAAACAAAAACAACAACAACAAATTAGTAGGTTACTTCAGCACTGGAAAGAAAAAAACGTTTTCCCCTTCTGTTTTTCCAGTCAGATGGCATCCCCAGAATGTCATCCCGATGAATAACAATAGAGGTAGGGTCAGTTGATTTTGCAAACAGGTTCCCTGGGGGCTTGTGGCCACCTGTAAGACCCACAGGCACCAGATGAGAAGATCCAAGTGTGGCCACCCTGAGGTTTCCTAGTTCCTCCTTTAAAATTCATGGATCAGAATCCCAACAAGAGGTTAGAGAGATGGCTCAACAGTTAAAGGGATTGGCTGGCCTTCCAGAGGATTGCACTTTTATTCCCAGCATCCCAAATCAGGGGCTCACAACTGTCTGCAACTCCAGCTCCAGGATACCTGGAGTTCTCTTCTGGACTCTGCAGGCACCAGCACTCACATGTGCATATACCCACATATACATATAATTTAAAAATAAAACTAAACCGTGAAGAAAATCATGGATCAGTGCTAGGAAGGCTCTCAAACTTTCTGATGGTGCACGCGCACGGCACACACCTGAATGTGGAGATCAGAAGACAGCCCACAAGAGCTGGTTCTCTCCTTTGACCATGTCGGTTTCAGGATAGTTATTTAGGTCTCAGACTTGATTGCAAGCATCCTTACTCTCTGAGACACCTCTCCAGCCTCCCAATGATGTCTTCAAACTTAGACTCTATTTTAGTTTATCAAGTCTTAAGAGTGGATAAAGAAAGTGTGCAAAACACACAAATAGAGAATGAGGACAGACAAGGGACAGTTTGGAGAAACACCAAGAAGGTGGCAAAAAGGGAGGAGAGATTTGGATTTGAATGCCAGCTCAGCCCTATTTCATGAAGTGCTCTGGCTTGAGGGACTAAGGAAGAGGCCTAGGGGTACAGCCAAGTTCCATCTCCCCACTTTTGACTGTAACTCATAGCTGCTTGGCACTTTACAAACACACAGAACTTAATCGTACAGGGCTAGGTGAGGAACTTGCTCAGAGGGAACCCATGAGCAAGAATAACACGCAGCACAATGGTACATTTTCAACCCCAGCCTCTGGGTGATAAAGCGACCCCACAGATCATTATCTCATTCCATCTTCACGACAGCTTTGGCACTTGTTGGCTGCTAAGTGATTTTCGTCTGAGGTTGGTGCAGAGGTCTAAAACTGCCTCTTTAATTTCCATCACTGGCTAGACTGAGCCTTGCTCTGTAGATAAATCATGGGGACCAAAGGCTTTTCTCATGGATGTGACCAGTCTTTGACCTTGGCAGGGCTTAATCTCACTCCTTGCCTTACATCAGCAGGAGCGAACTTAACTCTGGCAACGGCCAAATGCCACGTGAAGTCTGGCTGTTTTTACTGTGCTGGTGTAAACAACTGAGTGGAAAACACAGGGTAGGGGGTGCTGCAAGGAACCGAATTAGAACCAAAACTTGCATCCTGTGGTCAGTACATCAGCCTGACAGGGCAACACTCTGCATGGATCCAGGTTCTAAGTGGCAAACTTGGACTGTGGCCATGTAACTTATATGTGATGCTAAAAGCGAAATGAAAAGCAATTTTAGGAGGATATAAACTTCTTTTTAAGTTAGGGGCTGAGCGTGGTGCTAGACACCTGTAGTCTGAGCTATTCAGGAAGCAAGGAAGCTGGTTGAAGTGAGAGTTAAGTGCCAGCCTAGAACACAGCAAGACCCACCCTTGTCAACAAGAACTAGTCAGAGTGGGAATTTTTATTGTTGTTTTGGTTTGGTTTTTGGAGACAGGTTTCTCTGTGTAGCCCTGGCTGTCCTAGAACTTACTCTGTAGACCAGGCTGGTCTGGAACGCACAAAGATCTGCCTACCTCTGCCTCCTGAGTGCTGGGATTAAAGGTGTGCACCACCACCGCCCGGTATAAAGAAACATTTTTAATTAAATGAAAGGAATAAGAACACACACAGGACCTGAGGACACTGTGTGAACCAGCTCTGCGTTTCTCCCCCGTGCCACAAGGTGTTTTCTTGTCTCTCTATGCCCTCCCGATCTCCTGTTCTCTCAGGATTTGAGGACTTGTGGAATGGAGGCTGGAGCACCGGTTCAAGGTCATCCTCAGGTAGAGGTCAGTTAGAGGCTCGCTGTCTCATAAAATATAAATGACATAAGAGAGAAGTGCGGGGAGAGAAGTCATATGGGACCTCAGCAGAGGGGACCCCAACATCTTCATTTAACTTGGGAGGAAAGAGAAGACAAAAAAACAAACAAATACCTGCTTCTAGGTGCAGAATCTTACAAAGAGGTGCAGAAAGGGAACTTCCTGTTCCCAAATATGATGCCTTCAGAGAAAGGTTTGCAACCAAAACCAGAGCAAGAAGGCCTTGGATCCCCTGGGAATGAAGTTACACACAGTTGTGAGCCACCTTTTTGGATGTGGGACCTGAACCTAGGTCCTCTGGGAGAGTAGCAAGTGCTCTTGACTGTGACCCATCTCTCCAGCCTGACGTATTATTTTTGTTTTCCTGTAACTCAAAACGTACAGCATAAAATCAAGAGAAAACACTAGAGGCTTGCGACTTTTACACACCTGTCAACTACAAACATATTTACAAATAAAACACAAGTTAACAATCTTCAGTGTCTATCTGACATGGCAGGTGCTCTTGTGTAGAAGGGTGAAGAGAGTCCCAAACTGAGCTCTTGTGGGATTGATTGATTGATTGATTGATTGATTGATTTTGAAGGGAAGAGGTGCTTCTTATTGTTGTTTGAGACAAGGTCTCTCTATGTAATTCTGGCTGCCACAGAGATGTTGCCTCCCAAATCCCGGGACTGAAGATGTATGCCACCACGCCCTGATTAGGTTTATTTTTTTATTACTGTGGGCCCCGCAGTGACAACTCTTCCAGCTCCTGTTCCCATTCAGGCCCCTATGAACATGTTATGCATCCCTGTGTAAACTTGACCTTAGGGCTCTGGCTGTCTTCAGGGTGTCATCATGAGAAGCCAGCTGGGTTCTTTGGTCATTTAGCTGGGACAGGTTTAATTGTTCAACATGGGTCTGTGGGATGGCTCAGTGGGTAAAAGTCTCTGTGCAGACCTGAATTTGAGCCCCTGGAGCTCTGGAAAGGCAAAAAGAGAGAACGAACTCCACAGGTTGTCCTCTGACCTCTACACACATGTTCTGGTATGCACAAACCCTCCCACCACAACAATAAAATAAACACACATGTTCTGGTATGCACAAATGCTCCCACCACAACAATAAAATAAAACACATTTTATAACTGCCCAGCTGTGCCAGACCTAAAGTCAGCTTGAGCTATGTCTACCAGACCTGGTATTTGCCTATATCAAATCTTTAAAGATAAATATAAAAATTGCTAAATTGAGATGCTGAGGAGGTTTCTCAGTGGTTAATGAATGACACTGGCTTTTTTTCCAGAGGACCTGGGGTTCCATTCCTAGCGCCCACATGGTGGCTCACAACTCTGTTCCAAGGGAATCTGATGCCCTCTGTCAGGTTCTGGGGCACTGTGTGTGTGTGATGCACAGACAAATACCAATACACAGAAAATAAACAAAAATAAATCTTTAAAATGCTAAATTGAAAGGCTTCCCCAGGCAGCTCTTATTATAAATTCCTATGAATGTACTGTGAGTGCCAATTTCAGAGACCATGACAGAGAAGTTAAGCAGATGCTAGCCCTGGTTTTGAATCATGGCACCACTCTTGTTAGGCTTAGCATCTTCTTGTTTCTTTATTCTGTTTTTCTGAGACAAGGTTTCTCTAAATAACAGTCCTGGCTGTCCTGAAACTCGCTCTGTAAACCAGGCTGGCCTCGAACTCACAGAAATCCACCTGTCTCTGCCTACCGAGTGCGAGATTAAAGACAAGCACGGCCACCACCTGTCTAGTCTTAAAATCTTTTTTTTTTTTTTTTTGGTTTTTCGAGACAGGGTTTCTCTGTGGCTTTGGAGGCCTGTCCTGGAACTAGCTCTGTAGACCAGGCTGGTCTCGAACTCACAGAGATCCGCCTGCCTCTGCCTCCCGAGTGCTGGGATTAAAGGCGTGCGCCACCACCGCCCGGCTAGTCTTAAAATCTTGAGCAAGGTATTTAGCAAACCCCTGTGTCTTAGTTACCCCCTGCCTAGAAAAGGGAATCATAATACCCATTTTTCAGGTTGTCATATTAGGCAAGACAGAGTCACCAGACATAGCTGTGTCCACCTCTATGCCCAGCACTCAGGAGGCAGAGGCAGGTGGATCTCTGTGAGTTCAAGGCCAGCCTGGTCTAAGTAGCTAATTCTAGGTCATTCAAGGCTAAATAGCGGATGCTATTTTAAAGAGCTACCGAGCCTCAAGTACTTCATTATAGCAATAGAAAATATATTAATGAACTAATAGTGGTGAGCTATGATACTCACATGACAAGCTTGAGAATGGAAACCTGTAGCTGGGTATGATGCTAACACCTGTAATCACAGCACACGAGGGACAAAGGCAGGAGGACTTACCGGGAGCTCAAGACCAGCCCGGACTACATGGGGAGTTCCAGGCTAGCTTGACCTTTGAGGAGAGACCCTGTCTGAAGACACATATGGGGGATGGAAGACATAATAAAGATGGTGGAAACTGGGATACTGACAATCTTGGGAGGCGTTGCCTTAACTCCGGTCCCTTTGTCCCCAGACTTTAGACTCCACCAGGCTCAAGTTGATCCATTGCTTTCTGGAGCCTGTGTTTTCTTTTTTCACCTAGAGTTAACAGTGCAGTCTCTGACAGGTAGGAAAGACTGTCTTATTTCTTCTGCAATCTCTGGTGTCTGGCACAGAGCCTGTCTTCTCTCGGCTGCTTACAAAATGTCCGTGGAAGCAACAAGAGAAAGAACCCTTCCCAGTTATTTCTGCTGTAGAAAGAGTCCAAGCTTGTACATGGAGCCTGAAACTGCTTTCCTAGAAAATCTGGGAAAGTATACAGGGAATTAAAAAAAAAAAAAAGGCAGTGTGTGTGTAAGGGGGGGGGTAATATTTTAAATTTAAATGTCACAGTCATAAGTCAGGCCAGGATAATATTATCCTAGCATTGGGCAGAAAATAGATGCTAAGTGAAGACATGTGTCACGCCTGAGAAAAATCCCTCAACAGTTGCCCACAGCCCTTAAAATAAAACCCCAGATCCCTAGTGCTTTTGGCTCCCTATTGCTAACCCCCCCACACACATACACTTTAAAAAATAATGGAGACAATTTTAGATTCACAGATGCTTGTGATAAGCAACACAGCAGTAAGATCCCATACTGCCTTCCCCCAGGGCCCCCAAGGTCTCTCAACGAGGACACTGCCGTTGATACAGTTCACAAGAGCCTGGGAAGTCTAAGCCTGGGCGCGGGTGTTGTGGGGGCTGCGCTCTGCTTTCAAGACGATGCCTGTTGCTTTGTCCTCATCCTCCGGAGGCAGGTGGGAGAGCAGGAGACCCTTCTGTAAAAGGTCCTGGCTTATGTTTCTCTTGCTGTGGTAAAACACTGACCCAGCCACTTCAGGGAGAAATGGCTTGTTCTGGCTCACGATTCCAGGCTGCGCTCCAGCATGGTGGGGAAGTCGAGCCAGCTTGAAGCGTCCGGTCATGTCTCATCCACCATCAGGGAGCAGAGCGGGATGAGCGTTGCTGCTCAGCTCCTTTTCTCTACTTAGGAAGAGCCCAGCCAGAGAAGGGTGCGGCCCACAGTGGCAGGTCTTCCCAGCTCGGTTAAAGCAATCAAGGTAATTCCTCGCAGGCATGCCTGGAGGCCTATCTCCAGCTCAGCCCAGATTACTCCAGTGGATGGTAACGCTCATTACCAACAGTACCTAATCCCACAGGAGAAAGGTCTGAATTGCCCCAGAAAGGTCCCACCTTAAATTCCACCCCTGCGACAGGTGCACACACACGTCAACCACAGTAGTGTGTATATATGTGTACGTGTTCAGTTCCAAGCATCATAACTTGTGTGTAGGTCCACATGTGTGGCTCCCTACTTAAGATGGAACATAGGATGGTTCTGTCACTCAAGGATTTCTGATATGGCTTTATGTTGTTTAGTTCTTTGTTTTCGTGACACTGTTTTACTATATAGCCCTGACTGGCCTGCAACTCACTATGTAGACCAGGCTGGTCTAGAACTCACAGAGATCCTCCTGCCTCTGCCTCCTGAGTGCTGAGATTGGAGTTCTGTGCCACCATGCCTGGCCCCTAATATGATGATTTTGTCACCACACTCTCTTCCCTCCCTCTAGAGCCACCCACCATCATTGACCCTTGGAAAGCAGCAATCTATTCTCCATTTCTAAAATGTTGTCCTCTCAAAATGCTACGTAAGTGGGGTTATACAGGATGGTGACAATTTTGGGGGGATTTTCTTTCTTCTCGCTGTATAATTTGTGGGCAACTCATCCATGCAGTTATATGTATCATTAGTCCATTCATCTTCTTGCCGAGCAAGACTCTGTAGTATGAACAGACCACGGTTTGTGCAGCCACTCAGCTATGGACAGGCCTCAGGACTCATCTTGGTTTTAAGATACACATCAAAGCCAGTGACATTCATGCATGTAATGTTCATCTTCATTGTCAACCTGATGTTTAGAGTCTCCATGGAAACACACCTGTGGATGTGTCTATAGGAGTGTTTCTAGATGGGTTAACTGAGGAGGAAAGACCCATCCTGAGTGAGGGCAGCGGCATCTCATAGGCGGGGCTCCCAGATGCAGTAAAAAGGGGGAGACAGCTAAGCAGAATTCTCTCTCCAGCCTCTGTTTGCTGACTAAGGACAGAAGGTGACCCGCTGCCTCAAGCTCCTGTCATGCCTTCCCCACCACGGTAAACTGCACCCACAAACTGTGAACCAAAAGAACACTCCCTTCCTTGAATTGCTTTTGTTAGAATAAAATGAGAAAAGGAGGCTGAAAAGATGGCTCAGTGATTAAGAGCACTTGCTACTCCTGCATAGGATCCACCCGAGTTCAGTTCCTAGTACCCATGGTGTGTGGGTCATAGCTGCCTCTAACTCCAGCCCTAAGGGATCTGATGCCTTCTTCTGACTTCTGAGAGGGGCTTGCTGTGCAAGTGTGAGGACATGAGTTCAAATCCCTAGAACCCACATAAAGCCAGGCACAATCACATATGTCTGGAACCCCAGGCTCCTCCAAAAAGAATTCTAGAAGCTTGGAGTCTGGCTAGCCTGATGTTCACAGGATCAAACAACAAAGTGATGCTGTCTCAAACAAGGTAGAAGACAAAAACTGACACCCCAGGTTAGCCTCCACTCCCCACATGTGCTGTGATACACACTATCCCTAGCATGCATACACATACATCATGCATACGTGTGCACGTGTATGCACACACACACACACACACACACACAAAGGGCGCACCCCAAATATCTAACTTCTGACTAGGTTGTATCTCCTAAAGATTCTTCCATTTCTAGTGACACCACGGAGTCGTAATGAAGCCTTTAGAACATAGTCACCATGGAGCATCGGAACTGTAACCTGGGCGTGGTGGTAGAGGCTTATCATCCCAGCATCCTCAGAGAGGAAAAATGTAACGGCAAGGCCAACCTAGGCCACACAGTAAGACTCTGTTCCAACACTCCACAACTCCTACCCCCAAATCCAAAGTATAGAAAACTCCTCCCTACCTCTCGCTGGGTCCTCCTACTGAAGCAGGATACTAAACACAGTCTCATTCCCACCTGTACTTGCTGGGAGCTCGGTTCTCACAATGGGTGGAGGGTGTTGTTCAGAAGGAGCAATGTATATGGATAAAAGCATTTCCCAGGAGACAGAAGTCTTGCCCTCCCTTCTTTTTCTTTTCCTTTTGCCTCCCTTCCTCTTTCTCTCCCAACTATATATTTAATTGTATGTATATTTCTGTTCAAAATAAATCAATCCCATACATAAGAAACTCCTACAAATCCAAACATGACCAGGCCAACACAATAAATCATTAGAAGCAGATGCGGGGCATTCAGATTCCAAGCAACAGGAAGGACACCTTCACACTCACAGCAGCCTGAGACCCCTGTTATGTCTCATTTGCATGTTGGCCTCCAAGGACAGCAAGAGTTGGTTCAGCTCAGCAGCAGTTAGAGTACCGGAACATCTTAGCTCGTGCACATAGAGCCAAAGCCATCACAGACATCCATCTCAAGGATGTTCCTCTGTACTAAGCTAGCTGTAAAATACTTTCCAGGATGCAGGCTTGAGTCTAGCCTTCTGACAGAGCCCACAGGGTGTGATGCTCACAGATACTGACCGGGGCCAACAGCTCTATGACACAAACACACGGTGACTGTAGTCTTGGAGTCACAACCTAACTCCACAAAGTCACAGACAGTACCGGGAGCTGCGTGGGAAGTCGTCAGGAGGTGTGAAGAGCTCTTGGTGGTGACACCTGTGTTCTTACCCCACCTGGGAGGTGGGGACAGGGTAATCAGAAGCTCAAGGCCATCCTCGGCAGAACAGAGAGTTCAAGGTCAGCCTAGGTTACAAGAGGTGGGGAAAAATAATAATAATAAAAAAAAATCTGTCTTAGGAGCTGGTTACTTTCAGAAGAATGAGACCAAAGCCAAGGGTCTTCGTTTGTGTTCTGTAGCTACACCCAAATGCCCCAGACATGGGGGTTTTATAAAGAATAAAGGTTTGGACTCGCCGAGTAAAAGTGCTTACCACTAATCCCAGCACTCAGGAGGCAGAGGCAGGCGGATCTCTGTGAGTTCGAGACCAGCCTGGCCTGACAGGCTCCAAAGCCACAGAGAAACCCTGTCTCGAAAAACAAAAAAAATTAAGAAAAAAGTGCTTACTACCAAATCTAGTGACTGAGCTTGATCCCCCGGGACTTACATGGTGGAAGGGGAGAACCAATGGTGCAGGCTGTCCTCAGCCTCCACACAAGTGCTGGGGCACATGTGCACCACACACATATGCACACGAATGAATAAGTGAGGTTCTTTTAATTCTTAAAATGAATAAAGGCTTATTCAGCTTATAGTTTAGGAGGTGTGGAGTTCAAGTGCTCGGCACTGGCATCTGGCGAGGGATAGCTTGCTGGCCATGTCTCAGAAGGTGCAGAACTCATATGGACAGACAGGGAGAGAAGCATGGGAATCCTGCTTTCTTGTCTTTTAAGTTTAACTATTATTTTGGTAGTTCTGGGGATTTAAATTTAACTATTTATTTCGGTAGTTCTGGGGATTGAACCTGGGAACTCCATGCATGCTAAACAAGCACCCAACCACCCAACTGTGTCCTAGTCCCTCCCACTGTCTTCACAAAGCCTGCTGTATTGAACCATGATGCTGTATCCCGATTACCTCACTAAACCCTGACCACCCCCAGCAGTCCCTGCTCCAAGCATCAAGCCTCAGATCGCATGTCCCTCTTCAGTGTCCCACAGTGGGGACTAAATTCCACATTTACAACGACCGTGAAGACAGGAGTATCACTCGCTACCATTTATCTAAGCAAATAAAGGCTCAGAGAGGTTCAGCTATTTCTCCAAAGCCCCATAGCCAGCCTAACAGAGCTAGGCAGAGTGCAGAGGGCCATCTACACCAGATGTTCACGATACTTCCTGGGGAGCCACAGCCCTGAGCACATCTGACCTGAATCTAGCTCCCCTCCAATTCGCTCGTCACACTGCCCATGGAGTAAGCTTGCTAAGTGTACCCACTTACCTGAGAAACACTGGGAAAGCACGCTGTCCTGATCCTGAGTGGTGGGCCCCCTTCCTCCTAGCTCCCCCAGCTCCCCCAGCTCCCTCAGCCCCAGCCTGGCCAGATGACAAAGGATGTTTAGGAATGGGATTCAAGGTTAGAGAGACCAGACTACATATCACATAGGGATCAGGCACAGAACGGCACAGCTAGTTTTTGTCAGAAGTCTGGATGCTGCAGACACCTTCCCCATGTCACCAGTGCCATGTCCTCTCCCAATGCAAGAACAAAGAAGAGCCGGGCGGTGGTGGCGCACGCCTTTAATCCCAGCACTTGGGAGGCAGAGGCAGGAGGATCTCTGTGAGTTCGAGGCCAGCCTGGTCTACAAAGGGAGTTCCAGGACAGGCTCCAAAGCTACAGAGAAACTCTGTCTTGAAAAAAAAAAAGAACAAAGAAGAGCATGGACAGACTAAAGGGATGGAGATGGGGCTGTCAGGGAGGAGAGGGAGAAAAAACGGTCAAGGTGGGTGGTTTGACCATGCGAGGAGGTGGCCAGCGCCCAAGCTCCCAGATCAGAAAATCTCCTTGTCCTCATGGGTTTTCTATTGCTGTGATAACGTAGCCTGGGAAGGAAAGGGTTTGTTTCTGCTCACAACTCCCAGGTTGTGAGTACCTGAGGGAATCAGGGCAGGAACTCAAGGCAGGAGCCCGCAGAGAGGGTCTGAAGCAGAGACCATGAGTGAATGCTGCTTACTGGCTTGTGCCTCATGGCTTGCTTTGATTTCCTTTTTGAAAAAATCTGACCCAGAACCACCTGGCCAGGGGTGGCACTAGCTACAGTGGGTTGAACCCTCCTGCATCAATCATTCATTAAGAGAAAGCCACACAAACTTGTCCACGGGCCATGAAATGGAGGCCTTTCTCAGCTGAGGCTCCTTCTCCCCAGATGGCACTACCTTGTATCAAACTGACAAAATGCTGACCAGCATGCCATCTTCCTTCCCAAGGTGATGGAGAGGGAGTCAGGCAAGTGGAATAGCCTCCCAGGGCTGGGAACACCTGATCCTGTCTGGCCATGATGCTCAGCTTGCCCCCAATGAGAAGGGCCATGTCACCTCAGCTGAAATGGATTCAACAGTCCCTGCCATGGCTACCTGGTAAAGTACCCCTCCTGTCATGTCCAAGGGACCCAGTAGCTACAGAGAAGCCCCTTCACCGAGCCGCTCTGCATTGCTGGCCACACCACGTAAGAGCCCTGAGCTGACTGACTCAATCCCTCTGTGGGGCTGCTGGCTGAAGGTTCCAGATTTCTTAGACTGCTTGCAGGACCCAAAATAATTTCATTTATAAAACAGCTGTCCTCCCCAGACTGGAACCTGGTCTGTGCCTCTTCATCCTCATGAGTGACATTAATGGTCCAGCATTACGTAATGACTGATCATCAGATAGCCTGGGGTTCAAATTCTAGCTGTTCCGTTATAAACAGTCCTTTCAGGTCCCTTTCAGGCTCAAATGACATATCAATAGCACCTGTCATATAGTAGATGCTCACTAAATGTTGCTGCTTCCTGAGGTGCTCAGTAAGCGTTTGTTCTCAATGTCATAGCATTGAACAGATGTTGCATGTTGGATACTGTCAGAGGGATCTGCTAGCATGGCCTCTCTTTGCTTTTCTGGTCACTGAGTGCCATTCTGATTTAATAGATGTTTGAAGGTGTGTGTGTGTGTGTGTGTGTGTGTGTGTGTGTGTGTGTGTGCATGCACGTGAGTCTCTGTGTGTGTGAGTGGGCATGCGCATGAGCAGGCCACATGCATACCGTATCTGCAGAGTCCAGTCGAGGACATTGGATCTCCTGGAACTGGAGCTGCAGACAGTTGAGTGGGTGCTGGATCATCTGCAGGAACAGCCAGTGCTCTTCAGCCCCCTCAATTTATATTTGAAGTGCGCGTTTTCCATGAAGAGCAGTCAGGAGCCATCATTTACAGGGTGTCCATGCTCTGCCTGGCCTTCATCAGGGGTCTTCCAAGAAGATCTCAGCTGACAGTCACAGTGACTCCTTAAGTCAGTAGTACTAGCCCCTCTATATGAGCGGACTGAGGTACTTTGCTAACTCACACAGCTAGAATTCTCTGGAGTGTGAGGCAAGCAGACTAAGTACAGAGGGCCATGAGGAGGGCAAAGGGACTGAGAGACTGCAGTTTGTCACCCATCCCTTGAGAGCGGCAGGATTGTGAGCCATAGAGATGACGAGCATCCCAAGAGACCACAGGCAGCTTCTTCCAATCAGCAAACAGCAGCCCAGCTCAAACAGTCCCTTGAGAGTGTGGCACCATGATGTCACCGTGTTTATTCCCTGGGTGGGAATCAGGCCCATACAGTTGCTTGATGAACTGCTGGCCTCAGACGGGCAACATGACAATGTCTTGTGACTTACTCTCCATGCCCCCAGCAGCTCCTCAGCCGAGGGGCACCCGGAAGTAAATCACAGGGTCACTTAATCTTTGCTCCAGTTTCACAGTTTAAAAACGATTCTGTGTCACTTCCGTCACTGACCATGGAAGTCACCATATTTCAGGGCAGGGTGACAGTAGTGTACTTGGAAATAGCACACACGCTCAGGGTCTCTTTCAAGTCTGGTTGTGTGGGCTAGTTGCTTAAGAATAAGCCCTACACTTGTTTTCTTTAAAGTTTAATTTATAAAATATAATTTAAATATATACACAATAGTAAGTATATTAAATTATACACAATATATATATATATACATTTACACACAAAAATATGTGTGTGTTGAGCAAATTCTCCCTCAGGCCTGTTCTTTTCCTTTTTCCCACCCTCCCATTAGTCCCCTTTTCTGGCTCCTCTGCTTTGTCGCCTGTGAGGTAACACATCTTGGTGACAGAAGAAATAGCTCTGCTTTTGGCAGCTGGGAGGGAAAGAGAAAGGAAGGGCTGGGTCCCAGAGCCTCCCACTGGACCCCACCTCCTCAGGCCTTCACCAGCTAACTCTCAACACTGCCATAGACAAGACTAAAGTGACCCGCATGTGCCTGCAGGGGACAAAGTGCCAGGGGCACCCTGAAGTGCTTGCATATTCTAAACTACAACTCTATTTTCTTCCAGACTCCACAGGTGGCCACACATACACATAAATAAAAATAAGAAAAATAAATCTTTACACATTTGATTGAAGTTGTATATGAGCCTTTTCATGTCTAAAGTAACACAAATCACACACACACAAACATAAACACACCTTTTAAAAAGCCAGTATTGTTGGTGGTGACTCATGCTTTAATCCCAGCACTCGGGAGGCAGAGACAGGTGAATCTTTGGATTCAAAGCCAGCTTGGTCTACAGAGTGAGTTCCAGCACAGCCAGGAAACACGGAGAAGCCCTGTCTCGAACACTCTCCCTACCCCAAAGAAAAGAAAAGAAAAATCCAGCGCTGTGATGGCAGAGAAAGCTCAGTGCTGTCGGACCACAGCCTGCAGGAAGTGCTATGACTTAGCACCTGCTGAGCCGCTACAAGCCCCCTGCTCTTCCCCTCTGGTGTTTTTGCTTGACTTCCATTTAAAATCATATGGGCTGGAGCCAGCAATAGAACCAGGCTTCGTTCTCTTCTCATTGTTTCTCCTGTAGAACTGACAGGGGAAGATAAGCCTCTTGTTGGTTCTCTTTAGGAACAAGCCCATTGTTAAGTGAACTCAATACCTGCTGAGCTCCCAGCTTTTATACCCCTGCCATCGTGCACAAACATACATGGTGGCAGCAGTGCTTGAATCACCAGGCTTCCCCAGACGCCATGTGTCAACCCCTAAACTAGCTGCAGGCCATGTCGGGCCTTTTACATGTGTTAGTCATTCATTATAATCTAGTCGTCAAAAGTCTGTGGGGGCTACACCGTAATTTCCTTTTCAGTACATAGTCAAATTGAGATTCAACGAAGTTATGAGACTTAAGTTAGTTATGGATCTACAGGAGGTGAAGATGAGATTCCAAAACAAGTCACTTGTAGTTTCAAATCCTTAGAATATTCCATATCAAATACGTATATGCATGTTACACACACACGCACACCACGAGTTGCTGCAGCTATTCTATAAGCTCATATTTGGAACACATTTGCCACTGACATTATAGCTCCTTTTCCGTCCTTCCTAACTCTGGAGACCAGAAGATCTCAAGGGTAAACACATGTTTAGAATATATGAGCACAGAATAACTAACTAACTAACTAAATAAATAACCTTAAGCAGTGCATTAACGCTTTGGTCTGTTGTGAAAATTTTTATAGGCTGTATGGGTTCAACGTATGTTTCCTAACAAGTGTAAAATGTCATCTAATGGGAACACCACTTAATAATCTTAGGCTTCTGGGGCTAGCGAGGTGGCTCAGCAAGTAAAGGAGGTTGCTGCTAACCCTGACAACCCGAGTTTGATTCCCAGACTCACATGGTGGAAGACTCCACTTCTGCAAGCTGTCCTTTGACCTCCACATGTAGCGCCATGCCATGCACACGCATGTGTATGCACACAGACATGCATGTATGCATGCATGCACACTAAAGAGATGCAGAGGTGCCTGCCTGCAGTCCTGGCTTCTCCAATGCTGAGGCAGCAGGATTACTGGAGTCTTGCTAGCCATGTGGAGCCACCAGACTGCCATCTACAGCAGCTTTACTGTGTTACAGCCCTACCGGCAATGTGCCAGGGGTCTGTCTTTTAGTGTGAGTGTCGTTCTGGTGCGTGTGAGCGCTTACAGCACTGTGCCGCGATTCGCACTGTTCTGATGAGCATTTCCATGCACTTACCGGCCATTGGCATGCCTTCTACGGTGGGTCCCGAGGGTGCTTGAGGATGAAATGAATAGGACAGGGAGGTTCTCGCATCTTGACGTTAGAAGAAAAATAGCATGTATTTCTCAAGTTACACACCCATCCAGTCATCTTTGAGCGCCCCTGCTGCTCCAGCTACCAGAAGACACAGAGATAAAGACGAATCAAGGCGGGAAGTCAAGTCATAGACAAAATGCTCTGTTCAGGCTCCTGGCACTTTAAGGAAAGCCTGAACCTGACTTGGCTTTTGTCCAGACAGTTTATCTGTTCCTGGCAGGGGAAGAATGAAACCAGATCCCTGATTTCTCATGGCTCAGTGTCTACGCACACCAAGCTCCAGGAGCACAGAGGTGGGAGCGATAGAAATGGCGGTGATGACAGACTTACACGGCACAGCCTGGCCTTAAACTCACACCAACTGAGGATGGCCCTGAACTCCTTTTGGTTTTATTTGTTTGTTTGTTTTGGAGACGGGGTCTTTATATATAGTCCTAGCTATCCTGGGTCTTTCTATGTAGACTAGGCTGGCTTCAAACTCCCAAAAACCTACCTGCCTCCATCTCCTGAGTGCAGGGCTCAAGAGTATGTGGCACCATGCCCAGCTTATGTCTGGCTTTTTTTTTTTCTTTAAGGATTTGTTTTATTTACATGTGTGCTTTTGCATGTGTGTGTGTTCAGGTGTCCAGGGAGGTCAGAAGTGGGGTGTCAGATCCCTGGGAGCGGTAGTTATAGGCATTTGTAAGCTGTCCTGTGTGGGTACTGGCATGCAAACTCCAGTCCTCTGATAGAGCAGTGGGTGCCCCTGAGCTTTCTCTCTAGCTGCTTGGATTTGGTCTTAAAGGATATTTATAAGTCTGACAAAGCATGACTTTGAACTTCTGATTTTTCGGCCTCCCATTTTCTAGGTGCTGGAGTTTTGGTATGGACCATGGTGCCTGATTCACAGAGTGCTAAGGATGGAACCCAATGCCCCCCACATGAGAGGCAACACTCTGTCAACTGAGCAACATGGCCAGCCCTAAACTGGGACGTTTATGTTTGTGTTGTTGTTGTTGTGCTTTCTTTTCTTCTTTCCTTCTTTCCTTCTTTCTTTCTTATTCTTTTTTCTTTCCTTTCTTTTTCTTACTCCCTCCCTACTCCTCCCTCTTTCATGTTCTCTCTCTCTCTCTTCTCTCTCTCTCTCTCTCTCTCTCTCTCTTTCTCTCATTCTGTAGCCCAATTTGGTCAGGTAGCCTAGTGTACTTATAACATGACTTAGGATGAAGACTCTGAGAAATGTATGAGTTTATGCATCACTTCTGTGAAACACATGGCTCTGCAGAGGAGACTGGAGGGCAGCTGGGTGTGATCTGCTCATAACTCCTGTGTAGCCCATCCAGTCGCTGAGCCTAAGAATGAGTCTGGGCTGCACTTGTTGTCTTGACTGGAACTTCCCCAAGCGATTCCCCTGCAAGCACTTGCAGGCTTTCAAAGAGCTATTTTAAAGCGTCTGCTGCCCGAGAAAAACTGTCAAGTTTCTTTGCTTTTAGGATTATGTCAACCCAGGTAGAAACACTGGTTAGGCCAAGTTGATCAGAAGCTCTGATTGGCTGTTGATGACCTAATGGGGATTTCAGGAGCACCATTGGGCCGGCCGTCACTCATAACCAGCAGAGCCACAAAGCAGGAAGGCGGAGCATGCAAACTGATAGCATGCTTAAGGGCAGGCAGTATACACGAGGAGCTTATAGGGGCAACCAACCAGGAACTTCTGAAGCACATGTGTGTCATAAGCAATAAAAGAGTCTCACACACGAGAAACAACGCTACCCCCAAGGCCCTCCTGGGTTCCTTTTGTGTTGTTTCTGTCTTCTGTGTATGCCAGGTGTCTCTTTCTCCCCAGAGAGCCGCCAAGCTTGTAGACAAGCACAGACAAGTCCCTCCTTCTCTCCTGTCCCCTCCTACTGCCCAAACCTGCTCCCTGCAGCCCTGAGGCTGCCCTCAGCCTCTACCTTGAACTCTTGCCAGACTGCCTACCCGTTCTTTTTCTGCTCCAGGTGGCCACAAGGTCAGCCTGTCAGGCTTCGGCCATGTGCGGAGTCAGGCATTGCCCCCCCCCTTCGCCCCCCTCCACACTTTATGAATTCTCCAAACGGTGGGGAGGAATAAAATAACAGGGACTACAAACTTGTGGGCACAGTCAGAGAGGAGTGTTTTCTGTAACAGGAAGAGTCACTGGGGACTGGCTCACCTGGTGAGTCACCGCAAAGTTTGTTCGTTCCTCTTGGCTGGCTACCAAAAGAGAAGAGAATACAGGCACTAGCCTGTGGCCTCCAGGGAGGCATCTGGGACATTTTAGAGAGGCTGGGTTTGCAGAAGAGGACAGCAGAGCCAGTGGAGAGCCTTCAGGACTATAATTCCGTGGAACCTTGCTGTCTCTGTATGACCCTGTGTCCACCTCTGCAAGACCTCAGCTGCCTCCTTTGCTGATGAGGGAATATGAGTCAGGAGACCTCCCAGCCCCCACATTTTCCAGCCCAGCTTGGCCTTCTTGGTGCTTGATGAGCTGGACAAAGTGTTCTGATACTACCTCAGACCAAAGGCGGGTACCACGTCATGGGCTTCACATGCATGTAAGCTCACCCTGAGAATCTTGCCATGTGCAGCGGGTTCCCAGGGGAGAACGTGGGTTCCTAGGACCAAGGCATTGACTCAGCGTCACAAACCTAACTCAAACCTCTGGTTTTACGACTCTGACATTTCCCAAATGGGATTTGCTTAAACACAACAACAACAACAACAACTATCAGCAAAAAAAACGAAAGGCTGAGGAGATGGCTTAGCAGGTGTGAGGGCCTGCTACACATACCTGAGGCCTTGGGTGAGTCTCCAGCACTCATGTAAAAAGGCAGACATGTCTCTGCTTGGGCCTGTAACCACAGTGCTTCACGGGGTGAAGGAGAATCACCGAGGCCTGTTGGCTGCCAGCCTAGCTCTAGGTTCAAAGAGAGACCCTGGCTCAAGGGAATACAGTGGAGAGTGACAGAATAGAACCCTCCCATCCTCCTCTGGCCTCCACACACATGTGCATATCACACACATACTCTTCCAAAAAGAAATAGAATAGTTAAGTAACAAAACACAAACAGAAGCAAATGGCTAGTGCCGATTTTAAGTGTTCCTTGATGACCAAAACTATTGGCTGATAGAGACACTTGTAAACGTGGTTCTGGCCAGCTCACAAGCTTGCTTTCTCTGGAGCCAGCATACTGATGGTGGTGAATTTTCTCAGTTTACAACAGCACACATATTTAATTAAGCTGGAGCTCAGCACTAAACTCACTGATGTGTTCTGAGCTAAGTAGACACTGAAAACAGGTTTGGGCACCTTATGCTTTGATTAGATGGGCGCTCCGTGCACATACAGGAACTTCCTGGAGAGAGCAGGGCAGGGAGTGCTCTCAGCAGCTTGGAAAAGACTCAGTAGGCACAACAGCCTTTTGTCCGAGCAGAATGTTCTTCTCAGAACTGAAGCTGCAGACCAGGCCCACCACCACCCTCCTTCCAACAGCAACAGTGCAGGATGAACAGGTGTTAACCTGGCTACCCTAGTACCTGCCAGCTGACCCCCGGGCAGAAGAGGGAGTGCTTTTCATAGAACAGCCATATGCCACTGTCCCATAGCCAGAACTTGTAGTCCCCAGACAAAAGACATGCCCTGAGCCTGACCCTACCTCCTCTCCCTACGAGATTTTGTCTTCACCAATTTGGCTGCTTTTAAGAAAATGGTGGGGGCTGGAGAGATGGCTCAGTGGTTAAGAGCATTGCCTGCTCTTCCAAAGGTCCTGAGTTCAATTCCCAGCAACCACATGGTGGCTCACAGCCATCTGTAATGAGATCTGGTGCCCTCTTCTGGCCTGCAGGCATATATGCAGACAGAATATTGTATACTTAATAAATAAATATTAAAAAAAAGAAAAAAGAAAAAGAAAAAAAGAAAATGGTGGAACTGAGGCCAGGCAGTGATGGTGTACTCCTTTAATCCCAGTACTTGGGAGGCAGAGGCAGACGGATCTCAGTGAGTTCTAGGCCAGCCTTGGTCTACAAAGTGAGTTCCAGAACAGCTAGGGTTACACAGGGAAATCCTGTCTCAAAAAACAAACAAAAAAGCAAGAGGGGGTGGGGAGGAAGGAAGGAAATGGTATAACTAAATGACTTATAAACAATAAAAATGCATTTTTCACAATTCTGAAAGCGTTGGTAGGGTTGCTATCTGGTGAGGTTCACCTCCTCACAGAGGCAGAATGAAAAGAAGGAAGTCATGTTGTTTGGGGTCTCCTATAAAGGACTAATCACCTCAAAGACCCCACCTCTTTTTGTAAAGATTAGTTGATTTGTGTGTGTGTGTGTGTGTGTGTGTGTAGGGGTATGTGTGAGTGTGAGTATAGCACCCACAGAGGTTAGAAGAGGACATCAGAGCCCCTGCAGCTAGAGTTACAAGCAATTGTGAGCCGATCGATGTGGATGCAGGAACTGAACTCAGGTCCTGGAAGAGCAGCCATGCTCTTAACAGCTGAGCCATCTCTCTAGTCCATAGCCCATCTCTTAATGCTGTCATCTCAAGGGCAAGGATTTCAACATGGGAATTTGGGGGAATAAGAACCTTCAGATGTAGCAAGGTTCAGGCTGTGAGCTCGACCATTTCCTCATGGCTGTCACTTGATAATCGTCGTTCATCCTCCATACTGGCCCCTGGCTTTGTGCTCTCTGTACCTGCTTCATCTCTGTCACATTCCTGACTCCATCCTGTGCTTTCTAAAACCCATGTGAACGGCCTTCCCTGAAGCTGGGTTTCTCAGGAACATTGCTTCTCCATGTTAAACTTTCATCAAGATGGGGTAAGCCTGGCTACTTATTTCCAACAGCTATATACAAACACACACTTTTTTGTCTGTCTCTCTGTGTGTATATATATGTGTGTGTGTGTGTGTGTATGTGTGTGTGTAGTTGGAGATGAGTTTCTGTCCCACCAAGTCCTGCATCCGTTCAGTCCCTAATAAACACAGAGAGGCTCATATTAAGTATGAACTGTTTGACTGGTAGCTCAGGTTTATTACTAACTAGCTCTTACGCTTCAATTAACCCATAATTCTTATCTATGTTTAGCCTCGTAGCTTGGTACCTTTTCTCAGTAAGGCATCCTCATCTGCTTACTCTGAGTCTGGCTTGCAACTGCATCTCTGCCTTTCCTCTTTCCAGAATTCTCCTAGTCTTGTCACCTCGCCTATACTTCCTGCCTGACTACTGGCCAATCAGTGTTTTATTTTTTTATTTTATTTTATTTTATTTTATTTTTTTCGAGACAGGGTTTCTCTGTGGCTTTGGAGCCTGTCCTGGAACTAGCTCTGTAGACCATGCTGGTCTCGAACTCACAGAGATCCACCTGCTTCTGCCTCCCGAGTGCTGGGATTAAAGGCGTGCCACCATTGCCTGGCCAATCAGTGTTTTATTAAATCAACACAAGTGACAAATCTTTACAGTGTACAAGAGCATTATCCCACAGAATTTCCCCTTTTTGTCTAATAAAAAGGAAGGCTTTAATCTTAAAATAGTAAAACTATATACAACAAAAACAGTTATTAAGTAAGAATTACAGAAACAATATCCAATCCATTTGTATTTGACAAAATTAGAGAAGATAATTATCTAACTTAACATGGTGAGTTTTGTATCTAATTTACTTTCTATATTAACTAAGGAAAACTGCAATTACAACTATCTAGTCTTAAACTATATCAAAGACCCCAGAAGAGTGATGTTACCTAATGACAGGGACATCAGACTGCCTAGAAAGTCACATGAAGTTCCTCTGAAATACTGGGGCATCCATCTTCGGCCTACAGGCCTAGCATATCTGACAGACTTATCTGTAAAGCAGGGTCTTCTGAAGGACAGGCCTACCTTGTCTTAGCAGTCTTTTCTTTTGTGTCCTGTTTGTCCAATTTGGACAGCATAGTGTCAGGAGTTGAGGCAAGGACAATTCTTGCCCAGTGGTTAACTTTTGTCACAAAGAAAGTAAATTCCATATAGAGTCTTCTTCAGTGCCTATCATCTTCTTTGAAGTAGATTGGTGCTGCCAGGAGCAGATGTTGAAAAAAGTCTTAAGTTCTTAATGTCATATTCTGTAGATCTTTGAAGTGTTTGAAGATTACCTATCTATCTGAAATGTCTTTGTATACCTAGAAAACCTAACTAACATGATTATAATTTTAGATTATTATAGATGACCATTAATCTGTATTTCTTAATTACACTTATAATTATTGAGCTGTATAAACACAATGCCCTAAACAAGAGTAGAAATATATACAGTATAACAAAATTAACTTTAAATTTGTATCACTAAACTAAAATCTATATCGATGTAAAATACGTAAGATTAACAGTTATTTGGATTGATGTAGATTTAATAATCTACCTTTTTTTCTAATCTACCCTTTCCCCCATCATTTCTATATCATACTCCCTTTCTTCTTTAGAAAGAGATTGACTATGATCAATAATAATTTGTAATCAAACCCACTAAATGAGGGTTTAATAAATGCTGATTGACCAGTAGTCAGGCAGGAAGTATAGGTGAGGTGACCAGACTAATAGAATTCTGGGAAGAGGAAAGGCAGAGATGCAGTCATCAGCCCGATGCAGAGGAAGCAAGATGAAAATGCCTTACTGAGAAAAGGTACCAAGCCACATGACTAAACATAGACAAGAATTATGGGTTAAGTTTTAAGAACTAGTCAGTAATTCAGTAATAAGCCTGAGCAATAGGCCAAACAGTTTATAATTAATGTAAGCCTCTGTGTGTTTATTTGGGGATGAATGGCTGCGGGACCAGGTGGGAAAGAAAATTCCATCTACATGTGTTTGTGCCCATGTGCTTACACATGGAGGCTGAGGTTGATGTCAACTGTCTTTCTCAATTTCTCTTTATCTTGTTTGTTGAGACAGAGTCTCCCCCACTGAACCTGGAACTGCTGATTCAACTAGACTAACTGCCAAATGACAGGTACATTCTGTAGGGCCTGACTTTTTGTTTTGTTTTGAGACAAAATCTCACTATGTTGCCCCGGCCGGCCTAGAATTTACTATATAGACCAGACTAGCTTCAAACTAAGAGATTCACCTGCCTCTGCCTCTCAATTGCTAGAATTAAGGCATATGTCACCATGCCCAGCCACAACTATTTTTAAAAAGTATAATTTCTAGGGATCAGACCTTGGTCCCATGCTGGCATAAGAATCTTTTCAGACTAAGCCATCTCCCCTAGTCCTAAGAGGTGTGAATGTTGAGAAGTTTTATAGAAAGTCACAGTGCTGGTGGAAGTGACTTGGCTCATGCTGGGCTTATTGTTCACTTACCATGATCCCACAATGAGCAAGTATGTCGTCTGACTGAACCTGAAATTAACTGTTTGAATAGACTGAATCACAACAGGAATAAGACAGAGACAACGGAAGCATGGATGACTTACATATTCTCTCTCTGTGTATGTGTGTGTGTGTGTGTGTGTGCACGTGTGCATGTGAATATGTAGGTAGGAATGTACAATGAGTGAGGTGCCCACAGAGCCTAGAAGAGGGCCTCAGATTTCCTGGAGCCACCCAGGAAGGAGCTGGGCACTGAACTCTGACCTCTGTAAAAACAGAACATACTCTTAACCACTGAGCCGTCTCTCCAACCCTGCCAAACTTACCTTAATAAAGCTGGAAGGAAAGCAAAGAACCACTTGAGCCTCCTTGCTTTTTTCAGAGTCAATGCAGTTCTAAAGAGTTTGAGTTTTCAAAAGGGAGTGGAGGGGTTACTAAGTGGTGTCAGGGTTAATGAGGCTATAGCTTCACAGAGAAAGCTGAGCATAGCAATTAGAATAAATGACATCCCCAAGGCCACACAGTAAGGGGTGAATGGAAAGTTGAACCTAAGCCTATGAGGCACAGCCAGGCAACTGCAACAGAATGGAAATACTGGCAACCTTCCCCCCGGCTGCGGAGGGAGAGTGATGTGACCTCCAGAAGGTGCCGGATGTAGTGGGTACTTACCTATGAGGCCCTCTCTCCCTTTCTCCACCACAAGACACAACCTCATAACCACCCAACTTGATCCAAGAAGACAACACTGGCACGCTTAAGGATGGGTAAAACCCTATGCCAGTTATTTGAGACTCAAGCCAACCCTGGGAGGTAGATGTTATCCTTGTTTTCCAGAGGAAGAAAGACAACTTGGAGCATAAATGGGCCATTCTGCTCAGGAGCAATACTCTGGGTTTGAACTGAGTCCTGAATATCCACTAAGGCCTGTGAAACCTACAGTCATTTTCTAGGGCGAAAAGTGAGCCTTGAGCTGCAGTAGCATAGACAGGCTGTGGATTTGCTGAGACCAGGGTGGAGAGGGAGGACTGCACGCTGATACGAAAGGCTGTGGATTTGCTGGGACCGGGGTGGAGAGGGAAGACTGCACGCAGATGCGAAAGGCTGTGGATTTGCTGGGACCAGGGTGGAGAGGGAGGACTGCACGCAGATGCGAAAGGCTGTGGATTTGCTGGGACCGGGGTGGAGAGGGAGGACTGCACGCAGATGCGAAAGGTGTGGATTTGCTGGGACCGGGGTGGAGAGGGAGGACTGCACGCAGATGCGAAAGGCTGTGGATTTGCTGGGACTGGGATGGAGAGGGAGGACTGCACGCAGATGCTCTTTTCAACTGCTATAGTAGAAATGTGTTGTCCTGTGAATAACGAGGAAGGAGAAGCTGAAAGCGAGGCTGTGGGATCCTGTGTACCTATGATGTAACCATCTGCAAAATAGCCATGTTCACGCCTCGTGAGACCACCTGCTTCCAGAAACACCCAACCATGGACTATCCATCACATGTACACAGTGAAGCATAAGAGATGGTTGTCTCTGTGCTGAAGATCTGTGACTTCTTTCCTCTACCTATTCCCTAAACAATATGTCACAGTTATTGACATAGCCTACATATTGAGTCAGGCATTATAAAGCAACTTAGAAGATATAAAATATGTGGAAAAATGCTCATAGGTTCTATGTAAACATGACACCATTGGCCACAGGAGCGCCTACAGATTTTTGGTACCTTTGAGGCGCTAGAAACAATCACTTATATAGATAATGAAAGAGCAATGTATTCTTTTATAAGGATGGTGTAACTGAAGCTCACAAACAGTTTAAGTGACCTGCTAAAGGTGAGATAACTAGCAAGTGGAACCACAGGGCAAACCCGGGGACTCTCTCGTGTATGTGTGTTCAGTGGCCTAATCAGTTAGTACGTGTACTTACATAGCAAGTGTGTACTGACACACACCCGAATTTTTTTGTTGTGGTTTTGTTTTTTGCTTTTCCAGACAGAGCTTCTCTGTGTCACAGTTGTCCTTAAACTAGTTCTATAGCCCAGACTGGCCTTGAACTCAGAGACCCATCTGCTTCTAGCTCCTAAGCTGGAACTAAAGGTGTTCACCATTTGCCCAGCCTTAAAACCTGTTTTAAGCTAACATAAAAATCCATGGGCTCCATGACGGCATCTCGTACAGATGTCATCTAGTCCTCCCAGAATGACTATATTCTTTAAATGCATTTCACACTTACAAACAAGTTAAGCCTCAAGTTAAGCCTTCACCTTATTGGAAGAAAAGCCAGATGCTTTTATTTTTTTACTTGAGTAAAAATATCTGCAAAACATATGCTTGTTGTTCTAGTTAAATCAAACCACTGCTATCTCTGCACTTGTGCGAGCTCTGACTGCGGTCCTAATAAAAGCATCGCAAACACAAGCTCCCACCCTTCCCAGCCTGCTGAACTGGCATGGTCTACCTTGCAGCGAATTCAGTTTTCTGCTTCCATTACTTTCATATTTGCAAATAGTTCCAAAATTTGAAACGCACAGCTGCTACTCCCAAAAAGGAAACTTAAAAATAATCCTTGAGTTAAAAGAGCTACCTACACCACTCAAAGAAACAACTAGAACAGATGTTATAGTTCACTTCTCTGTTGTGACAACACAGACCAAAAGCAACTTGAGAGGAAAAGGTTTATTCACCTTACAGGTTACAGTCCGTCATAGAGGGAAGCCAGGGCAGACGCTCGTCACAGGAGCTTGAAGCAGAGAACATAGAGGAACACTGCTTACTGGCTTACTGGCTTGCTTCAATGCTAGACTGTTTTATGACGTCTAGGAAAGAAGGTTTGGTGGGAAAGAGCTCTCTGGACGTTTCTCCAGCATTACAGAAACACCAAGTTTTGCCGGGCGGTGGTGGCGCACGCCTTTAATCCCAGCAATTGGGAGGCAGAGGCAGGCGGATCTCTGTGAGTTCGAGACCAGCCTGGTCTACAAGAGCTAGTTCCAGGACAGGCTCCAAAACCACAGAGAAACCCTATCTCGAAAAACAAAAAAAAAAGGGAAGAGGAGGAAGAGGAAGAGGAAGAAGAAGAAGAAGAAGAAGAAGAAGAAGAAGAGAAAGAAGAAGAAGAAGAAGAAGAAGAAGAAGAAGAAGAAGAAGAAGAAGGCGGCAGTTTTCTGACTTCAGGATCATTGAGATTTCCTCTCTAGAAAGGGGCAGACAACCCTTCAGCTGCCAAGACTCTTGACTCTGATGGTTCAAAGCTGAGTCCTACTGTGAACATGGTAACACTGAAGAAAAAGTCTCCTGCCAGGCTTAAGCCTTCATCTCTGATAGTCTGGATAGTACCATACAAGGCTGTCTGCTGTGCCTCAACATTCTTGAGGTCAACTGATGAGGTGATGTGGGATGTCCTTCTGTATATGTGCTATTTTTTATTGGTTAATGAGTAGAGCTGCTTTGGCCTATGGCAGAGCTGAATATAGTCAGGCTGCAAGAGAGAGAGCAGACAGAGTCAGAGAGACGCCCTCCACTTTGTTGAGAGAGACTATCCCGCTGCAACAGGCTCACCAATTCAGCAAGACTGGCCAGCTGTAAGCCCCAGGATCACCCTGCTCTTCCTCCGCAGTGCGAGGATTACAGGCACATGTTAAGGTGCCCAGCATTTTTACATGAGTGTTGGGGATCGAACTCAAGTCTCAGGCTTGTATGGCAAGCACTCTACCAGCTGAGTCATCTTCTCGGCCTCTTTAGTCTTTGTGGTTATTGCTGACAAATAGTGCATTGTGGGGTGCTTGTTAATTTTTTCGCTTGTCAGTTGATAAAAACAGGATTGTTTTCATTTAACCACTGTGGATGAGGGTACTGTGCACAGCCATGTTCAGGTTTTGTATGGATGTATGTACTCATTTCTCTTGGATGCAGACCCAGGAGTGGAATTGCCAGGTCATATGGTAACTGTGTGTTTAACTTGGTAAGGAACTGCCCAAATGTTTTCCAAACTGGCCTCACTTCTTTATGTTCCCAGCAGCAGCACAAATGGGGTCCAATTTCTTCGTATTTGTTAGAATGTTTTCTCACTTTAGCCTTCCTAGCGGCTGTGGAACTGTATCTCACTGTGGTTTGTTTATTTATTTAGACGGTGTAGACTATGTAGGCCAGACTGGCCTTAAGTTCACAGAAATCCATCTGCCCTGACTCCAGTACTGGGGATCAAAAGTAAGCACACACCTTACTTTCTTTTTCTTTTTTTATTTATTTATGTATTTATTATGTATACAATATTCTGTCTGTATGCCTGAAGGCCAGAAGAGGGCGCAAGACCTCTTTACAGATGGTTGTGAGCCACCATGTGGTTGCTGGGAATTGAACTCAGGACTTTTGGAAGAGCAGGCAATGCTCTTAACCACTGAGCCATCTCTCCAGCCCCACACCTTACTTTCTTGATGGTGCTCTTTGAAACTTAAGTTTTAGATTTTCAAACCAGGTCGTATACAACTGTAATCTGGAGGTAGAGGCAAGAAGACCAGAAATTCAAAGTCATTCTCAGTAACAAAACCAGTTTGAGGCTACCTTGGGATGAGACCCTGTATACACCCCCCCCCCACACACACACGCATGCACGCACATATGCACACACACACATACTTATTTATAGACAATGCCTCAACATAGTCTAGGCTGCACTCCAACTCAATATACACACAGCTGAGGATGACCTGAACTGCTTCCGTCTCCCTCTCCATGGGTTGGGATGACAGGCAGGCCCCACCACACCTACTTTGTGCAGTGCTGGGGACTGGAGCCAGGCCTTTGCACATGCTAGGCCAGCGTTCTACCAAATGAGATCATCCCTAGCCCTGTGATACTCCAGTTTAACTACTTACTGATTACACTTTGGAGTTGTGCCTGAGAAGCCAACTCATCCCTTTGCCTCTGAATTTTGTAGTTTAGCTATTATATTTCCGTCTTTCATCTACTGAGTTAGTATGGTAGATGGGATGTGGTGAGGGTTCAGTGTCATTTTCTTGGCTGTGGGTATCCAGTTCTCCAGTACTAGTCATTGAAAATGTTATTCCCTCCCCCATTTATGTGTTGGTGCCCTTGTCAAAAAATCATCAAACTTCTGTGCCCCTTTCTAGCTAAGTCTGACTTCTTTGTCAGGCAGGTCAGGTTAGGTGTAATGGCAGCAACAGTGGTTTCCAAACCACACAGACGACAGCAGATAATTCTCTCTCAAATTATGGGGGGATCATAGGTCAGTTGTGACCCTGCTCCGTGTGGTCATTACACCAGGCTCCAGCTGCTAGAGCAGCATTTATCTGGGATTCCCCATCCCCCCAGTCTGTGACTGAGGGACAAGGAGCAAACTCAGGGCTGACAAGAACCATTCCCACTCTCACTTCATTGGTTAACGTAAGTCACGGTGCCAAGCCTGCTGGCAGCCAGGGAGGAAAATTAGTCCTCTCTCAGGGACGCGGCCATTGCAAGAGGCAACAGGCTGTTTAGGAAAAGCGCCAGGCACAAACACATCTTCACCGCACAGGTCCCCTGTGACCTCCAGGCACCACTCTGACTTTGCCTGCTCCCTTCCTGCTGTCTGACAGGTACAGCCTGGACTATCTTCTCTCTGCTTTCTGCAGGCTTCCTGGAGATATCTCATCCGCTGTCATGGTGTCAGTAACAGCCGAGACTCACACCGACATCTCCAGCTCCGGACATGGATACACAATGATTTACTGAACATGTTCCACACACATCTCAGGTGATGCTCAGACATGAACTTATCACTGTCCCCATACATCCCCAAATCTATTCTGGGTCCCCAGCTCCAGACAACTCTGTGCTCCTTGCCCCGCACCCCCAGCCAGAACCTTGGTGCCACCTTCTTCCCAGTCAGCCACTGTGTGTACTGAGTCTACTTCCCAGTCAGCCACTGTGTGTACTGAGTCTACTTCTTTACCACCACCCAGATCACTCCCTTGCCGCCTATTCTCGATGATTCTGCCCTTGACTAGTCTTTCTTACAAAATGTGAACCATGCTTTGACACCAACACAGACGTCTCTGCTGGCCAACACAGCTCTGGGGATTAGGACTGTTCTAACAGGCCCTGTGAGGCCTTTCTGGAGTGGGCCCACTCTTGAACAGAATCGGCCTGCTATGTTATTCATCTTTGGCCAATTGCTCCCTAAATCCCTCACTTTCTATACTCAGAACTTCTAAATATCCACACCCTATGCCTGAGACACTGCTCTCTCCTCTGGGCAACTTCTCCTTAGGGTAACAGCCAGGCATCACTTGCTTCTCCCTCCCGATTAAAACAGTAATTAGAAGTGCTTTAACCAAGAGGGTGAAAGAGAAAGGGCTTTGGAACTGGATGGCCCGGTTTTGAATCCTGGCTTCCATGTATTGCCTGCAACACTGTATACAAGATCTTACATCTCTGAGCCTCTGTTGCCTCATGCAGAAAACAGAGATAAAAGGAGTCTTATTACATAAGGCTGTGGTGAGGATTAAATGAGTAACTATGTAGAAGGTCCTTAGGACAGTACCTGACACACCATAATGGCTCGACCAAGGTTTGCCATGGCTTTGATGAAACTCCAGAGCACATTATAGTTACCCCTATAATTAAGCACTTACAGAGAAACAGAATCCATAATTTACCCACGTGACTACTTTCTGCATTGTAAGATCATCAGAGTTGGGACAGGGCTCCAGATCCTAACACTATAAAATTTCTTTTCCTTTCTTTCTTTTTTTTTTAGACAGGGTGTCCCTATGTAGCTCTAGCTGGCCTGGAACTCGAGTTCGATCAGTGAACTCACAGAGATCTGCCTTCCTCTAGAGTGCTGAGATTAAAGGCCTGTGCCACCTCACCTGGTTGAATTTTTCAAATGTTTTAAATTTGTTAGATTTTTGTTGCTTATTTTACTAAACGAATGAATGACCCTCATGACTCCTCACGTTGTCTTGTGAGGGTGGGGTCTTAACCTGTCCTGTTTATTTAGACAAGATCTCAACAACAGCTACCATGCCACACCCCTCTCCCCAGCCCAACACCGACTAGTGGCTCTATTATCAGCACTTAACTGAAACCAGATGGAACACACTCTCCCAGGAACAGCCTTTACTCTTCCACAGCCTACATCCATCTACTTTTCCACAACCCCCTGTAAACTCACCCAGATTAGTTACACAGGGATTGGGTAAGGACAATGAACACAAGCTAAGCTAAAGGGAGGACTGACATTTATGAATGTCCTGTAATGTTTAAAAATACTGAGCCCATTGACTGTTCTTCCAGACTAATAAATGCTTGAGCTATAAAACAGTCTCCCTCTGTGCTGAGGGGGTAAAGCAGATGGTGGGAGGGAAAGGGGAATGAAGAAGAGACATGGATTTGGTACAGGCAGTCAACAAGCAGCTGTGCCCCTGGGTCACACCTGGTGACTGGCCTGCCTTACCTGCAAAGGGAGAGCATTTCCCTGGTCTATTCTGTCAGGTCACACACCATCTCTCCAAGGTGACTCATTCTACGTAGGTTTTTGTGGGGGACAAAATGCTGGGGATTGAGCCCAAGGCACAGGCATCTTCACACTGCTAAGTGCTCGGCCACTGAATTCCACCCTAAGCCACCTGAGGAGAGAATGTTCCGCAGCCTGATTTGATATCAGAAGGAAACAGAAAATGGAAGGAACACAGGTGTCTTTATATTGTGGCCACCAGTGGAGAGCAAGGGACTTCATCTGGGTGAACTCAGAGAGCAGGGACCACACCCTGAAGCTGAGTTCCAAAGGCCCCATGTGCTGGGGATGAAGACTTTTGAAGCAGATGAACTGAATTCAGAGCCTTGCTATGACACCACACCTGCTACTTGACTTTTTACAGTCCTCAGTTTCCCTGATGGCCGAGGAAAGAAAAGAGATAGTCCTATCTTTGTTGTAGGATCAATGAGGCCAATTATGCGTTATGTTATCGGTCATCTTCCCTATTTAAAAACCTATCTATTCACTGCACATGCCTGAAAGTATGTATATGCACTGTGTCCATGCAGTGTCTGTGGAGTCTAGGTCATTGGATCCACGGGAGCTGGAGTTACAGGTGGCTGTGAGTCATCGTGTCAATGCTGAGAACTGAACCCAGATCCTCTGCAGAAGCCACAAGTGCTCTTACCTGCTGAGCCACCTCTGCAGCCACATTTTGTCTGCATGTATACATGTGCATGTTTATGTATGCATGTGGGGAGGCCAGTAATGCCAGGTGTCTTCCTCAATTGCTATGCTATACTTTTCCCCTTTTTAAAATTTATTTTCTGATGAGCTAGAGAGATGGCTCCGTGTTTAAGAATATTTATTACTCTTCTAGGGGACCCGAGTTCAATTCCCAGCACCACGTAAGGTGGCTCATGAATACATGAGGATCCAATACCTCTAGCCTCCTCAGAAACACACACACACACACACACACACACACACACACTTAAAAATAAATCTTTTTTTTTTTTGACAGGGTTTCACAGTAGCTATAGAGCCTGTCCTAGAACTCACTCTGTAGATAGACCATGCTGGCCTCAAACTCATAGATCCATCTGTCTCTGCCTCTCACGTGCTGGGATTAAAGGCATGCACCACCACTGCCTGACCTAAAAATAAATCTTAAAAAAATTTTCTTCCCTGCATGTGTGTCAGAGATGCCTGTAGAGGACAGAAAAGGGTGTCGGATCCTCTGAAACTGGAGTTACAGATGGTTGCGAGCTGTCATGTGGGTGCTGGGAACCAAACGCAATTCCTAGAACAAGCAGCCAGTGCTCTTAACCACTGAGTCATCTCTCCATCCCCAAGGTTATTATGGAAAGGCTCAGTCTCTTGGGATGGAGACTACTTGCCATGGCAATTGTGAGTTCTAAAGCAGTGTTTTAGAAATAGGACTGTTTAGCGGACTGTTTTTAGACCTGTGAAGCCAAGAGAGGTGGTACCTGGTGAAACAGCACCAAGAGCTACACTGTGGCAGCTAAGGCACTGACTGAAACACCATTCAAACAAGTTGGCTCTGAACCCAGTCTCGGTCACTTCACTGAGTGGCTTTGAGTGTGAATTACTGAACAGCTGAGTCTTAGTTCCTCAACCGCCAGGTTAGAATAAACCAGCTCTTGCCTTACAGGGCTGCTGTGAGGGTTAACATGGGAAGCCTTTGAAACGCTAAGCACTCACCAGGCTCACTGCTCTTTTTCATTTGTTTTGCGAGACAGGATCTTTCTGGGTTACCCTGTCCTCAAACTCACTCTGTAGACCAGACTGGCCTCAAATTTATAGGGTTCTGCCTGCTTCTGTCTCCCAAATGCTGGGATTAAAGGTGTGCGCCACCACCACCCAGCTTCAGTAGTAGATCCTGATGGCATGTTTAGTGGCTGGACTACAGAGGACAGGGACTCTGCCCCACTGAAGCACAGGCTAAGGACAGCAGGCACACAGCTGCAGAATGAAGGAATGGGATCTTATTACCATGGTTTCACCCAAACGCCTGCCCTTCTCTACAGCGAGTGTGGATGATAGTCTCTAGAATAAGCAGTATACATCTAGGGTTGTAATTTTAAGAGGATCACCACTGTCCAGATCAGAATGGGACAGCTTTAAGAACCACATGTCTATCCTTTTGACCCAGCTTGAGCCTCCTTTCCTTGCTTGTTGCTCCTTGAAGTTGTTGGCTGCAGCTGTTGCCAGAGAGATACCTCCATGTGGAATGAAGGGCACAACAGATGCTAAGTCACCCCAGGAGGGGACCAGGCCAGGTGCTTCAGGTGAGCCTGTTCATACCCATTCTCTCAGCTCCATTCTCTTCCGCTGGGGACCTGAGCCTCTGAACTACATTCTCCAGGCTATCTCGGTCGCCAGCTTTCCATTAAGTCTTGACCACTGGGGACACGGTGTGGGAGATGAGGCAGGAGGGAGAGAGAGGCGCCTGGCCTCACTTTGCAGCAGCAGTAATCATGGGGACTGCCAAGCAGCATTTGGCAGTGGCAGGACCCTATCCTCTTTGCCTAACTTGGCATACGGGTCTCATGCAAACTTACTTTGAACAGCATTCACGTGCGGGTAGCAGAGGCCAGGCAGGGGTATCACAAAGCTTTGATTACTCACTCACCTACCAGATCAAATACACTGGGCTCTCTAAATGGTGGCCTGTGCCTTGAGACATAGCAGGTTGGTTCTAAGTCTCTACCACTTGGTAGAGAGCCAAGTGGAAGCTAGTCTTTTAGGAGCTGGCCTCTGAAATCACGTTCAGATCTTGTTCACTGCATTCTGTTAGAAGCAAGTCACTAACGCCAGCTGATATTCAAGGAAGAGTAAGACTTCGCCCACTGGTGGGAGGAGGACCAACATTGACGCATATTTTGAAATCATCACAGGCAGTAACTTTAGCAACACAGCAGCAGGTATGGGCCTGTCGGTTCCAGCCCAGGGGTGCCAGAAGCTTCCTCGTCTTCTGCAAGTCACCCCTCTGCTCCTCTGAAGTACCATCTCTTTTGTTTATACTGGCCCCTCCAATGTTTGGGAACTAGTATTAAACACTTTCTGTCTGACACACCGGGGGAGTTTTTCTTCTCTTGACAAGACTTTGACAGATACATCTAGAAGTATCAGATATAGTCTGATACTTCTAGCAGACGCTTGAATACTGTGTGCTATGAAACACGTTAGGTGCCATCTCATTTAATTCTGACACCATCTGGAATACTGGTATGGGCTGTCAATATTATGGATGCAAAGAACTGGGGCTCCTCTGGTTGAACAGCAGGGAGACATCTGTGAGCAGGCAGAGCTGAACCTACCTCAAGTCTTTGGGTTGAGAAAGAACTTCCTGCCCAGAAGTTTTCCTCACAGGACACCTCATTTTTCATCCTTACATACCTGCTTGATGAGCTCCAACTCAGATACACATCTGCTGCAGGAATTCATGGAGGGACAGGCAGGAGTCCAGGGCAGGACGAAGGGAAGGCTCACCCGTTCACTTGTAAAACCTGCGGGTTGTATGGGAAAAGGCAGGGGACAGAAGACCAAAGGCCAGGGCCGGTGTCCCAGCTGTTACTTAGCTCTGTCGTGACCCTAAGCCATATTCTCCTCTCAGGAGATCTCAGTTCCACATCTGGAAAATGAACTTGCCCTTCCAAGCTCTACTGAGTGCACAGAAGTTACCGTGGGACAGAAAGGCTTTACCGAATATGGGACAGAAGGTGCAACCGAGCTCAGGCAGCGGATGCTGATGAGCCTGAGGGGAGGTTCCCACTGTGTCTTATAAACAGCAGGGATCCTATTAGCTTCCTATGGGGAAAAAAATCACTCATGTCATGACACAAAAAAACAATGGCAGTGACCACCACTGAAAGAAAGAAAAGGCGGGCTTACAGCACTTGCAGGAGCACTAGCGACCACCTGAAGGAGCTGTGTAACGCCATCTTGTTTCAGCGGGAAACACTGCTCAGAGACTGAACAACTTTCCTAAAGTCTTACAGTTGGTGGTGGAGCCCTGTTCAACCAAGTTTACTCAAGTGCTAAGGACACTGGTTAATTCCATCAACCTGACCCAAGTCAAGGTCATCTGGGAAGAGAAAACCTCAACTGAGAAAGTGCTTCCGTCAGACTAGGCTGCAGGCCAGCCTGTGAGGTATTTTCTCGACTGATGGGCAGTGCCACCTGTGGGCAGGCAGTCCTGGGTGCCGTGAGAAAGCAGCTGCGTAAGCCACGGGGAGTCATACAGGAAGCAGCACTCCTCCATGGCCTCTTTCAGATCCTGCTTCCGGTTCCTGTTCTGACTTCCCTGGATAATACTACAAGCTGCAATAAACCCTTTCCTCCCCAAGTTATAGAAAGCCAAGCTGAGACACTAATGCTAATTTAGGTTGGAATGGGATGAATTCTAAGGTGGAACACCTATGTTGTCAGAATTCACAACAGAATCAAACAGTCAGCAAAGAAGTACCAAGCAATGGAAACAGTCTGAGGTGGACGGAGAGGACACGAGGCTACAAAGACCCTGAGGTTTGATGGGACAGATAAGACACCTGTGGTGGATGATGTAACTGCTTGCTGGTGTCCTTCCTCCATGGTTCACACTAGTTAGCCCCTCTTCTGCTATCTGAGCTTGGGAGGAAGCTGCCTCCCGTGGTCAGGTAAGCAGCTCAGGAGTGAACTCATCAAGCTGGTTCCATCTTTTGGCCGATCAGTCATAGCAGTACCAACAGAGGATTACAGGGCTCTTGGAAAGCCAGCCCTCCTCTCTGCCTTTTAGACAGAGTCAAGTTGTTACTACAGAGCTCAGGACGGCCTTGAACCCCCTGCTCCAGCCTCCTAGAATAACAACAGGTTGACGCCACAACTGGCTAGTATGTCTGCTTTTCTGAGAGAGTTCCCAGAGAGTCTGTCTTCCCTGATGGGGATGGCCCTTGAGTTGTAGTTAGCAGTCTCCTAGTGAGGTGGGAGCACTCTTAGTAGGACGCCAACATGACAAAGGGCAGAGAGATGAGAGAAAAGCAGGTGAATTAGTTTGTCCTGTGTTTCTGGTGCCCCAACACGTCTTGTTATAGCGGGACAGAATGTCAACTTGGGCTCTACACCCAAATGTCATTCTGCTACACACTTTCATGGAGAATAAATACAAATGTAAAAAACTAATCCAGAAAACTCTTGAGACACATGTGAGCCCTTGATGGCAAAAACCAAGAGAAGGGGCTGGGGAGATGGCTCAGTGGTTAAGAGCCCTAGCTGCTCTAGCAGAGAACCCAGGTTCAGTTCCTGTCACCCACATGGTTTCCAACCTCTATAACCTAGTCCAGGAACATGACCCCCTCTTTTGGTCTCTGCAGGTACTGCACAAACATGGTACAAACATTCACATAAAACTAACAAGCAAGCAAAAAGAAAAGCCAAAAACAAAACTAACAAAAAAACCAAACCTTCAAGTCAATGATGGGGGCGGAGCACTAGGAAGAGAGGCCAGCTTATGCGGTTTATAGTCTTTCCAGGCTTCAAGTTCAAAAGCACAGTAGCACTTTTCATGACTTCGACTCTGTGTCCTCAAAGTTAGAACCCCTTCCCCAACCTGATCACAAAACACCTTTTCAGTTCTGTACATAGAAGAATTTTCTTGGGATGCAAAGTCCTTTTACATGCTTGGGTTGCACCTGAGTTAGTGTCTGACATGTGAATCAGGCATGGTGGTGCATGCCTTTAATCCTGGCACTCAGGAGGCACCCAAACTTGCAGTCTGGAAAGCCAGGCGGATCTTGGCGAGTTTGAGGCCAGACAGGACTACAAAGTAAGACACTGTCTAAAAGTAAAATACAAAACAAAGCCAAACCCTACCAAGTAAGATGCAAACCTTGGTCTCCTCAATTTCTTTTTTAATTTTTTGTTTTTTGTTTTTCGAGACAGGGTTTCTCTGTGGTTTTAGAGCCTGTCCTGGAACTAGCTCTTGTAGACCAGGCTGGTCTCGAACTCACAGAGATCTGCCTGCCTCTGCCTCCAGAGTGCTGGGATTAAAGGCGTGCACCACCACCACCCGGCTTGGTCTCCTCAATTTCAAGCAGCTAGTCAGAGTGATAAACAAAGCTCCATCAAAAAGCACGGAGTCATTTATTCATAAACTACACAACACACATAAGCAGCAAGTCAGGGTGTTTTTCTCAACCAGCCTCTCCACATTTTGTTGAGTTTCCGCGAACTGTAAATCACTGACTTCTTCATACCTGCAAGAGAAAAGAAGCATGGGTGAGAAAGCGAGTCCTGCTGAGTGGACATGTCACTGCCGGACAGTGACTGGCGGTGTCACTCTGAGCGGATGGGGCTGTGACGGGCTGACTGGGCGTCTGGAGGACCTGGAGCTGAACTTTAGCAGAGCATCCCATGCAGCTCACGGAACTAGACTCCCTCGGATAGCAAACCTTTGAGGTATGGGGTCCCGGCAGCCAGAGTTTCACAGGTCACAGAAGGGAGGAGCACCTGCACCCCAGCCAGCAGCTGGTTGCTGCAGTGCCCCACACTCCCCGTGCCCGCCCAGAACAAAGGCTGCTCTCACTAGTTCCTGCTCAGTGCACATGCTAGGCTGCTCTCGTGCCTGGGGCTCATCTCTCGCAAAGCATGTACCACCCTGTGCAGTGTTTGCAGCTGACTCTCCTGTCTCTCTGCCTAGACTGACAGCTCCCCCGGGACAGGGACCTTGTTCCCTTTCACCAGGGCAGTACCTGGTACCTAGCAACACAGAACAGGTACACAGCTGAGTCTTCTGAAGTGGCTGAGGGAGGGAGGGCTGGCCCGCACAGCCCTGACTTCATCCCAACCACAAGACCCCAGAGAAGAGGCTCGCAAGGGATGATGGGAAACATACAATGATGGTATGCTAGTGTTCTCCAGCCCTGCCAATTATTAGTTATTAGCCCTGGACGTTACTATGGATCTGACTTCCTCGTGTTATGGGTGAGGGCACTCAGTGCTTTAGGGTGTGATCTTTGAGTTGTACACGGTGATCTGTGCTGTGGTTGGAAGTGCACGCTCCTGGCTGTGGGATTGGTGAACATGTCGGCAAGGGGCACAATTCATTCCAGGAAGTGATCTTTTAAACTACCTGACCCTGTTACTTGGAAGCTGCCTCGCCTGCTTGGAACCTGTGGCTACTTACTGCAAGCAGTGACAGAGAAAGGCAGAGTTCCCAAAATCATTAGTGATGAATCTGGATGTGCTCCTGGCTTGACGTGATCTCGTTGAGAAACACAGTCTTTTCACTGCCTCCACCCCTCTTCATTTTCTCCCTGGAGCAATGACTCTGGCCGGCCTCACCCACCTGAACACTAGGGCTGGAAGATCATTACATAAGGTGCTGCTTCAAATTCCAGTGGAACCAACCAGAAGACTCAGCGCAGCAGCCCAGGTTGCTGAGTCATGGCTGGAGGCCTTCAGAAAACTTAGCAAGGAGCTAGCTTCTCAGAGTTGGAAGAGCAGGTAAATACTGAAAACAGCTGAGCCCCTGCTTAGAGCCTCCCTTGACTGAGCACACTTGCTTCTTCGGCTCCGTCAGACTGTAGCAGGGAACTGTGCTACAAAGAACACAGAGGCTCGGGTTAGGGCCCGGCAGGACGATGACGGGTGTGACGGTGACTCTCCCTTTCTGAGCCTTCCTCCAGTTTCTCATCGGTAGGATGCTAGCCTAGGCAATAGAGGGTCTGTCCACGAGACACTCTGAGCTTCTTAGAGCTGCAGGGAAGTTTGCTGTGCACTGTTTATGTGCACTTCCACCCAACGGTTCAGAGTTAGGTTTCCAGGGGCTCTGTCCATAGCCTTACCACTCTGAAAGCGCTCAATCCTGCCAGGTTTACATAGGCTCTGAGGCTTGCACAAAGTTAAGAACACACAGATTAACTTCAACAAAGGTTTTAAAAATTTCAACCAACAAGTTCATAAAACTGAAACAGGCAAAGTGTCCTTCAAATGACAGCAAGGGCTGCAAAGCGCGGGGAACAAACAGGTCGGGAACCTGACTCAGGAAGTGGGAAGCCCCATGAAGACTCTATGGAGAGGGCAGAGTGCAGCTCCAGGGTGGAGCTGTTTGTATATCCTCACATCCATCAGGACTGGGGTCCGGGGCTGCTGGGGCTACGAGGTATGTGTTTAGTGCTCGGCATGCAAGGAACTCTGGTCAAATAAACAAAGACAGATCGAAAGGAGGGAAAAAAATCCATTTAGAGCACACATTCAATTCAAAAAGAAAAAGTATCAACAAGAAGGGGCCATTAGTGCAACAAACTCTCCAGAAAACGCTCTAAGACAGGGGTGTGACTCTGCTGTTCAGGACTCTAACCTACAATTCTAATTCAAATCCACTCTTTTGAGGAGAAAGTCAATAAGACTCCAGAGGCTTGCAGTGAGTTTCCGAATGAAGACCTAGCCACATGGGAAAGGGCATCTGAGGCAGAGCTACAGCAGAATCTGACAAGCTTCAGACTTAGCTGGGTGTGGCAGTACACATCTGTACACATCTACAGTCCTAGAACTCAGGGCCCAGAGCCAGAACTGAGTTCACTGCAGCCTCAGATGCAGACCCTGCTGGAAGGGAAGGAAGGAGGAAGAGGATGGATGTTCAGGATTCAGTGATAAACACATTATTAGAAAGATGATGTAAGAAAAAAATAACGATTGGCTCCCCGGTGTTTCAGGAAAGGGCTGAGAGGCAGTGAGGTATGCTGGGATACTTTTTTAGGGACAAGACTAAACCTGTCTTATTAATTCAGCCAAATCGTTTGAAGTTGGGAGAGGGATCTGTCCCTAGAGTTAATTGATTGACCATAAAGACAGGTGGGGAAAATTAGAAAACAGTCTCCCCAGGCCCCAGCACCTCAGAGGGTGGCCCCACTGCCTCCCAAGGCGAAACTTTTTGAGTTGAGTTTGACTGTTTGCGTCCCACTCATGTGTCCCAGGTACCACCCTGGGTTCTCTTCTCTGCCTGTGCTGCCCTGGACCGGGTTCAGGCTACAGAGGTCCCTCAGCTGGCTAGCTGGCTGGCACCCTATCTGCTGGTCTCTGGCATCTGCCGCTGCTGTAGTCTTACACCGGCCAGCGGCTCCCTCTGTCTTCAAGTAGTTCTGAATGGTGAAAGCAGCTTTGGGGCCATCCTTTGTGGGGCTCTGGCCTGTCTCTCAGGCTGGTCGCTGACTTCCCCACACCAGCTTACTCACACTGCTGCAGCTCAGACAATGACACCTGGCCGAGCTGGTCTTTTGTTAGCAGAGATGTGATACCTCAAGAGCAGAGCGCTTTCTTAGGGGCACCCTGCTGGCCTCGGTTCTCTATGACCCACAAAACTTGATGAGAGCCCTGCTGCTCTGCTAGCAACGAGTCTAAGAGATGAGATCAGCTCCTAAAGCAGAAACTTCTGGAGAGAAGGAACACAATACTTCTGGACTGAAACTACAAGTGTGTCTGTTGGTGAGAATCGCCAAGGGAAGCCACGAAGACAGAGGGGTCAGGCTGCACACCACACTAGCCATGCTTCCCAAGGGGCTGGTTTCAGATGTCATAAGCCACAGCCATACACAGAGGCCAGAAGCCCCAGAGAACCACGGGGTCATCATTTTCTACAGTTTCTGCAGCCTATGAACTCCTCCAGTGCAGTGTAGGCTCCTGGGAAAGGAAAGTGGAACAAGTCATTGTTCAGGGGAAGCAGGAACCTGAAGGGCAGGTTCTGCTGGCACTGCCCTCTGCTGGCAAACAGAAGGAGTGAGCGGAAAGATTGGGGCCTGGCTCAGGTTGGAGGTTATCAGGAGGAAGGGTGGAGATTCACTGATTCTCCCCCCCCCCCCCCCAGCTCCTGTCCTATCTTCAGTATTCAAATAGAAGAAGTAGTTTTTGGGTTTATTTTGGTATGTCTCACGACAGCACTGCTATTCAGTTTTACAGAGGCTGCTTCTCTCAGTAAGATATCGCTACAACTGAAGTTACTTTTATTAAAATCAGGCACAGAATGGGACAAAATCCTTCAGTTTCTCTGTTGTTTGGATCCAAAGTGTCAAAAAGGTCTTAAGTGACAGTTTAGTTCTACCCCACAGTGTACAAGCATGGAGCAGTGAAGCCTCTCATTGGCCAAAGGAGTCCTGTAAAGAAAACAGCTTGGTTTTCCTAAAATCCCCGTCCCCAACACTCATATACAACCTGACATTGACAGAGAGAAATTCCGGCATCCAGAGGCTAAGGCGGCAGGGTCAACCTGTACTACACAGCAATACACTGTCTGGGTGTGGCTCAGTGAGAACACGTGCCCAGCATGAATGAGGCCCTGGTGCGGTGGTGCAAACCTGCTGTGTCTTAGTACACAAGAGGTAGAGACACGAGGATCAAGAGTTTGAGGTCATCCTTGGCTACACAGTAGTTTGGGGCTGGCCAGGGTTATAGGATGCCCTGTCTTAAATAAAAATATACAAATACTAGCTGGGCGGTGGTGGCGCACGCCTTTAATCCCAACACTTGGGAGGCAGAGGCAGGCGGATCTCTGTAAGTTCGAGACCAGCCTGGTTTACAAGAGCTAGTCCCAGGACAGGCTCCAAAACCACAGAGAAACCCTGTCTCGAAAAACCAAAAAAAAAAAAAAAAAAAAATACAAATACTGATAGAATATAGAACACTGATAGAACCCTACTTATCTTTCCTGGGTTTCAATAACACACCCGCTCAGAAACAGTCCAGAATCCACTACCTTACACCATTTATTATAAAGCAAATCCCAGGCATCATATTATTTTAATCCACAAATATTTTGGCATGTCTTTCTGAAGGAACAAGATTAAAAAAAAAAAAGCAAACCCAAATAACACCATTATCACAACTAAAAGCATTAAGTGTTCCTTCCAGGAAGTCCCCGCTCAAGAATCTGTAGTACTCACTCAAGGTTGATCACGGCAAGGAGCAGCCAGCAACAGACACAGCACAAATCGAGAGCCTGATTCACCCAAGCAAACAATAGCACCTCCATGTCAGCTTTGCCAGGACACACCAGCAGGAGAGCAGAATAAATGGCTACCTTAGTTAGAAAGACAAGGCTACCCACGAGTTGTAGGAGATCTTTTCTGCAGCTGACTTAGTGTTTAGGGCTGATGAAACCAGGGCAGATCTTTCCACAGACTCAGGAAGGCAATGCCATATCCTGGTAACAAATATTCCAATGGGCATGCACTGGGCTGTGGGACTCTAAGACGTGTGGCCACACCAGCTCAGGCAGTCTCACATCCAAGGAGCGGGTACAGGGTGAAAGATCACTTGGTTTGGGAGCCACTTCTGTCCCATTTCCATTGACATGCGTGTCTGTCTCCCTTTCCAGCTCAGGAGGCAAGATGGCCAAAGCCCACTTGCATATGCTGAGCAGCCAGCACAGGACAGACGCTTAACACATGGGTCTCTAACAAAAGTGACGATGCCAAGTGCTGGAAAGGGGGAGGAGGAAGTGTTCCCAAACCCTACTCATCAACAGAGCCACTTTATTTGACAAAAGTGCTGGGGATAAAAGACGAAGGAGCAGGGGCCAGGACTACAATCAGTGGGAAAAGGCTTGTATAGGATGTGACACCCAATACCCCCTACACACAGACAGACCTGCAGGCTCACAGCTAAAGCTGAGAAAACCTCCTAGAGAGCAGAGGGAAAAGACCACAAGGCTAACACATGGGAGACAAAAGAAAAAGCAACCCCTGGCCTAGGAGCCCAGCATCTGGATAAAGGACTCTGAGGAAAAAGAGAACTGAGAAAACAAATGGGGAATGAGAGACTATTCTGGTTTTCCCCACTGAGAGAATGGCCAGGAGAAGAGATCAGAACAATCACACCACAGTATCACTAGCCTCCAGAGCCCCAGAGGAAGACCACAGCATCACTAGCCTCCAGAGCCCCAGAGGAGGAGGACCACAGCATCACTAGCCTCCAGAGCCCCAGAGGAGGAGGACCACAGCATCACTAGCCTCCAGAGCCCCAGAGGAAGAGGACCACAGCATCACTAGCCTCCAGAGCCCCAGAGGAGGAGGACCACAGCATCACTAGCCTCCAGAGCCCCAGAGGAGGAGGACCACAGCATCACTAGCCTCCAGAGCCCCAGAGGAGGAGGACCACAAGCTTCCAGGGAGAACACACACGATGGATTAAGGAGCAGCGTGGCTTTGAACTTCAACAGTAGTCTGGAAAGTGAGAGAATAATTGCAGTAATTATTTCAAAATTCTGTCTCTCCCTCCCTTCTCTATTTTGCTCAAAGATAGGGTCTTGCTATGCAGACCTTGAACTGTGAGTTCCTGGGTGCTGGAATTATGGGTGGGCACCACCAGAACCAGTGACCTCAAGGTCTGAAGGGAAGTTATTTTTATTTTCTACCTGGCCTAAATGCTAACTATGTGTAAAGACAGAGAAAAAAGGTTTCAAACACAGTCTCCAAGTTCATTCTTTTCCAGGAGCCTGCTCATCAAAAGGAGTCTGTGCACAGAGAGAGTGAAAGGCACAGACCAAAGGGACCAGACAGAGACCCGCAGGGCAGCCGAGGAGGAAGAGCACACCATGTGCCTCCCCTGAGCGTCAAACCTTCAGTAGTGACTTAGCCCAAACTGCAAGTATGAGAGCAGTTCTGAGACAGGAGGGAGGACGCGAGTGGGCGCGCCTGACAGGAAGGAGGACATAGCTGGGTGGTCCAAGTACTGCCTTCAGATCACCCACGGGAGATGGCACCTAAAGCAGAAGGGCAGACGACCGGCAACATAAATCCACTGCTCCCCTCGCGGCGTCGGTGAGGGGTGCTGGGGAGGGAGCTCCCTGCACCGCGGCTTTGGCAGTGCTGCTTCACAGTATGACTTTGCTATGGAAATGTGAGGGCAAACCCCACACAGGAGCTGTTGGCGGGACTGAGGAGAGGCGCCTCAGACAGTGAGCGGCAGATGTCCAGGTCACACTGCAGTCACAGCTGTGTCTATGGCACTGCAGTATCCAGCGGGATGGGGGTGAAGTGTGAGGCCTGCACCAGCAAGCACCACCAGTCACCAGGGGAGATGCATGCGCATTCAGCCAACAGCGCTGAAGCCACTCTGGCCAGTGGGTACACAGCAGGTATACCACAGGCGCCTATTTCCAAAGCTCTTACCAGCAGTAAAGAGGCCTTTGGTGCTCTGCCTGATGCTTGAAGGTCTGACGATTGATGAGACCCCTGCAAAACAGAAAAACAAAAAGGATACCAAGAGAAGCCCAGACAGATGGCTGCCATCGTAGCAGTCTTCAAGAACCTAAAACTAAGCCGGGTGATGGTAGAGGCAGGTGGATCTCTGTGAGTTCGAGACCAGCCTGGTCTACAGAGCTAGTTCCAGGACAGGCTCCAAAGCCACAGAGAAACCCTGTCTCGAAAAACCAAACAAACAAAAAAAAAAAAAAGAAAAAAAAGAAAAAAAAAAGAATCTAAAACTAGACATTTGCAGCTATTCAACAGAACTAGTGGAGGAGTGACTGAGGAGGGTGTTAGAACAGCTGGGCATTGCGGAACCAGCTGGGGTCAGGCCCAGCTGCGTGACCACTGGCAAAGGCTGTGGGGCAACTGGGACACCTTAAAACAAGAGGCACGCCAGGAGATCCTCAAAGGTCATCTTAGGAATTTAAAGCTGCTTGTGTCTTCTAGTTCTGTGTTCCAAGATGCAGAAGAGTTAAAGAAAAGTTTCTTTTTTATCTAGGGGAAAAGTGTTCAGTGTAAAAGTAAATAAAGAGAATACGCTAAGACACAGGGTCCAAGTCTTCCATCGCCTCAGGACCGCAGCAACCCAGTGACGGCCTATCCTGGCCACACAAGAGCGAGCACATAGACACACTTAGAAACCTGGTGCAGGTTCCTGAGAGAGGGAGAGAGGAGCCAGTCTCGGGTTAGCTGTGAGTCACCCTCCAAATTCCTACTGTAAACCGCATTTCCAACCAATAAATATTTACTGAGGGAGAGCAGGAAAATGGACTCGTTTGAGACATGGGTCATTTTCAGTTTCATAATTACATCTTTCCTACTGTCCTTTGCTACCCTAGGGAGAAGTGGATCTCTCGAGAAAAGGGTGAGAGTTTTCTGTTGTCTTCACAGACAGAGCCTCACCTTGCTACAGCCTAGGTTGGTCCTGAACTCACTGTGTAGTCTAAGTGGTTATGAACTACTGGCGAGCACTGAAATCACAGGTCAGCCCCACCACCCAGATCTGAATATTCTGAAGAGCATTAGGAAGGTCCTGGGGTGAATGGGGAGAAACAGAGCCTGATAGCCCTCAGGGCGGTTGACAGAACCTGGTGTCAGTCAGAGAGAAGTTGCCGATGCCATTGGTCTCTTTCCTTCTCACACCACAGGGACAGACACATCTTTCAAACGACATCTACAAGCTACGTTCCTGAAACCTAAAGAATTGCACTTCAATCACTGAAGTGCTTTAGAGCCCAGGATCTTGAAAACCCCGAATTGTTCATGGTTTTCCTCTCCCCAGACACATTCTCTCTCTTGATCTCCTTATGCAAGGAGGAAGGAACAATGACTGCATCAGAAAGGCAGAGGCGGCTTTCCACAGCCAGCCCTTGCATAACACCATTCTCGTGGACACACCTAGCCGCACCACATTGGCACAGTCGGGGTCTTGAGCCACTTGCAGTAAGGTCTCCTCCACATCCCTGTTTCTCCCAGGAGGGTCCATGATGTGATTGATGTGCTGCTGTAAGGTTCTGGGCAATGTCATTAGCTGGGTGAACTGTCCTTCCGGGCTTTTATCTATCTGGGAAAAAGAGAGAGAGAGATGACGTCTTTGCAAATGCTCTGAAGTCTAGACACTGTCAGACACATGGCTTCTATTTAAAAATCCTGCAAACAAGAGTCTCGTGCTGTACAGGACTCCCATGCACACATCTGTATCAAATAAGGTTTTCCTTCCTCTAACATAAGCACCACCCCTCCCCAGGTGGTGTAAGAAACTGAGTATTTACATGGTCAGGATTACAGGTCCCTTTAAAAAGGACAGCCCTGGTTTTAGAATATCCCACTTCTTTGTGAGAAAAGAAGCCTCTTAAACATCTAGCCGGGCGGTGGTGGCGCACGCCTTTAATCCCAGCACTCGGGAGGCAGAGACGGATCTCTGTGAGTTCGAGGCCAGCCTGGTCTACAAAGGGAGTTCCTGGACAGGCTCCAAAGCTACAGAGAAACCCTGTCTCGAAAAACCAAAAAAAAAAAAAAAAAAATCTTTTAAAAAATTATTTTATTTTATGCATTGGTGTTTTGATTGCACATATATGTCTGTGTACCACGTGTGTACCTAGTTCCTGAAGAGCCCAGAACTGGGTGTCAGATCCCTCAGAATCAGAGTTACAGATAGAATTGAGCCACCACGGAGGTGCTGGGAATTAAACCCAGGTTCTCTGCAAGAACAGCTCTTAACCACGAAGCCATCTCTCCAGCTCCAAGAGAAACCTCTTTGGAGGATCAGTTTCTGACTTGTCTTAAACCAGCAGCTAAGGGAGGTGGGCTGCAGCTAACAAGTCCAGATCAAACGCAGGGCTCAGCGTTTCCTCCTCACTCTGAATGCTGTGAGAGGTCGTGAGTATGAGACCATGGGATCTGAATTCGTGCCCCTGCTCTGGGCGCGTCTCCCCAGCGCTGTACTTCACAAGTGACTGCAGGGACACACTGACGACAGAGGCCTGCCTCCCTCTGAGCCCTCCAGAACACAGAAGGTAAGTGGTTAACTTAGTTGTCATGACTTGTTACAAATGACTGAGTCACCCAGCTGGTTCTGCTCTAAAGTAGTCTAAATACATTAAGCTGTTCTAGGACAAAGACAGATATAAAACTATGTATTGCCTGGGGACCGGTGAATCAAAAGTTAGCCCCACTGCTGAGACCAGACCAGTTCCCTAATACAGTGTATTTTGTCTCATAGAATTAAAAATAAACAACATGAAAGCTACACGTGAGCGCAGCTGCCTGCTCCACGCAGAAGCAGCACCACCTCCTCAGCAGCACCTACAGCACGGAGGAAAAGAACAGCTTCAGGGGCAGCCTGGTGACCTGAGCCCCACCCCCAGGATCCATGTCAAGGAGAGAATCAACTCCACAAAGTCATGTGGGGCCACACTCACATCGCCATCTTGGTCCACACAGTGAGTTCCAGGTCAGCTAGGACCCAGTGAGACCCTGTCCCAAACAATAGCATCAAACAAAAAAGATGAAGGCATTCATCTGACTTGCTGTTTGGGTAGGTTGGTCAGAGGTAAAGACCTGGCATATTCCCTGTGTTGGAAGAACCCTGAGGCCCTTCAGCTCCCAGCAGCCTCACAGAGCCAGAGCCCTCAGGTGCAGAAGCACCTGACCTGAGATTGGCACTAGGAGTGCCATGAGCAAACCCCATGGAGGGACATCAGAGCTGCCACTGGAGAAGACTGGGCGGAGGCTGTCACTCTTTCCCCCTAGCCAAAGCAGTGAGAAAAAGTAAAATCACACTTCTGGAAGGAGAGATGGGTGCTATCTGTACACACAGAAAATGTGGGGTATGGTGGCCGTTTTGTGTTCCTTGATTAATCTACAGTGTTCAGCTACTTGGTCAAACACCAGCCCGGATGTTGAGAAGGCATTTTTAAGATTCAATTAACATTTAGATCAGGTGAGTATAAATACAGCTGATTACTCGCCATCATAGTGGGGCAGGCTCCTCTGTCAGCTGAAGGCTACAAGAGAAATGCCCAAGGTCCCTTGAAGCAGGTACTCTGCCTCTAGACTCAAGGCTGTGGCACCAACTCTTCCCTGTGTCTCCAGCCCACTAGCCTGCCCTACTGATCGGAAATCTGCTGCCCCCCAGATTCACGAACTAATAAGCTGGTTTCTTTCCTACCCCACCCCCAACACCCTAACAGTGCCATTTCTCTAGAAGGCCCCAGGAAAGAAAAAAGTGTTGATGGCCTCTGTCAGGTCCCCAGGAAGTCTGACCTTTACAAGAACTAAATGAATCCTAGTGGGTTACAGTGCATGACTGAGGGCTCTCGGTGTGGTGTAGGTGTGGTGATTATCTGAGGGGAGCTCAGGAGAGTCATGGCTGTGACTGACAGGGACCAATAGACTGTTCTCCATTCCTGCTGGGAAGGAGGATAAGAATCAGTTCACAGTTACTTTCAAAGAAACGAGTTATACCTTGGGGTTTGCCTCAGGGATGGACTCATGTTCACAACCCTCCTGATGAGACATTTGAAGGAAGCCAAAAACCTGGATATTCTGTATGTTATATCTGTCTACAACACCAAAGGCAGAATGTCCCTCCCTTCTTTTTCTTTAAAAAAAAAAATTACATTTCGTTATTTATGGGTATGGGCAAACATGCCACGTTGGGTGCGCAGGGGCCAGAGATAACTGGTGGAGTCAGGAGGAGATCTTTACTCTCGGAGCCATCTTGCCAGCCCAGTCAATTAAATGGCATTAATGTCACCTGGTAAGCAAACATGGTGAGAGAATAGTCACAAATGGTCTAATGAATTCATACACTGCTCTCAAAAGACTTGGCTCTACCTTAACCCCTGGGCGTGACCTAAAGGGGGTCTAAGTAAATACGCCACAGGAGCCTCTGGCTTAGCTGTCTCATTGCGGCACTATTCCTAACAGCCAGGAAACAGAACCAGGTTTGTTGTTCACAAATGAATGGATGGAGAGAGTATGGTGCAGGGCTGGGATGCAGACCCAGCATGCAGCAAGTCCCGGGTTCAAGCTCTAGCCCTCTATAAAGGGGGCACGGTGGCACATGCATGAATTCTGACTCTCGGGAGAATTGGGAACTTAGGGTCATCCTTGGTTACATAGGGAGTTGAAGTAAACAGTATGGGCCACCACTGACTGTCCAAAATAATTCAAAAGAAAAGAAAATGTGGCACAGATATACAATGGAACTGTAAAGAAAAATGAAACCATGGTAACTGCAGGAAAATGGACAGGGCAGGACATAAGGGAAATAAGGCAGCCTCTCTAGACAAGAGGAAGAAGAAGTAGGGAGGGTAACGAAACGCATTCAATCAAAAGCAGAATGGTGACTGACCGAGTGACAAAAGAGAAGAGGCCAGAGTGGCCAGGGCACTCAGAGGGTTGAGGTGTGAAGAGAACAAGTCTAAAGACGGACATGCATGAAAATATCAATGAACACGTTCCTTTCGTTAGCGTAAACAAATTAGTAACAGGAAAAAAAGATAGTTCTTGCCATCAGCCTCGTGAACTGGCCTGTAACTCTGGCTTCTTGGGGGGCTAAGGTAGAAGATTGCCAGGTTCAAGGCTTCCTGATGGTGGAGTGAGTTCAAAACCACCCAGAGCGACTTGGAAAGACTTTGCCTCAAGAAGTCCCAAGAAGGCTGGATGTAGTTCAGTGGTAGACTACTTGTCTAGGAGTGTGAGGCACAGGTTCAGTCACTACCATCCCAGGAAACATCAGTAAACAATGAACGAATAAACGAATCCTGGCTCTTCCTCTGGTCGTGTAGGCGTCAGGGCGCACAGCTCACCTCTAGTCGGCCCTGCTGCATTTTGTACACCACCTGGGGGTCCTCCTGTAATATGTTCCCGTAGAGCTCTCGGAAATGGGCTACGTTGGGCTTCACGATGTTCAAGACTTTTGCTTTTTCTTCGCCAATCACCATGCGAAAGTCACCTAGTCAAAAGAACCAGAAAAGTCAAGCTTCAAGAAGAATTCCCGTCCTGATCCACGAACAACTGGGGCTCACTGGACAGCATGGCAGGATCCCTCAGCAGAACACCTTCTTTTTAAAAATGGCCATCACAGTACACAAGGAATTTGAGAGTCTGAAGTCACAGAGTCCTGTATATCAGCTGCCGTCCAGTGATCCTCTCACATGGGGTCACCGGCCTGGCCATCAAAGCTTGTTTTTCTACTAAGGAAACCTTTGCGCTGGCAAACGTGGAAACCCCGCCTGTGGCCAGACTGTTCATAACCTGTAGCTCCAGATCTGGCGGATTCAACACCATCTCTGGCCTCTGAGAGCACTGCATGAACACAGAAGACACATGCACGCAAAACAACTCCTTCACAGAAAGCAAATCTTTAAAAATTTTAAGTGGAAAGAAATAAAGGATGCAATATGTGCAACAGGATCAATTTTGGGCAAAAAAATTACTCTGAAGGAGAAAGAGCAACTTCTACTTTCTTTACTTTTGATTTTTTGAGTCAAGGCCTCAATAAGCCCAGGCTGGCCTAGAACTTGTTATGTAGCCCGAGTTGGCCTTCAACTCTTGACCCTCCTGGTTTGCTGGGGGTTCTAGGCACATGCCACCATATCCACTGCCACAGCTTTTGAAGCTAACGAGAAGTGACTCCTCTGCCACTGAGGATGATTGGGCAGCCCTAGAGGGAAGGGCAGTAAAACGGAGCATCTGGGTAAATGCAAGAGGCTGGTGGGGTGGGGAGGGTATGCGCCTCAGGGGTAGAGCATAATCCTGGTTGGCACAAGGCTCTGGGCTACATCCTGGTGCTGCCAGGACAGAACAGTAGGGCTTCCAGGTGAAGTGCCATGACAGGGATGCGCTGAAGCCCACATGGGGCAGACAGACGCCACATTTGCTAAGGAGGCCCCTCAGGAGTAGGATGGGAGAGAACCTGTCACTCAAAAGGTCACTTCTGGGGTTAATGAGAGCACTGTGACAATTATATCAGAACCTATATTACCTTTGCCAATTCCTTTTCTTGGGGGAAGAAGGATTCTAAGAGGCTATGGCCTGCATAATGGAATTTCCTTGAGTAAACTGTTGACTTGTTGGGAAAAAGTAAAAGTGCAAAACTGTCTGCAATAGACAGAGTGCGGTGTGACCCCTACCAGGCTCATGTTGGGGTGTAGTCTTTACTGTGAGGAAAAAGGATCAAAACTATCTGAGCATGCCTTTGGAGTGACCAAGACTAGGCCGGGTCTTCATGGTGGAGTCTCCAGGACTGTATACCGGTGGCCTCATAGTAGATACTATTGGTAGGGAAAGGACAGTGGGTAGACAAAGTCCTTAGTCTAAAGTCACAACTACTGGTTACTTTTGCCTTTTTAAACTAACCACAGGACCAATGTCATTTCAGTACAATGAATATTTGGGTGCTACCAAGTATCAGAAGCCACACTGAGCCCTGAAGAGACACACAGACTCTACTCCATGCAGCAAGCAACATGCACAGGTTTCAGTGCAGGTTGTGTCTGTGTGGCTGTGTCTAAGGATTGCGGCTCAAACTGGATGTGCCGTGGCAAAAATAAAACGCCCACTTTTCAAAGTTTCTGAGCTCACATGCCAGACAATTCATCCATTTAAGGTACACGAAGCAAATGTTTTTAATATGTCTAGGCATAATGAAACCATCACAACAAACACCCCACAAAAACCCCATGCCATTAATAACCACCCACCATCTCCTGTCGCCCCTATGCAAGCCTCAGGCAGAGGCTGACTGTCTCCACAGCTTTCCCTTACCGGCTACCCAGCTCAGAACAGCCTGGAACTCATGATCCCCCTGCCTTGGCCTGTCAATTTCTGGGGTTCCATTTGTGCCCCTCCATTCCTGGATCCTCCCACCTTTAGGAACAAACCCAGGATTTATGCACGCTAGGCAACTGCTATCCTACTGAGCTGCATTCTCAGTCCTTCTGGCTCACATGGAACCACTGCCTGTGGTCTTACACAAACTTCAGCAAAATGTTTCATGATACAAGTTGTCCGTACCATGGGTCAGTCCTTAATGCCTGTTTATGGTGCTAACTCTATTGTGAAGATGTACCAATTTTATCTACCCATTTTAGTCGATGGATGTCGGGGGTTATCTCAACTTTTAGACTATTCATTATGAAGCATGTTGTGACATTCAGAGAAATTTTCAGCTAAGCGTGTTTTTATTTATCTTGAGTTACACACTTGGGAGTAGACTTAGGGTCCTGTTAACACACATTCTGGAGAAGTGCACTCTGTACCATTTTACACTCCCATCAGCAACCAGGAAGGTGCCAGTTTCCACTCATAGCACTCATTCTTGCCTCCTTTTTCTTCCTGCCCCCTCCCTCTCTTTCTTGAGACAGCCTTGGCTGTCCTGACCTTGCTCTGTAGACCAGGTTGACCTTGAACTCACAGAGATCTGCCTGCCTCTGCCTCTCAGTGCTGGGATTAAAGGCCTGTGCCATCACTGCCCGATTTTAAACTGTGTAGCCCAGGCTGGCCTTGAATTTGTGATCTTCCTGTCTCCTGCCTCCTTCAGCAAATCCTACTGGCATGTGCCCCCACAACCCATAACTGGCAGCCTCCTTTCAATCGCACTGTCTTAAGGTTGAAGTCAGTGCCTGGCTCAGCTGGTCCCTCATGGTGATGGCTGACCACCTGCTGAAACTTCACACTTCTTCCCCAAGGACATGCCCATTCTGAGACTTGGCCTGCTTTTAATTTGGATTATTTTTTGCTGGAATTTTAAAGACACTGGTCTGTTTTCAAAAACGTGATTTTTGAAACAGCGTCCAATTTCATTTGTCTTTTCACCTCTTGGGATGATACTATTATTTATAGTGCATTAAATTTCTTAATATGGTTCCTTTTTTTGTGACAAACTCTCATCACATATCTTGGCTGGCCTGGCACTCACTCTGCAGACCAGGCTGATCTCAAACTCTAAGGGACCCCCACCTGCTTCTGTCTCCTGAGTGCTGGGATTAAGGGTATAATATTTTTGTTTGTTTTTCTTCTTTGCTATTTCAGCTTTTGGTGTAATCTCAGAAACCATTTCCTAATCCCAAATTTAAGAGTTTTACAGTTTTACCTTGTACATTAATTCTTAGGTCAAAGATCCAGTTTGAATTAATTTTGTATACGGTGTGACTTAGGGACTCAATTTCATTCTTCTACAGGTGGATACAGGTTTAACAGAAATAACTAAAGCAGTGTTTCAGGAGGTGGCCCAAATGCCACTCTGGAAGGTTTTTCCTCAGCTGCAGAAAAGACACTACCCTGGCTGACATGAAAAACGAGCAGGGAACGCTGAGGGGCTGCCGACAGGCATGTTTCCTCTTCACACTTCAGACAAACGCAACACAGCTGAGCACAGCAGGAACAAAGACCCAGACTCCTCTACAGTTCAGGCCAACTCACCACAAAATGGCTTCTGTCCATCCTCAGACACTGACTGAGCACCTGGTGTGCTGGCAGACACACAAGGGTCCAGCATTTGCAGAGTGGGCACGAGACCTGGGTTCAGATCCCATAGTGCGCGCGCACACACACACACACACACACACACACACACGACAAAAAGGCTGTTTTTTTTTTTTTTTAAATCTCATCCTAGTTGTTGGAATGAAGGCTAAAGATAAAAAATTAAGACCCACGCCCAGGTCTGATCAGAAAGTGGGGAGATGCTGGCACAGGTGAGAGACCTGTACCCAGGCTGGGGGTGCTGGGCAACCAGAGTAAGAGAATTCAGGGAAGAGGAAAGGCAGGGTGAGTCACCAGCCAGATGCAGAAGAAGCCAGATCAGAATGCCTCACTGATAAAAGGTACCAACGTGACTAACATAGACAAGAATTATGGGTTAATTTAAGTTGTAAGAGCTAGTTAATAATAAGCCTGAGCTAATAGGTCAAACAGTTTATAACTGTTTTATTATTACTGAATTGGCTGTGGGACCAGGCAGGCCAGAAACTCCATTTATGAAACTAGTCATTTTAATATTTTAAACCTACATAAGAAAGTTCAAGGTGATCCCACCATTCATGAGAACTCTTCTGTCACTTCTCAGAACAACTTAAGGCCAGGTGGCTCTTTCTACCTACTCCTTCCTTACCTGCCATTTACATGAATGTTGCCAGCAAAGTAGTCATCAGTTTTACTTAAAACGTACAAGCTTATTACTATTCCTGCCAATACTGGCAGAACTTGCCCTTGCCAGTAACTACTGGCAGAAACCTGTGCAACCACAGACAGGTCGTCCCCTGCCCCCACCCCCCACTTCCTGAAAAACATTAAATTTCACAGCTTTCAACTTGGAAGACTATAAAATAGAGCAATATAAATGCTGGAACAATCTGAAATCTTGGGAGATTTGGGTATTTGCCCAGAGGATAGAATCTGAGCAACTCAAGAACACTGGGTTCTCAAAATGAGCTCTGAAGAGCCAGGAGGAAGTGGAGCCTTTCACCACACTGCCTGAGGGGATCCATGGTGAGGTTTTCATGGACAGCTGGATCCTTTACTTCCAAAAGAAAAGCCAGCTGCAGGTTCAAGGCAGTTTGAATATTCACTCAAGAAAATGGCTGTTCAGGGCTGATGGTACCCACCTGTAATCCTAGGAGGTAGAGGCAGGTGGTGCAAAAGTTAAAGGTCATCCTCAGCTGCAAGGCAAGTTCAAGGCCAGCTGGTGTTACAGGAGACCTTGTCTCAAAACTATATATATATATATATATATATTTGCAGGGCAGTGGAGCTTTTAATCCCAGCACTCGGGAGGCAGAAGCAGGCAGATCTCTGTGAGTTCGAGGCCAGTCTGGTCTACAAGAGCTAGTTCCAGGACAGGCACCAAAGCTACAGAGAAACTTTGTCTTGAAAATAAAAATACCCCCCCCCCAAAAAAAAACAAAATCCCTATATACATACATACATACACACACACACACACACACACACACACACATATTTTAAAAAGTCAGAACCGGGGTTTAGTTCAGTGTTAGAGTATGTTGTTCAGCATGCAGGAGGCCCTAAGCTCTATTCCCAGGGGCAAAAAAAAAAAAAAGCCCATAGATAGATGAAAATTTTTATATAATTTGATAAATTCAATCAAGTTTCAACATTTATATATAACTACTCCTAGAATCCACCCAGCATGATGGTGATACTGATTTTATGGGAACAAATGAGTGATTGCAATGTTGTGGGCCAAAGACAGGAGTCCTGCATCAGACACAGTCAGCCAGGCACAGAGGACTTTTTGGCCCTTTTTCTTCCCAGCAGTTTGGACAAGGAAACTGTGCTAACCAGAGGCTCTCCCACTCAGCGCTCCAGGCCCCTGCATGTGGTGTACGACCAGACCACTCTGCCTCTGCACGCTCTTGGGGTGTGTGTGGGTGGGGGTAGGGGGGTGGGATACTGCCAGGTAAAGTGAGAGGCAGCCAAGGCAGAACCGAGCCCATTTCCTTTCTCTCCAGCTGCAATTACAGTTGTGCTGTGATGGACGAGGCTTCAGAAGAGGACTGGAGACGAGGCCTCCGGAGCCCCTCTAGGCATTACATTTCCAGGAAACCTTATCTGCACGGGGCTTCAGAGAATGAGCACACCACTGCTGTGCAGGCAGGGATCCTTAAACACCAGGAAACAGGGTATTTATTTAAGAGAGTCATTTTCAAGTTTTTTTTTTTTTGTGGTTCTGGGGATTGAACCCAGGCCTTGCGGTGTGAATCAAGCACTCTGCCTCCAGCTATACTCTTGGCCCTCAAGAAAATAATAAACAAATAATTACATTTTCAATTTATGTAGTGTGTGTGTGTGTGTGTGTGTGTGTGTGTGTGTGTAGAAAGAGAGAGAGACAAGGAAACAACTCACCAGAATTGGTTCTCTCTTCCCACCATGTAGGTTTTATATCATCAAGCTCCGTGGCAGACGCCCTTACCCACTGAGTCATCCACTGGCCACAAAGCCCTTTTTGAAAGCATCAGTTTGTCAATAAGATCTCTGTATGCACGCAGTGCTGGGATGGAACCCGAGCGGAGCACATGCTGGGGCCTCTCTATTGTTCCTATAAAGGAAAGCTTGCACGGAAGCTTGCTGTGCTCAATAGCTAGGGTGAGGCTCAGGGGCTCTGCTCTCTCTGCTACCCTCTTGCCTTCTTGGTGGGGTGGGGCAGGGAAGCTTTGCCAAGACTGAGAGACATAGCTGGTTGAAAAAAAACCTAAGTGAGCATTTAGACAAATAACATAAATAAATCAATGAGCAGAAAGAAAAGCCCTTAGTTTACGTCCAGGAAGAAGAGGACTCGAGGACCTGCCACACTGTCCCTGGCACAGTGAAGAACAGTGTGAAGGGTGTGTGAAGTCGGGGATGGCGTGAGAAGCAGCAGGTTCTGTGCCCACGCTTCATGCATACAAACCACGCACAAGGCAGAGAGCATGGCCGGCATGAAGACAATCTCCTACTCTTGGGAAACAAACTGGGATGTGCGGCCTCAAGGGGACATGGTAGTGGGACATAGTTCCAAATAGTGGGCGGGGCGGGGCAGTATGGTGAACACCAGAGACAGAGGTTCTCAAACTGGGACCCCTGGAGGGGCACCAGTCATCCACAAATTGGCTGGAAATACATGTGCTTGGGCCATACCCCAAATATATTAACAGCTGTCTGGGGATAGAGCTGGTACCGTAAACTCTCCAGAAGTCTCCCTGGGGAAGGTCTGGACACACACTGCACAAACCTGAGTAGGAGAGCCCAGCAATCTCTATGAAGAGGTCTTGCTCGGAGAAGCTTTCCGGGAGCATGAGGCAGGCAGTGGTCACCGCGCTCTTCAGGTTCTTATCCAGGGCCGATCTAAGAGCCGCATTCTCATTCATAGATACAATCTTCACCTGGAAGACGCAGACCATTGAGAGGCAGCACTGCAGAGGCGGGTGTTGCTCAAACGCTGACTGCCCCCTCTGTGGACCACTGAAGAGCTAAGAACGCAAGCCTAGAGACACGAAGCCATCATGACTCTAACAAGAAATTACTGAACCTCCTGTCAAATGACAAAGTCAGAGAAATTGTGACAAAGAAAAGATCATGATTTCAAGAAAAATAAAAGTTAATATTCTTATTAAAATTAGTTTTTATGTTCATGAGTGTTTTGCCTGCATGTAAGTATGTGCAACATGTGCATGTAGAGGTCAGAACAGGGCATCACGTGCCCTGGAACTGGAGTTACAGGTGGTTGTGAGCACTTGCTGCTCTTCCAGAGGACCAGGATTCAGTTCCCAGCACCCACATCAGGTGGCTCACAGTTGCCTGTAGCTCCAGCTCCAGGGAATCTGACTCCCTCTTCTGGACTCATGCCAGACCCAAATCTACCCAGAATTGTCACAAAGACTGAGTATCATACAAGCCCACAGTACCCTGTACGACAATCACCTGGCTCAATTGAAGGGCCTTTTCCTTCCAATGCAGCAGGAGCTGCTCCCTGACTCCCAAGTGCTCAGTTTAAAGTCTGCACTATGGTTAGCAGGACTTCCCAGTGCCAGCTCTGTGGCTTCCAGCTCCATGGCAACAGGCAAAATCCTCAGCAATAAAATGGTCTCAACAACCAATCCCACAAGTTTGCTGAAAAAAGGGAAAGAGACACTGCACACAGCCCCAGGCGGATGGAGCCTCTTTGGATTTCTTATGCACAGAATAACTTTCTCTTATTTTATCTTTTTGGGGGTTTGTTCTTTTGTTTTGGCTTTTTTTGGGGGGAGCTGGCATTAACTACAGTTTATCATCATGTTTTACTTAGACAGGGTGACGAGAACCCTGAAAATAAGCCAAACCACGCCCATTCCTTCCTTCTGTTTTCTTTTTTAAAGACGGGGTCTCACCACGTAACCTTGGCTGGCCTCAAATTTGGAGATCCTCCTGCCCCTGCCTCTTGAGTGCTGGATTAAAGGGATGTACCACTGTGCTCGGTTCTGATTTTAGATATAGTTTTGTTGTGTAGCTCAGACTAATCTTGAACTTGTGGTAATACTCCACTCTCTGTCTTGTACGTGGTGAGATTACCCAAGGTTGGAGTATTTCTAACATTCAAGCCTCGTATACGGCAGGTGAGGCAAATCCTCTTGATCCAACATCACCCCTTCTACCCTCATGATGAGAACATGACGGGCCCGTAATTAAGCCTTTCAGTTCCAGGTGAGTTTAGAATTGCTGCATTCACTGAGTAAAAGTGTCTAGGACAGCCAAAGGCTGGCGAAGAAGCAGCAGCAGAAACAGAGTGAAGCCTACGCTAGACAACCACGTTCTAAGTGTTCGGAGTTTCCCTCATGGATTCAGGGAGGCACTTCTCGTCTCGACAGATGGTTAAAACAAAATGAACAAACAAACAAAAACCCCATTTTTTTCCAGTGCTAACGATGGATCAAGCCCAGGGTCTTCCACATGAAAGGCACCTTACCTTCAGCTAGGCTTCCCTGGCCCAATTTTAAGCTTCTAAAATAACTTCCATGCTCATCCCCTAACCTTCCTTTAAACATTTTCATTTAGAGAGTGTGTGCACGTGTGCCTCTCAGAGGACAACCATCATACAGGTTCCAGGAATCACATTCGTTCTTCACCCACTGCTACCTCATTGGCCTCTTATAACCTTTCATTCCCCGTGAAATCATGGATGCAGAAGGCAACCTCCTCACCTCACTGGTGGGGAAACTCCTGATTTGTCCCGAGGCCTTTTGACAACCGCATTCCTATTCTCACCCTTATCTACCAGGTCCTTAACAGTGCCACAACCCCCTTTTGTGTGTTTCTGTGGCTTTCACAGAAACCCAGTGAAACCAGGAGCTATTTGGGGATGTGAATAGCTAAAAGATGCAAAGAAACGCACAAGCTTGGATGTCTTTTCCTGGTTAAGAAATGCCACTTGTTTTCTAAGAAGCCCTCTACTAGCCTGTCAGAGAGCAGTCTGTTTGCTATTTAAGGTTGAGAGAGGGAAAATAAAAGCACCCTTACTCAAGGGGAAAATGTGTGGATCTGATTCTCCAACGAAAGGTGAACTAGGACCTCGTCTCCACAGCTCTGTTATTTGTTGTTCAGAGTGAAAAGCCAGTGAAAGCTTGGGGCCTTGCCAGAGAGGCCTGGGAAAAGAAAAAAGTCCTCAGATTTGTGAATAGCTGTTTGTACCTACTGGGAATGCTCCGACCTGGACCGCACAGACGGCATTAGCAATCTGAACTGCAGGGAGGACGGGCAATGCTTGAAGGGTCTTTTAAAGGGGAGATTTGTGAGTGCTTCCTAAGCCAGGAAAAAGACTCACACGAGGGGCTCCCGTATAACACAGCGATAGGCGGGGACAGCTTGCAGCCTCCAAAAACCCAGACCCGTGTAGTCCTATGACTTTAGGCTCCCACCAGAACCTCCATCCAAACCTCAGGGGAGGTGGCTGCTCTAAGTGGTCACTGCTCGGAGCCATGAGACTGGCTGGAGCTTGGTCTACCTGCTGGGACTGGGGGCTCTTAGGACAACTGATATGGGGGTCTTATTTTTTAATCCTCAGCATGCACAGAGGAGAAACTTGGCTGCCTCTGAGTCACTAAATGAGTTCAATCTTTGCATTTCAAAGGTGAGCTAGGCCAGCTCACAGTAGTGCAGAGCCAGGTCTCTCCTATACCACTGGGATTCAGAATGTAAATCAATAAAACTACAATATGGAGAAAATCACCTTAGTGTGAACATACTGAAAACCACTCGATTTTATGCTTTATACAGATGGACCATATGCATATGAATTCTTTCTCAAGAAAGCTGTTATTTTTAGCTATTTTTTTAAAATTTTTAAAAATTTTTTTGAGTATCTCACAGAAGGCTGGCCTGGAATCAGAGATCCACCTGTTTCTGCCTCCTGAAAGCTGGGATTAAAAGCTTGTATCATCATGCCTAGCTCCACTAAATACTTCAAATTCCATGATTTTTATATTTTTGGTTGTGAGCCTAGCCTTTAACGGCTGAGCCATCTCTCCAGCCCTCAAATTCCACGATTTTTTACTGAAAAAACATCTGTTGTAGGACTTGGGATACAGCTCTCTGCTGGCCTTCTGGGTTCCTTGCCCTGAACTGTGCATGGGTAGACAGGGACGCACACATCTACACCAACGCATACACGACAGCAAGTGACTCAGAACTTAAAGTTGTTCAGGAAATAAAAACAGGTAGCTTTTAAACCATACGGCAAGCTGACAGAAAGTATGAAATACATTTTTTATTTAATTTGTTTTTCTATTTTTGAGATAAGGTCTTATGTGCTTCTGGCTGTCCTGGAACATATGGCTATCCACCTGCCCCACCTCCTGAGAGCAGGGCTAAAAGCATGTACAACCTTGCTCAATGAACGTGTAATAGAAGTATAATTTACAGTCAACCCTTTCTAGAAAAGTCCTTCTTTTCAAATCCTTTATCTTCCTTTTGAACATTTAGCTTGCTGGTGGGTGAGAAATCCCTTTTCAATTTGCAAGACACAGATACTATGTAAGCTTTAGAAGGTATAATTTGATGCAATGCCTTTTAAAACATAAAAGACGAGGAGCTCACACATTTCAGGATTCTTTCTTGAGACATTAGCTCATTTTCTTGTACAAGACGCCACCAACCCATCAGCTTTGCTCAAGCATCACAAGTATTTACTGCCACCTACAGGTCAAAAGTTTATCTGCTGCTCCTAATGGGGAGAGGCTGGCAGATTTACTCCTACAGAAGTGGGTGCCAAGGTGGGGGTGGGGTGGGTGTTAATGGTGCTCACTTATTGTCTTCAATGATTTATTCGAAAGATTTAATTTTAATGTGTATGAGTAAATTTTGTGTCCATTTATGTACATGAACCACGTGCGCAGTGCCCAAAGAGGCCAGAAGAGGGACGGGGTTTCTTTGTGTAGTCCTGGTTTCCTTGAACTCACTCTGTAGACCAGGCTGGCCTCAAACTCAGAGATCTACCTGTCTCAGACTCCCAAGTGCTGGATTAAAGGCGTGCACCATCGCCTCACTAGCATTTTTGATTTATAAAGGCTAGTTTAAAAAACTTTCTTTAAGCCGGGCGGTGGTGGCGCACGCCTTTAATCCCAGCACTCGGGAGGCAGAGGCAGGCGGATCTCTATGAGTTCGAGACCAGCCTGGTCTAGAAGAGCTAGTTCCAGGACAGGCTCCAAAACCACAGAGAAACCCTGTCTCGAAAAACAAAAACAAAAAAAAAAAACTTTCTTTAAAGGGCTGAAGAGCTGGGTGGTGGTGGCACATGCCTTTAATCCCAGCACTCGGGAGGCAAAGGCAGGCGGATCTCTGTGAGTTCGAGGCCAGCCTGGTCTAGAAGAGCTAGTTCCAGGACAGGAAACAAAAAGCTACGGAGAAACCCTGTCTCGAAAATAAAAAAAAAAAAAAAAAGGGCTGAAGAGTCAGTTAAGCAGTTGAGGGCACTGGCTGCTCTTCCAGAGTGCCCAGGTTTGATTCCTAGCACCCACATGGCAGCTCACAACTGTCTATAACTCCAGTTTGAGGGGATCAGATGCCCTCTCCTGGACTCTATAGGCACTGTATGCACACGGTACACAGACATACATGAGGGCAAAACACCCATTTATATAAAAGATAAATCTTGAAAAAAAGCTTTAAAGCAAAAAAGCAAAAGTATAGTACTTTTGATTCAATCTCTTTAAATTTGAAAATTACAGACAGCCAAGAACACTGAGAAGGAAACAGCATTTTCTGAGTGTCTACTAAATCAAACACTCTCGAATACCTGCCCACAGACGGACTATCCTGAGGTGAGGTAGACCCAGCCATCAGTGCGGGGCATGCAGTTAGATGAGAAGCAGACACCGGAGACCAGGTGCGCTGTATTCTAAAATGCTGTGTTCTTTTGAGTAGGCAACCTTTCCAGTTTCCAGGCAGGGCAGGACTATCACCGCCATTCTGCAGATGGGCTAACTGGGATTTAGAGACAAAACCCAATTGTGCAGAAAAGAGTAGGACCCAAGGCTTCTCCTTTTATAGCCACTGCTTTCCCACCAAGCTACAGACTTTGCAAAAACAAACAAAAATAAAACACCCCCAATAAAAAAATCTCCAAAACAAAACCCCAACACCTGCCACAGGCCTGGGAATGTCACCCCAGTGGCAGAGCACCTCTGATTACACTCTTGGGACTGGGCATGCTGGCACACACCTGTAGCCCCAGCTCCTCTGGGGAACACGACTCAGGACAGGAGGAAAATCTGGGACAGAAAATGTGTATTTACAAACTTTCAACTGCGGTAAGTTGCTTAGTGTCGGGTTTTACTGGTTATAGGACCTTGACAGGATTTGTTCACTGTGCTGGTCTGAAAGAAAATGTTATCCTGGATATTTACAAATGCTTCTCCAGGGATAAGGATGATGCTCAGCTGGAGGGTGCTTCAACCAGTGTGCACCAGGCCCTGGGCTCCAACCCCAAGACACCTGTTCTAACTGAAGTAGAGACAACAGCACACACGGGGATGGCATCACGTGCATATGTTTACCTGAGCACATACATGTAGTACGTATACACATGTGCAAATGGCACACAGATGTGTCATACTGCTTCAAACACACAATCCTGGTCACGTTAATGAGCTGCACTACCACATTTAAAGTTCGGGTTATGAGACGGGAGACAGCTGAGAGTTCACTTCACATCCATCACAAAGAGTGTTTGTGCTCTCTCTCCCCCTCTCCTCAAATGAAAAAATAAATAAAATAAAAAGAAAGACACCACCCTCAGCACCTCACTGTGTTCACCAACATGACTCTTTGGACCTTACTGTTTAGGATTTTGTTTTAGAAGATTCATTTATTTTATATGCCATGAGTGTTTTGGCTGCATATACATGTATGGCTTCGGGTTCCCTGCAACTGGAGTTACAGATGGCCGTGAGTCACAATGTGCGTGCTGGGAACTGAATTTGAATCCCGTAGAAGAGCAGTCGGTGCTCTTCGCCATTGAGTCATCTCTCCAGCTTCCTGTTTAAGGCAGTCCTACTATCTGAGCATGATCGATTAATTCAGTCTTTTCTGAGTAACTCAATCTCCAGTACCCCTCACCTTCCTGAAGCTGGGGAGCCCTCTCGCCCCGTAGCTGTTTCTCTGTTAATTAGCCCTGTCCTGAAGCTAAGCAGATGCTCATCCGGCGTCTCAGGGGCTGGGACTGTGGCTCAGTGGTGGCAGTGTTCCATCCATGAATTCCATGGGTTTTAGGACCTCTCTGCCAGGACCCAGGACAAAGCACACTGTATGCCTTACACATACATTACAAACACACAGATGCATACGTACATGTTATGCATAAAAAGCTCCTCTTATTGCACAACATCACAGAGTAATCTCTGTACACTGTGGGGTGATGACCTACACGGAGGGTAAGAGGACTACTGACATTTCCATTTCCTGGAATTTCCTATCTTTCAGCTCACAAAGATCAAATCGAGGCTGTGCTAGCTGTGGTGGTGTGAAGGGCACAGACTCACCGGCTTTTGGAGGCGCCCAGCGATATACAGGTTATTCCAGTTCAGGAGGTCATTGATTAGGGTGCCAGTGGAAATAACCCCGTATTTGATAAGCTGCAAGAGAAGACATGAGCATGACAAAGGGCAAAGCACCAGGCTGCTGCTTCCACAGGCAGAGGCGAGAGGGCTGAGGTCTTGTCGGGAACAGAATGCTGATCTAACTAACTTAAATACCTAGCCTTCAAAACCCCGCCCGCATCCTGCTGGGCGGTGGTGGCACACACCTTTAATCCCTGCACTTGGGAGGCAGAGGCAAATCCATCTCTAAACCTGGTCTACAGAGCAAGTTCTAGGAGTGACAGGACTACACGGAAAAACCCTGTTTCAAAAACAAATAAACAACCCCAAAACAAAGAAAACAAAATAAAAATACTAAAAAAGAAAACCCATTATCTCTATCAAAACTGCCCAGAGATTTAGCGTCAAGACTGACTTGGTTCCCAAGGTACAGGGAGTGAGGTGGCCAGTATTTGATGTGTGATTGTTAAAGGCAGAACGGCTCTCAGACAGCATCTGCTATCAGTCCTCAAGGCTAGATTCTTCTAATTTCAGAAACGATGATTTAGGTAACGTTCTTCATTTGAGAAATAAAAACTGAGTGTCAGGGGCCAGTAAAAGGGCTCAGTAGGTAAAGCTGCTTGCGGCCAATCCTGATGACTTGAGTTTGACCCTAGAACCCATAAGATGGAAAGAGAGAACTGAATCCTGCCAGTTGTGTCCTGACTGAAACAGACAAACACACACACACACACACACACACACACACACACTGCAAATCTTAAAAAGAAATGTGAGATCCAGCAACAGTAAATGACATGTCACAGTGGTGCTGCACCAGCAGATTGAGAGTTTGGTTCTGCAGCTGGGCACAGCAATGCATGTCTCCTAGGTCCTGCATTTGGGCATAGCAATGCATGCTGCCTAGGTCCTACAGCTGAGCATAGTAATGCATGCCTCCTAGGTCCTACATTTGAGCATAGTAATGCATGATGCCTCCTAGGTCCCACAGCTGGGTCCAGTAATGCATGCCTCCTAGATCCTACAGCTGGGCACAGTAATGTATGCCTCCTAGGTCCTGCAGCTGGCCCAGTAAAGCATGCCCACAGGCCTGCTGTCCCAGAACCCAGGGGAAAGCTGTATTGCTTGAGCTGCAGTGTAGTTTGGGGCCAGCCTGGATAGCAAAGAGTCTCAAATAACAGAAAACCCTAAGGGCTTAACACTTAGAATTGCTGCCTGGTCTTCCCACATTCTTTGCATCACAAAATATTAGAAATTCTTTAATTAAAAGTGCTTACTGGCCTTTTCCCTACGGTGGCGTTCAGTGCTGTTGCCGACTCTTTCGGAGAGATGGCTCAGCGGTTAAGAGCATTGCCTGCTCTTCCAAAGGTCCTGAGTTCAATTCCCAGCAACCACATGGTGGCTCACAACCATCTGTAATGAGGTCTGGTGCCCTCTTCTGGCCTGCAGGCATACACACAGACAGAATATTGTATACATAATAAATAAGTAAATAAATATTTAAAAAAAAATGGCGACAATTACAAATGAACATCCAAAGATGAAAATCCTCTTATCAGTGTTAAGCACGCGGAATTACAGAGGAGGCCATTTCCACAATAATTCGTATAAACCTCCGGTGTAGATTTCCAAGCTTACTTCCTCTTACATGTGTCAACATGTATTTAAGTAGTCTTCTCAGGCTGCAAATATTTAAAAAGTAGCTAACAAATTACAACTAAGGAGTACAGAACTACGGCACACAAGCGTGTGCAAACATTCGTTTACTGGCGCTTATGCTGTTGTTTGGAGATTACTAATCAAAGACAGGCTTGGCAGAGTACTAAGTATAAAGGAAGAACCAAACGATGCGCTGTACTGCTTCAGACAAGTGACAGCTCGGCCGCCCCAGGGCCACTGCCGTCCTGGGAGTCCAGGGACTTGCCACCAAGTAGCGGCAGGACCTTAGAAAGGCACTTTCCCTCTCCAAACTGAGGTTTCCTTGACTGCATAGAGCAGGCAGACCGGAAAACCCATGCATATCTGGGCATGGTACTACATGCTTTTATTCCCAGCACTCGGGAGGAAGAGAGAGGCAGATCTCTGAGTTCAAGTCCAGTCTGGTCTACAGTATGAGTTCCAGGACAGCCAGAGCTACACAGAGAAACCTTGTCTCAAAGAAAAAAGAAAAGAAAGAAAACAACAATAACAACATAATAAAAAGAAAAAAAGAAAAGGGATGGCCTCAAGATTATGAAGACATGACTGCGCAGTCAATCACTTCTCTGCCAAGTTCAGACAGGTCTTCAAACCCTTCTCATGTCGTTACGCTAACCTCCTGCCCTTTACAGCCTGGTCTTTGACCAATTATAGGATCATTACCTGGGGGCTTGTCAAATATGCAGAATCTCAGGTTCCATCCCAGACCAACTGAATCTGGACCTGCATTTTAACACGATCCCCAGGAGACTCACACACCTGTAAAGGTTAGACTGCCCTAAGCAATTGGCATTAGCATCAGCACAGGCAAACCCGACTGACTCCCCCTCTCTCTCTCCCATCTCCCCTGCAGCCCTCTGGGAAACTAGAATGCTTCACTGAGTTAGACCCCTCTCCATGCTGGGGAACAGACCCAGGACCCAGGAAAGTGTTCAGCCACTAAGCTGTACGGCCAGGGCCTTGACTGCATAGAGCAGTTAGACTGGAAGTGTTATATGTATGTAGGGTTCCTGACATAAGACAATCTGGGAGGTGGGGGCGATCTAAACATCTTACTTATCCTCTAACATGCAACTCTCAAATCCTACCCACCTGGTGACACCAAGAACTTCCCTTCAGTCACCTGATGCCACATGCTCCCAGCACTGGAGAGCTTCTTCACTTCCTGGCAGTCCCCACTCCTCCTAGATGACATCACTCTATCCTGCTCCACAGTGGCCCTGCTGCTTCTCCATACCTCCCAGACAGTGGTCCTCAAAATGTGAATCCCCACCCAGGACCCACTACTCAGTGCGACCAACAGATTAAAACTTGGGAACTACTTGGCCAAGGTTCAAAAGATAAGTTAAGTCCAGTCACTGACAGCCGTTTCTTATACCCCAGCCACAGCCTGACAGACCAAGACTCTAGCTCTGTCTGTTCCTGGGTTTAAGAAAGCTGGACGAGGTGTGACGGTTTCCTCAGAATGCGGACACACGATTTCACACCAGGATTCTCCTGCCAAATTACAACTGCCCAGTTAGGGCCACGGCCTCAAGGCACTTACCTTCCCGTCACACATGATCAGTGGGTTGAAGTAGACGCCAGCACCATAGTTATTCTGGACAGAAGAGATGATCCTGGGCCCCAAGAGTTTGAGGAAGGAGTAGTGGCTCCAATTCTTCTTCAGGTTCTTGGCGTGCCAGGCGACAGGGTCATCTACAGTGAACACCAAGTCTAGCATGGGATTCTGGAAGGCGAAGGGACAAGAAAGGGTTCAGCACTAACATGGAAAGAAAACACTAGAGAAATAATAAAAAAATCTTAAAGTGCTACAAAAATACATGTCATGGTCAGAAGACCCAGGGCTATCATCAGAAACCCGAGCAGGTCCCACAGAGCAATGCTAACCTGGCTTTCAGCCATGCGAGTGATGAGGTCACACACTCACTCACTGTGGGTTGACATACGATGGATCAGTTTACTTCTACAATATCTCACAAGGCAGGTTTGCTATTCCAACTATATAGGAAAGGAGACGGGCCAGGGAAAGCACTTTGCCTAAGGGTGTAGAACCCAAGTGTGGCAGAACCAAGGAGAGATGGTTTCTCTTGCAGAGGACCTGAGTTTTATTCCCAGCATCCACATGGTGGCTCACAACCATCTGTGACTCTAGTTCCAGAGGACTGATGCCCTCTTCTGACTTCTGTGGGCACAAGGCATGCATGTGGTCCACATACAATCACATGGGTTAAAGCACGTATACACATAAATAAACCTTACCAAGCTCTGGAGCTCTCAAGAGCCTAGCACTGAAGATAGACAAATTATGCCTAAATTGACTTTATATAGAAACATCTAATATCGCAACTGGAACAAAGAACAGGGAGAAAGGACTTTTCTTGGACATGACACATGAGTTCTGAAGAATGTAAGAGGCGCACAGGCTGGAGAAGTAACCCAGGAAGCATGGAAACGGCAGGCGGGTTAGAAGAAACTGCTCCCCAAGGCTGCTCAGCCAGGTGTGCTCCAGGACTTGCAGTCTGAAGCTAGGGTAAGAAAACATACTCTTGTGGTACTGAATGAGACCAGGTTTTTCCCACACTAAAGAATCTTCCAGAGGGAGGAGAGATCACGAGGAGGAAAATCTGAGAGAGCAACTGGAAGATTCCACCCAAGAAACAAAATGGCGTTATTAAGTAAGGCACTGATAGAGTGGGAGAATACCAGACTTCTTAGCACAAACGTAGAGAATGGAAATTGAGGAGAAAGAAGCACACTTTCTATGAGAGAATCCTAGGTCAGCTCAAAGGAAAACCATGGAGTGAGTACAGGATGGCTATCAGGAGGATGAGGAATGCTATGGGTTTCCCACGGTAACCTCAAACCACTGGTGATATTAAGATTTGGAGGACTCAGGACCACGAGGGGTGCACCCACACACTAAGACAATGGGGATGTTCTATTGGGAACTCACCAAGGCCAGCTGGCCTAGGTCTGAAAAAGCATGGGATAAATCCGGACTAGCTGAACATAGCGGACAATGAGGAATACTGAGAATTCAAGAACAATTGCAGTGGGTTTTTGATCCTACTGCACGTACTGGCTTGGTGGGAGCCTAGGCAGTTTGGATGCTCACCTTACGAGACCTGGATAGAGGTGGGCAGTCCTTGGGCTTCCCACAGGTCAGGGAACCCTGATTGCTCTTCGAGCAGATGAGGGAGGGGGACTTGATCGGGGGAGGGGGAGGGAAATGGGAAGCGGTTGCGGGGACGAGGCAGAAATCCTTAATAAATAAATAAATTTAAATATAAAAAAAAAGAAAAAAAAAGAATTTGAAATTATTTTTTAAAATATTAAAGACACAATTGGAAATAAATAAATATTTACTTTTATATCACTGAGAGAACCATATTTTATATGTTACTAAATAAACTTTAGATTCTTTTACTAAAAAAAAAAAAAAAAGATTTGGAGGTCATGGATATTGTGTGTGTATGTGTGTATAGATGCACAAGTCCGTGTGTTTGCAGGCCAGAGGATGCTGGGTTTGGATAGGGCACTAGTGAGTGTGTGTGTGTACACAGATGTACAAGTTCACGTGTTTGCAGGCAGGAGGATGCTGGGTTTGGATAGGGCACTAGTAAGTGTGAGCGTGTATACAGATGCACAAGTTCACGTGTTTGCAGGACAGAGGATATTGGGTTTGGATAGGGCATTAGTGAGTGTGTGTGTGTTTGCAGGCAGGAGGATGCTGGGTTTGGATAGGGCACTAGTGTGTGTATGTGTGCGTCTGTGTGTACAGATGCATGAGTCCGTGTGTTTGCAGGCAGGAGGATGCTGAGTTTTGCTCTCAGGCGCCAACCACTTTTTCTGAGACCATTTCTCACTGGCCTGGAGCTCACCAGTCTAGGCTGGGAGCCAGTGGGCCCCAGCGATCTGTGTCTGCCTCCCTAAGACTAGGATTGCAAGTGTGCACCACACTGCCTGGCTGATGGAGAATTGTAAAAAAGTAATTATGATAATACATATGCAGCCAAGTGCGAGAAAACAGGTGGGAGACAGGAGAAATGCAGGCAATACCAGGAGACAGATCTGGCCAGGTGCTAGACCCGGGGTGCCCAACTGTAATCTGTGCACGGATTTCTGCAGGCCACATTAAGACTTAGGCTGCTCTTCTCCATCAACTCTGGAAAGCAACAAGGCTCAGTCCTAATTACAGTCTTGTTAGTGTGCTGAGCTGAAAAAATGCACCGTCACCTGCTCCGGTCCTACACCCAGTCCATCATCTTTCTTGAAGCCCAGGAATCATTTCATATTTTCTTATCTTCAGTTGTGGCTTTCAAACTTGGCCGTGAGATGTTTTACACACTGATCAAGTCCAAGCCTCATCCTAGGCCAACGAAATCAACCTGGAGACAAAACCATTTTGTATTTCTAAAAAAGCGCTGGGAAACTCCAATGACAAAGGCTGAAGACACTTATGTTGAATCGGCTTCTTTTCTCCACCACCTCTTCCTAACAGCTCCCGGTTTGGACGGAAGTAGACAGACTACTTATCCTTCACTGATCCTATCAGTTCAGGCCAGTGGGACGGCTCAGCAGGTAGTGGCCCTTGCTGCCAAACCGAATAAACTGAGCTCAATCTCCCCAGGACCCACGTGGTGCAAGGAAAGAGCCAACTTCCTCAAGCTGTCCTCTGACCTTCAAGTGTACGCTGGTTACGCTTGTGTGCTTGCCACATAACCAGCAAGTAAGTAAATGTAAAGGCTAACAAATATATTTACTGGGCGTGGCACCACGAGCCTTTAATGCCAGCACTGTGAGTTCGAGGCCAGCCTGGAATACATGGTGAGTTCCAGCCAGCTCCGACCTGGAAAACCCTCATGCCGAGGTCACTTTGATAGGATGAACATTTTACTAGTTGGTGCTTGGCGTGTCTGGGGTCCGCGGGGACGGAAGGGCACACCCGGGAACCGGCGAAGGTGAGCAGATGCCAGGCCTGAGGCTGGTTGGAAAGGCGCAGGTCTGGGGACTCACCTCCTGGTGTGCATTGGGTCCCGCCTGGCGGTACACCGCGGAGCCGTAGGCGAAGGCCAGGCTCAGGTCCTCGGGGAAGTGAGCCAGGATCCTGCGCAGGCCCACGCCCGAGCTCTGCAGCGCCTGCACCGCCATGGGCGGGCGGGCCGGCTAGCTGGCACGCCGGTAGGGTAGAGCGTGCAGCGACTACACCGAGCTCGCAACTCCGGGTCGTGAGGACCGCGCTTCCGCCTGAGCCACGCCCCTCCACGCACGCACGCTTCAGAGCCGGCGATTGGCGGCCTTAGGAGAGGTCGGGGCTCCGTCGCTCCCCCTGGCGGTCGGAGGAGCACGCTACAGTCCCAGCCTGGGACTGCAAGCCAACCTGCTATAACGCCTTGCAAATCCTTTGTAGATTCAAACTAGGAACGATTTATTTATTTATTTATTTATTTATATGTATACAGTCTTCTGCCTGAACGCCAGAAGAGGGCACCAAATCTCACTATAGATGGCTGTGAATCACGGCCTAGCTGCTGGAAATTGAAGTCAGGATTTTGGAGCCGCCAGTGCTCTTAACCTGAGTCATCTCTCCAGCTTCCCCCCACACCCCCTCCACCTTTTTTTTTTTTTTTTTTGTATTTTTCACGAATGATTTTTAAATCATGAGTATATTACATAAGTGGTTTTGTTGTTGTTGTTGTTTTGTTTTGTTTTTTCTTTTTGAGACGGTCAAACTGTGCAACTGGCCTGGAATTTGCCATGTAGCCCAGGCTGGCCTCTAACTCACAGCCATTCACCCGCCTCTGTCTCCCAAGAGTTGGGATTTTTTTTTTCTTTTTTTTGTGTTTTTTGAGACAGGGTTTCTCTGTGGCTTTGGAGCCTGTCCTGGAACTAGCTCTGTAGACCAGGCCTGCCTTTGCCTCCCGAGTGCTGGGATTAAAGGCGTGCGCCACCACCGCCCGGCCCCAAGAGTTGGGATAAAGACATGGGCTACCACATTCACAATATTGTGCAGCTATCATCTCTAACTCTAAGTTGTAGGAGATTTTTAAGATTTAGAAAAAAAAAATTAAAACACGCCCACTCCACTACCAGGATATTGTGATAGTTAGAAACTGGCCATGGTTTCTTCACATGAAAAGACCTTTCAAGTCTGATAACAGATAAAATGCTTCACAAAAGGAAACACATTGGGCAAGCATTCCCTCCTCTTTACGTTCAATTTTAGGATCAGAGAATAGTCCGTGCACCTTTGGGGTTGGTCTCACAAAGGGCTCTTTAATTTACATGTCCTTTCTGCAGAAAATGGGATTTCTTTACACCATGAGAGAAATTTGCTCAAGACGGCAGGAGCCTTCAGGACACGGCTGAGCTCGCAGACCATTTGAAAACTGTGCTTTCTTCTTTACCTTGCCTCTCAAAGATCAGCTCGACCTCCTGCATTCCAAGCTACATGTGGAGCCGAGGCTGGAGGGTGGTTGGTGAGTCTCAGCAAGCTTTGACTGCATAGTGAGTGTTAGGTTGAACTGAGAAATTCTGAAAGATCTTGCTGTAGAAAGAAAATGGCAACGAACTAGTAGGGTTGGGTGGGGAGACTCAGCGCTAGGGAGACTGTCTAGCATGTTCAAAGCCCTGAGCTGCCTCCCAATCACAGTAAATGACACCATACCAACCAATGGGGCTGGGAGTGTGGCTCAGCGGTCAAGTTCCCAGCACCCACATGGTGGCTTACAACCATCTGTAACTCCAGCTCCAGGAGCTCTCATATCTGATGTCTCCTTCTGAGCTCTGAGGGCACCAGGCATGCACATTACATACATACATACATGTATGTGATCATTCATACACATAAAATAAACATTTAAAACAACAACAACCCCGACTAAGGGGCTGTGGAGAGAATCCAGGTAGAAGAGCGCTTACTTGTGCAAATGTGAAGACCTAAGTTTAGATCACCTGAACCATGGAAAAACAGATGCGGTGGCCCGAGTCTGTAACCTCCGAACTCCTGTGGTGAGATGGGGGTGGGGGCAGGAATAGGAGAATAGCTTGAGCATCATCTCCATTTTACAGGTGAAGCTCAGGAGAGAGCAACCTGTTCGAATTCATGTAAGCATGTGGTTTCCGGCCTGGCCACACATCAAGGTCTCCTCATTCTAGTCCATCCTTGAAGGGTTATGAGCAGGGACCCAGTGGAGTCAAACAGCCTGTGAAGAGAACAGGCGTCGTAGGAAATTAAAGACCAAGCTCTTGCCACAGGGTCACCATGATGTAAATAAAAAATTCCCAGGCCCAGCAGGGCTGGGGATAGAGGCAGAAATAGCTCAGACTCATTCAACTGGAAGAATGGTTACTTGGGTTCACGCTCTCCACACTGCAGTGAGATTAGCACCGAGATTTTCCCCAAGTGGAGCTGCTGTGCAAAAACCCAAAGTCTGGGGCAGACAGACAGTTAAGCAACAAACGTGCAGTAATGCAGCAGGCACCTAGCACTCTAAGGAAGAGCAGATCTTTCCAAGAAGGAGACATGAATAGGCTTTTGGGGAGCAGAGGGGCAGTAGAGGCAGTGCAGACCACAAAGCCAGGTCTTGGAATGGCCGATGACGTGTTTGGCACACAGGAATGGGAAGTGAGCTGGGTGGGAACCATGTGTGTAATTGCATCATGGTAATCGCAGCGTGGAGAGAGAGTTGGGAGAAAGGCCGAGTGCAGACTTGGGGTGTCAGGCTCCCTGTGTGCCAACAGCATTTTGATTCATGCTGAAGAACCCTCACCCTTGCCCGGATGGCTTGGATCTGAGATACACTCGCCGTGGAAGTACACAGAACCCTTCCACCTAGAAATGGAACGAAGAATGTTTCCAGCCGTTTCTCATCTTCTTTCTCCTCTTGAGGAAGTAATTCAACTCCCCCCTCCCCTTCCTTGGCAAGAGTTATGCGTGCTCATAAAAATGTAAACATTATGAACAATGTTTCTCATCCCCCCTGAGGTAACCACTGGTAATCGTCAGGATATATTCTCCCAGATAGGCTTATGAATATATTACCATTAAAGGCATTTTTAAATGGAATTGGATGATGGATATTATTTTTCAATTTGCATTTTTTCACCACCTCACATATCAAGGGCATCTTTGTCAGAGTATACAGATTTATTTCATTCCATTTACTAGCGGAGAATTAGTCTAAACTAGGGCTATACCATATTGATGGACATAGGTTACGTCTCGTCTTTCGTCCTTGCAGTCCTGGGAGTGTGGTGGCCCAGGGCCTTGCATGGACCAGCCAAGGCTGTAACACCGAGCCAAAACCCCTCCACTTCTAGCTTTCACACACGAAACTGGTACCACAGTGAACATCTTTTCAGCTATTCCTTTAATGATGTGTTTATATTTATGTGTATTGTGTGGGCACATACATGCTATAGCACACTTGTGGAGGTCAGAGGACAATTTGGAGGAGCTGCTGGTTCTCTCTTCTCCCAAGTGGCTTCCAGGACTCGGACTCAGGTCATCAAGCTTAGTGGCAAGTACTCCTGTCTGCTGAGCCACCTCTCCAGCCCTCTGGGTATTCCTTTTTGTACATGGCGAGTATTATATTGATATAAAATTGATTCCCAGGATGGCAGGATGACTCAGCAGGTAAAGGTGCTTGCTATGAAAGCCAAAATATCTGTGTCCAATTCCTGGAACCACAGAAGGATGGAGGGAGAGAACCCCCTCCCCAGAAGTCGCCCTCTGACCTTCCCACACAGGCTGTCACAGTGCACCCCCGTATGCCTAACACACACACACACACACACAAATAATAATAAATCATCTCTAAACATTTTGTTGCCTAGAAGTGGGATTGCTGGGTCTAAGTGTCGACACATTGCTAAATCACCCTGCAAAAAGACACATGAATTCACTCAGCCCCTGGTAAGACTCAGTCCCCGATAGAAAAAGAGTCTGTAATGTGTCACCATTTTTCTCCCTTACAGGCGCTTACAGCTAATTATCAGTAATTTTCATTTTCACAACACACTCCCTCCTGCTATCGCAAAACCACCCGCTGGAAAGTTCCATCCCACTCCTGCGTGTGTGTGTCTGCCTCTGCCCAGGCAGAAGCAGAAGCAGGGCAGCAGAGAACACATTTGTTTTCTTCAGCAGAAATCCCCCTGCTCCCGTCAGCTCATCCGCTCTCTTCTAAATTACCAAGGCTCACTGCGTTAGGAGCTATTAAAAAGCCCTCGTGTTCTAGCTAATAGCTCCAAGGTTCTGTTGGAAAGCTCATGCCGATGAGATAAAAATGTTTGAGAGCCATTTCCGAAGATAAACGCCACTTGATTTCGGCGAGTGCTGGGCCGCGCTATCCAGCTTATCTAGCAGGTGTCTCTGTGTTCCTTAACAAGGATGTTGCCAGGCTAGGATTTGCCTAGAAGAGTAACCCAGACTGTGTGTTAGTGCTCTGGATAATGCCTGTACCTTAGAAGCCGTAGTTTTCCTTTTCATCAGTGTTTTAAAAGAACAGGAAAAATAATTGTGGACAAAATTCTGATTATATTACTTCTTCACTTGTTCTGTGATGTTGGGGTTGTTACCCAGGGCCTCATACTCTGCTGTTGAGATGTACCCCCAAAACTTTGGCCTGGGCTGCTTTACAGTTGAACCACTTGATTAGCCATCTGATGACAAAAGCAGAGAGGGGTCTGTCCTTTTATTATTATTATTTTTTTTGGGTTATTAGAGACAGGGTTTCTCCGTAGCTTTTGGTTCCTGTCCTGGAACTAGCTCTTGTAGACCAGGCTGGCCTCGAACTCACAGAGATCCGCCTGCCTCTGCCTCCCGAGTGTCCTTTTATTTTTAAATAACAGTGTATACTCTAATTTTGTTTTTTATTTTTAAAAATCGTACGTGTGTGTTCGTGTATATGTATGTACATAAACATGTGTCCTTGGAGGCCAGAAGGTGCTTTGGAGCCCCAGGAGCTGGAGTCATAGGCAGCTGTGAGCTGTCTCATGTGGGTGATGGATTTTGAACCTATGTCCTCTGGAAGAGTAGCATGTGATCTTAAACACTGAGCCAGCTCTCCAGTCCTTAAAGTGTATACTTAAAAAAAAAACTATTTATTTTATTTGTGGTGTTTGCCTGCATGTATTTGTGCAACCCATGAGTGCTAGGGATGCAAGGAGGCCAGAAGAGGGCATCAGCTACCCCGGAACTGGGGTAACAGAGGCTGTGAGCTGCCAAGTGGGTGCTGGGAAACAAACCCAGGTCTTCTGCAAGAGAAGCAAGATGGCTCTTCAGGCCCTTGATCCCTGTCTCATCAAAGGGTCCCATGCTGTCATTTGTCCCATAGATGAGCCACAGCTAGGTCAGAACAACAGAGTAGTTTCCTGCCTTGGCTGGAAATCAAACCCAGAGCCGGAGCCGAAAGTGCTCAACCTCTGAAGTGTGGTCCCCACCTGAACTTCTCTGAACAAAGCTTTAGTTTCCAGCCAGCGGCGCTAAGCTACCAGACCCCAGGATTTAATAATAATAGCTGTGTGACCTTGAACAAGAAAATTAAGCCTCTCCATTTGTTTTTTATTTTTATTTTTTATTCTTCCCTTTTTTCAAGACAGGATTTCTCTATGTAACAACCCTGGCTGTACTGGAACACTCTATGTAGTCCAGGCTGGCCTTGAACTCACATAAATCTGCCTGTCTCTTATTCCCGAGTGCTGGGATTAAAGGTGTGTGCCACAATGCCCAACTTCTGTGTCTCCCCCCTCCCCCACACCTTTTAGCCCTGGCTTGCAAAATGGGGCTAGTAATAACACCTATCTCAGAGGACTGAGTAAATAAAATGCCACCTACAAAGGACGTAGCCTGGTGCCTGCCGTAGAATAAGGTCTCAACAAGAGCTCTCTGTCTTATTCGGTTCTCTCAGTGGTAGAGACCAAACCCAGGGCCTCAGCACCCCACCACCGAGTCACACCCTGATTCCTGAACTCTTAAGAGACAATGTATGAAAGGAATTTGATGTAATCATATCTAGTGCTCGTGGCACTTAGAATGTATACATGGAACTTCTCCAAACATTTTAATTGAGTTCTGTTTGTGGCGCTGTGGACCTAACCCAGGTCTTCATCTTTATGTTCTTCTATTACGCTGTATCCCAGGCCCTGAAGAATGGAATTTGCATCTCTCTACAACAGTAAACAGTAGATTTGCTAGACTTTTCTGTGAGACTCTCCTGAGGTTCTTTTGTTTCAGAAGGATATTTTTACATGAACAGTTTGAGAGAGTGGGGGTGCTGAGGAGAAGGGATTTGACATGTGCAGCCCAGATGGATGAACTGGGAGACTTCACCGGTGTGTTAATACTACTAAGCTGGGGTTTAGTAGTAGAGTGTTTAGTTGTGTGAGGACCTGGGTTTAATCCCTGAGCACTGAGCTAAAAGACAAGGGTGTACCAGGCTTTTTCTTTAGGGCCACCAACCAGATCCCAAATCAGAACATGGAGATTCATTATTAGTTTTGGATGCTCGGCCTAGCTTAGGCACTTATCTAGCTAGCTCTTTTAACTTAAATTAACCTGTGTGTCTTCATTTACCTTTTGCTTCAGGTTTTCGTTTTGTTGTTGTTATTTTGTTTTGTTTTCTTTCCATATATCTTACTTTCACTGCTTCTCTATGTCTGTGTGTCTGTCTGGCGACAGGCTGGCTTCTTGACCCGGGTGATTTATCCTTTGTTCTCTCTTCTTCTCTCATCCCTCTCTTCTTCAGCCTAGATTTGTCCTCCTACTTATTCTCTCTGCCTGCCAGCCCCGCCAATTCCTCTCCTACCTAGCTAATGGCCATTCAGCTTGATTATTTATTTATTTATTTATTTATTTATTATGTATATAATAGTCTGTCTGTGTGTATGCCTGAAGGCCAGAAGAGGGCACCAGACCTCATTACAGATGGTTGTGAGCCACCATGTGGTTGCCGGGAATTGAACTCAGGACCTTTGGAAGAGCAGGCAATGCTCTTAACCTCTGAGCCATCTCTCCAGCCCTGGCCATTCAGCTTTTAATAAAAGACCAATCAGATGCTTTAGGCAGCCAGGATGAAACAAATGCAACACATCTTTACAGAATTAAACACACATCCTTCCATTACTAAACAAATGTAGCATAAACAAAGGTAACACATCTTTACCTGGTTAAACAAATATTCCACAACAAAACAAAAAAGGTAACCCTTGCTTGTTGCCCTCCTTCTCCCCCTGGCCTCCCACAGCCTAAAAGCTTTCTTTTGTAAACCTCTGCAGGAAGTTCAGCCACTTGTCCCTCTGTGAGACATTTACCAGATATGTGTGGCTCTCATATTTAAACGTGGAATAAAATCTATGCATTCTTTTTGCTGGGTTTTTTTTTTGAATGTCAGTTAATTTTATGGACTGAACTGAAGTCATTAAAACTTTGGAGGAAAAAGGGTAACATTAAAAACTTCTCTCTGTTTTTTTTTTTTTTTTTCTTTTTTTTTTTTTTTTTAGTCATAGTTACTTTTCTCTCATGAGTTGGTCAAACCATTTTTAATATTAGACCTAAGTCTTATACTAGGATAGGATAACTATTGAAGCATTCAGCGTAAGTTTTTCTATTTGTTTGTTTGTTTGTTTGTTTTTTCAAGATAGGGTTTCTCTGCGGCTTTGGAGCCTGTCCTGGAGCTAGCTCTGTGGACCGGGCTGGTCTCGAACTCGCGGAGATCCGCCTGCCTCTGCCTCCCGAGTGCTGGGATTAAGGGCGTGCGCCACCATCGCCCGGCTAGCATATGTTTTTCATGATATTGTTCATGATGGTTGTAATTCTAATTTTTATGTATTTTTTGCCTCTTCTTTTCCCTGGACAATACTTGACATTTGTTCTTATTGTATGTAGTTTTGTATTAGGCTTAGAACTCTCTTATTTAGATAAAAGGGGGGGGGGTGCTATGGGAACTCCTTCAGCCAATAGCCTTTAAGATACTGGCCCACTTTGGGCTTGGTCTCATGTACTATAAATGCGGATAAAAAGTGTGTGTAGACCTCTTGGCTGCTGGAGTCGGTTTCAGTTCCAGGTGCATGCAGAGGACTGTGGATCACATTCTTTCTGTGAGTTTATCCCCAGATAAATAAACCTTTGTTATACTCCAAAAAAAAAAAAAAAAAAAAAAAAAAAAACTTCTCTCTGTGTGTGTTTGACTTTTGACTGACAAGTGACTCTGCCTCCATCTTCATATGTGTACATGACGTAATTTAGTTGTCATGACAACTAAAATGGCTAACATCCAGGGAGTGCTGACAAGGCCTGATGTGTTGTGGGCCCTATGGATGTGGTTGTTGTTACTCTCTACTGTCCCTGATCTTCAAGCTAGTAACGGCTAGCTACTTTATGTCCCTAAAACCGGCCTACAGTTTGGGAGAAAATGAGATGGCAAAGCATCTGATCTGAAGAATAGAACTAACTGCTACATATGAAATCCACCCCAGACACCAAGGTCTGCAATCAGATCTGTAGTCTGTCCTCAAATGGGTTTACCCGAACTCTTTCTTATTTGACATTTTGAAAAAATAAAAAATTCCAAAGTCAACTGACATTTGGAAATTCTGGGTTAAATAGGGAAAAATGGGTCACTTTGCCATGGAGTTCTCAGCACATTCCAGTGTCAATCGGCACTGGGGAGTTTCATGAGGAAAATTGAGCAGGTATCACTTGGAGATTTCTAAGACTGATTTCCTCCTGTCTGCCTCCCTCACCCTGCTCCTTTCTTGCCTTTGGGTTCATATTCTGTGGCATCATTTGGGTTGGTGCTAGTCTCTCCCTAGTTACAGAACTACCTCTGTGAAACCAATCAAGGCCCATTTGCACAAACTTCTTCTGCCTGAAGGCACTGGAGCATCCTGTGGCCGGGAAGGAAATTGGATAGCTTCCCGGCACATTGATTACTGTTGTCAGAGAACAAAATGACAAGAGTTTACTCCCAAGTTCTCAATCAGCCTCATTGTTTTATTCTAGCATCGGGTAATACTTCATTTTATAAAACAGAGTCAGCGTGCCCACGAGCCAAGCAGGAATAAGCTGTACAGATTGGGAAAGATGTGAACAAAGCAGACCTAAGAATGTATACTGGTCATTTCAAATTCAGTTCTGGGTCAGTCGGGGACAGGGAGACAGAGCAGGCAGACATCTGAGGAGTTAGCACGAGGCAACTTTGCGTTCCATTTCGGTGTGACAGTTAAGGCTAAGGGAATTTTGTTATGGCAGCTGGAGTTGTCATGTCTGGGGAGTTGACTGTGGGTTCTCTCTTCTGTCTAACCAGGTTGGTAAACAGCTTCCAGTCAGTGACGGGTGACTTAGCACCAGTGACTCCATTTTGATTTTCAGCTTTGGCCCATCCAAAACAGGGCCTCCTGGCATTTTCACTGAGCACTCATAATTGGTAGCTGTAAGAAGTCAGTTTGCTCTTTTCTTTGGTTTCTGGCATAGGATTTCTAAAATCCTTGTGGTTTCCTCAGAGATTTGAGTATCTTTTACCACTCAGAAAGAGCCCTTCAAGCTTACTAGTTAAACCATCCTGAAGCAGGTAGCTCTGGCTCCAGTGAGAGACTCTGACTCAATTAAAAAAGTGAAGTCGTCAAGGTAGACACCCATATCAGCTTCAGGCCTCCATACACGAGTGTACACAACTACACCTAAACACACATATGTAGCACACACTCGCGTACACACATCTACACCTACACACACACATATGCAGAACACACACACACACCCTTCACCCATACATACACACACAAACCAAACAAAGCAAAGCGCTCCCTTTTGATCACACCTGAGGAGATTCGGGATAGGGATCTCAGATAGATTCGGGATGAAACTGGTCACTGGAAAGACCAGATGACCGAAGGGTTGGACCCCTCAGCTCCATCCTTGGGGCCAGATCTACAAAGGTGACACAGAGGCTGGAGAATAAGTGATATTAAAACTCTGACATAGGGGGCTGGAGAGACAGCTCAGCAGTAAAGAGCACTCTTCCAGAGGCACCAGGTTTGATTCCTAGTACACACAAGGCAGCTCACAATTGTTTGTAACTCCAGGTCCAGGGGATCCAACACGCGCACACAGATATAGATGCAGGCAGACAGCAACACACATCAAATTAAAAAGAAATAAATCATTAAAAAACCCCTCTGACAGAGCATATTTGATGAGTTTCTTGGTCAATGAACACATCAGGATGCGGGGAGGAGGACATGCCCAGGAGTGCACAGAAGCTCAGGGTACCCTCCTTGTCCTCTGTCCCTTGTTTCTCCCCATCCCGCTGTTCTATTTTCTCCACACTCATTTCTGTCCTCACACTTCAGTCTTGGGGTCTCTGTTGACTTGTGTTCAAGTCAGGGACTTTTGTTAGCCACATCCACAGTATGGTGGGTCCCATCAAAAGCATTTCTTTTTCTTCTTTGCTGCATTAAATATTTTTTTTCTTGTAATTCCTTTTGATTCTTAGAATTTCTGCCATTGTACTTACACGGTCTGCCTCTTCTTGCCTGTAGCCTCTGTTTTCCATTAGAGCCCTTGGCACATTAATGATGAGCCCTTTAAGTTTCCTCTGTGTTAATTCCACCATTGGTGTCGCATCTGAGACATCTGAGTCTGAATCCACCCCCTCTGTGTGTGTGTGTGTGTGTGTGTGTGTGTGTGTGTGTGAGAGAGAGAGAGAGAGAGAGAGAGAGAGAGAGAGAGAATGCCATGTCACATATATAGAGCTCAGAGGTCAACCTCAGATATCCTTGCCTTCCACTTTATTTGAGTCAGGGTCTCTTCTCACACACCATTGTAGCTGGCAACAGTTTCCCAGGATTCCCCTCTCTCTACCTCCCATCTCACAGTAAGAGCTTTGGGATTCACACACCTCCGTGTTTATGGTTTTTGGGATCCAAACTGAAGTCTTTGTGTTCATGCGGAGAATGCTTGATGGAGCTATCCCCCAGCCCCTGGACTGTTGCTTTCTCTTGCTTATTAGCATGCCTTGCAATAGTTGGCTGAAAGTGGTACACGGGTGTCAGAAAATGGGAGCTGAAGTATGTCTTTCTATTTCTTTTCTCTCTCTCTCTTTCTTTCCTTTTTTCTCTTAAGACAGGTTATCACTCTCTAACCTTGACTGGCTTGGAACTCACTATATATTCCAGACTGGCCTTGAACTCAGATTCACCCGTCTCTACCCTCCGAGTGCCAAGTGTGTAGCTCTTCAGAGTGAGGTTTCCATGTTGACCCAGCTGTGGTTTAGGCCGTATACTGTTTGCTAAAGCAGCATGGGCTGAAGCTTCTTGCTCCTCTAAAGTATTTTTTCTGTCTTTCTTGTTGTCTTGACCTCCCTAGCTTTTCCTCCTCAGACCAAGTCTGTGCCTTTCTAAGCTCTGTGGCTGTCACCTGCTTTTGTTGTACTGGGACACTGCTGGTCCAGGCTCTGTGGCTGTCACCTGTCATTGCACTGAGACACACTGCTGGTCCAGGCTCTGTGGCTGTCACCTGCTTTTGTTGTACTGGGACACTGCTGGTTCAGGCTCTGTGGCTGTCACCTATTTCACCTGCTGTCATTGCCCTGGGGCACTGCTGGTCCAGTCTCCATGGCTGTCACTTATTGTCATTGCTGGGCACTGCTGTCAATCGGAGAAGGTAGGAAGGGGATCAATTGATCAACGCTAGGTCTCAGAGCTAAGAACACCTCTGTGACCTTCTGCGTTTGTCCCCTGATGCAGTACAATGACACAGGAAGGCCAGGGGGTGCCAGAATCAGGGAGATGCTCTTTCGCAGATGGACCAGGACTCTGAAGGGTCCAGGAGTGTGGTACTTAGAAGCAGAGGGTGCTCTGGGCTCTTTCACAGTGGTCACTTCCCCCTTTCCCTTCTCAAACCAGGACCAGAGCTTGTTAGGTTTCATAGCTAAGAACGTCTGGTGAGCTCCACGAAAGTACCCAGCTCTTAGACTGTGTTCCCAGGGGCTCCTCACACATGCTAATAGTTGTTAGCATTTAACGGGATCCTGTGGTCTTCTAATTCCAGAAGCTTCTACTTCAGGCAAGTAGATCAGGGTTGCTTCTCTGGATTTGTGTGTCTCCCTAGACCTCAGGGAGCAGGGACTCTTTCCTCCTTCTTCAGTGGGCTCAGAAAATGCCATATTTTTTCAAGCTGCCCAGCCTTTTCCTGTATGAAAGGTCACCATGGCATCCAAGCTTTCCACCTGGAGCTGAAGCAGAATTCTCATTTGTAATCTTCAGCCTATAGATTGTGTATGTGGTATGTTAGATTACTACCTCAGAGATTTTTGAGCTCTAGAACATAGCACATATTTACAAGTTTTCATTTTCAATTGTTCACTGCTGTCTAAAAATACTTTTATTCTCCAGGTGGTGGTAGCACAAGACTTTAATCCCAGCACTCAGGAAGCAGAAGCAGGCGGATGTCTATGAGTTTGAGACCAGCCTGGTCTACAAAGCGAGTTCCAAGACAGCCAGTGCTATGAAGAGAAGCCCTTGTTGTGGGATATTTAGTTGAAGATGTGTTACATTTGTTTATGCTGTGGAATATTTGTTTAATGATGCAAAGAGGTGTTGCATTCTTTTATGTTGCATTTATCCGTGAAGCTGTGTTACTTTGCCTGCCTAAAACACCTGATTGGCCTAATAAAGAGCTGAATGGCCAATAGCAAGGCAGGAGAGAGAGGGAAGGCAGGGCTGCCAAGCAGAGAGAATAAACAGGAGAGAAGAGGAAGGAGGGAATGAAAAGGAGAGTGGACACCAGGGCCCCCCAGCCACACAGCTAGACACAGAGTAAGAAGTAAAGAAAGGAATGCAGAATAGAGAAAGGCCAAAGCTGAGAGGCAAAGATAGATGGGATAACTTAAGAAAAGCTGACTGGAAACAAGCCAAGCTAAGGCCGGGCATTCATAAGTAAGAATAAGCCTACATGTGTTTACTTGGGAACTGAGTGGCGGGCTCCCAAAAAGCAAAGAGAAAAAACAAAACAACAATAAATAAACCCTATAAACCATGTCTCAAAAAAACTACCAAAAATGTTTTTTATATTTGTCTGATAGCCTCAATCTTGCTAAACTTATTTATTAGTCCCATAAGTTATTGTAGATTCCTTTCAGTTTTTCTCCAGAGAAAACCATGTTGTCTGCAACTATGGACAATATAATTTCTTCTTTCCTGGTATCTTTGATTTCTATTTCTTTGCTTGTCTTATCGCGTCCACTGATCTTCAGCTGAGTGGGAATGCTGAAAGTGGACATCCTTTGGTTTGTCCTGCTGTCCTTCATCATCTACACGATATCAAGGACAGACTACTCCCTTCCCCCGTTTTTAAAGTAAATATTAGCAGGTTGAGGATGCTGAAAATTCAGGTCATGAATGGATATTGTATTTTGTCACACCCCCCATGCATTTATTATGGTTTTTCCTCATTCTGAATTCAAAGTTCCTCTCTGTGTCATCTTGATTTTTACAGCTGAAGAAATCACTTGAAGCACTTCCTTCAGCCCAGGTCTGCTGGCCATGAGTTCTCATCAAGTTCCTCTGCTTGAGGTTGTCTTGATTTCTTCATTTCTGAGGATTTTTTTTTTTGGTTTTTGCCACATATAGAACTTTGTATTGACAGTTTTTCCCATTTTTAAATGTTTACTTACGTATTTTGTGTATATTAGTGCTCTGGTTACATGTATACATGCATGATGGAGGAGGATATCAGACAGAAGAGGGCAGCAGAACCCTTTATAGATGGTTGTGAGTCACCGTGTGGGTGCTGGGAATTGAACTGAGAACCTCTGGAGAGTAGCCAGTGCCCTTATCCAATGAGTCATCTCTCCTGCCTTGACAGGTTTTTCTCTTAGCGCTATAGCTATCACAAGATCCTGGTCCCATAATAATGCTGGCTCTTTATTGAACATGACTTCATTTCTTCATCTGTAAGAGACTGCAGAAACTAAGGCATAGGTTTGGGAAATGAGTGATCACTGTTCTTGCCCTGATGCTTTAAGAAATGGATACTCATTTCCTGCTGCCTGGAACAGATCTGGACTTTGATATCTTAAAATAAACTCAGAGGTCAGGTAGGCTTCAGGTAGACAACAGGGCTTTGCTTCCATTTTTCCACTCTTCTCTTGGTCCCGTCATCCTCTGGGTTGGCCAGACATGGTTGCTAGTGACAACAAAAGCAGGAACGTCCTCACTCAAGTAACTAGGTGAATTCAGTCACATGATCACCCCTGGACCAATGACAGGTGAGGGAAACAGGCTCTGATTGGCTTGAACCTGGGTTCCTGGTGGCACTGCTGTTAGGGTGTTCATCTTAGTCTAGATAGTCTAGAAGTCTGTTAGGCAGAAGTAGGAGGAGAAAGGAACAATGGCCGGAGAGCAGCGTGAGTTAGTGTGGTGAAGATAACGTTGCATGGTCAACTGGCTTCCTTCGTCTTGGGCCTCCAGAAGACTGTATCCCAGGGAGGCTGAGGTCTGACCAGTGGGAAGCAAGAAGTTCTGAGTTTTGTCTGGCATTGTCTTTCCAAACTCCTCACGTTCTTTTCCAGTACTCTCTTTTCTAATCTGAAGGATCCTCCCGGCTGCACTGGACGGTGATGTGAGTCTGAGATAAGCTTGCATGGCATCTGTCAACCCTCTGGACTTTGGGACTCTGTTCCCGTTAGCACACCACACCCTGTTTGCATCAACAGGGCTGGCAGGGTTTTCAGCCCGTGCTCCTCACCGCAGCAACACCAGGGGCCTTGCCTGGGACCTTGCTGGGTGCACACTCTCTCTGCTCCAGCCTGCTAAGCAGCATCTCTGGGGGGCTCTCTGTGCTTTTACTACTCCTGTGAGAGCCACTGGCAGGGAATCGACAGTCCTGGGAACAGCTCTCTGTCTCAGCTGCTGCGTGGGAGGAGCTGTTTCTTCATCCCTCTCCGGGCTGCGATAGGACTGGTGTCACTGTGAGGACATTTTTGTAACTCGGGTACTCTGCCTGTTCAGGGGTGACACCCTTCCTCACCTCCTCAGGCTGTGGCTGCAGTGACCTTAGCTCCAATTGCTGTACCTTTGCTGGCTCTTACCCACCTCCCCAGGATGTCTACAGGCTCACGGTCTGCTCCTGTCTCTTACAGCAGCTTGTTATGTAAGCACGCGGGCTCATCCCTCCCTTCTCCACAGAAATTATAACTAATAACTGCGGGTCCACCCTGAAGTCATATAATCCCAGTCCACAGGGAAGAAACCAACGTTCTTTATTGTTCTGGGCAGCCTTTTGAGAGGCAAGAGAATGTTTTATCAGGTTGTGTTTGTAAGGATTTAAAGTGATTAGAGGACATTTTAAAATTACACTTGAAGGCCACAAGTTTCCCGAGACTCCAAGCTGGGAGCAGGACTCCATCCATGGCTCTTCCCATGATTTTCACAGTTTTTGACTTTTAGTCATGCGCAGTACAGTGATGGGCATGCTAGGTAGGGGTGGCCTGCCAGGCATTTTACATGCTCAGGGTTGGGCATGCTGGGGATATAATCCCAGGCTTTTTCCATGTTTACTCTTCTGAGCCTACTCTCAGCTCCTTTTAGTTTTTTTTTTTTTTTTTTTAGATTTTCGAGACAGGGTTTCTCCGTAGCTTTTTGGTTCCTGTCCTGGAACTAGCTCTTCTAGACCAGGCTGGCCTCGAACTCACAGAGATTCGCCTGCCTCTGCCTCCCAAGTGCTGGGATTAAAGGCATGCGCCACCACCGCCGGGCTCCCTTTTAGTTTTGAACGGCATGGTTAAGGTTAGGCAACTATAAAATTTCTTCATTTAATTTTGTAGCAGAACACATCTAACACAAAAGTTTCCATTTTAACCTCACAATTGAGGGGCGTTAAGTAAACTCACGAAGCTGTTCAGCTGTCGCCATCCATTACCAAAACCAACTTCATCCTAAACGCGATTCTTTACCCATTGATTATGAATACCCCATCCTCTCCCCGCCAGCCTGGGCAATTGCCTACTTGACCAGTGTTATGATGTTAGGCGCTGTTATCATGGAGCCATTTGGCATTTATCTTTTATCCTGGTTGGCTTATTTTACTCAGCATGGTGTCCTTAAATTTCATCCATGTGGTGGCCCGTGCCAGAATCGTCTTCTTCTTCTTCTTCTTTTTTTTTTTTTTTTTTTTGGTGCAAGTGTGTTTTCCACATGTGGGTGCGGCTGTATGGGAAAGTGTGCAAGTTCCTCAGGGGCCTGAGGTTGATGCTGGGAATCGCCCTCTAGCCCTGTTCCATGTTATCCCACTGTTGTTTTTGAATTAAACCCAGATCTCATCGATACAGCTAGTCTTGCTCGTCGTCTTGCTCTGGGTATCCTCTGTCTCCACCTTCTGAAGCTGGAATTGCAGATGGGCCTCCACACCCACAGTGTGGGTTCTGGGATCCAAATTTGGGACCTCATGTTTGAGTAACAAGTACTTTCATCACTGAGCCATCTCCCCAGCCCCTCCCCTTCCTTTTGAAGGCTTAGTATGGGACAAAGTAGGCTTAGAAGGGAAAGATATTTGTCACCAAGTCTGACAACATGAACTCAATCCCTGGAGCCCACATGGTGGAAGGAAAGAAGTGACTCCTTCAAACTGTCCCCCAACCTCTCCACACATGCATCATGTTGTGCGTGCCTGTGCACACACAATAAATAAATAAAGAGTCATAAAAAGAACCAAGTAACATTCCTTTGTCTGAACGGACATCTTACAGCCCTTCAGGGGATAGACACTGGGATTGCTGGAACACTTTGGTCACTGTGAACGGCCCTGTGATGGAGATAGTGAACAGACAACCTTTCATGTTCCTGCTTTAAGTTCCCAGAAGTGAAGCTGATAGACAGAAGTGCGATGGAGACATGGATGGAAGGAGAGGGGAAGAGATTTAAGCTCGAAGAGAAAAGGAGAAAGATGGGGAGCGGAAGTGGATACGAAGGGCAGTGGGGAGAGAGTGGAGAGTAATTTTCCTGGTCTCTGAAGCCAGGAATCCTTTTATGACTTTGTCCCCATATGTCCCTACGCTGTTAGAGGCCAGGATATTATTACAGATGTGTCCTCATGTCTTCTAAGCCTTCTAAGAGCATCCACCTTTCTCCGGAGAACAGTGATAGGAATGGTTGCTATGGGTACATTCAGGGCAGGATGCAGGTAGTCACCACCGTGTTTGTTAATGTAGAGGTGCAGGGGTCCTAGCTCAGACACCATCTGTGGAATTATAGGTCTTCAAACTGGCTCACGTTCGAACGAGGGACCAGGGCTGTGCTGTCCCTTGGGAGCCTTGTACTAAGCCTGCAGATCATCTCTATTTTCTTTCCTCGGGTAGCAGACTTGTGTGGTCTGTGTACCTTCTGATGTCGTGCACTGCCGAGCTGTTCTCTGAGTCATTCCTCTTTGGGCATCGTTCCAGGTGTGATCATCTCCACCTGGCTTCTGGCAATGGTTTCCGCCACCTGGCTGCCATTGTTCTGGAGTCCAGTCATCCGGACTGCTAACAGCCCTGACTCTCAGTAGTGCTGGCTGCATGGCAGACCTGTTCTTGCAGTTTTGTTTTATGGGTCTTACTCTGGAGCCTCGCCTGGCCTCAAATCCCAAGCATCACATGATCCACCTGTCTCGGCTTTCTGTGTAGCTAGCGTCTGTTACCACGGGCAGGTTTTCCTGCCTTAACACTCAGACCGAAAGGCTTTTTTTTCTTGGATCTTGCTACAGTAACATCTCCCTTAGGTCCTCTGCGTGCCAAGTGCAGATCTTAGAGTCCGTCAGCTTCCATAGTGCTGTGAGCCGGTTCGTGGTGTGTGTATTTTGTTGCTTCTGTTTCTCTGCCGACTCGGACACACATCATCTTCCTTGAGCATTAACAAAGTAATGATTTTGTTTATTTATGTGCACATGATATATGTGCACACACATAGACATGTTCACATGTGTGTGCCCACGTGTGCATTAATGTGTGCGTACATGGAGCCAGAGGTTAACATTGGGTGTCTTCCTCAATCACTCTCCACCTTATATTTTAAGGCAGGAACTTTTACTCGAACCCAGAGTGTTGCTGGTTTGCCTGGTCTAACTAGCCAGCATGCTCCCAATGGTCCTGTATCCATCCCCCAAACACTGTGGTTATAGGCAGGCCACAGCGCCCACCTGGCATTTGTGGAAGTGCTGGACACCGTTGAGCCATCTTCCCAGATCACCTTTGAGTGTTCTCATCGTGCCTGCAGCCTTCTTTGGCAATGCCAACTCAGCATGAGCCACTGTTCCTCTGTGCTTTTGAGGATAAACATACCACGGACTTTGCTCCATTCCTGGATGTTCTTTCCAGGGTGTTAATTCTTTGTTTCTTGGTAGTGTTCTTAGAAGTTACTAAACCCTCCAGAATCCTGTCTTATCTCCTCCCCCCCCCCCAGGCCTGCTAAACAGACATCCTTGTATCTGAGTATTGATGCATGCTGTCCAGGTCTGTCTTTTGGGGTGTCATCTCTGTCTTTCCTCACCATGCCCATCTAGACGTGGGCCTCATGGCCAGGTAGGCAGAAGGATCAGATCCTAAGGGACAGACAGCTCTTGTCCTGTTGGGGAGAAGTCACTCCATTCTTGTCAAGCAAGGGCTGGCAGGGAAAGGCTGGGCAGCTGCTGCTGCTGGCCTAGAACTCCTCAGACAGACACTCCAGAGCAGACGGCCCCAGCTCAAGTGTCAGGTTTCTAGCCAGGGCCAAGCCCACGCATTTGGATCTGCCTTGATTGGATACTTCATGTTCTCTGGAGTGTGGCCATTCTAAGTATGAAGCCAGGATGTCACCTGGCTCCTTAGTCCAGCCTTTTTGTATGCTCCTGGTGGGATGGGAGGGTCCTTTGACTTTCCCAGGTAGCTGTCAATGTCAGTTTTCTACCCAGCAACGCATCACTCTTTTGCCCAGGTTGGCCTTAAGCTCCTGAGCACAAGCCATCCCCCTGCCTCAGCCTCTGGAGTAACTGGAGTAGCAGGCGCTGATAGTGCTCTATTATTCAGTAGGCATCTGCAGTGGGTTCAGCTGGGGCTCCTCTAACACACGTGGCTCTCAGACATCCGAGGGAGAAAATGGGGGCATTGCAGATATGACTCAAGCCTGCAGAAAGAGCACAGACTCCAAGTGAGCTTTCTTTCAGGTGGGCGATGTCTTTCTTCACCAGAGAAGGGAGGAAGAAGTGCTGAGACCCGGAGGATATTGGAAACAACCCCAAATGGAGTTGGATTCAGACCTAGAGTCTGAAGCCCCAGGCTTTCGTGGGAGCCATGAGGAGAGAGGCTCTGAGCAGACTCTGTCTCAGAGCTCCCAGAAGAGCAGGCAGGGTGGTAGTACCTTGACTTTGGACTCTGGTCTGTAGAACATTTTCCTGCTCTTATAAGCTGCCAACTTTGTGATAATTTATTATGGCAGTCAGGAAACTAACCCTCCATCTAACTGTATTGTCTCTATGGCAACGGCTTGCCTGCATATCTCCCATGCTTTGTATGGCATGCCAGCTAGTGAATCTTTTCCACACGTACACCCGGCCCCAAGTCCCCACCGGTGGGCGTGTGACACTCACTCAAGCCAGGGTCCCCTCATGCTTAGGCCTATCTATCCACACCTCATGGTTAGTCACCCGGACTCAAGCGCCCCCTCTCTCCCCATCGCCCGCTTTATCAGACTCATCTGGACACTAACTGTCACCAGTCAGGCTCTCTGAACTGCTGCTGAGATGGAGTTGCCTATGTGGGATATTGATCAGAGATCAATAGCTGGGGAGGGAGAGGGCTGGAAAGAGAGAGAAGTTGTTATGATGCAGACAAAACAGACCCTTGGCTGATGCCTGCCGAGGTGCACTGCAGTGACTGGGCAGGCTAAGCCTTGGTTCCTTAGTTCAGTCTTTGGTGAGGGTTTGCCTCCAAGCTGAGGAGCTGGCAGCAGGGACAAGCCTCTCCTTGAAGGGCATCTGGGTCGTTCATCTCCGTGTTCACTACGGCAGCACGAAGGCGAGAGGAAACCCCCTCACAGGACAAATGAGGAAATGGAGTCTAAACAGCTGATAACCCTTTCAAAGCACGGATCTCTGAGAAGGAAAGAGCCGGTGCTGCAAGTGTTTGTGTTCACTACCCAGGAGTTTTCCTCAGCTTCACCTCACCGGTTCTCCTTTAAAATGCTTATTGTATGTGTATGGGTGTTTTCTACAAATGTATGTCTGTGCACCATGGGCAGGTAGTGCCATCAGAGGTCAGAAAAGGGCATCAGAACCTCTGGAACTGGGGTTACAGACAGTTGTGAGACACCCTGGGGCTGTTCTAGAAGAGCAGTCGGTGTTCTTAACCACCTAGCCATCTCTCTAGTTCTCATTGGTTTCTTCTTACACTGACCAGTTTGGCTCCCAGTTTCAAACACCCCAATTCCTATGCTTGGCCCCCACGAACTTAGGCAGAACACTGTGGCAGCAAGCATGTGGGCAGAAGATTTTCCTCACCTTATGGAAGACAGGAAGCAGAGAGAGGGAGACAGAAGAAGCCAGGGACATGATACCCTAAGGACCAGTCCCTAGCGACCTAGTTCCTCCAGCAAGGCCCCACCTCCTAAAGTGTCCAGAACACCCCCTAAATAAGTTCCAGGAGCTGGGGACCATGAGACTTTTCACATTCGAACCGTAGCAGCCAAGAAGGAGAAGAGGTTCTAGTGCACTTAGTGGTAATTTAGAGAGAAGAGCACATGTTTCTAGTCTTTACTCAGAACATGATTGCAGGCAAACGCCGAAGCCGAGGCTTCACTAGGCAGTTCTTCAGGAAGCCCCCCAGCTTTCACTCCTCCATGAGTGATTTAGTATGCCTCTCACGACAGAAAAACAAGGGTAGCTTTGTGTGTGTGTGAAATAAAGTAGAAATATGCCTTTAAAAAACACTGACTGTTCTCTCTCTCTCTCTCGCTCTCTCTCTCTCTCTCTCTCTCTCTCTCTCTCTCCTCTCTGGTTTGTTGAGACAGGGTTTCTTTTTGTAACAGCCCTGGCTGTCCTGGGACTTGCTTTGTAGACCAGGCTGGCCTTGAACTCACAGAGATGCACCTACTTCTGCCTCCCAAGTGGTGGCTCCCATGCACCACCTCAGCCCAGCTCACTGACAGTTTTCTATAATTCTGATGCTGAAGATAAAAATCCTTAAATTATTAAAACTAATATTACACTGATTATTAAAAATCTTACCTTCCTGTTGTGGTGATAAACTATCCTGATGGAATCAACTTAAGGGACAAAGGGCTTTTTATTTGCTTGTTTTTTTGACTCACCGTTTTAAGTTGCAGCCCACCGTAGCAGGAAGTCATAGCAACAGGAACTGGACATAGTTGGTGACATATATCCATAGTTTGGAGGCAGAGTACAATGAAAGTGACTGCCTAAGAAGCCCTCTCCATTTTAGAGATTCGAGGATTCCTGCTCTGGGAATGGTCCCACCCACAGTAAACATGGGTCTTCATCAGTTAACACAATCAGATAATTCCTCTCAGGCATGCCCATCAGCCCATGTCCAGGTGACTCTCAAGCTGACAACTGACAGTAGCCATCACATAAACTGTGGCTGTTATACAAACACCATTTAGACACAAAGACAATCCCTACTAATACTTTAGTGTTGAGTCTTTTAGTGTTTTTCTTGTGGTTATGTAACTGTTAACGTATATAACATACTTACAAGATGTGTATGTGTGTGCATGCATGCGTGTGTGTGTGTAGATACACTTGTATGTTTTATAGCTTTGATTTTACCAATAGGAGATTATAATGTACAGACTGACTTTTAAAACAGCAATGTTTCCTTTCTGATTAAAAAGCAACACATGTTCGTGAAGAGATTTGGAAAATGTAGAAAAACAGAATGAAGAAAATCTAAGTCACAAGCAATGCCGTGTTTCATAATATTGACTGTTTCATAACCTGCTTTAAAAAAAAAACAATGCTAGGAATAGGATTTATGAGACTTCTGTTCTCTCTGGCAGTGCTGGGGATTAAACTTGCCCCTGCTAGGCAAGTGCTCTGCCACTGAGAAACACCCTTCCCAGGCTCAAGCCTCTGGGCCGAATTCTTTCAAGCTCTTCCTCCTCCTCTTTCACATGAGGGGGAAAATGTCTGCAATTTTCTAAAAGCAATTTCACTTTAGACAGTGGACAAAGGGAGGCAAAGGGAAAGAAAGATGTAGGCTGCTTTCTTTTCAAATCTCCTATGCCCAGAAAGCATGGGAGAGAGCCTGGTTAGTTTGTAATGATATCAGAAATGAAACCAATTTATTCTTAGGTGGTCTGTCATTTCTGATTCCATCTTAGGAGTTGGGGCACCAATTAAAGAACACATGTCTCAACTATAAGCAAATGATTTCTAGGGATGAGTCGTTCTTGTCTTGGAAGAGAGAAGGGTTAATAAACTGGTCATAGGTAAGGCAATGAATATTGTGGGCTTTTATTGGCCACAGCAATGGTCATGGAGAACAAAGAGCATGGTCTGTATCCATCTACCCACTCTCCCATCCACCCACCCACCCACCCACCTCTGCTTCAGTTTCTGCCTTGACTTCCTTTTATGATGAGTTACAACTGTAAGCTGAAATTAACCCTTTCCTCCCTAGGTCGTGTTTGGTTATGATGTTTATGGCATCAATGGACACCGAACTAGGACCAGGGGCTCACCAGATGTCAATGAGGATTTAATGAATGGGGGCAGGGGAGAGCAAATGAATGAACTGAAAAGTATAACCCTGAACATATGAGAGTTTAGAAATAATGTAACTGTTCAGACGCTACATCTCAAAAACACGTTCCATACAATACAGTCACCCTAGTGACTATGTATCTTTGTGCGGGAAAGGCCTCTGAAGAATGCACAAGGGGACTGGAGAGATGGCTCCGAGGTCAACAGAACACGTTCTTCTCTTTCAGAGGTCCTGAGTTGAATTCCCAGATATCCACATCAGGCATATATGAAAAAATATATGTTTTCAAGACAGTATGTCTCTGTGCAGCCCTGGCTGTCCTGAAACTCTCTCTGTAGATCAGGCTGGACTTCAACTGAGAGATCCACCTTCATCTGCCTCCCAAGTGCTGGGATTAAAGACATATGCCACTAAGCCCAGTCCAAAATATTTTTAATATTTATTTATTTATTTATTTATTTATTATGTATACAATATTCTGTCTGTGTGTATGCCTGCAGGCCAGAAGAGGGCACCAGACCTCATTTCAGATGGTTATGAGCCACCATTTGGTTGCTGGTAGTTGAACTCAGGACCTTTGGAAGAGCAGGCAATGCTCTTAACCTCTGAACCATTTCTCCAGTCCAGTCCAAAACATTTTTAATGGAAATAAGCAGAAATTATGAACCAGCAACCCATAGACAAGAAAATATTCATAAACATTACAAGTTCTGGCTTATAAATAATCAAAATACTCACTTTAAAATTTGATAAGATTTGTCACCTAGCCAGATTGATGATGCATTTTCAAAGCTTTGCCAAAAATATACATACCCTTTGACCCAACATTCTATTTCTTGAGCCTTGTGTTAAGGAAATACTCAAAGGTCTACAAGAAATATATAACTAAGAAAATATTCATTGCAGCCTAATTTTAATAGCAACAAAATTGGACACAAGAATTGCAGCAAGAGGACAGTATTAATTTTTTTGCTTTGGTTTTTTTTTCTATTTTCTACCTTCTACAGTAAGGATAAATAGCCTCTGTAATTCAGAAAACAAACAAAGGCAGCATTTTGGAAAGGCGCGGGGGGGGGCGGGGAACACCTCCTTAACTACAAATACTCTTTTGGAGGGCTGCCACTGTTCAAAATTTCCCAGAGCTTTCTCTTCAGCACGCCTCAGATTTAGTTTCTAAAGCACATAGGAAATTGGTCTCATTATTCTGAAGTCATCTGTTTCCTTTTGCATAAATACAGCTGTGATTCAGGTCCATCGCCCACCTTATTCATCTGCCTCTATACCAAAACGACTTCAAGGTCTTGTGGGGCTGGGGGAAGCACTCTCTCAATTCCCCTTCTCTGCAGAGCGGGGAGAGAATGCTGTCTAGTTTTAGGTATACATATATCTGCTCAGCAGTGCTCAGCATATGGAGATCAATAAATAGGAGTGGTTGTTATTCTCATTCGCTTATTTGGTTTTATTTATTTCTGCAGTTGTCTAGGAAGCCAGATTGCTGAGGCCAGATGGATGAATTCTCCAGCCAATGATTTTGGTAAAATACTTATTCCACCAGTTATTCTGGGTGGACACTCTAACTCCTACCTTAAAATGTCAAGCTTCCAAGAACCCCAAGAAACAAATGAATGCTCTCAGTGAAATGCCTTAGCAACACCTACTGTCATCCCTCCAGGCACCTTAAATTGTGTTAAGAGAAACGCCCTGAGTGGGGAGCCAACCATTGGTCTGCCCTCTACCGCCCTCTAGGGGTGAGGAAGGGAAATGTTGCATCTCCTGCTTTGTAGGCAATGCAACGGAAAGGGTTGCCCAGAGGGGAACTAGAACTTGCCTTACCCACTGAATCTGCATGGAAGTGATGTAAGCTTGGTAGCAGATCCCTGTAGCAATGCTTGCTCTAGCACAAGCTGCATGACCTTAAGTAAGTCATTTTCCCTCTCCAAGTTTTATCCTCTGTTGACGATAACTTCATGGGCTCAGCATGAAGGCTATTTCATGGGATTGTTATATAACAACTTAAGATAGCAAAAATTACCACCAAAAATAATGGCAGCAGCATTGCAGGTGCTCCCCATATGGCACCTCTACTAAAAGATGCCAAGCATACGACTAGGCCTTTTTCTAGAAGGTTTTCGAGAGCGAAAATAGGACTAGATGAAGGAGTAGTCTCTCAGTCTTTTCTTCCTCTGACACACGAGGTTTGTTTTGCTTTGCCTTCCTTCCATGAATCCTGTGGCAAGGATGACTTTCCCGGATCAGGAAGAGCAGAGAGGAGAGATCAGTGGAAGACCAGGACAGCACTCTTCATTATCAGAAAAGACAAAGTGTGGCTCTGGGCAAAGGGATCCGAGAACACTAAACAGTTTTCATTTTGTACACCCAGTCTGATTAGGGATCCAGGTGAGCGTGTTGAACCCTGGGCCACATTGAAGAATGGGCACTGTGATCAACTAGTAACGTCTGCTTTGGTTTCAGGACAAGTGATTGGTGGCACATACACCATAAATTTGCTTCCTACATTTTGGTAAAAGGGCCATTCGTCTGTGGTCTGTGGGCCAGCACTGTTTTGTAATGGCTTGTAAACCATTTGAAATTGGTCTAGGACAAGATAAGAATTGAAATTAGAAGTCCTTAAAAATTTTTAGAGCAATCTGACAGTAAATTTCCATCTATTTAACATGAGAAAATATCTGAGCTTATATTTCATGTCTTTACATTTTTCTGCTAGTAATTAATTTTTATGTATTTTATGAAAGTTTTTGTTCATGATAGATTGTAGAGATTGTCCTTCACAAGGTACATTAAGAAGTAGTAACTGAGACCTTGAGTAGGAAGAACAAGCGGAGTCCTTTTTGGTTTTCCAGGGCTACCAAAGCTGATTAGCACTGGAGACAGCAAAGTCCCAAGAGCTGGGTTCTGTTTGGATGATTGTAAGTATCCCCAGAAAATGTCTGCATTTAGTGACTTTGGGTGGTTGCAGAATTTAGGGGTTCTGGCTGACTGCTTCTGTCTTATGAAATGATCAATAAACTGAATACTCTTCCATTGATTTTTGCCTTTTGTCACCCCAAAGCTTGGTTGCTTTGGAAAAAGTGAGGCAGCTCAACAAATAAGATGTAAATTTTCACAAAAATAGAATGGGTCAATAGCCACCCTCGGAGATGAGAAGGGAAGGCGCATGCCTGCATCTGTTCACAGCATCCCGAGGCGGGTTCTGGTGCGGCGGCCCCTTCTGTCTCTATTGTGAACCCTTAGGGGTAAGGGTACATGGGCTGTAACCACTCAGTTACAATGTAGATGTGCAGAAACTGGTTTTTCTAGCAATCGGAGCAGTTGAGGGCATGACAGTTCGGGTAAATTATTTATATTGAAGTCATAAAAAAGAAGCCATGGGAGGGAAATGCAGAGGAAAGCTGAAGTTTAGCAGAAAATTTTAACAGTGTAGGCAGACAATGCACAGGAGAGATAGGTGGGTGGATGACAGCCCTGCCCTTCACCTGGGAGCTCTTTATACTCCAACCAGAAGCCAGAACATTGCTGCAGATGAGAGACCACACAGTTCCTTTCAGAACCTTTGTTTTCAGGCAGAATTCTCGGAGAATTCTGGTGGTAGTGGAGGTGGTAAAGGCCATAGATTGGAGTGATTGAGAGCCTGATGCAGAGTCAAACAAACCTGGTTACAAATCTTGGATCCAGGACTGAGATATAGCTCAGAGGCTTGGTACTTACTGGTGAGAATGAGGCCCTGGGCACAATCTCCAGCACTGCTACTAGAAAAGGAATCAATCCTGGGTCCATTGGGTGTTATCTGTAAGGTGCCTTACTTTCTGGTTCACAGTTTTCCTCATCTATCATAAGGGGATAGTAGTAAAAGCTTCTTCCTAGGGTAGCCAGGATTTAAGCTGATAAATTTTGCAAGACAAATTCTCATGGGAGGAGCATGAAAGATAGGTGAACTGGATTGAACACATGAAGCCATCTGGTCTACCTGTCTTATGTTTGTTGTGTATCTAGACCCATAGTTTTTTTTTTTTATCTTTCACCTATCTTAAAATATCAAGAGGTTGAGTGGGTGGTACACTTTTCATCCCAGAATTTAGGAGGCAGATCTCTGTGAGTTTGAGGCCAGCCTGGTCTACACAGTGAGCTCAGGACAGCCAAGACTATAGAGAGAGAACCTATCTCAAAAAAACAAAAACCAAAACAAGCAAGCAAACAAACAAAAATATGAAAACTTCTTTGCTATCTGCATTCAAAAGCACTCTGAAACTGACTTTGTTTCCTAGCTTACTTACAGGTGAGTGGGGATTCAGATTAGGAACCTGGTTCACTAGAGCACAAAGGGCCATGTGAGCAAAAAACTATCCTAAGATGGCACTCCATTGTGTTAGGTGGCTTTTATGATAGCAACAAGCATCTAAATTAACCCAAAGGAGGTGACTTAGTCAAGGCTCTATTACTATAAAGAGATGCCATGACCATGGCAACTCTTACAAAATAAAACATTATTTTGGGCTGGCTTACAGTTTCATAGGTTTAGTCCATTATGGTCACAGTGGGAGGCATAGTGGCCTGCAGGCAGACATGGTGTTGGAGAGGTATCTGAGAGTTCTACATATAGAAAGGTAGGTAGCAGGAATAAAGAAATACTGGACCTAACTTGAGCTTTTGAAACCCAGAGCATACTCCAGTGATACATTTCCTCTATTGAGGTCAAACCTCGTAATCCCTGTCAAGCAGCATCACCTAATGGCCAGGCATTCAAATATATGAGCCTAGGGGGTCATTCCTATTCAAACCACCAAAGAGGGAAGGCTCACTTTGGCTTATGGCTGCTTTTGTGCAGTCAGTTGGTGCCACTGATTCTCTGGCTTGTGGGAAGGCTGCACGTTATGGTAGAGTAAGAGTGGGCAAAACTGCTCACCTCATGGCGTTTGTGTCTCAAAGAGAGAAGAGGGGGTCAGGGCTCCAATATCCCCATTAAGAACATATCCTGGTGACCTCCCTTCTTTCCACCACATCCCTCCCAAAGATTTCACTGCCTCCGGGTGGCATCATGGGTTTGTCACTAAAACCTTTAACATGTGGGACTTTGGGTTTAAGAGACTGAAAGAATGCCCAATAGGTTGAGAAGTTGCCATGCATGTGCCCACTGAAGGACTTCCATCCGGAGCACTAAGAGAATGTGCAAATAAATAAGAGAAAGGCACAAAACTTGAAGAAGAAGAAAAAGAAGAAGAGGAAGAAACTTAAATAGGAACCTTATCCAAAAGATGTCCAAATGGAGAAGCACTCTGAGAAGGCATTCTATTTCATTAATTCTGGTAGAGCTGAATTTAAAACCAATATGAGGCCGGGCGGTGGTGGCACACGCCTTTAATCCCAGCCCTCGGGAGGTAGAGGCAGGCAGATCTCTGTGAGTTCAAGGCCAGCCTGGTTTACTGAGCAAGTTCCTGGACAGCCAGAACTGTTACAGAGAGAAACCCTTTCTGGGGGTGGGGGGGAGGGGAAGAGGAACAAAAACAAAACAAAACAAAACAAGTCTGAGTGCCAGGGTACAGTTCAATGATACAGCACTTGCCCAGCCAAGGGAAGATTTGGGTTTGATGCCTAGCACTGCAAACAAAACAAAACTAAACAAAAACAAAAAGTCTACTCTCCAAACCAAAAATGATACTGCTATACATCCACCTGCATGAACAGATCTAAGAGTCTGCAAAGACACAGAGCAACTAGAAATCTCTCTTTCTCTTTCTTTTCTCCTTATCCTTCTTTTTGACTTTCCCCCACTGTGTTAAGGATCAAACCCAGGACTTTGTGCCTGCTACTGCTGAGTTACGGTCCCAGTCCTGGAACTCTTTCGTATTGCTAACAGAAAAAAAAAATGTGGTGGTGTTTACTAAACTGGAACATTTATATTCCTAGGCATGTACCCAGCAGAGAAAGGAGCCCACATGTATTCATGACGACACAAATGCAGTGACATTCACGACAATGCTGTCTGAAATGACCATGAGGAAATAACCCAAACATCCACTTGAGCAGAGTGGGAAATTGTGAGCTGTTGATCCGGATGGAATACTAGACAGGAAGAGAAAAGGGTGGGCTGTTGTTATCTGAAATACCACGACTAGCTTAAAAGAAGAAGTCAAGAGGGTTTAGTGTGAACTGACTCGTTGCTCTGTGACACTAGAGGTCACACTCAGTGCTTGGGCATGCTGGGAGCCAGGTTCTACTGACTGTTCTACTGAGCCACAACCAAGGGTTTGCTTGTAAACCTGCTCACTAGCTAGCTAGCTAGCAAACCCAACTAGTTGGATGCAAGCCAACAAATGAATTTGGAATCTACTACGGAATCCAGCCATTCCATAGCTTTTTTTGTTAGCTCTAAACCTAAGCGAAGATAGTTTCTCACTAGCTTGCTAAGATTTTTTTTTTAAAAAAAAGGAAATTGAAATCCTTGTTTCCTTGGTTCACTGACTTCTTGGCTATCTGAAAGCCGGTGTGGAAGTCGGTTTCCAGCTCTGTGCTTGCTGTGGCTCTCCCAGACAATCTGAGGGGTGGGCCATCAGAGGGCAAAGTCACGCTCGGAGGTGATGCCAGGTCTTTGCTGGCTGCTGCTCTGGAAAGATCTCACCTTGTTCTCCTCACAGCATCTGCCGTTTAGCCTTTTTTTTGCCTTTTTTTTTCTCGTTGCAGAAACAGACCTTTTGTCCTCCCCTGCCGGGGCTTTCCAGCTTCAGGGGATTGAAGACTAGACCATGCCGAAGTCATCTTGATGGAGGTCATGGAGCCATGGAGTGCCCTGGGGTGGAGGCATAAAATAAGAGCTAGCGACAATGCTTCTCTAGAGAACAAAAACCTGCCAGCTGGTTCAAAATGTTACCGTGTCTTTTTTTTTTTAACATAGGAAATGAAATGGCTGTGCTTGTGGCCACTTCAGCATGACTCTTTCAAACAGAAGGTTTGTCCCTGAAGATGCCAGGGGCAAATTCAAACAACAGAAAACTCTGATGCTAAACCAAAGGTAGTCGTTCATAACAGCCTCCCCTTCTCGGGTACAGGCACCCTTCAAAGCTTTGGATGTTCATTAGGTTGTAGCCCGGGCCTTATAGCCATCTTTAAGCCGGGTCTCTTTCATGACTGCAGAGCGGGAACTGGGCTAGGTGTGGGTAGCAAGGGTCTGTAGTGCTCTGCTTCTCCTGGACTCAGCAGGGGAAATTATGCTCCACCGTTTGAGAAAGAATTTGTCTTTTTCTGTTTAAAAGCTAAAGCAGGCAATGGGGTATAGGCTCAGCTACGGGGGAGAAGCAGAATAGAAAGTAGTTAAAAGTGAGCGTTGAGTCCAAACCGCAGCTGCGCTGCTCACCAGCGGTGTGACCTTGAGCCCTCCCCTATGAACTTGAAGGCCCTTCTTTCCGGGCCTACTGGATGCACTGTGTAGGGTTGGGGTGAGGATGAAATGAGGTGGGGCTTGGGAAACACTTAGTACTGTTCCCGCCACGCGCTGCAACTCGGACAAAAAAGACTGTGGCGGTTAATGGGACAGACTTGACCCTCCTGAGAGACAAAGCTCTGAGGGATCCATGAGGAACTTCTAGGATGGGTTTCATTTGGGAAGACCCACCCTTAAATGTGACTAGTGCCATTCCGTGGGCTGGGACCCTGGACTGAGCAGGGCACAAGCATTTATCCCTCTGTTCCTCACTGTGGGTGCAGTGTGCCAGCCACGAGCTCCTCCCACTGAGACTTCTGCACCCCAAACTGTGAGTCAAAGTGGACCCTCCCTTCCTGAAGTTGCTGCTGTCAAGTGTTCTATCTCAGTAATAAGAAAAATAACTAATAAAATTGCTCCCCTTCCCCCCGGCTTGAACCTAACGTGTGTTAGACCACTGAGCTGCATCCCAGCCTTGGGTGTGGCTTTTATTTGCATCACGTGGTCTCTCTTATGATCCTGAAATCACACGCAATCTTTTGTAACTCTCCCACCCCCCTTTCCCATTTTGAGTCTTTCAGATGAATTCTGTGGTTGGGAAGCTTATCTGCCTCCCGACGTCTGGTGTTCCCAGACCAGGCCGCAGACCTGCATTCCCAGCAGACCTTTCACCATGATGATAGGCAAGAAATTGAGTTAGGGGCTGCTACCGTGTTCCCAAAGCCGCCCAAAACTGTCCAGTTGTCTCCTCTCATTTCAGGACCAGAGCAGTCTGGCTTTTTTCTCCATCTGTGGGGAAAGCTAGACTCGTGGGTGTGAGGTAAGCTTGGGCCTCAGCAACTGCTTATGCCCTTTGGAGACCTGCCAGCGGAGAGGAGGTGGCACACACCCACAATTGTCTGCTCTTGTCTGACTGCAGCTGGGGAGGAAAAGCCGGCTTCTGTCTCCTAGGCCACACTGCTTGTCCCTGTGGCCTGGCCCACCTCCTGCTGAAGTCTGAGCTCCTTCCAACCAAGAACTAACCAGACCTGACTCTGTTTGGCTTTTAAGATCTGATAAGATTGGGTTTTTGGAGGATGGAGGCTATGGTCATAGACAACAGTTGCAGATTTGACTCCTGATTTTCTGTTGCTCTGTAGAGTCTCCCCATCCATTTCCAATAACGGCAACAGCATAGTTTTGTACTTTCTCTCAAAGACACCTGACTCTGTATCACGTTTCAGTTATTTTCTCAGGACTCTGACCAAATGCCCAACAAAGGTCATCTTAAGAGGAAGAAGGGTTTGGACTGGCTCCCCATTCCTCAAGGCCAGCAGGCACAGACAGCAGCAGGAGCCTGAGGCAGCTGGCTGCATTTCCTTAGTAGTCAGAGAGCAGAGAATGAAGAACGCTGGTGCTCAGTTCACTTTCTCCTCCCTTCGTATTTCACTAAGACCCATAGAATGGTGCTGTCCTCATTCAAGGCGGGTCTTTCTTCCTCAGCTAAAGCTGTCTGGATATACTCTCACAGACAGGCCTATCAGGATGTGTGTCTCTCGTATAAATATATAAAATAAAGTGAAGTAACAAGTTGAATTGTCCTTAACAGCACAAACACAGAGCAGTACTCCCTTAAGCATATATATATATATATATACTATTTATATATAATATATACATATATTATATTCCAAGACCCACAGAGATCTTAGAATTTATCTGAAGCTTCAGATAATACCCAACTTTCTCTCTATACTTTGGTTTTCCTTATTCATTAAATGGTATTTAATGATACAATCTTGCAATTATAGTAATATGTTGCAACAAGAACTATTTTCTGTTTAATTTTCTCAGACCATGGTTGACTATAGAAAACTGAACCCCCAGCTGAGACAACTGCTGGAACAGTATAGGCTAAAAGCACTGACTAAGGACCTCTTCACCCGTGGTTCAAGGTGGGTTTCCTACAGGAATAGACTTGGATGCCGCAGCTTGGGGTGAGAAGGGGTAGCTGGGAGAAGAGGCTTTGAAGCAATTGGACCTCACTGGACATGACAAGAGATGGTGCCTCCATCACCCAAGATAAAAGTGCTGAGATAACAAAAGGCCTTCAGCTCCCAGCAAAGATGCCAAGACTTGATAGAGCCAGAAAAACACAGGACTTCAGAAGGACTCTTGGGAGAGGATGGGATGGGAACAGGACTATTGCCGATCACTCATGTGCAGCAGGATAAAATCAGGTTTGTGAAAGGAAAATACTAGGTCAGAGATTGGGTGGCTTGTGCCTCTTGGTTCCTGAACACAGCTTTTCCTACCAGCTGATGCGCACATCCTATCTACCCTCCAATCCACTATCTACCATCCAACCATCCATCAATTCACCCACCCATCCATCCTTCTGTCCATCCATCCATCCATCCATCCGTCCATCCGTCCATCCGTCCATCCGTCCGTCTGTCCGTCCTTCTGTCCACCCACCCATCCACCCATGTCTGGGGAGGAGGAGTCAGTCAGTCATTATACATTACAGAACTCAGATGTTACTTCTTCTACCACTCACCGGCCAGAATTAGCTGGCTCCTGATCTATGCTCCCATATGACCTCCTTTATGCTCTGTTAAAGGAAGGAGGAGAGGCTGCCTGGAGACACAGAGGCACCCCAGGCAGTATTTATCTAGGCCAGACAAGATTATGCTGCAGTGGTAGCAAATTATCCCTGTAGTCTCTGTGTTTAAGCACAATAAAGATTTGCTCTCTGATGACTATGTTAGGTAAAATTCTTATGACACAAAATTCACCTGCCTAAATGGTTCAGTTCAATGATTTTTGGTATATTCACAGAGTCACGCAACTATCATCATACTAAATGTTAGACATCTTCCCTGCGCCATGAAGAAACCCTATACTCAGGAACTAAATGAATGGTCTCTCCCTGTGACCCCTCTCAGCCCAGCTCCTGGCAGCCATCAACCTACTTCCTGTCTCTGCCTCTTCTGGGAATTTCATAGAAATGGAGTCAGACAACATGTGGCCTTTTGTGTCAGGCACTTTTTCTTTTAGTATACTTTGCTGTTGTTTATCATGCAAACGAGGCTGGCTGGGTACTCACAGGGATTTGCTTGCCTCTGCCTTCCAAGTGCTGGGATTAAAAAGCTGTCTTCCACTGCACCTAGCAAGACTAATATTTTCGATATTTATCCTTGTGGCATGGATCAGGAGTTCTGAATATTTGTATTGCTGAATAATGTTCCATCGTAGGAACACACCACAATCCATTAACCTCTTTATCAGATTCTGTGTTATTATAAAATTTTTATTTCTTGAGTGGTAAAAGTCCCCAGAGAGCCTGACCTGATACCCCAAGCAGCCCTGCTCCTTAAGGCTAAAGGCTGTTTCTGGTTTGTGGCCCCACCCCCCCCCTGAACAAAGACCCCTCTGGGGAAGAGAGAAGCCAGGCACACTGATCAGCTCTAGGACCTGAATTCTGTTACCTCTGTTAGCAGCCTGTCAGCCAGCACTAGCCACCAAGCCGGGTGTCACTGCAGAGGGTTGGAAGTGAGCCTCTTTCTATGTACTCAGAGGAGGAAAAGAGCCAGATGTCTGTGAGTACAAGTCTTTCTTCCAGGCAAGGCTAATAATCAATCGGGCACCTCTTTAAGCCTTCATTCTTCGAACGTCTGAGAGTGTTTGGAGATGGGGCTGGATGCTGTTGGGTGTTGAGAATGCAAACAAATAGGCCTCTTGGCAGTATTTACTCTCTCTGTTGTCCAAGCGAAACAGCCTAGGCTTTTCAAACTACATCTCCATTTAGCAAAACAAAAGGCCCTCAACCAATCTCAGCTTTCTCTTCTAAAAGGATGCAAATGTCTTGAGCCATCCTTTCTGGTCTCTTATGGTCCTGCCTAAAAAGTCCCTAAAAGAATTCTTTCCAACCCTGTAGAGTATTCTTAGAAGCAATTTTAAGGACAGTGTTGTAGAGACAGCTGGCTGCCTTCTTCCCTTCTTCCTTCTTTCTTTCTTTTCCTCTTTGACAGTTTCCTGTCATCCAGACTGGTTTCAAACTCACTCCATAACTGAAGACGATCTTGAAGTTTTGACCTGTTTGCTTCCTCTTTCCAAGAGCTGGGATTACAGGCTTGCACCACCATGCCCTATGAAAGTGGTGTTGGGCATGAACCCAGGCCTTCTTGCCTGTTTGGTGATTACTGTACCAACTGAGTTAAGTCCCCAGCCTCTCCCGCTGCTTACAGCAGGTAGTGCAGTCATATAAGCTGCTTACTTTCTTCTTTCCCTGTAGGAAGACTGATTTCAGTTGAAAACAACAGTGTGCCAACATAAAAGACAGCAGCTCTCCCCTGAAGATAAGAGTGGTCCAAAGACAGAACCCGAGCGAGGCTCTCGTGAAAGTTCTTTAAAGGGCACAGGCAGTGCAGTCACCTCTTGTCATCTTGGCCTTTCCTACTGCTTGGAACGAACGAGTGATGGCTGGAAGTGAAGCCCTGATCTTGTCACCGCGACTTTGAAGATGGCAGCCACGAGATAAGAAAGTCTCTTTGATGATGTAGCCCCCGCACCTGCTCTAAAGTGCGCTCATCTTTGATGTAAGAGAAAGGGGAAATAAAATACAATGTGTTTGAACCACTGGAGTTGGATCTCTGATATGACTGGTGTGACAGGCATTCCTTAGCACTGTGCTTGTGGCTCAGGGAAAGGGAAAGAGGCAGAGAAGGAGAATTTCAGGAAGATAACTACAGGAATGGATAAGGACTAGGCAAAAGCCCGTATCCCGGCATAAGAGAGGTATGAGGTTGTGGGTAATAGAAGGAACTGGAATGGTAGATAGAGAGAACGGTTGAGATAACGGTTGGGAGTTCTCACAGTATCAGATAGCTCCAAGTTCAGATTCTGTACCACAAGCCTTGTACTGAGGATGGACTCATTGCTCTCCCGGCCATGGCACAAAGTGTTTCATGTAATTATACCAACAGCCAAGAGTTGGGTGACACACTAATGTGTCAGGCACTGCCCTAAGGGCTTTGCACATGGTCATCCAATGAGTCATTGAACTATAGTCCTGTACTCATTGCAGGGATAATAGTCCCTACTCTTGTCACCCCCGTCCTTTAAACAAACCAGCTGTGAGCCACAGACTTCAGGTTGCCTAGAGAAAGCCAGAGCTAACTAGCACCGGAAACGAGACTTCAACCATCTGTGATTGAAACCACCTGTTGATATTGGATCTGCAATGTCCTCCACTCCAAGGCCCCAGCCCATGTTGTCTCTGGGAGGTGACTGAACAAGTGAGAGGAAGTGAGGTCATCAGAAGCATGGCCCTAAAGGGAATTATAAGACCCTGGCCTCTCTTCCTATTTTCCTTCGTTTTCTAGATACTTCCCTCAAGGGTTTCCGCACTGGGCTGTTTTGCCACAGACATCAAACCATAGGGTCAACCAATGATAGACCTGGGAACAAAAACAACCTTTTTCTCTCTGTAAGTAATTTTGTTTATTTTGTTTAGGTGTTTGTCACAGTGACAGAAAGCTGACTCACACACTTGACCAACTGATGGGGTTCTTCAGGTTTGCTCAGAAATCAGCCTCCCCCAATCCACAGAGATGTGGGCCTACAACTGTGTAGTTGTAACCTGATGTTCTGGCTTCCTCCTTGGGGAGTTCATTGTTCCAGGATGAGATTTCAGACACTGCAGGGCTTCTGGGTTGTCAGTGTGATGGACTCTGCTCACCCCAGGCGCTGTGGTCCACTCGGGGAGCTTCAGGCAGCTGTAAATCACCAAGTCAGTCCTACGAGATCTGTCAAGTGACACAAAGGATCTGACACCTGACAGGTGGAGCACCTCCCTGCTAGGATGCTAGCCGGAAGTGGAAGAAGCCAGACTCAGATTCTGGAGAGAATGAAGAAAACTTGGACCCAGCTTCATCAAGTGACCATTGCTGGGAGTGGTGGGAGGGAAAGGCTGGCCAGAGAATGGGGCCAGAGGGCAGAAGGGACAGGAGAGCATAGCATAAGGGTAGCTAGTGCCAACCTGATGAACTCACCAGAACCTAAGATATGTTTACTTTAAAGAAATTAATGAAGGCCAATTTGTTTTCTTTTTGTTTGTTTGTTTTTCTGTGTACCCCTGGCTGTCCTGTAACTCAGAGATCTGCATGCCTCTGCCTCCTAAGTGCTGAGATTAAAGGCATGTGCCATCACCGCCTGACCTAATTTTTTGTTTTATACCCTGGAGGTTTAACCTAGGACTTCACAAGTGTTTGGCCACTGAATTGCATTCCCTCAAACGTTTTTGTTTTTGTTTTTAGTTTGGAGAGGGTGTTCAGCGGTTAAGCAAGTTTGCCACTTCTTTGAAGGACATAAATTCTGTTTCCAGACCCAAGTTAGAAGGCTCACACCTTCCAGTAACTCCAGCTCCAGGGGATCACCCATACACACACGGCATATATTCACATAGACACAATGTAAAATAAGAAATAAAACTTTAAAATATTAAAGTTATTGAACTGAATATGGTGGTTTGTGTCTTTAATCCTAACATTTAGGAGTCAGAGGCAGGCAGATTTCTGTGAATTTGAGGCCATCCTGGTCTACATAGCAAATTCCAAACAAGCCAAGGCTCCATAGTTAGACCCTGTCTCAAAAATAAAATAAAACAAAATAAAATAATTTTAAATGAAAATCCACAACTCTTTGAATAAGGCACATATGCCCTCATTTATAACATATATGTAAAATTTCTAACATGGGAAGAACACAGCTTTGTAACTCTCCCACCCAACATACATATTGCATATACTTATTAATTATCAAAATACTTTAATGTTTTGTTGAAACCCTCAAGAGTCTGAGATGAGCAACATGCCCAAGGACCATTGCATATATATGTTCACCTAAGAAATACCTGCGTGTAACCTAAGGACAGTGTTTAAGAATACAAATATAAGAATCTTGTATCAATTTACAATAACTTGGGGCTGGAGGGATGGCTCAGCAGGTAAGAGCTTTTACTAGTCTTGCAAAGGACCTGTCATTAGTTTTCAGCTCCCACAGGGTGGTTCACACTGTCTAGTTTCGGGGAATCCGCAGCCCTCATCTGGTCCCCTCAGGCTCCTGCATGCACACAATGCACGTAAACTCACACAGATGCACTCATACACATAAAAATAAATATTAAATTATTTCCAACAACTGAATATTGTACAATGTGCACCTGTCATATAATTTATTTCAGAAGCTTCCTATTGTTCGGCATTTAAACTATTTTTCCCATGTCTATTGTTGTCTATTTGCTTTACTGTAAGGAGCTTTTTGTCTTGTCAGGTTACAAAGTGGCTGCTGTGGTCCCAGGCTTCACATCTGTGATGATTAGTCCTGGCTGCCAACTCAACTAAATTGAGAATTAATCAAAGGAAGAAGCCAGATCACATGTTGGTAGGACTCTGAGGGACATCACAAATGTCAAAAATGTTTATTTTCTTTTGGACTGTTTGAAAAGCTACAGTCAAGAGAGAGGAGTGTGGGTGTGGGTTTTGGGTTAATCAGTCTGCCACGTGGGGTCCAAGTATTTCAATTATTTAAAGGGAATTGGTCTACAGCAGTGACAGACTTGGAAGGCTTTATTCCACGAAGCCTTGTGTAAATGTGTGGTATATAATTTATTAGAGGTAGTGCTGTTTTCCCAGCAGATTAAATATGTTGTGTTGCTGCTAATCTTTGGGCAACATCTTGGCTAATTGGCCACCTCTGTTCAGAAAGACATTGTTAAAATGCTGTTTTTACAGAAACAGCTTTTTTAGGCCCAGAACCAAATTGCTTGTTTAGGCCCTGTTTTGGTGTCCTTGTCCACAGGCATTGGTAAACAGAAGTGGATAAGAGATCTAAGACCCTGTGTTCATTTCTTACTTCTCCCAGTGGCCCTTGGGACAGCATCTCCCAGGCTCTGATTCTTTACCTAAGAGAGGAGTCACCCCATGGCTGGAGCAGTGAAGATATTGTAAAGGAAGAGGGCTGGGGAGATAGTTCAGTCAAGTGGAGGACCTGAGTTCAGACCCCCAGAATCTACACATACCCTGGGTGAGGCAGCACACATAAAGAACTCCAGCCCTGGCAGGGGATGTGGGAAGGAGACCTGAGGATCCCAGGAACTCCTGGCCAGCAGTCTAGCTCAATTGGTGAGCTCTGGGTTCAGTGAGAGACCCTGTCTTAATAAATAAGATGGAGAGATAGAGACACACAGTGCCAATCTCTGACCTGCCCAGGTGCAGGTGTACCCGCACACATGTGCACACCCACATGTAAAATACACGTAAGATGTTTAAGGAGGAGGGATAAGGATGATGGGGGTGGTTGTCACTATTGGTCACTATCCTTTCTTGCTGCTTTCTTGGGGCTCTGTGGAATCAAGTCTGGGGCCTGTTGTTCACTCCTTAGTTGATTGTGCAAGAAGAGGTAATGGTTTGACGTGTAGAATTAGTGACATTTATAGTGTGAACAGCTGTGGCCTTGCCAAGTGACCAACAATGAGCTACAGGTCCCTAAGCATTTAACAGATCATTTCACCAGCATGTGTAAGCCTGCTTCACAACATTGGCCTAGAATGTGAAATCCATCACCGGAGAGCGGTGTCCTAGCTGGGTCACCATCAGCATCTGGATACATCTGATAGATGGGGTTATCAGTCAAGCCTCATTTTGTTTCCTAGCTTTAGTATCTATTCACACCCTTTCATCCATGCGTTTGCCTTCCCTCAGTATGTGAAGGGCTTTCAGAAGTTCAGAAGGTAAGCTGTTTGCTGAGTAAATAGATGTTTAGCAAGGAATCATTCCAAGCCACTCAGAGAGGACTAAAGGCAGGGAGAAGTAATCCTTTGTATGCTACCCATCTGGCTGTGAAAGACAGAGAAATTAATGGATCCGGAAATATGATATAAGGAAAGGTCACCGGATCCTTGTATAACCAGGCTGCCTAGTCTTCCCAGCTCCAGGAAAGGCTAGATCTAGGTGCTCAAATAAGGCCTGAAGGAACTCAGGAACGCTTTCCCTGCACGGTGGCAAATGGCTACCGGAAGTTCGGAAGTTCCGGTTCATTGTCCTTGATTGAAACAAGAGTGTTTTCCACCTCTTGACAGTCCCAGTGGAACTTGAAGAAACTACTCTGATTGGTTCACCGGGGATCATGTGTTAAACTCCGAGAGAGCTATGGTGAACTAGAAAACAAGGAAATAGAATACTCCCTAAGGTCAGCTCTGAGACAAGTGTGGATCCCCAGAGATGGAGACGTTGTCTGCCGTTTAAGCGTTAAGACTGGAGAATGCGTGATGGCGGATCCCTAAGGGAACAGCTAGCAGAACAAAGGAGACAGTGACGATTAATTTTGTGTGTCAGCTTGACAGGCTAAGGGATGTCTAAACAGGTGTGATCTCTGAGGGTGTCTATGAGGGTCTAAAAGGCAGCAGTCAATGTTTGCATCGGCCCCCTCGCTTCCTCCTTTCTTCTCTGGGCTGGCGTCACCCAATCGGTGTGGTCTGGATGAAACAGGAAGGCAGAAGGAGAATGACAGCAATCTCCTCTCCCCCAGTCAAGACTCTCGTGGTCTTAGTTATTTTTCTGTGGCTGTGATAAAAGCCCGACTAAGGAAACTCACAGAAGAAAGAGTTTAATCAGGCTTACAATTCTAGAGGGTGGAACAGAGGCTGCAAAGCCACAGCAGTGGCTGAGAGCTCACTTCTTAAGAACAGCAAAGGCGCTTTGAAACTTCTTTTTTAAAGGCTTGAAAACTCGCCCCCAGTGACATACTACCTCCAACAAGGCCATGCCTACCTCCTAAGCCTCCCAAACAGTACCATCAACTGGAGGCCAACTGTTCAAATCCCCAAGACTTCAGGGGCTGGAGAGGATGGGACAGAGCTCATTCAAGACACCACGTCTATATTCTCCATGCTTGGTCATTAGTGATGCTGATACTCGACTGGGACCACTCTCCTAGGCTTCCATTTTTAGTCTTTAGCTTTGGACTGAAGGACACTGGCTTTGTGGCTCCTTGGCTTGTAGAGAGAAACTGAGGTGAATCTCAGTCTCCAAAGGCACACGAGTCCATTGCTGTTGCACACCTCTTCTTCTACTTCTCTGTGTGTGTGCTGCGTGTGTGTGTGTACACATTTGTTACCATCTAATGTGCTGTCCATGATACTGGGGATATTTGTGCATGGAGGAAGGCAGTTTCACATATAGATCAGACATCCTTTAGATCCTCAGTTTCTGGCTCCCTAGAGGGTCAAGTTACATTAATACTCATATTTTATTCATTTAAGAAGTCTGCTTTTAGACATGGCCTATATGTATTTCCAAAAGCCCCTCTGCGGAATATCCATATGGTCTCCCAAATTGGTCTGGTGAACTGCTTCCAGAAATGGAGTGACCAATGCCTTGTTCACAGCTACACTGTGAAGCCATAACAATAGCCATGTCACTCACTGTGTTCCAGAGAACTCACAGTACAGGTGACACAAGATGAACATTAGGCTGTGACTATAGATGAAGAAAGGTAGTATGTATTTAATTTTTTTTTTTTTGTTTTTTGAGACAGGGTTTCTCTGTGTTGCTTTGGAGCCTGTCCTGGAACTAGCTCTTGTAGACCAGGCTGGCCTCAAACTCATGGCGATCTGTCTGCCTCTGCCTCCCGAGTGCTGGGATTAAAGGTGTGTGCCACAACCACCCGGCTTTAAATTTTTGTTTTAAAGTCAGATTTGGTTTGATTTTGCCTTGACAGACAACTTCTTGCTGATTGTTGGTCTGGTTTTGAATTTCTGAACTCAACTGATCTGTGCAGTTCAGACTCCTGAGTAGCCAAGATTAAAGGTATAAACCATGAAATCTAGCTAGGAAGAAGGGTTTTGAATATTTTCAATATAAATATAAATAATAAAGAGGCTTGGGGAAATGGCTCAGTCAATAAAGTACTTGCATCACAAGCGGAAGGACCTGAGTTCAATACCTGGAACCCACATAAAAATCTGAGTTGGAGACATGTGTCTATAAATTCATCAATTGGGAGGTAGAGCTAAGAGGACTCTTGGTATTCACTGACCAGTTCAGTCTACTTGGTAAAGTTCCAGGCTGAGGAGAGACTATTTCTCAAACCAAAACATGAAATGATGGTGGAAGTTACAAAATAATCCTATACTAGTTCAGAATCATGTATAATAAAGGGTTATTTATTTAGGGGAGACTTACAGATCACTGTCCTAGATCATAGTTCTCTGCAAGAACGGGGAACAGAAACAGAGTCTAGCAGCCAGAAGCGAGAGCTGGAAGAAAGAGAGTGAACGCAGGCTTTCCAGCTGCATTTATAGTAAAAGAGGCCAAGCTCAAGTGGACTGGTATCTTAAAGGCTATTGGCTGAAGGAGCAGAAGGAGCTCCCACAGCACCTTCCCCTTTTGTTTAAATAAGAAAGTTCCAAACCCAATACAAAACTATATACACTAGGAACAGATATCAAGTATAAGATTAGAATTACAACCAGTATAAACAATATTAGGCAAGGAACATATGTTAAATGTTTTAATAAACATTCTATCTTAAGGAGTCTAAGTCTTGTATTGAAAATGGCTTAGCTAGATCAAAAGAGGACAGTAACTACAACTATCTAATCTTCATCCCCATTGAAGGCCTGGGAAGGGAGATAATATTACTGAGTAGATAGGAAGTACAATCAAGCAGCTTTCAAAATGGGCAGTAGATGACAGAGACAACTGACTGCCTGAGCAATCACCCATAGTCTCATTTGCAATGTTGAAGCAACCAACTTTGGCTAAAGTCTAGAGTAACTGACAGACCATTTTCAGAGGCAGAAAAATTTTCAAAACTATCTTAACCTGTTTTGGCAAGATTTGAAGCCTTTTTTTCTTGTATCCTGCTTGTCCAGTCTAGACATTGTACATTTTGTCAGTGGTCGAGGCATGGGCAGTTTCTTGCCCTAATGCCAGTTGTGCCAAGAAGAAAACAAACTCCAAGTGGTGTGTCTTTGGTGCTCAACACTCTCTCAAAAATAGATCAGTGCTGCCAGGAGCAATTGTGTCTCATGTCAACAGAATCCTAAATTATTTAAATGCCATATTCTACAGATCTTTGAAGTGGTTGAAGGTTACCTATCTATGCAGAATACAATCTCTGTGTATCTAAAGAACCTAATTAGTCTGACTAAAAGTATAACAAACACGAATGACTATTGACCTATAATACTTAATACCAATATAACTTAAAGATTAAGACTTCATATAAAATATTGAACAATCTTTAAACAACTGTGCAGTAAAGGAGGACAATGACATCAAAATGTAAACAATGTATAAATATCTTAATCAGTGATAGAAATAGATAATGCAATATGATAAATATATTCTAAAATTGTATAAGTCTACAAAACATCTTAAATAGACGTGGAAACATGCATGTATACAATATGACAAAATAACTTTGCATAGGTCTTTACAAATATTGTAAACAGCAATAACAAATATAATTTGAACTTGTATCAATATACAAGAAATGATACCAGTGTAAATTGTCCATAAATAATAGCTCACAAGTGTTCACTCTATTACTCACTATTATTATTATTATTAGTGCGAATAAGTTCACACTAAATTACCTATTATCCCATATAATCTTTCTTTTTATTGAGATCTCTAGGCCTACAAAATTTCCACCCCAACTCCAACCCTATGCGATTAATTATCAACCCCTAAATCATGTCTCTAACCATGAGGACAAACTTTGTTGGGAGAGGGATGTTGTTTTCTATAATTGCTTCCTGCTGTCATGAGGGTGATGCTTTTTCTATGGGATCTTATAAAAGTAAAATGATGGTCAAGTTTCAAGATTGCTGTTTTATATAATTATAAATGGTCTTGGAGTAGTCAATAGGGTCTTTTTTGTTTGTTTGTTTGTTTGTTTTGAAGTTCTTATATGGAGTCCTGGCCAGAACATTGTAAGAAGGTGCACCATTTCCACAGCTGGTACCCAAAAACTGGTCTCATAGTTATACTATCAGCATCATTACATCATATCAACTAGGTGGAGTTGTTGTTGTGGGGTCCCAACTTTTTTTCTGGAAGCTTCAAAAATTACTATGGGAAAATCTACTGTTCATTGTGGAAAACTCAAGCATTATTCATATAGACATATCTTCAATGAAAGATATGATATAAACAAAATGGGCATGGAGAAAAGGAAAATATTTACTTAAAATCTATTTTCTTTCTGTCCCATACCAGATGGCTCCTGATATTAGGCAGAAATTCTGAATTTTTCTTTTAAAAACTTGCTTGGACTTAGAGAAGGATAGCCATTGTCCAACTCCAAAGCCAGCTCTTATTTTTAAGTAGAGATGTATATGTGTTAAAATAATCAAATTTTACTATGCAAATAATACGGCATCATAAGGCAGATTTCTCTTTGCTTATTGATTCTTTCTGCATAGCTATCTTTTTATCTTTAGGAATCTAGATGTCCAAGGTCTCTCCACTCTTTGAAGATGAATATTTTCCTGCAAAGACAAGAACAGAACCCTGCCGCAACCCTTATGAGGTTTTCTAACCACCTGTATGATTGTCACCTCTGTGGATGAGCTGTCATTTCTCTTTCTCAAGAGGTTTCTCTTTTTCAAACCAAATCTTTATCAATTTTGATGGTATCCATAGCTTTTCTTCTTCTGTGGAAATAAGAGCAAAATCCCTTCCCCAACATAGCATGTCTTCTGGTTTCCATTGTGAGGTCAACACATCCTTGAAATACACCAGCTGATTTAATTCAGAAGACTTTTCTATTATCCAATATCTCTCTGCTGCTGTTGTTTCTTTCTCATTAGCACTAAGAAAATTCAAGGTTAATAAAGCATTATGCAATCTATTTCTGGGGATATTTTCCATTCCTTTCTGTTTGTTTAGCATATCCTTTATTGTTCAATTTGATCTTTCTATAACTGCCTGGCCTGTAGGATTGCTTGGTATACCTGTAATATGCTTTATATTATAATAAGCAAAAAACTGTTTCATTTTCTTAGACACATATGCTGGACCATTGTCTGCCTTTATTTGTGCAGGTATACCCATGATGGCCATAACTTCTAATAAATGTGCAATTACTGAATAAGCCTTTTCTGAGCTCAAGGCAGTTGTCCATTGAAAACCTGAATAAATGTCAATGGTGTGGTGTACATAATTTAGTTTTCCAAATTCTGTAAAGTGGAACACATCCATCTGCCAGATCTCATTCCTTTGAGTACCTTTTGGGTTACTTCCTGCTGATGTTTGGTTATAGAAAGAGCAAGTAGGACATCTCTTTATAATCTCCTTAGCTTGTTGCCATGTGATAGAAAACTCTTTCTTTAAACCTTTGCTATTGACATAATGTTTCTTATGAAATTCTGAGGCCTTCGGCACACTTCCAGTCAATAATCAATCAATTTCTGCATTACCTTGTGCTAGAGGACCTGGCAGACCCATATGGGATCAGATGTGTGTTATGTATATGGGACAAAGATTATTCCTGATTATATCTTGAACCTGTATGAATAATGAAGTCAATTCTGTATCATCTGGTATAAATTCAGCAGTTTCAATATGCAATATACAACTTTTTCTGCATATTGTGAATCAGTAACTATACTGATAGGTTCTTTAAAATCCCTTAGTACCATGAGAATAGCATATAATTCTGCCTTTTAGACAGAATTATAAGGGATTTGTTCCACCTTACTTAATTCTTCTGATTTATAACCTGTTTTTCCTGATTTATTTGCATCTGTATAAAATGTATGGGCTCCAGTTGTTAGTACATCATGTACAATATGGGGAAGAATCCAAGTAGTTCTCTTTATAAGGTTAATTCTATCACTTTTGGAATAATTGCTATTAATTTCTTCCAAAAATTAGCAAAAGCTCTTTGCCAAGGTTCGTTGTCTTCCCATAACTTTTTAATTTCATCAGCAGTAAAAGGAACTATAATCTCTGCTGGGTCTATACCTGCTAGTTGACAAAGTCTCAATTTTCCTATTATAATTAATTCAGAGACTTTTTCCACATAAGTTTTTAATTTTTTACTTGGCTTACGTATACAACATTCTGCCTCCATGTATGCCCACACACTAGAAGAGGGCACCAGATCTCATTACAGATTGTTGTGAGCCACCATGTGGTTGCTGGGAATTGAACTCATGACCTTTGGAAGAGCAGCCGGTGCTCTTAACCACTGAGCCATCTCTCCAGCCCTTTACTTGGCTTATGTGATAAAAGATCCATTATAAGATAATATCTTCCCTCTGCATTAAAATTCCTGTAGGGGAAATTCTGGAAGGCAATATGCCTAGAATACAATTAAGATTTGGATTCACTCTATCTCCATGTGCCTCCTGTAATTTCTCTTCAACGACCATAGGTTCTTTTCCCGCTTCAGCTGTTAATTCTCTGAGACTATTTAAGTCTTTGTTACCATCTAAAATTTTGTTTAAATGAACTATTAGGTCAGATGTTATCCCAACAACCAGTCCTAGACTGAAAATAGCTCCTAATAATCTTTGAAAGTCATTAAGAGTCCGCAATCTCCTAATTTGTGCCTTTTGTGTTCTAATTTTCTGTAAACCTATTTTGTAACCTAGGTAATTGACAGAGTCTTCTCTTTGTATTTTTTCTGGAGCAATTTATAATCCCCATTTACGCAAAACTTTTTTTTTTTTTTTAAGTTTTTTGAGACAGGGTTTAAGATACCATCTTACACCTGTCAAAATGGCTAAAATAAAAAACACCAATGATAGCCTTTGCTGGAGAGGTTGTGGAGAAAGGGGTACACTCATCCATTGCTGGTGGGAATGCAAACTTGTGCAACCACTCTGGAAAGCAGTGTGGCAGTTTCTCAGGAAATTCGGGATCAACCTACCCCTGGACCCAGCAATACCACTCTTGGGAATATACCCAAGAGAGGCCCTATCATACAACAAAGGTATATGCTCAACTATGTTCATAGCAGCATTGTTTGTAATAGCCAGAACCTGGAAACATCCTAGATGTCCTTCAATGGAAGAATGGATGAAGAAAGTATGGAATATATACATATTAGAGTACTACTCAGCAGTAAAAAACAAGGACTTCTTGAATTTTGCATACAAATGGACGGAAATAGAAAACACTATCCTGAGTGAGGTAAGCCAGACCCAAAAAGAGGAGCATGGGATGTACTCACTCATATTTGGTTTCTAGCCATGAATAAAGGACATTGAGCCTATAATTCACAATTTTAGAGAAGCTAAATAAGAAGGTGAACCCAAAGAAAAACATATAGGCATCCTCCTGAATATTGACCTTCATCAGGCAATGAAAGGAGACAGAGACAGAGACCCACATTGGAGCACCGGACTGAAATCTCAAGGTCCAAATCAGGAGCAGAAGGAGAGAGAGCACGACCAAGGAACTCAGGACCGTGAGGGGTGCACCCACACACTGAGACAATGGGTTCTATTGGGAACTCACCAAGGCCAGCTGGCCTGGGTCTGAAAAAGCATGGGATAAAACCGAACTTGCTGAACATAGTGGACAATGAGGACTACTGAGAACTCAAGAACAATGGCAATGGGTTTTTGATCCTACTGCACATACTGGCTTTGTGGGAGCCTAGGCAGTTTGGATGCTCACCTTACTAGACCTGGATGGAGGTGGGTGGTCCTTGGACTTCCCACATGTCAGGGAGCCCTGATTGCTCTTCGGGCTGATGAGGGAGGGGGACTTGATCGGAGGGAGGGGGAGAGAAATGGGAAACAGTGGAGGGAAGGAGGCAGAAATCTTTAATAAATAAATTAATTAAAAATAAAAAAAGAAAACCCATGAAATTCTAGCTATATGCTCCCATGTGCATGCCATAAAGCCATATGTATGTATACACACACACACACATATGAAAGACTTATATACATGTATATTTGTAAAGAGAGAGACAAAGGGAGAGAAAATTTCTTTTGATTTTTTATATTATTTTTTTACTGTGTTCAAACTGTGGGGCTAAGAGATACTTTATAATAAACCATTGATCACAGTATTTTGTCTTCTCCCAGATTTTAAGTGCAAAACATTTCTCTCTATATCCAGTTGGCTGTTTGGTAGCTATCATTTTTTACAATAAAATAAGCTTTCCTTTAAAAAGAAAAGTTTTTCGAGACAGGGTTTCTCCGTACCTTTGGAGCCTGTCCTGGCACTAGCTCTTGTAGACCAGGCTGGCCTAGAACTCACAGAGATCCGCCTGTCTCTGCCTCCTGAGTGCTGGGAGTAAAGGTGTGCGCCACCACTGCCTGGCCAAAACTTTTTTTTTTAACTTCTTCAAACATTCTTTCTAAAGTATCTGCATTTGAGTTATATAACAAAATGTCATCCATGTAACGGTAAATTATAGACTTAATACATTGCTTGTGTATTATTTTCAATGGCTGATTTACAACGTATTGGTACAGGTGGAACTATTTAGCATTCCCTTTGAGAGGACGGTCCACTGGTATCTCCTAGTAGGCTGAGAATTATTATAAGTAGACACTATGAAAGCAAATTTTTCTCGATCCTTTTCTTGTAAAGATATAGTGAAGGAACAATCCTTTAAATCAATAACTATGAGAGGTCATCCTTTTGGTAATAGAGAAGACAGAGGAATTCCAGGCTGTAGAGGGCCCATAGATTTGGATAACCTAGTTGACAGCTCTTAGATCTGTCACCATTCTCCATTTTCCAGATTTCTTTTTAACAACAAATACAGGAGAATTCCAAGGGCTTGTTGATTCTTCAATATGGTGAGCATCTAATTGCTCCTGTACCAGCTGTTCTAAAGCCTGCAGTTTTTCTTCCATTAAAGGCTATTGTTTAACCCATATGGGTTTCTTAGTTAACCATTTTAAAGGCAAAGCAGTTAGTACCTCTGAAGGTTTGCTAGTTGCTTTGTGTTCTTGTACAGCTTGAATGGCTGCTGACCTTTGTTTATAATATTTTATAATATCCTTCCCAGAAACATGAGTTCTGGGGAGTGCAGGAATGTCAACCTGGGTTTTCAATTGTTGCAATAGGCCATGGTCCCATAAATTCACTGCAATATTAGCTACATATGGCCTCAGCCCTCCTTTCTGTCCTTCTGGCCCTATGCTTTCAACCCACCTCATGCTTTGTTTTACTTGAGATAGGGTCCCAATTCCTAGGAATTGAATATCTACGTCTTGAAGAGGCCTATCTGGATACCAAGGTTCTGGAGTAGTGATAGTTATATGCACCTGTGTCTAGTAATCTATCAATTACAATGTCATTTATATGCACTCTTAGCTTTGGTCTTTGATAATTTATAGAAGTCTGCCAAAATATATGTTTCCTATTTCCTACTGGAGTTTTTGACTCATCCTCCAGGTCTATTCTACCATCTAGAACAGAATGGTTTTTTACAGTTGGCACTGGATTGTTTAATTTTCCTGGTGAGACATGCTCTCCACAGTGACTGGGAATGACTGGGCCTTGTTTGACATTGGGGCCTGCAAGAGGCCAACCAAGGAGTTTCCTAGTGGTATTGGGTTGCCTTGTCTGTCTCTTGTCAACCTACATTCATTTGTCCAATGTCAGCCTTTGCCATACCTCCTACATATACCAGAAGGCTGAGTCTTCCTATTCTTGCCATCCTCAGAGGAGACATTATTCCTAGGAATTCTTTGTCTACAGTTCCTTTTTAGATGTCCTATTCTTTCACAAATAAAACATTTGACATTTTGGTGTCTCCTCATACCATTAGAAATTGCTTCTCCTACCCAAGCTTCAGTACTATAATCAAATGTTTCAACATTCATTGTATTCAAGATCCATTCAGCTATGGATGCTGATCTGACCTTTAAGGGCCCAGGGATCTTCTTACATTTTAAGTTGGTATTTTCAAAAGCCAAGGATTCAATTAGTATACATCTAGCTTCAGGGTCTGTCACTCCTAATTATACAGCCTTACTTAATCTTTGTAAGAAGTTACTAAAGGGTTCTCTCTGGCCCTGTTTAACCCTAATATATGACTCAGTCCTCTTTCCTGGTTCCTGAATCCTGTCCCAAGCATTTAAAGCTGCGGTGTTACATAAGGACAAGGTGCATTTATTGTAGTGAGTCTGTTCCCGAGGATCAGAGTAATGACCCCCACCAAGAATTTGATCTTGTAAAGTCTCAAATCCTTTTGCTTTCCAATGTTGCTCTAAAATTTTTGTCTCTTCTCTCAAATAACACTTCCAAAGTAGCTGAGGTCCATCTTTTAGGATCACTGATATTAATTCAAGCCAATTGTGGGGGGCAGCCTTAGTGCTTGAAGCCCAAGTTTTCACCATTTCCCATGCAAAAGGTAAATGTAGCCCATAAGATACTATTGCTTTTTTAATTTCTTTTAGCTTGCTCATATGTATTGGTTCCCATGCATATTCTTTGACTACCTTAGGGTATTTTGTGCCATATGGTCTTTCTGAGGAAATTACTGGATATGCAGTTGAAACTCTGTGTAAGTCATCCTGGGGTCTGGCACTGATGAGGTTAAATCCTGTCCTTGTACCTTCTGTCCCTGCTTATCAATTTCAGTAAATTCCTCAATCTTTTCAAATCTTTTTACTACTGTCTTTTTTAAAGTCTGAATCTCCAGTCCAGTGTTCTGTTCTAAGATATGAAACTTACCCAGTAAAGATAATGACTCATCTTTGGATATATAATAACTTTTCAACAGATTTTTATAGTTATATTCAATAGCACAAATTCTTTTGGATCATTTTGTCAAATTGATGCTATCCCTCCCCATAGTATTGAACCATTTTTTTAAATGAGATAATATTGAAAACAAAGCTAATTCCTAGAATCAAATAAAGGGAAGGAAAATAGTATAAGTCTTGCACAATACCTTCCATAGTATAAGCAAAATAATTATTGAACTCCTGGATGTTATCAATCATTTTTTGTAGTTTTTCAGATCTTACCTGCCATAAAGTAATTACAATGAATTGGAGTAGATGTAATAATTGTTATTGGCTAGCAGGTGTCACAGTTGCAGCCACGTGGCCAAGAGATGATAGCAGCAGTGAACAGCATGTGGTACTTACTTAGGTACTGAAAAATATGCTTTGTTTAACAAATTAAGAGCAGTTATTAAGGTGATCAAATGATTCAGAGAGTTGGGGCCCAGGAAAAAAAAAACCCTCAAAGTTTTCCATCAGTGTGAGTTGCAGACTGTGTACACCTCAGGGATTGCAGGCAGCAGCATGTGGGCTGGTGTGTAATGTACAGAGAGGCAGCCTGTAACAGAGAGCACTGAGCAGCAGCCTGCTGCATCTGAGGGCCAACTAGAGCTGCAGGCAGGAGAGTTAGTGTCCAGTGTGCCACGTGGCTAGCAGACTGATCCCAAAAAGTGTGGACTGGTTCCCACATTTGCACTCCAGATGATGGCAGAAGTTACAAAATAATTCCACACTAGTTCAGAATTACGTATAATAAAAGATTATTTATTTAGAGGAGATTTATAGATCACAGTCCTAAATCACAGTCCTCTGCATGAACAGGGAATAGGAACAGAGTCTAGCAGCTGGAAGCGAGAGCTGGAAGCACGAGAGCTAGCGCAAGTTTTACGGCTGCATTTATAGTATAAGAGACCATGCCCAAGTGGACTGGTATCTATTGGCTAGAGGAGCAGAAGGAGCTCCCACAGCAATGGGAGGTACCTGAGAAAAGACACCAAGATTGTCCTCTGACCTTTATACATATGCACACACACACATATCAACATACACAATATTCCCCCATGCAAAAGAAATGATAAATGCATGAGGAAATAAGTTCATTCCAACATAAATATTATACATCGTATTTGTGTATTGAAATACTACATAGTACCCTAAACATATGTACAATTTTTAGGTCTTTACATATCAATTAAAAAATAAACTTGAGGGCTGGAGAAATGGCTCAGTGGTTAAGAGCATTGCCTGCTCTACCAAAGGTCCTGAGTTCAATTCCCAGCAACCACATGGTGGCTCACAACCATCTATAACAGGGTCTGGTGCCCTCTTCTGGCCAGCAGGCATACACACAGACAGAATATTGTATACATAATAAATAAATAAATATTAAAAAAAAATAAATAAACTTGAGCCGGGTGGTGGTGGCGCACGCCTTTAATCCCAGCACTCAGGAGGCAGAGGCAGGCAGATCTCTGTGAGTTTGAGGCCAGCCTGGTCTACAAGAGCTAGTTCCAGGACAGGAACCAAAAAGGTACAGAGAAACCCTGTCTCGAAAATCCAAAAATAAAAAAATAAAAAATAAATAAATAAACTTGAGGGTTAGAGGGATGTGTCAGTAATTAAAACACTTGCTGCTCTGTCTGAGACTGGAGTTTGGGTTCCAACACCTTTACACGCAGCTCACAATTACCTGTAACTCTAGCCCCAGGAGATATGATGTTCTCTGTTGACCTGTGTTGGCCCCAGTCATGCGCATGGGGCTCAGGCATACATGAAGGCCAAACACCTATACCCATAAAAGAAATACTCTTTTTAAAGAAAAGGTAACAATAAAAGAGATGTTACAGAAAACCCTGCTATATACGGAACACCGACTAAACTCCAAGCTTTCCCAGACCAGCTCCCCTTTCACCCCTCCCACTACCCTTCCAGGCATGTGATCTATGCTTTACAGATGGCAGAGGCCTCCAGGCTCTTTGTACTAACACAGTGGGTAGCGACAGAGTCTGGATTTAAACATTTTTAGTTTATTTTAATGCTACTTTTTGGTGCTGGGGATGGAGCCCAGAGCTCTACCACGGAGTGAGGCACACTCTTCACCCAAAGCCAGGTTCTGATGACCAGATCTTCTGGCTCCCAGCCGAACATTCTTTTTTATTTACTTGTTGCCTTCCCGGCCAGAGTGAAATCTAACTCAGTTTGGAATTAGCCTCCACCCTAAAGCACAGCTTTACTCGTGGAGATGCTCAGAGAGAGTTGTGTGAATATGAAAACCTGTCCCTGTCCCTTGGGGACCCCTGGTCTTAGAGGGCTCAGCTCTTCAGTGCCAGGGCCTAAATTCATACACAGAAGTCCTAAATACTCCTTTACTGCATATAACTGCATTCGGAGATAATGGCATGTATGCATGTGTATGTGTGCTTTGTTTTTAATTTTTTTTTTTTTTAGTTGACCAAAATAAGGTTCCATTTCATCTGGTGCTCCATCCTGCAATCCCAGTCCTCAGTGCACACATGACCTTCAAAGTTCAAGCATACCCTTGGTTAGAGTGAGTTGTAGGTTAGTCTGTGATATGTGAGAAACTGATTCAAAAAGAAATAAGTCATTAAGATGGTGATTCGATACTATAGGAGGGATCCTCATGGGAAGGAGGAGCATTAGACAAACACAGAAGGATAGCCATGTGGAGAAGGCGGCCTACCAGTCAAGAAAAGGGGCCATCTCAGCAAGAGCTAACTCTGCCAACACCTTGTTCTCAGCTTCCAGGCTCTGAGAGGAATGGAAATAAATTTCTCTTGTTCAAACAGTGGTGGCCCTTTGTGATGGCGGTTGAGTGGAGTCAGGAAGCATTGTGGGGGAAGGTCTGCTTCCTGCTGTTTTAAAACCTGGGGACACACACACACACACACACACACACACACACACACACACAGTGGCTTGGCCAGACTCCTGCCCTTGTCGGCCCACCTCCACAATCTTCCTTCTCACCGACAAGTGACCACTAGGCTCAGGCTGCCTCCCAGGGACGGTTATTATTTCAGCTGGCCTGAACCCAGAGGGCTTCACGTGTACTGTTTGCTCACCCACGCAGGCTTTCCTGCACCTTGCCTTTGCATTGTAGCCGAACACCCTGGGGATCATGCTTGCAGCCTGGCTTTGACAAAGCCTGGCTGCAAAGTCAGTTTCCCCAGGTGAGTCACCACCACTGAACAACAAAAGCCATGCATGGAAGTCACCCTGCCACCTGGGGGATATTTTAAGTCTGCTGCATTCAGAGGCTCAATGGGGGACAGGGTTCAAGGGAGGGGAGAGGGGTCCTGGGAGAGGAGGAAGTCCCACTCTCTGTCCTTCTCTCCTGGACCTCACAAAGTAGGTCAGCTCTAGTGACGTTGCCTCCAGCGAGCAGGAGGGAGATGGGCTGGCTGCGTGGGAGGGCACGACTCTGGGCGCACATTGAGATGCCATCTGTAATTGCAGACTCCGCAAGCTGCAAGATCTTAAAGATCATCTTGTCTAATTCCCTTGTTTTGCAGATGGTGAAGCTGAGCCCAGAGGGAAAAAGGGGGGACTTTTCCAAGGGTCACAAATTCCAAGTGGGGACAGAGCCGGAGGGAAGTCTAGGTGTCCTGTCTTGGTCAGTGCTCTCTTCTGAGGTGTGTCAATGCCTCATTGGCTTGGATTCCTGTGCTCAGATGTCTAGACTGCTCTTTGCTTTCTTCTGACTTGTGTATCTCCCTTCAGCCATCAAAAAGAAGAACACAGACACTGTGAACCTGTATTCAGTGTGTGCCGGGCTGGGAAGGGTCAGATGAGCTCATGCAGGTCACTCCATTAGCATACAAAAAGCTCATTAAATGTTGGTCATTATTGTGATTTTTTTTGGGGAGCCTTATTTTATTCTATTCTGTTTTTGAGATAGAGTGTTACATAGCCCAGGCTGGCCTCAAACTCCCTGTGTGACTGAGAATGACCCTGGACCGATCCTCCTGCTGCTGCCCCCCAAATGCTGGGGTCACAGGTCTGCACCTCTATTACCCTGTTTTGTGAGGTGCTGAGGATCATATTCTTGGATCTGTACATGTTAGGCAGTCTCTTGGATTATCCACATACCCGGCCATTCTGATAATTTTTTTATTATTACTAAGAACCAACTGTTAGAAGCAGCAAAGATTCAGAGAGTTGACACAGCCCGAGTTTGCTTCTATAATTAAGCATAATGAACACAAGATATGGAAAACGCCTAAGAACAAGCAAATAATAAAAATATACAACCACACCAACCACATGGCATATGGTGTATGTTTTATAGACCTTTTTTTATTTTCTGCCTCTCTTCTTCACGTTCCCATGTTTGTCATTTTTCACCTGTATCAGGCTCAAGCAGAGCATGTGGCAGGGTAATTAACAACATGGGCTCTATGTTGAGATGGCCTGGTTTCCAAAGTCGGCTTCACCGTTTACCAGCTGTGTGGCCTGGGGACTCAGTTAACCTTTCTGTGCTTGATTCGCCACCTGTTGTCCAAGTCTCTGTCCCCTGTGCAAGTGCTGTGAGGACCAAGTGCATGCTGTATAAAGTTCCTAGGGAGGTGTTGGGTGCAATTTGACATATCGTTGCCACCAGAACCATCTATGTGGGCCTCACACAGGGCTATCATTGGCTATGCTCATCTATTGTTGTTATTCTTGTAGGTGACACCCAGGTTTTTTCCTGCTCTAAATAATGTGACCCCTAAATCCTCTCAGCCACACATCTTTGGACCGTCTCTGTGTTTATGAAAATACATCCCTTCGAAACTACATTGCTGGCTTATAAGTAATGTGTGTGCCAAATTCTTGCTGGGCTTGGGGGCTAGAACCTGTTATCCCAGCATTTGGGGAGTTCATGCAGGAGGATTGAGTTCAAAGACAGTCTATGGCATAGTAAGACCTTAGTTCAAGGGAGGAGAATTATGAAAAGAGAAATACGAGCAAATGCAGGAGTCTCTGGGGAACCTGGATAAGAACAGGGAACACAAGGACACATTTTGAGACTTGGGACTGTGCTTAGTTGTGGGATAATCTGTGCATATACCTGGAGATGCTACCCAGGTCTATTTTCTTCTGCCGAGCACCATGGTTTCTGTGTTCACCCATGTTAGTGCCTTCTTGATGCTTTGGTTCTATATCCAAGAAGTACCCTCATCATAAGAAAGCATGCAGCAAAAACCCCAAACTAGACCACTCTGTGGAAAAAAGAAAGGTTTCCTGGGGGATCAAACTGCCAGGCTGCCTCTAAGGGGCAGAGAACTGATGGTGGGAAAAGCCTTGCCAGTTTTTTTTTTTTAATTAAAGATTTCTGCCTCCTCCCCGCCATCGCCTCCCATTTCCCTCCCCCTTCCCCGATCAAGTCCCCCTCCCTCATCAGCCCGAAGAGCAATCAGGGCTCCCTGACCTGTGGGAAGTCCAAGGACCACCCACCTCCATCCAGGTCTAGTAAGGTGAGCATCCAAACTGCCTAGGCTCCCACAAAGCCAGTATGTGCAGTAGGATCAAAAACCCATTGCCATTGTTCTTGAGTTCTCAGTAGTCCTCATTGTCCGCTATGTTCAGCGAGTCCGGTTTTATCCCATGCTTTTTCAGACCCAGGCCAGCTGGCCTTAGTGGGTTCCCGATAGAACATCCCCATTGTCTCAGTGTGTGGGTGCACCCCTCACGGTCCTGAGTTCCTTGCTCGTGCTCTCTCTCCTTCTGCTCCTGATTTGGACCTTGAGATTTCAGTTCAGTGCTCCAATGTGGGTCTCTGTCTCTGTCTCCTTTCATCGCCCGATGAAGGTTAATATTCAGGAGGATGCCTATATGTTTGTCTTTGGATTCACCTTCTTATTTAGCTTCTCTAGGATCGCGAATTATAGGCTCAATGTCCTTTATTTATGACTAGAAACCAAATATGAGTGAATACATCCCATGTTCCTCTTTTGGGGTCTGGCTTACCTCACTCAGGATAGTGTTTTCTATTTCCATCCATTTGTATGCAAAATTCAAGAAGTCCTTGCTTTTTACTGCTGAGTAGTACTCTAATATGTATATATTCCATACTTTCTTCATCCATTCTTCCATTGAAGGACATCTAGGCTGTTTCCAGGTTCTGGCTATTACAAACAATGCTGCTATGAACATAGTTGAGCATATACCTTTGTTGTATGATAGGGCCTCTCTTGGGTATATTCCCAAGAGTGGTATTGCTGGGTCCAGGGGTAGGTTGATCCCGAATTTCCTGAGAAACCGAAACACTGCTTTCCAGAGTGGTTGCACAAGTTTACATTCCCACCAGCAATGGATGAGTGTACCCCTTTCTCCACAACCTCTCCAGCAAAGGCTATCATTGGTGTTTTTTATTTTAGCCATTCTGACAGGTGTAAGATGGTATCTTAAAGTTGTCTTGATTTGCATTTCCCTGATCGCTAAGGAAGTTGAGTATGACCTTAAGTGTCTTTTGGCCATTTGAACTTCTTCTGTTGAGAATTCTCTGTTCAGCTCAGTGCCCCATTTTATAATTGGGTTGATTAGCCTTTTACGGTCTAATTTCTTGAGTTCTTTATGTATTTTGGAGAACAAACCTTTATCAGTTGCGGGGTTGGTGAGATCTTCTCCCAGTCAGTGGGTTGCCTTTTTGTCTTAGTGATAGTGTCCTTTGCTTTACAGAAGCTTCTCAGTCTCAGGAGGTCCCATTTATTCAATGATGCCCTTAATGTCTGTGCTTCTGGGGTTATACGTAGGAAGTGGTCTCCTGTGCCCATGTGTTGTAGAGTACTTCCCACTTTCTCTTCTATCAGGTTCAGTGTGTTCAGACTGATATTGAGGTCTTTAATCCATTTGGACTTGAGTTTTGTGCATGGTGATAGATATGGATCTATTTTCATTCTTCTACAGATTGACATCCAGTTTTGCCAGCACAATTTGTTGAAGATGCTCTTTTTTTCCATTGTATACTTTTAGCTCCTTTATCGAAAATCAGGTGTTCATAGGTTTGTGGGTTAAAGTCAGGGTCTTCTATTCGTTTCCATTGGTCGACTTCTCTGTTTTTATACCAATATCAAGCTGTTTTCAATACTGTAGCTCTGTAATAGAGTTTGAAGTCAGGGATGGTGATGCCTCCAGAAGTTCCTTTATTGTATAAGATTGTTTTGGCTATCCTGGGTTTTTTGTTTTTCCATATGAAGTTGATTATTGTCTTCTCCAGATCTGTGAAGAATTTTGATGGGATTTTGATGGGGATTGCATTGAATCTATAGATTGCTTTTGGTAGAATTGCCATTTATACTATGTTGATCCTCCCAATCCAAGAGCAAGGGAGGTCCTTCCATTTTCTGGTGTCCTCTTCAATTTCTTTCTTCAAAGACTTAACGTTCTTGTCAAATAGATCTTTCACTTCCTTGGTCAGAGTAACCCCAAGATATTTTATGCTATTTGTGGCTATCGTGAAAGGTGATGCTTCTCTGATTTCCCTCTCTGCTTCCTTATCCTTAGTGTATAGGAAGGCAACTGATTTTTTGGAGTTGATCTTGTATCCTGCCACATTACTAAAGGTGTTTATCAGCTGTAGGAGTTCTTTGGTAGAGTTTTTGGGGTCGCTTATGTATACTATCATATTATCTGCAAATAATGAAAGCTTAACTTTTTCCTATCCAGTTTTATGGGGAGGAGGTAGCAGCAGGTGGAAGGCAGACAGGCCAGAACAGGAGGTGGGGCTGGCATGGGGACTTTGATCTGTTACAGTAGGCTTGTTTGGGGTAGTCAGGAGCTAGACACCCCTTTGCTGAGACAGTTGACTGTAGGGGCAGACAAGAGAAGCAATAGCTTTTCTTATGGAAGTGAGCTTCAGGAGATTTCTGAGGAACGCTCCCTGAGTTCAGGTTTCTATTTCCTTAACAATCCTTCCGTTTACCTGGTCAGTATTCTCCCTGAGCTGAGCCAAGGTTATGGCTTAGGACATTTGTCAGTGGCACTGACATTTTGGGGGCCCACTTTGGATCTAACACAATGTGTTTAATATTGTGGAAAAATTTTGGTTAAAAAGCACATTTGTTGTTTCTAAAGAAGAGTTAACACTGAAGGCCATACAGATGGATGCTGGGGGTTTGGGATGCCACCTGAGGCCATGTTGATGTCTGAGGGTCATGGTGCTGCCAGGGCCATACTGATCTGAGTGACCTGTGCTGCCCCCACAGGCCATGCTGATATCTGTACCCGAGCTGCAGCTGAGGGCCATGTTTGGGTCTGTGGCTGTACCACAGCGCAGGGCTAGGATGATGTCCATAGCCCATGTTACCAGTGAAGGCTGTGTGGATGCCTGGGCCTGGGCCACCATCTGAGGCCATGTTGGTGGCCAAATTGTGACTGGGGCCATACCAATCTGAGTGACCTGCACAGCCATCCAGGACCATGGTGTATCCGACCCTAGTTGTAGCAGAGGGTCATGTCCGTGTCCATGGTCTTACAACAGATGGGATCTGTGTTGATGACTGTGGTCAGTATTATTACCAGGGGCCATGAGAGAGCTGGACCCGGTAGGCAGGGCATTGAGAACTAGTCCTATTCCTTGCAGGCTGCCTCAGTGGGAAAGCTCCCCCCAACCCTACCCTCACTCAGGAGAACTGGCCCCAGCGGTGTGAGTGTGGGAAAGCTGTCCCTAACCTTGAAGGGTCCTGGAAGAACTGGCCACCCTCTCGCCAGTCACGACAATGGGAGAGCTAGCTCAGCCTTCAGGAGAGCTGGTTTCACCCCTCACTATGAGCAGGAGAGCTGACATCGATAGCAGGGGCCACTACAGATCTGGCCCTGACTGTCTCAGGAAGCAGGCAGAACCAGTAGAGGCCCAGATCGACCAACTCAACTACCACCCAGGCCCACATCTAGGACTTTGAGTTGGTCCACTCCAATGTCTACCCCATCTATGATCTGTTGGAGGATATGAAGGGACCGATCCTGTGGAATCATGACTCAGGGCAACAACACGATATCTGGGAGAAGTTTCAGTATCAATGGTGTACCAGAAGCCAGAGGCCTTGAACCAGACCAAAGTCTCTTTGCAATGAATGTTTTCAAGTAAAGCTGTTTGAGCAAAAGGCTATACTGGGTGACACATTGCTGCTCCCAAGGCCACTACGACAAAAGAATATATGACAGAGAGGCGTAAAATGTTTTTCTTTTTTCTTTTTTTTATTTTATTGAGAAAAGGAAAAAAAAGTTTCAGCCTCCTCTCAGCCTCCCATTTCCCTCCCCCTCCTCCCACCCTTCTCCCCCTCCCCCTACTCCTCTCCCCCTCCCTCTCCAGTCCAAAGAGCAGTCAGGGTTCCCTGCCCTATGGAAAGTCCAAGGTCCTCCCACCTCCGTCCATGTCTAGGAAGGTGAACATCCAAACTGGCTAGGCTCCCACAAAGCCAGAACATGAAGTAGGATCAAAACCCTGTGCCATTGTCCTTGGCTTCTCATCAGCCCTCATTGCTCGCCATGTTCAGAGAGTCCGGTTTTATCCCATGCTTTTTCAGTCATAGTCCAGCTGGCCTTGGTGAGCTCCCAATAGATCAGCCCCACTGTCTCAGTGGGTGGGTGCACCCCTCGTGGTCCTGACTTCCTTGCTCATCTTCTCCCTCCTTCCGCTCCTCATTGGGACCTAGGGAGCTCAGTCCAGTGCTCCAGTGTGGGCCTCTGTCTCTATCTCCATCCATCACCAGATGGGGAGAGAAAAGTGAGAAGGGGAGGATGGAGGGATCTTGGGGAAACAGGATGATTGCGATAAAGGAAGGTTGGATAGGGGAGCACGGAAGCACAATTCTTAGTTAAGGGAGCCACCTTAGGGTTGGCAAGAGACTTGAACCTAGAGTGGCTCCCAGGAGCCCAAGGCGATGTCCCCAGTTAATTCCTTGGGCAGCTGAGGATAGGGAACCTGAAATGACCCTATTCTATAGCAATACTGACGAATATCTTGCATATCACCATAGAACCTTCAGCTTTTTTAAATATTCTTGTGGGGGTGGGGAGGCTACAAGGGAGAGCATACATGGAAGGACTGTGAAATGAGTGGGATTGGTGTGCGTACTGTGAAATTCCCAAAGAATCAATAAGTACGTTAAAAAAGAAGTCAGACAGTGGTGGCACACACCTTTAATCCCAGCATTCAGGAGGCAGAGGCAGGCAGATTCTCTGAGTTCGAGGCCAGCCTGGTCTACAGAGTGAGTTCCAGGACAGGCTCCAATGCTACACAGAAAAACCCTGTCTCGGAAAACAAAAAACAAAACAAAACAAAACAAAAGAATGGTTACATGGCTAACGCAAAAGGAAGGCCAGAAATCCCTCTATAAAAGGAAGGTAGGTATGAAAATAAGTACAAGAGCAAAATGTTATTACTTTAGAGTGAGACACTGGTTGGAGAAGCTCTTGATCTTTCTGTCCCTGCCCATCCAGGCAGGGATGAGACAGGTTGGAGACAGTGGATTTGCAAATCAGCTACTGCTAGAGAGTTATTAATGGCTTAGGATACCAGGCTGGTCTTTCCTTGGAATAATGAGAAGGCTCAAAAGAGAGAATGGAAATATTTAAAGCTTTTATTTTTGCATAGCGGGAAGGATGTGGCAGAGGAAGCATGTGACTTTGTGCGAAGAACTTGGGGAGACAGCTCATCTGTTAGGAACACTTGTTACTCTTGCAGAAGATTCTGAGCACCCACACAACAGCTCACAAGCAACAGTTCCAAGGGATCCAGTGCCCTTTTCTGGCCTGCAAGGATACCTCACAGCTGTGGTGTGCAGATATACATACAGGTAACACGCCTATACAGATAAACAAAAACATTTCTTAAGAAGAACCTGTGAAGTGGGACTGGTGGGATGGTGCAGTGCATGGAGGTGCTTGCTGTCAGGCCTGATGATCTGAATTCCAACCTAGATCTCACAAGGCAGAGGGAAAGAAATGACTCCTGCAAGTTGTCCTCGGACCTCTGAATATGTGCCACAACCCATGCATGCCCACACACCTTGCTGTGAGTGACTGTCCTCTGAACAAAGCAACCACCATCCTGGGGAGCTCGACTGTGTCCCAAGCAAAAAGATCATCTCTTCTGGACTTGTTGACTATTTAGATATGTAATAGGGATGGGGAGGGTCACAGGACCCTTATGTGAGTATCCAGTCATTTACTTCCCCTTGCTTTATGCAATTCTGTTCTAATTGTGCATAGGAGGGGCTAGATTACATAGTGATGTCTAGAAGATGGGGGTTCATCTCTGCAGCTATAGGGAAGCCCTCATTCATGCTAGGTAAAGTCTTTTCAGGTGTAGTCTATTGTGAGGAGGGACACCCACATCCCTGTAAGTAACTCATCACCTATGCTCATAAGGAAGCCCAATGAACTAATTCATAGGTTTCCCAGATTGAACTTTGGTGGAATCATGCCTTGGTTTGTTGTTTGAACATTAGGAGAAGTAAATGTTGCTTCTGTTTCTCCTGTGTAAGGAATTTTAGCAAACACACACACACACACACACACACACACACACACACACCACATCCTTAGAAAGAGAACCTGTAAATTTGCCTCCTAAAGTTGTGTTTATAACTACCACATTCTTGAGTTTGAGAAACATTACCTGGAATTGCCTAGCTAGGAGTGAAAGATGCTCTTTTTGTCACTAGGAGATCTTCACAGGAACTTGGGTTCGTAGGCTTGCAATCCCAGCTCCAGAAAAGGCTGGTGCAGGAAGATGTCCAGTTCAAGACCTGCCTGGGTGTGGTTGTTTGAATGAGAATAGTCTCTATAGGCTCATATATTTGAATGCTTGATCCTTAGTTGGTGAAACTATTTAGGGAAGGATTAGGAGATGTAGGTTTATGGGAGAAGTTATGTCACTAGGAGTGAAGTTTGAGGTTTTGGAAGCCCATGCAAGACCCAGTTACATCTCTTTCTGCCTCCAACTTGCAGATCAGATGCAAACTCTCAGCTGCTGCCACACCTGCCTGACTGCTGCCATGCTCCCTGTCATGATGGGCATAGACTCACCTGAAACTGTAAGCAAATCCCCAGTTAAATTAACTGCTTTCTAAGTTGTCTTGGTCGTGGTGTCTTGTCACATCAATAGAAAGAACATTAAGACTCTGAGCTATAGACTAAGTTCAAAGGCATCTAGGTAACTAAGAGAGGCCTTGTCTCAAAAAAGAAGTAAATAAAATATAAAGAGGGCTGGGGATACAGTACAGTGGTAGGATGCTAACCGAACATGACCAAAGCCCCAGATACAATCCCCAGCGCTATGGGGAAATACTTTATTGAGAGGCTGTTGTGATACTCACCTCCACCTGACAGATCCTGATGCTAGGACCTCGGCAGATTGAAGCCTATGCCCAAGTATAAGCTTCGCGGTACTGTCTGCTGTATGTACTAGTTATGGGCTGCATTTCTGGCTCCCCATGCTCACAGCTGTGATGTTCAGCACAATAGCCAGACTCACCTTGGCCTCCTCCATTCCTGACTGGTAATAGGCTTTCCATCTTGCCAGCTTCAACCTTGACTTTACCTTGTCACATGAACTGAAGGCTTTGAGGATTTGAAGGTACCAATGACTGGTGATGATTTGGGCAGTTGGGGGTCCCCTTGCTGTGACTCTTAACACATCCTATTGCTCCCAGGGTCACTTTGCTGTAGCTGCATGGATTTATTATTTTGCCATTCTCTGCATTTGTGTAGCAGTTTGTTTGGAATCCATTTTCCTTGGAGAGTTCAGAGAGCAGCACTCAACCTGATGGGCAGGTCAGTGACTCTGCCTGCCAAGAGGGCCTGCAATTGACAATAAATAGAAATAAGAAGTGCTGACCCACTTCTGCATCATCTGATGAAGCTGAGCCAGCTGTAACATGAGGGCTGGCTTGTTGGGGTTTCTGTCCCACCTGGTACCCCACAGCCGGCAAGCCCCAAAGAAAATCACACAGAAAGTCTGCATTAATTATAAACTGATTGGCCCATTAGCCCAGTCTTCTTATTAGCTCTTGTAGCTTATATTAACCCATTATTCTCATCTATGTTAGCCACATGGCTTGGTACCTTTCAGACGGGCAGGTTACATCTTGCTTCTTGGTGGTCTGGGCTTGAAAGGGAGGAATGGGCTTCCTCCTTCCTAGCATTCTCCTGTTCTCATCCCCTGCCTCTACTTCCTGCCTGGTCAATCAGCGTTTATTTAAAACATGCTTGACAGAATGCAGACAGTTCTCCCGCACCAGCCAGCCACAGCGAGATGGTGTCCTGCTCTGAAGAAGGCCTTTCCTGGGTCCAACAGGAAACTTAGAGAGGGAGAGCGGGGAGCTGGGGTATGGGGCAGTGCATGTTGGGAATGGGAAGAGGTGAAGATCAGTTTGGCAGTGCAGCAGCCATTCTAGAATTTTTTTTTTTTTTTGAGGCAAGGTTTCTCTGTGCAGCTTTAGAGCCTGTCCTGAAACTCGCTCTGTAGACCAGGCTGGCCTCAAAGTCATAGAGATCCGCCTGCCTCTGCCTCCTGAGTGCTGGGATTAAAGACGTGCGCCACCACCACCCAACTAATTCTAGAATTTTTATATGAGTCTTTATAAACAAGACTTTGTCTGGAGGAAAGTATGGAAGTTCTGTTTGCATGACATCATGCAGGTTTCAGAAAGCGTTAAGATTGTCCACTTCAGAAAACAGTAAGTGGGGGTTGTCACAGAAGAGGACCCTGAAGCAAGGATCTGAGAAGTGATCTGAGCTGCCACGAAAGGGCACAAGACAAATCCAACTCCCACCGCACTTCATGAGCTCACCCCTTCTGGAAACTCCGGGAGCTGGTATTGAACTATTGCTTCAGAGTCATCACCCCTCAAAGTGGAAGAGCGGGATGTGTGCACTTTTGCTGCCATCGCGGCTGCTCCTGTAAAGCAGAGTCAGTTACAGCTGCTGTTCCGAGCAGTAGAGACTTCCATGGCTTAGGAAAATCCTTCAGAGAGAGGTACAGGTACTGGGAGCGCAACTGGTTCACATCTGATGCATGCCAGTGTAGCAGGCGCTCTCTTGGGCTACCAGCCCACCTCCAAATCAAGACACAGAGACTTATTACTAGTTATGAATGCTCAGCCTTAGCCTATGCTCATTTCTGGCTAGCTTTTTCAAATTTAACTTATATTAACCTGTTTCTCTGCATTTACATTTTGCCGCAAGGCTTTTTTGCCTTTCTCTCTGTATGTCCACTCCTACTTGGCTGGCCCTGCATATCTGTCTCTTTCTTTCTCCATTGCTCTCTCCTCTCCTTCTCTCTTGTCTAGATTTCTCCTCCTACCTATTCTCTCTGCCCACCAGTCCCACTTATCCTTTCTCTGCCTAGCTATTGGCCATTCCAATCAGGTACCTTAGGCAGGCAAGGTAAAACAGCAACACATCTTTTCACAATTAAACAAATGTAACACATCTTTACATCATCCACAAAAGCAGAAGAAACCAAAGGAAGACACCTGAACATAGTGGACAGACAGTCCTGGGATATACCAAAAATCTAACTAAGACTGAGCCCAAGGATGCCAGAGATTGAGCCCGCAAGAAACATTCTTCTATGGTTTCTGCCTTGAGTTCTTTCCCTGACTTCCCTCAGTGATGGACTGTGACCTGGAAGTGTAAGCTAACCAAATCCTTTCTTCCCTGCCTCAGTTACTTTTCTATTGCTGTGAAAAAAAAATCACTATGACCAAGGCAACTTATGGAAGGAAGTGTTTAATTGGAGCTTACAATAGGAATTCATCCATCAGGCAGGAAGTGCTTACATCTTGATCCACAAACAGAAGGTAACACACTGGAGTCGTGGGAGGCTTTGAAAACTTAAGCCCACCCCCAGTGACACAACTCCTCCAATAAGGCCACACCTCCTAGTCATCCTCCCCACACAGTCAACTGGGGACCAAGTATTCAAAGACCTGAGACTTATGGGGCATCTCATTCAAACCACTGCCCTCCTCTCAGTTATTCTTGGTCAGAGTGATTTACCACAGTGACAGAAAGCAACCAGGGTGTGACTGTCTTAGTGGGCCCAGAACTAAGATGATTCCCCCCAAGAGACCAGGATAAATCAGTCACTTGGGCTTAGAAAGCAAAGCAGCAGAGCTCCCAAAGCCCATCCTATACCTAACTGCGGATGTAGTTCAGAGACAGAGAGTATGCTTAGCGTGTTTGAGGACTTGGGTCAGAGACTCAGAACCGAACACTACCTTTATCATCAGTAGGTGCACACGAAACAACCCCCAAGCCCCAAATCTACTGCCTGGAAAGAATCATAAAAGGATTCCCTTATGATAAAAATGTTCTGGACTTAGCGGAAACTATTGCACATGGCAGAATTTTGTGAATATGCTAAAAGCCATTGTTGCAACACTTTAGAGGGATGGATTTTTATCATATCCCATTAAAACGACTCCCATATGGATAGACATATAGATCAATGGAATATAATTGAGAATCAGAAATGAAATCATATCTTTATGACCAATTGATTTTTGATACATATCATTGGATTTAGGGTCTAATTGATAACCTAGGTTGATCTCATTCTAGCCTAATTACATCCATGAAGACCTCTGTTAAAATACTGTTACATTCATAGAGGTTTCTGAGAAGTAGGACCTGTTTATACCTTTTGAAAGGCCACCAGTCAAGCCATTATGCCTGTAATTTTATAGATGATGAAACTGAGTCACTTGCTGAAACAATAGGAATAGTAACAGGAGGTCAGAGGTATGAATCCAAGCAGCCTGTCTCCAAAGCCATGTCCTTAACCACCAAGAAATGAAGGAGCATCATGCCCATCCAGTTCACCAAGATGGATGTGAGAGGTGTTATTAGAGATGCAGCTTGGAAACCTTTTATTCCCTAGTCTTTCCCTGTGCATATATAAAGAAAAACTGGTAAGACAAAACAAAACAACAACAGCAGCAACAACAACAAAAAACCTAGCCATGATCTGCTCTTCAGTATGTGTCTTAGCTGTGGATGCTATAACAAAATACCACAACAGAATGGCTTAAAGATGACAAAGGTTTATTTCTGACAGTTCCGAAGGCTAGAATCAGGATTGGTGTAGGCTCCTGTTCAATCTGAGCTCAAAAGCAGGAGACTAATTTCTGCTGAAGACATTTGTGAAAAAGAATTCTTTCTTACTTGTCGTTTGGTTCTTTTTGGAGCTTCAGTACATTGATGAGCCAATCACATTGGCAGGAAACTTTGTCTTACTTAATCTGCCTATTCAAATGCTACTCATACCCAGAAATAGTCTTATAGACCCCTCAAAAGAAATAGTACTCAGTCAATCTGGGCACCCCATGGCCCAGGCAAGTTGACACATAACCAAGTCAAAATGCATCTTAGTTGGCTTTAGCTGTCCTAGCAAAACACTGACTGTCTGGTTACACAGCTGACATTCAGTTTCCCACAGCTCTGGACCCTGGAAACCTGCTATCAGGGAAGCAGTATGCCTGGGTTCTGGCAAGAGCTCTGTTCTGGGTCACAGATAGCTACCTTCTCACTGTGTCTTCCTGGATGGCAGAGCGGGCACTTCGACACCTCTCTCTTATTTTCTTTCTTTCCTTTGCTGTGCTGGGGATTGGCTCTAGTCAACTTACCTTAGGTGGGAAACCAATGATTAGAGTCACAAAAGCCATGGATTTCAAGTAAATACATGTACTAAGAGGTGAATTTGAGGCTGTATAACCAGGTATATCCCTAGAGAAAGACCATTGGTGTAGAATCTGATAGATTCAGGTTCACATGTGACTCTTCCACTTACTAGCTTGATACTGCAGCCCTGTCATTAACCCACTGAGCCCCTGTATCGCCATCTGTGAAAAAGAGTTAGGAGGCAGACTGTAAGGGATGAGTTGTTGGCTTCCTGGGTTCTGGAAACCTCCTTCCTCTCTCAAGGAGGAAATTCTTCAATTTGGAGGAAATAACTACATAAGAAAATAAGTTAGACTCAGGGAGTGGGGGAGGAAATGAATGTCTCAGTGGGTAAACAAGCACGAGGACATGAGTTCAAAACACACAAGATTCAGAACGCACAGAGAGTTACAAGACTGACAAGGTTCCTCCCAAGGGTTACATAAACAGTCAACAATTGCCAGGCAAGAGGAGACTCAGTGGAGTTGCCTGCAAGTGAGCTAGCACATGTAGATTTCATGAATTGTCATCTGTGTCGGGGTGTGATGCAGCTGTCATGCTCCTGTAAGTAACCTTGTGACACTTTGAATAAGAATGGCTCCCATAGGCTTCTAGGAAGTGACACTGTTAGGAAGTGTGGCCTTGCAGAAGTAGGTATGATCTTGTTGGAGGAAATATGTCACTAGGGGTGGACTTTGAGGTCAGGTGCTCAAGCCAGGCCCAGTGTGTCTCTTTCTTCCTGCTGCCTTCCAATCCAAATGTAGTTCTCCCAGCTGTCTCTTCTGTACCACGTGTACCTGCATGCCGCTATGCTTACTGCCATGATAATGGACTCAACGTCTGAACTGTCAGCCAGCTCCAACTAAATAGTTTCCTTTATAATAGTTGTTGTGGCCATGGTGTTTCTTTATAGCAATGAAAACTCTAGCTGAGACACCCACTTTGCTATTTTATATAGGTTTTTTTTTATGGGTGTGATCTGTAGTGAACAGTGAGAATTGAAATTGTCACAAACAATTGAGCTGACAGAATACAGCATTTCCCCCAAGATAACTTAATAAAATGTGATAATTTTTCTTCTTGTTAATTTAAGAACTAATTGCGTTATAATGCTGACCAGGTGTGACATGCTGATTTTTCTTTAAAAATACTTTCAGGGGAGCTGATTATGAAAACATGAAGAACATAATTTGCTTCTTTTAATATTCAAACTCAATTAATTTCAGTGACTCAAACATACTGGGGTGAAAAGTTAGAATATTAAAGCTCCATTTGTTTAAGAAAGAAACCCTTTTTTTTTCCTTCTCATCAGACTTCCCAATTGTTTTGGACATAAAACGTCTTTCTGAGTCGGTTAGATAACCTAGCAAAACTAATGAAAGCTTTTTCCCCAAACTTCACTGTGAGAGTATCACCCAATAGGTGACAGTCTGTTGCCTGGCAAACAGCCAGCTGCCCTGAGCCAGGGGGCAGTGGTTACAGCCAGTACTGACCAAACTTTCCCCTGTGCCGATGTCTTGTACTTCAATACTGTGAGGTAGATACTTTTATTTCCCATGATTACAGATGTTATATGAGGTTTAACAGATTGCTGTTGAGGCTTGATTCTGAAAGGTACTCTACAGGCTAATGTTTTAAGGGTCCAGTTCCTCCCTAGCTTGCAGTGACTATTTTGAGCACCATGGGACCTTTAGGAGGCAGGGTCTGGCTAGGACAAGTGGCCCTTTGAAGAGTGTACTGACCCCTAGTTCTGTATTCTTCTGCTTTCCGGCCTGTTACCATGTGAAGGAGCACCACTCTGCATACGATGTTAAGATTATGAAGCACAGCATCCAATGCCTGCACATGAGCAGAGCAAGGACAGATGACTCTCAACAGTGATATGACTCATAATGTACCTAGGTGGCTCGTTATTGAGGTGATTGTTGGGAACACAGGGCTTTCTCAGACATGCTTTCCCTACAACATGATTGCTGAAGCCCTGCCGTTAAATAAATATCCATCTCGCAAACACAGGCCGCTCTTCTCTCCTTCTTAAAACCCAAGGGCTCAATGGTTGGAACGTGGATACTCATGCCTTTCCTGAGAGCAGGTTTTCAGTAGAGAGAAAGGACTCGCAGAGAGGACAGGGGCAGAATGAGATGAGTCCCAGCGCAGGAGGAAGAGGGAAAAGGCAAGAGATGAAAACTGGGGTCTCTGAGTACCTGATCAACAAATTACCTCTTATCTACCTTGCTGAAGGATTGATTGAGACTAAAATTAGGCAGGCTTTTAAGGTTAATGGAAATTTTGAATTTAATAGAGAAAAATCCAGGATTCAAAGACTAAGTTTTCCCCATAAGATAATCTTCAAGGGACTGAAGAGATGACTCAGTAGTTAAGAGCACTGGTTGCTTTTCCAGAGAACTTGGGTTCAGGTCCCAGCATTAACATGACAACTCAAAACCACCTGTAACTCCAGGCCCAGGGGATTGATTGCCATCTTCTGGCCTTCACAGCATCAGGCACGCAAGTGACGTGCAGACAAACATGCAGGCAAAACACCCATATGCTTAAAATGAAAAATGTTAATGTCCTCTACTACACAAGCCACAAATAGCTAGAAGGATAAGCCCTAATGCTGCTACCTCCTTGTTATGTGTCCCTAGTTGAGGTCACGTGCACTCCATTTCGCTTTGATGTCAGGTCAGACATGACAGGAAAGCCGGAGACTGAGAGTTAGCTGGTTGCCGGCAGATGATATTTTTGAAATGTTCTGAATCTCCTTGGATGATGTCTTCCTGGAGCTTGTCCACGCTGGCCATGCTTCAAACGAGGGTGATATGAGACATCCTTCCAGAGACTTCAGTTCCCACTCGTGTCTCTGTTCCCTACCGCTCGCCTGTGAGTGGTTACAGGATGATGGCGGGTGGATCGGTCCGTCCTTAGCCCTCTTGCTCTGCTGGAGAGGTCTGTACAAGCTCTTCTCCTATCTGGGTCCTTCTCACCTCTGGGCGAAGCAGAAGGAGAAGGAAACAGTTTACATAATGGTGTGATCGCACCAATGCCTCAAGCTTATTTTTTCTCCAATTACCACATTTCTTGACAGCTAGTTTAGAAATTGTTACCATTTCCCCCTCCCCCCCGCCCTGCTCAAGAGCTTTCAGTTATAGATCCAAGTTCACCAGAGCATCGCTTTAAAGGTCACATTTCAACGGGATGTCTCGTTACAAATCAGGGTGCCTTTTTACCGGTGGCACAGACTCGAAAGACAGGGATGCCTTCTTTGTGAAAGTCAGGCAAAAATGCTCAAGTTTGGGAAGGTCCCCCAAACTGGAGGGGTGAAAACCTGCCTTGCAGCAGTGGATTCAGACTGTGGCTCAGCTTGGGGAACTACAGCAGGTCTATCTGTATAGCTGACCATAGCAGAACACCTAACCACATGATAACACTGTGTGGTCAGTGAGACAGAGGGCTCAACACTACCCTCAGCTCATGGACATCACGGCAAAGGAAAGAAGAGGAGCTTAAAACCAGAGAAAACCAATCTTTTCCTGTGAACAGAGCATGAGTTTAGGGTTACAGGTGTTTGAGGTACGCTCCCCGACTGGCTAGTCACTGGCTAAATGAGCTTGAGTACCATCTTAGGCATCTCTGAATTCCAGGATCACCGTGAAGCTGGTGATTGGACAAGATGCAACGGGACAGCGGAAGCAGGGTCTGGTAGAACTATATACATCAATGCTTGAGTGGGAAAGTAGGGTTTAAGATCAATTCTGCACCACACAGCATGGTGGTGCAGAGTACGGAGGCAGAGGCAGACAGATTTCTGTGAGTTCCAGGCTAATTTGCCCTACACAGTAACTTCCAGGCCACCCAGGGAAACACAGTATCTTTAAAAACTAGGTGATTTCCTTGAGTCTTCCCCATTCCCATCTAGTTCTTGTTGGGTTTGGCGTCCCCATGCAATGTGACCATGTCATTTTAGTCACTTCTTAGTTCATGTCTTTTGTGTATTTTCTGAGATTCCCGTCAGGCTCAGGCTGACTACAAATGTGCTATCTCACCAAGGCTAGCTTTGAATGGCTGATCCTTCTGCCTCTGCTTCCTGAGTGCTGAGATTATAAGTGTGTGCCACCAGTTTTATGGGGCGCTGAGGTCAGAACCCCAGACCTTATTGTGCGTGATAGGCAAGCACTCTACTCTACCAACTGAACTGTATCTCCAGCCCCTATTACTACTTACTTTATTATTTTAGACTATTTATCACTAGCTGGGTCTACCTTGCTTGGTCTTACCTCTCTCTACTCTCTACTATACTTTGGCTGCTTTTAAATATTATTTCCAAAAGGGTGTGAAGCCCTGACTGTGTTCTAAGCCATTACTAAACATTGGATAACAGCTAAAGAGCCAGACTGTTTAAAAGCTTATAGCTCAGCTAATTTCTGTTTGCCTAGTTTATCCCATCATAGCTTTGCCGATGCTTCCCATTGCTTAATGTGACTTACCCCTTCTCTTGCTAGTGCAGTCTTATTTATCTCTTATAGTCCAGCTCGGCTGTAAAACACCCCTTTGTGTGTGTGTTTGTGTGTATGTACAGTGTGCATACATGATTGTGAGGGCGTGTGTGCCCATATGCAGTAGGGGCCAGCAGGGGATATCAGGTATCTTCCTCTATGGCTCCCCACCTTATTGCCTTTGAGACAAGGTTTCTCACCGAACCAGAAGTTCACACTTTCAGCTAGGCTGGCTGCTCAGCAAGCTACTGGAATCTATCAGTCTATCTATCAATGCTGGAGTCATAGGCATGCTCAGCCACGCCTGGCTTTTTATGAGGGTCCTGGGACTTGAACTCAGGTCCTCATGCTTGCATAAGAATCACTCTTACTGAGAGTTATCTCTTCTGCCCTGGTATAATATTACTTTTTCGCTTCAGGCATAGTTCAATGTTCCTCTTATTGGATTTTATAGTGCCTTGTATATAATTCTACTGCGACTCTTACTGTGTTGGCATGAGTTTGCCTCTAAATTGCAAGCTCCTGGTCAGGGAAAAGGGAGAGATTCCATCCCATTTACTCAGCTTGTTGAGATTTGTGTGCTGGGAACTCCAGAACACACCGAAGCTATAGGAACTGCAGTGTGTGGTGCTGACTCAGGGAATTCATAGCTATACATAAATTTAATGCAAACACAGCATTGTTGTAGCAAATATCCACATCACTTCTCACTTGTCTGTATATTTCTGCTTTCTAAGGCCTTGCTATTTGACTTGATTTTAATTCTCTAACCAAAAATATCTCTCCTAACAGCTGACCACAAATGCCCAGATTTTACCATTCAAGTTAGTTTTCTTTGCGTCTGTATTAATCAAGATTCTTTTGGTTGCAATTCAACTCGGTGTCAGCAAAAAGAGAACTTTATCAGCTCAGCAAGGCAATTTTGAACAGTGACATTTTTTGAAGGCAGAGAAAGTTGGATTTCAGGAAGAAACAGCATCAGGCACTTATACAGATTCTTCTCAGTGTGGTGATGTCACGAATACAGCCAGTTACCTTTCTTTGCACACTCCTTTAGGAAGCTGTGTGAACACACCGCTCAGCTTTCCTTGAGATGTTTGTGAGAGTTACTGGAAAACCTCTGCTACGAAGAGTTTTGCGGACAATGCTGCTGAGGTTTGTCACATCGGTTTGTCCTTAGACTGTCTTTGATGTGCTCAGCAAGCCAGGACCAGTGGGGCCATGGGACTAAGGCAGGAACAGTCCTGCAATGCCTAGAAGGCTCCAATGACTAACACAGGCCTGAGACTGCCCAATAACCTGCCAAGCCTTCCTTGGGTCATCGGGTAGTAAATGATGCTGCTACTTGCTGTCTTTCACTTGTAATCAGATTTGCATTGTTGTCTAACAATTCTCCCGTCTTTCCCCTACTCCCTTCTCTATTTTTTTTGCACATGTGATTCATATAATAAAATTTTGCATATCTAGTCCTTAGTATCTGCTTCTTGGAGGATCAGGGTGCTAGATACCTTCAAGAAAGATTGCTGCAGGGCGTAGGGTAGACTGAAGGGCCTCCACCACCTCTGAATCCACAATAGTGTTTTGCTGAGGTCAAAGTACCCTCATATTGCCTCTAAATAAATAATAATATGTGAATATGAAGGGGGTCTGTTCCTGGCTCAGTTCTTTAATGGGAAACTTTGGTTTGGCAACTCCCTGTAGACCTGGTCAATACTTCCTTCAGACTGTGCTGCAGGCTGAGCTTCTTCCTGGTCAAACCTCTTTCCTTTGCCCTTCTCTTTCAGAGGTTCCAGTGCTAGACCTTAGCTGAGCATGAGGTTCTTCCTCCCCACTCCTTCCCAGTTGCCTCTGCATCTTCCCAGGGTATTCTCCTTAGACAACCACCTTGACACCCATACTTCAAAAGACCTAAGCTGACAAAGGTGCTAAGTAGGGTTGTGGATAAGTCTTGAACGCTTTCTTGCCTTATAGATTCTACTACCACAAACCAGTTCTTTATTCTAGCAAGGTATAAAGAAACCTCACAGGGAAAGTCTGGATTGGCTAAGGCATTTGATGTGGGAGTGTCATATATCAATCTGTTGATTTCATTGGTTAAGCAATAAAGAAACTGCTTGGCCCTGATAGGTTAAAACATAGGTGGGAGGAGTAAACAGAACAGAATGCTGGGAAGAAGAGGAAGTGAGCTCAGAGAGACGCCATGCTCTCCTCTCCTGGGCGGACGCGAGAGACCCAAGATGGACATAGGCTAGAATCTTTCCCGGTAAGACTGATGCTACAGTTTATTAGAAATGGGTTGATCGGGATATGAGAATTAGCCTGTAAGGGCTAGACTTAATGGGCGAAGCAGTGTTTAAAAGAATACAGTGTCCGTGTAATTATTTTGGGGCATAAGCTAGCAGGCAGCTGGGGTACTGGGGACACAGCCCCGCCGCTAATATTACATCAGAATGGCGCCCAGACGTGTGGACAACTGAATCCACTGAAAGCCTGAGAAAGCTTGGGAAAGAGTAAAGCATGTTTTCTTGGTAGCAGCGATTTCTCGGGTCTGCTCTGCTTGCTGGAAGCAAGCAAGCGCTCTCATCTAAGAGAGGCTTCCTGACTCAGCTTCAGCTGCAAAAACCTGCAGCTCTTAAGAGGTCCTACCACGAAACATTTAAATGGTGTTGATAAAAGCCGACTGAATGCTTGTTTGTTTTCAGCAGTAGCAGGAAAAAACCTGTGTTGTTTTAAAATGCCAGCTTTCTGGGCCGTCCTGCCAGGGCAAACTCTGACTGTTTGAGGCAGGAGGGCCGGCTACAGAGAGAGGACTTGAGTGTTGTCTGTTGCAGCTTGTTTGATGGCAAGGACCTTGAAACACTGTAGACTTGTGGCACTGAATGCCGCTCTGGCCGGTACCTCAGCCACAAGGTTGGAATGGCAGAAAGCTAAGGAATGGGTTACATCTAGCCAGCAAAGCCATGGCTTTAGTCCTACTGATATTGCTTGGTAAATTGAAGACTCATGTGTTCAGAAAAAGAGAGATATATAGCAAAGAGAGATTCAAAGACAATGAAAATTTCTAAATGGTTTACTGTGTGTTAAAAATATATGCAAGCTAAAAGTTAAAAGTTCTTAAAGTAAAAAAAAAAAAGAAGAGAGTTATTGGGTGTGGTAGTACACACCTTTAATCCCAACACTTGGGAGGCAGAGGGAGATTGACCTCTGTGACTTCAAGGTGTAGTAGCACATGCCTTTAATCCCAGTGCCTAGAAGGCAGAGACAAACAGATCTCTGTGAGTTCAAGGTGTAGTAGCGTACACCTTTAATCCCAATGCTCTGAGAGTTCAAGGACAGCCTGGTCTACAGAGTTATTCCAGGTCAAAGATACAGAGAACCTGTCTCCAAAAGCAAAAAATAAAAATAAACAAAATAGAGGTTAAAATAAAACGCACAAAGATGGAAAATACACAGAGAATCTTGATACTGTGTGCTATTATGCTCTGTTTGAATTGTCTGAATGCTGAGGAAGGAGCAACAGCTGCTAAAAGATATTTGTTTATAAATGCTGCTGAACTAATCCAACATAGATATTTTGAAAATGCCTTGACTTTGAAATTTGGATCTAAGGACATGATGCTTTGGAAAGGAGTTTCTTATTTTGTTTTCACAGAGGGTGAGAGTCTGTGGATTTCTTCTATTCCAATATGGTATGATAGACCACGCTCTCCTGAAAGGTTGCTGTGAACACCCTCAAAAAATTGCTTCGTTCAACTGCCAACTGAGATGACCCTGGCACACAGGTTTCCCCATGAAAGATATGATTAACAGCGCCCCCATTCAGCAGGAAGCAGTTTGGAGAGAAAAAACTGTGCCCATGTTCCCAAATATGGTTTATAAATGTTCTTTTACATTTAAAGGGAGATATGATATAGGTATGAATAATTTGCATTGACATGGATTTTGCTTTAGTGATATAAATTTAAGGTCAATATTGTTATATGTATATGTGTTTCTGATCTTGATTAAGGTATTGTGATTCTGTAGTTCACTTAAAATGCAATATATATAGCTTGTTAATAGATAATCATAATAGTCAAGCTTGTAGTCATGTTAGTTAATATTTTCTAGATGTACATAGATATATTTTAGATAGGCATTCTTCATATTTTTCAAAGATTATAGAATATGGCATTTTAAATGTTTTAATAACTTAGGGTTTTTCATGACAAAGAGACACTCTGCTCCTGGCAGCACCAATCTACTTCAAGAGGAAGATGGGCATCGAAGAGGATCCTTATGGAGTTTGATAGCCATTTGGGCAAGAAACTGCCCTTGCCTGGACTATTGCATAAACTGAACACAGAGAACCCACAGAGAGAGGACTACTGAACTTGCCTAAAGGTGAGATGATCTTTCAGGGTTCCTGATTCATGAAAGAGTCTGTGAGACATTCTGCAGGACACAACAGATAGTGACTGAACTGACTTTGAAATGTCCTGCTTCATGGAAATGTCTCCGGATATTATGGGCCTGTAGGCCGAAGATGGATGCCCCAACGGTACAGAGGAACTTTGGGTGACTGTCCAGGCAGCGAGATGTCTCTGTCATTTCTAGAGTTTTGAAAGTTGCTTACTTTTTGTTTGCTTAGGTAATATTGTATTCTTCTGGAGTCTTTGATGGAGTTACAGAATAGATAGATAGTTATAGTTTTCCATTGTTATGATAAAAGATAAAATAGATATAAATATTGTAACTGTAATTCTTGTTTGAAAACTGTTTTGTTATATGTAATTTTGCTATGTTAAAGTTAAAGCCTTCCTTTTTTCGTTTAAACAGAAAAAGGGGAAGTGATGTGGGAGTGTCAAATATCAATCTGTTGATTTCATTGGTTAAGCAATAAAGAAACTGCTTGGCCCTGATAGGTTAAAACATAGGTGGGAGGAGTAAACAGAACAGAATGCTGGGAGGAAGAGGAAGTGAGCTCACAGAGACGCCATGCTCCCCTCTCCCAGGCGGACGCGAGAGCTCTGCTCTCTGAGGCAGATGCATGAAGCTCCGACCCAGGATGGACGTAGGCTAGAATCTTTCCTGATAAGACTGATGCTACACAGATTATTAGAAATGGGCTAGTCCAGGTGCAAGAGTTAGCCGAGAAGAGGATAGATATAATGGGCCAAGCAGTGTTTAAATGAATACAATTTGTGTGTTGTTATTTCGGGGCATAAGCTAGCCTGGTGGCCGGGGTGCTGGGGACGCAGCCCTGCCGCTCCTAATACAACAGGCATTAACTAATCATCAACAAGAGAGAGGGTCATTCCTGTGACATGTGTGGCACTATTGTATCAGTAGACATATCTTTCAGGCCAGATGTTGTTGCAGTTCTCAGGATTCACAGGTAGTTAAGACTGATGATTGCTTTTCTCCTCTAATAGCAAGTATAGCACTTTGAATATTTAGGCAGGATAAATTAGTATTGATGAGTAAAAAGGACAAAAAGTTGGGTGAATGGGAATTGAAGGAAGGCTGAATCAGGGAAGAGTTTAGGGAGGAAGGTAAATACGATCAAAAACACACTGTACAAAATTCTCAAAGAACTGATAGAGAGAGAGTGTGTGTGTGTGAGTGTCAGCATGGTGGCCTGCACTTGACAAATGACATTAACTGTTTTCAAATAACTTGCAGAGAGGGTTTAGTTGGTTTAGCTGTTTCGTCCTTTGGTTTGGGTACAGGGGATCGGTCTCAGCGTATCTTGCATGCTAAATGTGAAGTCTATCACTGAGCCACAAGCAGTCCTGAGCGGGATTTGTGAGTGTTCTCATCACCAAGAAGTGATAAGCTTGTGCCCACACATCAAGGAGACCATGGGAAGATGGACAAATATACACCGAGAAAAGCAGTGGAAGAAGCCATTTTCACTGATACTTTAATCTAAGACTTCTGCTCTCCAGAGCTGTGAGAAAATAAATCCTTGTCATCTAATCCTTAAATAAGCAAACATGGTAGCTATGCAAATACATTACTAGAGAAACTGACCTAGAAAAGGTTAGGGAAGAAATTGCAAGGTAGGTAATGGAATTTAAAAATCTGACAGGGTGTGGTCACACATATTACCCCATAGTGTGAGTATGGAAGCCGGACAATGTTGTCAGCCCCTGCTTTCCACTTTGAGACAGGATCTCTCCTCTTCATTGTTGTCTTTGCTGGGTCATCTGGCCTGTGAGCTCCCAGTGACTCTCCTGTCTCCACTTACGATCTCCTGGCTGTAGGTTGGGGTATGTCACTGATGTTTGCTTATTCTACTACTTTTGACTTTTATATTCTCTGAGGATCTGAACCAAGACCATCAGGCACACCATACCACCAGGCGTGTGTTGCCAGCGTTTTGCCTACCGAGCCATCTCCTCATTCGGAAGACTGTTTATGAAGAACAATAGCAATGATCAGTACTACCGTCATCATCACCTAAAGGGGGCCAGAAGTAGCAATCAATGATCAAAGAGCCAGTTCCTATAGGACAGGATAGAGTCAGGGAGAAATAGAAAAAGACTAGTCTTGAGGATTGCCCAGGAGATCAGCTACTATTTATAGCTTGCTTTTAAGGTTTGGCAGTAATGTGATGAGTGGGTGGGATGGCTTTGTTGCAGGTCTAGGGGTGAATCAGTCAAGGCCGGGTGCAAAATGCATAGACTGAGCTTTCTAAATGCAAACCAAATTGAGCCACAATTATAGATTAGTATATTTAGAACTGTGACGGAATTTTCCAGGAGCCGTCAGAGCCAGAGAGATCTGTTCAAACCAAGAGAAATCTGTTAATTCTTGGGTGTCAGAGGCTTTGAGAGAAATAAAGAAAATAACAGCAAAAGGGGACCTGAGGTTTTTATTTCTTACACATCTTCTGAGATGAAGAAGTGGCTTTGTGAGTGCCAGGAAGTGCAGTTCAGTCTTACAATCAAGTTGGGAAAGTCTGAGGCCTAGCTCTCTGTTTGCTGGGGATACAGCCCAGGGGTCCAGTGTTTGCCTGCGGTTCATAGCCATTGAGCTGTCACGTCTGACTTTTGAGCAGATACAAAATATCTTCAAGTTCTTGTTTATGCCAGACATTGCCCTAACTACTTTTTCTGCATCATCTTTTTTTTTCTGTGTTAGAGTACATATGGGCAGCTACAAGCGCTTATCCACTGAGCCATCTCATAGGTCCTTCTTCATTTTATTGACTGTAGAGACCCATAGTATGTTAAGAAAATTTGTCCTGTGCCTGTCGTATGGACTGGAAGCATTTTTCCAAATTTGATTTCTGCCTTTTGAATTTTTGCTTTGTAAGACAGGGATTCACCCTACAGCCTAGGCTGGCCTAGAACTCACGACATAGTTCAAACTGTCTTCAGACTTGTGATAATTCTCCCACTTCAGCCCCCTGAGTTCTAGGATTACCAGTCTGAGCCATCATGCCTGGCTGCGTTTTGAATTTAAGAAAGTTTTTGTTTCCAGGGAGAAATATAGTCAGTCAAATTTATCAAATTTTGAGTTTATGACTTTTGCAGATTTTTCACTCTTAAGCAGCTATTTTTTATTCCAAGGTTATAAAATAACATTTCTTATTTTCTTCTTCTACTATTTTGGTTTTGATCCATCTGGAGGAAACTTTCTGGCATAATACGTGAGAAATGGACCTAAGTGGAGCTCTTTCCAAGGAAACTGGCTTCTGAGGTCCCTATCCAGTTAGTCCAGTATTTTTTATTTCTATCATTTTGGCCTCATTGGTCTGAAATGCCTTGTTTATTCCATACTAGCTATCTGAATACTCTAGGGCTTGTTTCTGAGATTCCTATTTATTGTTCTGTCTCTTATATGTAAGCCCCACAGCTGATATTACTACAACTTGATATCTAGTCTGGCTGCGTAGAGACCACCTCTCTTTACTGCCGTAAAGAAGATTTCAGGAACCTCGCTTTCTAAGTTCACCCCCCCACCCCACCATCTGTTGGTTTATTTTATGCTTGACTGATTATGTTTCCAAACTATTTGGGCCGCAGAGATATCTTTATTCTTTATGATGCTGTGTCTTCCCATCCAAGACCATGATATACATTTTTGCTGTTGTTCAGGGGTTCTTTGATGTCCTTTAGTCACGCTTTTGTTTTTGTTTTTTTTTTTTTTTGTTTTTCAAATGAATTCTCACACATCTTGTTAACTTTACTGGTGGATAATCTATCTTTTTTTTTTTTAAAGATTTATTTATTTATTTAGTATCCTGCCTGTAGGCCAGAGAGGGTGCCAGATCTCATTATAGGTGGTTGTGAGCCACCATGTAGTTGCTGGAAATTGAACTCAGGACCTCTGGAAGAGCAGTTAGTGCTCTAAACCACTGAGCCATCTCTCCAGCCCGATAATCTATCTTTTAAACTGCCATTATAAATGATTTCTTCTTCTCTTACTTAGAATATCATGAATGGATTTTGTTTTGGCAATGGTTTAAAAAAAAAATCCTTGTTCTCGCTATGTTGTCTTAGGCTGCCTTGGGAAACATCACATCTAACTTGACTTGGGCTCTATTTCCTGTCCCTAGCTTGTTGGCAAAGTTCAGGTCCCTGGAGAGAGAGGTCCTCCGAGGAGTCTGAGTACAGACGTGGCCTAGTCATACATGGGCACACCTGTGAGAATGCCATGTGCTCTAAAACACATAATTGGATCTGAGGCCTTTTGATCCACTCCAAGGTAATCACGGCAAGGCAGAAAATCTAAAAGTAAAACTTGTGTTGCTTCAGTCTGAGACTCTGTGACTAGAATTATCTTTGGTGTCCAGACAATTAGTCACCTTGGGAAAACTGAGGTAGCATTCAGTATTGTACCTAAACACAAGGCACTATTTTCTCCTCAAGTCACGAGAGCCAAAAAGATGCCTACTGTCCTCCGCCAAGTAGAATATGAGCTCTTAGGGAAATCCTTCTAGCTGTTCTGTAGCTGGCATTAGGATTAATAAAGGTGAGATTAGAATACATTGCTGATATCTAATTTTCTAAATTTTATTAAGATGAAAATTCTTCATATTGAAGAAATTCAGTGAACTTCAAATAGACCAAACAAAGTAAGACTATACAAAACCAATCCCTCTACTGTTCAGGGATACATATATGATAAAAAAAACAATAAATAGCAGAAGCAGGTGTCCTGGTTAGTTTTTTGTCAACTCAACACAAGCTAGAGTCAGATGGAAAGAAGAAAAAAAGGAATTGAAAATTGAAAAATAATTGTCTTCTGTTAGTTTCCCTGTAGGGGCATTTTACTGATTGCTAATTGGCAGAGAAGGGCTCAGTCCACTGGGGGGGTGGGATGTGGTACTACTCCCTGGGCAGGTGGTCCTGGGGTGAAAGCAAATGGAACAACCCAGAAAGAACAAACCAGTAGGCAGTATTTTCCATGGCCTCTGCTTCAGTTCCTGCCTTATGTCCCTGCTCTGATTTCCCTCAATGATGGACTGTGGTGTGGAAGCCGAAGCCAAAGTAACTCTTTCCTCCTCATGCTGGTTTTAGCCAGGGTGTTTATCACAGCAATAGAAAACAAACTAAGATAGCAGGATTTACTAAAATTCTGGGAGAATTTCTCTGAGGAAGAGAGGAGAAAACGCTTCAAATGTATTAGCAAGTTCTTTTTGATTTTTCGAGACAGGGTTTCTCTGTAGCTTTGGAGCCTATCCTGGAACTAGTTCTTGGAGACCAGGCTGGCCTCAAACTCACGGGGATCCTCCTGCCTCTGCCTTCTGAGTGCTGCTATTAAAGGCGTGCACCACCACCGCCCGGCTCTATTAGCAAGTTCTTTCACCAAGTGACCTGAAAAGTGGCTGAGTATTACTCTTTAACTTGGTCATGCATACCACAATAAATGGAAAATTAATTAAGCTTATTCTTTATTCTGTTACTTGTGTCAAAACAGCTATTTCTTTTCAAACTCAGAAAGGTTTTTCTGCTTCTACCTCCTGACTGCAGGCAGGGATTAGAGGTGTATGCTAGCATTTTCAGCTAACACTAGCCATTTCTTTTCTTTTCCTTATACAGTTATTTTTATTTTTAATTATGTGTATATATGTATGCATGTCTGTGTGGGATAGGTGCACACGATGCAGGTGTCTACAGAGTCCAGAATATGTTGCCAAATCCCCTGAAGCAGGAGTTACAGATAGCTGCAAGCCTCCTGATATGGTTGCAGGGTTCAGAACTCAGGTCCTCTGCAAAAGCAGAAAGAGCTCTTAACCATTGAGCCATTTCTGCAGCCTAAAATAAGCTAGTCTAATAACATCCTTCTTCTACTAGATTGTGACTTCTACAAGGGCAGGGTTTTGTTTTAGCCATTGTTGTCCACTCAGTTTCTCCCCACATCCACTCCTTGTCAGAAGTGTTATCAACCAAACCTCTTGTTTTGTATCCCCCAAAATGATCTGCTCAGCTTATCCTAACTGTACAGTTGTGTTTGAGTCCACTGGGGCAAAAGATGGAGACAAGAACCTGGCCCAGTGTATGTAAATGCCTATTTTATATATAAAAAACAAGTAAACAAACAAACAAAAACCTAGTTCTTAGCTGAAAATTAAAGAAAATTCTAGCATCCAAACCTCAGTTACCTGGAGCCAGTGTCCTAGTCACATGGGAATCTCTTGGCATTAAAAAAAATTATCTCATGTGTATGAGTATTTTGCCTGTAGGTATGTATGTGCACCATGTGTGTGCAGTACCTTTCAAAGCCAGAAGATGGCACTGGATCCCCTGAAACTGGAGTTAACGACAGCTGTGAGCTGCCTTGTCAGTGCTGAGAACTGAAACCTGGTCCTTATGAAGAGCAGTCAGTCCTCTTAACCACTGAGTCATCTCTCCAGCTCCACCCCCTTTAATTACAATGTTTCCTCTGACTTTGGGTGGAGAGCTTTAGGATACCCACCACAGTTACTCTGGGGCAATTGGAGGCATGGTCACACAGCCAAGCAGAATTAAGCCAGTATATCCAAGGCTGTGGAGCTACCCCAGAAGCCCAAAGTAAGTTTGGGTCTATAGAGGTCTGGCTCTTCTCAATGGCACTGAACACATCCAGAACCTTTGTCTACAGTCCTCTGCTCCATAACGGTTCAGGTGACTTCACATAACTCTGGATCCTAGTACCCAGCAACACTTCTTGCTCAGTGCTGGGAGGTAAGACACAGAATGAAATGAATTAAGCCTCATTTCCTGCTTTAGAGGAGCCAATGGTCCAGAGAGGAGATTCGCAGAAAGTCACTCCGCAACATGTTAAGAAAAATACTCAATAGGAATGTGTTTAGCTTGCTCTGGCAATGCAGAGAAGGGAGCTGTGAGATTTGTTTAAGATTGAGCTGGGCCTTCAACAATGTGAAGTTGTTAGCTAGACTGACAGGAGCAGCAGATGGTACCAGTGCTCTGTAATTTCCTAGTTGAGTTCTTGCTCTAGTGCAGGGCTCTGCCTGACTGTCATTATGCCGAACTCCTGCAGGGTGGAGTTAACCTGCCAGGAGCAGCACTTACCTATCTTCGATAGAATCTGATGAAATATATGACTGAGATTTTTAAATCCCTTCAGTGGGCTATTCCCCAGTACGTCCTACCGTATCTACCAGGGTTCCTGAGTGCAACTGGCTGTCAGTGTCCCATAGATGCTCGTTACCACACCTCTTCTGTTCCCTTCCATATCCTGTGTATCTACGACCACAACTAGGGCTTCTTTGGATGACACATTTAAGAAATTGCCTGCACTCAAATCCCAGTCTTGGGATCTGCTTCAGGGAAACTAGCCTAGTCACCATGCCTAGAGGGTATCTATCTCAAGCACAGGGAAACAGCATCAACAAGGGTGTGGCAGACAGGGAGGCCAGAGGGTGAGTGAGAAAGGCAGGAGGAGGAATCATGCCTGCATTGCTAAGAAGGGCTTTACCCTCTACGGAGGAAGGATGGTGGAATTAAAACGGAATTTTAAAAAGCCCCTTAAATTCTCGGTGGTGGGCACGGTTGGTGTCTGGGAAGCAGGGGAAAGACTTTCTCCCCCTCATACCTGGCATTTCTGCCTGAGGCTCAGGTCTCTAAGTGCCGGCTCTGCACCGCCTCAGCTAGAGCCAACTGCCTTCCTTCTGAGTCTATAGCTGCCTCCCTCACCTGCCGGGCTGACTGAGCTGTTGCTGGGGCTGCAGCCACAGTTGCTGAAGGTGGGAGGAGCTTGCGTACCAGACAGCCACACCGCACACACTGTTACCAGGCCTGGGGCCCGCAGTCTGTCCCCATTGGCTAACAGATGGAATTTTCCTTTCCGCAGCTGTGCCTCGCCTCGCATCACTTGCCTGTCTGCACCCTGGGTGTGGGACTCCTCTGAGACTTCCTATTCAGGCAGTCATTGGTATTCCTGTCTTGTGGGCCCTTGTCAATGGGGAAATTGGGAAGCATTTGCAAAGGAGGCTGGGAGAAGACCAGGTCCTCCTCCTGTTTGCCTGGATACAGAGATAGGGGTGTTTTTGCTGCAGTATTTCGTAAACAATCTGTCTTGTTTTCAGTTTCTTTCTCTGAGATTTAGAGAGAGGCAGAATCTCTGACCTTGGAAATGCCCTAGACTAAGGAGGGTGGGAGAGTGGAGAGAACACGACCCATATATAACTGTGTTGTGTGAGGAGTTCTAGGATGACTTATTTATAGATTTGAAATAATAGTCAATTGACATTAAAGATGTCAGGGCATAGGAGAGGGAAGTACAGTCAGGATGGTAGGTGAACAGCTGTTGTTAGGGCTGGTCATAATAGTGAGTGCCTACTAACTGCTAGACTTCGAGCTTGAATCCTTAGGATGACACTGTGAGGTAGGTAGCCCTATTATACTGAGGACTCTCAAAGGACTTGGATAAATCACCTCCTGAGACCAGAAGCATGCAAACGACACAGTCAAGATTCCAAAAACATCTGCATCTACCACAAACCTGTGGCTGTCCAGCTGTGCCATGCTTCAAGGCGAGGGGAAGGGTGTCCTAAGCAAAGTCAACAGCTTGGGCAAAGGATTAGAGACAGATTAAACAGGGGTAGATGCCCGGGACTGCCATGTTCTCTAATCCACAGAAATTTCCAAGCATTCGTTATGGCCTCTAGGAAAATCAAGGGGTCAGTGAATGTTCAACTCTTCCTTCTAAAGATGGGAATTTGGGTCCGGTGAGGTGACTTAGAGGGTAAAGTGCCTGCCCACGAGAGCTCAGTGCCCTGGATTTGATCTCCATAACCCATGTAAAGGTGGAAGGAGAGAACTGACTCATGGTACCCCCTTTATTATAAACACAGAATAATAAATGATTTTTTTAAAGTTTATAAGTTTGGAATTTAAGTTTGAATCTCAGTTTCTTTGTGATAGGCAGTGTGACCTTTGGGGAAATTTCTTCCTCTGAACCTCGTTTCTCCATTTGTTTGAATGAGAAAGAGACTCCTACCTATAGAACCGATACAAGTCTCAAGTTCAGATGAGAGCACTCATCACTATTGATCTGTTCAAGGTGACTTCAGGCTACCCAGGTCTCGCTAATGATGAAGAGGTTGGCTGAATCATCAGGCGAGGAGACTTTCAGATAATTGGATGGGGAATGCCTTCTATCCGCCAAGAAACGAGGGTGCTGGCAGACAGCCTATTGCTAGCCTGCTTCGAATGGACCAGATGCTATTTTGGAGATGAGAAAAGACATTCTTTTGACACCAGCAGTGCAGGGAGAAGAGAAAAACCAGTAAATGGGAATATTGACTTGTTCTCGATCAGGAATAGGAAGCAGATAAGCCAGTGGGATGTTGTGAACTCCCTGTTATGCCATGTTTGCCTTCAGAAGTGTGCAGGGTAAAGGAGAGGAGGTGCGGGAGGAAGTGGAGACACGCTTGTCGGGCAGAATCCTCCCCACAAAGACGGCAGCCAAGGGTGAGACCTTGGAGTATGACTGCTGCCTCAGATCCCTGAAGCTGGATGTTTTTCAACAAAGAAATGGGGCCATCTGCTTCAAGCTGGCCCTGGCACCTAGGAGTCTTTCTTGGGGACAGCCTTGTACTCATATAGTATGGTGCCATGGCTAGACATTGGAGAAAAATTATTTTTCAATGAATAGACACAGTAAAGACCGAATTAGAAGTTGCTCATTTTTATTTTGCAACTTACTAATAGGTTACTCTTATATTGCTCATTTGCAAAAATGATGTCTACCTCATAACCGCTGTTGCCTGGATTAAACGAGGTAGCGAATACTTAGCATCTGTCAGTGCTTAGCACATAGACGGTGCTCAATAAAGCTGGAATTAGCATGACATGCCATTTCACCAGCTACAGGGAGGGTACCTTTTTCTTTTCTTTTTAGTTCAAACTCTTAGATCACCACCAGAGAGACTGTAACCATGCCTTCAAGCTAAAATCTTCATAGAGTCTCAGCTTGCTCCAATCTCTTCATTTTATAATCATAGCTATCAGGGCACTATGTGATGAAATGGGGCTTCAATATTTGACCGTCTCAAAGTTAGAATAATTACTTTTTAAAAAATAATTTCTATCATAAATATGTTCCTTCCATATGCCAGACTTGATACTGGGTACTATTTATGTAAAATCTCATTTAATTTTTTTAAACAGTTTTGCAAGTAACAATTAGCTCTGTAGATAAATAGAGGGTTTTATTAAAGAAATGGTATTATATTACTTGCTAATAAGTGACTGAAGCAGGAGATAAAACCACATAGATCTGACTCTGGAGCTCTAATTAGCATGAAACTAGTGTTAACCAAGGCAGGTCAGATAGCCTAGAACTGCCTGTTGACCTTGTAAACAGCTCACTCACTCCTCCTACCTCCTGGAAGGTACCTCCGTTAAACAGGGACTGTCCTAGCAGTAGGGGGAGGAGGTGGCCGCAGGCGCAGATTGGGTAAGGAAAGCTTAGTCTTGCTTCTGGTGTGGGCAGAATGCTAAGTAGAAGGGATGTGCTCTCGCTCATCCTTGGAGCTGTGTGAAGATGCTGCCGGAAAACAACTGCTGATAAATCCTCTGAGTTTCCCAGGCAGAGGAAAACCCACTCTGTGCTGCTCGCGCGCCTGTGACAGAATGAGATGCTCCTCCGTCGCCATGGCAACAGCCAACACACCAGCATCCTGCAAGAGGCCAGAGCTGCTCTTTGGGGAGCCATGGTCTTAGCTGGGTGAAAACAAGAGTGGGGTATGCTGGGGAAGGGGCGGAGGGAGAGGTGTCTAATCGGCTAGAATTTTTGCTTGAATCTAGCTGGTTTCATGGCAATGGCGTTTACACGAGGTCCTTGCTACACTAAACCTCATATGTTTGCAAGACTCTGGTAATGAGAGGTGTCAAGAAAGCTTACAAGAAGAGCTCAGGAGGGCATGTTGTTTCAGCTATGGTTTCCAGTGAGTGCATTCATTTGGAAAGCTGCTGATGGATGGCGGCTTTCTTAGGATCCTGTCAGTTTATCCTAATGGAGAATCTCAAGGGCTTTGCATTCAGTCAGACCTGCTTCATTTTAGTTCTAAGAGCTAAACATCGGCAGGTTCTCTGATTCTCAATTGCTCTATCAGCAAAAGGGGGACATTGAACATCTCCCTTGTGGGGGATGGAATGAGATAGCACACGCACAGCGTCTGGCAGAAAGTCAGTATCTAATCATAGTTATTATTGGGTCCCCAACAAAGAGAGACTTGGCAAGGGGATTATCTCTGATTCCCTTACAATCTGAACCAACTTGAAACCAGAACCCATGTCGCCTAGGCTCGTCTCTTGCTCTCCAAAGCCATTTGTACTGTTTAGTGCTTGCTCCCCAGGTCCCACTCATGCCTGTATTCCCTGGCTCAGTCTGCTGACATCAGGTTTTGTTTGCCCGGTGAGACTCCACCCAGAGCATCTCACACCAGACCTTGGGGATCACCTGGCTCAACTCCCTCACCCATATTTTCCACACTAGAAAACAGACGAGCGAGCGAGAGAGTAGAGCTCCTTGTTCAAGGTCACCCAGAAAGGTAGGAACCATTAGTTGAAGCAGTTGCTGCATTTATTTTAGCTGGCATGACTAAGCCTGAGAGTCACCGAGAGGGGGACAACCTTACACCCCACACCTGCCTGAGTTCTCTTGAGTGTTTAACGCTGGGATAATTATGTGTGGGAAGAATTTTTTTCTTCCTTTTTTTGGTAATTTCCTTGTGCTGGCAAGCTCTGTGTGATCCACTAGAGTTCGAAATATCAGCCGCGCTTTACAGTTTGTAAAATGCAGTCACTCAATCTTAATCTTCTCAAGAGTTGTAACAACTGTCAGATTCTTTCACAGCAGAGGAAACTGAGGCTGAGCGTGTGGTGGGTGAAGATAAGCACTTAACATGATTTAGGATTTGACTTAGCTTTCTGTGGTTATTAATTATGGCACACCAGCTCAGCTGATGTGGCCACCTTGACTGGATGCTGTGCCTAGCTGTTCTCTGCTTACTATTCGGAAGTAGAAAAGGAAGAAAACCACGGGGCCCAGGCCAGGAGTGTCGAGAAGGCCCACCTCAGTGGAGTTGATGGATTCTTGGGAGGTGCTCCAAAACACAAGGCAGTGCAGATAAAAACCATGATGTCTCTTCTGATAGAGCTTTGCCCTTTCCCACGTTCCTCTTAGGGCACACCACGGGAGGTGCCAGTCAGGTAGATACTACCACTTCCTGTTTGTATAGGAAACAAGAGATCTCAGAAGCCTGTGGAGGACTTCAAAGCCAACAAGTTAGTGTCAGGTTAGGACAAGGGTGCACAACTTCTGAATCCTAAGCATTTCCATTTTTCTTTAGAGCAGATGTGTGGGAATGGGCTTTCTGAGCCTGGAAAGTGAGTAAGGGCTAAAAGTGGTGGTTTAGAAACCAGACAACAATATCTTGCTCAGTAGCTACTCTAACAGGTTTTCCTATAAGCTAGGTTTCTGTACTCCCTTTCTCTCTTTCCCTTTCTCTTTCATTAGAAATTTAATAATAACAATAATTTATTGTGTGTGTGTGTGTGTGTGTGTGTGTGAGAGAGAGAGAGAGAGAGAGAGAGAGAGAGAGAGAGAGAGAGAGATCAGTGGCTCACTTGTAGAGCTGATTCCACATTCACATGGATTCTGGGAATAAAACTCTAGTTGCCAGACTTGCACCTTTACTTGCGTGGTCATTTTCCCTACCAACCCCACTTTCTGTTCTTAAAACAAGGTCTCACTATGTATCTCACTGTGTAGACCAGACCAGCTTGAACTTGCAGTCAGTCATCCTCTTGTCTCAGCTGCCTGAACGCTGGGATTACCACAACCACATTTAACTTTTGAGTTCTGCCTGTCCAAGGCAAACCCACTGCTGCTCAGTCATGTACCCAGCTCCTACTCCTGTGAGCTTTCTCCACTGCCCTGCTACTCAAAAGAAGAGATACCAGAGGGGTGATAAGACACTTTTTTTTTTAATTTTAGCAGGATTATTTGATCCACAGTTGCTAGATGATTACCTGTGCTTAGAATTCAGAGAGAAGATAAAGATTACACAAGGAAGGAATGCCAAGAATTCTGGGTTTTGACTGGAATACACCTCTGAGATTCTGACAGTTTGCTCAATTGGTCACTGAGGGATTAAAGGAGGCAGGAGGGACATCTCTGCTGATTGCTCTGAGAGAAATACCTTTTAACAGGAGGTGGGGGTGGGGAAAGCTGGTTGGTTTCAGAGACAGACAGGATTTATATTTTGTAGTGTTCCCTAAATCCAAACTTATCTATCCCTTCAGTTCTAAGTAAAAGGCAGAGTATAAGAGAGAATGATAGGGTGGCATTCTCCCTGCTTCTGGAGCTTAGGCCCACAGGCAGGGATAAGGGAAAGATTTCCATCACAGCAGGAGAGAACCCAAGCTTAGACTAATGCATAGGATGGAAAGGATCCTGGTAAGGGCCACTGGAATACGGAGGGCATAGCCTAAACATAGGTGGTTCACAGTTGTACCCTGGCTGTCCTGGAATTTGCTCTGTAGATCAGGCTTGCCCCAAATTCAGAGATCTGCCTGTTTCTGCCTCCTGAGGGCTGGGATTAAAGGCAAGTGGCACCATCACCCAGTTACTAGAACATGTTTAGTAGAATATTTAATAAACGTTTTTTTTTTTTGTTTTTTTGTTTTTTGTCAAGCAGCCTTGTAAAATGTTTAATAGGAGTATGTGGTGTGGAATTATATTTTAAATAAATGCTGATTGGCCAGTAGCCAGACAGGAAGTATAGGCGGGACAACCAGACAGGAAGTAGAGGTGGGTCAATGAGAACAGGAGAATTCTGGGAAGAGGACGCAGTCCTGGCCACACCACATAAGAAGCAAGATGTGACTGCCTCACTGAAGAAAGTACCAAGCCACGTGGCTAACATAGACAAGAATAATGGGTTAATATAAGTGATAAGAGTTAATAAGAAGCCTGAGCTAATGGGCCAATCAGTTTATAACTAATGTAGACCTCTGTGTGATTTCTTTGGGACTTAATGATTGCAGGAACCAGGCAGGACAAAAAACCCCTGACAACAAGTAGGGTTGTTGTTGTTGTTTTTAACCTAACTTTTTAATTGATTCTTTGGGAATTTCATATGGTGTACTGCAATCCCACTTATCTTCCAGTCCTTCCATATCCCATCCTCCACCCTTGTAACTTGCCCTCCAAAATAAAATAAAAAATAAGATTAAAAAAAAAAAGCAGCACATTTCACTGACTTCTCTGGGCAACAACCTTCTCTTCCATCAATCCCAGCCTTGTCTCACACCAGCCACAACTATGACTGTAACCTGTATCATTTGCTTCTGCATCTTCTCTGTCTCTCTTTCACATATTCGTTTGTTGTAGTGTCACTGGGTGCTGACGTGTGTCACATGGTATACCCTTCTGCTCAAACAGCTGTCGTTGCAATGAGTCGTTGGTCTGGTTTAGGGCCCCTGGCTTCTGCTACACCATCAATACTGGACCCTCACCAGGACTCCTCTCGAATATCCTGCTGTTGTCCAGAGTCATGGAGATCCTGTGGCCATGGTTCTGCAGGACCAACTCCTTTGCACGCTCCAGCAGCTCATAGATGGGGTAGGAATTGGGGTGGGCCAGCTCAGGCCCCTGGGTCAGGGCCTGTGTGGTAGCTGAGCTGGTCTCTGCTGGGCCTCCCCTCCCGCATGTGCAGCCACCAGTGAGGGGCGGGGCCAGCTCTCCCATTTTGAGCGAGGGGCGGGGCCAGCTCAGTATGGTACTTGGACATCAATGAGGCTTCAGGTGCAGCCCAGATCTCAGATATCCACATGACTTTTGGTGGAAACACGGCTTCTGACATCTGGATGCTGTGACAGGACTACAGACTCAGACATAGTCCTCAGTGGTCGCCTAAGCCGGAACATCACTATGACCTCAGGGGGCAGTTTAGGCCACTCAGATCAGTTTGGCCTCAGCGACAACAAGGCTTTGGTCTCAGGCAGCAGCCCAGACCACCGACATCCAAACGGCTTTCAGCGGCAACACACGCCAGGGACATCAATACAGATGCCATATCAATTCCGGCTGCTATAGTGCCATGGACCCAGACATGGCCCTCAGTGGCAGCCTGGGCTGGGACATCACCATGGTCTCAAGTGGCTGCTCAGACTCCTCATATTCGCCTGTTCCTCACCTCGAGACTCTTGTTTCACCTCTCTCCACTGTGTGCTAACAGCTCTTCTTCACTTTCTCATCTCTCCTGCACACATTTGCTCACCATCGTGGCGCCTGCCATGGGCTCTGGGCAGTAGCTTTAATAAACATTTTTTTTTTTATTTTTTTAGTAAGAATTCACTTTTTTTATTTTTTTATTTTTTTATTTTTATTTTTTTTATTGAGAAAAGGAGAAAAAAAATCAAGTTTCCACCTCCTCCCAGCCTCCCATTTCCCTCCCCCTCCTCCCACCCTTCTCCCCCTCCCCCCCACTCCTTTCCCCCTCCCTCTCCAGTCCAAAGAGCAGTCAGGGTTCCCTGCCCTGTGGTAAGTCCTAGGTCCTCCCTTAATAAACATTTTTAATGAGCTTGTGAGCCTCTTTCTGTTGCTCTAACGGGAGAATCTAAAGTCAAGTCATTTTCTGAGAATAGTATTTTCTACCTCAATGACATTTATGTCCAATAAGCTTTTTTTTTTTTAATCAGCCTGTGTAGACAGATTATCCTGAAAGAAGCAGAAGCAATTCCTAATCTTGAAGTGATTTTAAAAAGACAAGTTGGGCCTGGCAGTGGTGGCACAGGCCTTTAATCCCAGCACGTGGGAGGCAGAGACAGGCAGATCTCTGTGAGTTTGAGGCCAGCCTGGTCTACAAGAGTTAGTTCCAGGACAGGCTCCAAAGCTACAGAGAAACCGTGTCTTGAAAAACTAAAAGAAAAAGAAAGAAAGAAAGAAAGAAAGAAAAAAAGGAAGAAAGAAAAATCTGGGTAGATACAATGATACAAACACATAGAGAAATCTCTATTATCTGGGGTAAATATACTCCAAGACCCCCAGTGGATGCCCCAAACCCCTATGTACATCATGGTGCATTCTCCTATACAGACATGTCTATACAAAGCTTAGTTTATAAATTCAACACAGCGAGAAATTAAGAAAAATAACTAATAATGAAACTGGTTAATTACAACAATATACTATCCTAAAAATCATGTGAATGTGGTCTCTACCCCCATACCTTACTGCTCTTTAAATGTTAGCAACCTAAGCATAGAATTTTTTTCTTTCCATATTAAACCGAGAACTTTTATCTTTTCTCTTAAAGGCACTTTTGGCTTGTCGTTGGCATTTTCTCTTTGGTCAACATCACTATTCTTATACTTTGAAGTCATAGTAGAATTATGGTTGAACGTGGGCACTGAGATGCCACGCTGGATGTGATAGCAGAGGTAACCAAGTGCCATAATGGGTTAGCAGTGTCCACAGCATCGATGTGGTGGGTAAGGAATGATTCGTATTCCAGAGGTACCATCACAATACACAGAAGCTTGCAATTTCAAATGTTAAAAAATGTGTTTTTTCTATGTTCTGGAATTTTCCCATCCAGGGTTTGTGTGTGTGCATATGAGGAAGTCCAAGGATAACTTGTGGGAATTGTTTTCTCTTCCATCACATAAGTCCCAAGGTTGAACTAGGTTCTTAGGTTCGGTGGCAATTGCCTTGACCTTCTGAGCCATCTCAATGACCTCCCAGGAATTTCCTACTTAATGTTTCCGGATCACAGTTGAGTTCAGGTAACTGACTGTGCAAAACAGAACTATAGACAATAGGAGAATATTGTCTATAGGAACAATCTCTCTATGCCTCCCCTATACTGCAGGGCAGTTTCCATACCACACAAAGGTCCAAGGATTAAAATAACATCCATCTCCCCTCCATCTCAGTTGCCTTCTCTGCTTTTCCTTGTCTATGGGAATTTCCTTAGCTCCCCTATGAAATACCCCATCCCTGAAAATGCTTCTTTCTCTGGCTCCTGCGGCACTCGCTGCCTGCTCCACTTTCTGGTTGCTCACAAACTATTCTGTTACTGTTAATCTGAGCTCACATGTTTATAAACACTCTTCTTGAGGCATGAATTGTGGGCCTTGTACACACTTGAATCTCTTTTATAATCTGTAGCGTACTTGTTCTACATACTCAAAACATGGTTTTAATAGACTAATAGGTTAACAAAAAAACCCACATATAGCCAGGCAGTGGTGGCTCATGCCTTTAATCCAAGCACTGGGGAGGCAGAGACAGGTGGATCCCTGTGAGTTGAAGGTCAGCCTGGTCTTACAATGCAAGTTCCAGGATAGTAGCTAGGACTGTGGCACAGAGAAACCCTGTCTTGAAAAATCAAAACCAAACCAAACCAAAACAACCCCTCTCCACCCAAAAAAAACTAGTCCCCCTAAAACCATATACTACAAGCTCAATATTTAAGGGGAACCTCCTTAATGAAATATATTAGAAAAATAGCAAAATCACCCCAAAATAGAAGTTACATTGTTCTGGGTCAACTTGACACAAGCTAGAGTCATCTGAAAGGAGGGAACCTCAGTTGATCAAATGCTTCCATAAGATCCAGCTGCAGGGAATTAGAGACTGATGGGGGATGGCATAGCTCACTGTGGGTGGTGTTACCCCTAGGCTGGGGGTTCTATGTTCTATATGAAAGCAGGCTGAGCCATCATGAGGAGCAAGCCTGTTAAAGGAGTCCCTCCATGGCCTCTGCATCAGTTGCTGCCTCCAGGTTCCTGTCCTGACTTCCACTGATGGAGAACTGTGATGTGGAAGCCTAAGCTGAATAAACCGTTTCCCTTTCCTCCCCAAGTTGCTTTGCCCTGGTGTCTCATCACAGCACTAGTAACGTTAAGACACACTTAGACTTTGAAATACTCCTAACAGAGAAACACGTGTTTGGGAAATATTTCTCTGATTTTCTCAAAAAAAAATACCTTTAGAAAGGATAGTATGTTACATTATGTTTATTTGATTATCAGCTACGTCAATTTTATTCTTCAGTAGGAAAGAACATGAATTATGTAAGGATACAGTTCAATTCTACAACAACGGAGTCCTTACTATGCGACAGATGATACACTTGATATGGGAAAAAGATGACTAAGACACAGTTCTATGCTCAAAAAGTTCACATCCTAGTCACCAGAATATTTTATTATGTCTGTGGGAGATTTGACAGAGTCAGTATAGAAATAACCCATTCTGGAGGAGCCATGAGCTCACAGACATCATTTCTTCTTGCTCTGAATGCTTCCTTTACTTCTCCATGGATGCATTCTTAAAACATAATATTTCTATTTATGTGCATTTATGTGTGTGTGGTGGTTTGAACGAGAATGACTGTCATTGGCTCATACGTTTGAATGCTTGGTCCCCAGTTATTGGAACTCTTTGGGAAAGACTCGGAGATGTGGCCTTGTTGGAGGTGTGTCATAGAGAGTGGGCTTTGAGGTTTCAGAAGTCCATGCTAGGTTTAGTTTCTCTCTCTCTCTCTTTCTTTCATTCTTCCTCCTTCTCTTTCCCTCTCTCCCTCCCTTCCCCACCTTCCTGCCTGAGTGATCAGGATGCAAGCTCCCAGTCCCACGTCCACCTGCCTGTCTGCCACTGTGATTTCTGCCATGATGGTAATGAACTAATCTTCTGAAACTGTAAGCAAGCAGCTGATTAAATGCTTTCTTCTCTAAGTTGCCTTGGTCAATGGCAGCAGAACACAACTGAGACAGTGTGTCTGTGTGAATGCTATTGTAGTGATGAGGAGAGCAGGCCTGCTTTCGTCCCGCCCAGCTTCCGCACGGCTAGCTTGGCGCCGGAAATCATAACATGGAAACTGTATTCATGTAAACACTGTCTGGCCCATTATTTCTAGCCTCATATTGGCTAACTCTCACATCTTAATTAACCCATTTCTAATGATCTGTATGTCACCCCGAGGTCATGGCTTACCGGGAAGATTCTAACCTACGTCCATCTCGAGCCAGAGCTTCATGTCGTCTGCCTGACTCTGCTTTCTTCCTCCCACAATTCTGTTCTGTCTTCCCCACCTACCTATGTTCTGACCTATCAGGCCAAGCAGTTTTCTTTATTAATTAACCAAAAAAGCAACAGATAGATAGAAGACCCTCCTACATTATGCTATGATGTGTGTGTGTGTGTGTGTGTGTGTGTGTGTGTGAGTGTGTGAGTGTGAGTGCCCTTGGAGGTCAGAAGAGGGGGCCAGATTCCCTGGAGCTGCAGCTACAGGTGATTATGGGTCACGGTGTTGGGAACCAATCTTGATCCTCTGGAGGAGGAACAAGGGTTCCAAACCATGGAACCATCTCTCCAGTCCCGTTAACTTTTACCAGATGCCTCAAGGCCTATCTTAAGCATTACTTCCTCTGAGAAACCTTTCCTAAGCCTAGAGGCAAATGAATCCTGTCTCTTTGTTCCTAAGCCACCTTCTTCTGCTGTATTACAGAATTTCTCACATCTCATTGTGGTTAATTGTTCCTGTCTCTGATGTCATCCTTCCTGATTTTCTAGCTCTTAGTTGTGAGTTTACCAGAGACAAGGGTCACTTTATATAATAATAATCCTAGTTGTTATTGGTTTATCTTCACAATTGGCTGCAGACCTCTGTGACACCACCGGCTCAGAGCTGAGTTCCAGCTGGGATGTACAAAGCAAGAACATCCGCTAACATTAGTGACAAGACACACACTGATTCCATTCAGCTCAGTTAATACTTACTGAGAACCAATTCAAATAATAAGGATTTAGGCGCCACTCCTGGAGTATCTACTGTGTTCCAGATGCTTTGCCTACGTGTTCTCATTTACTCTGACAGCTCGAAAAACGCTATCTCTATTTATTAACTGTGGAAAGAAAGGAGTCATTTGTCCAAGGTCATACAGCACTCCAGGTGGTCTGCCTGTCAAGTACATCTGCTGTATTTTGCCCAAGTACAACGTAGGGGATAAATGTACTTGAAGAGAGATCAGAACAAAGGTCCAGAGGGCACACACAATTTAGAGAGTGTACCAAGAAATTGGCAATCAGGTTAAATTTCGTGGAGGTGGTCAGTTAGAGGACTACATCTCCCTATAGCACTGGAAAAAAAAACAAACAAAAAACCAAAAAACAATGCATGTCAGGGAAGCCATGTGGGGGGTAGTTTTGGTTATCTCTCTGAGCGATCCTGCGGAGACCTTCCCAGCCTTTACGTGGCCCTTAGGTGGACCATGGAAATTGCCTCCAAACGCCCTTCTTGCGCAGTGTGGACAGGTCCTGCTTCTTCCTCAAGGAAGATGAGATGGCCCTCAGCTTCACTGTGGTCTGGACTCTCTCCTCTTGGTTTAGGGGAAGGTCTTTCCTACTCAGCCCAGCTTTTCATTTATTCCTTCATCCATTTAGGTCTCAACATACAGGGTGTGTGTTAGCGGGGACGGATTAGTCCATTCCTCTTCAGCTGGGGGTTGGAGCTACTAGCATCTTTCTCCTGAGCTTAAGGAAAGGAGATGCTAAGATTTGCCCACTGAATGATGCCCTTGGGTGCGCGCGCGTGCACCCGCGCCCGAGCGGGGTGGCTCTTTTCTGTCACCTCAGGGTAGGAAAGCTAACACCTCTCTTCTACCCTGAGGACATGAGGATGGTGTCTTCGCCTCCAACTGGGACACGACTCTCCTCTCCAAACCACGAAGGTGGTGATGGTGGTGGTAGGAACTCTCGGCTTCCCTCCCCTCCACTTGGCGTGGGCGTCTGGTTCCCACACAGTCACGCTCTGGTGGCGGAAGGCCAGGCTCTCCCCTCTCCCTATGCTAGAGCTTGAAGGCTGCGCGCGCGCGCAGGCGGGGGCGGAGCAGACTCTGCGGCGAGAGGCGGGGACAGAAGTCGCCACGCCCTCAGCACCGCCCACTGCCCGCTTGTTTGCAGCCTGGCACCCCGGCTGTCTGCTGGGCTCGCGAGCCGCGGACCAGCTCCGGTCGCCCCGCACCGTCCTCCCCGCGCCGCCTGGCTCGCCACCTCGAGCGTCCTCAGCCCTTCAAGCCAAATGATGAACTTCCTGAGGCGCCGGCTGTCGGACAGCAGCTTCATTGCCAACCTGCCCAATGGCTACATGACTGACCTTCAGCGCCCGGAGCCGCAGCAGCCCCCGCCCGCCCCTGGCCCCGGTGCTGCTTCGGCAGCCGCGGCCTCTTCTGCCGCCTCGCCCGGCCCCGAGCGCAGGCCACCGCCCGCCCAGGCGCCTGCACCGCAGCCCGCACCGCAGCCCGCGCCGCAGCCCGCACCGTCGCCGTCGGTGGGCAGCAGCTTCTTCAGCTCGCTGTCGCAAGCCGTGAAGCAGACTGCCGCCTCCGCCGGCCTGGTGGACGCGCCCGCGCCCGCCGCTGCCAGGAAGGCCAAGGTGCTGCTGGTGGTCGACGAGCCGCACACTGACTGGTAGGCCCCTGCGGGGTCCTCCGGGGGCAGGGTGTGAAGATGGATGCTCGAGGTCACCCGGGAAAACACCCGGGACGAGCAGGTGTCCATGTGTGGGAGGGGCGAAGACAGGCACTAACCTCCCAGAGACCGGGGACCTGAGATGAAGGACTCGGTGGCCTCTGGGCTGGTGGCAGAGCGAGCTACTTCATTAAGCACCTATGAGGCTTAAGAAATAGTGATAAGTCGACCACGCTCTGGGGGAAGGCCACACAGCCAAGAACATTTGGGCAGCACAAATTGGCCTTGGTGGTGGTAATGGGGACACCACAAAGTTGGGAGGGAAAGGGGAATGGATCAGTGAAGAGTTGGGGGAGGGAGGATGAGGTGTATAACATCCCCAAAGAACTAATAAAAAACAAAAACAAAACATAAAAAGCAAAAAAAAAAATACTTATATGGGGGGGGGCAGACTTCACAGTTCAGACACATATAAGCTAAGGTGAAAATGGCCCCATATGGCCACTAAAATAAAGGCCACCAAAAAAGATTCTAGTCTGCAAGTCCTGGAGTGATTTGAGAGTGGATATTAGTGTTTACGGTGATAGAGTGATGGTGATTTTTTTTTTTAAACCTGTACCTTTGAAAGCTGGTGTCCTGTATTGACATCATATCATGGTGGTTTAGATCACAGATGTGCTAACTCAGAGTGCTACTGACATCTGTTTAAAAATAATGAGATTATTGTCTGTGTGCGGCAGAGGGAAGGGATGTATGTTTTTTTAAAATGTTGTTTTCTCCCCCCCCCCGTGTGTGTGTGCCCGTGCGTGCGCGTGTGTGTGCGTGCGTGCGCATGTGCGTGTGCGTGTGCGTGTGTGTGTGTATGTGTGTGTGTATGTGTAAATGATGGTGGCTTTTCCCAGCTGACTGATGAAGACCTAAGTAAAATATTACAGATTGTTAAGGGCACAAATAAAATGATCAGCTTTAATGCAGCAAAGGGGAAACTTGAAGAATGCTTTTCTCTTCCCTTCTAGAGATATAGGGTGTTTTTATAACTTAGAGTGTGGAAGATTGGGGCAGGTGCTAGGTTCAGTTGAGAAACACATGGATGAGGTCCACTGAAGACTAATTAATTAAGAGCTTAGGAGAGGTTCCTTTGATGCAGCGGGAAGCTGATGGTGGGCTGACCTGTGGGGTCTGGAGACGCGAAAAGGCTAGAAATCTGAGGTGTTTTCTCTTTAGGATATGAAGAAGGGTTTTTATTTGTTTTGTTTTTCCTAAGGGGTTGAAATTGATTGGTGCCTGAACCTGAGGGCTCTTGCCAAGAAGAAAACGCAGGGACCCCAGAGCTGTTTATTTCTCTTTTAGCTGCTTCACTGTTTTCCTGTCTGCCATTCCTTCATTGAAGGACCTGTAGGGGGTGGGAGGGGGGAGTGCTGGTGTGAGCGGGTGGAAGCAGGGTGTGTACCTGGAGGTGTATGTCCTGCTGGCGGCAGTTATCATGCGGGAATCCTTTCCTTTGAGTGATTTCTGTGGTTGGCTGTTATTTTTCAAGATAGCAGAGTCAAAAACACCCTTCTCAGGAAATGACAAAGGTACCACCAAGAGGGTAATGGGGGAAAGTGTGACAATAGTGCCACTGGCAGTCGCCGAGAAGAATTACTCTCAGTTCAAATCAACAAGTGTTTATTCAGGAGGAAGGGAAGGTAACTAAGCTCTATTTAAGCGCCCACTGTGTGTCAGACGCTCGAGTAAGGACTCTTAATGTGACATTGCCTTGGGTTGTCAGCGCAAAACTGAGGCTTAGGGAAGAGAAGTGGTGAGCTTGCAGCTATGCAGCTTGCAGATGGTGCAGTGCATCAGTGACATACTGACTTCAGGACTGTTCGGCTTCACTGCTGCCACCCCACTGTATCTCCTCATTATTAGAATGTTACTATGATCAATAGTAACAGTACACTTCCTTTTAGGGCTTAGACAGTGTTGGGGGCCATTTGGAAAACTCACTCATTTGGGCGACACAGATACACGAAACAATTAACAAAGGAACTAGAGTTATTGGTGAAGACTATTTCAGGAATTGGTGAGGTCTAATTACTATTATCGTAGTTATTGGCAAACACATAAAAAAGAATCATAAACAAACGTTAGGAAACAGGAAGGAACGAGACTGACATGATGTTTCATTTTTCTGTGCAAGAATCTGATCCTTGTGAACTGGTCCCTTACCCCACTGAAGCTATTTGCTTGGTTCTAATTGCTAGTTAGATACCCACACACAGGTAGATCAATATTTGTAAGTGTATGCCAAGGCTCACTGCGAGTCTGTTTGGTTAGAAATGAGAGGTTTGAGATGTGAAATTCTCCTTAGATAGGATTATTTTCTAGGAAGAGTGCCTGGTATAAACCAGAGACTCCGCTTTGCCCTAGGGACTAGACTTCTGATGGAAGTAATAGGATTCATTTTCCTGTGGGCTGACTCTCAACTGCTTTGTGTTTTTCTCCGAAGTAGTAACATTGATTTATTAGAACTCTTGAGCCCAGTTTGAGTCTGGGACTTGATGGTAGTTCTGTGCATCTGTGTTTTCTGTAGTTAATAACAATTCCTAGAATTTTGTCATCCTCTGACTTGTCTAAATTTGTTTAAAACACAAATATTGTGTTAATATCAGTTAAATATTGACTAGTGGTTTTAGTAAAAGGTCTCCGTGAATTCAGGAGCAGGTGGCTGCTTATGACAAACACAGTAGCTTACAGGGGTGCTTTTAGCCCAAGTGGCGAATTTAAATAATTCATCTCACAGTTTAGGCTACCTAGACAGACTTGGGTAAGCAGGTATTATATATACAAAATGTGCATGTATGTATATATATACATATACATATATGGTGCTTGAGTAGGAAGAATGTAGTATCCCAGTAGAACTTAAGAATATTGGTCCCATCTGAACTAAGAAAGAGGTTTTTAGCAAGCAGCTAAATAATTTTAGCTTTACAAGAAAGGCTTTAATAGGCAGCTTCTCAGATCATCATTAATATACAGATGATTCCTTTGAATTTCTTGTCAGTGTAATCGTGGGCGGTGTAATTTTGAGCCCTGACTTCTGACTGGGAGGGTGTTTCTTTCTTTTCTTTGAAATTCCAACACAGCCTGAGAGCTTTAGATCAATTGCATGCTAAAAGTTTGTTGAAAAATATGAGTGTGCCTCTGAAAAATGAATTCGATCTAATGATATGCTATTTAAATTACTGGTTTTTGTATTGTCGCTAATATGTCTTTTATTTTTTTTAAGATTCGTAGCTAAATTTGGAATGCAATTAAGATTGCACCTTAATGATCTTTATGCTTTGTCATAGAGCAGGTGACCGTTTGCTACAGCATTGCCTCTTCTATTACATTCTCACAGGTGAGGAGGTTAAGTTTTCTACCAGATTTCCCCTTGTCTCTGCACAAGCACGCAACTGTGACTCCAGTCGCCAAGTAAGCTTTCATACTGGCACACTTCAGCATTTAACGTGAAAATCAGCATTACACAGGCGTTCTTGATCTTCTAGAATATGATGATCACCACGGATATGATGCTAACAGATGTTTAGTAAGCATCTTTATATGGTACTAAGAGAAATGATAATCTCCGTCCTCTGAGAGCTTACTATCAAGCAAAACAGATTAGATAGACATACATTAAAAAAAAAAAGTTTGCCGAAATCTGCATCTTGTGTTCAAAGTATGGTCCTTGGGTCAACAGCATTAGTACCAATGAGAAACATTTTGAATAACAGAATCTCAGGTCCTGCTTTCCACCCACAGAAATGTATTTTGCATTTGGAAAGATCCTCATAATCAAATTTGAGCCACACTGAACCGAGGTGATACGTGATTAGTACTTTCTGTGTGGCACATGACAACTGCTGTCACTTACTGGACAATTACTACATACGAGCTGTTACACTGAGATCTGTGACTCTCATCTGCTCGTTGTGATCACTGTGAGTTCAAAGAATGGAAGGTGGAGCTGGGCCGTGGCTCACACCTGTCGTCTCAGCACGCAAGAGGCTGAGGTGAGATGATTGTATTGAGTTCCAGCCAGTGAGACACCATGTAAAGGCAGAAAGGAAGAAGGGACACACAGACGATAGTGGGAATGGAAGGAAGAATGGAAGGACTTGAACTGGGCGTCAAAGCAACGGGGCTTGAGAGAAGCAGGTTTGGCTTAGTTCATTAACAAAGTAAAAACAGTGCCAAAAAAAGAGGCCATGGAGAGCCTGGACTAGTGTGCAATAAGGACGCTCAATTTTTACGAGCTGGCTTTGAGCATTTTAGTGAGAATAGGGGAATGAAAGGTGTGAAGTCTGTTTGGATCCGTGTTTGTGGGTGGCTCTAGGGAAATATTGAACTGGAACTTGGGAGGGGAGGAAGTCAAAGGAGGCTTAGGGTTTATTTCTGACAGATAGTATGTTTCCTATTCCTAATTAGTAGGAGCATAAAGTTTCCATAAATGTCATTGTTTATAGCGACAATACTTTACACTTTAAACTTCTGGGATATTATGGCTAAACTATGGTCACCTGGGATAACTGTGAATGCGGAAATTCTGGTTTGCAGAAGGTAAGTGACTTCCTGAAGGTTATTAGGCTAGTAACTGACCTAACCAGGGCCTCGGGAATTTCAGCCTCTGACCTTTCTTATTCCTTCATTTTTCTTGTCAGTTCTCTCAACTATTGGTAGAGGCTTTTGATCTTATAATTATAGCACTTAAACTTGAGGAAACTAATCATTTATCCTAGAGAAATGAAACAATCTGTTGAAGGTCAGAGAAAGGGCTGGAGAGACGGCTCAGCAGTTAAGAGCACCTGCTGCTCTTACAGAAGACTAGAGTGCTGATCCCAGCACGTACATCAGGTGGTTCACAACCAGCTCTCACCCCAACTTCAGGGGATCCAGCCCCCTTCTCCTGGCCTCCTTAAAAAAGAAGTCAGCAACGAAATGGGGAATAGAAGTCATCTTGCAGACCCCTTTTCTTTTAAGAAGATCTTCCAATTTAGACTCTTTTCTTAAAAATACTTATTTTTTGCATCTATTTATTGTGTGTGTGTGAGAGAGAGGGGGAGGGAGGAAGAGAGGGAGATTGTGTACGTGCTATGTCACACATTGAAAGGCCAGAGAACAAATTGTGGGAGTCAGTTCTCACCTTCTACCATGTGTACGTACCCTGGGGATTAGACTGAGGTTGTCAGGCTTGGTGGCAAGTGTCTTAACCTGTTGAGCTATCTCACCTTCCCTGAGAAATATTTTTGTATCTACTTCAATTTTTTGAGTTTAATTTTTATATTCATTTATACATGTATGTATATATGCATATCCCCAAGGAGGACAGAAGAGGGCATCAGATTTTTTGAACCTGGAGTTAAGGCTTTTATGAGCTACCTGATGTTGGTGCAGGGAACTGACCTTGGGTCCCCTCCCTGCAACAACAGGAAGTGCTCTTAACAGCTGAACCATCTCTCCAGCATCCTTTATCTCGTTCTATTCAAAAGTCATTGAGGAGTTGTTACGAGCACTTGAACAAATAACATAATAGCCAGGGCAGAAATCATACTGTTAGCGAGTTATTGATATTTCAGCATAGGTCATTCTAAAGTTACTGAAAGATACCCTTGAAGACCTAGTCATAAAAATCCAAAACTCTGTTAATATTCTTAGGATCTGTACTATAATGATGTCCCTCTTTTTAGGAACCCTTTCCTAGCTTCCTATTTTTTGTCTATCCAAGATTAGTTGCTAACTTTCTGTACTCAAATTTAATTCTGTAGCAGCATTAGCCTTTTAAAATATTTTGCTAAAATACCTTGCTAAACAGGAAGATTTCCAGAAGTGTATACTTTTCTCTCAAATGCACAAAACAGTTTTAACTGGAATATGGTTCATTGCAGTTGAGTATGTAACACAAACCAAGTGCTGGGAATATAGGATGAATTTGGTACACATGTCTATTGGGATCTTTCAGCCCATGAGGAAGGACAGCATCAAAACAAGTTAATATGATAATTAGTATGCGTGAGGTGCTGTGGCAGCCCAGGGCTAGGTTATTGGGATGAAGATACTGTGAGGAAGTACTACATAAAATGTACACCATGCATTCTTAGGTAACACTTTGCATCTTTGGACTTTGATTTTTTAAAATCTGTCAACTATGAGAATTGTAACACACATTATATAAGATCCTTTCCATTGCTATAGCATACCTATGGTATAGTTTTTATTTATTTTTTCTCAGACTTTAGCTTTATAACTTTTCTGTGTTGGTAATACCTGTAAATCTTTGTCAATAAATGGTTAAGCATTTCTTTGAATGAAAAAGCACACTTTTGAGTACTCTATATTTAGCATCTTCTTACAGTTTCCCGATCACATGGTTTCCTAGGAGAAAAAGAGCTAACCCTCTAAAGGGTTAACACCTCTTAAGGAGGTGTGCTTCCTCCTTAAGGATCAGACTTTCTGGCTAAATTCTTACTCCCTCCCCCAATAGACCACAGACTTTTTGTATACATGTTAAATTGTTGTGGAACAGAATTTATTTCTTGATTCCTGTCATGTGTTCTGTGCTTCACTGTTTTCTCAACACATCCATTTTCCTTTCCCATTGTATCTTTACAGATCCTGAGCAGTAGGTAGAATATCTGTTTAACAGGTCAACAGACTCAGAAGAATAGCTGTTTGCCCAAGATGAGCTAGCTTACACTGAAGAGTTCAGATCTGAACTAGATGTGATGCACAATTACCAAAATTTTCATTGCAAGTTTGTTTTGTGTTTGAGATAGAGCTTCCACCCTGTTTCTTGGGCTGGCCTGGAGCTTACAGCAATCCTCTTGCCTCAGGCTCCTGAGTTCTAGAATAACAGATAAGAACTATCACACCCAATTTAAATATTTTTCATATATAAAGATTTTTTTTTATTAACACATTTTAGTAATAAAAAATTCATTTCACTGGTTTTGATATTACTGTATTTACAAAAGGTGGTATACACCGGACTTTTCGGATCATACCTACTGTGTGGAGTGAGGACATGTTTAAACAGAGTGGTCTCAGGGTGGAGGATTCTCTGTCTCTATCCCCATCTGTTCACAGCCTCCCACCATGTGTGAATCTCTATAAATACTGTAAGTGAGGTCTTCTCCATGTGCACAGTGGGTTGCATTGTATTCCTTTGTTCTTCCCACGTAGTTGCTTAATTCTTTCCCTTAACTAGTCCATTGTTTGTATTGCCTTTCAAGTATTTATGAGCAGAACAAATAAAAGCATCCTCAGATCTTTTGATTTACCCCTTCTCAATGTTCTTCTCTAGCACACTGCTTATCCTGCTTACTCTCTTGTTTTATAACCCGGCTGCAGCATCTTTTCAGACCCCTTTTGGTGCTCTCTTGGTCACTTCTATGGTTCTGTGGATCACCTTCTCCTTGCACTTGTGCAGGACTTGAAGGGTTCTATGATATTATTACTCATTTACCTTTGTTTGGAATGTTCTTGGTTTGTGTCTTTCTTAATATTTATTTTCCTCATTCTGTTCTCAGGGAATGAAAGTACTTCTTCTTCTTTTTTTTAATATTTATTTATTATGTATACAATATTCTGTCTGTGTGTATGCCTGCAGGCAGAAGAGGGCACCAGACCCCATACAGATGGTTGTGAGCCACCATGTGGTTGCTGGGAATTGAACTCAGGACCTTTGGAAGAGCAGGCAGTGCTCTTAACCTCTGAGCCATCTCTCCAGCCCCCATGAAAGTACTTCTTATTTAAAAGGTACTATTCCCTTGCTGTAGATCTCTTTCTCTTTTTCCCCCTACCCTGTTCATACTCTCATTTTCTATTGATTGCTTCTTTTATTTGTTGTAAAGAAGCAAGAAAAAAAAAAAAAGCACTGTTTGCCCGCTTAATCACTCTTTCGGAAGCAAGACTCTCTTGCTTTTAATTCCTTAGTCATTCTTCACAGAGCCTAGGTGTCTGCTTTCTCTGTAATACTGACATTTGTTCTTGCTCAGGTACAGAACTGCTAAAACCTGAGAGTGTCATTCATTGATGTTTGACAGTGTTTATCTTCCTTTCAGCAGTCCCTTAGCCCCCAAACACTGCATTCTTTGTTGTCTTCCTGAAGTTTCTTTGCTTTTTTCATTACATGGAGTTGTTCCTTGGGGGACTATTTTCTGGTCACTTTGTTTTTCCACTGGCGTTTTTGCCACTGGTCCATCTATTCTCAAGATGTCACTTCCTAAATGTAATCTGTCCCTCCTACTCCCCCCCACCCTTAACCTTTTACCAGAAATTTGTCCTAATCCTCGTTGGTTCTGTGGGCTGCTGAACATTTTCATCTAGGTGGCTAAAGGCAGCTCAAGGTCATTTGATCCAATATTGCATTTCTCTTTTTTCCTATCTCAGTTCTTATATTCTGTTTCACTTAGAGATGCACAATGTCTTAGTTTCTTTTCTATTGCTGTTTTAAACACCATGATAAGGGCAACTTATAAAAGAGATTGTTTCAGAGTGTTAAAGTCTATGATGGTGGAGCAAAGACATGATGGCAGGAACAGCTGAGAGCTCATATCTTTATTGTTGTTGTTTGTTTTGAGACAGGGTCTCCCTATATAGTCCTGACTGTCTCAGAACTCACTATGTTGACAAAGTTAAGCTTCAACTTACAGAGATCTTCCTGCTTCTGCCTCCTAAGTGCTGGCATTAAAGTTGTGCACCACTACATCCACTTATATCTTGATCCACAAGCAGGAGGCAGAAAGACATACTAGAATGGTGCAGGTCTTTTGAAGCCTCAAAGCCTGCTTCCTTCAGCAAGGCTACATCTCTTAATCCTTCTCAAAGAGTTCCACCAACAGGGGCCAAATATTCAAATATGTGAGCTTATGAGAACCTTTGTTATTCAAACCATTACAACAATGATTACTTATTTCAAGGCCTCCTTAAATTTCATCTAGAACTTCAGCAAGTCCCTTCAGAATTTCTACTTAATAACTTGAAGAACTATTTGAATGTAAACTTGACATTTTTAGTCTTTTGCTTAAAGCTTTCAGTAGCTTCTTATATCCTGTAGGTAAAGTTCATAGTCTTCCTGTGATTTGACCTCTTTGTTCCCCATCCTCCTCCTAACCATTTCCAAACTTCATTTTCTAGTAATTCTAAAATGTTTGCACATCAGTACAGAGATTGTGGCATTGCTTCTTATTTTTTCTTATCTGCTAACTCCTGTTGTAATGGCCTTTGTTCTTTTTTCATTTTGTCTCTTGACCAAATTCACATTTCTCTTCTGAGATTGAGACAATATCTGCTTTTCTAAACACTCTTTTCCGATTACTTAGACTGTTGGGTGTTGGACATCTTCATATCATTTCCCAAGCCTATGGATCTCTTTCTCCTTTCACATTTTATTTATGTAGAGTGTATGTATGCCATAGTTTACTTGTAGAGGTCAGAGGATGTTGGCATACAGAAGAGTTCCAAAATAGCCCAGAATGGAGTATAACAAAGTTTATTTATCTGGGGATAAACTCACAAAAATAGTAGTGATCTGCAGTCCTCTGCATGTGCTAGGACCTGTGGTGCGGGAGAATTGTCTGTATTCTGTCAATCAGGTTTTAAATAAACACTGATTGGCCAGGCAGGAAGTATAGGCAGGTCAACCAGACAGGAAGTAGAGGTGGGGCGAGGAGAACAGGAGAATGCTGGGAAGGAGGAAGCCTATTTCCTCGCAGTCCTGCCCAGATCACTGAAGAAACAGGATGTGTCCTACCCCACTGAAAAAGGTACTGAGCCACGTTGCTAACATAGATAAGAATAATGGGTTAATATAAGCTACAAGAACTAATAAGAAGCCTGAGCTAATGGGACAATCAGTTTATAATCTTCTGGAGACTTCTGTGTGATTTTCTTTAGGGCTAAATGGCTGTGGGAACTGGGCAGGACAGAAATCCCAACAAGCAGCCCCTCGTGTTATAGACCTGGAGCCGAATCCAGCAGCCAAGAGATCTGCACACACTTTTTCATCTGCATTTATAGTACATGAGACCACACCCAAAGTGGGCCAGTATCTTACTAGCTATTGATTGAAGGAGTTCCCATGGCACCTTTCCCTTTTGTCTAAATAAGAGAGTTCTAAGCCTAATATGAAACTATATACAATAAGAACAAATATCAAGTATTGTCCAGGGAAAAGTAGTGGCAAAAATACATAAAGATTAGAATTAAAAGCAGCATGAACAACATCAAACAAAAAACATAGTTATCCTATCCTAAAGAGTCTGTGTCTTATATTAAAAATGCCTTGGCTAAGTCATGAGAGGAAAGTAACTATGACTATTTAGTCTTTAACTCCATCAAAGACCTGAAAAGGGAAGTGATATTACTTGGATAAACAGGAAGTACAATCAAGAAACTTCCAAAAGGTACAAGAAATGACAGAGACAACTGGATACCTGGGCAATCACCCAAGGTCTCATTTGCAATGTTGGGGCAACCAACTTTGGCTGAGGCCTAGAGTAACTGACAGGCCATTTTCAGAGGCAGGAAAATTTGAAAGACCATCTTACCCTGTCTTGGCAAGGTTTGGCAGTCTTGCTTGTATCTTACTTGTCCAGTCTGGACACTATGCATTTTGTTAGTGGTTGAGGAAGGGACAGTTCTTTGTCCAAAGGCCAGTTTTGTCAAAAAGAAAACAAGCTCCAAGTGGAGTGTTTTTGGTGCTCAACATTCTCACATTCTCTTAGGAATAGATCATTGCTGCCAGGAGCAATCATCGTGTCTCATGTCAATAGAATCCTAAGTTATTTAAATGCCATATTCTATGTTCTTTGAAGTGTCCGAAGATTACCTATTTTTATGAAATATATATATCTGTACATCTAGAAAACCTAACTAACATGGCCATAATACAATGTTTGATTATTACAGATGACTATCTATTAGTCTGTATTTTTAACTATACATTACATTTTTAAAGGAGTGGCACAAACACAATACCTTAAACAAGAGCAGAAATATATATACACAGTGTAGCAAATTGACCTTAAAGTTGTATTAATAGACCAAAGTTTACACCAATGTAAAGTATTCATCTCTGTATATCATATACCCCCTTATTTATTTATTTAGAAATTGACTATGACCATTAATTACTTATAATCAACCCCTTTTAAAGTGAAAACAAATCTTTATAAACAATCATTTTGGGAATTTTGGCGTAGTTTTTTCCAAACTGCTTCCTGCTGTTTGTTGCGTGAAGTATTTTTAAGGGTTCATGGAGGTCTTTCAGGGGTTTTTGTTCCATTAAACCACATTAGCCTGGAAGGAATCCACATGTTTTTATCTTCTGTGGAAATAAAAGCAGAACCTCTTTTCCAAAGCAACATATCATTAGACCCAACTTTTGAAGTAAAGATACCTTTAAAATATATGTGTTGGTTTAACTTAGCAGCCCCCAGAATCAATTGTCTCTCTGCTGTCAAAAAAAAAATTCAAAGAAAACAGAATAATATACATAATCCAGACTCTCTGTGTATATTCTATCTTTATGTGGTTTATTTTACTTTACTCCTTTAATCTATGATTGTCTGTACTCTTTTTACTTTTTCTGTCTCTTTAAAGACTTTGTTTTATTTTTTAAAGCTATTTATTTCTTTTTATAACCGTATATAGTCTTCTTCTCTTTCCCAAGCCTATGTACATTTTAAAAACACACTGTGATTTAAATGTCTTTTGTGTCTGAATCTGTCTTTATTGACTATCTGCAATCATTTTCTGACCAGGAGCGCCTCTTAAAATGCTAAGCAGCATGGCTGGGACTAAGGCTGCTTTGCCTTTTGGTTCTACCCAGGCCAACATGGCAGAGGTATGTTCATCACTAGCTCTGCGAGCCATGCTCACCACCCCAGCTCCAGGGATGCAGTGGGTCCATGTCACCATTAAGTAACTTGTAGGACTCTTCTTACAAACCACATTTAAATGCTCCATAACAAGACCTCATGAAAGAGCCATCCAGCATGAACCATGATGCTGACTTTTTAAGATGCTACGCTGCTCCTTTCAGCTAGCAAACAGAGCCAATCTGAAAAAAAATGTGACTATCAAGAAGCTGAACTTGGCTCCCATTGTTGTGGGTCTAGAAGCCCTCTTTTTTTTCTTAAGGTTTTTTTTTTTTTGTTTGTTTGTTTTTTTTTTTAGGTCTTGTGTGGATCCATGCCTCAGATGATGGGCACCAATTTGTTGACATAGAAAAGAGTTCTAAGATAGCCCAGAAGGAGTGTAACAAAGGTTTATTTATTAGGGGATAAACTCACAGAAATAGTAGCAATCCTCAGTTCTCTGCATGTACTGGGAACTGAAACTGAATCCAGCAGCCAAGAGACTAGCACACACTTTTTTGTCTGCATTTATAGTACATGAGACCATGCCCAAAGTGGGCCAGTATCTTACTGTCTATTGGCTGAAGAAGTTCCCACAAGAGGACAACTGCTAGAGTTGGTTCTCCCCTTCTAAGAATCAAATTCAGGTTGCCAGAATTTATTGCAAATACTTTTTTTTTTTTTTAAATTTTCGAGACAGGGTTTCTCTATAGCTTTTGGTTCCTGTCCTGGAACTAGCTCTTGTAGACCAGACTCGCCTCGAACTCACAGAGATCCGCCTGTCTCTGCCTCCCGTGTGCTGGGATTAAAGGCGTGCGCCACCACCGCCTGGCGGCAAATACCTCTTGAGTGGGCTTTCTTGGACCACCAGCCCCCAAATCATGAATAGAGACTTATTAATTATGAATTCTTGGCTTTAATTTAGGCTTGTTTATAGCTAGTTTGTTAAAACTTAACTCATTTCTATTAATCTATGTGCTGCCCCAAGGCTCATTTACCTTATCTGTGTACTGTCCATTCTGCTTTCCTGCTTCCTCCATGTCTGTCTATCTTGTCCCCAGCTGCTTAGCCTCCAGCTGGCCGGCTGGCTTCCCTTTTCTCTGTGCCCACCAACCACACCTCTCTTTTCTGCCTAGTTATTGGCCGTTCAGCTTTTTATTAAATCAATCAGGTGCCTTAGACAGGCAATTTAAAACAGTAACACATCTTTACATAGTTATACAAATGCAGCATAAATAAAAGTAATACATCTTCACATAGTTAAACAAATGCAACATAAATAAAAGCAACCAATCTTTACATAGTTAAATAAGTGAAGCATAAAATTCAACATAACATAGTTGTTTACATAGTTAAACAATTATTATGCAACACAAACAAATGCAACACATCTTTACATATTAAATATTCTATTCAACAACGTTTCCCCATTTTATCTAAATAAAAAGGAAAGGTTTTTAACTTTAACCTGGTAAAACTAATACAATTAGAATAATTATCAAGTAAGAATTACATTTATAATCTCCAGTCCATTTGTATTTGGCAAATTCAGAAAAAATATACCATTTTTTGTCATACCTTGGTGAGTCTAAAGTTTTGTATCCAATTTACCTTCTATCATAATTAATTAAAACTATAACTATAATAATCTTCAACTCCACCAAAGATCCCAGAATGATATAATATTACCTAAGTAAACAGGAAGTGCAGTGCAAGTCACTTCCAAACTATAGAAATAACAGACATCGGGATGCCTGGGAAGCCACCCAAGATTTCTCTTCAACATTGGGACATCCATCTTTTGGTAATAGGCATGGAATATCTGGCAGGATTTTCTATGAAGCAGGATTTTTGATGGGCTGTCTCACCTTATCTTGGTAAAGTTTGGCAGTCATTTTCCTTGGTGTCCTGCATGTCCAGTTTGGATGGTATACTGTCAACAGTTGAGGCAAGGATAGTTTCTTCACCAAATGTCCAGCTTTACCCCAATGAAAGCAAACTTCCTATGGAGGTTCTTTGATCTCCTTATCTTTTTATGAAGTATTGTACTGTCAGGAGCAGACATGTCTCACTGTCATGAAAGGCCTTAGGTTGTTAAATATCTTAAATGCCATATTCTGTAGATCCCTGAAGCACTTGAAGATCACTTACCTATCTAAAATATATCTGTTTAACCTTGAAAACATATCTAATAAGACTACAAGTTTGATTATTATAAATGATTTACTACCAACCTGCGTTTCTTAATTATACATCACATTTTAAATGAGCTGCACAATACCCCCAAAGTGTTGAAATATACATACAGTATAACAAAAATAACTTTAAATTTGTATCAGTATACCAAAATCCATTCCAATGTAAAATATTTGAGGTTAATAGTTACCTTTTAACGTATATTCCTATATCCCCCTTAAATGATGACAAACATCCATAACCCACCAAATGACCAAAAAAAACCCCCACCCACCCCAACCTCTTGGGAATGTGGGCATAGTGTTCTCTATACTGCTTTCTGTAGTCTAGGAGTAACAGCATTTTTAGGGGACCTGAAAAAAATTGAAATAATGATCAAGTCCTGGGAAACTAGTGGTAATATTTGTTGTTATACATTGCCTGTCTTTTATTTTTTCTCTTAGGTTTATTTCTTTATGTCTGTAGTTGAGATTGTCAAGGGATCTCCCCTGATCAAATCTGATCTCTGTTAACCTTGAAGGAATCTACAGCCAAAGTATAACCAAATCCAAAGCATAACCTCTTCCTCAAGTTACGATCCCTAAAGTATCTAGGCTGGTTTAATTCAACAGTTCCTTTTATAATCCTGTGTCTCTCAGCAGCTGTCATTCACTAGTCAGTATTCAAAAAACTCAAAGTCAACAAAGCATTATACAAATCCAGACTTCCTGTGTATTTCCCAGCATTATGTGGCTTATTCTTTTTATATTACTTTACTCTGTCTTTACTTAATTATTTTTAAACAATTTTCCCCTATGATTGTCTATACCCATTTTTTCTTTCTTAATCACTTATGCACATTTGTAAACACACTGTAGCCTGTTTAGAGGGCTTCTCAGTCTGAACCTGCTTTACTATGAACCTGTAGAGTTCTCTACCTGCCTGAGCCAAACCTTCAACTAACTGTGCAGCTTTGTGCTGGCAGGTGACTTTGCCCTGCTCAGGTCCATGAGAACAGAGCTGTATGCCTCTCAGGCCTGGCCAAGAACTGTCTTTAATCAGAAGCTTCATTTAACTGTCCCAGCTTTAGGAATCTGGTGCCCATGCCGTGACAGGCACTTTTACTTAGCTGTGTACCAGCTGCTCAAGTGTTCTCCTGCACAGCAGTGCATCTTGAAGGAGCCATGTTTATTTTTGTTGTTTTGTTGCTTTTTGCTTTTCAGCTTTTTCAGATCCTATGTGGAAATTCAGTCCTATGTTGGGTGCCAAATGTAGCAGACTTTCTTGAATCCCCAGCCCCCAAATCATGACATGGAGACTTATTATTAATTATGAATGTTGACCTTAGCTTAGGCTTATTTCTAGATAGCCTTTTAAAAAAAAACTTAAGTTATTTCTATTAATTTATGTATTGCCCCAAAGCTTGTACTTCATCTACATACTGTTCATCCTGCTTTCCTGCTTCCTCCACATCGGTCTGTCTTGTCCCTGACTATGTGGCCTCCAGATGATTGTCTGGCTCCCCTGCCCACCAGCCTCATCTATCCCTCCTCTGCCTAGCTATTGGCCATTCACATTTTTATTAAAGCAATCAGGTAGGCAAGGTAAAACAGCAACACATCTTTACATAGTTAAACAAATACAGCTTGACAAATGCAACACACCTTTACCCAGTCAAACAGTCATTCTGCAACACAAACACATGCAGCAATCTTTACACAGTTAAGCGATTATTCTATAGCACAAACAAATGCAGCATATCTTTACATAGTTAAACAAATAATCTATTGTGCAACATGCTGAGTTATCTGGCTGACCCAAGTCTGTGCGTATCTTTATCTCTAGATACAACATAATGATCTGTTTGTTTGCCTCAACTTATAGATTGAGTTCTTTTTTTTTCCATTCAAAAATTTATACTTCCTCCCCTCCTCCCATTCCCCTCCCACTCCTCCACTCCCCCTCCTCCCTCCCCCTCCCTCCTTAAGAGAGGTCATGGTACCCTGCCCTGTGGGAAATCTAAGGCCCTCCCCCCTCCATCCAGGCCTAGGAAGGTGTGCATCCAAATGGACTAGGGTCCCCAAAAGCCAGCACATGCAGTAGAAACAGGTCCCAGTGCTATTATCGATGGCTTCTCAGTCTGCCCCCATTGACAGCCATATTCAGAGAGTACGGTTTGATCACATGCTTGTTCAGTCCCAGTCCAGCTGGATTTGGTGAGCTCCCATTAGATCAGGCGTGCTGTCTCAGTGGGTGGACCAACCCTTCATGGTCTTGACTTCCTTGCTCATCTCCCTCCTTCTGCTCTTTAACTGGACCTTGGGAGCTCAGTCCGTTGCTCTGATGAGGGTCTCTGTCTCTATCTCCATCCATCGCCGGACAAAGATTCTATGGTGATATTCGAGATAATCATCAGTGTGATAGTGGGGCAAGGCCAGTTCAGGCGCCCTCTCCTCTGCTGCCCAAAGACCTAGCTGGGGACATACCCATGGATGCCTGGGATCCCCTCTAGAGCCAAGTCTCTTCTCTAGAATGGCTCCCTTAAATGTAGATACCTTCTTCCTTGCTTCTATATCCGCCCTTTCTCCATCTCTACCCTCCCACTCCCACAAACTCTCCCCAGTCTTTCCCTTCTTCCTTCTCTCTCCCCCTCTCCCCTTCCACATCCCCACCCCCACCTCCACTCACATGCTCCCAACTTTTGCCCGGCAATCTTGTTTGCTTCCAATTTCCAGGAGAATCTATATATGTTTTCCTTTGGGTTCACCTTGTTAATTGGCTTCTCTAGACTTGTGAACTATAGGCTCAGTGTCCTTTGTTTGTGGCTAGAGTCCACTAATGAGTGAGTACATACCATATTCATCTTTTTGGGTCTGGGTTATCTCACTCAGGATAGTGTTTTCTATTTCCATCCATTTGCATGCATTCAAGATGTCATTGTTTTTTACTGCTTAGTAGTACTCTAATGTGTATATATTCCACACTTTCTTTGTCCATTCTTCCATAGAGGGGCATCTAGGTTTTTCCAGTTTCTGGCTATTACAAATAATGCTGCTATGAACATAGTTGAACAAATGCTTTTGTAGTATGATTGGGCATATTCCCAAGAGTGGTATTGCTGGATCCTGAGGTAGGTTGATTCCCAACTTCCTGATTTCCGAAGTGGTTGCACAAGTTTGCATTCCCACCAGCAATGGATGAGTGTTCCCTTTACTCTACATCCTCTCCAGCATAGACTATCATTGGTGTTTTTGATTTTAGCCATTCTGACAGGTGTAAGATGGTATCTCAAAGTTGTTTTGATTTGCATTTCCCTGATCACTAAGGATAGATTGAGTTCTTTTGAGCATAGGCTTAGCATTTTATTAGTTTTTTATAACCTTACCATACAACATAATGACTGCACATAGTTTCAAGTAAATAAATTATTGCCATATTGAGTTAAGCAGAAAAATATTGAGAGATTGGGAAAAGGGATAGAAGGGAATATCATCAATAGAGAATTATTCCAGGATTAGACATTGTGTTAGTCAGTGTTCTAGTGCTATGAAGAGATACCATGACTGAAGCAATAAGGGCGGCGGCGCTGCGTTACCAGCACCCCGGCCGCCTGCTCCGCTAGCTTATGCCCCAAAATAATTACACAGACACTGTATTCTTTTAAGCACTGCTTGGCCCTTTAGCTCTAGCACTTACAGGCTAATTCTCACATCCCGATCAACCCATCTCTAATAATCTGTGAGAACCGGTCTTACCGGGAAGATTCTAGCCTAGTCCATCCTGGGTCAGAGCTTCATGCCGGGAGCGGGGCATGGCGTCTCTCTCAGGCGTCTGCTCCCTAGAGGAGAGCTGTCAAGTCTCTGACCTCACTTCCTCTTCCTTCCAGCATTTTGTTCTGTTTACTCCTCCCACCTATCCTCTAACCAATAAAATGGGCCAGGGCAGTTCCTTTATTAGCCAATGACCTTCCTCCATCACATGACCATGCCAACTGTTACAAAGGAAATAATTTAATTGGGGCTTTCTTACAGTTTCAGAGGTTTAGTCCACTGTCATCATGACAGGGAGCACTGTGGCTTGAAGGCAGATGTTGTATGGAGAAGTAGCTGAGAGTTCTACGTCCAGATTGCAGACAGCAGGAAGAGAGAGAGACTCTCGGGTTTGGAACGGGATTTTTGAAACCTCAAAACCTATCCTCAGTAACATACTTCCTCCCACAAAGCCATGCCTCCTAATTCTTTCGAATAGTGCCACTCCCTGTTGAATAGTACCATTTAAATCTATGAACCCATGGGGGCCATTCTCATTCAAACCACTGGAGACATATATGTTATTATATTGAAAGTCAACTATTTTTTCTCTTCCAATATAAGCTTTAGATTGCTTGTATGAAAGATGAATGAATTACTAGTTTTCAAACTCCAGAAATGAACCTTCTTTAGAAGTTCAACTCTGATTGTGAAAACTATGGCATCCCACACCAGAAGAACACATTATTTGGTCCACAGCAATTCTAATTGAGTGAAGGCAAATGGAATAAAAAATAGGATTAATTTTCTCTAACTCATTTAATTATGTTGTCGCTTGGCCGATTTTTTTTTTAAAAAAGAATCCTTCCTTTTTGCTTTATTCAGAAAACTTTCCGAGTTTAAAACTCCAGTCTTGAGTCAACTAAGCTGCTTTATTTTCCAGAGAAGTAGTTCCCATGTGTTATTATTTTGCCACTATTCTTACCAAAGCATTGTGTGCTTTCTCCAAATAGCTCTTACGAGCATCCTGCTCACTGGGAGTGTGGAAATGTGTAGCAGGTTTTAAGTTGGCCGCCAGCTTACAGATAATGTCACGGGAACAGCTATTAATTAGGAAAGCCTGGCCTCAAGCTTAGGCTTGTCTATCTAGCTCTTATTACTGAAATTAACCCATTTATATTAATTTACATTCTGCTGTGAGGTGTTACCTCTTTCCATCTGTTTGCTCTCCATGTCTGACTGGCAACTCTGCCTTTCTTCTTCCCAAAGTTCTCTCTCTGCCCAGAAGTCCTGCCTATACCTCCTGCCTAGCTATTGACCATTCAGCATTTTATTACACCAATCACAGCAAAGCACATTCACACAGTGTAGGGATATCCCACAACAGGAATGGTTCAGTTTGCTGATCTATGAGGATTCTTCAAAACTACCAAGACAATATGTTTATTTTACTCAAAAGAAACAACTTAGTTATAAAATTTATACAGATAGAATAGCATTTTGGATAACCAAAATAATATTGTATTGGACAAAGAATAATAATAATAATAAAAAAGATGACACAGCAAGCCTTCATGATCTGATCTGACTTTGCTTGTTTCTTCAGTCTGTCTTTTATTTCCTACCTGTTTGATGTAGCTATGTTAGACTATTTAGGTTAACCAAATGTGCTGTGGCCCTGTGTCATCATTTGTGCTAATTTATACTACCCCTGCCCTGCTAGAAAGGCTTTTCTTCCCTGTGCCATTGCCTAAGTAGTTCTGAATAAGTGGAACTCAATTATGTCTGTCAATGGTTGCTTTATATTCTTTGGCCTGCCACCAGCTGTTTTATTCTCTCTCTATATATGTTTGACCTTCAAAATAAAAAGGACACAAAGTAGCAAATATGTAGGATGAGCAAGTCAAGAAAATATACTGCAAAACAGAGGACCCTGGTTACTAGTGTGTTTTATTTAAGATTTTTTGATAAACTAATAATATATCTGCTTTTGGTAGCTAAGAAAATTAGTAACTAAGATGATAAATATATTCATTTATTTTTTACCATAATTATTTTACTGTATAAGTATCGCATAACACACTGTATATCTTAAATATACATAATAAAACTTATTTTTGAAGTATATGTAATAATAAAAATTCAATTATTGATTTCTCTAGACACAGGACTGTAGCTAATCCTCCCTTAAATGTTTTTCAATTTATGTTAAACAATCAATATTGAGGGCCCAATATTATAATTTCTTTTATCATTTTATTAAAAGAATAAAAACTTGGGAGTAAATATTAGGGAATAAACCTGACAGATCCACAGAGCGGTGCAGAGACACCCTCTTCTCTCCACTTCCTGGGTCAAAATGACTGTGCTGCTCCTCAGCTCCTTCTGTTCCTCCTCCATGTGCCCATATCTCTCCCCCTCTGAGCTGGGAACTCTACGATCCACTATGGCCAACTGAATATGGACCTCACCCTCCGAACTGAGGTTGGACTCTATTGGTGATGGAGTAATCAACACAAGCAAATCTCCCCAACAAAACAATGTGCTTGTTTATCTTTTATAGTAGTTGACTCACCGTATTATAATGTTTTATTTAACAATAATGCTTCCCCCCACCCCCTTGATAGGGTTTCTCTGTGTAACCCTGGCTGTCTTGGAACTTACTCTGTAGACCAGGCTGGCCTCAAACTTAGAGATATGCCTGCCTCTGCCTCCCGAGTGCTGGGAATAAAGGTGTATGCCACTCCCCCTTTCCCCGGCTTATTTAACTCTAATGCTTTAACACTTCTAGCACATCACAATTTCTAAGAAGATTATATCTCTATCTATATATCTATGTCTATTTGTCTATCTATCTATCTATCTATCTATCTATCTATCTATCTATCTGTGGAGCGAGTTGGGGAGGGAGACCACCTGGCCTCGTGCTGCAGCCCTGTCATCTCAGCTAGTAGGAGGCTGAGGGAGAGAACTTCAGTTTCAAGCCTTGCCCAGGTTGCAGAGTTGCTGTTATGAGATACTCATATAGTAAAATGGTTATGCTAGAGGAACATATTAATATATTCGTCATTTCACACAGTTGACCATTTTCCCCAGCATAGTAAGAACAGTTGTAATCCCCTCACTTAACAAGAATCTTGTATAGAATGCTCTAGTAACTGTAGCCCTCATGTTGTAATAGTGTATTTTAGGGGGCTTGCGTATCCTACATATATGCTTTTAAGGGTCAAATACCATATTTACCTGTCTTCCTCATCTCCCCACCTTCAGCAGTTCTGGGATTTCCTTCAAGGAAATAAATAAATAATAACCCAGTTGTCACCATGTGCACTTTATTGAATCTACTGTAGACAGATGTGGGAGGATAATATTTTCATATGTGTGGAGTAAAGGTTAGGCCTCAGATGGGGGGCAGCTGTGAACAGTGGAACATGGTAAGACTAAAATTTAGAATGTGGTGTCCTTTGTGAAGTAGCTTCAAAGATTGCCACAGAGGTGGTGGAGACAATAATAATAATAATGAGATAACGATCATAAGGATGCTAAAATAACCAGGAAAGTGATGTTCAAGCTCTTTGTAGTGGAGCCGTAGGCCTGAGTCCAATCATATTCCTCACTATCTTCCTGTTAGTAGACTGACTTCACAGAGTAGGCATTCACAATGAAACCCAGGCAGAAGGAGTTCATGAGGAGTGTGTCGAGCACAGACCAGACCACATACATCGGGCATAGTGAACTCTTTGGGCACGTTGATCAAGCTGATTCTGACAACAGCTGAGCCATGAGGGTCCCCAAACTCAGTCACTGTGTCTTCCTCTTTTTACTCATAGCTTGAGGGGAATCCAGTGTTGCTGGTCAAGAAGGCTTAGGATCTGGTTCATGGTATTGACTCTAGAACAAGACCTCGTCATCCTCTCTGGAGGATATCTGCTGCTACCTTCATCTAACTGACTGTTGCTTTTAGTTAAGTGTAGGTAGAACAAAGAACGCTTTTAATAATTAGCTATAGGATTGATCAATGATTCATTTAAAAACTTATGAAGTTATCAATGATGAGCAAAAACACCTCTTTAGGTTCTTATAAATAAAAAACAAGCATCAGCTGCACCAATCAAGATGACTAATCAATGATTAGTGAATTATTTATTTTTGCGGTACTATGGAACCTAGAAGCTCAGGTAAGTGCTTGAATTGTAATCTTCAGCTCTTTCTGTTTGAGATAGGGTTTCTCTAAGTAGCTCTAGGCTGAGGTTGAGCTCACTCTGTAGTCAATGAAGGCCTTGAATTTGCTATCCTGCCTCAGCTTTCCGTGTATCTACAATTACAGGTCTGTGCTACCATACCTGGATATATTTATAAACATGTTTATTAACTGTAAAGTGCTATAAAAAGCATTAATTGTTACTGCTTTATATAGACACCCCATATGCTTAGTGTGTCTGTTGATAAGCCTGTTCTAAGCCACCTCTGGTGAGATGAAATATTCTCCTGCTTGCTTGCACCTCCCAGAGAATGACTTCATGCTCTCTGCTTCTCTGGGACCCAGAGATGACTTTGTTTACTTGAGCCTTTCTTACTATGGGTCTTATCTTTGATTCTTCTTCTTCTTCTTCTTCTTCTTCTTCTTCTTCTTCTTCTTCTTCTTCTTCTTCTAGAAAAAGAAAGAAAGAAAGAAAGAATTCTCCCATTCCAAATCTTCCAACAGCTACTGAAATTCATTTAGGATATAAGCCTCTTTCCTTCTTCTCTCTTTAAGGGACTTTTTCTTCAATAACTCCAGTTTGATTTAACTTTGTATAAAGAGGCTTGGTCTTTTTTGGAGGAAATAGAGGTCCATTTCTTTATCATGGACTTGAGTCTTTGGAGAACCCCAATATTAAAATGATAATGTAGCCTCAATCTGTTTTTGTTTCACACTTTTTTTAGGTTCCAGTGATGTAGAATGAGCCCCTTTTCATTCAGATTTTGTGATGTGACTTTAGAGACACCCATCAGTATACTATGATTTTTAGTCCTGTACTCTCACAATGAATAACTGTTGTTGAGAATTTAATTTCTAATATGCTGTATTCTCTGTCATTTTTACTGTTAGAGAAAAAAGGGGTTCTCATGAAAGAGAATGAAGAAACAGCTTTTAAGTCAAGGGTGTTAGCTGCTAGAAAGAAACAAAACTTTACCAAGTAAAGTACTTGGTAAAACATGTATTTGTGTGCGTGCATGCGTGCATGTGTGTGTGTGTGTGTGTGTGTGTGTGTGTGTGTATGAATACTTTCACTTCTGAGAAGTTCTGTGAAATCTCAAGAAAAACAAAACTCACGTAGTACAGAGGAAACAGTGTTCAAACATTTATACCTCTGTGCTGCCAAGTATTTGTGTCACCACCATAGGCAATTTTTGGGGCCTTCATTTCTATTTAAAAATCAAAAATGTGAGCTCTTCTGTCTTCTAAGGCCCTTGTAAATTAATTTCTAGAAATTGAGTAATTTCTAAAATTTGAGTTCCTTGGCAATATAAAGAGTTGTTCAGAGAAGATGATTGTGGACTGGAGGTCAGATGTTGCACAGAAGGGACAGATGTGACGGGAAATTTGAGGGATGAGTGGAATTTAGATTGGTGAGAAGTATTGCAGTTAAAAGAGGAACAAGAACACAACAAAAGCATGATAATGGTGCGCCTGCTGTGAGAGATTTAGGCTAGTTTAGAGGGTTCTGTGCAGAGAATACAAGGGATGTACATGACAACAATCATCATGTGTCAGCCGCGCGCAGTGTTTCAGGCAGAAACTGCTTTATGTAGAAGCATTATTATGTTTGAAGTAGATTATGCTTATTAACCTAATTTTACGAATGGAGAAACTGAAGCTCATAGGTGTAGAACTAGGAGTCTGGCTCCTCTGCTGTGCTCCTAGCCATCATACTCCAGTCACTAGATAACACTGTTCCTTATTTCTCCTCATGCAGACATTTCCATGTCTGTGATGCAGAAACATGACTGGGGTCGGACAATTTCCCTTTCTATTTCTTTTCTTTATTTTATTATTATTATTATTTTTTATGGTTCTGGACCTTGCAAATGTTAGGTGTCTCTACCAGCTGCCCTAATACTGGATGATATTTTATTCCTTTTCTTTATTATTCATCTTTTTAAAGATGAGATAGAATCTATCCCAGAGAGTTCTTAGGAGAATCAGTTAAAATAAACTTTGAAAATGCCTGCCTTCATTACTGATACATGAAAGATTTCAATAACTATTCCACCATGACAGGCAGATTTTTATATCACTGTTAAGATAATAGCTCACTGCCGCAGTGTGTATGGGAGTCTTCAACTCAAGTCATATTGTTTGTAGACAGGCTTGTGTGACACCAAAAACAGTTTTCAAAACTGGAACAAACCCAGGTGAATAATTTATTCTTCCTTTGGATCCTCCATCTTTATAAATAGGAGAATCATTTTGGTTGATACAGTTTGTTGCATGTAGTTCGGAAAATACCCACTATGGATGTTTTAAAACAGTGTCCAAGGAAGATGCTTTTAAATTGGCTAATGTTTAGAATCTTTATACTTATGTTTGAATGCTGCCACATCCATTTGTTTAATCCTTTACTTTTCTCTAAGGAGGTTATGATCATTACCTGATACCACACAGCTGGGACATTATGGCATCAGGACTAAAATCTAGGTCTTTGTTGTTTGTTATTTTTTGTTTTTAATTTAATTTTTTTTAAAAAAAAAACAATGTTTTTTCATTTTTTTTCTTTTTTTTTCTTTTGGTTTTTCGAGACAGGGTTTCTCTGTAGCTTTGGAGCCTGTCCTGGAACTCCCTTTGTAGACCAGGCTGGACTTGAACTCACAGAGATCCGCCTGCCTCTGCCTCCCAAGTGCTGGGATTAAAAGCGTGCGCCACCACCGCCTGGCATGTTTTTTCATTTTACATACCAATCCCAGTTCCCACTCCTTCCCCTCCTCCCATTCCCTCTACCTCTTCTGCCGCCCCCCTCCCCCCATCGACTCCTCAGAGAGGGTAATGCATTTTGCTTTGGGAAAGATCCAAGGCACTCTCTACTATATCTAGGCTGAGCAAGGTATCCATCCAAAGAGAAAAGATTCCCCAAAAGCCAGTACAAGCAGTAGGGATAAATCCTGGAGCCACTATCAGTGGCCCTGCAGTCTGCTCCAGCCATACAACTGTTACCCATATTAAGAGGGACTAGTTTGGTAGGCATTTAATTTTGATTCTTTGTATATTTCTACAGGTTTCCTAGACTGAGTCCCAGATCTAGGGGATTGGCTACTCCAGTTGGAAACATATGTTATCTAGGCAAAAATTCAACTCTTTAAGCCTTTTCATGGACTTCTTTGTCTCCCAAATCATTTCGTTGAATGGTTTGGTGTTAACTGAGAATTTTCTTGTTGGATTGCTATATTCTGATATACAAAATTAGTGAGGAGCTGTTTTATTTTCTTCTTTTGGAAGGTGATGATTGCAAAATTCAAAGCAGTTTAATTCAGGCAATTACAAGGTTGCTACTCTAAACATCCATTTCCTTGTACTTAAACTTCCAGCTATGCTACCCGAAGTACTTTCTTCATAGGCTGTCTCAGAGACCTTTGTATGCTATAGCATACTTACCAGATTTCAGTTTATTATATGGGTGGAGACTGTAGCAACTGGGGATGTAGAGTAAGAATTCAGGAAAGTAGTTTTCCCACAATATTAGGACTGATTCTAGCGAGTGCTGGAGGAAATAGTGAGTTTTGTTTTCTTGGTAATGCCTCCTTTCCCCAATGTCCCTCTCATTCTTTGTCCATGGGCATATGCCATAAGACCTGGATCCTATTCCCAAGATGAATATATTTTCTGAGACAAAATTGATATATGAAGTCTTACTTTCTAGTCTAATGAATAGTGTGCAATATTTTTTTCTCTCCAGATATTTTCTCCCACATTAAATGTGTAAAACAAGACACACAGATCTAAGAATGTGAGCCATACATCTGCACCCTCCATTGCTTAGATCTGTGCAAACCCATGGCTATAGTCTTACTTATCCCTCAGCATTGTGAATAAAAAGCAGTGCCTCTCTAGGACAATAAAACTGATTATCAGTAACACGGAAAATATAAACGTCAAGTATTTTCCTGTTGTCACCGGAAAGAGTAGAAATAGGTCCTTTGTAGGAATGAGAGAATGACCAAGAACAAGTAAATTTTTGTGAGATTTCTTGAAATGATTATATAGGGGCAATTCATAAATGAACCTTCTAATATTTAGACTTATTAATATAAAAATTCTTTATAGAAAATATTTCATAAGGGTAATTGCATTCTATGACTTTGGATTTGGGTTTTAACTATAAAGAAAGGAATTTACTTTGCTTATTGCACAGTATTTCCAGGTCTCATTTTCTGTGGTGTTAAGAACTTTAACACTATAGGTTACACCAATCCATATACAGAGCTCAGTTCATTAGGAGAAGCAGAAATTTTAGATTTACTAAATACAGGGTATATATTAGTGAATACACAGACACTTTACTAATTATTGTAACAAGTAACAACAGTTTTGCTATTCTAGGATATCATCTATCTTACATGCCTCATTTATTATATATATATATATACATACATACATACACACATTAAGCCTCAGATGTTGAAACATATGGAAACAGGCACAGCTCATAATCAGTCAGACATATTAATGACCTTACACTAGCATCAAAAAATGTCTGTCAATGTTAAGCATAGTCTGTTCACTTACCCCTTGTAATATGGGCTGTGAAAAGCATCTGATATTTCAGTCACTGGTGAATTTGGTGCTGGTTCCTCAAACCTTGATTTAGCAAATTGTCTGCTAGTCATTGTAGTTTTTGGTAGTTTGGATGCTAGAGTTTCGTGATGACTTTTTTCAAAGTTAAGGGCATTTATGGTATAACTAGGGATGACTTTCCTGGGTATATGCAAAGATTTGAAAAGGTTGCATGGATTTATGGAGGCAAGATACAGGTAGAGCCAGGTGGTGGTGGCGCACGCCTTTAATCCCAGCACTCAGGAGGCAGAGGCAGGCGGGTCTCTGTGAGTTCGAGGCCAGCCTGGTCTACAAGAGCTAGTTCCAGTACAGGCACCAAAGCTACATAGAAATCCTGTCTTGAAAAACAAAAACAACAACAAAAAAGCTACAGGTAGAGTGTCCCCAGTGCGTGACAGTAGGAACATGGCTCACTGCTCGGTGTCATTAGGGGATGTTTAAGAAGTTGGGTTCTTACTTCACAGGATCGTGGAGGACTTCCTCCTTCGCTGTCAGTTACCATGCTATTCCTCAGGTAATGTGAGGATCACATTACTACTGAAGGCATCTTGTAGCCAGCACACTTTCTCAATACAACTGAGATTATCATGTTTACAACAGCTGAGACAACATCCTCAGTGTTGTTAGGCACCCCAGACTCATAGGTGAAGCCCATCATTTTGCCTTCAAAATGAGTGGGTAGCATTGTTGTGTGAGGATAAAAATTTAAGTCATCATCTTGGAGCTCATTTGCCATAGACTGCTGAGCTCCTGAGAGGGGTCTTGAAGCTAGGATCTATGATCAGATTCCCAGGGAACAAAAGACAGGTTGTAGTTTTTTGCCCCTGATCTTCCCATGTTTGACTGCAGAACCTCTGTCCAGGGCAGACATGCCCCCACTGGTGTATAACCCCAAATCTAACAATACTGAGAGTGACCAGGAGGAAAGATTCTGGAAGTGGATATCTTCCTGTAAGGGAAGTCTAAGCTTCAAGGTCAAACTCGTTTTCACTGAGCACCAACTTTACCAGCATTGTTTCACATTACTGTCTGCCCCTCACTCAAACACATTCTCCAGCTCACCCGGAAAGATCTCCAGCTCACCACGAGGCTAAGGGTTACTGCCACTGGAGCCAGCAAGTCAAGAACCAGCTCTGGAAGATTTTTAGGTGCTAAAATTTGAAGAAATTTTGGTGATTGGAAATGATGAGATTGAAAACTTGAACTACCAGCTTCTTGGGAAATGGAGGCCAATGCTGCTGGCATCCGCATTTCCTATCAGCGCTCACTTTCCAGCAGGTGGAATGAAGCTGGGCTCAACTATGAGTTGTAATAGTTATTGGCAATATTTTTTTTGCATTTCTATAAAACAGAAAAAGTTCTTTTAAGTTCAAATAGGGGATTTTTAACTCTGAAATTATGGGAAAATGGGGCTCATTCTTCCTTGCTAACTTCATAGATGGAAAGTCAACTTTCTGAAAGCATAAATTATTATTTGATATGGAAAAGTACAATGTGACTGATTTCTTGCAGCATCTACACTATGCAGTTTGTGGTTGAAAAAAAAATGCGCTCAGCTGACCCTGAGAGGACTTTGTGATCTGTGTTACACCTGTGAGTACAATTTTACAATTGCCTGGGTACATTGACTTTGCATATTGTTTTGTTTGTCACCTAACCTTGAGAAAAATGAGTGTAGCTTCCTTTTTAGGAAACCAAGGCTCAAGAAGTTTGTGATTTTCTTGAAGTTGCTATAATCAAACAGGTAATTTGAAATTTTGACCCTGCCTTGCACCCCTTTTTCCTTCAGCTCTCTTCTTCTCTGCAGCTCACCTCCATCCTGCCTACATTAGTCAACTGATGATGCTCTTGCATGGAAGCACCGAGTTTAGATAAAAATTGCTCAGGTTGGAAAGAGCCTGTATGGTTTGTGACAGGTGTTGTGTAGGCTGATCGAAAAATAACGTAAGGACCATCTCTTTTCCTTGTGTTTTTGTTACTTCTTGTAATACCTTTTAAACTTAGATCTCCTTCTGTTGCCTCTGGTATATTTCAGACTTATTTTCAGTTGTCAGGAAAGGACATTTTCACTCGAGAACTAGTTCCTTTAAAGTCTTCTATTTTTCTTATACCATACATTTATATCTTAGAGCCCAGGGTGGTGTCGGACTTAAGTTTCCACTAATAAGATTATTTTCTGTTGACATATTTTTTTCTGCCCTCTTTTTAGCCCACATAAGTCCCTCTCTCCAGTTAATTCCAGCTATAGTTATATGGCAAGTTATGGTGGTCAACGATAAGTTTTGGAGGAAGAGAAAAGATTTATAATACTCCTGCTTCTACTTCAAAGTTTTCCTTGAAAACCTCGGGGACTCCCTGCTGATCTAGACATCTCCTAGACATCATGTTTTACTTTAGACCTTAGGAACAAAGAGCTGGCCAGGAGCTTTGAGAGAAGGAAGAGCCTCCAGAGACTCTTGTGTGTGAGTTGTTTAGTTTTTCTTGTGGTTAAATATTAGAAACAGACATAAAGAGCCTTTTGTTTAACTGGTCCAACTCCTCACCTCTTCTTGGGATTATTTATCTGAGGTTTCCAGTGTATTTCATTCATTCTCCCATGGGCTAGTCCATAGGAACTGGCACTGTATGGCTGAGCGTGGGAGACATTGGCTTGTCTCCACGAAGCTTATAGTTTAGCAGAGGAGACAGAATTAAACAAGCAGTGTAATGAAGTGTTTTTATTGCTATGTCAACATGATCAGAGGAATTTTAAATAAAAAGTATTTATGTTTTTACCACAGTAATAGAACAGAGAGCACTGGCTGTTGCATCTTTCCATGATCTTTGCCAATATTTATCCAAATATAAATTACTTCACATAGCTCTCCTGGAGTTAGGCTGTTATTTACTTTTAACTTGAAATTTTAAACATTCTAATATTTGTTTATATTTGCTTAAAATACATGAACTGTGCAATTTTAAATGGTATGCCCGTTGTCAATGAGGAATGGATGGTGATATGACTTTGGGGGTATTTGTTTTAGCTTGGTATAATAAACTGATTTTGAAGTTAAGAAAGGGATTTGGGAGGAGCTGTTTTGAGACAGGGTCTCACTGTGTAACCACGACTGGCCTGAAACTTGCTATGCAGACCAGGCTTCCCTCAAACTCATAGAGTTCCACCTGCCTCTACCTCCCAAGTACTGGCATTAAAAGTGCACCATCGTGTCTAGCCCTAGAAAGGAATTCTTTAAACTAAAGTTAGTGCTTCAGGTAGGACTGAGACCAATGGAGTATGCTTTGAGTTTCACTGGGGCAGAGAGCAGGCTTTAAAAAAATTTTAAATTGTTTTTAATTTAGCTATACATTTTCCCCCACTCTTCTTCCTTCCTCCCCGCTCTCTTTCCAATCTCCCCTCTGCTGCCATGCTCCCAATTTCCTCAGGAGATCTTGTCTTTTTTCTCTTCCTTGATGAATCCATGTATATATTTCTTAGGGTCTTTATTGTTGAGGTTCACTGGGGTTGTGGACTATAGGTTGGTTATTCTTTGCTTTATGTCTAAAAGCCACTTATGAGTGAGTACATAAAATATTTGTATTTCTGGGTCTGGTTACCTCACTCATTATGTTTTTTTTCTAGATCCTTCCATTTGCCTGCAAATTTCAAAATGTCATTATCTTTTACCGAGTAGTACTTCACTGTGTAAATGTACCACATTTTCTTTATCCATTCTTCAGTTGAGGGGCATCTAGGTTGTTTCCAGGTTCTGGCTATTACAAATAATGTTGCTATGAATATAGTTGAGCAAATGTCCTTGTGGTGTGAGTGAGCATCCTTGGGTATGACCAAGAGTGGTATTGCTGAGTCTTGAGGTAGATTGATTCCTAGTTTTCTGAGAAATCACCATACTGATTTCTACAGTGGCTGTACAAGTTCACAGTCCCACCAGCAATGGGGGAGTGTTCCCCTTACTCCACATTCTCTTTAACATAAGTTGTCATCAGTGTTTTTGATCTTGGTCATTCTGACAGATATAAGACGGTATCTCAAAGTTGTTTTGATTTGCATTTCTCTGATGGCTAAGGATGTTGAGCATTTCCTTAAGTGTCTTTCAGCCATTTTAGATTCCTCTGTTGAGAGTTCTCTGTTTAGGTCTGTACCCCATTTTTTTTTGCTCTTTCAAATAAAACTTTTAATTGGCGGTTCACAATTTCAGAGTTCTAGTTCATTATCATCATTGTAGGAAGCATGGTGGCTGTACCCCATTTTTTATTGGATTATTTGTCCTCTTGATGACCAATTTCTTGAGTACTTTGTGTATTTTGGAAATCAGTCCTTTGTCTGATGTCGGGTTGGTGAAGATCTTTTCCCATTCTGTAGGCTGCCGTTTTGTCTTGTTGGCTGTGTCCTTTGCTTTACAGAAGCTTCTCAGTTTCAGGAGGCCCTATTTATTAATTGTTGTTCTCAGTGGCTGTGCTACTGGGGTTATATTTAGGAACTGATATCCTGTGCCAATGCGTTCAAGGCTACTTCTCACTTTCTCTTCTGTGAGTCTCAGTGAGGTTGGTTTTATATTTAGGTCTTTGATCCATTTGGACTTGAGTTTTGTGCATAGTGATAGATATGGATCTATTTGTATTCTTATACATGTCAATATCCAGTTATGCTAGCACCATTTGTTGAAGAAGCTTTCTTTTTCCCCATTTTATAGTTAGCTTCTTTGTCAAAAAAATCAGGTGTTCATAGATTCAATTGGTCCTCCTGTTTGTTTTTATGCCAATACAAAGCTGTTTTCAGATCTGTAACTCTAACTCTATAGTAGAGTTTGAAGTCAGGGATGGTGATGCCTCCAGAAGTTCCTTTATCGTTCAGGTTTGTTTTGGCTATTCTAGGATTTTGTTTCCCCTTATGAATTTGAGTGTTGTTCTTTTGAGGTCTGTGAAGAATTTTTCTGGGATTTTGATGGGTATTGCATTGACTCTGTAGATTGCTTTTGGTAAAATCACAGTTTTTACTATGTTAATCTTACCTATTCAAGATCATGGGAGAGCTTTCAATTTTCTGATGTTTTCTTTGATTTATTTCTTCAAAGATTTAAAGTTCTTGTCATACAGGTCTTTTACTTGTTTTGTTAGAGTTACCACAAGATATTATGTTATTTGTGCCTATTGTAAAGGGTGATAATTCTCTGATTTCTTTTTCAGCCTGTTTGACATCTGTGTGTAGGAGAGCTACTGATTTTTTATTTATTTATTTATTTATTTATTTATTTATTTATTTTTAGTAAATCTTGTATCCTGCTACATTACTGAAGGTATTTATCAGGTGTAGGGGTTCCCTTGTGGAATTTTTGTGGTCACTTATGTATAATATATTATCAGCAAATAGTGACAGTTTGATTTCTTCTTTTCCAGTTTGTATCTTCTTTATCTCCCTTTTTTGTTTTATTGCTCTAGCTAGAACTTCAAATACTATACTGAATAGATATAGAGAGAGGGGACAGCCTTGTATTGTTCCTGATTTCAGTGGGATCCCTTTGAATTTCTCTTCATTCAGTTAGATGTTGGCTGTGGTTTGCTGTATATTGCCTTTATTATGTTACGTATATTCCTCGTATCCCTGCTTTTTCCAAGGCCGTTATAATGAAGGGGTGTTGAATTTTGTTGAAAGCTTTTGCAGTATCTGTTAAAGTGATCATCTGTTTTTCTTTCAGTTTGTTTAAATTGTGGATTACATTGACAGATTTTCATATGTTACATCATTAGTTCCTGATCATTTATTCAGATTTTCCTTTTCTAGATTTCTCTTGGTTTGTGTGTGTGTGTTTGTTGCCTTTATTTCAGTTTTCAAGTCTTGAACCATTTCTTTCATCTGTTTGATTGCTTTTTCTTGGTTTTCTTTAAGGTATTTGTTGCTTTCTTTCATTTTTGGTTGTCTTTTATTTCTTTAAGAGAATTTTTCATTTTCTCTCTAAGGGCCTCAATCATCTTCATGAAATTAACTTTAAGGTAGTTTTCTTCTGCTTTATCTGCATTGTGGTGTTTAGCTCTTGCTGTTGTAGAACCACTAGTTTCTGGTGATGCCATATTGATCTTTATGTTGTTGAGTATATTCTTACCCTGTTTTCTACCCATCTCTTCCTCCAATCAGAACAGGTGGAGTCTGTGTTTCAGGAGCATACCTTTTCTTCCAATTGGTGTAGTTGGGGACTGTGGCTCCATTGATCACTCCTTCAGGTGTAGGCAGAGGAGAGCTTTCAGTGATCATTCCTCCAGGTGCCTACGGGCCCAAGGCACCTGGTCATTCCTCCTGGTGTTTGCAGGTCTGGGCCGAGGCTCCAGTGGTCAGATAATTTCTGGAGGCCACTGCTGTCATTGTGGCCCACTGTGCTGCTGCTCACACTTCTTCTCCCAGGGGTCTTGATTTTTATGTTTATTTTATTGTATTAATAAATTTATTTATTTTATATCTTGGCTGCAGTTTCCACTCCCTTCTCTCTTCCCAGTCTCCCCTACACCCTCCTTTGTTCCCACCTCCCTAATCCACCTCTCAGTTTCTGTTTAGGAAAGGGCAGGTCCCCCATGAGTATCAACAAAACATGGCATATTGAGTTACAGTAAAACTAAGCACCTCCCCATATATTAAGGCTGGGCAAGGTAACCCAGTATGAGAGTAGGGAAAAACCAGGAAAAGAGTCTGAGACAGTCCCTTCTCTCACTGTTAGGAGCCCCACAAGAGGACCAAGCTACACAATTATAACATATATGCAGAGTGCCGAGGTCAGTCTCATGCAGGCTCCCTGTGAGCCCAGGTTAGTTGATGCTGTGGGTTTTCTTGTGGGTGTGACAAAGTCTTTAATAGTAAACTTTAAGTAACTACTGAAGAAATATGAAGCTCTCAGAACACTGAATAGTTATTTTCTAATATCACTTGTATCTCTTCTTATATTACATACAAAATACTATATTCTGATATTGGAAGTCTCTTGGAAATTAATATGTATAGAAGAAGTATGGCACGTTCTCAAAGCTTATTGGAGATTATAACCATAGCAATACCCTTCAGGTGTAGATAGACACATAATAGTAATAAGGTGGAATTGGTGGAAACATGCTTATAAGAGTTGTACAAGACTGCCAGGGCCTGGAGAGATAGCTCAGTAGGTAAAGTGCATGCTACGTAAGAATTAGATCAACACACATGTAAGTGCTGGGTGACATAGTGTACATCTGTATCCCCAGCACTAGACAAGGTGGAGGCAGGAAGATTCTCAGCACTCACTGGCTTGCCAGTCTTTGAACTTCAGGTTCCTGCCTGAAAAAAAATAAAATAGATATCAGTAGAAGAAGACACTTGATGTTGATCTTCAGCCTCTATATGCGCATGCACACACATGAATATATACATACTCAAATAACATCCCACACCTACAAAGAACGTGCCAAAAATAAACTTCCTCTATTGCAATGAGTTCCAGGAATATGAGATGGGAAGATACCCTTGGTTATTGATCTTAGTGTCTTTGTCCGTAAATGTGCATGAGCATACCATATTCTAGGATTCTCTTAAGACTTAAGAAGGTTATGAAAGTGTTTTATATACTTTAAAGTCTGCATCAATAAAAACTTACTTTCACTATCACTATGCTGTAGGAAACCCAAGAATAGAAGAGTAAAATTTTCCCCAGGAGCTTGAGTTATTCTTTATGACTTGCAACTAGTTTTTATCATTGGAAGATGAAATTGAAGTTTCTGAACGTATTATCTTTCCCCTACCTTCAGAAGATATTGAGGAAGGACGGAAGGTCAAGAGTTGGCTTTGGGAAGACTGTAGACTTTGTTACAGCTGTGTCATATTAGCACACAGCTGTTACTGCCTAATTACTCTTCATAGAGGTCAATGGAAAGAAGACAGTGCAGGATGTATTTTGTTTGAGTTATTTATTTCATTTTTATTGAAGCCATGGTCAAAATGAATTGATCCTAGAATGAGGTTGTGACTTGGTAGGGATTACTATTTGTGCTTTATCCTATAGTTAGTGTAAAGCAGTGATGGCTTTGGTTAGAGTTTGACTTGATCAGTGCAGTGCTCATTAAAGTATAGCAAGTATGGAGAGGAAGAATGTGTACAGCTCTGATGCATTGGAATCTTGAAATAAATAGAATCTGAGCAGTGGAGAAGTAGGGATGGATTTGTGGTTTTAGGATGCAGTCCTAGGTTAGAGGAGCTCATAGACTTCATGCTCCTCATTCTGCTGTTTCTTCCAAGAGGTTCTTTTATGAGCTTTAAAAAGATCGTGTTATAAAATGACATTCATAAAATACACAAGTAATGATTATATAGCTCCATAACTTTTATGAAGTATGTGTTGTGCAGGTCAAGATATATTACTAGGTCCTTCACAACCTCTACAATACCCACTCTTATCATTTCTTCTTTACTAGATGGCCACTTGTTTTACTTCCTTCAATGCATATTAATTTTGCCTGTTTTATAAAATCAGAATCATGCAATATAACCTCCTTTTTATCTGGTTGTGGTGGCTTAAATAGGAATGGCCCCCATAGACTCATGTGTTTGAATGCTTGGGTCATACGGAGTGGTACTGTTAGGAGGTGTGGTCTTGTTGGAGTAGGTGTGGTCTTGCTGGAGGAAGTATGTCATTGTAGAGGTGGGCTTTGAGGTCTCATATATGTTTAAGCATGCCTAATGTGACAGTTCACTTCTTGTTGCCTGTGGCTCAAGATGTGGAACTCTCAGCTGCTTCTCCAGCACTATGTTTGCCTGCACGACACCACATCCCACCTTGATGATAATGGACTAAACCTCTGAAACTGTTGATCAGCCCCAGTTAAATGTTTTCCTTTATGAGAGTTTCTGTGGTCATGGTCATGTCTTTTTGTCACAATAGAAAATCTAACTAAGACACTGGTCTTGTTAGTTTGACCATATCTTCATGAGATTCATCTGTTTTCTTTTACACAGCATTAGTTTAGTCTCTTTCATTGCTGATTTGTATTTTTATGTGACTATACCACAATTTATCTATCTATCCTGTTGTTGTTGTATATTTAAATTGCCCAAGAGACCTTACTACTAAATTGTTGGTCACCTTGTCTTCAGGTTTCCTAATATGTAAATATAATATGTTGATTAGGTCATTCCTGGGTTCTTTTTAGAGTCTATGGTGAGAAGACCCACATGGAGAATATGTAGTGTCCTTTGCATATTATTTTAGCCAAAACAACTTTGGTTCAGTTGTTATATGTGTTGCTGAGCTTCTTCCTGAGATTTCAGTTAAAGCTAAATATTGTATGCCAAATAATGTGTTTGATTCTCTCTATTAGAAGGTAGAAGCTCTCCACTAAGGGTCTCATCACCTGCGTGAAAGATTATGAATGAAAAATTGAAATAAATAAAATATTTGCTTTTAATTTTTCTTTACACATACACAAGGTCTTATATTGTCATTTGACCATCATTGGGGAATAGGGAGAAAATTAATTAGTTTGCCAGGAATCAATGATTAGAAAAGGATTAACAGAAGGAAACATTTGGGCTGGATTTAAAGGAAGAGAAGTTGACTGAGTGGATTGGGAGACTGAAGGAAAATGTATTTCAGGGAGAGGAATGAAGCAGGAAAGCATGGAAAGACATTGTTATTTTGGAATACTGTGTTTAATGTGGGTACTGTTTATTATGGGAAGGACATGACTGAGGAACAGTAGGCAATAAGATTGGGAGTGTCCCTGGGCTCCTTTATAAAAGGTTTTTAATATTATAGTGGTTATAGCTAATAAAGAATTGTAAGTATCCTGGATGAATATTGAGCTCTACTAGATGAAACCAACTTAGTTAAATATCTTGGTGAGTGCACAGTCAAAAGGTTCAATGAAGAATAAATGTGAAGAAGGTTCTGCTTGTAGCAGGTGAGGAGTGCACCAGGGTGTTTGCGAAGTAATCTCTCTGTGTAGGTAGAGGCTTCTTGTTCGTTCATGGCTGCCCAGATTCAACATAACCACACAGAAACTGTATTAATAAAACTACTGCTTGGCCTATTATTGGCTAGCTCTTACATCTTAAATTAACCCATTTCCATTATTTTATATTTTACCACGAGGCTCTTGGTTTACCGGCAAGTTTCTGGCTCATCTGTCTCCTGCGGTAACTACTTGTCATCCCACTGACTCTGCCTTCTTTCTCCCAGAATTTGGTTTAGCTTTCCTGCCAAGCTCTACTCTGCCCTATCACAGACCAAAGCAGCTTCTTTATTCATTAACCAATAAAAGCAACACATATACAGAAGGACTTCCCACATCATCTCTTAACAAAGAAAGAAATAGACTTTTATTGAGGAATCTGTACTCATTCATATAGGAAAGCAAAGGTAGGGGTGAGCACATTTCTGAGCATGCTCATTTAAGATACTTGGGAGGCAGGCATAATGGTGCATGCTTTAATCCCATCACTTGCAGGTGGATATTTGTGAGTCCAAGGCCAGCATAGCCTGCATAGAGAGTTCCAGAACATCCAGGCCTACATCTCTCAAACAAACCAACAAAAACAAACATTTCTAAGCATAATTAGTTCAAAGTCATAGAACACATGTTTACAAAAGAAAGATAATGGACACTTCTGAGCATGCTCAGCTTAAGGTCACAGAGCCCGTACCAATGCTAGACAGAGAATGTAATATTGGAATGAGCAAAGTGTACTCTAGATCATGTGAAGAATGAGGTCACAGTAACTTGGTGATCCTTGCTGATTCCTTTTGTCTCACCAAAGAGCATTAGCTGAATAAAATGAAGAATTTTGAAGGTACATTTAAAAGGTATGTTTAAAGGGTCAGCAGCTTTCTCACTGTAAGGGCTAGAATTTGCCTCTGAAGGTACCTGCCTCATTTAGGAGCTAAGAGACACAGGACACACCACACCACACACACACACACACACACACACACACACACACACACACACCAGCATTTGGATGTTAACTCAGACAGGGGCTGTGTTAGACTCGGAAGTGATGCTGACTAGAGAAAGACTTTATGATACAAAGTCTACACTAATTTCTTCTTAGCTCAAGCATATTGGATATATGTTTATCACATGTATCAAACAGAGGGGTAAGGAGTTGGAGGCTGTGCTGAAGAGAAGCAAGTCTCACACCGATAAATTAGCAGTGCCCTGACTTTTTAAACTCATTAGAGGTAGAGAATTATAGTTTAACTTCCTATGTAAAAATTAGAGTAGGCCGCCTGGCTCACTTTCCAGCTCCTTTCCATGAGGGACCTCTTCATTTTGTCCCCAGAAACATGTGTACTGTAATGTACTCCATTTATGGTAATTGGAGCATGCCTTTCCATTTTCCTGTCGAATACCCATGTCCCCTGTCTGTTGATCTTCCGAGCCTCATGTAATGAGCCTATGAATTACATTAGGTTGGAAATCAGATTTCTAATTAAACACACATGAAGAATATTTCACTCATTAACCTTCTTATTTTTTAATTATTTGTGGTTTCCAGGTGTCTCTGGATCCTGTGCAATTTCTGTCCTGGTTAAGAAGAACTTCAAATTGGGGTGCAGTGCCTTGCTAGATGGGAGAAAATGCCATTTCTCTCACTCGTGATCATGTTACTGCTACTAGGTGCTGCGCGTTATCCCTCTGAATGCTTGCACTTTCAGAGGGGTCGTCTCTGTTTTACACACGAGCAGTGGACGGTCTAGCTTCCCGAAGTCTGGCTACAAAGTGGTGAATGAGGACCTGCATTTAGGTGTGAGCTCCTAACTTATGTCTTTGAACTTCATTACTATGACAGCAGAATAGTTATGCTGTTAAAGAAAACTTTTGTAGCTCAGGGGAGAACGTATAGGAGGGGAACGTTAGCGTCAGAAGAAGGTTTTTGAGAATGAGCATTTGCTAAGAATTGCAGCCTTCATGGAGTTATACAGAGTAGAGTGGGAAGCAGGTCCAGTACGTCCTTACCTTGGGGATGAAGCTTTATGCCAGGACTGCGGGTAAGTTAGTTAAGTTCCATATGTGAGGCAGAGCAGGGCACATGAAACAGTGATCCGAAGCTTGGGCATTTTAAAATCGAGACATTATTTACATGTTATAAAATTCACTACTTAAACATAGAATTAATTGGTTGTAGGATATTCATAAGGTTATGTAACTGTCAACACTATCTAATTCCACACTCCATTCCTCACCCTCAACACAAACCACATACCTGTGGCCATCACCCCTCAGTTTTCCTTACCCAGTCCTAGGCAAACAGTAAGTCTGTTTTCTTTCTCTCTCCTAGACATTTCACAAAAATGGAATAATACAGCGTGTGGCTCTTTTTGTCTGGCTTCTTTCATTTTAGCCAAACATTTTAAGGTTCTTCTACATTTTACTATTTCAACCTTTTTCCCCATTTTTTTGAGCTTTTTGGTTTTTTTGTTTTGTTCGAATGAGACAGGATCTCTCTGTGTTGTCTTGGCTGTTCTGGAACTCCCTATGTAGACCAGCCTGACCTTGAACTCACAGAGATCTTCCTGCCTCTGTGTCCTGAGTGCTTGGTGGCATTGCCACCATGTCTGGCTGGAATTTTATTTCTTTTTACACACTGTCCCTTGTGTACAACATGTACCAATTTTACCATATTTGTAAAACCCAGACCTCACATAATGTGATGTGACTTGTTCCCATTTCGTATGCAGTGAACGATGCTGCTGTGAGCATTTGTTCACAGTGGACATCCTCTTCCGCTCTCCCTCTTGTCTTCCTTCCCCTCCTCCCCTCTTCCGTTTTAGCTTCTTTTCTTTTTTCTTCTCTCTCTCTCCATCTCCTGCCTCCTTTCTTCTTCACCCACCCACCTCGATGTACTCTTGAGTACGTCTAAAGGAGTAGAGGTGCTGGGTCTGTGTATAACATTTTGAGGAACTGCTGGACTGTTTCCCAGACTGCATCATTTTACATTTTATATGGGTCCCTACCATCAATTTATTAATCCTTGACACTAGTTACTGTTTTTTAAAAACAAATACTATTATAGCCATACTAGTGTGTATGAATTGATGTCTCTTTTCTGAATTATGAGTGTTGTTAACCATCGTTTGATATGTTTACTGGATGTTCATGTATTTTATTTTCATCTGTGCAGTTCCTATTCTCTCATTTTACTAGGCTACGTGTTTAGTTTAATTAGATGGGATTTTTTATTGCCTTGTAAGAGCTCTTTATATATTGTAGGTACAAATTCCTTACTAGATGCATGATTTTTGCTGATATTTTCTACCTGTTTTTGAACTGTCCTGGCACTTTAGGTAAGCCTGAAGTGCAAGTTTTAAATTTAAATTTATAGTTCAATTTATTGGTTTTTTTTTTGTTTGTTTTTTGTTTTTCGAGACAGGGTTTCTCTGTGGCTTTGGAGCCTGTCCTGGAACTAGCTCTGTAGACCAGGCTGGTCTCGAACTCACAGAGATCCGCCTGCCTCTGCCTCCCGAGTGCTGGGATTAAAGGCATGCGCCACCATCGCCTGGCTTATTGGTTTTTTTAAAAAAATTATTTTGTTGCTTGTTTTGTGTATGTATAAGAAACTATTGCTGAGGCTGGAGAGATGGCTGCATGGTTAGGAGTGAATACAGCTCTGAAAGAGGACAAAGGGTGGGTTACAGCACAATCCTGGATTCCAGCTCCAGGATCTAGTGCCCTTTTCTCCTTCTATGGCACTACACTCACACCTGTGCACACACATGCACACACACACCACAGTTAAAAGTAAAAAACGAAATATTTGAAAAAGAAACTATTATCAAGTGAAAATTCACAAAGATTTATACCTGTATGCTTTTTATACCCTGAGGGATTCAACCCAAGATCTTGCACAAGTTAGGCAAATACTTGATTGCTGGGCTACACCCCTAGACCTAACAACTACACTGGCTTTCAATGCTTTTTATAGCTTTAGCTCTTCCATTTGGGTCTTTGAATCATCTTACCTGAATTTTTGTTTATAGTGTGAATTAGGAGTTCAGCTTCGTTATGTAAGATGTAAAAGTGTATGTGTGTGTGTGTGTGTGTGTGTGTGTGTGTGTATGTTTCCTGGATCTTTTATATTTCACTCAAAGAAGGGATGGGGAATGAAAGATAGATAAAGGAAAAGGGTGTTATCGATAGAACAACCAGGCATCATTTATCCACCTAGAGATACTAGGGTAGTGCGTGCTTCTCTGTCTCTTCTATATCCTGTAACTGGGAGGTAATTCCTTAGAACTGGAACTTGGGGAAGAGAAAAAAAGATGAGGATCTGAAACAGATTTTGTTTCTGCTCAGAAGAGCTAGGGATGGGTGTGGGTGTGGGAGCTCATGTGTCCAGGCATCAAAACTAGGCAGAGAGCTTACTAAGAGCAGATGGCGTGAGGATTTCATTGCCCGACTGACTCAGACTTGCCTCCCTGCAACCAGCTGCCACTGGGAATGGCTTGCATCTCTGGCAGGAGCTATAGAATCATGCCATTACTCCTCCTGCTCTAGTAGTGGAGAATGCAAATTCTCCAGAGAAGAGCTGCCCCAGTGTTCTGTGTGCGTCCTAGGTCCTCAGGAATGGGCATTTCTTAGTCTAACGTGTAAACAGGCTAACGTGGCTCCTGTGGTCCATAGTGCTTTAGAGGGGACTTTTAAATCACATTGGAGCTTGCATATGTGTTCTCCCAGCTCCTTCTCTGCCCTGGATTGATGAGAAACAGGAAATGGAGGCTGTTGAACGGTCTAGTGATTGGCTTAGTGGAGTCAGTGTAGGACATGCTGTGAGTGGGTGGTGGGGGACTAGGAAAGACTTAGAATTATTGTCTAAGAAGTAAGCAGCTTTTCAGAAATTACAGAGTTTTCCACCAGTCACGATTTTAGAAACTTGTGAAGACACGCATGCTTTGGATTAGTTTGTGTCCTTGCCTTAGCTTCTCCCTTGCTAATCTAGGCTGGAGACGCTGCCAGGCTCTTCCCAACAGATCCCTGCTTTCGTCGTGGCAAACTCTATTCAGCTGCTCCAGTGCACACTGATCTGCACCAAGTTCGTCATATTGCCTAGCTTTGAAATTTATGTCTAGTCATGTTTCTTGTCTTCCTTCCCAGCATTTGTCATTTGCTCCTGGCAAGCTTATCTCCTCTCTGTCCCCCAAGATGGTGTATTAATCTCTTCTTGTACCTCTTCCTCAAAACATTCCTTTCTGCTTTAGCTAAATCCCGTCTGTCCTATAAGATTTAGATTAACTTTGTCCTCCTTCAAGCTATTATACGTTAATATCTTCTCTACTTATCAGACATATACAGTAATCTCCAAATAATTTAATGGCAAATGGTATCATATTTTAAGTGTATTAGTGTTGACTATGAGCCTTTGAAGTCACAGAATGTGCTTCTTTTTCTTTCCTCTGCTGATATTAAAGATGTGCCGTGGCTGGAGAGATGGCTCAGCATTTAAGGCTGTGTGCTGCTCTTGCAGATATCTGAGTTCCCAGCATCCACATTCCAGGGGGCCAGGCACTCTCTTCTGGCCTCCATGGGTATTGCACTCATGTGCTCCAACCCACATTCAGAAAAATGAAAGTCCTTTAAAAAGATGGCAAGGACTGGAGAGGGCTCAGTGGGTAGGAACGGGTGCTACTCTCCAGAGTAGTTTGTTCCTCAGTGAGACTCCCTCCCCTGGGGAAAACAAAATTTTCATTTGCAAGTGGTTATTATTGGAGATAGCTTCTGGGTTAGGGATGGGGCATGTGTCCACTTCTCTTTCAGCCCTAGGATGCCATCTGGTGCAGACCTGTGCAGACCCTGCAATGCTGCCTCAGTCTCTGTGAGTTCATATGTACATCAGTTCTGTTGTATTTAGAAGGCCTTCTTTCTTACACAGTAGTAGATGGCCAACAGAAAGTTGAACTTAATATCTGTGAAGGGTCTTTGGCTCATAATGTTGGGTGAGGGCCTTTTCTTTCTTTCTTTTTTTTTTTTGATTTTTAAATCCCCCAGCTCTTTTTTCTTAACCCTATTGAATCTTTGCATATTTATTAAGTTTCTGGGTTAATGTTTTTATGGGATTCCTGAGTGTGATCTCTGTCTCAATAGATGTTTCTTGCACTTTTTCTTGGGCTCTTTTCTTTCTTTTTGTTTTGTCCTATTCTGATGTGGTTTGGTTTTATCTTGTTTTATTATTATCCCTTAGAAGCCTGTTTGTTTTCTAATGAGAGACAGTAAGATGGGAAGGAAGACGGGGAAATGGGAAGAATATAGAGAGGAGAAACTGGAATCAGGATACATTATAAGGAAAAAAAACCTATTTTCAATAAAAGAAAAACGTTCAATAAAAGAAAACACAAAAACAAACAAAAATGAATGTGTACTACTTTTGCAGAGGATCTGAGTTTGGTTTCCAGATATATCTGGCAACTCACAACTAATCATAACTCTAGCTCCAGGTGATCCAATACCTCTGGACTCCTCAGACACTTGTAGACATATACACATAGCTCTACACACACACACACACACACACACACACACACACACACACACACGGTACACAAAATCTTTTTATAAAGATGGTACCTGACAGCACCAGTACTTTTAAATGTTAAGTAAATTACAGGTTCTATAAATAATACCCAGTATCTACATATTGTTCTAGAGTTCAAAAATGCCCTTGCATTTATCATCTTTCTTAATTGTCTTACAAATTGTGCGACACTCTGACTCAAAGATGAAAGACGTGGAATCTTGCAGATGTGAAATAATTTGCCCAATGACTCACAGTTGGTCTTTGGTATAGACAGGACCGAAATCCAAGGTTTGAGTCTATCGGAAATGGTAGCTTGCTTAGTTTTCCTTAAGGGATTTATAGAAATCATCTCATGCTTTGGAGATAGTCTTGTAGACCTGACAGCGCTGGCGGGGGGGGGGGCAGTTATTGCACATAGCTGAGCAAAGTGCAGGATTATTGCATGCAGGTGGACAAGGAGACAGGTTAGCTCTCTGAAGGGGAACAGTTTCAGTCAGTAGACATGTTGTGTGTGGGGGGAGCTACCGCAAGACATCTTCTGTGTACTCTGTCAACAGTCTCTGAGCTTACCCCTGAGAAAACCTGTCTCCTATGGTTCTAAGGGATTGCGGTTCTTGACATGGCCATCCCCATGTCAGCAGCACACATTCACTAAGGATTTTACTTGCTCCTGTTAGCCAGGCAAGGATGGAGCTTCATATAGGTAGTTACAAGCCAGGGACCAGCCAGGATTGCTGGCAGTTGCCAGGATCTTGAAGGAACAAGGTGTAGTTGGTCCCTTATAGTCTTCAAAAGTAAAGTGACATGAGCAGAACCCTGATCTCATGTTTCCAGTCTCTGAGACTGTAAGGAGGACACATTTTCTGCATCACATATTTTGTCATTTACTGAATTGAAATGGTCTATCCACGCTGGACTGGCAAAAATTGTAAACGGTGAATTAGCCAAGATGGTCCAGAGGTCTTCCACACTCCTTCATTCTCCTTGACGTTGCTCTAGTCTTGACCTTCCTAACTCCACCTCCCACGCAGTGACACCTCTTTCCTAGGTCCCTCTTCCCTGTTCTTCTTACCTCTTGGTTGTTGTTTCTCTCGTATGAAAGAGAGAAACTTTTTTCTCATCTAGCAGTTGACCGGCTTCACTTCTCTTGTCGTCTGTTACAGTGCGAACCCTGCCTTGTTTTGTTTGCACAGGCATGCTGCAGTTGTCTTGGGGCTGGGGCTTTCTTGCCAGTTTTGTATCTTCATATTACCTACCAAGAATTCTCGTTTATCACACCTGCTATTTGTCGAGTCTCTGTTTTCCCAATCCCACGCCTACAGTTTTTTTTCTAGCCTCTCACTAAGCAGTGCTCAAAATCCTTTTCTTTCTTTCTTTTTTTTGAGACAGGATCTTGTTAAATTGTCTAGGCCGCTCCTGAGTGTGTTCTGTAACTAAAATCAGTTTTGATCTTGACATTTTTTGCCTTAGCCTCCAGCAGGCATCCCTATACCTTGTACATTTTCTTTTCAGTGGTAAGGATTAAATCTAGGTCCCAGTGAATTATGAGTAATTCTACCTATATAGATATATCTTCCTATGAGATATACCCTAGACAAAGCATTTTGCTTTGGCAATTTATAGTGAAAGTTGATTTGAAGTTGTCTTTAATAGTATGCCCTCCAAGGGAAGAAGGGGTTATAGAACTGTCCCTAAACTGGGAGTCCAGATGTGAGCTCTGTCCTGAATCTGATGTGAAGTTATACCTGTAGAGATCATTTGTTGTTTGTGTGTCCGGGGGTCATTTTTCCTTTCAGTACTGGGCTCTGGGCTCCTCCCTGACACTCAGGCTTTGGACAGAGCCCATTTTATCCCTGACTCCAAGGATGAGCAGCCAACTCATAACTTGCTAATAAGAGCACCAAACTCTCTGACCACAGAGATAGGTTTAGGTATGAGTGCTGTGGGTCAGTGGTTTGTACCCTGTCAATTGTACTTTAACAAAATGCTGATTGGCCAGTAGCCAGGCAGGAAGTAGATGCAGGACAATGAGAACTCTGGGAGAGGAAAGCTCAGTCTGGAGTCGTGACCCAGTCGCAGAGGAAGCAAGATGTGGCTGCCTTGCCATAAAAGGTACCAAGCCATGTGGCTAACACAGACAAGAGTTATGGGCTAATATAATTTATAAGAGTTAGTAAGAAGTCTGAGCTAGTAGGCCAGTCAGCTTATATTTAATGTAGACTTCTGTGTGTTTATTTGGAACTAAACGACTGTGGGACCTGGTGGGAAGAAATCCTTTTCAACATATGAACTCCCAATCCTAGTTTGAATCTGCCATTCTAATTTTTGATCCAAATTTTTAGAGCAAAGATTTGTCCTTTTTTGGCATTGGATATGATTCTCGGAGGGGATAAGGCTGGGTCAATAAGAGAAGTCAAAGCAAACGCGGTAAGAAACAAACTGTTTTGAATTTCTAAAAGCTATTCATTTCAAAACCTATCCTCTTCAAATATGTGCATTAGTGAGTTGTTTTTCCTCACTTACACGGGTGTGTGTAATTTAGACAAGCTGCCGTGAACCTCTGCTTCCTCATCTTTACAATGAGCACACCGAGTTCTTAAGCAATAGATATATCCTTTTCTTAATAATTTTTGAAACAATGGGATTTTTTCCATTAGAATAATCCAGATTGGTAGTCTGGGTGTTCTTGATCTCATTGTCCTTAGAGCCAGAGTTCAGGAACGTTGCAGGTTCTGAACTGTCCAGGAATCTGAACTGTCCACCCAGCGTCATTTCACTGTCTTACCGCCAGGGGGCTGTACAAGTGCTTTATCATGAAAACAACCCTAGTTACACGGAGTTTTTAGTATTTTTATTTTTAAGTGGCAGCAACTGCTTAATGACTGAGATGTGATTGTAATTTATAATAAGGGAGGACTCTAGACAGATATCCGGTGCAATAAAGGGAGTGGATAAAAGTAAGACACAGATTCATTGATCTTTTGCTGCAGGTAGAAATTTGGTATCTAAAACGAAAAAAAAAATCAGTAACAATGAATGTACTTCAGGTTTTTATGTGTCAAATAAATGGCTAGTTTGCTTCAATCTGAATGATTATTTCTGTCCTTGGATGATTCTGTTGCTTAAAGAGACCACCAATGTGATTACCATCGCTGATAATCAACATTCATGGAGTGTTTTACTTTTTTCACAGTCCTAGGACTGTGTCATACACCAGACAAAAAAGTAACCTCTTGCCTCTCGTGCTTACATAGTCCTCAGCATGTGTGCTCCCAATATGTCGAGTCCTTGCCTCACTATGGTCTTCTAGGACAGTGGTTATAAGAAACTGATTTATGGGCCTCATGGAGTTGAAGTTTATCATGTTCCTGTGGATAGCACTCTAGACCGACTCCCAGAAGCACAGGGAGAATGATATGGCCATGCACTGTGCAGAACTTAGGAAGAAAAGAAGCTAAATTCAGTTGTGCTTAAAGAAAAAGCAAAGCCTCAATTAGTACCATATTCCACTAAGGAAAAGTCTTGGGATTTGGAGTGGCAGAACAGACACAGGTTTTAATTAGTTCCTTTTTTTTTTTAAAAAAAAAACCAGACAATCATTTATTCTCAGAGCACTTTAGACTGTTCATTACAACTAAAATTAACTATTTCTTCAGTGATTATTCTGTGGTATAATTTTCTACTGGGATATAATCAATACAAATAATGTATTTTTCAAAACCGGAAGCTGGCTCAGTTACTAAAGTGCTTGTCTTCCAAGCACAAAGAAGATCCCCAGAACCCCTGTTAGATTCTTTCTTTAAATGTGTGTGGTGGCATGTGTGTGCAATCCCTGTGCCAAGAGGCAGAAACGGGCATATCACTGGGGCTTTCAGGCCAGCTAGCCTTGCCATTTGGTGAGCTTCAACCCAGTGGAGATCTTGTTTTAAAGCGAGGTTTGCCACAAGAAAACCCACAGAATCAGAAAAGCTAGGCTCATAGGGGCTCCCAGAGACTGAACCAACAATCAGGAAGCATGCATGGGTCTGCCCCCAGCCCTCTGCATGGATGTTATAGTTGTGTACACCTTGATCTTCTTTTAGGACTCCTCACAGTGAAAGTGGGGGCTGTCTGAGTCTTTTTGACTACTTTTGGGGCCCTTTTCTTCCTACTGGCTGCCTTGTCCAGCCTTAAGATGAGGGGCGGTGTCTAATATTACTGCAACTTGATATGCTTGGTTGATTTCCATGGAGGCCTGCCCTTTTTGAGGAGACATGGGAACTGGGAGGGGAGGAGGGAAGGCAAACTGTAGTTGGGATGTAGTATATGAGGGAAGAGCAAATTAAAAAAAATTAAAAGCTCAAGGTTTACAGTGCCTGAAAAGTAACACTGAGGTTATCCCTCGATCGCCACATATGTGCACAAATGCACCTACATACATGTACACGCCCCATTGTACTATTGATAGTTACAGTCTCTGCACCTAGCACAGCAACATGATTTTTTGGATAGATAAAAGAAAACCTGGTAAGTTAGATGGGTGAATTAAAATCAGCCTAAGTGACTTTGCTGAGGATTCCACATGTTCTAACAGGAATTGGAAGTGGTTCAAGAGTTCGGATAGAGGAGAACCTTTGCCACCCTGGTCCGATCTGCTGGAGAATGGACTCGGAGGAAGAGGCTAGATGCTGGGAGTGATTACAGATAGACTGCAGAAGCTCAGGTGAAAGTAGAGTGAGAGAGAAGTGGCTCAGTGTAAGAAATAGTTAATAGGTAAGTCTGCCAGGGCTTGACTGATTGGATGCGAGTGAAGGGAATGACGACACCAAAGGATGTCAACTGAGGTTCTGACTGCACAGCTGTGTGTATAGAGGTGATCCTTTTCTGGGAGGACTCTGAAAAAGCAGATTTTAGGGGGCAATGAGGAGTGGGTTAGGCATGTAAGTTTGAAGATCAGGTGAACATACTGTATTTCACAATTGGTCAATATCAGGACAGAAAAAAAATGACTTCATTCTTTTTCTCATGATGGAGTGGTCTTTTATTTAATACACTAAGGCACCAATCATGTACCACAGTAAACTTGTCATGGAAAAAGAACCTTGTGATACTGTGCACTTCCTTTAGATGAGAAATGAATGAGGCCCAACTCACAGGTGGGTTTGATCTTGTGTAAGAGGAGGACACCTGGTTTATTATTTTAACAGAAGTGGTAGAAAAACTGGGTAAAGCCACAGAAAGTTGTGTAGCTTGGATGGTGGGAAGTTAAGGCTGCATCCATCTGGTGACTTCTATTTTCTCTGTTTAGTAGGCGGGTAGGTCAGAAGAAGGATGATGGAAGGGAACTATTTGTGGGAAAGGAAAGATTTGAAATGACTGTCTTTTGACCAGACAAACATGACTTGTGTGTTGGGAGCCTTCGTGATGTGACAGTCTGCTCTGGTGTGCTACCTTTTTTTTTTTCTGGCATTTTAGCAACTTGGAGATGCAGGTGGATAAACATGTGAGCTGAGCAACATTTATTGTAGGCTTCTCATAGATGAAGAAACATAATGATAGGAAAATTAGATTACTGAAATCCTAGATCACAGAGTTCTAAGCAGAATATAGAGGCAGGTGAGGGACTGAGACAGTGATCATCAAATATCCAGACACATCAGGTTTCTTTGATGTTTGCTTTAATTTTTAAAGTTAGAAAATTTATATCTTTCTCATTTGGTTGCTGTCAGGATTATGGGACTGGGTATGACTGTTGTTCAGTTGGAAGGAAACACATACTTCTCACTCTACGTCATTCAGAATTAAAGTATTTCAGTAAATTACAAGAATCCAACAACCAAGGAAGCCATGCCTTTTTGAAATAAACCAGTCTTGTCTGCTACATTTTACTTTGCCGAGACTTTTTGAGATTTTTACCTGTTTTCTGAAAGTACGGCATTCTTAAAAGGGTACTTGCCACCTATAAAGTCTTCACTTCAGTTGAAGGACCCTGTGAGTTTAAAAAACACAGACCATGGTAGTTACTAACACTTACTCTGTCACTTTCTGTGTCTTGGCACCATGCTATGGATGCGGTACTGAAGACAATCTAAGGAGTTCCTCAGCCGTGAGTGATTTTACTGTGTGTGTTATTCCACCCTCTCATCAGTCTTTGGAGTTATGTACTATGCCTCCCTTACTTAAAAAAAGACAGGTGGAGTGAAGTTTTGGAAGGTAAGAAGTATGCTCAGGCTGTGCACTCAGTAAATGATGCATCCCAGTTCTCTGCTGGCATTGCAGCAGTCAACAGAGTAGCGCATTCTTTGGTCATTGTATCATTATGTCAGCTGGTGTAGCAATTCTGAAGTCACATGCATATCTAAACCCTGAGAATGCATTCCAGTCTTTTGGGTTCAGAATGACATAAGATAGTTGTGGCTTGTGAATTTGCTGCTTGGAGAGTATGTGTAGAAAGCGATCTGTAAACTCCGGCTTGGAACTTGTTTAGCGGTCTTCTCTTTTATTCCTTCATATACCCACTGGGAAATACATCATGTTTTGTGTCACATCTTTCCTAGGTGGCCGATATGTTTGGAAGCATGCCTGTGTCCAGAGTATCAAAGGGCAGAAACCAGCTATAGCTGGAATCAGTACCCTGGAGAGCTCCAAGCTCCACGCTGCTGCAGCACACGTGAACCCAGCAGTTCTTAGGCTTTCAGTGCACATCTTTGCAATGATATTACAATCCTATGATGCTAAGCTTTATTAGAATAGATTCTTCTTTTTATTTTATTTTATTGTTTTTCAAGGCAGTGTTTCTTTGTGTAGCCCTGGCTGTCCTGAAACTCACTCTGTAGACCAGGCTGGCCTCAAACTCAGAGATCTGTCTTCCTCTGCCTTGTAAATTCTGTGATTAAAGGTGTGTGCCACCACTGCCCAGCAATTCTTTTTAAAGGAAGGATCTCAGTATGTAGCCCTGACTGACTGGGACTCACTATGTAGACCATTCTTGCCTCTAACTCACAGAAGTCTGCCTGCCTCTGCCTCTCCAGTGCTGGGATTAAAGGTGTGCACACCAAGGTTGGCCTAACTTCTTTATTTTACATAGAGAGAATAAAAACATCAAAAAAAGAATAACAAAAGATAAATGTCTTGGCAAAAAGAACATGATAAGCTATGTGAAAAGTCAGAACAGGATCTAAGTCTTTATGCACAGTTCAGTATGAGATTATGACAATAGAACTATTTTTGATTTTGTAATTGTCTCAATAAAGGCAGTTCAGACAATGCAGTGTTTTGAGAGTAAAAGATTCTTTATAACTTTTTAATGCTAAAAATAATTGATATTCTTTTGTGGGGCTGAGAATTGGACGCAGGGCCTTTCCTACATGAGGTAGGCACTCTACCACTGAGCTCCATCCATTGTGTTCTAGATTAATGGATTTTAAAATAACTGCAGCAACAGGATGGTGTCTTTTCTTCAGATTCCCATGGTGGCTTTTGGTGGAGGTTCTTCTTTGTTACTGAAACAGAAGTGATTGTTCCCAGAGACAAGTTGCCACATTCTGTACTTCTTGCATGGGCTCAGAGAGTACTGTCATGAGCACAGGCATGGTAGCACTTTTCAAATTTCTGCTACTCTAGTAGATTTTACAGTATAGATAGATTCCTAAACGTCAGGACTAAAGGCCTTGGGGTTCTATGGACTTCCTGCTTTGTTTTTTGTGCTGTGTGCTCTGAGCTACTCTGCTTCTACCCAGTGGCTCTGCAGTCTCTGAAACAGAATGCCCAGGCTTGTCCCTGCATCAGTTCCCTTGGAGATGGATTACCAAGCATCTTTTCTGGACCAGAGGGAATAGTCTTTAAGTAGTTCATTTACAAAGACCATCTTTTGGCACACACTCTGGACTTGCATCTGCACGAGGCTTTGTGTGTTCTGGAGGTGTCAGGATCCCACCCCTTCAGGCAGGATTTCCTCCGGCATTCATTCAGCTTCTCTAAGAAAGGAGCTTTTCAGAATTGGCTTCCGGCTTGTTTCTTCTTCATTTTGTTCCTTTGTTTTGTATTTTGAATGACAATTATGCACCTGTCAAATGCTTCAGTCACTAATATGCTGGCACATTCTTATTTAATCCTCCTGCCAGTCATATGGGCTGAGTCGTATTCACAGCTTGGCTTGGATAGTCAGCAAACATTTATCGAATGTTGGTTATATGCTAAGCATGGTGCTAGAATCCCCTATTTATACATGCAGACACACATGTGCATGTATACACACATAATTTTTTAAAGATTCAGTTTTTGTGAAAGGTTATTACCCACATTTTATAGAAAAGAAACTAGAAATTTAAAGAGGTTAAATAGCGTGTGTCACGTTTATTCCTGGTTTCGGTACTTACCACCTGATTAGAACTGTGCCGAGCATAGCAGGAATGTTAAATGCACACCACAGTTCATGTAGCACCCGAGGGAGGCACACTTTTAGAAGATGGAATAGAATTTAAGTAACCGTTAAAGCTTTCGTTCTCGGTTATCTTCTAAGGGCAAGAGTTATAAGTTGAAAGAGAGCAAAAAGACGCAAAATTGTAATGGGGCAGAGCCAGAACAGAGGGACCTGGAGCTGCTCTAGCCCCTGGTCCTATGGCTAGCATAACAGAGTTGGGTTAAATGGGCCTGGCCAGTAGCTGATCAGTGGGAGGGCAGAATAGTGGCAGGAAAACAAGTTTAAGGCTGTTCTAATCAAGATTACCTGTAGCTGCCAGGTCTGGTCATGTCTTCCTTCTTTGGAAAAAGAGGGGGAAAGGATTAATTTTATTCCTAAGAGTCGTAGCATAACCACAATTATTAGTATTGAACCTGAAGTTCAGCCTTCCAATAAGTGGTAGGTTAGAGGATTTGAACAGACAGCCAGTACACTTACTTTCCTTTGACCCCAAAGGGCACCTTGGAATTTGTTGCTGTTAGAATATGGGCCTATCCCTTTAAGATGCTGGTCATTCCAAAGACCAGAATCTCATATCCTCAAGAAATGAGACAATAGCTCCCCTCCTCACTCCTAACCTGTGCAGTTCTCTCTGAGATAGTTTGGGGTCTTAAGAGTTGGACCCTGGTGTGGGAAGTCCTTCTGTTGTCCTCGTGTTGCTTTTATTGGTTAGTGAATAAAGAAGTGGCGGGGGAGGGTACTAAATTGAATGCTGCCACAGGAGATAGACGCTGGATACCTGAAGGAACTCTGCCAATAGGCCACAATCACGTGACAATGCACAGATTAATAGAAATGGGTTAATTTAAGATGTAAGAGCTAGTTAGAAATACTCTTAGCTATTGGCAGTATTGCATATACTATAGTTTCTGTGTGATTATTTTGGGTCTGGGCAGCTGGGAATGAATCAGCAGCCTCTGCCAACAGGCCCCAAACTAGACCCCACCACTGAGATGGACCAAAAAGAGGTGCCGTTCTTGTGAGTTTTATAGTTCTCAGTTTATGGTTCCCCACAGTACATGGCTCCTTCATTCTCCTCTGTTACTCAAGCTATTCCAGACTGAGTCATGTGGTATAAAACTTCCCACAAGTCTCCAAAAACATACCGAAGTCACATACCCCCTTTATTCCTGGGGTTTCCCTGAGAGCTGTCTTCTCTGCCTCCCGCGCCAGTGTCAGCTTGTCCATGACAGTTCTTCCTTTCACTCTCTTACTTTAAGCCTTTTCTAAAGCACCTCTCCGGGGCTTAAAGGGAGCCTCCTTTCCTTTAAGGCCCTTGTATGCTATTTTTAATGCAGTGTTCTTTTCCTTCTAATGCTTTCCCACTGCAAGGCTGGATCGTGGTCTTGAAGTGCCTTCTCCTAATACAGCTAATTTCTGAAGGGCAATTATGTGGCAGCGCCTCTCAGGAATCGACAGCCAGGCTGCTCCTTTTCCTGTAACATCTGCTCGTCTGAAGCCGGCTTCTGCTTTCTGCACACCCCACATTCATGGTTTCCATTGCCACCTATCATGCCCAGTAGACAGATGACGAGACAAGGGAAAACAACCGTACGTGGTTAGACGTTGATTACATTAAAGCTGGGAGCTGGGTTCTGATCAAGCCTTCTTTCTTATTTACATCTTACGAACAGATGGCTAAAAAGGGAACCAGAACTCAGATTCCCCAGAGTGAATGTCAGCTCTTCCAGTTATTAACCTTAATGTATCTCTGGTTTAGGAGGATAGTAATTTGCTTCTTTTCCTGACAGTGATTGGTCCATCTCGAGAAAACGGTTCCTTCCGATACTGGATAATTCGCCTCATCTAGTCCCACTTACTCCACTCTCAGCCCTCTGACCACACTGAGCGTTACCCTGCCAGCACCCCAGTGAATACATCAGATAAAAGCACCAGGGTCAGGGTGGAGGTGAAGACAGTGTTGGATGGGGAAAGGCAGCTTAAGACCCCAAAGTGGATGTGAGTGCTGGAGACCCATTTGATTTGGCTTCTCCTGACTCATGTAGAGGTTCTGTTGGGTGCAGTCAGTGCTGAGCACCACGGAGGAGGAGAACTCGTCTTTACCTGCACCCACTCAGCGCTCTGAGAGGTTCTTGTTCAGTCCCGCAGTAGTCTGGCTACTTCTCACATTTCAGAGCGGCTCTAAGGGCATTGGTAATTGGCCCCAAATTAGATCCCACCACCGAGACGGACCAAAATCTATCTCTCTGGTTACATGCAACACAAAAGAGTGTTGCCTAAGTAATTCCTCAGAAGTGTGGTTAAACCTGAGAGTGGAAATACAGGTAACAACTATAATGTCAACGAAGTAGTTAGAAGCTGTTACTTCTAGCCCTGTACTGTACACAGTTGAATGTGAAAATCATTCATTTTTCCTGTACTCATCTAAGAATTGAGATGCCAGAACAGACGACTCGGGAAGGCTGATCTTGGTTGTCTGTTTGTCAAACCCAGAAGGAGGAAACCTCAGCTGAAGAATTGCCTTCATCAGATTGGCCTGTAGCTATGTCTGTGGGGCACTGTCTTGATTGCTAAGAGGGCCCAGCCCACTGTGGGCACTGCCACCCCTAGGCAGATAGGCCTGAGCTATATAAGAAAGGTAGCCGAATATGAGCCTTGTAAGCAAGCCAGCTAGCAACATTCCTCTCTGGTCTCTGCTTCAGTTCCTCCCTCCAGGGTCCTACCTCAGGCTCTTGCCCTGGCTTCCCTTGATGATGGGTTTTAACTTGCAAGCTGAAATAAACCCTTTCCTCCCAGCTTGTTTTCAGTTATAGTGTTTATTGTAACAACAGAAAGCAAACTAATTCTAGTACTCTGCAGTATGGAAAGATAGATCTAAGAAGTCACGACTGAGAGCTGCTTCTCAGAGCAGGATATCCCAGTTGTAAACTGTCAGGAACGCTTGAATGTGCATTTTGGTGAACTAACTGCTGGAGTCTCAGTGTAGGGCCAGGGTGAGAAATTCTTGTGGTTACTGTCTTCAGAAGAGCTTCAGGTTTCATAGGTATGACCCCTAGAAACCCAATCAAAATTAGAAATGTGTGCTTCAGGTGTTAATAAAGCAAATATGACTGAGACAGTTCTAGTGTCCATAGCATGCAAGAAACTTTTAGAACTCAACCGTAAACAGCAACCGAGTCTTTAAAACTACAGAGGAACTGAATAACCATCTCTCCCAAGAACACATAGAAGTGGTTAGCTATATGTGACAAGCTGATAACCAGTGTTAAGTCATAAGGAACCAAAGCTGTGAGATACAACTTGATGGTCACTAAGACAAGTGTGATCAAATAGGCAATTGCAGATAGCTCAGTTGGTTATGTTCTTGTTGCACAGAGACCTTAGTTTGGTCCTCAAGACTGTGTTAAAGAAAAGCAGCAGCAATAGCAAAACAAATACCATCCCCCAAACAGAGCACTGTGGCATGCTCTTGTAATCCCAGCACTGGTAGGTAAAGACAGGAGGATCTCTGGTGCTCTAGAGAAGCTGGTGAAAAGCAAGCCCAGGTCCTAGTGAGGGACTCTGAATAACAGCCGGAGCCTCATCTCTGGCTTCTACATGCATCTGTACTTGTGAAGACACAGGCAAACACACAAAGACCATTAAAAGTGCTGGCAGGGATGTGGGGGATTTGGAACCTTTATACTTCTGTGGGAAATACAGACTGGTATATGTGGGACTCGTTACACCACTGTGGGGAATGTAGAATAGTGTACTTAAGGCCTTTTATTCTGCTGTTGAGAATATATGTACCTGGGGAAAGTGACAGTCCCTTGAAAGATTGGTTATACACGAGATTACTATTAGCCGACAATTCTAGTAGCTAGAAAATATAGAACACTTGTTCACACACAACTCAAAATGTTCAAGGCAGCATTCTTCATTTAGTCAAAGAGTAGAAACAATCCAAATGTCTGTCTGCTGATGAATGGATACACAGAATTTGGTGTAGCTGTACGTGTGTCAGTTATCAATGAAAGGGATTGAAGTGCTGATACAGGCTACAAGATGGATAAACTTTGAAATCATTACATTAAGGGAAAGAAGCTAGTAACTAAAAACCTCCTATTATATAATTCTGTTTACACACAATTAAATGTCCAAAAGGCAACTCTGTGGTTTTGGGGGACCTGGAGTGACCACCAGTGGATACATGGTTTCTGTTTTAGGCACCAAAAATGGTCTAAAATTATATAATGATGAATATAGCAAAAACCTCTGTATTATGTTCATGTACTATGGTATGTGAATGATATCTCAGTAAAAATAACAAAACTAAGCCTGAATAAACCATGCACTTTAATTCATAATGAATCAGTTTAATCACTGATTTGTGACAAATTTACTAAAAATATTAACAGGAATCTGGATTTGAGACTAATGAAAGCTGTGTGCTATGTTTACATTTTTTCTATAAATTTAAAATTGTCTCAAATAATAAAGTTTAATCTTTCAAAATGGACATAATTGTTTCAACACCAGAAATAAAAAACAAACAAATAAACAAACAAAATGTTGATGGGGAAAACAAAAACAGAGTGATTTGTTCTAGAAAATAAAAAGTAAGAATGAAAACTATCTAATCAGATTACAAAGAATGAATTTAATGTTTACTAAAATGTTTTGGAGGCATTGCTAGGAAAATCCAGCCACATCTATGTCTTCTGGCCTCCTATCGTCAGGGAGGCAAGTGTACATGTGCTCTAACTGCTGAGAGGCAAGGTAGAGGGAATGTGGAAAGCACTGACTTGGACTGCTAAGTTCCAGTTCTGATTCTGCCTCGAAATCATTTATCCCCATTCTTCACCAACCCGTATGGAGGATTGAATCCAGGGCCTCATACGTACTAGCTACATCCTCAGTCCGTTTTCTTTTTAAAAAAGCCAGAGAATTGTTTGTTGTTGTTTTTAACCATATTACCATATTATTGGCTTGACATTATTTTTAATCATTTAACTTTAGGAAAATCACTGCATCTCAGGTCCTTAGATTCCCCAGTTTTACAGTGAGAATGTTGGCCTAAGTGATCACTTCAGTCCTTCCACAGTTAATATTAACATTATGTGGTGTAGTAAGTTGAGGCTGATAAACTTTATGTAGAGTTCTAGATATGTAATAGAAGTATCAAGAATTACAACCAAATTCATAACCTGATCCTAGAGCCCAGAAAAATTAATATTTTCTCCTAGGCAACGCTTCTTTAGTGATTGCCTCGTCTCTTAGCTCTTCACACACAGCCAGATAGATTCTTAATCTCCTAGATAGATTCAAGTTATGGTCTTTGTAGCTTTAGAATATCAAAGCTGATAAGAAGGCACAGAGATACAACATGAAGATCAGTTGCATTTGGTGCTGGTGGTGCTGTGAAAGTTGTTAGAAATCCAGTGAGTATCTGCTTGGCTCCTTCATGGTGTTATACACAAAAGTTCACAAAGCTGACAGAAGGGATGCTTCTCCACAGCATTTATATTTGTAAGTTCCAGACTCCCTTGAGAGAGAGAAGGAGAGGAGGGAGGGGAAAACATGAATGAATGATTTCTTGACTCCTCTACATCTGTGCCAAACTCCATCTCTTTATTATCCCTGCAACTCTCAAGTTGTCTTTAAATGTTTAAATTAAAAATTAAACTCAAGTGTACTAAATATATTTGGTTGTACTTAACACTTGATACCCCTGGTATATGTGTGTGGTTTATGTGTGGTGCATGCCCTTGACTGTATGGTGTACACGCGGAGGTCTTGAGGCATCATCTCTTGTTGCACTGTTTTGGCTAGGCTGTGTTGGCTCCTTTGCAAGGCCTTGGGATTGGCCTGTTTTGGGTTCCCAATGCCTGGTTTTCCACCTGTGCTAGGAATTTGAACTGCAGCCCTCATGTGTGCCGAGCAACCTCTCTTATTCTCTGAGCCATCCTCCCAGCTTCATGTTCTTGTGTTTATAGAAACGTTGGAAGATCTACCTTTCCTGCCTGAAAACATCCTTGTGCCACTCTTGAATTTTTCTATCAGGTTTCTGGCAGCACAACTTTAGGCTGGAAGTCATTTTCTCTTGGAACATTGACAGCGTCCTTTCGGCATCCAGCATTGGTCCTGGAAATTGGAGACCACTTGGTACCTGATCTTTTAAATGTGAACTCTTCCCATTCGTTTACCTAAAAGTAGTTAGACTTTTCTCTCTGGCTTGCTCTTCTTAAATTTATGATGATGACTCCTCTCCCCCTGTATTTTGACAATACTTTTTCAGCATTTTCCCCCTGATCTTCCTGTTGAAATTCCTTTAAGAATTTTTCTACTTAAAGTAGAAATTTGAGACTTGTGAAACGACCACCACCACCACCTTAGAATATATTCATCACCTCAACACAACGCCATCAGTGTTCATGCCTGCTATCCCCTCCTTTGTAGTTCCGAGGTAAGCACTAATGAAATGCTTTCTATCTTTACAGAACTGCTTTCTGGACACTTCATTTAGAGAAATGTATTCTGTATGTGCTTCCTTGTGCACTGTTTCTTTCACTTAGCATAATGTTCCCAGGGTTCACACATTTTTGGCAGGCATCCATGCTCTTGCAAGTGGCATTTCATTATATGTCTAGATTGTGCTTTATTTGTTCACCAGCTGATAAACATTTGGGTTTCTGATTTGAGGGTACTGTGGATAATGTAGCTGTGGACATTCGTGTGTAAGTTTGGTGAACATGAGTTTTAAATTCTCGTGGGTGCCTAAGAATGGAATCGCTGGCTTTTATATGAACCCTGTGCTTCATTTTTTGAGGAACTGCCAAATTTTCCCATAATGCATCATTTTACATTTCTACCAGAAGTCTAATTTCTCCACTTCTTACTAAAACTTGACACTTTCATTATTTTTGTGTGTTTTTGGGTACTTCAGTTTTGGTTTGCCTTTTTCTGATGTTTAATGATGTTGAATATCTTTCCTGGGCTCTTTGAAGAAATTTATTTTACCCTGTAACTATTTTTAAAATTCTGGATTATTTCTTCTTTTGAATTTCATTTTTTGTTTTGTTTGGTTGGTTTGGTTTTTAGCTTTTTGAGACAAGATTTTTCTGTGTAGCACTGGCTGTACTGGAACCTGGAACTCCAGTCTGGCCTCAAACTCAGAGATTTGCCTGCCTCTGATTCCCAAGTGATGGGACTAACGACATGTGTCACCACCACCTGGCTAAATTTGTTATTCTAGATTTGTGACTATTTTCTGCCATTCAATAAGTTTTTTCCTTTATTGGGAGTTTCTTTATTTTGTGTGTTATTTTTGTGATGTTGAGATCAGATCTAGGGGCTTGCATATTTCAGAGAAATGCTGTACTACTGAGCTACTCTTGAAGGTCAGTGTCTCCTGAAATACAAAATTTTCCCATTTTGATGAAGTCTAACTTACCCTTTTCCAGTATTGATTGCAGTTTTGAAGTCAAATATGTTTTCTAATCCAAAGTCACAGGAATTTATGGCTATCTTTTTTTAAAAGAATTTTATAGATTAATTTTTACATTTAGGCATGTGTGTATGTGTGTGAGAGAGACAGAGAGAGGGAGAGAGAGAGAGAGAGAGAGAGAGAGAGAGAGAGAGAACTGTTCATTGAGGACGAGGTGTTCAGATGCCTCATCTTATAGAGGCATCTATTTAAACACCACAGTTGATGAGCTCAGATGAAAACGTAGATCTATTTAGTATGATTGCTTTCTCTACAGCATTAGAGATGAGTTAGCCTCATCATGTCACTAAGGAGATGGAGACAAAGGTGGTTTTTTACAATATGGAGTTTCTTCTTCTCTAGAGAAATAAAATTGATACCAAAGGAGAAGGCTTTTACACTAAATACTTAGATGATATAATGGGAAATCTCTTGTTTTATTTGTAGGAAAATTACCTTGGGTATAATTGTTATATCAACTGATATGATGTGTGTGTGTTTTAGTACCTAACACAGGATTGAGAAGGATGCCCTGCCATTGTGGTAGAATCGTGAAATAGCCACAAGTCCCCTTTATCCGCTTATCTCTTGTTTTTTTTTTTATTAGCTTTGCACTTATCTTAAAATTATAAAAATTAAATCTTCTAGGTCATTATTTGAAAAGATGTTCTACTCTTTCTCTTTTCTTGGTTTAATATTTTTATATGCTGTCCATTATCAAGACAATATTTTCTTTTGTGTTTGGCCAGTGATTTAAACTTTGGCCATTTTTTTTTCATTTCTTATATTTCATTAAAACTAAATACAAGCTTTAAAACTATTCAGAGAAGACAATATGCCATTCATAATGCTGTGTCACAGTGAGATTTTGAAAACACTGAGTTAGCCAATGATTTTAAAGGGCAAATAATGGTAGTGTGATCATCCAACCTTCACTGAGTACTTAGTACTTACCAAGTTCTACTGTAGCTACTTTAGAGCAAGCATTGCTAGTTATCAGACCACATGTACTAGTTTTCGATTAAGATAATATAATGACTATTGGAAGTGAAAAATCAGTTTTTTAAAACCAATGCTACTAGGTGCTAACACTATTCCATATACTTTTATAATCCTTATAACAACCCCTTAGGTAAGTATCATTACTCATCAAAGTTAAGGAAGATTAAGTAATTTGTCCAGTCTCACATGACCGTATGTTTTGAACACAAGCCTATGTCTTTACAAAGCTCTTGAGCTCCCATTACACAGCTTCTGGACATGAGTGTGCCTCTTACAGCCCAGGCATGCTAAGACTGCACGTCAAATGCCCCTGTAGTGATGGGTAAAATGAGACAGTGGTTTTTCCAAGTTAACCCCTCCCTGGGAAATTGTATCGTTGTAGATGGTGAGATGGAGGAGGAAAGAATGATGAAGGAATTCTGAGCCAGCTGCCAGTTGATGGGATAGAACGTGGCAGAGAGAGAAGTGTTTGGAGGAATTACTGCAGCTCCCTTCCTGAGTTTTTCTACACTGTTTTACTGTTCAGTGCAGTTTGCAAACAGGAGACAGTGGCCATGGTGTCTCCTCCTAATGTAGTCTCCAGAGCTAGTTAGGTTAGTAGATATAATTACCACTGAACTTCATACCAGTAACCCAATTAAGGTAGATACATTGCTAGGAAAATTCGTGTAAGAGTAATTTAAGCCAGGCAGTAGATTTCATCTCAGCCTTGCATAAGATCTTTCAAGTGACTCATGGTTCCAGGGGTGGTGGAAGATTTTAAGAATCTGAGGCCTGAGAATGTACCTCAGTGGTGAGATACCAGCTTACCATGTAGGTTTGGTTCCCTGCATCTGGCTGGACGGTGGGGATTGGAAGGCTGAAGAACAGGGTCCCAGGAAGGCATGACAGGCACCATGTCCACCTGATAAGACAGCAAGAAATAGACTAATGAGCTTTCTGAGGAGACAAGGCTTCCCAGTAGACACAGAAAGAGGTGAGAAGGTTCAGGCACAATGACACACACCTTTATTCCAATTTAGGAGGCAGAAGTAGGTAGATCTCTTTGAGTTAACCAGCCTGGTCTACATATTAAGTTCCAGGCCAGCTATCTAAAACAAAGGAAGGAGAGAGTGGAGGCCCACAGACTGTTCTCTGATCTCCTGTGTGCCACTGTGTGCCCCTTCCGCAAATAAATAAATAGCTAAATGGGAAAAAGAAGAAGTCTTCCCTTTTGTATGCAAATACAATTGTCTTCTCAGATACAATGCAAGTGGGTCTATAATGTGAAGTCGCGGGAGGAGCTACTCCGAAACACAGCATATGTAATAGCTCCTTTTGTTGGTTTCAGGAGGGATGAACCATTGTTTTCAGATATCTTGCATCTCTCCGATAAAAGGTGGTTGAAAGGATTTGCTGTTTAGCATTCCTTATTTTAGTGCATATTATTATTAGGTTGTTAATTTTAGACGGTTGAGCTTTTAGTCCTTTCTCGTATTTTCTGTGTTAATGCTAATTGTGCATCTTCTAAAAGAGTGCTCAACAGGCTGTTCAATGGATCAGTCTCGTATCAGACTCAGAGGTGATGTTCTCTGCCTCTCTGCTATGGTTCAGTTGTTCAGCTGATGTTTTTCTAACTGTGCTTGAAAATCAGACAATTAGAATCCCAAAAGTATTTTTCTCAGTAGCTATCTATCAGTCCATCCTTCCTCTACCATGTTCGTCTCCTCCCCACTAGGCCTAGTTTTTGTCTGTGTTCCAACTTCATCCTCGAGTCTCTAAGTGGATATACTTACAATTTCTTTCCTACTTGTCTGTGCCATTCCTTCCTCAAGGTCCAACTCAAGTATTACTTTTCTTCGAGAGCTTTCCTGTATTGTATGCACTGTTCTTCCTACCTGTGCTTATTGGGTTTTCATTGGCTCCAGCATCCGCTCTAAATCTGTAGCATGTTCAACTGGTGGTCTCTGGGCTACGTGGTCAGTGATAGCTGTGAACGCTGTCCAACACAAAAGTCATTAACTTACTTAGAACATTATGAGCTGTGTGTGTGTATGATTAAAAAAATTATTACACAGTTCCTGAGCCCAAGTTTTGTAGTTAGCAACACTGTGTCTGAGTTTCAAAAGGCTAGAGTTAAAGGCCTGAGGGCAGAGACTACTGAAGACTGAGTTTGACACGCTGTGCATCCTTACAACCACCCCAGGTTTGATAACTCGGGGGGACATCAGGCCTCCGCATATGGACACCAGAACTGAATTCATGACAGTGAAGGGATAAAAAACAGAGACAAAAAAAAGAGGCACATGGACAAGGCATAGAGAAAACCATGTGCAAGCTTCTAGGAGTCACTTATTCCCCAAAATATGAGCTTGAAATGTCGTATGCCAGGGAAGCCCATTAGAGACCCAGTGTGACAGTTTTCGCTGTGACTGGTCATGTGGATGTCTTCTGTCTCATGTACACCAACATTTCAGACCCTCAGAAAGTAAAGCACATGTTCAGCATAAGCTATGTTGTATGAACACAGTCATAGTAAAGCACCCTTGTGAATTTTGAGAATGGCCTCAACCCTCCTGAAATCTGTTAGCACTTGCCAGTCAAGGCCAGCCTTGTAAGCCAGCCTTGCTAAGGTTAGCATTCTCATGCTCGCTAACTCTTTTCTGCAAGTGTGGTGTTATGAAGATCTTTCTAAAATGCTGTCAGAAGCTGAAATTGATTGACTTAGGAAGTAAATATTGCCTTGATTCTAAGAGGTATTTAAAAAGTGTTAGATAGAAATCCATATGAGAAGTTTAAAATAACTCTGAACATGCATTGCTGCTGTCGGACCTTGTGACCCTCATTGTCTCCTGATATATTATTTATATACTGTGTACCACTTTATATCCACTTTTCTCCTTTATTATACAGGAGACAGTAACTGGGTTAGAAGTCAGAATCTGAGTTTTGACTGGGTGCTGCCACTCTTCTCTACTTTCCTTAATATTTCTCATGTGTTTATGAGGATTTAGATTTGTGTACCTCAGAGGTTCTTATTGCTGGTATTTCTGCCTCTTGAGGGGGTCTGTTGGGTTACTTTGTTTAAAATTTCACTACAATGTTTAATGATTCTTACTCGGCTTAGTTATAGCTTTTGGACAGTCCTCGGTCTTGGAGGCGATGCCTTCTAGGATTACTCTGAGTCTTGTACTATTGTGATGACCGTTTTTGTGCACTGTCATGGTTCTAACATAGAAAGCCTGAATAAAGGCCCCTGCTTTCACTGGATATCCCTTCCTCATTCTGTCCATCTTGTGTTTTCTGGTAAGGATGTCTTTTTAAAACTTTCGAGAGAAAATAATATAATCAAACTTATTTTATGAAGATAGTTGTAATCTAATATTGCTGAAGCAAGAGCAGTTACAAGAAAAGAATATCATTGGGCAATATCTCTACTGAGCGTAGATAAAAAAAAAACCCTTAAGAACCCTAGCATACCAAAGTCAACAGTATATCAGAAAAATCGTTATAATAAGTAGATTTATTCCTTGGATGCAAGGAAGCTTTAACATATGTAAAACAATGAGTGTGATATAGCCAAAAGCTCTGGGATCATCTCAGTAGACACAGAGAAAGCTTTTTACAAAATTCCACATTTTTCCATGATACAAACTGTCAACAATTATTTAGCATGAAAATATCTCAACACAATAAGCTTATATAGAACAAATTCACACCTAATAATATTGTAAAGTCAATGGTAAAAAGTTGAAAAATTTTCATCTAAGATCAGGAATAAGACAAGGATGGCTGCTCTTAAAACTTCTGTTCAGAATAGTACTATAAGTCCTGCTGGGAGCAATATAGGCAGAAATAAGAAATAAAACATATCTAAGTAGGAGAGGGAAAAGTGAAATTGTCTCTGCTCATGATACCTGCTTTTATATAAAAAATCCCTAGTAATTCTACCAAAATGAAAAAAAATAGAATTGGTGAACAAATTCAGTTAAGTGTAGGCTGCAAATCCAATAAAGTTTCTATACCCTCTCAACAAACTATACAAAAAAAGAACTTTCAGTAAATATACACCAATATTTCAAAAAGCCTATCGTAAATTGACAAAGTATGACAAAGAGGCAAAAGACTGGTGTACCAAAAACTTGAAAACATTTGAGAAGAGATGACTGGAAAGGGGGCTTTTCAGGGTCAGGGAAACTCCCAGGAGTCCACAGGATGACTCTGGCTAAGACTATCCCAATTTTCATCAGAGAACCTTCATCCAGTAACCAATGAAAACGGATGCAGAGACCCACAGCCAAACATTAGGTCAACCTCTGGGAATCCTGCTGAAGAGAAGAAGGATTGTAGGTGCTAGAGGGATCAAGAACACCACAAGAAAACCCACAGAAACAACAAAACTGGCTCATAGGAACTCACAGAGACTGAACCAACAACCAGGAAGCCTACATGGACCAAACTAAGCCCTCTACATATTTGTGACAGTTGTGTAGATTTGTCTGTCTGTGGAACTCCTAACAAGGGGAGCAGGGGCTGTCCCTAATGCTTTGGCTAGCTCTTAGGATTCTGTCCCTCATACGGGATTACCTTGTCCAGCCTAAATACAAGGGAGGTGCTTGATATGCCATGCTTTGCTGATATCCATGGGAAGTCTGCCCCTTTCTGAATAGAAGCAGAGGAGGAGTATTTTGAGGGTGGGATCTGAGGGGAGGTGGGGGAGGGAATGAAAGGAGAGGAAGGAGGGGAAACTGCAGTCGGGATGTAAAATAAATAAAATTAAAAAAAAGAAGTTCATGTCGGGTGGCGGTGGCGCACGCCTTTAATCCCAGCTCTTGGAAAGGAGGCAGGCGGATCTCTGTGAGTGTCAGGACGGGCTCCAAAGCTACACAGAGAAACCCTGTCTCGAAAAACCGAAAAAAAAAAAAGGAAGTTCTCAATGATAAAAATATATTTCAATGTATGTTGTATTCATGTATTTTATGGATTAAAAGGATGCTGTTACATTTTACACTACCCATAGCAATTTATAGATCCAATGGACTCTCTTTTAAACTCTCATTGTCACTGTTCACAGAAATAGGGAGTTCTAAAATACTTACAGAGCTACAAAAAGCCCATGAACATTCAGTTTTGAGGATAAAATAACAAATCTGGAGACATTATACTTCCTAACTTCAAAATATAAAGCTATTGTGCTCAAAATAGTATAACACTGCCATAAAGCATGTATAAACCAATGGAATGAGACAGACAATCCAGAAATAAAGCATACAGTCATAGTTCATTGGTTTTCCTTCGAGGCACCAAGAACACATGTGAAGACAGAACCGTCTCTTTAGCAAACAGGTTATAGGAAAACTGGCTATCCTACTATCCAGTTTTGTACACTCAGATTGTATTAAAGACCTAAGGGTAAGACCTGAAACTAAAACTTCTAGAATAAAGCATAAGTGACTATTCTTTGATGTTGAGCTGGACGATGTGAGAATCTTAGTAGCTTTGAAGGATATGTAACTTTTCCTCAGACTGACAATTGTCTATAGTGGTACACATAAGAGATTAATCATTCCAGGCTGAGAGAATAACATAAAAAACTGAAAAAGCATGTACATAAAGGTGACGTGACGGTGTGATGATGTGATTATGTGCTGTGTGGAGAGGAGCCAGCAAAGGATGAATTGAGAGAGTTAGGCAGGCTCAAAGGGGAAATTGTCCTTGAAAGCCAGTCATACCATAAGAGGTTTCATTTTTATTTTTGTTGTTTTATCAAAAGAGTAGCATGACCAAGAGATTTTAGAAGATTAAGTAATATGACTATTCCTAAACTCTCTGAGTTTTGAGTCCCTGTATTTTAAATATAATACTTGAGACATTCAGAGCTCTTGTTTGCTGAGACAAGAACTTTTTGGGGTCAAAAGGGATGCTAACTGTTATCCAGTCCACCAGTTATCACATCTACTTGTGCATAAATCCAGTGTTTTTTACAGTAAGGATTTCCAGTTTCTAGCTCACATCTTTGTTGAGCCTGATTTTTCTTTTAAAGATGTCTTGCATTTGTTTTACCTTGCTTGCCTAAGGCACCTGATTGGTCCAAAAGAAAGCTAAATGGACAATAACTAAGCAGTAGAGGGATAGGCAGGGCTGGTAGTCAGAGAGAATAAGTAGGAGGAGGACTCTAGGCTCTAGAGAGAATGAGAGAGAGGGAGATGACCAGGGCCAGCCAGGCAGCAGACAGATAGGCAGAATGGAAGCAGGAAAGTAGGGCATACAGAATGAAAGAAGGGCAAAAGACCCCAAGGCAAAATGTAGATGAAGAGAAATAGGTTCAATTAAGTTATAAGAGCTAGTGGGATAAGCATAAGGCCGAGCATTCGTAACTAATTAAGTTTCCGTGTCCTCCCTCCTTCCCTCCCTCTCTCTCTCTCTCTCTCTCTCTCTCTCTCTCTCTCTCTCTCTCTCTCTGGAATTCATTTTGTAGACCTGATGTGGGATTCCTCTCTGTATGCTGTGAATATGTTTTATTACCATTGGTTAATAAAGAAGCTATTCTGGTCCATGGCAGTGCAGAAAAACTAAACTGAATGCAGGGAGAAAGAAGGCAGAGTCAGGGAGATACCATGTAGCTGCCAAAGGAGAAAGATGCTGGAACTTACTGGTAGGGCACAGACTCATGGTGATATACAGGTTAACAGAAATTTAAGATGTTAGGAGCTAGGTAGAAATACACATGAGTCATCAGCCAAACAGTATTATAATTAATATAGTTTCTGTGTGATTATTCGGGTCTGGGCAGCCAAGAAACAAACGAGCAGTCTTTGCTTACACTGGCCTCTGCCTCCCCAGTGTTAGAATTAAAGGCACGTGCCACTACACCCCAATTGGAATAATTCTTTAAGTTTCCCTAAAGATCACGGTACCAAAGAATGTTAGTGACCTGAAAGTAGCTCTATAAACTTTTTCTCATTTTCCTGACCATCAGGAAATGATGAGTATGATGAGATTCTCAGGTATGATGAGATTCTCCCTTTCCAAGGTGTGTTAGCCATCCTTATGACCTTCCTGGTCTTTCAGGATCTCTTTGGCTTTGAAATGATCACTTCCTTTCTTTTGGTCTCTGTGTCTTCGGTAGTCAATTAACACCAAATTGATCCGGAAAATATATTTTTCAGCTCAGGTATTCTGCTGTGCTGTTGTTCAGACTCCACCGACCTTTGGGGGCAATGGTATAGCAGGACTCTTTGCCATGAAAGCCAACTTCTGGAGACTAACACTTTCTCTTAAGCTCTAGACTCGGTGGCCTATTGGTATTGGTGTTTCCTGTGGGATTTTAATCAAAGGAAACTCTGGACATGGGAATGGTTTCACTTTAAGCCTTAACAGCTTCAGCTGAGAATGTGAGATAGGAAAAGATGATTTGATGTCACCAGACCCATTTTGACAACTGGATAGTTTCAAAGCACACCATGGCATCTGAGTTATTTTTGATACCTGTGGGTCAGAGTGTGCTTAGTTCCCTTTCCTGGGAAGGTAGAGCATCATTAAAGAACATTTGGTCTTGGTAATGGGCTGAATTTTCCTTTGTTCTGATAGGACCTTCAGCGATAACAAGGGAACTAAGCAATAAGGGTGCTTGGATGTGAGAAAACTAAACACTTTCTATTGGAATCGGCTTGCTTTCATCATTGACTCTGAACACAGTTTTGTTTTCTACACGGTCTCTTTTTCTGATGATCCTAACTGTTCTAACTAGTCGTTTTCAAAAGTCCTTTACCATGTCTGTCCAAAATCACTTTTTTCCCTTTCTCTAAAATTCAAAGAGGAACCTTCCATGAAATTTAATTCTTACTTCTCAGCCTTGGCATGATTATCTCATTTTTGTGTGTGTACCTTATTTGTTGTTTTAGAGCAGGGTCTTGCTATTATCCCACACTGACCGTAGTTTCTTATGGAACCCAGATTGGCCACAAACTTTCAAGCGTTGAATATCCAGCTGTCTGTTTAGTTTCTTCCTTTAAAACTCATTTATGTATGTATATATGTATGTATGTATTTATTTATTTATTTTTTTTATGTATGAGTGTTCTGCATGTACACCTGCATACCAGAAGAGGATATCAGATCCTATTACAGATGGTTGTGAGCCACCATGTGGTTGCTGGGAATTGAACTCAAGACTTCTACAAGAGCAGCCAGTGGTTTTAACCACTGAACCATCCCTCTAGTCCCAGGTTTGTTTTGTTAAGTAGACTTGTTTTGCCTCTGAAAGGCCAGAACAATCTTTTCTTATTCCTATAGCACTACTGCAGTTTTGCAAAGGACCATCGCCTCCATTTGTATGAGTTTGGTGCCCATTTCTCCATCACCAAACTTGTTCTTTCAGCGGCATTCAGCACAACTAAGCATCCCATCATCCTTCCTTTTCACTGCCTTGGTGGCGGCTCACTTTTAATACCCTTCCCTAGTTAATCCCTCTCTACCTAATCTCTAAAATTTGAAATTCCTCTGGGTTCAGATATGAGCATTGTTTCTTCTTCTTCATAAAGGCTTTTCTCAAGTAATTTCTATGATTGCCACAGATTTCTTACCATTTTGATTTTATTTATTTCTAAGTTTCTTTCCATTAGGGACTTATCTTTTGAATTTGTTATCTGCATGACCTTTTCTTCTTATATTCCTTTTTCTCCTTTTCCCCCTCTGTCTATCTCCTCATCTTTTTCTGATGTAGTTCTAGGAATGGAGCCCAGGGCCTCGTCCATGCAAGACAAACACTAGATCTTTGAGCTACATGTCTAATCCCCCTTTTTATAATCTGTTTTATAGAGACATTCTAAGTTGCCCAGGCTGGCCTTGAATTTACATGGTAGCTCAGACAGGGCTAGGACTTGTGATTCTCCTCCTGTTTCAGCCCTCTCCCCACAAGTAGAGGCTTCACTTACATTTCTCATTTAGCGTCTGCTAACCTTTCCTTCCTTCAGATTCATCCCATCCCTACCTGTGATGTTTAGTTTGAATTATCAGCCTAACACAATCTGGACTCACCTAGGAAGGGAGTCTCAGTTAAGAATGTCTAGTGCAAACTGGCCCGTGGATATGTCTGTGGGAGGTTGTCTGGAATATGGCCATTGAGGTGGGAAGACTTGCTTCCTATGCATCATTCTCTGGGCAGAGGGTCCTGGATTGTGTAAGGGTGGAGAAGCAAGCTGAGCACTATTGCTTATGCATGAATTTGTTGCTCTCAGATTTTGACTATGGCTAACTGTTTCATGTTCCTGCCATCTTAACTGACCCACAATGATAAACTGTTACCCTTCCCCCACTAAGGTGCTTTCGTCAGAATATTTTATGATGACAACAGAAAAGAAATGAACACAGAAATTGTGCTAGTTGGCCTTAGTTGTCAGCTTGACACAATCTAGAGTCACCTGAAAAGGGCTCTGAGGATTTCAGTGAGACATTGTTTGCTTTGATGGCATTGATTGATAGAAGACCTGCCCACTGTGGATGACACAATTCCCTAGGACAAGCTGAGTGCTAACATGCCTGTATTGATTCGTTGCTTTCTACTTTTAGAAATATCTATCTATCTATCTATCTATCTATCTATCTATCTATCTATCTATCATATCTATCTATCATATCTATCTATCATCTATCTATCACCTATCTATGTTCCTCCCTCCCTCCCTCCCTCCCTCTATCTAGTATACACACACATGGGCTACAGTGTGTGTGTGTGTGTGCGCAGGTCAGAGGACAGCTAGTGGGACTTGATTCTTTCCTTCCGCTATGTGAGTCCCAGGGATTAAACTCAGATCATCAGACTTGGTGGCAAGTGCCTTTACCAGCCGAGCCATCACACTCTCATGGCCCTGCTCTTGACTGTGGATGCAATATGACAGGCTGTTTCAAATTCCTGCCACCTTACTTCCTTGCAGGAAGAGATTGTAACCTGGAATTTTAAGTCAAATACACTTTTTCTTCCCCAAGTCACTTTTGCCAGGAATTTACAGCAACTGAAGGAAACTGAGACAGTGACTCCTTTTCCCATCTTAATGTACACTGTCACCATCCATTCAGCCATGATAGAACTTTGAGGTCACTTTTTACCCTGTCTGGTTCCTTTCATCTAGTTTAACAAGAACCAAATCTTTTATACTGCTATTTTTGTCCTTCTATTCTCTCTACCCCAGGTCACCATCAATTTTCAGCTAGACTCAAAAATAGGTTCCTCTCTATTCTTCTATTTTCATACATACTGTTCTATAACTCTTTCTCCAAAAGAGAGGAAATCAAACCAATGGATTCAAACAGGCATGCATGAGTTAAAATTGCATTTATGTGGCTCTTGTTGGCTGTTTTCATAATCCCACAGCAGGCCAGGGGGTGGCTCAGAAGAGCACCCAGGTGTCTGAGTCCAGTCCAGAGCTGCAGAAGAACATTTTCAGTAGTCTGATTCCAAGTGACATTTTCTCAAAGTTGAAAGCACATGGATTCCCATTTATTCTGTTAGTTACAAGACTTCTGCTCCTAGATGGTACCGTAAGGTTTGTGATCATCAGCTTCTGCTGTTTGCGACTTAAACCAATTATTTAAAATATGTTCTAGTAACTGAACGATTGAAGCAAAATATAAGAATTTTTCCCCTTAAATAAAGAATATCAATGAAAATATAGAAAGTATATATATGTGTGTATGCACACGCATGCTATATATAAAACTATATAGTTATTAATTATAAATACCTATAATACATGTGTATATGTAAAGTATAAAATCTACAATCTTAAGGTAGAATAACTGAAACAGATTTAAGCAAGGAAAATAATTCAGTAGACCTTAAGATTGGTTAATTGAGATTATATAATGTGGGGTCAAAGTAAATAAAAACAGAACTACATGGAACCTCACGTACCGGTAAACACAAACAAGTGTCCCAGTAGGAGACACTGAGAAAGAAAAGGGATGAAAGGATGTTTGAATAAATGATAATACTTCCCAAGTTAATAAAATATATGAACTTACACAGCCATGAAACTTCACAAGGCTCGTGTAGGACAGTGTTTCTCAACCTTCCAAATGCTGCAACCCTTTAATATAGTTCCTTAAAATTGTCTTCATCACTACTTAATGACTCTAATTTTGCATTTTTATGAATTGTAATGTGAATATTTGTGTTTTCTGATGATCTTAGATGACCCCTGTGAAGGGATTGTTAAACCCCAAAGGGGTTGCCACCCACAGGTTGAGAACCACTAATGTAGTATAGCCTAAAAGAGTTTAGACACATAATCAACTCATTGAATGTCAAGCTTAAAGAGCAGAAAAGAAAAAGAGTGACTCACCATATACAAGAGAGCCTCAGAGAGATTAACAGCCTACTTCTCATCAGAAACCATAGCAGCACAAGTCAATGAGCTGACACATTCGAAATATTGGGGAAAAAAAGACTATGCCAAGAAAACATATATATAATCCTTCAAAAGGAGAGGATGGGGACTGGAGGGATGGCTTACTAGATAAATGCCAATCAAATGTCAGGACTGGAGCTCTCACATAAACACAGAACCCACATAAAAGTTGGGCAGGTGTGTTGGCCTTCTGCATTTGAGGGAGGAGGAAGAGGAGGAAGGGAGAGAGAGAGAGAGTCTATAGGGCAAGCTGGCTGGCTAGACTACATGGAAGTGGTGAGCTTTGTGTTCAGCCAGAAACCAACCCTGCCTCAATAAATAAAAGGAAGAGTAACTGAGGAAGAAACCTGGTGTCAACTTCTGGCCTCCACATGCACACATGATTTCTCTCTCACACACATTTGCATACACACATACATGTTTGCACCCATATGTGTGAACATATGTACATGCATGCACACCAAATACATACACATGCAAAAAGAAGAGGATAGCTCATGTGGGAGGCCACAAACATCTAACTTTTAAAAAAATGTATTTTTATTATTTTTTAGTTATGTGTATGTGTCAATAAATGGGTATGTGCCTATTAGTGAAGGTACCTTTGGAGACCAGAGGCTTTGGATTCCCTAAAGCTGTAGTCACAGGTGGTTGTGAGCTACCTGGCAAGAGTGCTGGGAGCCAACTCAGGTTCTCTGGACAAACAGTAAATTCTCTTAACCACTGAACCATCTCTGCAGTCCCAAGTCTAAATGTTTTTAAGACAGAATTCATACCAAGCATCGTTTCTAATCACAGTGCTGTAAAACTGGAAATCAACAACAACCACTACCAACAATGATGATGAAAGTTAAAATGCAATTTTAATTCTTAACTTATGCAATTCTAAAGCAGTACAAAGAGTACATTATAGTAGCCAATACTACATTAAAAAAATAGAAAGATTTCAACTAACCAATGCATCTTAAGAAGTTAAAAACATGAAAACAGCAAAAGGAAAGAAACAGTAAATAACAGAGCGATATAAATGAAATGCAGACTAAAAAAGACAAACAAAAAGAATCAGCTCCTCAAAGGGAAAAAAATGCAAGTCTTGGCTTAGATCAAGAGAAACTTACTACAAATAAGTGAAATAAACAAATGAGGAGACATTGTGACACTACAGAAATACAAAGGATTGTTAGAAATTATGAGAAACGCTACACCAACAAATTTGATAACCTGGAAGAAATGGATAAATTACTGGACACATATGCCCTGTTAAAACTGAGTCCTGAAGAAATAGAAAACCTCAACAGGTTGATAAGCTATAATAAGACTGAATTTGTCAGCAATAGCCTTCTGTTAAAAAAAAAAAAAAAAGCCCAGGGCCAGATGGCTCCACTGCTGAGATCTACTAAACATTTAAAGAATTAGCGATTCTTCTTCAGTGACTCAAAAAAAATCTTAAAGGAATCTCAAAATTCATTTTTAAAGTCACCATTACTCTGATACCAAACTGAAGAAGGACAAAAATGAATCCCCTTCTCATAACTCCTGGAGAACACAATTCTTTTTAAGGACACGTGAAACACCTTTCAAAAGCAGAATAACCAAACTCAAATGAGAAAGATGGTGATGCTGTAGCTAAGCATGAACCTGATTCTCCTATGAAAGTGTTTCTTAATTCTGAGTCTTACTAGGCAGTGGTGAGCACAGTGCAGGCGATAGCTGTTTCTGAGCCGTGATCATCGCTTTGAAATGCTTCTGTTTTGCCCCATTTCCAGACACTGCCACAAGTTGAGAAGGAACTGCTTGAGCCTCTGACAACATAATTGAATTGTCTGAGCAATCTGCTTTCGGCTATTTAGTTTAACCTGAAAAGGGCAGCTCAAGCAGTGGCTGCTGCATTAGACTAGGCGTTTGCCTTCTGTTGGCAAGAGGAATAAGGGTTTTGGCATTGTGAAGCAGAATCCATTCATTGGTACTGACCCTAAATTGTCCAAAAAGCTGAAGAAAAATTTTCCAAATTTTTTTTTCCTAATATGCTTCACCCTATGTCGCCTGAGTAGCTGCTACTTCCTGAATCGCTACAACCTTTTATTTATATAACAGTGTTTGGAATGGAGGACAACTAGCAATTATTTCAGTGATAGATAAGAAGGCTTATGAGCAACCGTGAAGATCTGCCTTCCAGAGGTGTTTGTCTCTGGAAGTCTAGGAAAATGAAGGGGGGGGGAATATAACCCGAGAACAGGAATATAATTTCCTGTTATCTAGGAAAAACAAAAGCAAACACGAACTGTAATGTAGAAGTCCTTCGCTGCATAATCTATATAGCTGCATTAGAAAGATTTTTGGGAGAACATTAGAGTTCTCTTGTACTCCTAGAAAACTTTTGGCACGACTTGAAAGGAGCCCCTGACCTATCCCAGACCAACCTAGCCACCTTGGTGTGTGTGATAAAGTGTCGCAGTTCCTGAGGTTTCCAATGCGGGCATGGTTCGTGCAGGCCTTTCGCTGCATGACACCCATTTGCTGGTTCACAGCTCTGCAGGTCTGTAGTCAGACAGTTCCTGAGGTTTCCAATGCGGGCATGGTTCGTGCAGGCCTTTCGCTGCATGACACCCATTTGCTGGTTCACAGCTCTGCAGGTCTGTAGTCAGACATAATGCATGTAGGTTTTGTGTATAGAGTCACACAAAGTCAAAACTGAGATATCATCTGGGTGAGGTGTTTTTCCTGGAGGTGCTAGGAAAATCTGTTTTCTTTTTTTTTTATTTTTTAATTTATTTATTTATTAAAGATTTCTGTCTCTTCCCCGTCACCGCCTCTCATTTCCCTCTCCCTCCCCCAATTAAGTCCCCCCCCCCTCAGCCCGAAGAGCAATCAGGGTTTCCTGCCCTGTGGGAAGTCCAAGGAACCCTCACCTCCATCCAGGTCTAGTAAGTTGAGCATCCAAACTGCCTAGACTCCCACAAAGCCAGTGCGTGCAGTAGGATCAAAAACCCATTGCCATTGTTCTTGAGTTCTCAGTAGTCCTCATTGTCCGCTATGTTCAGAGAGTCCGGTTTTATCCCAGGCTTGGAAAATCTGTTTTCTAAGCACATTCTTATTGGCAGAATTCATTTCTTGTGGTTGTTGACTGAGAATAGCCAGCAACAACGTCGGCATCTGGAGGCCACCTACATTTCTTCGCATGTGATCATTTCCATCTTATATTGCCTTATGCTTCAGATCTCCGAGTCTCTCTTCTCCCCAGAAAATAAAAGCTTCTCTTTTTAAATTGATTTTTATTGAGCTCTACATTTTTCTCTGCTCCCCTCCCTGCCTCTCCCCTCCTCTCTTCCACCTTCCCTCAAGGTCCCCATGCTCCCAGTTTACTCAGGAGATCTTGTCTTTTTCTACTTTCTACTTCCCATGTAGATTAGACCTATGTAAGTCTCTCTTAATGTCCTCATTGTTGTCTAAATTCTCAGGGATTGTGGTTTGTAGGTTGGTTTTCTTTGCTTTATGTTTAAAAACCACCCAAGAGTGAGTACATGTGATAATTGTCTTTCTGTGTCTGGGTTACCTCATTCAAAATGATGTTTTCTAGCTCTATCCATTTTCCTGAAAAATTCAAGATGTCATTATTTTTTTCTGCTGTGTAGTGCTCCGTTGTGTAAATGTACCACATTTTCCTTATCCATTCTTTGGTTGAGGGGCATTTAGGTTGTTTCCAGATTCTGGCTATGACAAACAATGCTGCTATGAACATAGTTGAGCACATGTCCTTATGGTACAATTGAGCATTCTTTGGATATATACCCAAAAGTGGTATTACTGGGTCTTGGAGAAGATTGTTTCCTAATTTTCTGAGTAAAAGCTTCTCTTTTAAAGAGCGTGTTGATTATGGTAGACCTTCCTGGCTCAGTTTACTGTGTTACCACTGACTTTGTCATGTAATAGCCGGTTCATGGGTATAAAATCCATCACATTTGATAACCTAGGGTAAGAACAGGACGCCTGGAACTGTTTTAGAATTCTTTCTGCCGCATCTTTATTCTGTTTCAACTCTTTTTTTTGTTTGTTTGTTTTTGGGTTTTTTTTTTTTTTTAGACCTATGGGTTTTGAGGCAGCCTAATGGCTGGCACAATATTTCAGTTAGTAAGTAAATAACTACATTTTCAGCAACTAAAATTAATGTTGGGAGTTACATATGAGAATGATGGTCTTTGTGTTTGATTTTTATAAATGTTTAAGGAAGCCAATTAAAAAATGAATAATTATTCATTATGTAATTCAGGGTTGTGCCAGCATTCTAATACTTCTATAGAATGACATGTTTAGCTGGGCGGTGGTGGCGCACGCCTTTAATCCCAGCACTCGGGAGGCAGAGGCAGGCGGATCTCTATGAGTTCGAGACCAGCCTGGTCTACAAGAGCTAGTTCCAGGACAGGCTCCAAAACCACAGAGAAACCCTGTCTCGAAAAACAAAAACAAAAACAAAAACAAAAAAAAAGAATGACATGTTTAAAAACCTCACAATTCCATTTACAATTTCTAATTTTAATAAAATAGCACAGTTCAGATGATAAGATCTTCTAGTGTTTTTAGTGCTGCTTAAAAGCAAAATTCTGCTGTTTATTCACATAAGCGTCCTTTTTCTGGCATAAAAAAATGGTGAACTTTAATAGATGATGAATATTGGATTCAGTTCTTGGCCCTACCGTTATCTAGTGAAGTGTGTGTTAGATTAGAGAAGATAATTAGATAAGATAATCATTTAGATTTACATTTTAATATCCTGTGTAACTATTTCAAATACAAGTCAGCCAGTCAAGCGTCCTATGTCATAAACACAGGCTTTTCACGTTTTGATTCCATGTATCTCATAGAAGCCTCTTATTTAAAGGAAAAAAAAATACTTGAAGTTAGACATCAGAAGTATTAACTATTTCTTAGTGCCCCCTTCCAAAGAGATATGGACATTAGCTTCTAAAATAAATTTATCTTTGGGATTGAAATGCCATTATCCTGGGAGTATCTGATGCTAAATATTTTTCTTCCTGCTTGAATGTTTTCCTTCCTACAGTTTATTAAACCTGCAGTTTTCTGTAATGGATGTTATTGTGGTATAATGACATTTACTCCACCCTCACTGACAATCTGCTGAAAAAGTAGATTAGCAGATATCTAACAGAGAGCTTGTCAGGATAATGATGTCACTGTAATCAGGCCAGCTAATGTAATTCTCTACTTAGTTCAGTTGTGAGTGGTCATCCAGAGAGGCTATTCCCATTTGAGATGACTCATGTGGGGTTTCTGGACTGTGGCACAGTGAAAGGAAGCCGTGGAGGGGAAGTAATGTCTTTTGCTCATCATCTCTGTCCTTTCAGTACAGTGTGAGCTGAAAGCAATCTGACTCTAGAATCCTTACCGTGGATACTCAACAAACCATTGAACACAGTTTGGGAAGGACTTCAGATGTAAGGAAGTCAGACCAACTCAGGGAGCATCCTGTGTTTTTATCGTAAGTAGTGCAGTCATCTCTCGTCATCTGGCTAAATTCCCTGTGCACCTGGAGACTCTGAGACCCCGCAGGTCTGAAGAGGTTTGCCCAAGATATTGTTAGTGGCAGAGTTTGCTTAAGAATTATCAAGATATAATAGTCTTTCAATTTTGAGATTTTTGTTACTATAGTTCAGTTAACATAACTGAGAAAAGAACCTAGCTCTGAGCCCCTACTCCACTCAAAGACGGCCATGTCTTTAGTTCTGGCTGAGTTACAGTTTGGAAGTGGGAATAGAAGGATCTCCTATTCTAGGGGATCCAGTGCTGCTTCTGGCAATTGCAGGTACTGCACAGATGCGGTTTGTAGATATGCAGACAGGGACATCACTCATACACATAAAATTAAGAAAAAATAATGTATTTATTTAAAAAGGCATCTGATACTAATTCATCCATCTTTCTAATATTTATACTTATAGGAATGAGTATTATAAGTGAGGTTCTGAATATTTAGGGATTGAGACTTTCTTGTTGGCTTGTTTGTTTAAGATACAATCAATTTAAGAGCCAGTTTTCTCAGAATTTCTCACTTGTTTACTTAAAAGACAGAGATGGAGGAAATAGAAATGTTGGGGTCCACGGGGGCACAAAGATAGGGATAGACTACTGAAGTCTAGTAAACCAGAAGCAAACTTTATTCCAGGAAAAATAATTTTTTTTAAATTAAAAAAAATAAATCTCCATGGGGCACAAAAAAACTTATCAGCTAGCTGAGACCACAGCCAGAGATGGAGTTGTAAGGCTGCGGCAAAGGACAGTTTCTGAACTCCCCTTTTTATATAGCAAGAAACAATAAACATTAGGCATAAACAAAGGATTTTTTACAATCTTGAGGTAAAACTCAAATACAAATTGCTTTAATTTCCATTTACAGAGTTTTCCAGTTAAACTAGTGTTTGTATTTAGTCCATTTCCCCCCCTGGCACTCCCTGGTAGTGTTTACCAAAGCTCTGCACTTGTCCTGATACTGCAAGTTTCGCATAGCAGGAAAGGGTATGGGAAAATGCACAACCAAAAAGTCAGGTACATCCCATCATTTAAAAGTTAACTCAGCTCATATCAGTTGTTAATCACGGTGGTGGCCGGGATGTTATCTTAGGCTAACTCTCAGTTTGGAGGGGGATACTTCAGTCTTGTAAACAGAGCAGCCAGTTGTTAAACAAAATAACCCACTGCTGTTAATAGATCCTAAAGCAGCTGAGAAAATAACCCATCTTGGATAATTGATCCTTAAACTGCTGAGAAAACTGTTGGTAGTTTGTTTAAGTTTACAACTTTATATGTCTTTCTTTCTACATTTTAATTTCTGGTACCTATATTTCTATATTCTAATTCTTATTTCTAGACCCTTCAAGAAACTTTGAGAAATGTAAAAAAAAAAAATGTGATCATAGAGATTAAGCTCAGAATGTCACTGACAGTCCGTACTCTATTTCTAAACGCTTGTTTCATTATATATTGAAATCTTTCATTCTTGCTTCATCCAACTGGGAAATATCAGAAGTCTTCCTATGGACGTATCTTACAGGAAATGTAAGTGGCTGGACTCGGGAAAGGAGCGTGATCAGGAGTGGGGGGTGCAGAGAGGTGTGAGGCAAGAGATAGGCAGAAAGCACAGCAACCAAAAGCATAGGTTGAGAAAAGCTGCGTTTTCATTCTGCTAGTGTCTGATGGTTTTGAAATTTGTTATCACAGACAAAATCTTTAATGTCTCCAGGCTTGTAACTGATCTCTAAAAGAAAAAATATAATAATCACTTTCTCCAAGATTATGAAGATTGCATAAATCAAAATATGGCTGATTTTTGTTGGGGTACACCATGTAGCATAGGATAGTTGAAGAATGAAGGCTCTCCAAGATTAAATTTTAAGGCCTATGTGGCAACAGGAAGATCCAGTCTCTTCTGATGGACTGAATCCACACAGGCCGTACAAAGGCATATTTGTTGATTGTTACACAAAGTATTTCCTCATACCAAAGTCCTTAATCTAATTTACATGTCTTACTAAAGGAGAGCATCACATGCTCTCAGGACTTTAGTCTTTTATTATGTATTGTTTGCAATGCACAATAATTCAAGAACCTCAGGTGTGTCTGAGGCTCTTGTGGCCAATGTCATGGGATGGCTGCAACAACCCTTCAGCAAAACAATTCTACAGATCAGGGAAGCAATCACTCTTTTTCACAAGGATTCTTCAAGGTCAAAGAACTTCTAAAAAATGGTTATTCATTCTAATGTCTACCCAGATACAGTGACTCTGAAATCCTACAACAGATTTTTATATTGCTATGGTATATTTGTCAGACCAATTAGAGTTTGCTTTGGAGGAAGCCAATAAACATTTTTTGCTATAATATAAAAAAGGAAAACTGAAATTCCTGATACTTACTAAGTGCTCTTTAAAATTTTGATTCTCATTCGTTGTTTTCCCTTCCTTCTCCAACACACGCCATCTCAAAACTTGCTTCTCTCTTCTCCTAGCTATTGCCTCTGTAAGGAAATAAAAAAGGCTGTCTATACAGAAAGCTCTTGTGAATTTGGAGTAAGGCACAAGAGGAAAGAACGCTGCCTGTCTAGACTCTTTATAACAGGCATAAAGACTCCAAATTTGTATCATGATTCCTACTATTTATTGGCCAGTTTACATAATATAAGTTTAAGTTTTTCATAAGACTTAAATGCTGTTTTCCTTTTAAAGATAATGCTCGTGGTAGATTGAATGAGAATGGCTTCATAGGCTCATATATTTGAATGCTTGGTCCCAGCTGGTGGAACTGTTTGGGAAGGATTAGGAGGTGTGGCCTTGTTGGCGGAGGTGTGTCACTGGGAGTGGGCTTTGATATTTCAAATGCCCATGCCATTTCCAGTTTGCTTCCTCTGCCTTGTACTTGTGGTTGAGATGCACACTCTCAGCTATTGCTCTAGTGGCAGCCATGTCTGCCTGCTTACTGCCATGCTTACTGTCCATGTGATCATGGACTCTAATCTTCTGAAACCATAAGCCCCTAAATTAAACTCTTTTAGTTGCCTTGGTTATGGTGTTTTATCACAGAATAGAATTATAGTATTGAGTATTCTTAGCTTGGTGTCTGTACACCTGATGAGTGCTAGTTGTCATTATCATTGTCACCGTCTCATCCAGAGCCCCTCCTAGTCCTTAGGTAATCCTAAGTGAACTTAAAGAATTGTTTATTTCTTATCAGTCCCATAGATAGGATAATTGGGAGGAAAAATCTTCATTATTTTTTTCATATTTTTCATATTATTTTATACTTCAGGTCTCTCCCTTCCTCCCTTCTCAAATATCTTGCTCTTCTTTAAATTAAATGAGACTTTTGACCCCAAAGCTTTATGCCTATTTTTTTTTTAAACATTAGCTAGGTGTGGTGGTAAAGTCTTTTAATCCCAGTGTTCTAGAGATTGAGGCAGGTGGATTTCTGTGAGTTCAGGGCCAGCCTGGTCTACATAGAGAGTTCCATTACAACCAGATCTACATAATAGAGAGATCCCAGCTCTCAAAAAAGCATTTATTTATGTTATGTGTATTGGTGTGTTTTCATGTATGTCTGTTTACCTTGTACCCTTGAAGGTCAGATCCTCTGTAACTGGAGTTATGGATGGTTGTGAACTGCCATGTGGGTGCTGAGAATCAAACCCAGGTCCTTGCAAGCACAAGCGCTCTTAACCACTGGCCATGTATTCAGCCCTTAACACTTACTTTTGGTATCAATATTCTGTTCATCCTGTCATCCTACCTCCTGGATCTGGCTACTGGCTGCGAATTCTGGAATCACTGCACTCAGTCATCTCTGAGGACACTGGCTCCTGCTCTATGTCAGGACATCAGAGGAGTTGGTGTACTGTGACTTCTAATTTACGGATCCTCTTGTATTACATGGCTGGAGAAGGAACATGGTGACAGGCAAAGTGAATTGGAGCCTGGGCCATAGCATCATGTTGTCAGGCAAGCTTCTGGGAAGGAAATGCTCAGAAATGACTCGGACACTGGGGGAGACTGCTGGAGAAGAGCCCCGGGTGGCTGCTGCCAGAGTTGCGCTCACACCTCCAGGACGTGTAGCAGCAGTGGCTAATGTTGGAAAGGACAAGGTTGGTCAAAGTTAAGGAGAGGCTTTCCAGGGTGTGCTCTGGGCCTAGGGTGGTACCCAGCCCTCCTTGAAATCCGAAAACACAGCAAATTGTGTATCTGCCACTCCCAGCTCACTTCCCAGATCAACTCTGCTTTGTCTCTGAAGACACTCCCAGAAACTCTGTAGTCAGATAGGATTAATTCATTCCCTTTTTCAGCATTGTTTAATTGACCCTGTCGACTAAACTGTGACATGGGCTACTAATATTTGTTTTAATTCTGTTGATAATGTTTGTCCTTGTAGCAAACATTCTGTGCTTTCGAAATGTTTATAGCACAGGTACATGACTGTTTATCTCTTTGTTTCTTTAAAGGTTTATTTTTAGTGTGTGTGCAAGTGTGTGAATGCCACTTGTATGAGGGTCTTTATAGGCCAGAAAAGGGCTGGAGTTACAGGTGGCTGTGAGCTGCCATGACATGGGCGGGTGCTAGGAACTAAACTCGGGTTCTCTGGTAGAGCAGCAAGTGTTCCGAACCACCGAGCCATCTCTCCAGCCCTATTAATCCATTAGTTGATTCAAGCTTCTTGCCCACTTTTAAATTGCCTTTTGTTGTTATTTAAGAAGGGTTTTTTATATTCTGGATGCTGATTACCAGATGAGTGGTTTGCAAATCTTTTCTCCATTCTCAAATAACTTGTTCTTTTCTTTGACCTGTCAAAGTTTTCCTCTTGATGAAGTCCTGTTTTTTTCCCCTTTGTACTCTCTGTGTATGCCTAAGCACATATGGCCTATTTAAAGTTTCTTTTCTGTTTTATAGTTTTATCTGTGTCAGGTCCATCTTTAGTTAATTTTTGGATAGTGTTAATATGGTAATGGTACAGCCAAGTTAAGTTACAGTTAGTTGGTAAGTACTCCAAAAATTCCTTCAACTCAACTTGACAGATGTTAAAAAATTTCCATAACAAAATGTCTAAGGAAAAAGAGACCTAAATTTAGAAACCTGATAGTTCTTCTTTGGGTACTGTCTCCGAGCCACCATTTTCACAGTTTCCCAATGTGGGTGTAGGGCTAGTGAAGGCAAGATGAACGTGGTGACTTCCTACCCCAGATAGCCTTTATTAGCCTGAGAGTCTACGGTGTAACTCAAGATGTTTCTTCTACAGCATGCAACAAGGAAACTTGCCTCTCAGCCCTATTTTTTATTGTTGATTACCGCTGTTGTTGGATAAATGTCTTATTGCTCTGAAATGATTTTTTGTTTTTCATTCCAAAGAATGATCTAATTTTCATCTGAATAAAGGCGTTTTTACAGAAAGAAAACTCAATTAAGAAACAGGAGCTCTACGTTCTAGAAGAAACGTCACAGAGATTTGAACAAGGTCAAACTGATGCTCAGTGGTAGAATTTGAACCTAGAATACTTTAATCCAATTTATCAGAAAATTGACCTTTCAAGACCAATTCAGTTTTTAAAAACATAATGTTTTGTTTTTACTCATTTATTGTATGTGTATTGATGCTTTTGTCTGCAGATATATTAGTACACCACATGCATGAGTCACAGACAGTTGGGAGGCACCATCTGGATGCTGGGAATCAAACCTGGGTCATCTGGAAGAACAGTCAGTGCTCTTAACTTCTAAGCCATCTCTTTAGTCCCCTCAAGACCAATTCTTTAGAATGATTGGGGGAGGGGAGAATCCTAACTATATATCCCCATTCCAGCTCTGCTGCACGGACAGTGACATGCTTCTGAACCTAAGCCCGGAAGCACAATTGACCTTTCTTAGACAAAAGTTCATGGCCTGTTCTCAGTGGGAACATGAGGACTGTTTCAACTTTCACAGCTGTGGACTGTTTTCTGCTTTGTCTACAACAAACACCAAAAAAAATGGCATGTTAATAATATGAATATTTGAGCCACATAGAAGATGAAACATTCCAGGTTTTGGATATCTCCTTGATCTTTTATTTATCCTGTATATTTATTTATTTATTTGCACATTTACCTATTTATTTATTTCTTGTGACCTATGCTATCATCTTTGTTAAAAAAACAGTTCTTGGGAAAATATGTATAAAGGACATTGTATTACAGTGTATATAGCTGCCTTAGTCCCTAGGGTCCTCACTGGAAGCCTTTGTTTTGTTTTTGTTTTTCCCTCTCTAATTTTAAATCAGGCTAAGAGATTATACTTTAGGAGTATTGCCTTCCCCTAGCCCTCAACATAGTCAGTAGCACATAGTAGGCATTATGGGTGTTAGGTCATTGCTGTCTTCCGAAGAGCAGCGCTTTGCTCAGTATATATACCCATCTCCTGGGTATGGTATCAGTAACTGTATGATAGACATTCAATAACAGCTTAAAAGAATTCTTTGAGTTTAGGTTTTCACTTTACTTTTAGATGACTGCTTATTTAACAAGGTATTTCTCAGCAGAGAGAGTTAGGCCCCCGGATGAGTCACTGAATCAGGATCAGAGGGTTAATGATAGCCACAAAAGAGACGGAGCCTGTTAGCTGATTCATAGGGCTATCTATCAGCTCTTCTGAGAGAAACGACCTAGATAAATCAAAGACTGGCAATAATGAACTCACAGCCTCCAAACAGTAAAAACTGTGGATATTGTTGAACTCCTAAGAAAAAGCAATGAAAACCCTTTCTTAATCAAATCTCTGGACTTAAAACTAGTGATTTTTTTGTGAGGTTGCTGAGTTTCAGACTGCTCATAGAAAAGGAGAGCGTGATCAGAGCAAGGTTGGGAGAGGAAGGAAGAGTTGGGAGAGGGAAGGAGAAAGGTAACAAGTGGATAGGAAGCTGGCTCAGCTTGTCAGCACTTGCCTTGCAAGCATGAAGGCCTGAATTCGGATCCCAAGAACCAACCCATGGAAGAGGTGTGGTGGCCCACACTTGTAATTCCAGCAGTGGGAAAACGGAAGATATAAACAAACAGGCGGAACCCTGGAAGTTTGCCAGCCACCAAGCCTGCCCTACGTGCAGAGTTCCTGGACATTTAGAGACCCCGTCTCAAACAAAAGGTTGTCCTCGGGCCTTCACATTCTGTGTTTCTCCACTTCCACCCTCAACGAACCCATAGTCAAATTCATAACAAAAGGAGGGATGAAGGGAGAGAGGGAAAGAGAGAAGAGAGATAGAAGGACGAGAGATACATACACAAGAGAGAGAGAGAGAGAGGGAGGGAAAGGGGAGGGAGGGAGAAAGAGGGAGGGAGAGAAGAACATCAGAAAGAACAGTGCTGTGGCCTCCCTGGGTTTCGTGAATGGCAGGTATCTGGTGGCAAATGGCCTTTTTTCGCGAAGATCCATTTCTTTGGAAGTGGAAGAGTCACTGTCTCAGATGTGGTGTCCATAGCTACCATTCTTCCATTACTTTTCTAGTCTCACAGGACCTTGGAGCCAAAGTGAGCTCTACATGTTTGGTTGAGAAAGAAGGGAAGAGGCATTTAGAAGTTATTTTCCTCCACAGTCATGAAAGGGTTCCCGTTTATTGATTCCAAATGTTGCTGTAGGCTAGGTTCTAGAGCATTCTTGACTGGAATTTAATCTTAGGGCTAAGCAAAGGGCATTTTAGTGTCGATGATACCCAAGAATTTTCTGTAGACACACTGGGAGGAGCGTACAGAAAGCCAGTCTTTCTCCACTGTTGTAGATATGTAAGAGACTCATGTAAGTGGCATCATCGCTGTGATTTCTCCCTACTCACAGCAGCTTAAATGTAAGGCCATTGGGCCCAGTTCTTCCTAGGGAAAACTTGTCAGTTCCTCCTCGTGAGGGCTACAGAGTTATTTAGCTTGTGTTTACAGAGCGACAGTTTTGCCAGGCACCTTGTGTTAGACTCTGATCAAGGTAGATTTGTCCCCTAAGTTTGCCCCAGAAACAATCATTAAGAAAAGAAGTTTCTTGTTTATATCTGTTCCTAAAATCTTCATGGGAATGGCTTTTCACATCACTCTGGATTTGAGCCCATAGAAGATCCTGTCACTCATTCTTTAGAAAGACTCAGAGAGGCAGAGTACTTGCGCAGTACCAGCCCACCATCCGCAAAAGCTTCTGGAAATGGATCCAAGAAGAGTCTGGAAGACAGGAGTTCAGTGCCAGAGTTTGTTATGTAACCCGTTAAAACATCTGCCTAGAGGCTGCATTGCAGATTGTCAGCCTTCAAGGGACTGTATTTTCTGTCTTTGCCCATCCTACCTTGAGGTTTGTGGCAGCATTTCTAGAAACAGACGTTAGATTGTCTGGAATGAGTTGGAAATTGCAATTCCCGTATCTTCTTCTTCTTTTTTTTTTTTTTCCGTATCTTCTTATTGCATCCTCCTGCGCTACATTCTTGATTCTGAGCTTTGACAGTATGAAGAATGTTAGCTGATATGGTGGCTGCAGAGGTGAACATGATGTGTAGTGCATTCACAGAATTTAGTGTGGTTAGGGAGATGGATCGTGCAGCAGGAGCAAAATAAACAGCAAGGCTAGGCTTCTAGCAAGTGCAGGAGAGGTAGCATGCAGTGTGGTCAGAGCAGCGGACCTGCACTTAGAGAATCAGATTCAAAGGCTCGTTTGTGAGCGAATCTAATTTTCTTTAGTTCACTTACAAAAAGAAGAAGAAGAAGAAGAAGAAGAAGAAGAAGAAGAAGAAAAAGAAAGAAAGAAAGAAAGAAAGAAGAAAAGAAGAGACTATGAGGAGCTTTGAAAAACACAAATTAAAATGCAAAGAGATGGGAAGTGACATTGTCCCATTTTAGTGTGGGGAAGCAGATAGAGCAAGAAGAACCACCTGTGGAATGTTCCCACGCTGTGATCAACAGCTGTTGGTTGTTCAGCCGCAGGATAACGATTCCTCTTGTCTTTGATCCCTCTTTCACCTGCCTTGCTTCCCATAGGCTGTTAACAATATAATGGATGGATTATTGGCTCCACATAATTGTATTTTTGCAGAGTGTGAGGAAGATCAGGGCTTTTTATTTGTTTATTTATTGGCAGGGTTTGCAAAATAGCCCAAGTTGGCCACACATTCACAACCCTTTTGCATTGACCTCTCAAGTGCTAGAATTACAGGCATATGCTACCACATACAGTTTGTGAATTCATATTTCATATACTGTCTCATGTGTTGGGGTTGACAAAGATTTAGTGAGGCTTCCTCCGATAAAAATATAATACCAATTTCCAGTATAAAATTTAAAATGTTCTTGTAACCACAGTAAAAGAAAAAGAAAATCAGGCAAAATTAGTAATACGCTGTATTTAACCCATTATGTTCAAAGTTTTTTTATTTACTCTTCTTTCATATAATACATCCCAACTGCAGCCTCCCCTCCCTCTCCTCCTCCTGTCCCTTCCCCCTTTCTTCTCCTTCCGATCCCCTGCTCCTCTGTTTCTCTTCAGAAAAGAGCAGGCCTCCCAGTGATATCAACTGAACTCTGTATAAAAAGACGCAATAAGACTAGGCACAAATCCTTATATCAAGGCTGGATGAAGCAACCTAGTAAGAGTAAATAGGTCCCATGAGCAGGCCAAGAAACATAGATACCCCCACTCCTATTGTTAGGAGTCCAACAAAAGACCCAAGTTAAAGGACCACAGCATGTATGCAGAGGGCCTCGTGCAGACCCATGCAGAGGGCCTCGTGCAGACCCACGCAGACTCTGTGGTTGCCTCTGCAAAGTATTTCTTAACATTTAATTAGTAAAAAACTTTTGGTACCCCAAACTGGGCTCAGATTCACAATTATCCTGCTTCTGTCTCTTGAGATGCAGTCTTCTGTTTTTGTGATGGTTATCAGCTTGGCAGGTTTTAGAAGCACCATGAAAACAAACTTCTAGGCAAGTCTGTGAAGGATTTCTAGATGGGGTTGATTGAGGTGGGAAGACCCACCCTAAATGTGGGCGGTGCTGTTTCATGGACTGGAGGTCCAGGATTGAATAAAAGGAGAGGGAGCAAAGCATTCATCTGTGTGGCTGCTTTAAGCTCCTCCTGCCATGCTGGACTACCTTGACCTGTGACCAAAATAAGCCCATCCTTACTGACATTGCTTCCTTCGGGTATTTTGTCACAGCAAGACAAGAGCACAGCCACACATCGGGCTGTACAGGCTTCTAATGAAATGTTTTACATTCCCTTTTCATGCGAATTCTCCAGAATTAGGATGTGTATGCCTCATAGCCCATCATCTTCACTAGCCACTGTAGATGCACAGCCGCCATGGCTGAGGACTGTTTGCTTAGAAAGCAGAGCCGTCCAGTCTCCATTTATCCTTCTCCAGTTCTGTCTTTCTAACTTTTGTTCCTGTCCTCATTGTTTTCTTTGTTTGTTTCCTGTCTTTCTGCCCTAGGAACAGTCTTTTCTTCTCTTTGGTTCGGTCTATGCCTATGTGATTTGTTCATCTTCTCTTCCAGCTGTTTGAAACCAGATGCTGTTCCCTGGGTGCCTTTCCTTCTCTGTAAGCACTGAGGTCTTCTGAGCTCTCAATGCACCTTACTTCGGGATCAGTCTGTTCCCGACACATGTTCCGTAAGGACAGGGATGGTGTGTGTTCTGTAAGGACAGGGATCATGTCTTCTCTTTTCTGCAACCTCACCCACTTAGCCTGGGATCTGACCTCTTGCAGAAACTTAGTAAGCTTTTAACTATTGAACAAATGAATAAGTTGTTTTTGAAGACCTCACTGGCTCCGTCTGCCCACCTCTATTTTCTCTCTGCTGGTGCAATCGGGCAACTTTCATTATTGTTTGTTTTCTTTTCATTATTTTCAGTGGAAATAAAAGTATGGGCAGAATTTTAAACCGATTCTCCAGTTTTTCTTTTTTTCCAGCAACACTTGCTTTCTGCGGTCGCCTTTCAGGTCATCCGACTTCATTGACTAGAGTCCGGAAAGCCTGTGGGATCCTTTGGAGGTGTGGTAACTCTGCTGCCTAATTGTGCTGTCTGGTGTTTTGCCCAGGTGTCCAGGTTTGCTTCTGTCCTTACCTCCTGCCTGCTCTGCCCTGCGTGAGCGCCTGTGTAGTCAGGTCTGCTGACCTCACCGCAGTCACCAGTGACCAACGCTGCAAGTCCAGGAGGTTTCACACTTTAGAGCAATGCGTCTGTTGTTGTTCCCTCAAAGGTACAGCCCTGTGTATAAAAATGGGACAGTGACGGTGGAAACAGATTAGAGGTATCCAGGGCACCCCAGAGCGTGGCTTAGGAGCCACAAGTCTTGTTAACTCCTCAGCGCAAATGGGGAAACAGGCATAGTGAGTGGGACGGTGTGCCCAGTGCAAACACGATGCTAGCAGCAGGATCTGGATCAGAACCCAGGTTTCCTTTCCAGGTCAGTGCTCTCCTAACCACAATGTACTGCTGGGAGCTTCATTTCCCAAGGGGAGGAAGCAGGAACAATGAGCCTTTTATTTTATTCCCCTTGATGAAGTCTGACAGGGTCTACCTCTCCTTCCCTAGTAGAAGATCAGGTTGGCCCCCTCTTGTTATTGTTTTTCTCTGGGACCCAGGCCGGGGCTTGCCTCAGCCTTTGTTCTGCTCCCAGTTTTTGAGGTGCCAAGAAGAATAGGGTGAGAGCGGATTCAGGCAGGTCAAGGTGGCACAGATGTTTCCTGTCCCTTGGCCAGTCTGGCTGTGTCTTTCAGAACAAGCTGAATACCATGGCCAGGTGTGTTTTTGGGACCTTCCAAGCGCTTGGAGGTGGTAGGTGTTTATAACCGCAATTTCCTCATTGCCTTCTGTTTTTCGTAGGCCCCTAGCCACTCCCTGAGGGAACTAGATTCCAACCTCTACTCTGAGAGTCGTCCATCATCCAGAGCTCTCTGTGTTCTCATTGTTTTTATCCCTGGGGTCTCAAGTCCTGCACCCGTGCTTCTCCCAGGCACTCTGCTCTCTGCCCTTTCCTCCTTGTTCTTGCCTATTAAAATCATGTGCATCTTTCCAGATTGTGCTTATATTCCACTTCTTTCAGAAAATCTCCATTTCCAATCTTATGCAATCTCCATCTGTTGTTTGGTTAACTCTGTAGCCTTTGTTTTCCATTCTTTCCCTCCTTGTATTTTATGCACAGAATCTTTGCTCATGTCCCCTTGTTTCATATTTCTAGGCTGTTAGCCCAGAATGTCTCGCTCTACTCTTTTCCTTTACTTTTGTCTACCTCAGTCCTATTTAAATTTAGGATGGGCTAAGCATCGTGTCTCAAATTGCCCTAGGACCCTTACCATGCTTGGTTAGATTCCTCTCATAATCCAGTGCACACCCCGTGTTTTATCTGTGCACCAAACTATTCTGTGCTCCCAGAAAGATAACCCGTGCTTTGTCTTTCTATTCCTACCATCCAGAAACATCTCACTCATGGCTAGTGCTTAGTAAATATATAAGTGATGAATGAATAATTTGTACTACTACATTTTGAGTTATCTTTTACATTTGAATAGTTATTTGTCTACTAGTAGATTAAAACCTATGTGAGCATAGAGATGTGAAAGATAATAATCTATTTTGCTCCCCTTAAGGAATTGTTCATAGTAAGTGCATTAGGGTTCCCCAGACAGATAGACACAATAGGATGGATGGATGGATGGATGGATGGATGGACGGACAGACAGACAGATGGACAGACAGACAGGCAGGCAGACTCTTTTGCTGTAGGGACTGGCAGATCCAAATCCCATGAAGAAGGCTGCAGACTAGGAACTCAAACTTGTATTGCAGAAAAGTCTGAAATCTGTTGGGTAGACCAGCAGTCTGGGAACTCAGGTGGGGTTTCTGTTGTAGACATACTGTAGAAATCTCCCTTTCTTTGGGAAACCTGAGTTTTTTCCCAGTAATACCTTCAACTAATTAGATGACCTTCATCCATGTTCTGCAGTTAACTCCTCTGCTTCCTGTCAGCTGACTGTAGAGGCTAATCATATCTACAAGATACCTTCGCAGCACCGTCTAAGGTATAACAAAGTAATTGGGAACCATAGCCTAGACAAATTGACACATAAAATTTTATCATCACAGCAAGTGACCAACCAATAAATGCTTCTTGAATTAATCTTCTTATCTGCAGTTCAGAAATTTCTCTATTGCTGGCAATCATTTAAACTCAGTAACCTGAAAATTCTCCATCATTGAATTTTAACAACGCCGAATAAAAAATAATGTTCTTTGAAATCCATGAATGAGTTTGCAAGAAGGTGAGAGCATTTCCTGGGATAGACTGAGCAATAAGATTAGAAGAGAGTATTCTACTTCAGTGACCCCAGGGCTTAGCTTTTAATGCTTATACAGGACACAGGAGATGATGACTTGAATTATCACAAGACAGAATTCTTAGAAACTGAGATTTTTAATAAAATGGTGGCTAGAAAAGTATACTCACATTTATACATGTACAAAAGAAACTTTTCTGTATCAGCTCATCCTCTTAATAGAAAAATTCTCCTTTTAAGAATTCATAAGCCCAAGTCTGTTTTTACTTGTGTTTATACAGCCTGGGTGATTTGAGGTCCCACAAGTTTAATACTTTTTAATTTAGAAAGTATGCCCAGTCAGTGATAGCTTAGCACAAAGTTTGGATCCCCAGAACACATATAAATGTGGAGTGGGCATGGTAGCTTACTTGTAATTCTAGTCTCAGAAGGTAGAGATGGAATCCCCAGAACAAGCTTGGCTATCAAGAAAAGCCATATAGGCAAGCTCTGGGGATGACTGAGAGACCATGCCTCAGTGAATAAGATAGAAAAGCAGTCAAGGAAGACTTTCAAAGTCAACTGGGGCCTTCACATGCACCTCTATGCTTCATGTGTAAGCTACCATATATTTACACACACACATGCACATGATGTAGGATTCCCTTCTGTATGCTGTGAATATGTTTTATTACCATTTGTTAATAAAGAAGCTGCTCTGACCTATGGCAGAGCAGAATATAGGTAGGTAGGAAAACTAAACTGAATGCAAGGAGAAAGAAGGCAGAGTCAGAGAGACGCCATGTAGTTGCCAAAGGAGAAAGATGTCAGAACAGTACTGGTGAGACATAACCTTGTGGCTATATACAGATTAATAGAAATGGGTTAATTTAAGATAAAAGAGCTACCTAGAATTATGCCTGAGCCATTGACCAACCAGTGTTGTAATTAATATAGTTTTTGTGTGATTGTTCAGGTCTGGGTGGCTGGGAAATGAAAGTACAATCTCCATTTACACACACAAACGCCATACATATACACATGAAAAGAAAAACAAAACTATGATGGCTACTTAACCAAGGCCTTACCCTTTTCTGCTTATTTTTTCCTTTTGTTGTGATTTTGCTGCTTTGGGGACTGAGTGCCGGATCTTGTGAATGAATGCTAGGCCAGTACCTATCACTAAACTATATCCCCGATATCTTAAAAGAGTGAAGTCTAGTGAAGATAGAATTGGTAAACAAGAAGGTAAAACTGAAATGATGATGAAATGAAGAGAAAAATAGGAAATCAAGATTAAGACATGGAAGATGTAATGAGGACTCTCAATGTATGTCCAATCATAATTCTAGAAGGAAGGCATGCCAAGTCATAATTCTAGAAGAAAGGCATGCCCAATCATAATTCTAGAAGGAAGGCATGCCAAGTCATAATTCTAGAAGAAAGGCATGCCAAGTCATAATTCTAGAAGAAAGGCATGCCCAATCATAATTCTAGAAGGAAGGCATGCCAAGTCATAATTCTAGAAGGAAGGCATGCCAAGTCATAATTCTAGAAGGAAGACATGCCCAATCATAATTCTGGAAGGAAGACATGCCCAATCATAATTCTGGAAGGAAGAAATGTCCAATCATAATTCTAGAAGGAAGGAGACAGTATTCAGAAGTAATAGCTGAAGTTTTTCCAAAGCTAAAAATAGGCATTAGGATGTACATCTGGTTTCAAGAATTCAGAAAGGCCACATTTTTTACCCCTGTCACACTGAAACCACATAATATCAAAGACAAAAATAGGTTTTAAGAGCATCCAAAGACAGAAGAAGCCCCAATGAAGAATCACAATTAGACTGTGGGGCAAGGCCAAAATATCGAGAGAGAAAATTAGTATAGAGCTTTCACTCTAGTTTACTTAACTCCATTCAAGAATGAGAAGATAACAGTGACAGTTAAGGTTGTCATGCTGACACTTCACAGATAATGTCTGAAATTAATATATAAAAATAATTATCAGGAAGTAAAAATAACATGAAAAAAGAATAGTTAATGAAGAAATTGGCTATATGCATAGATCTAAACAAACAATAAAACTCAGGAAAATCTTGTCTGTATAAAGCAGCAAAAAACCAGTAATTTGGAGAGTATAAAAACAAGATAAGATTGAAATGTCAAGTGATAATAGTATGTGACAGAGAAGAGAGAGGAGAGAAGAAGGGTGAGAAATCTTAAAGTTTCTAAGACTAGAGAGAAAAGGAGAATTGCTGTCAAAGACACCTCGGTAAGCAAGGCATGCTTGTATCAGAACTAAAGGATAACCACAAGGTATAGAAATAGAAAGGTGTAATTACTAAACCATTCTGAGAAAGATGAACTCAGCACTACTTATCAAAACAAGCTGAGGGGCCTCAACATCTGTCATTGGAAGGATAGATTAGAATATTTTAAAACATTAAAAAGAAATGAATCGGGGCATTATGTAATACCATGCTTACATGTCAGAAAATGTAGCACTGGGTGGGAAAGGTGGATGCAAAATAATAAATGCCACTTACACAAAGTTCCCTAAGAAGCAAATCAGTACAGCATATACGGTTTGTGGGTACAGATACATGCAGTAAAATTATATAAATACATATAGAGAAATTACCAGCACTAACTTGGAATTGTTATCTCCTGTGTGAGAAATTTCAACAGTACGTGTTAATGCTGTGTTTCTTTTATAAGAATTTGTAAAGAATATTAAGAAAAATCGTAAGATTGATAAAGCTGGGTGGTGAATAAACAAGTGTATGTTCCACCGTTCTTTAATTATTTCTGTATGCTTGAACACTTACTTGATTTTGGCAAGTAATGGACTTAAGTTTGAAGGAAACTGTGTACCTGCTTGAAAATTCTGTACTAATTAGTTAACTTTTGCTCCCCACACCTTAAGGCATGCTGTAAAATGGTCTTATGAATTTAAACACCTTCTTCTGAGTCTAGTTACAATTCAGGACTTCAAAGAAATAAACAGACTTGCATTTCTCGAAGGCCATATTTCTCTGAGTGATAATTTTCTCAGAGAAAGCTACACCAAATAAGAACTCAGGTTTATCCAACTTCTAATACTTTGTGCCCTATTCAGGTCTGTTCTGACCATCCAGTAAAGGTTCATTGAATTCTAGTTATGATCTAACAACTTGGCCTAGCATTTCTGAAGACAAGACTTCAGGCTTGGACTGAAGAACCTTCCCATAAGAGGCATGTTTGAGAGGAAAACAATAGCATAGCCTAAAGAATGAAGTCTCAAAGAAGTCTGTTTGCTGTTCCCATTGGTGGGCATGGATAAGAAAAAAGTAGACTAGTCTTATGTAGATAGGTTCAGAACCAAATAGCAAGTTTCATGATGAGAAATTTTTGCCTAGTCTGAAAGTGAAACAAAAAACAACCCCCAGCCCCATAACTCCTGTTGACGGCTATTTCTTATGACTGTTGTACAGTAGGTTTGATGACCTGGTTTTAAATTTCTCACAGGGGAATGTTAGCGATAATTTATTGAGTCCCTAAAACTGTCAAGTGAAATTAGCTACATGCAGTGTTGATTATACAAAGAACAAACCTACTTTTGACCTCATGTATGTTTTAGGAAAACTTTCCAAAAACAGAATCTGGAACCTAAGGAATAAATAATATTCAAGAAAATATCTCCCTTCATGAGAGTACTGTCAAGATTTCTACTTCACTACCCCCAAATTCCAACTAATTCCCCTTACAGGTCTAGTCTGCAGAAATACGTCTCTTGATCATTGGCAAACCAAGACGTGAAGAACTGACTCCATCCCCTCTCCTCAGTCTTGTCCCATTGCCCTGCTATTTCTGTGCCACAGGCACATCCTGCACGCGACCATAACCACATCTGCCTAGCAGGGCCTTGAGAATTACATTTTCATATTGCAGCAATGCTCTGTCATGTCACTAAGATGTCTTTCCCATATCACATATGGAACTGTTCTCATTTTGGAAAACAATCTGTCAAGCAATGGCTTCCCAATGAACATAAGGAGTGTGAGATAGTTACCTGATAAGATTGGTAAAATAAAAAATTAAAGTATTTGTACAGCTGGACATTGTGACATATACTTGCAATCCTAGTACTCAAGGCAGAGGCAAATGGATCATAAATTCTAGGCTAACCTAGTATATATAGTGAGCCCCAGTCCATTCAGGGCTATTAGTGAGACTCTTTCATTTTAGAAAGGAAAAATATACAAGTATATATATGTCTGAGCTATAAAGAAACTGGAAAGCTTCTTTTTCTAATTTCGAGAGTTTGAGAGCTGCGCATAAGGCTGATAAAGGAGAGATCTTAAACGAGGTGTGGTCGCACACACCTATCATCTCTGAACTCCAGTGGCCAAGGTGGGAGGACTGAGGGCTTGAGACCAGCCTGGGATACAAAGCGAGACCCTGCCTTAAAAAAAAGAGAAAAAGTTTTAATGAACAACAAATTCTGGCAAGAAAGTGGTGAGGGTCAAGGAAGGAGAGGGCGGAACTCTCTGTACACTCTAGTGGTAATGTGAAGTAGTCATCCCTGTGAGAGTCAATAGGTAGGTTCTTCAGAACATAGAAAATAGAACTACTGTACGATCCAGCTACAGCATTCCCGAGTGTACTTGAAGGGATCTATGTCATATAGTAGAGACATCTGTATGTCCAGGTTGATGGCTGTCTTGGGTTTTCTGTTGCTGTGAAGAGACACCATGACCATGGCAACTTTTATAAAGGGAAGCATTTAACTGAGGCTGGCTTACAGGTTCAGAAGATTGTCCATCAACATCATGGTAGGAGCATGGGGACACCCAGGCAGATATGGTGCTGAAGAGGTAGGTGAGGATTCTACATACAGATAAACAGGTAGCAGTGTTGTAATAGCTGCAGGGCTGCGTCCCCAGCACCTCGGCCATCTGGCTAGCTTATGCCCCAAAACAACAACACACAAATTGTATTCACTTAAATACTGCTTGGCCCATTATATCTAGCCTCTTCTTGGCTAACTCTCACACCTGGACTAGCCCATTTCTAATAATCCGTGTAGCCCACGAGGTGGCTTACCAGGGAATATCTTAACCTACGTCCATCCTGGGTTGGAGCTTCATCACGTGTGCCTCAGAGAGCAGAGCTATCGCGTCTGCCCAGGAGAGGGGAGCATGGCGTCTCTGAGCTCACTTCCTCTTCCTCCCAGCATTCTGTTCTGTTTACTCCACCCACCTATGTTCTAACCTATCAGGGCAAGCAGTTTTTTATTTAATTAACCAATGACCTTCCTCCATCATAGCAGGAAGAGAGAAAGCGACACTGGGCCTGGCTTGAGCACTTAAAATCTCAAAGCCCACCCCCAGTGACATACTTACTGCTCCAACAAGGCCACACCTCCTAATAATGCCACTCCCTGTGTGCCTATGAGGGCCATTTTCATTCAAACCACCACAGTGGCGGTACTCTTCACAATAATCAGATCAGCCCAGATGCCCATCAATGGATTAAAAAAATGTCGTGTATATATAGTCGTATGTACAAGTGTGAAAATACAATAGTGAACCCACTGCTTTGTTCAGTTAATATACGCTAATGAAAATTTAAAGTCTGGGATATTTTTTTCTATTCAAAGCCACTATAAGAGAAAACAAAAAGAGGATTAATAGTTTTAGAAGTTGCCTGTTAGTCAGAAAGGCATCAGATCATACCTAAACTGTTGACTGTCTCTACTAGCAAGCTTAAGTAACCCTTTTACAGCTATGGGCTATTTCATAAGTCATGCTTCCTTGGAAACATGTGTTCAAATATTAATGGGAATTGTTATGCTCAGTTCTTCAAAATACCGAATAAATGAAAAACATGCATAAACATGAATATTTTAGAAAATCAGTATTAAATTCTGAGACTTTTTAATGGATACCCTTTAAAAGTTCTATTGTTGATGTTATTGTTGGCTTTATTTATTTATTTATTGACATAGTCTCACTACATAGACCAGGCTAGCCTGGAACTAACAGAGATGGTGTGTGCCCCTTCAGCTGGCTAAAAGTATTTCTTTTTAAGAAATGCCATAGTTCAGAAGAATTGTGAAGCAGTAAGTTGGGAGGTGCTCTCTCCCTATCAGTTCGCACAAAAAAACTGATTAAGGTGAATAAAGTGTTGAACATCGAAACCAGCGCCAACTACATAATAAACACGATCCATTATTAAATTTATTGTGCTTAATATACCCTAGTGCATATGTTCTAGGTAGCTAATCTACTGTGTTTCTGTTAACATTGGTTCATTTTTATTCTTTATGTTAGAGCTAGGTGAGACCTTTCCTTTTCCTTACCCAGTGCCTGACATAGAGTTGAGTCAATAATAGGTACCTAATCTAATAGATCTTGGTTGAATGAGTAAATGAAGAGAATTATCATATTTAAAGGGTTTATGGAATATATTTCATTATAGCAGTACTAAATAATCCTCTTCACAAGAATGTATTCAGATCCTACAGGGGACTATGTTTTCAGGATTGAGTTGGTCTCTAAAACTAGTCTTCAGGGCTTGTTGAGTGTGAGAATTGTTTCAGATCATTAGTAGTGGCTAGAAGGAAGGATACACTGACAAAGAGGAGAGCAGAACAGTACCTGGCATGAGCTTCCCTTACTCTAGCACTCCCACAGGATCTACATGGTGTGATCTAGGCCACTTCCCCGCCTCGAGCTTCAGTTTCTCTGCTCATAGAAAGGAGAAGAGGGCACCTCAAGCACATTCTCCTTTTCCTGTTGTTATACTCAGGTGCATCTGGGAAGCTATGGCATGCGTCTTCTAGGGCAGTGCCAGGTCTCATTCCAGTCTGCCAGAACCAGTTGTGAGGACTTATTCTGGTGAAGCATCTCCCCGTGAAGTGGTGCCAGCTGGAAAATTGTGGAATGGAATGTGCCACCTGCGTTGGGATTTGGAAATTCAGAACGTTTTTGCCTTGAGATAGGAAGATGTTTGCACTGAGCTAGTGAGTGGGCTGGCAGTGCCAGCCACTGCAGCTTACACTTGGACGGGGGAAGGAGGCTCGAGTCTCCTCTGCTTGTGAGAGTAGAGCATGGGGAGCATGTCCTGGTTCCTGTCGTTTGCTCTGTGACTCACGCCCCGGGGATTCAGCAGCCCAGGAGCCAGCTTCAGGGCACTGCTCAGCCTTGTCTGGTCCTTGCCTCACGAGCACTGGAAACAGGAGTCAAGACTCAGTTTACCCATCCTATTATTTCATTTAGCATTTCTGTTCAACTTTGGTGGAGGGTTTTGGGGAGAATTACCGTTCTTGCTGTAAAGAGGTAGCATTTAGGAATCAAAGGGGAACATGGCCAGCCTCTGTTAGACATTTCCCCTCTAGGGTGGGGATCTAACACAGGGCAAGATGAGCAACATCTTGAGACAGAGTCTTGGTGTTTATCTCCCACTGCCTTCAGATCTGTGACCTTCAAGCCTTTGTCTCCTAGTACTGGGATGACAGAGGTGTGCTATTAGACTTAGACCTATTGTTAGCTCTTGAACTAGGCAAACATTTCCTCTCTCTGGGCCTGCTCCTCATAGATAATCAGTAAAATGCCCCTATGCAGAATTTTCTCTTGAAAGATGAGTGGAGACTGTGTTCTTGGTATAAGGAGAGTAATGCATGTGAGCCCTTCAAAAGCCGGTATGTTGATTTGTACTGGAAATAGCACATTGAAGACTGGGGATGTACGTCATGGTGGAGTGCTAATTTAGCATACACAAGGCCCTAGTTTGTTCCAAAGAGCCAACCCCCACCCCACCGAAAAAACAAAACAAAGCAAAAAACAATTAAGATGGAGTTTGGCCCTGTCATATGTTGAAGTAAATGTTCTTTTTAAATCTTTATTTTTTTACATATGTTTGAGCTGGGTATGAGATACTACAGCAGTTCCCACACAGCAAGGTCCTTGCTCTAATGTTCTTTAGTCTGTCTCTGTGTCTCTCTCTGTCTCTCAGTCTGTCTGTCTCTGTCTCTGTCTTTCTGTATATCTCTGTCTCTGTTTTTTTTCCTTTCTCTTTCTTTCTCTCTCAGGGTGGGAAACAATTGACTTACACAGGTGTGAAGACTAAGAAGTTCTCAGATTTGCAGTTAGCAAACTGGAGACCCAGGTGGTGTGGGATTCCCCTCTGTATGCTGTGAATATGTTTTATTACCATTGGTTAATAAAGAAGCTGTTTTGGACAATGGCTTAGTAGTGCAAAGCCAGGCAGGAAATCAGAACAGAGATAGAGAGTAGGCAGAGTCAAAGAGATGCCATGTAGCTGCTGGAGGAGAAAGATGCCCAGAACATTTACCAGTAGGCCACAGCCCCATAACAATACACAGATGAATAGAAATATGTTCATTCAAGATGTAAGAGCTAGTTAGAAATACGCCTGAGTCATTGGCCAAGCACTGTTGTAATTAATGTAGTTTCTGTGTGATTGTTTGGATCTGGGCAGCCAGGATGAATAACCAGTCTCCAGCTATACCCAGGTGAGCCACTCGTAGACATTTCTGCCTGAGTTTAGAAGCAGCATGGTGACATTCTAGCAGAGTGAGATGTTTCATGCTTTAGATGAAGCCAATCACATTGGGGAAGGCAATGTACTTTACTTAGTCTACTGATTTAAATGATAATCTGACCCAAAACCACTTTCCCATGCTAAGAAATGCGGTTTAAACAAATGTCAGGACACCTAGTACCCTGCTCAAGTTAACACATGAAATCATCTGTCGTAGGCGTGCTTCACGTAAAGTAGAAGTGAGCGAGGGTGAGTTGTTGAACAGTGGGAAGTGTGAGATCGTCAAGGAGCTTATACCCTAATGAGGTCTAGGATACAATGAGAAGGAGGAAAGATAGCTGGTGACACTAGTCACTTAACACGACAAGTTGATGGGTTTCATAGTGGGCTTTCTTTAAATAAAAAGGTTTCTTTTTATTTTTATTTCTTGTGCATGGGTGTGTGGCCTGAATGTATGTTTGTGCACCATACATACATTGTATGTTCATGCAATGCCAGAAGAGGACAGAAGAAGGTGTTGGATCACCTGGAACTGGAATTACAGACGGTTGTGAGGTGTCATGTGGGTGTTGGGAACTGAACCACGGTTTTCTGTAACCTCATCCTGTTCTCCGCCACAGGGCCATCTCTCTTGCTTCTCATATTAGGCTTGCAAAGTAAAAAGAAATGACTGTAGGAAGAAGAGACAGGGACCTTAAAGGATGATGGCTTTGCCGAGGACAGGGGCACCATGGTGGTAACTGGGAAGTGGTAGGTGAGTGTGGTAGGCAGAGGCTGATGCAGGCTTTTCACTGTATAAGTGGTAGCTGGAATATAGCCTCCCACTCCACTTTCCAACCCAACTGCCCCAGCATAGAGGTCTGTCCTGTACAAGAACTCAAAGAAAAGGGTGCCTTTGCCTCATTCACTTAGGCAGGCCCAAGTTTGAAATGGAGTGGGTATGTGCCATAGTGGAGAGATTGCTGTGGAGGGGTAGACATGTGACTGACAGTGACGCTGACTATCGGTATGATTTGTGACCTTCCAGAGTAGATAAACCTGGAGCCTTCTCAATGCCAACAGGCCTGTTTATCTTACATGAAATATGTCCCTATCTTTTGAAAATTATATTTGCCTGCTCTTTTCCCCAAACAAACTTGATAACGGGCCTACTTTGCTTCAGTATCAAAGCAGCCTGATTTAATTATATAAGCCGGTCATGGAAAGAGAATCTGTCCAATGACTCCAGAGCATTCTGTTCTGTAGCCCGCTGTAATTATAAACAAATGCATCCAATCTTCCGTCATGTGTTCTCCCGAGTTATAGAATTTTTTCCCCTAATTTTGATAATCTTGTTATCTTGTCATACTGCATCATTTAATTATTCCCCAAAATAGATGTCTTCAGAAAATCTGCTCAGGAAAACTGATTTGTTCCCAGCTGAAGTCACAACTGGGTGCTTACTTGGAAATTCATCATTTTCAGAGCTTTGAGATTGCTGTTTTTCTAAAGGGTCTCATCTGCCAGCTCAGGCTTGAAGCCCTCCTGAAGAGCTCTTGAAGGGATTTAATAAACTCAGGAAAAAAGGACTAAGCGTGTACCCTCGGTGGTCTTTAAACTCAGGACTCTGTCAGGTTGAGCCTAGTTGCCCTCTCTGGTATTAAAATCCAGATGTTGAGCTGTAGCCAGTTCCATAGCCTTGTAAACATTCCCTGAGTGGATGCTTTATGCCAATAGTAGGACAGGCATTAGGGATACAAAAACGAGTGTTGCACAGCCTGTCAGACTGCCTGTCTATCCGCTAAACATGATCATCAAAAGAGCATGTGATGTTGATAGCTTGTGACACCCACTAACTTCTAGTTTTAAGCAAGACAGTGAATTCATTTGAGACTAATTTTCCCATAAAGTCAGTAACATTGGGGTGACTTTGCCAAAGGAGGCACTGGATAGCATGAGGATGAATTTAGGTTGGGGTGAGTGACGTCTAGCCATCCAGTGTTTGTTCTCCCTCCTTCTCACTCATCCCTTCAGTGTGAGGAAAGATTACTACTGTAGTTCCTAAAGCCAGAGCTATTGCAATGGGTTCTGTTTTTCTCTTTACCATTTCCATCTTCAAGTGTTGTTGGTGTGGAATACAAGACACAACACTATCGCTAAGTCCTGCAGCACACTGTACAGGGTGGAGTGGGCAGAGAGAAGCCCTCTGCTGGATTCCCAATGCCCTTGCTGTTGGTAGCATTTTTCTTCTCATTTCTCTCCCAGTCTTTGTGCTATTGCTGTGGCACCTCTCAGGTCTCTCTTGAGGGAATAATTTTCTGCCATTTGGGCCTCTTTACCAGGTTGTGGTTGAACAATGGTTAACCATATTCTGAGATTTATTTCCCCCAAATGTGTTTTCTTACACTTAGTCACATTAAAACTCCGCTGCCACTTTTCTGCCCACGTGCACATCCTCGTTCAGTTTACCCCCTAATCAGCTTGGCATTTTAATCCCTGGAAATGCTGAATGCCATCTGCAAACTTGGCAGTCTCCCCGTGCACTCTCTTCCAAGGCGTTGATGTGAGTGTTGACTAAGCTGCCGAGCCACTTGCTCTATCTAAACATCTCCTTCTTTGCAGAGTGTTTGATCCAATGACTCAATCACAGAACTAATGATACAAAACTAACTCCTGAGCATTGCCTGTGTCTTCACGCTCTTCATTTCTTAATCCTAAACCAAATGTCCACTACGGGAATTTCCCCAAGTATGGAAAGAAATTCGTTAGATTCAAATCCAAATTTGAGTTAATAATCTCTTCACCTACATAAGGCCCTGCCTGACTATTTTAAGACTCGTTTGTGGTCTCTGTGCCAGGGCATCTACAGGGGAGTTCTGTGTCACTTTCTTTAATGTCACTGGGTCCTGTTCCTCAGTGCCAACGGCATACCTCAGGTAGTCTCTTAAGTTCCTAGGCCTCTAACAAGTGACTAAGCTGTGAGTTGAACACAATGCAATGACTGGTTTGCCGACTGTCGCCAGATGGCAATCCTGAGGTCTAGTGTAGCACAAGCCCCCAGATGCCCTGAGCTCTGAGTCAGCTCCTTCAGTCTCAGAGTGCTTTCTCAGGTCTTGGACTCACCTGACCATGTCTACCTCACCTGAAGAGTCATTGCCGTTATCCTAGACTAGCAAATCCATGAAAGGAGGAGTCGATTCGAGGTGCCCAGGACAGAAGGAAAGGAGGGATGGTTTTTGTATGGGATGGTGAAAAGTTGTGAAAACATATAGTGGGCATTTACACAGCACAGTGAGTATAAGTAATACTAAAAAATTGTATGGTTAGCATGGCAAGCTCATGTACATCATTCTATAATAAAATTAAATTATTTGCCAGTTAAACGTAAAACTGAAAAATGAGCAGGAGAAATTAATTTTGGGATTTTCTTTGAAATATTCAACCAAAGCCCAGTGGGGTGCATACTGTTAATTCCAGTACCCAATAGGTGGAGTCAAGAGGATCAAGGCCAGCCCTAGCGACCTAAGACACTAGCTACAAACAAGCAAATAAACAAATAGCCTTAAACCACAGCACTAGCAACAAAAATGTGAAGGTCTGGAAATAGTTGTTGAGTTCTGAGGCTAAAATTTTCCATAGTGAAAAAAATTAATGCTATATAAGGGGTTGGCCATACGGCTCAGTGATTAAGAGTCCTTGTTGCTCTTGCAGAAGGTGGCACTTGGTTCCTCGCCACCCACAGCAGACTGTTCACAACTGCCTGCAACTCCAGCTCCAGGGGAATCCAGCTCCTGTTCTGACCTCCTTCAGTGCCATGCGTGTGCTCTTGCGTGTATACACACACACACACACACACGCACACAAGTCTTGGCTAGTCCTAAAATCTCACATACTCAGACTGACATATGAGGGCCCAATTTTCTGCTAAGCCAAAGTGAGCTGCACTCCTGCAGTACCCAGAGCCTTTCTTGAGCCTCCAGGCCTTTGCCTTTGCTTTTCAGTTTGAGTCTTCCTCATGTGGTAAGTCTCTGTGGCGCCTTCCCCTAATGTCTAATGTAGGGACTGGATTGCTTTTTGACCTGAGTCCCCATGGTGTCTGTGTGCTTCTGAGGCTCACTTCCTGTGCCACCATTTTGCATATTTGTCTCTGTCCTCTCACTAACCTGTGAGAGGAACGTCTTTATCTGCCTTGGAGGTTGAGAAAACTTTCTGAGCCATAGAAGAACCCTTTTGTTTTTGTGTAATTGTGATTGTGAGTTTTAACTGTTAAATATTTGTAGAGATGTAATCGTCGGTTATTGGTTTTCTTAGACATTTTTATCAGCCTGGCAGCTGCTAATATCCCACCACTCCCTCCCTCACTTACAGCTAGCTACTGAGCAAATCCTTGCTGAATGTACTGACATACTACAGCCTATCTCTGTCTGTGTGTATGTGTGTGCACGCACACACACATCTGTTGCAAAGTGTTATTTCTCTAGTGTGGGATCTCTGCAGATGTGTGTGTTTTAGAAGAAACAAACTTTGAGATGGCTCAGTGGATAAAGGTGCTTGCTATCAAACTTGACAACACAAGTTGAATCCCTAGAACCCACAAAGTGGAAGGACAGAACTAACTGCAGGTTCATCTCTGACCTACTTATGCAGGCTGTAGACAACCCCAGTCTCACAATAAATAAAATAATAAAAAAGATATTTAAAACAGCAAAAGCCCAATACTGTTGTTTTGGTTTTGTGCTAGAGATAGAATCCAGGGACTTGGACATGCCTGACAAGCGCTCTACTCCCAAGTTCTGGCTCACCCCACCTGGGAGGGATGTGTGTGTGTGTGTGTGTGTGTGTGTGTGTGTGTGTGTGTGTGTGAGAGAGAGAGAGAGAGAGAGAGAGAGAGAGAGAGAGAGAGGAGGAAGGGAGGGAGGGAGGGAGGGAGGGAGGGAGGGAGGGAGGGGGTAGTCCTTGTAGTGTTTACCAAACTGTAAGCTAAAATTGCAAGACACATCTGTCCAGTAGGTGGCAGCAGGAGCCCACAAACTCAGCAGGACAGGCCGACTTGGCTTTACTTTTGTGTGTGTGTGTGTGTGTGTGTGTGTGCGCGCGCGCACGCGCGCGCATGTATGTTTCCCATTTTTTAAACTCTTCAAGGGCTTGAGGTGCTTGTTTAAAAGTCCAAGGCTTGGGTTAAAGTCACTGAGAGCAGAAACAGTCACTTTGTTAGAGGTAAATTTTTAAAATTCCTAGCGCAGTGCTAGGCATCCACTAGATTTCCTAAGCTCTAGAAAAGTCTTCTGTGCCTCCGGAGCCTACAGATGCCACATTAGCAGCTAGTTTCAGATTGACGTTTGGTCCTTGTGAAAATTTCAGTCATCTGGGGAGGATTTCCATTAGGCTGCTTCCCAGCCCCTATCTGCCACTGTAAATGGAGTTTGAAGGCAAATTTTCTTGTGTGGGAGGGAAGGGACAAAATAACACGGTAGTCTGGAACTCACATGTGAGGCCTGGAGAGTCAGATGGGGTCCTCTCAGCCCTGAGAATGGCTTCTGGTTTTCTCTGCTGGCCCTCCACAAACCATCACTCCAGCCAGGGAGCAACTCCTGATTATGAGCCTGCTAAGTACAGAGATTGATGAAGGATTTGGACATTTAAGGCCTGGTGATTATAATTGTACAGGCCTGTGTTCAGAGCGTGCAATCACACTGCAGAACATAGTAAATATTTTAAATCCCAAAGATTCTGGAGATTCCAGGATTTACAGGGGTCTAAAGTGACGAGGGGGTAGCCAATTAATAGATGGGTGAGTTTGAAAGGTGGTATTAGATGCTGTTGTTATGAGCCAAGTGTCATGAGCAGACAATATATATGGTGAAAGTCTGTAAAATAAGGAAATCCCACTGGTTACATTAATAGAAAAAATATTTGCTGTGTTTCTAATAGGAATTCACATTTCCACAGTATTTCAGAGCTTCTAAAACACTTCCATCTGATTTCATTCGCTTTTTAAATTTTTTTTAATGCTTATATATTAACTATATGTTATAATGGCCTTGTTATGAAACTCTCACACGTTGTATGTGTTCTGACAATACTCAGGCACTCACCCATTAGCTTCTCATATTTCACTTTCCTACCTGTAGTTCTCTTCCTAGCATCTGCAGGTCAGGTATTATTAAATATGATAAAATACCTAAAACGTTTAGCGTCTGGTTCTCAGCAAGTCTTTACTGCCGATTATTAAATTGGTCATTAGCTCCTCCACCCACATTTGTTTTGCCTTCTTTTGTTTGGAGATAAAGTCTTAATATGTTGCCCAGGTCGGTCTCAGGCTTCTGGGCTCAAGCCATCTTCCCACCCATCGTGCGCCACCAAAGAGATTCCTTTCCTTGAATAACAAGAGTTATATCTAGAAGCCTCTGCTCATTTTAGCGGTAAGGGGAGATGGTTCATTACCTGGTCCGTTAAGGAAGCTGCAAGCCGTTAGACTCACGTGGTTCCTCAGCTGCTAGGCTTATTAAGACAGCGTTACAATGGGGGGAAATTGACAACGCAGGCACTGCGGATATTTTTAGACCACGCCGCAAGGATGTAGTACATCTTGGGTTCTGTTTAGGATTGAGCACAAGGGGACAAATCTGGATTATTTTATAAGATTGCCAATCAGAAAGTCTTTGCTAAGTACCTGCTCTGTTGTCATCTTATGCAAGGGGCAGTTTGGGAAAACCAAGGCAGACAAAGTACATTTCCCAAACTTCCAAACAGGAACACGCGTGATATAATCTTTTCCTTGTGTGGGAAGCAGTCTGATAATTCTGTAAGCACTGTAGCTGTGTCTATTTCTTGCATCAGGAGTTCTACGAAAAATAATGAATCCCATGTCTGTATATTAAAATGTAAAGTGTGTGGCACCAACGAAGCAAAGACAAGTGCACTGCTGTGTGTTTCAAAGCCCATCACTGAGACACACTTTTTTGTTTGTTTGTGTGTGTGTGTGTGTTTTGAGACAGGGTTTCTCTGTAGCTTCCTGGAACTCGCTCTGTAGACCAGGCTGACATCAAACTCACAGAGATCTGCCTGTCTCTGCCTCCCAAGTGCTGGTATTAAAGGCGTGCGCCACCACTGCCCAGCTGAGACACACTCTTGAGTCAGAGAAAATTAAGGCTCAAAAACGTTTTTGTAGCAAGATGCTATATGTGTGTGTTTAGAACATACACTCATGTCTGTACCCCCACCACACTGGGAGGGCCGCTGGGAATGATAATGGGATTGCGTATGATAAGAGATGAATGGAAAATGGAATATTTACATTTTATCCTTTTTGGGGGGGGGATTTTTCTAGACAGTGTTTTTCCGTACATTTTTGGTTCCTGTCCTGGAACTAGCTCTTCTAGACCAGGCTGGCCTCGAACTCACAGAGATTCGCCTGCCTCTGCCTCCCAAGTGCTGGGATTAAAGGCGTGCGCTGCCACCGCTGGGCCTACATTTTATCCTTTTATGTTCTTTTAAGTATAGATTGATTGAATGGGTTAGTCATATAAATAACTTTGTTACTATTTATTTAAATAATAAATCCTTCCCAAAAGACACACAGCCAGAAAAGGATACAGCCAGGACCCACACCCCAGCCTCCTCTGGATCCCAGCACACTGCTTCTTGCTAGTGCCATCTTAAGCTTAGGGGGTGTCTGTCATTTTCTAGCAAGTTAAAGAACTTATTCTGTGAAGTTTTTTTCCCCCTAGAATGTCCAAGGGCCAGTTGCTTCATGAATGTGTTTATCCTCTAAAAGAGGTCCCTGTGCCTCATCTGCTGCTATCTTGGCTCTTTTATGATGATAATACTGTGGCTTAGCCAAAAAAAGTCACCCTGGGCCAGGAAACACAAACTTATGATTTCCAACAGGACCAATTACCTTAAGGAAAAGGCATTAGGGAAGCTTGCAGCAGTGGGGTAGAGGAAAGGCATCAAAACAGCTCCATTAGCCAATTTGGTCAATGGGCAGGTGCAGGAAGTAGCAGATAAACCCAGCCAAGATCTAAAAATATACCCTAGTGTCACTGTTCAAACCCTACAGAACCATCGAGCAAGCTAGAAAACTTGGCAGCATGGGAACACAGATGCAGACTCTGAGTTCTCAGCGTACCTTACGATGCTTTCTGTGAGTCGGCATGCCGTTGACTGTTTGGCATTTTGGTTTCCCCAGCGGTCCAGTGGACAGCAAGCATTCTCTCTCTCCTCCTTCACAGAGTTGTGAGAAACTAGCATGTCAAAGAATGTACTTTGAAAACGCTAATCTTCATACAGAATGAAAGGCTACTCTTGAGGTCTCTGAGGCTAATCTTACAGAAAAGCTATCTGAGACCTGAAGGTGGGAAGAGAAGCCTCAAGGAAGCACTTCTGATAGCAACGTAGGCATACAACCGAAGGAAAGCCGCCTCGTGGGTCATTTACTCTAGTTCTCCCTTACTATAATCATGAGCAAAGACTGAGAGTCCAGCATCTGCAGAGCAGCGGCAGCGCCATGCACAGACAGATGTCAGGAGAGTAGCATGTGCTGCAGGGACCCTGGCCGAGGGGCTTGCTGGGCTGTGAATGTTGATCGGGAGCAGGCTGATGTGAAACTTCGGAAGAAATTAGGGCAGAGGTGGGGGGTTGAACTTCAGCGATCCAGCTCCAGGATGGCCCAGTGCCTCAGAGGAGCAATTTCAGGGTGGCCAGGGACTTGGAGAGCACAAATGACAACTTCCTAGAACGGTCTGTTCCAGAATCCATAGAGCAAAAGGAAATGGCCTGGCCTCATCCTGAGTAAGTTGACAGGAACCAGAATAGGAAGTACTTGTAGGGGGACAAGTACCCATAGCATCATTAAGTCTCTTCTGAGTGGAAGTAGAAAAAAAATGGGAAAAAGATCATGCGGCACATGTGCTCAGTCCGTTTCCGTGGTGTGGGAGAGTGGGGAGAACGGGTCAGCTGCGGGAGACGGTGCTGTGTGGCACGGGGGTGACGCACTCAACGTCCTTTGTGGCTGCACCCGTCACTAACTTGCCAAGTGACCTTGGAAATGTCATTTTCTTCCTGTGAATGTTGAGTTCCTTTGTTTCAAAGAATTTTCTCCCTGTCTGGTCAGTCATTATGAGAATTAAACAAAATATTCTTAGGAGCAAACTAGCATACCAGCTCCTAGAACACAATGACAAATAAAATACTGGTTTATTCCTTTGTTTTGAGGAGAAATTTAGAAAACCTCCAATGAAACAAGCCAGTTGAAAAGGTAGCTCACTGAAAACAGCATGATTTAGCCTCGTAGGCACAGGTGACTACCCCCCTCCCCCTTCTTTTTCAAGCAGAGAGCAAAGCCTAAATGAGCAGAGAAGAAAAATCCTAAAGATGAAGAAAAGTCAGAGGCCAGGAAAGAATGCAAATGTGTGTAAGAAGGTGGTCTTTTCGCACAGGCCTGATGCTGTTAATGCACCCGGTGAAGCTCCTCCCAACCCTGGTAGACAGGAAGACGCTGAGCTGCATGACTCAGCTTGACTCATTTTCCCGAGTGTCTGCGACACAAGCTTTATGCTCAGTTACAGCTGCTTGCCTTTGTCATCGGCTCTCCTGGTGTGTGCGAAGAAATCACGGGTTAATAGTGATTTCTTTTTCATTTTAGTTTTGATTCCAGCTTTTTCTAATTATTATTGAAAAAGTTCTTCTCTCATACAATATATCCTGACGACACTTTCCCCTCCCTCCACTCTTTCTATCTACTGTCCGTGTCCCCCCCCCCCCCCCCCCCCCCCCCCCGGGTAACTCCCTTTCTGTCTCCCATTAGAAAAGATCAGGCCTCCAAGAGACAACAACCAAGCAAGATACAGTAAGACAAGGCAAAAGCCCTCCTACTGAAGCTGGACAAGACAACCCACCAAGAGGAAGAGTCCCAGGAGTGGGCCAAGGGTCAAGACACACTCCCACAGTTAGGAGTTCCACAAAAATACTAAGCTAGCAGTTACATGTATGCAGAGGACCTGGTGCAGACCCCTGCAGGCTCTGTGCTTGCCACTTTAGTCTCTGTGGGCACATAAATGCCTTGCTTTGTTGGTTCCGTGGGCTATGTTGTCCTGGTGTCCTCCATCCACTTCTTCCCGTACTCCAAGGGGAGGGACCCAACGGAGACCTCCGCTTTAGACTCTCCACAAATCTGACTGTGGGTCTCTGCATCCACTCCCATCTACTGCCGGAGGAAGCCTCTTTGATGACAACTGGACAGGGCACTGATTTATGAATATAGCAGAATACTATTAGTAATCATTTCTTTTGTTGTTGTTGTTGTTTTTAGACCTATCATGTTTGATTCTACCCTAGATCTGTGGGCTATCCAGTCTCCAGTTCCTGGCCATTCAGACAGCGGCAGGGATGGGCTCCCTCTTGTGGTTTCAAGTAAAATCAGATTGGTTCTGCCACCATTTCCCCAGCACATCTTGCGGGCCGGGCAGATTGTAGGTTGAAGGCTTTGTGGCTGGATTGGTGTCTCTCAGTAGCCCGCAGAGTCCCTTCCTACACTGAAGAGACGAGAACATAGGGCGGAAGGCTCCTTGAAGGCACCGCTTGGACCTCTCCATATTTAGTGAGCTGTGTGGATGTTGTCCTATGCATATGGCCTCCACCCCTGCAGTTTGCAGACAGCTGTCCTCTGTCCTAGCATCAGTCTGCACTGTATGGGATCTCCACGGGACCCCTTCAGCCAACAACTCAACCAAGTGCAACCCAGCCCAACAATGATTTCTTTAAATCCTAAAAGTCCACAGGTGGATGACATTATTCCTGGAGTGAAACACGAGCTTAAAAGTTAAGGACACCTCAGAGGTGTGTAAGATTGACCTAGGCTTTACCAAGAACAACACAGAAAATTTGCGTTTTTAGATGGTGTGTGTGTGTAGTGTGTGTGTGATTGTGTGTATGTGTGTTTGTACGTCTGTGGTGTGTGTGTGGTGTGGGGTGTGTGTGTGGTATATATATGTGTGGGGTTGTGTGTGTGTATGTGGTGTGTGGTGTGTGTGATGATGGTGGTATGTGTGTGTGGGATTGTGTGTGTATAATATAGGGGATTAAATCATAAAAAGTTGAAAGTAAAAGGGTACTGTGTACTATTTTGCAGGTTGGTAAATTGAGGCCAAAAGAAAGGACTTGCTTGAGACTATGACAGTCCAATAGCAAATGAAGAGCCAAATCCAGGTCTCCTGACTCTCAGTCTGGGGTTCATCTGCTCTAGACCTCTTATTGGGGAGAGTACATGTCTGAGTTCAAACACTTGCACAAAACTAATTGTGTACCATCCTCTCTTTCTCTAGGGCCAAGTGCTTTCGGGGCAAAAAACTCCTTGGAGATTATGACATCAAGGTGGAACAGGTAATCAGCATGGAGCCTCGCATGCCCTCTGTCATCCCAGAGAGAACCATCTAGTCATGACTAGTGGAGTGCCGTGTCCTCACTGGGCTCTCGACTGTGCAGCTCCTGTCCCCGGGGGTTTTCCATTTCCTCAATCCAACAGTTCAGAAACAATGTGTTCTCCAGGGGCTCTTGCTGTGCAGGGTTCCCAAACTGAGGGAGCCTTAGAGGAAGGCTAGGATGCCTAGGATGCTGGCCACACCTCCATGCCGTCAGTGGTAGCGTAACTCTGGTGGGCACACATCTTCTGTTTATTATCTGCCTCCTCTGACCCTGAGGCTGTACTCTAGAGAACACCTAGAAGATAACATGCCCTTGTTTTTATAGGGAACTTGAAAGGCTGTTTTGTTTATTTGTTTGTTTGTTTTACCTTCCTCCGCCTCTTGCTCCACGGTAATAAAAAATTAGGTCCTTTGCGAGGAGGAGATGTCCTGTTTAAAAAACATGTTAAACATGTTTTTTATGTAATAACAGAAGTTATTCCGTATTCATGTGTTAGGATTTACAGAATACTATGTATTTTTCTACCTATATGTACTTTTATTGATTGATTGATTGATGTTTGCAAAATGATCTCACTAATTGTCCCTGGCTGGCCTGGAACTTGATATGTAGACTTATAGAGATCAGCCTACCTCTGCCTCCGGTCTGCAAGGATTAAAAGGGTACACCACAGTGCCCAGTTTATATTTCCTTCTTTTTTTTTTTTTTGTTTTTTGTTTTTTTGTTTTTCGAGGCAGGGTTTCTTTGTAGCTTTGTAGCCTGTCCTGGAACTAGCTCTTGTAGACCAGGCTGGCCTCAAACTCAGAGATCTGCCTGCCTCTGCCTCCAGAGTGCTGGGATTAAAGTATATTTCCTTTTTAAAACAACTTGTTAGATATTCTGGATTAATTCAAAACAAAATAAACAAAATCTACCCCTATGTTGGAGATGGGAAATGGAAACCCAGGCAGAACAGGTACCTGCTTGTCAGGGACAGGGGAGAAGGAAATCCAGAACCCAGTGCTTTCATGCAGAGACTGAGAAAGGAGATGCTTGCCCTGGACACAGTCTGTCTCTGTAGAGAGGCTCAAAGGATGCCGAGCCAGAAGTAAGGAGATGCAGCGTTAAGCTTCGTTTGTCCAGAAAAGTCACATAACCCAGACGGTTTCTGCCTGGGTAGACGGGGCAGTGATCTCTTCCACCTGACTCAAAGGGTTTCCTAGAGTATTGGGTGAAATCTAATGGGTGTGAAAATACACAGAAACTAAATAAAAGCTTGGTGTTGTGGCGGCTGCTGTGCAGAGGACTGAGACTCACCGTTGTACTGTTATTCTCCAGGCGGAGTTTTCCGAGCTAAACCTGGTGGCCCATGCAGATGGAACCTATGCCGTGGACATGCAGGTGCTCCGGAATGGCACAAAGGTTGTCCGGTAAGGGCCTTTCTGTCACCTCTGACTTGATGGGGGTGATTACAAGGTCAGCTTTAGATAGTCCCACCGTGTGTTACGTGGGAGCACTAGAGAAGGCAACTCAGTCCAGCATTAGAAAAGCAACTGAAGTTTCACTTAGAGGTAACTGGATTCTGTTAAACTTCTGCTGTCTACCCTCAAGTCAGCATGGGCTTGTGCTTTTATATCCCCAAACAGTTCCCCAGGAAAACCAGGTTCCATTGCTTTTTAAACTATTTAAAACACCTGACTTAGATGCTGGGCTGCTGACGTGTGCACAACAGTTCCTTCAGGGGCAGAATGAGAATTCCAGATGAGCGAAACAGTTTCTGTTCTCCCCAGGAACTTAATGTTGCTTTAGGTTTTCAGAAATAAGTCTTGTTTCAGGAGGGATCTGACCCACACCACTCTCTTCATCACCTCAGTCACAGGACCCTGACCCCTGTGAGTCTAATGTCCAACGGGATCTGGGTCAGTGACAGAAAAGGCCAGACTGGATATGTGCGGGACCTAACAACAGGAAGGTGGGCTTGCCCTTTCTAGAATCCGAAGAAGAATGTAGGAGAAGCAGACGCCCATTCAGGTTTGACATGAGCGTAGGTAGGTCCTACGGCAGGATAGATGGGCTTCTCCATCCGTGGGTCAGATGTGTCGTGGAGATGCTCACATAGGCAGGTAGTGACAGAAGGTCCAGGAGCAGGGCTCCAGGGCAAGTGCTCCTGAAACTGGGATATAAGATTGGGGTTTGATGTCAGGGATACAGCTGGGCTTTAGTGTCCACCAGGAAAGGCTTAACGGGGGGGGGGGGGGGGGGGGGCGGTGTCTGGACTTCACATCAGGCCCCAGAACTTGGGGAAAGGTCAGAGTACTCTCAGCAGATGTTGTACCATCTTGGTAAGAAGTGTTTGAACGACCGAGAGGAGCTCCTTTAGCCTCGCTAGAGCTGATCTCTGAGCTGGGTTGGGCTGGACCTGTAGGTGGGGGTTGGATGGGTGCCTGGGCAGAGAACCAGGTAGGTCATTGTACATGGTGTCAAATGCTGAGCCGCAGAGCCTTGGGGGCAGATGCTGCCGCATCTGCCTCTCTGGGAAGGTCTCTGAAGCTAGGGCATGAAGACAGGCCACCTAGTCCTCTAAAGCAGCTATGGCTAGAAGCTTTGCTGGCTAGAGGTGAAACCAGGGAAGCTTTCCCATGCATGGGAACATTCCGTACTCTCAGTGCTTCCTGCAGCCCCGTTGCTCAACCTCAGTTCTGCGAAAAATATTTGCACCGCTCCCTAGCGTCCGTTTTGGAAGAACAGCGTTGGGAAGTTTGGCTTCTGCCCTCAGCCAGCCTAGCGTCTTGCTCTCCTGGGGCCTGATGAGGGCATTGCCTATTTTAAGGAGCAGCTGTAATGAACTGAACAGTACGTTAAGATCAGAGACCTGGTAGTAGTGTGGTCTTCCGGGACCAACTCTGGAGCACAGGAGCTTCAAGCGTTCATACCCCCCATGAGGAAAGAGAAAAATCTCTCTCACTTAATGTATACTGCTCTAAAAGTGTCTCTTCCCTTCTTCAAATATTTGTGTGCTAGAAAAAGACAGCATTTAGTCCAAAGGAAGGGGACAGATTCAGAAACACAGTTCTCAGATCTTCTCTGGAAAGTGTCATGAGACCTTATTACCCCATCCAGAAAGGAGTAATAATAACACGTGGGTCGTGGACTGGGTGGTCTTTGACATCTCTTCTGCCTTAGGCTTTGGAAATCTGTCACAAGGTGCTAGTTAATGGAAACCTGCCTCTGCCCTCTCACCAGGTCCTTCAGACCAGACTTTGTACTCATCCGACAACACGCATTCGGCATGGCAGAGAATGAGGACTTCCGCCACCTTGTCATTGGCATGCAGTACGCAGGGCTCCCCAGCGTCAACTCACTGGAGTCCATTTACAACTTCTGCGACAAGCCATGGGTGGTAAGGCGCCTTCCCCCACTTCCCCAGAGCTCTTCCTTCCAGAACTCCATCCTAGCATCAGCTAAGACCTGAGGCTTGGGAGCTGGGGCTGGGTGGAGTAGGCCATCACCGTAGCATCTTACCAGACGTCCTGAGCTGCCAGACCCATGCTGCCCAAAGATCCTATGACAAAATCCTTACAGGTCTGTGGGTCTTTTCTTGACTGGGAGCTGCAGTGAGAAAAGTGCCTGCCTCTTGCCTCTTAAAATGGGTAAACTATTGGAAAGAAGCTGACAGAGAAACCCAACTCAGCAGGCTACCACAGGCAGAGCTCCACAGCCTTCCAGCAGCCTTGGAGGCAGGTCAGGCTCATTCACACACGCGTGAACCCAACAGTTAGTGTGAGCTGGAAGTTTCCTTTGAGACACTTAAGTCTTACCTCTTCGTGGGAAGAGAAAGAAAACGAGGAGCATAAAACCTCTTGCTGGTGTGGTGCCTCCCTCTGATATTATTCTGTGTAGTTTTATTTAATCTCCACGATAAACTTACCAGGGAGGTATTATTATTTTCACTTTTGTACAGAGCAATAAGACCCAGGAAGGATTAAGTCACTTGCCAAGCTTACAGAGCCAGGATTTCTGTACGTCACGCTGTCTCTCACACAAGTGGAGAAGAATTGGCTTGGTTTCCTCTTCCACGGCCAGTGGAGGGCTGTGGAAAGCATTGAGTGAAACATGGGGGCCTAGGACGACTGGGGACTCTCCTCTGATAGCTCCACTGCCCCTGGCTGGCCTTGTGGAAGGAAATGCTTGCCTCTAATCATATCCTCTTCATCTTGTTTTTCAAAAATCAAGCTTCACACACGCTAGATTGCCAAGGCTTACCAGGCTTATTGTGACATTTCTGAACCGTAAACCTCTTGGCTCTGGGAGCTGGAGGGGTATTGTATAATCACGTGGGCCCATTAACTCTGCTCTTGACTTTCTTGTTTTGTCCACACTCAAATGGACAGCTTTCCTATTCTCTGGATGGGGAGACCTTCCAGTGCAGGAGGAAGAGGCGTGGACGAGGAGGAGGAGGTTAGCGAGCTGCTGTGGTCGAGGAGAGGCTGGGTTCCTAAGCCCCGCTTGCAGCTTTTCCGTGTGTGTGGCCTGTGACATCTGGAATCCTACTGTTCTGCAGAAATGGGCTGAAAGGGTGGCGTGAGCTGAGTGTGCTGCCTGTCTCAGAAAGCGCAGATGAGGCATCTATTCAAATATCTTTTCTAGGAACCTCCCATTTCTCCTCAGTCACATGACCTTCCTCCTGAAATGTGCCCTAACCCACCCTGTCCCCACTTCCTGTCAGAATTTGGTTTTCTCGTGGCAACACAATGTGATGCCACTGGTACCAGTTTTTACTGAGTGACCGAGTGACATAGCTCCGTGACCAACCATCTTCTGTGTCTACAAACTGTGACTAACAGTAAATGCCATTACTTTGCCAGTGTAGTTATTATAGTTCCCTGATATTTGAGCCCTCCTAAAGGACATGGTCCCATGCTTTCTTTTCCTAAACTGTGGCAGAGGCTAGAGAAGGGAGGAACAGAAAGATCCCTCACAGGATCTGGGATCTGGTGAGGGGTCACATTCTCACCCATTCACAACCCCAGCACATCGCCTTTGGCATTGCATGGGAACAACAGGGCTTGCTGGCCACACACCAAGTTCTCCCTGCGTCTCACTAAGCAGCTGCCACACAAATGACATTTTACATGTTGTTCTCAGCTTGTCAGTAGAAGTGGACGCATTTGGTGACGGCGAGGGGAGTGTCCCTCTGACACGGACAACTTTGGCTCGTGTTCCCTAAATTTCTTTGTTCTTAATGTAGGGAGAGGCATCCAGTGGGCTAGGGAAGGCTATGCCTTGCACCAGAATGACTCTGAGCAAGGCTGCTGTCCCCAGAACAGGCCAGGGCAGCCACTGGGGTTTCAGGAGAAATGGATGAAAACAGCAGTCCAGAGAAAGCAGGAATGCCACCATCCCTGATTGCTCCAGCATAGCCGAATTCTAGAGCATTTGGAAATTGACAGACCTGGGTTAAACTAAAGGATTTCATAGCTAGGAGAGACAGGATTAACACAATATTCAAAAAGAACCCATTTCTTTAGTGAATTCCTTCTCGAGTCATTTAGACGGCTGGTTTAAATGAGCCTCTTTCTGTTCGCCACCAGCCCCACACCGGCTCGCAGATTCGGTTTTTGCTCTGCATAGAGGAAATAGCCCTTATCAGATGTTACCTTTGTTTAATTGCTAACTGTGTACTTGCGACTTAATCTGAGTTTCCAGGGAGGCAGAGGTTTGATGCCAAGTCCAGTCCATTAATCAGACAGGGAATAGGGTAGGGAGGGTAGAGTGGGCTCTCAGGGACCCAACTAGAGCCTGGGAACTGGCTGTCATTTTAGTCTTGGCTGTCCCAGGGCCCTGGGAGTCTGCCGGAGGCCTTCCTGGCATCGGTGTGGTTGTCTGTGTAACTCACCCACACACAGGGAAGATAGGGCCCCACATGTCTGGTGCTGTGCCAGAGTGTGGGCTGCAGCAGGACAGAGGTCTTTAGGCAGAGCTGGCATCAACTCCCTGGGGATGCTGGAGAGCCTCAGAAGCCCAGACAGAAGCGGCATCCAGCCAGGTCCAGGTGGGCAGAGAGATCCGAAAGGTCAGGTGAGGAAGGGTTGGGGAATGAAGGCAAGAAGGGACTGGGGGTCAGTCAGAGCAAACTGAAGGATCCAGGGGTTAGAAGTAAACAGAGAACAAAGAGGGTGCAGTGGGCAAGGGATGAAGAGACCCGGGCACTCTGCCAGTGTGGCTTTAGTACCAGGTATGCCCTAGCCTCGTCTCCTCAGACCCCGTGTGGAGACCATTCCAAGTGTGAGATCCTGAATCCTAAAGAAAGTCTTAGACTTCCGAAGCTGCCAGTTCCACACCCTGAAGACATGGCCCAGAAAGGCCCACATTTCCCCGCATTTTAATAAAATCTCCCCCACGAAAGGACCAGAGTCTGATGGAGGGTGTGGGGAAATGCAGTAAAAGATGTTCTTCCTGATGCACGGTGTGAGACGCTGAAGGAACCGACAGTTCTCTGCTCACATCTGAAGAGGGAGCCTGGGAGGAAGCGGCCTTTTGTCCAAAGGCAACTACTGAGTTAAAAGGAAGACACGAGGGTACTCCACTTTGCTGATAACCCTTCCGGAGTAGCTCACACACTAAGATCCCTTGCAGAGAATGGAACTTGAGCTTTGGGGGAAAGGCTCTAGCTTTCCTGTCTCTGACAAGTGGAGGGTAGGCTTAGTCCAACAACTTCCTCTTGTAGCTGACCAAGCTATTGGCGGTTAGAAACCTGAACCGATCCCCACTAGAGAGAAGATGCTACTGCCCATGCGCTGGGGTGGGCGTTGTGGGTTAATGTGGCCCAGGTGGGAAAGATCTGTGTTCCCTGCGAGAAGTGCACGGCCTCTGTGGAATCTGAAAAGTAGGTAGGTACTCACAGGACTCAGGAGAAAAACAGACAGGGATTGAAGGCTCTGGCAGAGAACTGTGCTCAAGAGCGTGACCTTGGGCTGTGCGCCTCTCTGGTTTTGAAAGGTCAAGGGGTGCTGGATGTGCACCAGAGGCCTTCCGGTCCTAGTGCTGTGCGTATCTGAACCTTGCCTTCTCTCCTTCCGGTCCCAGCGCTGTGCGTATCTGAACCTTGCCTTCTCTCCTTCCGGTCCCAGCGCTGTGCGTACCTGAACCTTGCCTTCTCTCCTTCCGGTCCCAGCGCTGTGCGTACCTGAACCTTGCCTTCTCTCCTTCCGGTCCCAGCGCTGTGCGTACCTGAACCTTGCCTTCTCTCCTTCCGGTCCCAGCGCTGTGCGTACCTGAACCTTGCCTTCTCTCCTTTTGCCACATATAAAGGGTCTACCAAGTTTAGCTCCTGTAATTTCAGCAAAGCAGAGCCATGAAGATAGATCAGTGTGTTTGATCACTGGGACCCTTCCTCCAGTCTTCCTGAGGAACAGACTCATGCATGTCACCTCTTGTGCAGACTCTGGTGGCTCTGTATAGCGCACGGGAAGGTTGTCCTTTATTTCTTTGCCTGGTGCTAGAACTTCTGAGACGCGGCATGTTACCACTTCAGCTCTGTCTTGCTCCGTTGCTCAGGAGAGCATGTGTTTGGAGTTAAAGAGTTCACGTTTCGGTCCCAGCTTCGCTTCTTTTCAGCTGTTATTGATTTCCTTTCCTAAAGACAATATTCTACCATGTAGCCTGGCACAATGGCCTGGCGCTCACTCTGTAGCCCAGGCTGGCCTCAGGCTCATCATCCTCCTGCCTCACTGAGTGCTGAGTTTATAGATGTACACCGCTCCCCTGGCCTCACCTCTGGGATTCAGGTGAAGTTCCCCGCCTCTTCTCAGCCTTGTTAATTTGAAAAGATTGGGGGAAAACCATTAAAATTAAGTAGGTCCTCTGTGAATACTAGCTTTCTCTTTGCCTTCTTCTACTAAAGCATATGTCTTTGAAATTGCATGTACCTTTCTTGGTATTGCCAGTTTATTGAACACAATGTCTTCTACAGAGAAAATGCTCTACATTTATTTGATGAATTGATGTTTTGTCTGGTTCAGAAATTGAAAATGCAGTGAAATTATTTCTTGTCTTTTGCAGTTTGCCCAGATGGTAAACATCTTCAAGACACTGGGAGGGGAGAAGTTCCCACTCATCGAGCAGACATACTATCCCAACCACCGAGAGATGGTAGGTGGCGGACTGGGGCTTTGACTCAGTGCTGTTCCTACTCACAGCCACATGGTGACTCTGGAGGCCTGTCAAGGGCTCAGCCTCTCAGCCCAACCCCTCAGGTAGCTGCTTAGAGGAGCAAAAGTAGCTAGATTCTAGCCAACAGCTTTGTTTTCCACTTCTGGGTACCGAGTAGAGGAAGGCAGAAACAAAGGGCGTTTTAATGAGAGACGGCACCAAATCTATAAATCGGCAGTCAGGAGGTTTCACAATTCTGAGTATAGCTCCAGCTTTGCCATGTGTCTCTGGCAGTGTTACAGTTCCTCACTGCATGTCAGTTCCTTAACCACGCCAAGTGGGCATAGCTGCCTTTGACCAGGATACTTCATACAGCATGCATATGACTTCAAAGAGATTCCTCAAGTAAAAGCCTCCTGGTGGGTATGAAGCCTCCGAAGTCAGAAGCTGTTGCTTCTGTTATTCTCCACTAGACTTCCATTTCCTTTGCTACCTCCAAACTGTGACAAAGCAGAGTTAATCCTATGTCTTCTCTGAGTCCGCCCCCGGAGGTTAGAAGGGAAGGAAAAATGGTTGGATGAAAGCTATGAAGATGTTGCACACGGAGCAACCTGGAGGTCACTTTTCATCTTCCTCCCCATCCCCAGACCCTCTGCCCAAGGATGGTGTGGATTATCACTGGATGATCCCACTTGGAGACTCTGCCAGAGCCCTCCAAGTGCTGTGTTCTGGGACAGAGATCTTGTTTGGTCCTCTCCCACTCCCTCCTCCCAAAGGGATCTCCATCATTGCATTTAAATCCAGAGCCTTCCTCCAGCACCGCACACATGGCCCTGCTTACCAGCTGACCATATATCAAAATGAGAAACAGTCCTGAGTTGTCAGAAGAACTGATGATCTCTGCCATCTTATCCAGCGCTTTTCCCAGGAAAAGGTTCTGGGATGTTGAGCTCTATGGTTTAGCAAATCATAGAGGCTATTGCCAGTGTTTCCCCATTCTGACAAGTAAGGAAGGCTTACAGAGGCTGAGGGGCCTTCAGGGGCTGGTAACTAGAGTCTGAGATACAGAGGTACTGGGACATAGCTGAAGGGTAGAGATACCCTCAGAACCACAGCTAGCTGTCTGCTGCTATAACATCTAGACACACAGGTAATGGAGCGTAGCTGAAGGGTAGAGATACTCTCAGAATCACAGCTAGCTGTCTGTCTGCTGCTATAGCATCTAGCAGGATAGCCACTGAAAAAGCTTGAAGCAAGTGCAAGCTGTGTTTCCCCACTAGTGTGTGGTTCCCAGAGGGTTCTTTTATTATCTCCCTCTCACCCTCTGCTAGAATTTGGCCTTAGGAGAAGACCATGCTCTGGGGTCACTTTTGTTGTTTCATCTTTTTGTTTTTGCTTAAAATCAAAGTTCTAAGATAGGAACAAAGACATAAGCAATCTGAAGGAGGCTGCGGAAAAGTCCCTGGCCACCAACTGAAGGCGGTAGAGATATTTAACCTGGAGGGAGAATGCTTGCCCTTGTATAGTAAGTCTTTCCTTGTCCAGAGATGAACTCTAGCTGGGCCAGTCCTTCTGCCAACAACAGTATCAGGGCCCTTGCAGGGCACCGGGAAGAGTAGGCTCTTCAGCTCTCACTGTGCCCTTTAAGCAGACGAAAATGTGTCAGAGGATTAGGCTAAGTTGAGCCAGTGGGAGTAGAGGATATGGGGCTTTAGTGTATTCTTTTCATTCCAGCCAACCAGCCCACTCAGGATTCAGTCACCCCTTCCATAGCGTGCACCACAAGGCTGTGCCATCTTACGACACTCGTGGCTTCTCCTTTACCGTATGAGCTAAGAAAAGGAACATACATTTTCCTGACTGGAGAACACAAAGCCAGAATAAAAACTTTCAGTAACAGGTATCAACTAGACTAACAAAGTTTGAGAGAGAAGGGAGAGAACCTGAGGGCAAGGCAGCTAAGTCAAACTACCTTCCCCAGCCCTCGACAAGTTGGGAGCTGGAGATGTGGGCATAAGCTGTCACATGCTCCACAACTGCCATGATGCTGGCCAGGCCACCCACTTGGCACTTCCCATCATCTAGCTGCAACACGGCAGGTGGCGATGGTCAGAGTACCACAGAGAACTGGCTTGGTCTTCGGGACTCTTCAAGGATGTGGTGTTCACTGGTCCCAGCTACGGCTGGATGATGTCAACATACTCCTTCCGGAGGTGTAGGTGGCCCCGGTACCAGCTGCAGATGCCATCAACGTGCTTCATGCAGACATAGTGCTGGGCCTGGTACCCATAGAGCTTCCGTTCCAGCAGCCAGTCTGTCCAGAGACACTCACTGGGGGCTGAGATGGTACAGGGCACTGCGTAGCAAGTGGTGATCTGGTGATCACACAATATCAGGGTGAATAGAGTGTCCTTTCTCTGTGCTGCCTTGCACATCCTGTGTCCCCTCACTGCCATCTCACCTGCCTTGGTCTTCTCCCATCCCAAGGTCCCTCCTGAGCTCTGCTCCCCCATCTCCTTGTGAACAGAGTTATCCTGGTGTCACTAGACTTAGCCTTGATGGGTCCCACGCTGCCATGACTGTAAATGCTCTTCAGATCTTTGATTCCTTTACCTTAAAATTAAATCTCCATCTTCACAAACTTGTTTAAGAGGAAATTAAAATTTGAAAATAAATTAACTCTTACAGGGCCTGGAAAAAGTACTCTGTCTTTCCCTGCTCCCTTTTCTCATTTTTTTTTTTTTAAGATAGTGTCTCACTATGTTGCTCAAGCTGGCCTCAAACTTGGAATCTTCCTTCTTGCTTCAGCCTCTCAAGTACTACTGAGCCACCACATCTGGCTTAGATTTTCCTTAAATGGCGATTTAGTGTCATTTCAGTCTGCCCTGTGTGATTGCGGTGTCCCACCAAAGTAAAGACTTTGAGAAAAGGTACTGCAGTCTCCACCTTCCCACCCCCACTTCCACGGCACAGTATGAGTGTAGGAAGTGAAGAAGTACATGTCTGTGGAGGAACACGTGAAGGATGAGACCCCAAGGCTCTAAGCTTGTCCCTCACCCACAAAAGACCTTGGAAATGGACATTCCCTTACTTGGCAGCCACAGTTCTGGTGGTAGTGATGATTCAGACTCTCCCTCTGCACCAAGGACAGGTCCTCCCAGGGCTCAATGTAGTTGCACAGATGGATGAAGACTTTTCCATCACTGAGAATCTGGCCTTTGTGGAGAGAAAGGAATCTAGTCAGATCTAGTCAGAAGACTGCTTAGGGCTCCCAGGGGTCCCCATCATTAAACAGCCCAGAAAGTAATGGTCTCTCCTTTTCTTTTCTTCCTTGATCCCTCCTCCCTCCCTCTCTCCTTCCCTCCCTCCCTTCCTCCCTTTCTGTGCTGAAATTATGCCTTATTTATGCTAAACACATACTATACAACACAGAAAACTCCAGTCTCAGATGAATTTATGACATCAGTGAAAACTTAGGACTCAAAGAAAGGACCAACAAATCCCTATAACCTTTAAAGCAGAGACTAATACACAGTGTCTGTGCAAGATAGAGGGGATCTGGTGGAGGTCTGTTCCTTAAGCATGAAACCGAAAAAAAGGTGGGATTTAAGTCAGCCTGGAACTTGTCAGATCTAGTGACACATGCCTGTAACGTTATCCCTTTGGAGACTGAGCAAGAGGATCAAAAGCTTGAGGTCAGCTTGGGCTACATAGCAAGACCCTTTCTTAGAGAAACAGACAAGCAAACAAAAGGTACAAGTAAATACCAAACAAGAAAATGGCTGACTGCAGGAGTAGGAATGTGGCTCAGTAACAGAGCACACACTTAGCTTGTGTGAGGGTCTGGCTAGATCCTCAGCAGAGGCAGGGAGAAAAAGGGCTGTGAGAAGGCTTTTTTTTTTTTTTGCATACTCCCTTTATATACCAACTGCTGTAGCCATAAAGCAGGTCCCAGGAGCTTTCCGGTGGCGGGTGGGAATACTAAAGCTGTTGCTGAGACTAAGTGGGGGAATGTGCAGAGTGGTTGGTATAGTTGATGGCCCTCAGAAGACGTCTGCTCCTTTCCAATATCCACTCTGGCCTCTCCTGCCCAATTGATATTTGTCTCGTGACTATTTCCCCATAGGAAAATGTCTTTTTAAACATTTGTTTATCAAGTTCCTTCCAATATTTCATGGATCTTTTTCTTAAAGAGCCTGGAAGTTGTGAGCCCCCTATGTGGGTGCTGGAAATTGAACTGGATCTGCTAAAAGAACAGCCAGTGCTCTTAACTACTGAGCCATCTCACAAGCACCATAGATCCCTTTCAATACGTCTTCTCATCTAAGCCATCCCTGACAAGGCAAACCCTCACCTCTGCTAGGATTTGGTTACTCAACCATTTATTCACTAAACAGCTGCTATAACCTAGTACCAGATGTAGAAATCAATATGGCAGGTTCTCTACCCCTTAGAAGGGTAGACAGAAAGTAGGCATAGTTTACTGGACTTCAGTTGCCCAGATATAAGAACAAAGGAACGTATGCTTATCTCCAAGTGTAGAAGAGGGTGGATGAAGGAAACTGCCCTAGAGGAGCTGATGCTCATGTTGTCTTGAAGGGATGACTGGGAATTCACTGTCAACAACTACAAGGGCCTCTGGACACTGGGATTGTCTTGTACAAAGGCAGGAGGACAGCCACACACCCTGCAACTACAGGTAGTTCATTTCAGCTCTCAGGAAGAAAGGTGCAGGGCACTACATCATTGACAAGTGACACAGAAAGAGCTACAATGGTCACAGTGTTCTAGTCACAAAAGACTTTTCCCTATCAATGAAAGGACCATTGGCTTCTCCTGAAGGCGTGGCACCACTGACACCTTTTTGTAGAGTTATGTTTTCTCCAGCCTCGGTTACTCTTGACCTCCTCAAGGAAAAAGCCCCCATGTTTCCTTTTCCCAGATACACATCAGTGCCTCAGTGAGGGTGAGACCCACAAAGTGGGTGCTCGAGAAAGGGGAGGGGTATCAAGAGATGTGAAGAGACCGGTCGGCTTATGAGGGACCTGGAAGGTACAGTGGCATGTCCCGTCTCTACAGAGGCTGCCCAGGGCAGCACAATCCTGCATCCTCAGAGCTGAGAAGCCCTTTTCATTGTGTCCTCTTCAGGAGCCGTGTCTGGACTAGGAAGTCTTTGAGGACTATGAATCCCCACTTTCCTGCCCAGGCCTGGCAGTAGGGAGTAGATGATTGTCTGTGGGCTCCACGGGTAGAGTGGAGCTCCTCCCTGTTCTCCCTGTGGGCTGGTGGTTTTGTTTCCCTTGATTTCCTTATAGATATTTTCCATCTTATAGGCCAACCTAGAGCCACCAAAAAGTGATGGGTCTCCCCCCTCCCTTGTCCACAACCAGACCAACACCTCGTTTCCAAAATTCCAGAATTCTTTAGTACCGTATTTATTTATTCCCCCAAAATATTCTTGGGTGTATTGGATAGATGGCTCATTTACTGTTCTGTCCCAACCAGTTTGGTATGGAGGCTGGCCCCGCCTGGGGTTCATGGAGATGAACCATAGAGTTGAGCTTGTGCACAGGGAGGTGATAAACACAAGGGAAACACCTTCAGGAGACGTATTTGGGCTCAAGATGCCAAAAGCCTTGTACCAATGAAAAGTTTCAAAATGGAACTAGCTACCTAGATTGGTAGAGCAGACTCTCCTGAAAAGATCACTATAGCAGGGACTCCTGCATTGAAAGGGAGTCTCATTGCTCTCCCCAGCTAAGTGGCTGTGGCCACTATCACACCTCTGTTTAGCCCCTTAACTTACCAGTCAGAAGATACTGCTTCTGGCTGTTGGTTTCTAGTTTCACGCCACAGAGAGAGGAGTCAAATGGTGTGTAGACATACTGAACGTCCTTGGCCTTTTCGAACCCTTTAAACATCTGGAAGGCAGTTACAGAAGAGCAGAACTGCGTCAGGACAGGGCCACAGGCTAAAAGATGCTCATCTCTTTTCAAACGTCAAGCCAAAGTCTAATTCAGGTTTGGTGCACAGAGAACTTTGCTGGTTTTTATTTGTTTATTTTTAAATAAATCTAAACCTTGACTTCTTCCAGGGAGATGGGGAGGTAGGTCCCACAGACAAAGAGTTGTAGGACAGGATAGACAGCGAGTCCCCACCCTGAAAGTCACGGTTCCCATGGGTCTTGCCCGTACCAGCTCATATGGTTCCACTTCAGCATGGGCCTAAGGAGTCCTGAGTCCTCTGCCTGAGTCCACTAGGTTCATCCTCCATAGCACAAAACCCCATCCCTCCATCAGCCCATTATGGCTCAGCCCTTGTCCTGCTCCATGTACCTTTATCTGTTTGATTTCATACCGGATCATTTTTTGAGTGTCGGCAGGGTCTTCACTGGCAGGTACTACCTTCTCACTAGAGATTTTTGCCCGGATTACTGCACAGAAAGAAAGGGAAACTTCAGCACTGTGGGAGTATGCAGTATGAGATCGGGATGGCCTGGGGTCCTCTGAGTATCCAGCAATTGGTTCAAGTGTTTTTGGGATCTCAGCAGTACACTACATAGGAGAGAAGGAACTTGGAGTTTACTCTGTAGTGGTTGCCAGCTTCAAATCCTTCAGGGCTGTTAGGTCCTTCAACTGTGTTTTTTCTGCCTTTAACCTGTTGGTGTCTAGAGCTTGAATTCTCCATAGCCCTGGGGATGGTGAGTGGGGGGTAGGAACCCCTTCAAGGCAATTGGAATGGGGCTCATCTATTGATACATTCTTAACTCACCTTCAAGTGAGAGTAAAAATGTTTATCAGATTTGTAAATGTACCCATTCTCCATTGAAGTAGCTCATTTCTTACTATCTAATCAAAACCTGGTTTGCTTTTTGATTTTGGGTGTTTGTTTGTTTTTGTTTTTGTTTTTTCCGGTATTGAAGACTGACCCTATAAGCCTCACGTGTGAGAGACAAAATTCTTTGTCACTGAACTACAGCCCCAGTCCTAGAAAATTTATTTAAAAGAATCCTTCCTCTCTGCCTGACTTTGCACTAGGCACAAGGCTCATCGACAGAGTTCTCATCCTGCAGAAGTCTAGATCTAGCGGAGAACACCTTAGACAAAACAGCAGCACCCACCACAAAGTGCGCAGCAAGGAATCAAAAAGCCTTCAGAAAACAAAGGGTGAATAGTAGTTTGCCAGTAGTTAAAGGTGTGGAAGTAGGGTATCCAGGTAGTGGGAGAGAAAGGACAAAAGGCATGTGGATGTCCTGTAGTGGCACTGTGGCAACTTCAGCTGCAGGCAAGAAGGCAGGTGTTCCATTGCAAACGCCCCTCCCCTCAGGAGTTCTGAAAATTACGGGATAGCTCCAGTGACAGCTGGGTCCCATCAAGCTGAGCTGATGGGAACTTCTCTGGAGACCTGTGATCGAATATTTATTTATTCCCCTACAAATCAGGCTTTGTACTTCCAAGGTCTATAAAGCAACAGCCATTTCTGATTTATCAGCTGCAGCAGGAGGCACCCATACAGGATCTTAGCTCCACCCCTTCCTTCAGATTCCAAGTCTACAGCTCTGCCCAACATCAGTTTTCCCACAGGCATCCCCTGGTATGGTCCTCAAAGGCCATGGACTCACCTAGAGCCGAGTGGCAGACGTGCTGCTGGGGGTGCGCAGGCGCGCAGCTGCACGCCTCACCCAGCCCCGGGGGCCACAGCAATGCCAGCAGCCGCAGCACCAGCGCCCAGCTCAGCGCAGCCAGGGGGCTCCAGGGCATGACACTGTAGAGCCCCAGCTGAGCTCCTGGGGTCTGCCTGCCGCAACAAACAGCCCCTCCAGGACTCCTCCAGAAAGCCTCTTGCAGTCCCAGTCTTTATGAGGTGGCTTTAGGGCCAATCCCGCCCCCCATGGGCTCCTCCCTCCTTTGGCAGCAGGCCACCCACAGCCACCGGACCCAAAGCCCTCCTGACTAGACCAACAGACCCAGTAATGCAGAGGAAAGCCCGCAGATTCCAAAAGAGGCAGCAACCTGGATGTAGAGGGAAGACAGGGCGTTGGGGGCAAAGCAAGAAAAGCAAAGACTAGCGCAGAGACAGGAAGGTGGAAAGATGAGGGACAGAGGCTCCGGCAATAGGAGCAAGTGAGGGGAGGCAGAGACACAGAGACACAGGCCAAGTCAGAGGCAGACAGAATTACAACAGGCAAAAGAGACAGTGACAGAGGAGGACGGACCCCTTGCTGAGCGGCATACTGGGAATGAGACAAGCTACTCAGGGCTTCTTTCAGCTGCAGGAAGTGTTTTCAATGCCCTATTTATGAGGCTCCAAAGCAACAGCAAACAGTCAGGGAACAGGACAGAGAAAGTTGGGGTGTGTGTGTGTGTCTTGGCGCTGTCAGCTGGGGGGTGGGGAAGGGTGTCAGAGAAAGTAGCCAGTGCTTTAAAACTCTTTTCACATCAGAGTCTTAGACTGCAGAGTTCAGAGTTGAGTGCAGTTCTTTCCATGGAGCTTAAAACGCAGGGTGTCCTGCCCAGCAGGTCAGGGCAAACTCTGGACCTCAAAGCCCCTACTGCACATCATTGTCCCCTAGAGACCGCCATGTTGCAGAAGGCGGAGCCGCTTAGCAAACAAGACAGGCACTCCGGTCATTGTGACCCAAGCCTTGTCCACTGTTTGTCAGCAAAGTGCTCCAAGAATCTGAATGAAAAGAAACTCGTGGAATGACTGCCTCAGCGGGAGCTGGGGGCCAAGTCCTGATTCCGACTGCCACTGGATCGTTTTGTGATCTTTGCCTCTCTGGGCCCCAACTGTTTTCTCCACGAAACAGGACTGGACTACACGATTCCTCCCTCTCCTTGTTTTGCAGTCCACAGCACCAAACTCACATTCATGATCACGCTCCACTCCATGAGACTCGAGTTTTCATTATAGACTTGACTTTTCCCTGCTACCGATAGCTGTCTCCTTTAGAAGAGTCCAGTTAGATGGCAGTGGTGATGTTTGAAAAGGGGAATTGGGAGAGAACAAGTCAGATAGATGCAGGTGGTAGGACCAGACTGGTGTCTAGCGTGGTTCTTCACACAATGCTCAGACCAAGACAGAGTTGTCACTTGGAGGGGTCTTAAAAGCATCATCCCAATCCTGTCACTTGACAGAGGATCAGTGCTATGAGGTTGCTGACAGGTGAGTGGTGGAGAGAACTAGAATCTTCACCTGCCAGTGTGCTGTCTGCTGCTCCCCCTCTCTAGCTGCCAGTGCCCTGGCTGCTGCTCCCCTGCTCCACCGTGTTACTGCTTCTGCCTTCATTTTGCTGCAGCTCAAAACCCTACCTTCAGAGGGTCCTTCCTCCTTTAAGTCTTAACTATTCCTCCTCTGTTTAAACAAGGCTACTTTGAGGGAGAGTTTATCTTGCTGAGGATGACTTCCAAGGACAAACATACCGAATTCTTATGTCTTCTCTCTTCCGAATCCTGAGCTAGACAGACATAGGCCTTAGGATACCAAGTTTGTGTTTGGTACTGAGTCTGTGGTGTTGGTAAGCGGGGAAGAAAGAGTGTGACAGAGGAAGAGGACAGTTAGGACCAGCACGGGAAAGATGGCAGGCACATGACGGGGAGAGGTGGTCAGAGGTGCATGTTTCAGTTGGCGTTAAGATGCTCAAAATGCATTCCAAATGTTTTTGGTTTCTTACAGTGAAATCTGCAGCCAGCAAAATGCGCTCTTTCGTGAATTAAAGAAAAATTCTCCTTAGCTGAGAGGAGGTCCTGCCATGGTTGTCTAAGGCAGGGGAAACTGAAGCAGTGAGATGCAGAAGGAATCAGATAGGAGAACAGGGCACACATAGCCCACTGTGTGACCTTGGGAATGTTGATGTCATTCTATGGGTCTCATGTATAAAGCACGTAGTGTACACTATTTCTTATTTTATTTTAATATTTTATTAATGTTATCCAAGAAGTTCATGCAATGTATTTTGACACTATTCACTGAAGTTTTTTTTATTATTTGTTTACGTGGATATCCGTGTGCCTGCATGAGTTTATGTGCGCCATGTGCATGCAGGAGTCTGCAGAGAACAACAGGGGTCAGAAGCCCTGGCGCTGGAATTACAGAAGGTTCTGAGACATCTGGTGTGGCTGCTGAGAACTAAATCCAGGTCCTCTGCAAAAGCAGCAAACCATCTTAACTGCTGAGCTCTCTCCAGCCCCTACACTGATTCTTTAAAGGATGTTCCCAAGGGTCATCCCAAGAAAAATATTTTAGGATGTCAAAGAGAAAAGACCTACTGACCAGTCCATTTCTTCCTTTTCTTCTCGCAGCTTACACTGCCTACATTTCCTGTGGTGGTGAAGATTGGCCATGCTCACTCAGGCATGGGCAAGGTAAGGCACGCTGCCTGGTGGCAGTCTGGGTTGTGCCCAAGGGGGCTTTTATTCAGCAAGCCCATTAGTAGACTATTCTTCCTGCGTCAATGGCTTTCTCCATAGGACCACAAGGTCCCTTGGAAGCCATGGGTTTTGCCCAGTCATACAGTGAAGAATACAACCAACCCAGCTGGCTCCTTAGATCTTTTGCCACAAGTGTGACCCTGGCTCCTGGAAGGGACTAGAGACAGAGGAGCTGCTAGAGAGATGGGATGTTCATGTTTACCAGTGTCAGAAACTGCGTGATTGGCTTGGAGTAAGCCCTTGTGGCATCTCAGTGTGCGTATCCACGTGTCTGCCTTCCTGTCTGTCTCACATCAACATTAGGTCAAAGTGGAAAATCACTACGACTTCCAGGACATTGCTAGCGTGGTGGCCCTCACCCAAACCTATGCCACAGCTGAACCCTTCATTGACGCCAAGTATGACATCCGGGTTCAGAAGATTGGCAACAACTACAAGGCGTACATGTGAGTATACGTGGAGTGTTCAGCCGATACTAACTATCCACTTTCCCTCCGCAGCCACCGTACCTCATCAGAGCTATAAGGCAGGACCAGGGAAAGGATGCCCCTAAGTCAGGCTTCTTAGCCTGAATTCTTTGTACATCAGAGGAGAGGTCTGAGAAATGAAACTGTAGCCATTCCACTAGTCTCTAAGTGGAGCTTGCTTTTCTTCAGACAGGAACAAAGGCTATATAGAGACTACAGTAGTGGCGGTACTGGGCCTTTTCACTAACGGTGCTCACAGGTTTTCTTGACTTACACTGTCACCCAGGTTATGACCGATGTTGCTAGAACCAACTCTTCTCTTTTTTTCTTCCTCTAAAAACCATGGCAGAGGTTAAACCTGCCACTACATCATGTTCACATAAATGCTTGGTTTAATATTTTGAAAAATGGATTGTACTCATTATGACCCTATGCACTTTTTAAAACTGTATTACACACACTGCACTTTTCCTACTTCAGAGGGATCTGCATGGTCCACCAGACTGCAAATCCACAAGCAGCTGAGCCCGAGTGTAAACGCCCAGCCTTGGAAACACTACTTTCCCAAGAGTGGATGGCTGTTCCACACAGCCACACCCGCCAGGAAGAGCGTAGACGTCAGGCAGACAAAAGACTTCCAGACCGGCCTGGCCTCTGTCCTACACATGCAGAGAGTTTACAGCTCCAATTTTGAGACTATTCATCTATGGTCTTTTAAGAACTTGGTTAAGATATAAAGTTTTTATCACGAACAAATAAGATTATTAACACATGAATTTGCTTTCTGCCACTCAGCACATGAAGCTGAATGCCTTTCTGTCCCTCAGCCATACGCACCTGTCCCCACTGTCCCCTTTCCCCTCTTCTCATTGTTGGAACCTCAGGAGGTTGGGAGATAGTCCTTTCCAGACCTGCTTTCAGTCTTAGTCCTTCCCACATAGACTGCTCTTCTCTAGGGTGAATTTCTTGGGAGAATACAAAATCACTGTGTTTCTCACCTTGTATAACAGTAGGCACCAGCAGACTTCAGGGGAAACCCTGGAGGAAAGCTGAAGCATGATGTGTGAGGCCAGCCTGGTCTACATAATGAGAGAGAGAGAGAGAGAGAGAGAGAGAGAGAGAGAGAGAGAGAGAGAGAATATTAATGTTTTGGAGGAATATTTATGTCCCTCATTGTCTTTCCATCACATTTCCTCTCAGGCTGTTGACTACACCCCTGCTCTGAGCAGGAATGGGCCTAGTGATAGCTAAGGTGAGGTGTGGCATCCCGAACAGCACCATTTGGTGGAAAGATACCCATCCTGCCCGCTATCAACAGAGGCAGTGAAGCTGTCCCTGGGGCCTTTCAGTGCCCACTTGCCCATGTGCTCCAAGGGCCTGTATGGGTCTGTGCCCTGGGTCCCATTGTTAGGGGAAGGCATGAAGTCTTGGGGAATTTTGCAAATTTTGAAGCACTGTACAAATGAAATGGATTTACTATTATTATTTACTCACAATTTCTGAGGCCCTTCGAATCATGGCTAGGTGCTGAGGACACAGAAATGAGCAAGTATCCCTGCTTTGAGGAGTCTAGCCCCAGGGACATATTTGAAACAATGGAAGGAAAGTTTATTTTTATTATGATTTTTATCATTTTCTTCAAGTTTTGCAAGTTTGTTTTCTTTTTTAATTTTACTTTCTTTTCCCTCTGTTCCTCTGTCCCTCCCTGCCCCTCCCTCCCTTCCTTCCTTTCTCTTTCCCTCCGTCCCTCCATCCCCTTCCTTCCTCCCTCTCTTTTTTCCTCTTTCCCTCCTTCCCTCGCTGCTTCCCTCTGTCCCTCTTTCTTTCTCTCCTTTTTTCTCCTTCTGTTTAGTTTCTCTTCCCCTCTTTCTTTGAGACATGGTTTCTCTGTGTAGCTGTGGCTGTCTGTTTCTTTAGAATTTTATCATGTTGAACTTTATCGAATGCCGTCTCTGTGTCTATTAAAATACTCATGTAACTTCTGTCATTCAATGTATTTATACAGTGCTAATTTTTAAATTTTTTTTTAAACTTTTGTGTGATGAACCAATGTTGCTTCTCTGGATTGAAACCAGCTTGACCTTGATGTATCTTCAAAGATTTGCATTGCATTTATTTGTGTGTGTGTATGAGCATGTGTCCTCATGAGCATACGTGTGTGTGTGTGTGTGTGTGTGTGTGTGTGTGTGTGTGTGTGTGTACCACAGTGAAAGCATGGAGGTCAGAGGACGACTTGTGGGAGTTGGTTCTCTCCATCTGAGTCCTAAGAAACTCAGGGCACTAGTCTTTGTGACAGGCACATCAACTAAGCTCTTTGCCAGCCCTTCTTCATGTATTCTTTTTTTTTTTTTTTTTTTTTGAGACAGGGTTTCTCTGTGGTTTTGGAGCCTGTCCTGGAACTAGCTCTTGTAGACCAGGCTTGTCTTGAACTCACAGAGATCCGCCTGCCTCTGCCTCCCAAGTGCTGGGATTAAAGGCGTGCGCCACCACCACCCGGCCCCTTCATGTATTCTTGAATTTGGTCTGTAAGTATTTTGTTGAGAGTTCTTGCATCTCTATTCACCAGTGGAATTGGTCTAAAGTTTTCCTTTTTTGTGTTGTGCTCTTACCTGGTTTGTCTGTTTGGCTTTGTATAATAGAGTAAATTTGGTGGCTTCCCTTTCCTTTCCATTTTTTGTGACTTTGATGAGTATTGATGTCAAGTCTTAAAATCTTTATGGAACTCGGCAGTGACTCCATCTGGTCCTCGCTTTTCTTTCTGACTAGATTTAATTACTGTTTCATTCATGTTGCTTGTTATGGGTTTAATATATTTCTATCATTTGATTTAATTTTATTTGGCCATAGGTTTTTAGAAATTCATTCATTTTTCTAGCTTTTTAACTTTTTGTGATGTAAGTTTTCAAAATACTCTCTAATGATCCCTGACTATCAGTTGAGTTTCTTGGATCAATGACCCTTTTTGTCTCTACTTTGGTTGTTTTGAGTCTCCTATTTCTTCTGCTTAATTCATTTAAAACAACCAACTTTTAAATGTGTGCTTCTATGTATCATGCTTCTCTTAGTCTCTACTTCCTTAAGTTCTACCCTCATCTCTATTTCTTGCCAGTTACTACACTTTGGTTTGTTTTTTTTTGCCTTTCTGGGATTTTGAGGTGCATCATTGGGTTGTTTACTTGAGACCTCTCTGATTTTTTTCCACATTAGGACTTTCGCTATACGCTTTCCTCTTAGAGCTGCTTTGCTGTATTTCAGAGCTTTAATGAGTGATGCTCTCATTTTCATTTGATTCTAGGAAGTTTTTAGTTGCCCTGTGACTGTTTCAATGACCCAGTATTCACTCAAAAGTGCGTTGTTCATTTGCCATGTAGTTGTGTAGTCTCAATGATTTCTTTTGCTGTTTATTTCTAGTTTTACTCCACTGATAAGATATAAGGAATTTCAATATTTCAATATTTTGTATTTGTTCAAGTTTGCTTTGTAGCCTCTATATACTTGATTTTAGAGGTTTTGTGAGTCTTTGAAAGATGTATTTCTTATCTATTGGATGGATTATTCTGAGATAGACCTTTGTTGAGAAAACAGGCCATGAAGGTGACAGGTGACTCTAGGCCCAACAGAGACCCTTTAGTTGCTCAGGAGAATTCTGGTGGGGAACACAGCAATAAACTGGTGATGGACAGTTCTGGAATTCCTGCACCTTCTATGCTGGTATGACTCATAGCCTGTCCTTTCCTGGTGGGACCTTGTTTCAGGAGGACATCCATCTCAGGGAACTGGAAGACAAACACTGGCTCTGCAATGCTGGAGCAGATCGCCATGTCAGACCGGTGAGTGAGCGACCTCCCATCCGCATGTAGAGGAAGGCGGCTGTCAGTCAAGAGGTGTTATAAATAGACAACACCTGAAGTAAGGGAGGCTCTGTGGAGATAGGACTAATACAACCCAGAGGCGCTGGCAGCCAGGGAACGAGGTCAGGCAGAGCCAAGTCAAATGCTGTTGCAGAGCTAACGACAATGTACCATAGAAGCTCTAATAAAGAAATAATAGCGTGAGATGAGGCCCAACTCTGGGCTTGGGAATATGGGTGAGTTCAGGGGGTCAGAAAGGTGAGGCACCATAAATAGGCACCGTGCTCGGTGGTGGAGAGGATAGGAAAGAAGAATGGAGGTGAGGGATGGGAAAGGTGAGCTCAGGAAGACCTTATCAGAATGTAGGCTCGGTGCGAGCTTACTGTCCTAGCCTCAGGACATCTTCCTGTCCCCTCCAGGTACAAGCTCTGGGTGGATGCCTGCTCTGAGATGTTTGGTGGCCTGGATATCTGTGCAGTCAAAGCTGTGCATGGCAAAGATGGGAAAGACTACATTTTTGAGGTGAGTCTGGTCCAAGGAACAGGTCAGTATGCAGTGACATCCAGACTGGGACCAGACTTTTGGCTTAAAAGTTGTGCGAGAATTCTCACACCACATTTAGAGTCTTCTATTATGAATGTCCAAGATGGCAGATCTGCATAGCCAGCTTCCTTTCCAAGTGGAGGGCTGTTGGCCACGTCACACAATAGTACTAGATGGCACGTCTAGGTGCCTGGTTCCTAGCCTACTTTGTTATGAAGGCATCGTAGTGATTGTATCATTTTTCCTCTGAGAAAGCCACCTTTGAGAATCATTCAGTCAAACGTAAATCACTATTACATGAGGCATTGGGTCCTCTCTACCATGGATGTGTGCTTATGGCCGCAGGGTGAATTGGTTTCAACTTGGCACCTGAATGCAGATGATTTTTTCTAACATCTCTTAGCCTTAGTGATATTGCGCTCTGCCTGGTCCCCTAACCCAGCTTCGCTAACTCTCCTTCCCCTGTTAAAGGCAAAGCTGTGGCAGTGAGAGCCCCACACTACCCCCTCACTGGACTCAGTCTTTCTGGAAGTACAGGAGTTGGTGTTTCCTGAATAGTAGTGTCAGGAGGCCCGAGTGGGTTTCAGATTGAAAATATACTCCATAGCCTGATTAGCATGGAACTTTCTAGATAACCATGCCACCCTCTCTGAGTAAGCCTGTTCATCATCTGCACATGAGAGTTGAATCACAGAGATAGGGGGATCATAGGATCCCCCTAAAACAGACATTTCTTAAAGAGAGGAAGTGTTGCTGTAGATACAGAATCAAGATCAGTGACAAGCAGAGAAGCTGTCCTGGTCAGGAGCAAGGCAGGAATCAGGCCGTTCAATGAGCAGAATGTTTGAGGACAGACTGAAAAGTCAAAGGATGCAAGCTGCCTGCTCTAAGGCATTCCCTTCCGTGTCTTCCTGCTCCTGTAAACTTCCAGCCCTGGGCCATACCCTCTCCTGCTCTTTTGCCTCTTCCCACTCCCAGCACTCTGCGTCCCAGAGCTCTGCTCTGGGTGAACGAACAGGAAAGGGGTCATGGCAAATGTTTGCAGCAGGAGCAAGCGATCCCTGTCTCTGCTGAGGAACGCAGTTCCAGACAACCAACCCACTTTGCTGCCTTAAACTGTATCCATTCCCACAAAGCCCAGCGGGCCTTTATATTTCCAGACCTTTTCCTTACCTGGGCCACATCTTCCACCAGGTCATGGACTGCAGCATGCCACTGATTGGGGACCACCAAGTGGAGGACAGACAACTCATCACCGATCTAGTCATCAGCAGAATGAACCAGATGTTGTCCAGGACTCCTGCCCTGTCTCCTCAGAGACCCTTAACCACCCAGCAGCCACAGGTAAGAAACCGCAAAGACACCCAGCGCAGTCGTGAACCACTGCTTCAGACACTGTGGCTCAAGAAGAAGCAGAGGTCAATACCTATAGAGCTAGCTGAGATCCAAGGGCTTCCCCCTCTTCCTTCTCTTCCATTCCTTCCTCTCTGGCCTCCTCCTCAGCAGTTCACAGTATCAGCTATGGAACTGTGCAGAGGTAGAGTCCTGGATCTCTGTCCTGAACTTGAAGACTCCAGAGAATTGCATCCCACTTTCCTGTGACTTGAGATGTCTTGGTTTGAATTAGGTGAGGGAAGTCTGAACCAGATAGTTCACTGGCTCTTTATTGCTATGTGTATAAGATCATCTTTCTGAGAAGGCTGTTGGTTTGGAAGGAAGGGAAAGTAGACCCCAGTTCTGGGGGAGACTGACATGGTGAAATTCAAATTAGAAATGTGCTTTTGTTCCTCTGAGAGAGAGGTGGCCTTCTCCAGTTGATGTGGTACACGACTCTCATCACAGTGACAGTGTCTCAGGTACAGGGCTCCTGGAAAATCCACACAAACTTCTGTAGAGCCTTAGGCCCAGGAGCTCTACAATAGGCCAAAGAATGGATATCTCCTTGGGCCTGAAGGTCAAAAATATATCCAGGACTCTCACCTCTGAACTTTTATATAATAGAGCGGTAAGAACTTGCACAGTGAATCCATGAGTCTTAGCGAACTTTCCCCTAAGCATTGGTGTAACTATGCAAGGAATCATTTCCCTTTAATGAAGGTCAGGTTTTGACATTTTTGTTAGAATTCTCTTAGAAACCTTTCCTTCAAAATTCAACCTGAAATAGTTTGGGGGAATAGAATAGAATAGAATAGAATAGAATAGAATAGAGTGTTAGCTTTGAAATGAACATCTCCCAAGTTAGGAATTCTAGACCTGCTTCTGTTAGCTTTATGGCCTTGGACAAGGTCCATAGCAGTAGATAAATAAAAGTAACCATAGTCCACATCCCTAGAGTGTTATGAGAATTAAAAGAAAAAGAAAAAAAAACCCTAAACTAAGGCGGAACGAACGATATGAGGCACCCAGTGATGGCTAATGTATGTGGTCAGCACATTCTGGGTTTCGATCCTACAGTCTGAGGCCTGGAGAAACATCAGCACCTTATCTAGAGATGAGCGAATGCCCTCTAAGATTACACTGCACTCAGTAGCAAACATCAGCCTTTCAGAAATCCTTCAGTGGGGAAGAATAAAGGGCTGAGAGTTGGGCAGGGAGAATCAGAGTGGGTTATTTAGGGTAGATGCTAATTACCCTAGACACTCGATCTTTGTAGAATCAGTAGAAAGAAATGTTGATATTCAGGATAATGAGCCTGAATTGCCAAGAGAAGAAATTGGATATTTTAGGCAGTAGTATATATGCCACTTGAGGTAGGCAGAAACATGATGTATAATAAATATTTTCCCCCAAAGTGACTAAATTGAAACAATGTGCCAGTTGGTAAGTTGTCCCTCTCTGGATCTGTTTGTCCTGTCGATCCAATCTAATATCTTTTGTTTTCTAAAATGTCCTTTAGAGCCAGCCCTGGTGGCACACGCCTTTAATCACAGCACTGGAGAGACAGGCAAGAGGATCTCTGTGGGTCCCAGTGTTACCTTCCGGTGTATAGGTTGGAAGATAGCCTTGGTAGATCATTAATGATGGCCTGCAATCACATTGCAGATTTAATTTCCACACAGGAAGCCTAACGGGACACACCCAAATCATATCTAAACCATACTATCCCTTCTTTTACAAACACTGAATACTTAAGCTTAAGCATCTTATCACACCACGCTGGAAACCTGGATACTTGGGGCGATTCCCTGCTCTATTATAACATCCCCTTATCTCCAGACTGTTTCCTCACTTGTGAAATGGAGTTAAAGTGGGTGATTTTTAGATCTTGTCTGATACCAAGGCTACCTGAAGTTAGCCAGACCACAAAGTCTGAGGCCATAATCCTTCACAAGACTGCCTTCTCTCCTGACATCAGCTGAAAGTTCTGGAATTTCAACAACCCCCGGGACTGACTAGAGCTTTGCAGGAATCAGGGAACTCACTGGAATTGTGTTCACAGGCACTGTTGTCATAGAAAACGACTCAGATTAAAACCAAGTCACATGAAGTTGCACAGCGAAGAATCTGAGAGATCACTGCAGGGCACGCCTCTCTCCTTTCATCTGTATACCATAGCACACGGGAGTATTGGCAACCAGAGCGACCGCCCGAGCTTCACTGTTCAGTTATGACTGGGACTTCATTAGTGAACCCTGATTGATTGATCTAATTGGACTGTCTACACATCCCGCCTTTTCTAGATGTCAAACTAATGCATGTGGTCTAAGGGGTCCACCATAAATAACAAAGACCCTTTATATCTGAAAACCATGGGAGTTTAGAAGCTTCTTCCTGTAAGCCTGATGTAAAAGCTAAGCACCCCCCCACACACACACACACACTTTCCACTCACCCTTCCCAAGACAGGGTTTCCCTGTGTAACAGCCCTAGCTGTCCTGGAACTTGCCCTGTAGACCAGGCTGGCCTCGAACTCACAGAGATCCACCTGCCTCTGCCTCCAAAGTGCTGGGATTAAAGACCTGTGCCAGTACCACCAAGCCTCACTTAAGGCAGGGCTGAATTCTTTCCTGCACACGCGATTAAGTTAATATAAATTTCCCAAACGCTTCCTGCTCCTTGTGAGCAGTGGCGAGGTTGGCTCTGTGTTTTTCCTTTATTAACGGAGGCCTAATAACCTTAGGACGTATGTAGTGGGTGAGATGCGGTTTTGCCCAAAATCTGTTTGTGTCCTGACTTGAAGACGTGACGGTGACTGGATTCCTGCCTGAGCAGCTTTTTCTGTGCCTTCTGTTAACTTCCTCCTAGTCTGTGCTCTGACCTCATACTGACCAGAAGCCAGTGGACACCCAGTAACAGTCTAACACCTGGCAAGATGCGGTGATGGCCCTTAAGCCACAACTGTACTGGTCACATTTCCAGACCCTGTTTTGTTTTGATAAGGACACTCACCTGATGACTGGGAAGACTTTCGTCATCTAAGCCCAGGCTCACGGGCCAGTCACACCTGCAGACCAGCTGCCTTCTTAACCCTGTTGTCATACCTCCCTGCCCCCTGTACCTTTCCCACATGTGTTTAAGGCTCGGTCTCTGCCTGTGAGGGTCCCACTTTTGCCTTTAAAGTGGTCCCTCTCTTTCCTTCGTTAGTTTATCCTTTCCCAAATGCTCACATCCATCTATGAACATCTCCCATTGGAAAACAAAGAACAAGAAAATACCCTTCAAGCCCCGCTCCCTCTAGCTACCAATCAATCTCCCCTGCATTGTTTTCCCACTGACACCTCTTTGTCATACCACATTTTCTCCTCAGTCCACTCCAACCAGCATTCTCCCCTACCATCCCACAGAAACTGTTCTTAGCAGACTCATCTCCAGATTACCCATTCTGATCGCCACGTCTCTTCTTGCCTTGGTTTCACAATGGCCTTCGATACAGCTGACTCCTTCAAGACAGTCCTTGCTGGGCCTCCGGGAGTGCCCTCTTACTCCTTTGTCCTCTGCTTCCGTGGCTCCTTGTCATGAGAACGCTACATCAGAACAGACAAACACGTTTGTGCATTTCCACAATGTCACAATTGATTGAGTAGGCCATAAATTCATAAGGTGCAGTGCTTTTAACGGAGACAGTGTGCCAGATAGTCCCACCTTTCCACGGTAACTTAGCTAAGGCAACACACGCTCTTTCCTTACAACCTTAATTGCAAACATTAACTCTATGATGGCGCATCACACGCCACACAGCATCTTTCTAGGTGTGCGGAGATTAAAGAGTGACTGCAGCAGTTTAAGCCCAAGAGCTTCTCAGAAGGAGGCTGACAGCAATGTAAAGAAAATCTAAATTGACGAGAGGAGGAACCCAAGCCTCGCTGCAGGGAGAGCAGCTGTCATGTCAGCCACAGGTGTCAGCTGCAGGTCTGAGAGTGGAGGGTGGAGCTGAGTCTGACTGCAGGGGCTGAAGGGCAGGACAGGCTGAGAGGAAGGAATAAACATGGAATGAATGGCAGGTCCAGCAGAAGGAAGTTGACTAGCCATGTCAACAGTGGGGACTGAGCTGAAGATCAGGGATAGTCGGGAGTTCTGTCTGCCAGTCCTCAGTGCACACACATGCTGGCCAGATGACAGGTTAGTGGGACATCACCATTGACAGTCTGGGTGTCTACCTCTGGGCCCAGTGAGAGAGTTAAACCCTTTCTTGTCAGTGTGTCTGTTAAAGTCTTAGGCCCAGGTTCCCTGGTGTGATTTAATACACCCTGATAAATTTCTAAGGTGGTAGGTACCCTTTTCACTCCCGTAACAAGTCCTTTGTCAGGCGCTGCTGAAGAGATGGTACTGGACATGGACAGATGGTGCTATGTGTATATGCATCCAAGGGCACAGGCGTCCTCCATCTTCAGCCAAAAGCTACCCATGCAATGGAGTCCCCCAGGGAAAGGCACGGCTGTTTTATGCAGTGTGGAGTAACTTAAACCATGGCAGCATGATCTTAACATTTCCTTCCCAGCTTTCTTTTCTGACCTTCCCACTTCTGATAAATCTCTAGACATACTCTGAACTTGTGAATTCCCTGGGGAGCTTGGCCAGCCCCTGTCTGATTCCTGCCTTGACCACGCCTTGCAATTCCAAGTCACACGTCTAAGGCTTAACACCTTTGCTTGCCTGTCTGACTACAGCACAGCCAGAGCACGGATCTTGCATTTCCACCAACGCCTTATCCTTCCCTTTGCCTAAATTTCCCCAGGCTGTTACATAGCCTCTCACCCACCTCTCACCCATGTGCCATCCTACCCTCTATACCTTAGCTAGGTGGGTCCCAAAGGCCTATTTTCGCCCAGCTCACTGTTGGGTACAGAAACTTTCACGACAGTGTGACATTTCTTCAACCACCCAAAGTTGCTATTGCTTCGCTGCTGCTACCTTTCTCTTCTTGAGTTCTGTTTTCCCACTTCCTGTCAGCTGATTCTTTCATTAGTTTGTTTGTTTGTCACTTCTCCTAGAATGCAAACTCTTTGAAAGTTGGAACTTGTTCACCATTTCAACTCAAGGGCTTAGCAAAGCCTCTGAACTCTGCTATACATTGAAGATACTCACGTGGGGCTCTACAGCTGGGATGCTCCTGGAGAGTTTCAATCTCAAGTGACTTCATCAGTGTAGCTCAGGCCTATACAAACTAAGAGGCCATGACATCACTAGGCAATCACTGAGCTAAATATTGTTATGCAGCATATAACTAAATATCGCAGGTGTTCCAAAAGGGCGGTTGAGAGCAGTTTCCCCAGGTTGTAGTCGCTTGTTTTGGGAAAATGTAAAGCCAAGTAACAAATGTAAATCTATTTTTAGTATCTCTGCATTTAGTAACAGCTCTTTACAAATGACAAGGGTACAGTGTTCTTCTTCTCCAGGCAAATCGCTTCCACCACTTTTGTCTCTGTGGTAGGCTTCACAGAACATAATTGATCATGTATCCCCATTTGAAATCAATGCCTTTGATAGCCCTATCATCCTGTATCTAGGTCCTAAGGAAGCCTTGGTAGTGCAAGCAGGAGAGATAAAAACCAAGAAACGTTGCCTGGATCCCAGCCTACATGTCATGTTTCCTGCCAGGCCCCTTCGAGTGTCATGTATGCCATTCCTCAGTCAAGCCACTCGTGTTAGCTTCTTTTGTGGCCGTGGAACCACAGGCTGAAAGAGAAAGAACTTCTTGCTTGCATTACATAGGTCTATGATCTACTCTGCTCAGTAATATTGATAATATAGAAGAGGACCAGGACAGACTTGTGACGAGCTTGTTTGTCCCCGCCCCCCCTTTCTCTGTCCACCCCTGTCCTATCTGTCACTAGAGCATTCCTTCCTATGATTAGAGATTACCTGAAGAAGGCTAAGGGAGGGAGGGAGGACAGTGAGTAGAGAGTATGCTTGCCTGGCTGTAAGCCCGCTCCTTACCTGAAGTGGATACAACGTGGAGAACACAAGCTAGCTAACTGCTGTGCAGCCTTCCAAGAATCAGGGAGGTATTGATCACATCACCAAAGGCAGAGAGGTGAATTACAAAGCTTTGAATGTCAATGCCTTAGCCTCGGCTTGCTTGGACTTTTAGCTTCTGGGCTGCCCCAGGCAACTGAACCTCTACATAGGGAATACTGTTCTCAGGGTGACACCTGGTGGCCAACAGTTGCAGAGCCTCTGTTGTCTACACTTAACTGAGCCTCTTTCCTTGTCACCCAGGCTCTCCCATCCCCCAAACAAACTCAGTCTCTGAGAGTGGGAAATTGCTCACCGCTTCATCTCTAGGTCTTGGGAGAAATGGAGTACCCAGGGATGCTGAGTGTGTCACGAACAGCTTGACAGCTGGGAAATCCCTGAGACATGTGGGGTGTGCCAGCGGGACCTGAGCGCAGCCTGAAGCTGGGGTCTAGAGAGAGCTGCTTTCCAGACCCCAGAAACAAGGGAGAGACAGTCAGGTGGCCAGAACTTTCAGATCTTGTCAAGCGAGATGGTTTCCTTGTTTTCATGTGGCTGGGTCCCGCTTGTTTGTTTTCATGTCTCTTTACACTGATCTCACACTTTTTTATATTCCTGTAAAATCTTCCAGAGATAAAAGGCCGAACAATAATGTAGGGATTTCAGATGCTAACTAGTGAAGCTGGGCCTGGTTTTTGTCAGTGCCTTCTTCAGTGCCCCTTGCTTATGCATTTAGCCAGCTTCTTATTTGGCTTGTGGGTAAGACCCATAGAGAACTGGTTTAAGACTAGGCCTCTGGAAGCATGGATGTGCATTTGGTACCTGGGATAGGGTGAAGCTTTCTTCTCCCTGAACTGATTACATCACATATTGGATGTGACTTCTAGTCTGAGGGTAGTAGTATAACAGGATGGATTCGAACTAGTGTGATCAGAGGAGAGACCAGGATGTTGGTGGTTCATCTATGCTATGGAAAAAAGTAGAAGGATTGAGGTAGAGGATGTAGTTCAGTTGGTAGAATACTTGCGTAGCATGCATGAAGTCCTGGGATCGAGCTCCAGCACAGGCATAAGCCAGGTGTGGTGGCACACCTGCAATCCCAGCATTCATGGTGGAGACAGAAGAATCAAAAGCTCAAGGTATCCTTGGCTACACAGCAAGTTTGATGCTAGCTTGGGATACATGGGACCCTGCCTCCAACAAAACAAAATAAGTTAAAGGAACTGCACTTGGCTGGCAGATGTTTCCAGAAGCCTATGACTCAATGTCTCTAGCTTTCTGATGCCGTCACGGATTAGAAATGGTCCTAGAGGCAAATTTGCTGGGAGACAGGCTTTGACCTTGTATAAGGAATCAACTCACCGATACTGAGAGCCGAAACTGTTGCTCTGGACCGTGTGACTGTCACATTAATGTTCAGGCTTCAGCGGAGTAAGCCGCTTATTAGGGAGGTGGAGAAAGGGCAGGTGGGAGCGAATGGAGCAAGTAAGACTCAGAATCTTCCAGAGCTAGAGTGTTGTGCTCCAGGATGCGTGCAACCACCAGACCTGGGAGAAGTAGCAGGAAGAGTTCAGAATAAAAGGTCTGAGGAGTTGGGGAGATGGCTCGGTGGCTAAGAGCACTGGCTGCTCTTGTAGAGGACCTAGGCTCAGTTACTAACTCACAGCTGTGTACCAGGAGATAGTGACACTTTTCTCTGACCACTGTGGGCACTAAGTACACACGTGGTACCCATATATGCATGGCGGCAAACATTCCTACACATAAAATATAATAAATAAATTTTCCCATGAGCTTGTAAGTACTAGGACACTAAGACTGACAGGGACTCTCTTCACTCTGAGAAGCGCAGCCCCTTAGGGAGGGGCACAACTGTCCCTTGGATCCCACTTGCCCTACGAGGTAAAGTTAGGACAAGCCAAAGCCTTCCTGCTTCCCACAGCAGGGCTGCCTTCAGAGAACGTGTTCCCCAGTGACTAGAAGCTGAGAACTCAGGGAGACTGGGGGCAGGTTCAGATAAAGCCACCAGTGACTAGATCCCTTAACGAACTATTAAGAGAAACCGGCTATTTTGGGTCTGTCTTTACTTTCAGGGACATCTTTAATCACTCGAAACTGACATTCTGACCTAGGGTGGCCTGATCCTCAGAGCCCCCATAGGACTTGTGGCCCCTGTGGACCATTTCTGGTGTCCTCAGGTTATGGGAGGACCACAAGCCAGGCGATGGTCTTTGCCCGAAGAGTGGTTCCCCCGGGAAGGAAGGAGCATCAGCTCATCCCTGGATACCTTTTATACCCTTGCGGAGGAAGGAAGGGGGTGAGTCCGGAAAGGTCTCAAGGTGCTGAAAACATACCGTCCCCTTTGCTCTACAACCTCCTGACCACATTCCTTCCTGCTGCTTCATTCTCCCTGGAGTCCTGGACCGGGGAAGCGAGGCCTGGGGGAGCTGATCAGAATAGTTCTGTGGCGTGGCCAGCAAGGAGCTTGGCCTGGCCCCTTTCCTGGGGCCAGACCCTGGGACCCTTTCCCAATTTCCTGTCTCAGATCTGCTGAGCAAGCACAGGCCTTCCTCCTGGTGGGGGCAGCTGGTGTTAAGCCAACAATTCTCAAAAGTTGAGTCACTCGATGTCTTTCCTTCCTCAGCTTTCCGTCCTGTTGGGGCCTCACTCAGATAGGGGCTCCTCTGCCAGTCTGTCTACTGAAAGCCACGGGTGGAAAATTAGAGGTGCCGTTAGCGAAACCCCACAGATCTTCAGTCATGGGCTTGGTTTCTCTCCTAGGCCAGTGATTTCCTCTCCAGTCACCTCAGGAGCCATTTACTCTTCCTAATCTGATGGTGTTTTTTTTTTTTCTTTTCAACTGAGTGTATCTTTCTAAAACTAAGACATTGATACACAGGGAGAAGGCCTAGTCTAACCTAATTGTGTTAGAAGCCTCCATGTAAGAACTACTACGCACAAGATGGCGGGAAACTATCCAGCTATGTCTTCTCCACTGATGCATGACATAGATTTATTCTTCCGTAAATAAAAACAATTCTGTTGACTTATTATTTGCTGGCTAGGACTTCACAGTATGTAAAGCTCATCTGTTGTTTCTAAGCCGCACAACCCTTAGGTGAGATATTGGGCTAGTTACTCTGAGTGTGTTCACGTGTCAGGAAAAGACAATGAAGATGGTTATCCTGAGTCAGCTGGCTGCTAAGGAGAGCTGGGTCTCACCCCACGGGAGGCTCTGTGCAATACCATGTACCATGGCTTTCTGATGTGCCTATGAGGGCATGGGGGAAGGAAAGAAAGAGAAAACCGGGCATCTGTGGTCCTTTATGAGGAATGCTGCTCTTCTCCCTTGATAGCGAAATGCTCACCGGGTCACCTTGAGAGTGTATTTCACCAGCTGCTTCATGGGACCTTCATCTGTCCTGCCCACTGGCTCTCTTGATTGCTAAAGCCCTCTAACCCAGCAGAGTAGGACATTAGCCTCGTTAGCCTTAGTGGGCAGCAGCACACTCTCCTCACCGAGTCCCTCCAAGCCTGTGCCTGCAGTATATCTCTGGTCAGGCCCAGCAGCCCTGGGGTTCTGCTTGCCTCAAGACTGTACTGCTAAGAAGGGCTTATCTTTGCACAAAAAAAAAAAATTAATGGAAGCCTGGAGTCAGAAGAGCCAGCAGAAGTCATCTGCCTGTGACGACTTGTGTCCCCTGCACAGAATCTCTGGCTGGTTGAAGAGCTCATGGAGGGAAGGCCACCGTTACCTAGGCTACCCTTGACATGGTTCACACGCCACCCTGGTGCTGCCATGGCCATATCATTTAATCCTTGCAGTCTGACCATTTGGGGAAATTGAGATTCAGAGATGAAGTAACTTGCAAAAAGTCACATAAGGAAAGATGTTTCCAGTCTCTCAACCTCACCTTGCCAATGCCGATGCACCCCTTCAAAGAGGTGCCCGGATGTGGTGACAGTGCTTTCTGGTGAGGACTGACCAAACAGGAAGGCAATGGATCTGTCTCTCCTTATTGAGACACAAATGCACCTTCAGCTGCATCAGTTTTGGCAGCGGCATTAGACTGACACCCTCTAGCCGCCATTCCCTAAGCCCAGAGCTTCGCGAGGCTTCATTCCCTCCCTTTCTTTGTGTATATGATCACAGGAGCTGGACGAAACATTCTTACCTGTTTGAGTCAACCAGCTTCCCGAGAGCAACCCGGCCGCTCAGGCTGACCATGAGTTCCTGCCTTGGACTGGCTATAGGCCAAATTTTGGCAGTGACGCCAGAGTGGCCAGACTTCTGTGGAATTCAGCATCCCAGGAGGCTCTCGGTGACTGGAGACAGATCTCGTGGTAGCCAAACCCCACAGGGAATAAGCCCTCAGCCTCTAGCAGACAGCAGGCTTGTGGGAGGAGCCAGGGTGTCTCTGCCTGGCAAGGGACAGTCCTAAGGGACTCTCCTCCTGGCCTCCCTCAGCCCCTGAGAAGTCCAGTCCACAAGCTCAGTGGAAGCAGGGGCAGGAGAAGCTCTTTAGGCGCCATCAAGAGTAGCTGAGGCTCATTCCCAGGCTTTTGCCCTGAGGACTGCCTCTGGGACCTATTCTCCCAAAGCTTTGGGGAGGGCACTTTGACTTTCATTTTCTCCTTGAAGGTCTCACATGTATATTTCTGTGGCTGAGGAGAACCAGGATCAGCCTGCCTGGTGAGTGCCTTCTGGGAGGCCTGAGGGAGACAACAGGCAAGAATGAGTCTAGATGCTCCACAGGTTTGGCTTGCCCTGCCCTATGCCTGAGTAGCTGTCTTAGAAAATGAGAGGCCATGACACTGAACATATGGCCTAGAAAAGAAACCAAATAATAAGGTTCGGCCCAGAAGGCACAGGTAGTTTTCGGATATGTAGGGAATGGAGGCTAGAAAGGTTGATTCCAGCAGTGCTGAAGCGATTGGGAATGTTAGTAAAGCAATATCTACCCCATACAGCCATTGTTAGGTGTAAGGGAGAGACCACATAAAGGGCACATGGTAAACACCCAGGGAACTTCAGTTACAAACTGAGAGAAACTAAGAGGCACAACTAGGGAGAGGTTTTAGGAGGGTAACAGTGGCGGTGAAGAAGGAAGAGCAGAGGTGACTGAAAGGATTAGGGAACTCTCGTGTAAGCCAAACCTGACAATGCTTAACCAAAAATGGCAAATGGAAGATGATGCCGGGGGAAGGATGGAGGAGCCCTGGGGATGAATGGGTTGGGTGTCCACCAGCTGGCTTAATGGGGGGGGGGGGGCTCAGTGTCAGGACTCAAAGCAGGTCTCCCTCAACCAGTTAGAGTGCTTGGACGAGAGGGCTGAAAGGCTGGTGTCTGTGGTGGTGGTGGTGGAGGTGGCTGATAGGTAAGATGGGCTTCCCTGACGAGGGGTACTAAGGGCACCACAAAGGTCATGCCTGTTAGTGAACAAAATCCCGTACCGTGGGAGATGATGCCATCATCGAAAGACTGAGGTACTGAGAAGGCGAACGCTTCTACTTCCAGGTAGGAGCTGGGAACTGGCCATAGGAAGCTAGGGAGAAATGGCCAGACTCAAACCCCGGGGAAGTGGGAAGCAGGAGGTGAAAGGGCACTGAGGTGGGAATAGGGCTTATCTCCAGGGGTGAAGGGCACCGAGAGGGAAGTGAGAGTCAGTTCGAAGGCACATTTAGCCCACTTCACAGCCCTGGGTGGGGAGGTCCACTCTGACATCACCATCGGCCCACTTGGCACACCTTGCCTTTAGAGAGTGTTTCCGCGCACTGAAGACAAGCTCCACACGTGCCTGAAACCCAAGTGTGAGACAAACCAGTCACAGGCATCTTTGATCCTGTCAGGACATAATCAGAATCACAGCTGGGCGGAGAGGAAGCGTGGGAGTGGAGCCATGTCGTCAGGCAGGACTGTAATTCTGCAGTTCGAGACAGCAAAACAACGTGGCCTTGAGCACATTACCCGTGTTTGCGTCTTACCCTTCCTTCTGGGTAAGAAGGTTCTGAGAAACAAGCAGCGGCCCCCTCCTTCAGCTCCTTCTCCCTCAAGGGTACAGCCTAGCCCAAAGAGTGGTTCAGACCCCTAGTGAGTCCCCAAACTGAACCCACCCTCCAGTTCATCCCGATGAGAAAGGAACCACATCAGAACTCACGCATCGACCCCGCCCTACCCCAGTCCCCATCACCACCCCCTCCTATCAGAAGCCAGGCCTGTGAGTACAAAGTGAACTGGATGTGCGGTGGGAGAACGAAGCACAAAAACTCAAGCAAGGCTGCAGTGAGTAAAATGAAAGAGGCTTGAGGAGGGCTTAGGCTCCCATCAGTAATTCCAAGCCCCACACGGCCTACTCCTTAACCAGCAGCAGTCCAGAGGCTGAGGGTCCTCAAGGTCTAAAATCTGGATGTCCTGAGCAGATCCGGGGACCCCAGTGCAGCCTTGACACTGCGCTTCTCTTTGGTGTTTGCTTGGAACCTTGTTTGTTTTAATCTCTTGTGGCTTTCTTTTTTGTTTGTTTTGTTTTTGTCTTCCAGAGTGGAGCTCTGAAGGAACCCGACTCCAGCAAGACCCCACCTCAGCGGCCACCGCCCCAAGGTTGTTTACAGTATATTCTCGACTGTAATGGCATTGCAGTAGGTCCAAAACAAGTCCAAGCTTCTTAAAGAGATCGGTAGTTAATTTTTCAAAGCAGAAAATTTAAGCCAAAAACAAAAAGAAGAGAAAAGAAAGGAAGGCAGGGAGGGGAGCGGCGGACCCTCCGGCCAGTGCCGCCGCCATGTCCTTTCAGTGCTGACTGGACTGTTCCTCCTATGCAGGGTCAGCTCCTTGTCCGGTTGTTTACCTGTCGCTGTCTGTGCTTGTAACGCTTCTACGTTTTCTGTATAACTCGTGGTTCCAGGGCTGTTTGTCAACAGTGTACAAAAGAATCGTGCCTCTTGAGTCCAGTGTGACTATCCTATCTTCTGGGTGGTTTGATAGTGTTTCTTAAGCATCACACAGTGAGGGCTGAGATCTGAGCCCTGCAGTGGACGGGGAGAAACAGCCACCCACAAAAAGACAGCCAGGCTTCTCTCCTCCTCCCCCAGGCTCCCACTCACCTCCTCCCACTTACCTCCACGAGTGCTTGGGATCTTCAGTGACCTGTGTTTTACTTCCTCCCTGCATGACTAGGGTAAATAGATAGCACTTCTAGGAGATTTTTTCAAGGTCTACCTTTCATAGTTCCATCCACGGGATCTGAAGGCATCCATCTTTTTCTCTGTTCGCTAGGATTTGGTGCAGTGTGAGTTTGTGTGAATAAGCTGGCCGTGCCTGTAGAGCTCTTGTGTTTTTAGTGACGAAATACAAAGAAGCGGCTGCTTCCAGGAATGTGTTCTGTATTTTAATGCCCGTGTTCCCTTCATTTTGATTATTAACTAGCTATAAGGTTAAAAAACTAAGGGGCCGCCAATGTGCAATATCCAAGTGATCTCCTATTCTCTGTGTGTCGATTCTCAGTGCCTGCAGTTGTTTCTTTGTTGTTGCTGTTTCTAAACTGGCCACGTGTGCTTCTGTGGAACTGGGGCTGCTGTGTATTCCTCAAAGCTTGACCTATGAAGAGAGCTGGCTTTCCAGCAGTGCTGAAGAGAGACCCCAGGGAACAACTGACCTGAGAGGGAGTTAATCATTCCCCAGGCTTCCTAATAGGAGACCGAGTCAGCTACGTCTCCTGTCACCTGAGTGGGTTCTCTAGCTACCTAGCTCTGGTCTTGACCACTTTAGTTCTTAGCCTGGCCTCTTTGGAGAACCCAAACCAGGGAACTTTCTGGAAAACTCTGGCCCAGGTGTTGGTATGTGTGTTGGACAGAGGCCCCATACTTTGGAGAACCCTTGCCAGTGTGTCTGTCCTTCCATCTGACCAAGAACCTTGGGCAAATGATGTAGTTGTTAATTAAGCCAGAACTTGAGGTTCAGTGCATCATCTTGCCATCTGCAGGCAGAGCCGGGAATGGAACGAGAGGCCTTCTTCAGCCCCAGAGCCCATCCAGGAGCTCAGGTCAGCTTCTGGCTCTACTTTTACATTCCCCACCTTTCTGGCGACATGGCCAGGTTCTGGACTGCCAGGTCTGAGGAGGGAGTAGTATTGGTTGTCAGGGGGCACATGCCCTGGTTTCTCTTCTGGCTTCTGGAAAATTCTGAGGCTCTAGAAAAATGTGTATAATGCGGATGGTGGTCAATCAGTTGTGTGTGTGTGTGTATATATATTAAGCATATATATATATGCATATATGCACTTCCAGATGGGTTAAGAATCAGGTCCTTAAACACCTCCTAGTCTAAAGAACTGCTCAAAGAGAGGAAAGGAACATTTCACAGAATGGAGGAATACATTTTTTGTTTTTAAACTTCTTTTTTATGTCTAAGCGGTGCGCTGATGGTGATGTTGCTTTTCTGCATGTTATCATTGTGTTACATCCAGGTGCTTTTCATGTGACATTTGTGAGCCACAAAAACAAAGTTGCCATTTGAATTCAGTCAGGCTACAGGATGGTGTCAGCCAAGGCCTCTCCCAGGTGGGGGTTAGCCGCTGATTACAGTTCCCACTGCCACACGCAAGCAGACAGCATCACCTGACTATCACGTTCCCTCAGGCAGCATGCTAAAGGACAACTCTGTGGCCTGGGGGGCACTTTTGTCACATTGTAGGGTTTCTGTTCAGGTGTTCTGTTCCCATTTCTTTTCCAATGTCGTCCCCCTGTTTTGTACTGATCTGGCTGGGACATCCTCAGCCGATGCCGGAAGTGTGATGAAGCCCCTCTCTTTTGTGATTCTCTTGTACAGCTCAATGTGCAATAAAGGAAAAGTTCTATCTGTCTGCAGTGTTAAGTTGTAAAGTTTCTGGCTACTCGATTACCTCTGTACAAGTGGGGAAGCACTCAGGTTTGTGATACAAGAGGCTGAGCTCTCACCCTGGAAGACACGCTGATGCAGTAACGATGCTCATGCAGGAATAGTCTTGGTGTCAGACTTCAGGGGACAGAAGCTGGTTAACATGAAACAATTGGCAGGGCGTGTAGTTACCTGATGTGGCTTTGAACTCCTTAAACGTCTAGAATTCCACATATCTTACATACGTCTTTTTATGTGTAACATCCCCTCCTATTAATTGGTAACTGATGATAACAGGGGAGCCCGTACCTAGAAGGAAGATGAGCTGGCCATCCCCGGTTCACAGTAGCATAGACACGCTTCAGCCTCTGCAGAGGACATAGGAGTGTTCTGGATTCTAGGAAACTAACAGGGCCAGCCTTAGCTGTGGCAAGCCCACGAGTGTAAACTCGGATGAGGCGAGAAACTGGATTTTCCAGGATAATTGGGAGTCATTTCCACTAGGCAGAGTGTGTCCATGAAGTCATCTTTTGACTTCAAAGATGTGCAGATCCCCTTCTGAGGAGTTTGAATTGATTCCACACCTTCCGTCCTTCACCTCTTAGACAAAGGAGGGCTTTTTTGTCAACAGGCCATCTATCTGATGGTTCTGTGTCTCATGTTGGGTAAAAGGCATGCTGTTATTAAGGGGGCTGTTTGCCAGATAGTGCCCACAACATCCCTGGGGGAGCCTAGGGCTTGAATGTCTGGAGAATTTCCCCCCACACCTGAGCGGTTTGTCATGTCAGGGCCCCCAGGATGGCACTCAGGTAAAGAGGGCCTGGGAAGAAAGGATTGATCCTGGTCGTGGGAGTTAATGCACCAGTGAAGCCCAGGTGGGGTGGGTGTGGCAATCAGACACCTGCAGGCTTGGAGCAGGATGAAGGTAGCCCCATGGAAACAATGTCAGTCAGTCATGATCTTAGAGCACAGAGCCTTTTCTGAACAACTTTCTCATCCGTTATCATCTTTGGAACAACTACTAGCTTTAAAAGATAATTGTAGGACTTTTAAATGGGTTATGTTTGGAGAGACTGAGGCCCAGAGAGGCTTGGCATCTTGTTGGGGGAGTGTCACTGGCAGAGAATCTCTTAAGTGTTCCGGTTCTTATTCTAGTGTTTGTGCCCTGCTCTCTCCTGCATCTTCTGTGTAGATTTGGGGGTTCCTTAGAAGTCCTCAGTGCAGGGTGGCTTCTTCCTGAGGACTTTGTGAAGCAGAGCAGAGTCCTTCTGGTCTGGGGCCTTCTCCCTTTGCCTTTGTCCCTGCCCTTCTGCCTTCTGCTGTGACTTAAATGGCCAGTCTCTGAGAAGGAGCAAACAGTGATGCTGTTTTGTCTAAAAATTCCCTTCCCTGCCCTCAGAGCCTTGGGTAGCTACTTATAATATTGCTTATCCTTTAGCAATGATCTAACCACACAGTTTGAGATATAGATTCTACTAAGGAAACCCTTTGATATGGTTAAATTATGAAGTTTTTCTTGTACTGAACCTAGGGGGCCCTGGGCAACCCCAAGGAATGCAGCCCCCAGGCAAGGTGCTGCCTCCACGTCGGCTCCCTTCGGGACCATCACTGCCATCTTCCTCTTCCTCCTCCTCCTCCTCTTCCTCTTCCTTGGCTCCTCAGAGGCCGGGCGGCCCCACCGCCACCCACGGAGAGGCATCCTCCAGCAGCAGCTCCCTGGCAGAGGCCCAGCCACCCCAGGCTGCTCCACCACAGAAGCCCCAGCCTCACCCACAGCTCAAGTAAGATAACCCAGCAGTTCCTCACCCCCTTCCTGTCCCTCCTTATGGGCTGCGGGCCTCTGACCTGCTATAGAATCACCTTCAGGTTGCCACAGATAGTTGATGATTTGGGGGAGAGATTGTTGGTGGTGATGGTTGTGGGTGTTGTGTTTGTTTGCTCTTTGCTGTGTGTGAGAAGGATGCCTAGATTGACTTGGGAGGGGAGAAAAGAAGGAAATTCAGTTTTGCCTCAGGGTGAGTAGCTGCTGACACCCACCGCTTTCTTCACAAGGGAATGTGGCAGTGCTGATCCATCTGTCTAGCCAACCACGAACGTGGGGCTCCCACTCTTTTCCCCCCACATGCCTGCCTCCTAAACTTAAAAACAAACAAACAAAAACCTTCAAGTCTTTCCTACTCCTGACCCAAGGGTACACAATCAGAAAGGCTACCCAAAGGAAAGGGTAACGCCCTCCCAACGCTGGCCTTCCGCTGTCTGGAGAAAGTGTAGGTAAGGTACCGAAGACGGCACCAGTAGAAGTTCAAAAGAGGTCCATCCTCTCTGGTGCCCTCATTCTCAACAGTCAACCCGGAGGCCCCTCCGCGCTGTTCTGCTGCTGCACAGAGAGCCGTCGAGAGCCCTTAGGAAGCAGTAGCTCTGTCCTTGGGAGGGCAGCCCCAGTACAGTCTGCCCCACCCACTCCCCAGAGCCACACACGCTAGTCTTAATATCTCTCTGCAAACTACGTCACCACTCCTGGCAGAGATAGCAACAGCTCTGGGGACATCGGAGTGACCTGCTTGTAGGTCAAAAGCGGTTCTCAACCTGTGGGACATGACCCTTTGGGGGGTTAAATGACCCTTTCACAGGCACCGCCTAAGATATTTACGTTATGATTCATAATAGTAGCAAAATCATTACAGTTAGGAAGTAGCAATGAAGATAATTTTATGTTTGTGGTCACTACAACATGAGGAACTGTATTAAAGAGTCGCAGCATTAGGAAGGTTGAGAACCTTGCTCCAAGTGCTGGACACTAGAGAGAGGCTGTGAACTTTCAGAGTCCAGGGAGAGCCTGTGGATTTCACACACAGAAGAAAACTTTGCTCAGAGCCCCCATCGACATCAGTGGCAATGTCAGGATTGGTGCCTGAGTGTCCAGATGGGCACTTCTCTAAGTGGCATGGCTACTCTTGTTCTCCAGCTCAAACCAGTAGTCCTTCTTATAGCCGACTCTGCATCACCTCCTCAGTTCAGCAGTTTGTCCTTGCTGATTGGGATCATCCCAGCTGCCCTGGCCGCAGTATAAAAGCGAGCCTTTGGGTTGTCATCGCCTCTGGGCTGAAGCTGACGAGCAGAGGCAGCCTCTGATGAGCTAGAGGCTCGTACCCGGTGCCCTCTGCTTGTGCAGGCAGAAGGCTCCTTCCCCAGAGGCCCACATGCTAGGGCTTGTCACCAGCTTCAGTGAAAGGCAGGACACCTGTCCGCAGTCCCTGTGGGAGGAGAGAATGACACACAGGTGGGACTTTCCTGGATGCACCCAGCATTTAGAGAAGGACGGAGGGCCCAAAGCAGGTCCTAGAGCCAGAAAGACCCAGTGGGAGTCAAGAGACAAGCCAGGCCGCCAGGGAAGCCAAACCTCATGTTTCCTCCTGTATTGTGGTGTTGGCTTCCCCCCAGATGCAAGCCTTCACAGTTTTTCTTTCTGAATCACTTGTTATGAAAGGATAAGTTCCTAAAGTGTGTGTGTGTGTGTGTGTGTGTGTGTGTGTGTGTGTAGGGGTGGTTGGGTTTTGTTTTCATTATAGTATTGCTTAATAATCATGGCCCATTAAGGTGCCTCTTTTGCTCCTTTATACCCTGAATCCAACAAAGCTCATATCAAGGTTCCTCTGAGGAAGGCTACGGGGGTGACTGTGATCACAGAAAGGACAAGGACATGGGCTAGAGATTTAGCAGGATGTACAATGCTTGCCTAGCATGCACAGAGCCCTGGGGTTGACACCTCCCATCCCTGCATAAAACATGGGGTGGTGGGACATGCCTGTCATCCAGCACTTAGGAGATAGAGGCCCAAGGGTATACTCACTGCACAGGGAGTTCTAGGTTAGCCTGAGCTACAGGAGAGCCTGTCTCTAAAAAAAATAATAAATGCAAGACCAGGGAAATGGAGCCATTAGACTTTGTGGATCAGGCTGAAGGTTCCTTTGAAATAAGAGAGAAATAGGAGAAACCAAGAGAACTCAGAGGTCCTCATTCTACCAGAATCTTCATGCCACACACAAAAAGCCCAGGGTCAGAGTGACACATGGCTTGCCTGAGGTCACTTGGTGGCAGAATCAAGTCTCTGAAGTTGAGTCCATCTTGACAGTTGATGAAAAATAGAGGCCAGATGCCCAAAAGTGCTGGTGTGTGCTTTTATCAGAGGAAAGGGGTGTGAGATGCCTAGATCCATACTTAGAAGCTGAGAACTTTTAGCCTCAAATAAAAGACCCAGCCTTTGAGTCACCCATTCTTCCTGTTTCCCCTCTCACTTTTGCCCTCCTCTCTGGTCCCACACTGCTCCCACCTCTTCCTGTTTCAGTCGCTCTGAAGGTGAGGAAGTAGCGAAGGGCTTCCTAGCACCTTGCGCAGCTCTCCCGGCCCGTCTCTAGCTACCCAATCCTCCCTGGGGCGGGAGTGGGGAGTTCTTGTTGTCCACCTTCCTGTGACAGCCCTTCGCAGTCTCACCAGGAACACCCTCCTCATGTTCTCTCTGGTTTTTATCTTCAAGCAAGTCGCAGTCCCTGACAAATGCGTTCAGCTTCTCTGAGTCCTCCTTCTTCCGGTCTTCAGCCAATGAGGATGAAGCCAAAGCGGAGACCATCCGGAGCTTGAGGAAGTCCTTTGCCAGCCTCTTTTCAGATTAGCTCTTCAGGTACACGAGGGCACCCGGCCCAACCAGGAGAGGCATCTAAGACATTCACCAACAACAACAGTCTGCCATGTTTGGTGGCGATGTCCCATGACTTGACATGTGTGGCCCCTTCCTCTGTCCCTTGTGCTCAGTAAATTTGTGCAGCCCAGAGATGACCAGGTGACAGTCTCAGGGCAGGTGCCTACCCTGAAAGGTACTGACAGGAGAGGGAAGGGCTGTTCCCCTGTAGTCTTAAGAGCTTTATTCTGAAGTCATCGTTGCTGTGAATTTAGTGGCCTTATTGTGACAGAGCCATTGTGTCTTACCCTTCCCTGTGAAGCCAGGATCTCCATAATGGAGGACACCTGGCAGCTGAACCCAGCTCAGACACAGAACTCAGCATGTCCATGTAGTCAGTGCTACCTGTGGGAAGTATATACTTAGAAGTACTATTGGCTCTGAGTTTTAGGAGTTCCCCCCAGAGCCGGGTGTCCTGCAGCACCTTTTGAAAGCACACTCGCCTGACCCCACCCTCTCTAGAATGCTGTGGTGGTGAGGGTCCTTCTGTCTGTTGAAACAAGAGGATGAGGACTGCAGTATCGCCTTTCTCCCCTCCAGAGAGCAGTTTTGTTGTGTGACCTCCCAAAACTTTGCTGTGGAAGAGAATGCATGCCGCTGTAACAGCAGTACACCCACCTCTGTGTTCCTCACCTTGTGATGTCAAGACTGTGGTGTAATAAAAGCGTTAACCGGCATCTGATTCAGCCCTGAGGTCCCCCAACCCTGCCCCGTCTAGGTTAAGCACATACGTGGAGCATGATGGTGCGTTTGTGAGTAGGGAGTGAAAAAGTGTAGGAGGGTGAAACTGTGTGCGTGTGTGTGTGTGTGTGTGTGTGTGTGTGTGTGCATGCGTGTGTGCGTGTGTGTGTGTGAGATGGCAGGTGTCTATGTCTGTGCTGAGACTGTCTGTACCTTAAATCACATACTGGCACTCCTGACAGCTCCCCAGTGGATCTGTCTATCCTAGAACCACCGGCTTTCCACCAACAGCTTGGCATTTCCACCCATTTGAGTCAGCTCAGACTCTGCTGTGCATCACACAGGCCAAGTCGGGCCCACTCCCTGTCTTTCATCAGTATCCTCAGCTACAGTCCCCAGGGCAGGGCCAACAAGACAGAAGCAACTGACTCTGGTGGATGTGGTCCCCCAGCTGTAGCTCAGGGGGCCTGAAGGCTGCTGCTGGGATGGGCTCTGGGGGATTTTATCCGACGTCCTCACAATTCCCTGAGGAAGTTTCCAAAGACAATGCTCTGGAGATAAATTTCACATGTACACATGTTTAAGAAGAATCAATGTGTTAGCATTTTAGCTATACAATTCCCTGTATGTGATATGAATTCAACATGTTAACGTTCCTTAAAATGCCACTGTCGAACCCCTGCTCACAAGCAGGGGTTCCAGGAGGTTGGAGAATGAATTTCAGTGGTACCAGGTCCCCTTTCTGCGCCACATCTATCCTGTGTTGTAGAGTCTAAGGACTGAAGCAGGTAAGACAAAAATGGCATCCCTCCTTGCACAGTACAAATACTTAGACACTTAGGGTACAGACAGCCAAACAAATGACAAGGAGAATCGGAATCAATCTCTCTCCCTACACCCCCCCCCCCCGATGGAACCTAGGGCCTCAGGGCCTGCCTCACGCTAGGCAAGCACTGTCTCTCTGCCTGCATCCTAGGTCAGCATATGCATTCTGTTTTTATACCTACTTGTGTGTCTTCATAAGACAAATGAAGATCCAAAGAAGTTATTAGATCCAAAACATACATATATACCAATGGAAATGATAACTTGAGGATGTAAACATACAAAGGGGTCTGGTATAAAGCCATGAGCTATGGGAAAGGAATTTGGATACATACAGGGAGATAGTGAAGGGGAAGGGCCACACATCTTAGGCTTTGTTTGAAGAAATGACAGTGCTCCAAAATCCAATAACTTGTTGAAGGTTGTCCAGTTGGCCGTGCGGTGGAACTAAGATCTAAACCCAAACAATGGGGGCTCTGAATGTGGCTCCTCGGGTACAGCACCTGCTACACGAGTATGAAGACCAATGTTTGGATCCTCAGATTTCATGAGGGGAAAGAAAATCCAGGTAGGCATGGTAGCCTGCCTATAATCCCAAAGTGTGGGAGTCAGAGACAGGAAGTCCCCAGAGCAAACTGACTATCCTGACTAGCTCAGACAGTTCTAGATTCAGCCAGAGACCTTCTCTCAATATATAACATGGAGAACAAAGAAGAAAGACATCCAGAGTCAACCTCAGGCATCCACATGTGTTCACACATATGTATGCACACCTGCATATATGTGTTCACACATGCAGAAGCATACACACATGCACACTACAAAGAGAAAGCCAAGCAATAGCACAGTAGGGCATATGGCCTTAATCACTTAACTGTATTTTATTTAATCTTGTAGGGTCGATAAGAAATAGTTTTTCTGGGTGGCGGTGTCGCACACCTTTAGTTACAGCACTTGGGAGGCAGAGGCAGGTGGATCTCAGTGAGTTCAAGGGCAGCCTGATCTATAAAATGAGTTCCAGGACAGCCAGGACTGTTACACAGAGAAACCCTGCCAAAAAAAAAAGAAGAAGAAGAAAGAATTTTATCAAATTTTCATAGGGTAACCACATAATAAGGTATACACAACCTAGCCAAGGGGAAAGAGGGTGAGAGGTTGGTGGGCTTGTCACCAGAGTTGACCCATTGACCTAAAACCATGAGTAATATGCACTGTGTGTCTTATTCTGATCAAATATAATTCTTGTTCTTTAAAAATTACTCATTCTTCCACATGTGATGTCAAAACCAAAACCACAAGGAGCTTATTTAGAAAATGAGTCACCCTGGAGGGACTGTTGGGGCAACAGAAGGGGGTGTTATATACCAGAGTCATGCAGCACCCTAGTCTAAGGGACACAGGGGTTCTACCCAGAGCCTACTAGTAGATCTGAACCAGGGGTGGGAGTGTTCCATTGAGAGACAGACCTCTTGGTATTTACAAAAGATGGTTCCAGAGCCTTGGGAAACAGTGCCTCCTAATAATCAAACAGCCCGTGAGAAGTGCAGGCAAAACGGTCAAAAGTTGGGTCAAATGGTTGCCCCTAGTCTGCTGTAGATTTGTAGGCGTTTGGTCCATAGGCCAACTGCTGCCCTGTAGATTAGATTGCCTCTCTGTAGCTTATTGGAATTCCTTCTGACGTCCTCTGCCCAGATGAGGAAACAGCAATCTTCATCCCTACCCTCGTGGGGCACCCCAGCTCCCCGATCAAGGTGAATAAATTCTGTTTGTTATGTATTTGTTGGTATTTCTTTGTTGTGTACTTACTGGGCTCAACAAATTTCATGGGAAGAATATAAAACTGAGCTACACAAGGTTTCTGCATTCATGAACTCCACAACTGTCAGGGGAGATGATGTAGAAGGAACGGAAAGTGTGCTGTCTTCAAGGAATGCAGTCATGGTGTCAGCTTGGAAAATGCTAAAACTTGCTGGTTATCGATGAGAATGTGGGAAACCCTACCCTTACACACTGCTGGTGGGAGCATGTGGGGCACTACCACTGTGGGGGATCATTTCCTACATCCAGTCAGTGCCCAACTATGCTTCAGGAGTCTCACTTCTGAACTCTTCTAAAGACTTCATATACACAAGGAAGCAAACAAAAGAGTGTTTGTTGCAACATGAAAAAAACAAAAACAAAAGCCAAACATGGGAACAAACAGCTGTCCCCCACGGAAGAATTAAATCATATATTGTACTCCTTCATAAACAAGAATACTTTATGGCTTAAAATATGTGAGGAATTCAGATAGGTTCTGATAAAATATAGAAAGAGAATGAGTAAGATGAGCTACGCCAGCGGAAGATGGACAGCAAGCAGTACGTGTCTCAGCGGAGCATATGTCTAGCTCCAGGTCAGAAAAGACTACGCGGAAGGTAGGGGAGAGCTGGGAAGAGGCCACAAGATCAGGAGGCCTGTCTGCTGGGAGGGGAATGGATGTAAAAAAATTCACTGGGTTTTATAGTCGAAAGCAGCCGCTTGTCTTATCGCCTCTTTACGGATGAGGACATTTACTACAGTCCTGAAGGGAGTAGTGACAGACAAGTAAATGAGTTTTAGTACTGTCACCAGGGTCGTTCAGAACGGGTCCTTCCTGAGACAAATGGAATGGGTTTCATTCCCAAGGAGAGGTGTAGCAAGGCAGGTGACAGGCCAGGAGGAAGTGGGAAGGCAATTTTAGCTGGTGGGAAGAGCCTGAGTCAATCTGAGTCTGTACCCAGGCTCTGGTAATTATTGGTTAATTGATTTGACCTTACAAGTGATTAGCTTTTCTGTCTCAAGTTTCCCTTTCCTGGGTGAGTTTAAGGATTAAATTAGCTAAATAGCTGCTCCTAACAGTGGCTGTTTCTGAGACTATCGTAATAAATTCCACCTCTGTCTATCTCAAAGAACACCCTTGTCAGCACCCCGTCCCCTTTCCTATGACTCCTCCCAAGGCAGCCAAGTACTTTTCTCCAGCTCCCAGATTGGTGGGCTTCTAGGGCAATTTAAGCCCAGCTGAAGTGCCCCGAGGCTGTAGCTGTTGAAGAATTAGAGTTGAGGGTGGACACCTGGAGAAACAGATGCAGCTGCCAGGTTTCCCACTGGCAATGATATATCGTGAGTGCACAGATGCAGACACACACACACAAACACACACAGACACACAAACACACACAGACACACAAACACACACATACACACACACCAGTAACCTTTGCAGGTATAAAAATGAAAATCCCATTAAATGTTCGTGGGATATTAAATTAGATTTTATTTTTTAAAAGAGAAGGTCTCATTATGTAGCCTTGTTTGACCTAGAACTCACTACTACCAGGTTAGTCTTAACTCACAGAAATTGATCTGCCTCTGCCTCCCAATACCTGGGAGGAAAGAGCAGGTAACACTATGCCTGGCTTATAGTTTTTCAGTATATATTTTTTATATTTATATTTTATTTTTATTTTTTTAACGTGTGTGTATGTGTGTGAGGGGTGTGCCATATGTGAATACTGGTGCCCAAAGAAGACAGAAACCTGAGATGGCCCTGGAACTGGAGTTCCAGGCAGTTGTGAGCCAAACTCCTAGCTGAAATGGGAATTGTACTCAGGTTCGCTGGGAGAGCGATGCAGGTGCTTTGCATCCAAGCCGTCTCTCCATCCTACGGTGGTCTAAACACACCTCCTACACCGTCACTCCCGCCATGGTTTGGATTCCTCCAAAGCAACCCCTCTGGGAGACAAAAACATGTATTCTAGCCAGACTGCTGCTTAGACGCAAAGGATAATTGCCTTCAAACCTGTTGTAAGTACATTATTTGAATTTCTGTGACTTTTCAGAAGATCGGGAATTTGAAACCTAGGAATCCAGAGATTTCCTTCATAAACTGCTCTGTGCGTTCTCTGTGTGTTTTAGCAGAGTTTTGACACCCAGAGAATAATTGAGAATTGTTGTTTTAGGAATAAATTGGGACTTAAAGGAAACACTCCCTCTGGGAATCAAATCGAAAGGTTGTGAAGTCCAAAGCATGATGGGACTATAAACGGGTGAGAACTTTTTTTTTAAAGACAGGGTCTCATAATTGAATGCTCTGTTTCCACTCAGCCTGTCGACTGTGAATATGTAGAAAAACAATTCACTTAATCATCCCTTCTGGTTTAGCCTCTTACTCAACACGCCAGCAGTTTGAGAATTTGCTGTTTCTCTCACAGTCGCACACACTTTATCCACTAGTCCACTGGGCTATGTTTTCAGGCCTCTTCTACTCTGACTTTGTGGACCCTATTCCCCCTCTGCTTTTGTCGGGGTGATAACCTGATGGACAGTGGGAGGGGCCATCGGAGACCTGGTACAGGGCTTCACCCCATTTGTAGATGAATGCTCCCCAAGGAACACTCCTCTGGTCCTTTCCAGCCACTTCTATATCCACACCCATCTCTTGTGATAAGAGTTTCCACCCGTCAGCTAAATCCTCCAGGCAGAAAGCTCCTCTGGCAGATCAGGTTAAGTTCTGTGACCCTGGTTTTTTTTTTTTTTTTGTTTGTTTGTTTGTTTGTTTTTTAAAAAAAGGCAAGAAAGAAACTTCTAGTTCTAAATCTACTTTTCAGGGGAAGGTTGGCTCTGTTGGATCAATCCTGGGACAGCCATGGTTTGGGTTCTTGACTCCTGGAGATCCACTGTAATGACAGGAAGTCACAAGATTATGTCCATCGACAAGTCCAAAAAGGATGAACTACCAAAGAGGAGATCTCAACCACCCTGGCCCCTGATTAGCTGGGGCAGAGGACTGGAATAAATTTAGGCTGCTCCTTTTGCCTTGGAAGTTTCACTAGGGCTGACATTCCATAACCCTAATCTAGAGAGTCTTTTTGGGTTTGAGTACTTAGCATTAATACCAAGGGCTCAGCTGGTAGGGTGCTTACCTAGTGTGAACACGGCCCTGGATTCAATTCCCAGCACTGTATATAGAAATGGCGGTGCGGAGACGACGTTCAGAGATGGCACCTCGCAAGGGGAAGGAAAAGAAGGAAGAACAAGTCATCAGCCTTGGGCCTCACGTGGCTGAAGGAGAGAATGTATTTGGTATCTGCAACATTTTTGTGTCCTTCAATAACACCTTTGTCCATGTCACCGATCTTTCTGGCAAGGAAACCATCTGCTGGGTGATGGGTGGAATGAAGGTCAAGGCTGACAGAGACGATTCCTCTCCGTATGCAGCCCTATTTTCTGCCCAGGATGTGGGCCAGAGGTGCAAGGAGCTGGGCATCACTGCCCTGCATATCAAACTCCGTGCCACAGGAGGAAACAGGACCAAGACCCCTGGACCTGGAGCCCAATCAGCCCTCAGAGCTCTTGCTTGCTCAGGGATGAAGATTGGGCGGATTGTGGATGTCACCCCCATTCCCTCTGACGGCACCCGAAGGAAGGGGGTCGTCGTGGTCGCCGTCTGTGAACAGGACTTCTCAAGTTATTTTCTGTTAAGAAATTGCTTTGTATCAGCAAAAGAAAAAAAAAAGAAAAAAAAAAGAAAAGAAATGGTGGTGCAAGCTCAAATCCTCAGCATCTGGTAGGTGAAGGTGGGCTGAGTCAAAGCTCCAGGCCATCTTTGGCTGCATAGATTGAGAGCATCCTGGGTTCCATGAGGCCCTGTCTCTAAAACAAATGAATCAATATCACAGCAAATAACTGTTCAATATAGTCCACATATTGTGAGAAAGACAGTCGGTTATTTCTTCTTGAGACCATTCTTTTGCTCGGCTGGTCTTCTGTATTAGGGCTTCAGTCCACACCCCCACTATTATAGCTTCTTCACGGGGCTTCCTGCTGTACTCTCCTACCCATTTCTACCAGACACACTCTGTCTAAAATATCTGACCTTGTCACTTCCTGATCAGAATCTTCTCAGTGAATCCCCAGGCTTAGGAAGCAGAGTTCAAACTCCTGAACTTGGCGTTGAAGGCCCTGTGGAGGGAGAGTAATCTTTATTTCCCAGGGAGATAGCACACACATCTACAGGCCGTGGGGTGGTGTTGGTACGTGGTCTCCCACTCACCTCCTGGGAAACTTTCCTCATTAGCCACGACTGTGGTAGGAATAGCACCTACCTCCTGTGGTTGTTGTAAAGATTCAATGTGATAGCATATTCCAAGCTTCCCGGCTGGCCCCTGCCGCAAAAGAGGAAGAGCTTCGAGCTGTCTGACTCTCCTCAGTGCGGCTTTCCAACTTTATCTCCCACTTAAGTCGCAACTACATTGATAGAAACTTCAAGATCCTTGTTCCTGCCTTCGTGCTCCACCCACAGGCTCAGGCCACCACTCTGCCCTCTTGTCAGCTCCTTGAAGCTGAGTGCGCGTGTGTGTGTGTGTGTGTGTGTGTGTGTGTGTGTGTGTGTGTGTGTTTGTGCGTGTGCATGCATGTATGTGCATGCATCACAGAATGCATGTGCAGGCCAGAGGGTAATTTACAGAAGTCCTTTCTCTCCTTCCGCCATGGTAGTTCTGGGGATCAGACTGGGAAGGCCTGGTGGCAAGTGCCTTGATCCATGGAGCTGTCTTTGCCAAACCCCAAATTGCTTTTCTTGTGTTCATTGCCTCAAAACTATATACATCCTTCAAGGCCCAGCTGTAATAACACCTATCTCATGAAATACTTTCTGCCCCATTAACTAGTCTCCCACGAAGGTTCCCCTTCCTCTGATCTTTTCAGATATACCCATCACCTCTGATAGTTATATAATGATCTATTTGAATGCTCATACCATTTTGTTAAAAATGTACCATCTATTTTAGCTCATCTTTCATTATTTTAACCACGCTTGCTGATTTTTTTAGTGTGTACATGCTTTGTGACAAGTGTGCTCACTTGTGTGTGCACCTGTTAGGGTCAGAGGACAACTTTTGGGAGTCAGTTCTCGCCGTGTACCATGTGGGTCTGGAGGATTGAACTGAAGTTGTCAGACTCGGTGGCAAGCACCTTTACCTGCTGAACTGATCAAAATGACCTTATGCTTTTGCTTTTTTTTGGGGGGGGGGTGTCCTTCACTGAGTCTCGAGTTTACCCTTTCAGCGAGGGATCCACCCATCTCCTCCTGCACAGTTGCTAATGCACACCCCGGTGCCCGGATTTCTCAAGGATCTGAGTTTGGGTCCTCGTGCTGGTGTAGAGCCTGCGGGTTTCTATTGCTATGAAGAGACACCATGACCATGGAAACACTTACAAAGGAAAACATTTAATTTGCACTGGCCTACAGGTCAGTAGTTTAGTGCATTCTCGTCTTGGCAGGAAGCATGGTGGCATGCAGACAGACATGGTGCTGGAGAGGTAGCTGAGAGTTCTTTATCTGGATCCACAGGCAGCAGGGAGCAACAGTGACACACTGGCCAGGCTTGTGTTTCTAAAACATCAAAGTCCACCCCACAGTGACACACCTCCAACAAAGCCACACCTACTCCCACAAGGCCACACCCTATGGGCCTGGGGGGGATATTCTTTTCAAACCACCATGTGTAGCAAGCACTTCACTCACTGATCCACTCCCCAGCCCATTATTATTCATTTTTAGTGTTATGTATGCACACGTGCAAGTGTGTGTGTGTGTGTGTGTTTATTTGAGTGAGGGTACATGTGTGTGTTTGTGCCAGTGAGCCTACAGACCAGAGGTCAGCCTTGGGCATTGTTCCTCAGGTATTGTCCACCTTGTTTTTGAGAAAAAAATACTGGGAATCAAGTTCAGGTCCTTATGCTTGCCCCACATAGACACTTTACCCCCTGAGCCCCAACTCTCTTGGTAATTTTTAACATTAATTGTTTCTTCAGCTTTTCTTTAAAGGCCTCGTTTGTATCTGAACCCCTTGTTTTCCACAGATTTTTATTACAAAGATTTTCAGAGAGTCTCACCAAACAACAAACATCTTGTACCCACCACCTCTATGTACAACTAAAATGTCCCTGTTCTGATTCTCCCACGTGCATGCTTCGCATGGCCTCGGAGAGGCTGTTTATTCGTGTACGCTCTGTAGCCAGTTGCGGTTATCAGTCAGCCTCAGGAATCACTCATACAAAGCAGATCTATCTGCTAAAAACTTTGAAGAGGACCCGATTCATCCACCTATACACATTTAAAAAAAAACTAACATCCTAAGATATCAAGCGATTAGTTTAACGTTGTTTAACCAAAGACTACAAACTGATCGTCAACTCTTCTGCCAGGTCCCAGAAACAAAACAAACAAAGGCTCTGCGCTTGTGGACTGTGCAGTTTAGCGAGGAAGACTGGTGTTGGCTGGACACTATAAAGAGGAAAGTAGTAGTGACGGATCCAGCCGGGTTTGGGGTTAGAGAGGAACTCTAGCAATGAGTTGTTCAAGAATGCAAAGACATCCCAAAAGGTAAGTGCCAGGCCTTTAACGCTGATCTCCAAATGCTTTCATGTGTCAATCATCTCTTTATCTCCCGTGAGACCTGGTGGCGAGACCGCGAAATTGTTGTAATGGCAGCACATGCCTCCCACGACCCTGCAGAGGAGAGCACGTGCTCAGAGGCAGACAGCAAGGTGCAGCCTGGGCAGGAAGCCGTGGGGCTGTCCTCCTGGCTCCGCAGCTAAAGCAGAGACCATGAGCCTGTGGGGAGCTAGGAAGGGGAGGCCGAGAGGAGATCCCAGGAGGGCTAGGAACTCTCAGGCAAAAGAATTTAGATTCTGGGAGTATGGCTAGGGTAAGAGCAAAGGATCACGGAGGAAACGATTTAACTATGAGGGGTCCCAGAGCTAGGCCTTACTTTCCCAACATTACTGAGAACATATGAAGGAAACGTGGCTCTTCCTTAGAACGGTCACGGGTTTCACTCCTGCTGAATTGTTTGGCACTTTGGGGTGTTTCCTTCAAGTGTGTGTGACTGGGTTCTCTCTGACGCCTGGAAGGTAAAGAAATGGATGCATATCTGATGTGAAGGAAATCAGAGCCAGGGCTGTAGCTCAGTGGCAGAGCACTTGTCTGGCGTGTGTGAGGCCCTGGGTTCGACCCCTCCCCTCGGCACCAGAAAGGCGAGAGGAAGCTAGAGAAGTGTCCCATCAATAAAGACAGTCTTTATACTTCTGATGTCACCGTTTAACCAGGAAACACAACGAAAGGGCTGGCCAAACACATCCTCAGTGGGATCATTTCCAAAGGTGCCTGCATATCCAGACAGACAAGATTTCCTGGGTTCCTTCTTTTTTTATTTATTTCACATTTACTAAATACACTAGTAATAGACAGTCCTCAGATTTTGCCTAGCGATTAGATGTGAGCAGTGTCTTGGATTCTTCACTGTCCTTTCCTGTTAAGTTGTTGATATGGTCCCACCACTGCCAAGTGATTCTGCCTTCCTCTCCCTGGCATGAGACTGTGTGCTAGGACCTTCTCCGCCAGGGCCTTGGGAGACAGCGCAATTACTCTACACTTGGAGCAACTCACTGCGTTCTTCCAGGACCACAGAAACAGCCCACTGGGCCTCAGAATGGATGGGCAGGTGCAACCCAGCCACAGCCAGCTTGCAGCTGCCGGCATCTGGCTGATAAATGCATGCCTATGTTGTAAGAAATCAGCATTTCATACCACAGCTGAGTGATAAATATCAACAAGAATGTATTAAGAATAGGCCTCCCCTGGAGTTTTGCCTCAGGTGGGTGAGATTTCTCAAAAAGCTACTTTTTGAGCTGGTCATTGCAACATGACGTTGCAAGCAGGTGGCTTGGACATGAAAGGAGATGGGCTTGAGTAAGTGGGTAGCATTCAAGGTGTGAGGCAGACACCCAGGGCAACGCATTTATGGAAATTTCACATATTTGTGTTAGTTTTTGTCTTCATCTTACCCTTGGAGCTCATTCTCCCAGAAGAATGGTGGCCCTTTGAAATAACAGAATTACTGAGAGGGGATTGTTTTTAGTATTTGATGCTCTTTCAAGCACTCTACCCCCCCAAATAAACCCCCTCAAAGAGCTGCCCGGTGCCACAGACGCCAACAGGCTTTCTTGTTGGGTTCGTTTTGATTGGTTCGTGCTCTGGTCCAACCCAGAGCTCTGACATGCTCAGGGCATGCTCTACCACCGAGCTACACCCCAACCCAGGCTTTCTTGGTTTGTTTCTGAAAACACAATACTAGATCTTCTTGTGATAAAATTGGTCACGGAGCAAATCTAGAGAAACTTCGCATCTGGAAGGGCAGTCCAACTTAACCAGGCCTTCTGCACCATCTCCCGAACCTTGAGGGGATGGACCGGCACAAGGGATGGAATGAGTATTTTCTTGCCAAACCAGCCAACCTGCATCTCCAGCTACTCATTAATTAGGCCACCATTTTGGACTTTGATGTTGCAGTTTTCAAAAGCAAACACTGCCTTTGTTCAAGACCCCACACTCTAGCCCCATAGTGCGCTTGCGACTCCGAGAATCGGCTTCCCCCATCCTTTCTCAAATGTTAGCCCAGATAAAGAGCCCGGAGCAGCGCTTTCGTCATCGCGCATCCCTGACTCATACCCAGAATAATTCCCCACAGCCTAGGGCACAAACACCACTCTACCGCTTATCATCAAGGCCCCCAGCAAACAGAAGCCAAATCCACCCTGAACTGCTGCCCCCAAAGTCCCGTGCTCCACATTAGTGCCCTCCAAACTGTCCCTCGCTACAACCTGAGCTCTCCTGCCGGCTCACATCTGCTCCTCGGGGTTCCTTGTCCACATACTCCCCACCGTTAGAGCCCCCTCTCACAGTTCGCCATGAAACTATCTCTGATGACCCAGTGAGCAGGGGTCCCGGCCTATCTCTGCTGTACCTGACATGAGGCTGCTGAGAACCCATTGTCTGCCTGAAAGAAGTCAAAGAGGAGCTGGAGAGATGGTCCAGCTGCTAAGGGCTAGACTCACAACCAAAAAGGAAGTTAAAAAATAAAGAAAAAGAAAAAACACCCTATAATTTGTGGGTTTTGTTCCCTTAGGGGCTGGAGCTTGAGCTAAATGTAAAGACTGCTCATAGCTTTCCAGCCTCTTCTGTAGGTCCGGATTCAGCCCCTAAGTGCTCACTAAGAAGCTATTCATTTATTTAGAATTAGAGATAAATCCAAACACCCAAAGCACCTCTTTAAAGCATTGAACATCTGCTCAAAATCCTTTGAGAATCTGGAGACCCATTCAAAGTTCTGGGTCCTCAGGACACATGGAGAGACAGCCCTGTAAGACAGGGTGTATGCTAGGAAATCCATAAACCATAATGCCATTTTTAATCCAGTCACTTTTAAGCTTTCTTTCTTTGGTTCTTGAATACTACTTCTTTTTGTTTGTTTGTTTTGTTTTATTTATTTGATTGTTTGAAGCAGGATTTCTCTGTGTAGCACTGGCAATCCTGGAACTCACTCTCTACACCAGACTGGCCTTGAACTCAGAGATCCACCTGCCTCCGCCCCCAGAGTGCTGGGATTAAAGGTGTGAACCACCACTGCCTGGCTTTGAATACTATTTCTTAAAAAGGTTTTGATGCAGAATTTAAATGTGCAGAACTGTAATGAATTTCTTCTGATTATTCAGGGATGGGAGTCAGACACACCCCTGGTGGCGTTAGTCTCTCCGTAGTTCCCATACTATGTCCTAAGGTGATCCTTGTTCTCTGGATCTTCAAACACAGTTTATTACTGCTGTAGTCCCCACTAGAGCCAGCGCTGCTACCCAGTGTATGTGACAGGTGGTTGTTCCCAGCCCATCTCCAAATCCCAGGTAGGCATCCCAGCTCAGCTGCAGCTAAGCAGAGTATCGTTACCAACAGAAAGAGGCAGATGTGGCTCAATTCAAACTCCTCCTGGATGCAAAGGGCTTGATGCTTCAACAGAGAATAAAAGGTGTGTGTGCGCGCGCTCATGCATGCATGTGTGCATGTGCCTATGTGTGCATGTGTGTGTGTGTGTGTGCGTGCGTGCATGCGTGTGTGTGTGTGTGTACCCAATGCAGCATCTGCAGTGGTGGGAGAGCCCGAATTGCATCTGGATTGGTGCCCACAGCCTCCAATTCAGAGGAGGAGGGCCATCAGCAGGAGGTGCTCCGCAGACAGCAAGCACCTTGGAAAATAGGATTGGGTTCTCTGGCAGTATTTTATCTTTACCACCGCTTCGAGCCTGGGGCTGCTGGCTGATTGAAGTATCATTTTAATTAAAACATTTACCTGAAGTGACAGGAGCAGTTTAATGAGAGATTACCAAGACTAAGCCCAGGATTAAAACTGTGTCCGTACCCTGCAATTCTGTCACAACAGCACTCACGAGCCTCCCTTCCGTGAGGAAAGCCAAGATCTCAGTAGATGAGGAGGGGGGCCAGTGGTTAGCAACACTGGTTGCTCTTGCAAAGGACCCAGGTTTGATTCCCAGAACCCACAAGACAGGTCACAACTGCCTGTAACTTCAGTTCTAGGGGATCTGACACCCTGTCTGGCCTCCATGGGCACCTGAATGCATGTGGTGCACATATATGAACACACATACATAAACACCAATACACATTAATCTAAAAAGATAAAAAACAGATTAGCTAGCTATGATCCGAATATACATTAATTGCTAAGAAGATGGGGTTTAGACAGCTGGGCATGGTTCCCAATACTCAGGAGGCAGAGGCAGACAGATCTCACTGAATCTGAGGCCAGCATGAACTACAGAGTAAGTTCCAGGATAGCCAGGGCTATGCAAAGAAACACTATCTCAAAAAAAAAAAAAAAAAGAATAAAAGAAAGAAAGAAAAGAAAAATAAGAAGAAAGAAAAGAAGGGATGGAACAGAGATGTCATGTGAAAGGCATTATGGGAAGAGAGCATCTTTGTACCGAGTTCCCTGTGCCGGAACTGGGTACAAGTATGCTTTGACATATGTGTAGGAGCAACGTGGGGAACTAAGCTCCCTACTAGTGGTTTTCCAGAACCTTTCAGTGTAACCCCAGGCAGGGCAAAACCAGAACCCCGTCAGCCCTGACGTAGGTGTTATTGCCTTCGGAGGAGCCCTGGGCTCTCAAAGACCTGAGGGCTCAGAGACAGAGGGAAAGAAAAGGCGTAACTTTATTATGAAGGAAGTGACTTGTTCAAAAAAATCTAAATGGCTCTCCTTATCCTTATTCTGGGTTCCACATCAATGGCTCAGGCTGGCATACACTGTTAGCCTGGGATGGTGGCAACAGTACTGAAGACACACAGACCACTTGTATGTCATTATTTCCTAGAAAATACAAAACACCTATTCCTGTGGTGTTCCCATGGCGCTGGGCCTGATGGGAAGTTAGGAGGATGGGCCAGATGTATGCAAACATCGCACCATGTTGTAGAGGGGACTTGAGAGTCTGTGGGGTTTCAGCAACACAGGAATCCTGGAGCCAATCTTTAGATAATACTGTGTTTTAAAGACAGCCTGAAAGCCTGGTAAGTAAGGTCATGGCCACTGAAGCCAAATTAGGAAAAAGCAAGATGGCCAAGGTTAGATTTCTGTACGTACGTTCTAGTCCATGGGTCAAACACCTCTAAGCGCCAGATGGGAACACCGATATCAAAAAACCATGCACAAAAAACGTTTCCGAGAGGAAAAAAGTTTGCAAATCTTCCGAACATAGAGTTCAAGTGGTCATGTGGCAGCAGGAAGTACACCTTTCTACATCAAATGAACTTCATGGTTCCTACTGAAAACAGTAGCAGCATTGGGCTACAGACCAACGAGGCACAGGCCAAGGTACCAGCACAGCACCAGCGTGGATTGGGACTGACAGACCGTCTTGGCTGCATAGGTCAGGTAGAAATAGTGTGCGAGAGTCACTCCGAAGAGACCACAGCATGACCAGCCTGTGGTGGGATGAAGTGCCACAAGTTAGGAGCCCTGCAACCCGAGATCTCTGCTTGGTGGTGGCCAGATTGGGCTTGGAATCTCCCATGTTTACCACCCATGCTTTGTCCTAAGCTCACCTCCTTGAAGAAGTTTTATACCCAGTTGAAGTCACTCCACTCCGCCCCGCAGTCAGGCTAGGCGTGAGTCAGGGTATGAAGACACTGGTTTCCTCAGCAAGCAGAAAATTTTTCTAAAGAGAGAAGCAGTCATTAAAATCAGATTTTTCCCCTGATCTGCATGTGCATGAAGATAATAGACTCTGAGAACTGGAAGGGATGTCAGAGGCCATCAAGCCCCAACGTACCCATCGCAAACTTGGCACGGAGCTGTGCAAATCAGGTTTGCAAGTAGCCACAGATCAGCAGCAAAACTTCATGCTTTCAAATCCTGTTATTTCCAATTTTGCAATATTGCAAAAGGCATGGAAAAAGATAAAAGAAATGGGAAAGCTTCTATTCTTGAAAATATATTATCAAAGAGCTCTGGGATCAAAGGAGAAACATGAAATGATTCCTTAAATTTTCTAGAAAACAGGTATTTTAGAATCTCAGCAGTATGGTTAAGCAGTGCCAAAAAGAAATTGATAAAGTAAATACCGGTGTTAATGAATATTGAAATAAATTAAGTATGTAACGAAGAGGTAGAATCATCAGTGGGAAAGAAATAAAGGGAAAATCAGTAAGGATAAAGGCAGAAGATAAAATTAAAACTGAAATGAAATTTAAAAAACTGGTTCAGTTGAAAGAATTAGCTAACTTATTTTTTTTAATTCGTTGTGTCAGTTGTATTCATGAGTATTTACCATGAACAATAATAAACTGAAAAATTAAAAGTCATTTATTAGGTACAGACCTAAACAGAGAACTCTCAACAGAGGAATCTAAAATGGTTGAAAGACACTTAAGGAAATGCTGGACATCCTTAGCAGTCACAGAAATGCAAATCAAAACAACTCCGAGATTCCATCTTACACCTGTAAGAATGGCCAAGATCAAAAACACTGATGACAACTATGCTGGAGAGGATGTGGGGTAAAGGGAACACTTCTCCATTGCTGGTGTGAGTGTAAACTGGTACAGCCCCTTTGGACATCAATATGGTGATTTCTCAGAAAGTTAGAAAACAACCTAACTCAAGACCCAGCAATACCACTGTTGGGTATATACCCAAAGGATATTCAATGGTACCACAAAAACATGTGCTCAACTATGTTCATAGCAGCATTATTTGTCATAGCCAGAACCTGGAAACAACCTAAATGCCTCTCGACTGAAGAATAATAGATAAGGAAAATGTGGTACATTTTCACAATGGAATACTATACAGCAGAAAAATATAATGACATCTTGAAATTTGCAGGCAAATGGATGGATCTAGAAAACATCATATTGAGTGAGGTAACCCAGACCCAGACAGACAAATACCATATGTACTCACTCATAACTGGATTTTAAACATAAAGCAAACAACAACAACAGCAACAACAAAAGAACAACAGCCTACAATTCACAATCCCAGAGAAGCTAGACAACAAAGAGGACCCTAAGAGAGACATATATGAATCTAATGTACATGAGACATGGAAAAAGACAAGATCTCCTGAGTAAATTGGGAGTGTGGGGACCATAGGAGGGGGTAGAAGAGAAGGGGAGAGGAAGGGAGGGGAGCAGGAAAAAAATATAGCTCTATAAAAACAATTCAAAAAATAATTTATCATATTGATTAGGAAGTTAGTTAACTCTTGATATCAGTTTGGAAAGAACTGGTACCTTTACAATGCTAGCACAGTAGTCCACGAGTATGCTATGTCCCATCTATCCAGGTGTTTAATTTCCTAAGTGACTGCCTGTGGTTTTCTCTGTGCAGCTCTCTCATACCTCTGGCGGATCTCTTCTTTGAGTTTCATCTTTTTCCTATTGTGCAGGTACAATTCTAAAATTTGTATTCTCTTAGCAGAGCCTGGTGTTGCAGGCCTGTAATCTCAGCTGTTTGGGAGGCTGAAACAGGAGGATTGCAACTTTATGGCCTTTCTGGCTATAGAGATTTGAAGGCCAGTCTGGGCAACTTAGTGAGAGTCTTGTCTGAAACCTGAAAGGAAGAAGAGGCCTAGGGTACAGCTCAGGGCTCGGAGACTTGTCTAACACACATGACACCTTAGGTCGGTCTCTAGTGCTGATAGCAATGAATCATGTTCACTTACTTATGTCTAGCGTATAGAATACAACAGATGTTTTTGTAGCTTAACCTGGTACCCAGTAATCCCAACTCATATACTTTAGCAGTTGGATTATCTTGGATTCTACATATTGCAGTCTTAATATTTGTGGACCATGACTTTTCCATTTCCTTTTTTTCTTGTCTGTATGCTTATTTTTTTTTTTCTCTCTGGTCTTGAACTTCTTGTATGCCTGATGTTGATATAGCAGTTACTGTGTAAGTTGAAATTTTTTCGTATTTCCCCATCAAAGACAACCTGGTGATTTTTTTCTTTTCTTCAACACACCTTTATCAGATTAAGGAAGTGTCCCTGTATTTTAAACTGTGAATGGATTTTATCCAGTGATGTTTGCCCCTTTGGCAGGCCGTCACCAGGGTTTTCATCTTCACACTGTTCATTTGTAAATTAGATTATTTGGTTTTCAAGTTGTAAATCGACTTCTAATTCCTGGGATTAACAAGACAGGAATTGGGGGTGGCGGGAGCTGGAAAGATGGCTTAGTGATTAAGAACATTGTGCTTGCAGAGGTCCAGGTTCAGTTCCCAGCACCCATATGGTGGCTCACAACTGTCTGTGACTCCGGTTATGTATATCAGATGCCCTCTTCTGGCCTGCATGTATGTGGTGCCCACACACACATGCGGTTAAAACACTCACCCACATAAAATAAAAATATATAAATCTTTTTTTAAAAAAGACTTGAGCCGGCCAGTGGTGGTGTACCCCTTTAATCCCAGCACTCAGGAAGCAGAGGCAGGTGGATCTCTGAGTCTGAGGCCAATCTGGTCTACAGAGTGAGTTCCAGGACAGGCTCCAAAGCTATACCGCGAAACCCTGTCTCAAAAAAACAATGCAAAACAAAAAACAGCAACAGCAGCTACAACAACAAAACCCTCAAAACCAAAAACAAACAAATAAAAAACCAAGAGTTGGTTATAATGTGTTATTCTTTTAATTTCACACTGGATTTTGTTGGCCAATGTTCTGTTTGCTTCCTATGTGAAGCGTGGCTTCCTTACTGACTTTTAGTATCATCACTGCACTGGGTGGATGAAACCAGCTGGGACAGGATCTCTTCATTTCTTTTCTCTGAGAAAGATTTTCAGGAGTGTAAGTTTTTCCCTTAAATATCTGGGAAGTTGACTGCTGAAGCAGTCTGAGCCTGGAATCTTCTTTACGGAAAGGTAGTTCATCACAATCAGTTTTTAGTCAATATAACAAAATTCATTTTTCTATGCTTTCTTATGTTGATACTGGAAGGATGTGTTTTAGAAGAAAATTTTCCATTTTTTTAAGACTTCAATTGTTTTTTAGGATAGAGATTTTCCACAATGGCTGGCCTCAGATACCATCTGTGTCAGTCTTTGTCATTGGTGATGTTACTCTCTATGGTGTTGTTGATAGCTACAACAGTTCCCTTCTATTAGAATTTCTGAGATCTCATCTCTACTTTTCTGTGACCCTAGAAAGGTATCTTAGAAGCCTCTAATAGTTGGATATAATATTCATTTACTTTGGTAATCTCTCTTTTCCCTTCTGGGAGAGGGCCTTTGTGCTATGACGCAATGTGAATATCATAGGACAACTTGAGGGGTCCATGCTTTCCTTCCACTGTGTGAACCCCCATAATGGAAGCCACCCATCCTCTTAGTCAGCAGTGCCTTTCTCCCACTGAGCCACCAGCTGGACAGCAGCCTCCCTTCAAACAGAGATGCTCCTTGTGATTGAACTAATCGCACAGTATTTGGGCTCCATCGATCACCTTTTTCTTATTTGTCAAATAGGCCATTCCCCCCTCTTCATGTTTTCTTTTGAGCCACTCAGAAATTGCTTATTGTCCTCTTGTTTTCTCTATCTTGTATTTTTAATTTGTATTCTCATGTACTACTTAAGGATGTGTTCATAACCAGCTTTATTGACATATACAAGTTCTGTACAAGTCACCTGCTTTTGCTTTAGGTGTCTGATTCAGTACTTTTCAGTATGTTCACAGGTTTATGCACAATTGAAATCGAAGCTTATCACATTCCCGTCACTTAGAAGGAAAGCGTGTAGCTGCTGGCAATTGCTCCCTGCTCCTCCTCAGCTTCAGAGGGCCGTAATCTACCATATGTCTTTATAGACTTGCCCGTGCTGGGCATTCTCCATAGCGGAGTCAGACAAGAGGCATTTTCTTTGTGGGTGTGCTTGGACATGTGTGTGCATGTGTGTGCGCATGTGAGTGTATGTGAGTGTGGAGATCAGGAGGTGACGTTGGGTGTCTTCCCCAATTGTTATCCTCTTCATTCTTTCCCCCCACACCCCCCCCCCCCAAAAAATAGGGTTTCTCCGTGTAACTCTGGCTATCCTGGAACTCACTCTGTAGACCAGGCTGGCTTCAAAGTCACAGAGATCCACCTGCCTCTGCCTTCCAAGTGCTGGAATTATAGGCATGTTCCACCAAGCCTGGCCCCTCTTCATTCTTTGAAGCCAGGGGCTTTTATTGGACTTGGAGGACCCTTGCTGCCTAGATTGGCTGGGTGGACAAACCTCTTGTCTCTGCCTTCTGGAGCTGGGATTGTAACTGCACTCTTTTTGGGGTGCACTCTTTGGGGTTCACTCTTCCCTGGCTTTATGTCTGGGTGCTAAGGATTTGAACTCAGGTCTCAATGCTTACAGAGCAAGCACCTCACCAACCGTTCTACCTCTTCAACCACGGTATGTTGCTTTTCTTTCTTTTCAAAAATTTGTTAGGTTTTGCTTTGCTGTTTTGTTTTGTTGAAGACAGGCTCTTGCTTTGTAGCCTAAGCCAGTCTTGAACTCCTGATCCTCCCGCCGTCACCTCTTAGGTGCTGAGATCACAAGTGTGTGTCACCGTACCAGGCACCAAAATAGGTCTTCTTTTGTCATTCAATTCTTTGATTCATCATATTTTTCAAAATCCATCTATGTTGTAGACTTGACTTTATTCTCTTTGGCCTAATCTAGTTTAGGACTCTCTTCCTATCTTCCCCCAATGACACACACATTGATCTTTCCTTCCTTCCCTTCTTGTCTGATGCACTCAGTTATTCTTGGGGGGACTGGGTTCCAGGAATCTGTACAGATACCCAAACCGGCAGAGCTCCATTCCCTTACACAAAATGGTATAGCAATGGAACATACCCTACACACATCCTTCTGTGTATTAAATTCTTGCGAGATCCATTACCCAACTCACCATAAGTCTTATATAAAGACTTGATTATGCTATATTGTTTAGGGAACAATGGCAAGGAAAAACGTCTGTGGGTCCAATACTGAGAATTGTTTGAAATGCTTTTTGGTCCACCAACAGCTAAATATAAGGATGCATATCTGTAAGTGTTGAGGGTGGTGGTGTGTGTCCTGATTTCTGGAGAGGAGCCCAGTGAATAAAGAAACATGATTTTCTTTACTTAAAATCAGAAAATGGACATTTATTAAGAAAGGGTATCAGCAAGAAATGATTTAAAGTACTACAGGGAATGCCATCATATAGGTTAATCTCTAGCTATAAATAATTGATATTTCTGACAGCAAAGCATCCATCTTAGGACCTGGTGCTTGGACCTAAGTGAAATACCTTAAATGGCTGCTGAAGGATTGATAAAAGCAAAGACGTGTCTACAAGGAAGTCATCCCCAGACTTTGTGGCGCTCTAGAATGATCTAAATCCCAGGGCTATGTAGCTAGAGATATTAGAAACGGAAAAGTCTGTCTGACCCAGAAACCTTTATTTGTGTTACACAGGTAACTCTACTGAGCAGACATGTGTCTGGAAACTAGGGCTTTTCCCCCCTTTCTTTCTTTTCCTTTTTCTTTCTTTCTTCCTTTCTTTTCTTCTTTCTTTCTTTCTTTCTTTTTTTCTTTCTTTTTTTCTTTCTTTCTTTTTTTGTTTGATAGAGGCTCCTACTATGTAACCTTGGCTGACCTGGAACTCACTTTATAAACCAGGTTGGCCTCAAACTCAGAGATGTGCCTGCCTCTGTCTCCTAAATATTGGTATTAAAGGCGTATACCACCACACTAGTATTTTAAACGTTCCTAACCGTTTGTTTGTTTGTTTTTTCATTAATCAATTAATTTCTTTATTTACTGCTGTACTGAGGATTGAAGCCAGGCTGCCTGTGTGCTAGGGAGACATGGTACCCTCTTAGCTACATCCCCAGCTCCAAGCAATTTTATATAAACCCAACCCTAGCTTCTACCTCATGTTTGCATACATTTATCATGGTCATCAGAATTAAGCTTTCTTGTTTGGAGGAACTTGGATGTAATTCCCTCATTTGATCTCCACAAAGTTCTATAGTATGTATATGTTATTAGGTAAGTCTAAAATAAAAAGGAGAAAGAAACCTAGTATTTATCTTATTATTTCCAAATGCCATGCTAAGTTGTTTTTGCTTGAATTATCTCATTTCATCTTTATTACAGCCCTCTTTAAATTAGTCTTGCCTCTGAGTCTTGATAGAGGCTCTGAGATCTTGCTACTTGCCCAGGGACATGCAGCTGAAAAATTCTGAACTGTAATTTGAAGCAGGAAAACAGTTTAGAAGCAGGGCTCCAGCATCAGTACTCAAGCTGAATTCCTGTATTTTTTTTTTTAAGTTCCTGTATAAGCATGGTCGAAGATGCTCACCCTTCCAAGTCTTCCATTGCCCACTCTGTCGCGGGTGATAAGAGAAGCTGGTCCCGTTTCACTGACTCCCATGGGAAGGGTCAGCGACGTAAGGGAGAAGAGTGGTTAGTGTCTGCTGCCAGGAGCCTGCATTGGCCCTCATAAGCACCAGTGGTTGCTGTTATTATTAGAATTATTAGGTTTAGCTGCACGTTTGTTCCATCTTGTCAGTTCCTCTCCAAAATGGGATGTACGGAGGTGAAGAATGCAGAAGACCACTGGGTCTTCACCATGGGTTGTCGTTAATGCTGAAGGCCGGAATTACTCAGCACCCTCTCGGGACAGGAGTTCCCACATGTGCTCTGCTTTTTGCTGTACGTTTGCAACCAGCGGTCTCAGGCTGGCATTTGTCTGACTGCCTCGTTGCTCTGATACACTTACTACTTGAATACTGTCTTAACTTGCTTATGTCACTTTGGGGTGTCTGAGGGGCTCGCTGCTACCCCGTTCTCGCCGTCACTTGGTATTCTCCGTCTTGTTTATTGCCATCCCAGTGACTACACACTTCACAGGTGGCTGGAGATGCTAAGCATCTCTTTACGTCCTTCCTGACAATGTCAATCAGTTGTCTGTGACTGAAGCAAAATAACCAAGACACACAAGAGGAGGAAAGCTTTGGTTTGGTTTGAGAGCTATCCGTTTATGGTCAATTGGCCCATCCCTTTGGGCTTCTGCATCACGGTGGGAGACACACAGTGAGGGGCACACAGTGGGGCTACTGAGAAGCAAAGAGGAAGAGGCTTGAGTCCCAATATATCCTCACTTCACAGGGCACACTTCATGGATGTACTTCCTCCTCCAACTGGGCACTGCAGTTGATTTCACAGATTAGTGGGATTTGGTGTAATGTTTCCACACATATATCCATCAGCCAGTCACTCTTTCTCCTTCATTCCCCTACCCTGATGCCCCCCCTAGAACCCCTTTCCCCACCACTGTTCCAGTCGATAGATGTTTCAATACCTTTTTATCCCTCCTCCCTGCTTCCTGGATTTTATTTTTTTTTTTTAAATTTATTTATTTATTAAGGATTTCTGCCTCGTCCCCACAACCGCTTCCCATTTCCCTCCCCCTCCCCCGATCAATTCCCCCTCCCTCATCTGCTCGAAGAGCAATCAGGGTTCCCTGACCTGTGGGAAGCCCAAGGACTGCCCACCTCTATCCAGGTCTCGTAAGGTGAGCATCCAAACTGCCTAGGCTCCCACAAAGCCAGTACGTGCAGTAGGATCAAAAACCCACTGCAATTGTTCTTGAATTCTCAGTATTCCTCATTGTCCGCTATGTTCAGCTAGTCCGGATTTATCCCATGTTTTTTCAGACCTAGGCCAGCTGGCCTTGGTGAGATCCCAATAGAACATCCCCATTGTCTTAGTGTGTGGGTGCACCCCTCGTGGTCCTGAGTTCCTTGCTCGTGCTCCGTCTCCTTCTGCTCCTGATTTGGACCTTGAGATTTCTGTCCGGTGCTCCCGTGTGGGTCTCTGTCTCTGTCTCCTTTCATCGCCTGATGAAGGTTAATATTCCTGAGGATGCCTATGTGTTTGTCTTTGGATTCACCTTCTTATTTAGCTTCTCTAGGAACATGAATTATAAGCTCAATGTCCTTTGTTTATGGCTAGAAACCAAATATGAGTGAGTACATCCCATGTTCCTCTTTTTGGGTCTGGCTTACCTCACTCAGGATAGTGTTTTCTATTTCCATCCATTTGTATGCAAAATTCAAGAAGTCCTTGTTTTTTACTGCTGAGTAATACTCTAATATGTATATATTCCATACTTTCTTCATCCATTCTTCCGTTGAAGGGCATCTAGGTTGTTTCCAGGTTCTGGCTATTACAAACAATGCTGCCATGAACATAGTTGAGCATATACTTTTGTTGTATGATAGGGCCTCTCTTGGGTATATTCCCAAGAGTGGTATTGCTGGATCCAGGGGTAGGTTGATCCCGAATTTCCTGAGAAACCGAAACACTGCTTTCCAGAGTGGTTGCACAAGTTTGCATTCCCACCAGCAATGGGTGAGTGTACCCCTTTCTCCACAACCTCTCCAGCAAAGGCTATCATTGGTGTTTTTTATTTTCGCCATTCTGACAGGTGTAAGGTGGTATCTTAAAGTTGTCTTGATTTGCATTTCCCTGATCGCTAAGGAAGTTGAGCATGACCTTAAGTGTCTTTTGGCCATTTGAAGTTCTTCTGTTGAGAATTCTCTGTTCAGATCAGTGCCCCACTTTATAATTGGGTTGATTAGCCTTTTACGGTCTAGTTTCTTGAGTTCTTTATATATTTTGGAGATCAAACCTTTGTCAGTAGCAGGGTTGGTGAAGATCTTCTCCCAGTCAGTGGGTTGTCTTTTTGTCTTAGTGACAGTGTCCTTTGCTTTACAGAAGCTTCTCAGCCTCAGGGAGTCCCATTTATTCAATGATGCCCTTAGTGTCTGTGCTGCTGGGGTTATACATAGGAAGTGGTCTCCTGTGCCCATGTGCTGTAGAGTACTTCCCACTTTCTCTTCTATCAGGTTCAGTGTGTTCGGACTGATATTGAGGTCTTTAATCCATTTGGATTTGAGTTTTGTGCATGGTGATAGATATGGATCTATTTTCATTCTTCTACAGATTGACATCCAGTTTTGCCAGCACCATTTGTTGAAGATGCTCTCTTTTTTCCATTGTATACTTTTAGCTCCTTTATCGAAGATCAGGTGTTCATAGGTTTGTGGGTTAATGTCAGGGTCTTCTATTCGATTCCATTGGTCGACTTCTCTGTTTTTATGCCAATACCAAGCTGTTTTCAATACTGTAGCTCTGTAATAGAGTTTGAAGTCAGGGATGGTAATGCCTCCAGACAATCCTTTATTGTATAAGATTGTTTTGGCTATCCTGGGTTTTTTGTTTTTCCATATAAAGTTGATTATTGTCTTCTCCAGATCTGTGAAGAATTTTGATGGGATTTTGATGGGGATTGCATTGAATCTATAGATTGCTTTTGGTAGAATTGCCATTTTTACTATGTTGATCCTCCCAATCCAAGAGCAAGGGAGGTCTTTCCATTTTCTGGTGTCTTCTTCAATTTCTTTCTTCAAAGACTTATAGTTCTTGTCAAGTAGATCTTTCACTTCCTTGGTCAGGGTTACCCCAAGGTATTTTATGCTATTTGTGGCTATCGTGAAAGGTGATGCTTCTCTGATTTCCCTCTCTGCTTCCTTATCCTTAGTGTATAGGAAGGCAACTGATTTTTTGGAGTTGATCTTGTATCCTGCCACATTACTAAAGCTGTCTATCAGCTGTAGGAGTTCTTTGGTAGAATTTTTGGGGTCGCTTATGTACACTATCATATCATCTGCAAATAACGAAAGCTTAACTTCTTCCTTTCCAATACGAATCCCCTTGATCTCCTTATGTTGTCTTATTGCTATTGCTAGAATTTCAAGCACTATATTGAAGAGGTATGGAGAGAGTGGACATCCTTGTCGTGTTCCTGATTTAAGTGGGATGGCTTTGAGTTTTTCTCCGTTTAATTTAATGTTAGCTGTTGGCTTGCTGTAAATAGCTTTTATTATATTTAGGTAGGACCCTTGTATCCCTATTCTCTCCAAGACCTTTATCATAAAGGGGTGTTGAATTTTGTCGAATGCTTTTTCAGCATCTAGTGAAATGATCATATGGTTTTTTTCTTTCAGTTTATTTATATGGTGGATTACATTGATAGATTTGCGTATGTTGAACCAGCCCTGCATCTCTGGGATGAAGCCTACTTGATCATAATGGATAATTTTTCTTATGTGTTCTTGGATTCGGTTTGCCAGTATTTTATTGAAAATTTTTGCGTCGATGTTCATGAGTGAGATCGGTCTGTAATTCTCTTTCTTGGTTGGGTCTTTTTGTGGTTTTGGTATCAGGGTAACTGTAGCTTCATAAAAGGAATTTGGCAATGACTCTTCTGATTCTATATTGTGAAATACATTAAGGAGTATAGGTATTAGTTCTTCTTGGAAGTTCTGGTAGAATTCTGCATTGAAACCATCTGGTCCTGGGCTTTTTTTCGAAGGGAGATTTTTGATAACCATTTCTAATTCTTCGCGAGAAACCGGTCTATTTAGATCATTCACCTGGTCTTGGTTTAGCTTTGGTATGTGGTACTTATTTAAAAAAATGTCCATTTCTTTTGTATTTTCCAGTTTTGTGGCATACAGGCTTTTGTAGTAAGATCTAATGATTCTCTGAATTTCCTCTGTGTCTGTGGTTATGTCCCCCTTTTCATTTCTGATCTTATTTATTTGCGTGTTCTCTCTCTGTCGTTTAATTAGTTTGGATAGGGGTTTGTCGATCTTGTTGATTTTCTCCAAGAACCAGCTTTTTGTTTCATTGATTCTTTGGACTGTTTTCTGTGTTTCTATTTTGTTGATTTCAGCCCTCAGTTTTATTATTTCCAGTCTTCTACTTCTCCTAGGCGCGTCTGCTTCTTTTTTTTCTAGAGCTTTCAGGTGTGTTGTTAAGTCCCCAATGTATGCATTCTCCGTTTTCTTTAAGTGGGCACTTAGTGCTATGAACTTTCCTCTTAGCACTGCTTTCATTGTGTCCCATAGGTTTGAGTATGTTGTCCCTTTATTTTCATTAAATTCAAGGAAGACTTTAATTTCTTTCTTGATTTCTTCCTTGACCCAGGTGTGGTTCAGTAGTTGACTGTTCAGTTTCCATGAGTTTGTCGGTTTTTTGGGGGCAGCGTGGTTGTTGCCTTCTAATTTTAATCCGTGATGATCTGATAAGACACAGGTGGACACTGATATTTTTTTGTATCTGTGGAGGTTTCCTTTGTTTCCGAGTATGTGGTCAATTTTTGAGAAGGTTCCATGAGCTGCAGAGAAGAAGGTATATTCTTTCCTATTTGGGTGGAATGTTCTATAGATGTCTGTTAAGTCCATTTGCTTCATTACCTCCAATAATTCTCTTAATTCTCTATTAGGTTTCTGTCTGATTGACCTGTCCCTTGGAGAGAGAGGTGTGTTGAAGTCTCCTACTACTAGTGTGTGTGGTTTGATGTCTGCCTTGAGTTCTAGTAATATTTCTTTTACATAAGTAGGTGCTTTTATATTGGGGGCGTATATATTCAGGATTGAGACCTCCTCCTGATGAATTGTTCCTGTTATGAGTATAAAGTGACCGTCTCGGTCTCTTCTGATTGATTTTAGTTTGAAGTCAGTTTTGTTAGAAATTAGTATGGCCACACCTGCTTTTTTCTTAGGACCATTTGCTTGAAACACCTTTTCCCAACCCTTTACTCTGAGTAGGTGCCTGTCTTTGTGGTTGAGATGTGTTTCTTGCAAACAGCAGAATGTTGGATCCTGTTTTCGTATCCAATCTTTTAGCCTGTGCCTTTTTATAGGTGAATTGAGCCCATTAATATTAAGTGATATTAATGACCAGTGGTTGTTTACTCCGGTTATTCTTATTGCTTTTGGTAGTAGAGATTGTCTCCCTTCTTTGAGATGTGCTCGTGAAGGGTCATTAGATGCCTGGGTTATTGTAGGCAGTGTTGGCAGTGTTGGATTTCTTGGGTTGCGATTTTCCTTCTATTACTTTCTGTAGGGCTGGATTTGTGGCTACGTATTGTTTAAATTTGTTCTTATCCTGGAATGTTTTGTTTTCTCCATTGATAATGAATGATAGCTTGGCTGGGTATAGTAGTTTGGGTTTGCATCCATGGTCTCTTAGCTTCTGCAGAACCTCTATCCAGGACCTTCTGGCTTTCATAGTTTCCATCGAGAAGTCAGGTGTAAGTCTGATCGGTTTACCTTTATAAGTTACTTGCCCTTTTTCTTTTGCAGCTCTTAATATTTTTTCTTTAACCTGTATATTTTGTGTTTTGATTATTATATGGCGAGGAGATGTTTTTCTTTGATCCAGTCTGTTTGGTGTTCTGTATGCTTCTTGAATATTTAAGTGAATATCTTTCTTTAAGTTGGGAAAGTTTTCTTCCATAATTTTGTTGAAAATATTTTCTGGGCCTTTGAGCTGTGACTCTTCTCCTTCTTCTATTCCTATTATTCTTAGGTTTGGTTTTTTTATTGTGTCCCATAGTTCCTGAATGTTTTGTGTTGAGAATTTGTTGGCTTTGCTGTTTTCTTTGATCTGTTCGTTTATTTTCTCTATGGTGTCCTCAGCATCTGAGAGTCTTTCTTCTAGCTCTTGTATTCTATTGATTATGCTTGTTTCTGTAGACTCTGCTCGTTGGCCTAGATTTTCCATATCCAGCTGGTCCTCAGTTTGTATTTTCTTCTTTGCCTTCATTTCAGTTTTCAATTCTTGAACTGTTTCCATTACCTGTTTGATGGTTTTTTCTTGGTTTCCCAGGGTATCATGTACGTATTTACTCATTTCTTCAAACTTTTTGTTATACTTCTCATCCATTTCTATAAGGGCATTTTTTACATGTTGTTTAAGGGACTCTATTATCTTCATAAAGTCGATTTTTTCCATTTCTTCTGTGTTAGGTTGTTCAAATACTTCTGTTGTAAGATCATTGGGTTCTGATGTTTTCATGTTGTTTTTCGGATTATTGGGAGAATTCTTGCCTTGGCGCCTGCCCATCTCCTCCTATTGATCCTATCCAATGGGTCCTTTAAAAACCGAATCAGGTTTCCCTGCTGGCCAAGGGCTCCGCTTACAAAATGCCCTCACTCTCTTTCGTGGTTCCTGCTGCAGGCCAAGAACCCTCTCACCCCTCTGAAGGATCTTCAGGACAGGACCAGGCTCCCCTTGTGCCAGTGACCTGGCCAACCAAAGGCCTACCTCTTTGATTCGATTGTAGTAGGGCGATCTGCTCTCCTTATTGCACGCCTGTTCCCGCCACTTGGGTCTGCCTCTGCGCCGGTCCCCGAAAGCCTCTTCCTGTATGCGGTGTTGCTCCGCCGCGTCTGGCCGCCGCCGCTCCGCCGCGTCTGGCCGCCGCTGCTCCGCCTCTGTCTGCTTCCTGGATTTTAAAAGGAACATCGCCCTTTGATTAGAATGTTCAAACCATTTACATTATATTTATATTTACATTTTTTGTAATTGGGTATGGTCAAATTTAGACTGTTGTCTTGCTACCTGTTTCTTCGTTGCTGTTGCAATGAATTGCTGTTGTAATGAATGAATGAATGAATGAGTTAGAAATGGGGGTTTTACTACGCTGCCTAGGGAGCTTGAACTCTTAATCCCCCTGCCTCGGGTTCCTGAGTAGCTGAATTAGTCATACATCGCTGTACCCAGCTTCTTGTTTTCATTTCTCCCAACTGCTCTCTGTTCCTTTTTTGGTTCTTTTCCTGCCTCTCTTTGAGTTAACCTAACATTTTTAGAACGCTAGCTTTTATCACAACCTGATTGGCATCTGGCCTGCCGCTCTGTGTGTTGCTTTCTGAGTCTGCAGTATGCATCTTTTTGTTAGCACAGCCCAGTGATAGTCTACCTTCCATGCACAGTGTGGTGTCTGAACAAGATGTGTGTTCTGGTAATAGAAGTGGGGTAGGTAGCCCCAGGACTCAGCCGGCCACATAGATTAAACTGCAAACCACAGTGATCAGAATGGACCCTTTCAGAACTCTGGAACCTGATCTGACCTTCATATTAGCCACAAGAAACTCAGTAAGGAAGGAGGTTAATGGATCTTAGGAAGAGAATTGGTGTAGATTCAGCTACCCTCTCCTATGCTTCTACTCCACACTGCTGTAGGGTTGGCATCCATACCTCTAGGACACCTTCTTGGAGACAGTGTAAATGGTAAGGACTTTATGTCCCCAAGTATCTGGTGGTACATTTTGGCTGACATGGTAGTTCTCTGAAGGACTGGATATAGACACTCTGTTTCAGCTCCCTTAGGCTATATTGTATTCCTGATGTCTATCAGAAAGTTTAAGGAGACAGAACCTTCCTCCCTCTCAACCTATGGTGCAGGGACTATATGTGTGCCAGGATAGCTAGGAACAGTTTGTAGATCTCAATGTCATGTTGCACTGTCAAAAGGTTGGGCGCCTCTACATTAGGTCCCAGGCTCAGCTCGTAGATATCAGAAGAGAAATGACAGTCATCTGCAGCCATCAGTCCCTAAGGAGAGGGTGGGTCTAGCTTCCAAGTAACCACATTATGATATTCAAAACAACTTGATCTAAATAAAAACACTAGACACTGCGTACTGGAACACATGAAGTCATCTGTGTAAATACACTTCATCAACCAAACACTAGCAGACATTTGATGGCATATAATAAGTGAATAAAAATGAATAATGGCACAAAATTTGTAAAAATAATAAAATTCTAGAACTAAGTCCAATACCCAAAACAGCAACAATAACAACAACAAAAACCACACACAGAGAGAAGACACAAACTACCAACCATTTGCAAGCAGCCAATGGCCAAGAAGATGAGAAACTCCAATAGCCCCGTGTGTAGAATGGAAATAAAAACAAGGAGGAGGAAAAAAATTAGAGAAGCAGAGGCACAGTGGGAATAACATCAAATGTGTCAACACATAGGAAAAGAGAAAAGGGAAAAATATTAACCAAGAGTGGCCCAAACTCCTCAGTTTGATGAAAGACATGAACCAAACCTGATTAGCAAACCCTAGGCAGAACAAACTCAAAGCCACAGGAAGGCCATGAGAAAGGAGCAGTTGATGTCCAGAAACCTCCAGTAGGTCACCTGGTCTCTCCTCAGAAACTCCAGAGCCCAGGAGGCATGGTGAAGACAGACAGATGTAAAGTCCTGAAAGAAAAAAAATTAAAAGAAAAAAACCCAACCCCAAGTCCCATTTCTATAAAACCATCCTTTTAGAAGAGAAAATAGCACCCTCTTGAATAACTAGAAGTTGGTGGGTCCCTAAACTATGTCCAAGAGCCTCCTTCAGGTAGGGAGGAAATGACACCAGACACAACCCAAAGCAACATGGAAAATGGGATAAAGGTAACTTCACAGACGAAGATAACATCCTGGGTGATCGTACTTTTGTTGTGTAATCTTTTCTTCTACGTAGTTCATCAAGCAAATACGTGAAGCCACTGTTTAGATCTGTGGACGGACGCACCAGCTCTAAAGACATAATGTGTGGCAATCACTATCAGACGGGATGGGAAATGAAAATGTCTAGGGGCCAGGTGTGTGTCTAGTTGGAAAACCAAGCTGGCCGTGTGTGAGCAAGGTTGTCGCAAGCATTCGATGTTAATAGCAAACTCCAGATCAGTCACAGGAGAGAGTAGCTGGAAAATGCACAGAAATGAAAGACGAGGGATTCAGACAGTGCTGTGAGGGACAGAAGGCACAAGACAGAGCACAGGAAGAAAGAGAAGTCTTCCCTTGTCTGTGATTGAATTGAGTAAGTAAGGGAAACTCAACGTCAAAAGGCAGAGATTGGCAGAGTGACTTTAAAACATGATCATCTCCACAGTGTGTGCAGGAAATCATAATTGAAAACACCGAGGCTTTCAGGGTAAATGGACCGAAAAAGCTTGTGCCGTGCGGAGAGTAGCTAGGGAGAACTGGATGGCTTCGTTATTACCAGATAATGTAGATTTTGCTTAAATCAAAGTTTACAGAGCACATGCCAGTGCATTTTGATAAAGGCTCAACCCAAGAAGAAATAACAATTGTGTGTGTGTGTGTGTGTGTGTGTGTGTGTGTGTATGTATGTATGTATGGAGACCCAAAATATATAAAGCAAAAATGGACAGAATGAAAGGCGACAAACGGACAACTGTGGTAGCCCTTGGAAACGTGAGCAACACACTTTCAATAACAGTAAAACAAGATAGAACCAATAAGGAAATGGGGGACTTGAACAGCCCTAATAAACCAATTAACCCTAACAGACAGGCATATAGCACTCCATCTAATGACTGTGAAATAAGAAACACTCTCAAGGGTAGAACATGTCCAACACTAGAAAACAAGTCTCAATAAATCTAAAAGGGAAGCAGGGAAATAGGTGGAACTCCATAGCCAGAGGGCCAAAGCGGGGACATTGAAGTTTATGGATGTGATAGAAGCTGTACCGAGATGGGAAATTATAGGTAAAACCCACCCCGAAAAAGAGGAAAGCCTTCAGTCAGTAACCTAACCGAATAACCTAAGGGTTTAGGACAAGAAGAACAAAGAGAACCCGAGCTAACAGGAGGAAGAGAATGCTAAACGTCAAAATAAATAGAAACAGAATGAGGAGTGATAAAAACCATAGGAAACATTAGCAAAACCTAAAGACAGCGCTGGAAAAAGGTTGGCAAGACCATTAGTAAGGTGACATGAAAAACATGAAATAGGTTAATCCGAAGCCATTATTGATGACTTTATGGGGAAAAAGTGTGTGTGTGTGTGTGTGTGTGTGTGTGTGTGTGTGTGTGTGTGTGGCGGGGGGGGATTGTAAGAGAATATGAGAAATATTTTCACACAAACCGAGTAGTAACCTAGGTAAACTACCAAAAGTGATTCAAGAAGAGATCAACAATCTAAACAGACATATAATACGCAGGGTTGAATCACTAATTAAAAAAAACTCCTAGACAAAGAAAGGGCCTGATTCACAGTGGCTACGGTTCCCTGCATGAGGGAGGGAGGGGCTCACGCCTGCATGGATGGCTGTTGTCAGCTAAGGGCTGCTAGAGGAGCAGGAACCATTTTCTTGAGCAGTTTAGCCGCTGGCAAATTTCCCATGCTCCAGTAACTAACCCCAGCTCATGTTCCTGTAAACACACTGATCTGTTGGGGATGGATGTCCCCTTGTCTTTCTCCTGGTCACTATTGTATCTTTATATTTCAGAGATATTTTTGCTACGTATCTTTTTCTTTCAGCATTAAAACTCATCCGGCTTGTGTGGTTTCTGAAGACAAGTCAGAAGTCACTGTGTCTCTCTTCCCTGGCTGCTTTGAAATATTCTCTTTATACATTTTGGCTAAATGATTACATTATATCTTGATGTCGCTTCCTTGATGTTTCTCTTAGTGGGGATTCAGGGAGCCTTCTGGGTTTTCAGGTTGTAAAGGTGTTTTTTTAATTTGCTCTGTGATGCTACAATGAAATACACTAAACGAAAACAACTTAGGAAGAGAAAGGGTTTATTTCATCTTATGCTTCCAGGTCCCGGGGCATCGCTGAAGAAAGTCACAGAGAAATGCTGCTGCCCAGCCTTGCTTTCTCTGGCAAGCTCAGCCTGCTTTCTTAAGTAGTCCTACGTCTTCCTGCCTAGGGCTAGTGCCTCCCAAAGTGGACAGAGCCACTCCACATCAATCACCAATCAAGACAGTTCCCCACAGGCATTCCCATAGGCCAATCTGATGGAGGCGGTTCCTCAGTTGATGTCCCCTCTTCTCAGGTGACTCTATTTGTATCACTGACAATAATAAAACTAACCAGTGCAAGAGCTTGGGTTGTTTCCCCCCTTCCTCCAACTTTTGCAGTAAATTGGCTTGTCTTTCCTTTTTTTATTTATTTTTGTTTGGTTATTTTTTGTTTTGTGTTTGAGATCCTCCTGCCTCTACCTCCTCAGTGCTACGATTTTGCAGGTTTACACCTGTACCTGGGATCCTTTATTCATAGTGTTTCTGTCCTTTTTTTCTATGACATTAGAGATGCTAATATTTACATTAGACTACTTAATATTAATGTTTGGTTACTTAACATTCATGTTAGAATACTTCATATTTGTGTTAAGAGTACTTAATATCCATGTGAGGCCACTTCATATTGTCACACAAGCCCCAAAGACTTTCCCTATTTTCTCATGTTTTTCATGCGTGTTTCCCTTTATTCGTTTGTTTATGTGTGATTTGGAAGAGAGGGGCTCGTGCGTGCTAGACAGGTATCTCTAGCCCTCTTTGCTGTCCATAACTTCTACAGTTACAGCTTTGATTTTCCTGGTCTGATATTGTATCATCTAAAGTGTTATTAGACCTATCCAGTGGATTTTCCATATCATGTGTTGTGTTTTTCAACTCGAAGATGCTCTTTTAGCTCTTTAACACATCTTCCGCTTCATCTGAAAGCCTTGCGTATGTTTACAGAAACTTCAAGTTCTTGTCTGGCGATTCCATCACCTCCGCCACTTGTAGGGCTGTCTCTGTTGACTTTTATTGTACTTTTAGGTCATACTTCCTGATTCTTCGAGTCTAGTAATGTTTTATGGGATAGTGGATATCATGACGTTTGTCCTAAGTGTATATAGATTGTGTATCTTCCTTCAAAGAGTGTTGTGAAGGTTAGCAGGAGCTATTAAAATATTTTATGATCAGCTTGATCCTTTCTAGGACGTTAAGATTTTTTTTCTTATGTAGCCACAGAACAATCTTTTTTGTTTGTTTGTTTTTCAGACAGTCCTGGCTGTCCTAGAACTCTCTTTGTAGACCAAAATGGCCTCAAACTCACAGAGATCTACCTGCCTCTGCCTCCCAAGTGCTGGGATTAAAGGCATGCACCACCAACACCAGGCTTTACCATAGAACAATCTTAATTTATGGATAATTTAATTCTCTCTCTCTCTCTCTCTCTCTCTCTCTCTCTCTGTGTGTGTGTGTGTGTGTATGTGTGTGTGTGTATGTGTGTGTGTGTGTATGTGTGTGTGTATGTGTGTGTGTGTGTGTGTGTGTGTATGTGTGTGTGTGTGTGTATGTGTGTGTGTGTGTATGTGTGTGTGTGTGTGTGTATGTGTGTGTGTGTGTGTATGTGTGTGTGTGTGTATGTGTGTGTGTGTGTATGTGTGTGTATGTGTGTGTGTGTATGTGTGTGTGTATGTATGTGTGTGTGTATGTGTGTGTGTGTATGTGTGTGTGTGTGTGTATGTGTGTGTGTGTATGTGTGTATGTGTGTGTGTGTGTGTGTGTGTGTGTGCATGCTCAGTCATGCCACTGCCAGGTATGGAGGCCAGAACACAACTTTTGGGAATTGGTTCTTCTCCTTCAGTTTGTGCATGCTGGGCCTCAAACCCAGGGGGTCATTCTTACCAGCAAGCACCATTACCCACAGAGCCATCTGGCCAGCTCCAAGTTAGCCCTGGTTTTAAGGCTTAGCTTTTCTGAAGTCTCTGACTGAATACCCTGGATATTTGAAGAGGACTATATTTAGTCAGGCTTGGTGATACATGCCTGTAATTCTAAAATTCTGGGAAGCAGAGGCAGAAGGGATCAGGATTCAGAGCCAGCTTCAGCTACATACTGAGCTCAAGACCAGCCTTAGCTACCCATTCAACCCATTTCAAAAAACAGAGACGTCTCCTATCGTATTTTAGCTCCTTGAACTGTCTTAGAACGTCTGAGAGCTGTGCTCTTTCCAGGGGGTTTGCCTGTGGTAGGGTCATCCTATGGACGTTTGATTTACTATTCAGCCACAAACTAAAGGACTCAGACAATAGTTCTGAAACTTTCCTTCCTCATGAAAAGCTCTACCTCACCAGTCTCCTGGAACTCTAACCTCCGTCTCCTTGTTCAATAAGACGTGCACACTCTCCACACATGTTCTACCCGCCCCGCTTCCCAGGCAGCAGTTCCTGACAGCCAGGGTAAGATCCCTTCATCCCCGAGGCCAGGCACACTTCAGAAATTGTCCTTTCATGATGGGCTTTTAATTAATCATTAGCACCACCAGAATGCTGCCTCCAATGGCACTGTCATATTCGCTCCAGCTCTTAAAAGGTGACAGGTGTGGAGTAAGTTCCAATACTGCCTGCTCTACTACAGAACAAACACAGAGTTCCAAGTTTGCTCGGTAATAACAGGAATCAGTCTGTGCTGTCCAGGACAGGCACGTTCGGTTTTTTTTTTATTATCATTTTATAGAGGGGAGAAATTACACAATTTCTTCACAAAAATCTAAGATTCTGCTTTGGGGATTACGGCCACCTGCCTCTCTTGACTTACAATCAGCACACGTAGAGATGTGGTTATTGTTTTGTGTCTCCATGTTTTCTGGTAGATGGCTTTCTCTCTGGGGTCTGTCATGCATTTTATGCTATATCTGAGGGAAAAAAATTAACCATGCAACTGACTTTTTTGGATTCGCCTATACTATGTCTGCTGAGTACCCAGGAAGAGGCTGAAGCAGGTGAGGGAGACCCTGTATTTTCACGTTCATCTGCCCTCAGCGTTCCTCAGCCTCGGAGGAATCATTGTTGCTGCAGCTCTTAGAAGGATTTAGTTAGCGGAGGTTGTCCAGGTATGGGATCAAGCAACTCACTGCCTATAACTGCAGCATCAGGGGGGTGGGATGTCTCACACACCCACATGCCATACAACACACACACACACACACACACACACACACACACAAAACGTTAGAAAATGGATTTTTCTTAAAGAAGACTAAAAACATTTTAGGCTTTAAAAATTTAAGTCCAGTCCTTTAACTTCAGTGCCTCCTACTGCTTTGACTTTATGAATGGAAAAGGTGGCATGTATCCACTGGCTTAATCTAAGGTGTCAACAATCCCTCTCTGAAGTTATTGAAGTAAGGGGAGTGTCCACAATTACTAAAGATCTTCCGGAGATAAAAGAGCAATTGCATAAACTTCTGGCTCCATGCATCACAATGAGTCAGCGTTTCACGAAAAGCTCAACTCCATTGGCGGTCCAGCTCCATACATTCTGAGGAATCATTTCTCCTCACATGTAGGTGAGTCACTGGGGAGGCACAGATGCACACAGCCGCAGTAGCCAAGGCTGCCCAGAGATCCGCCTCTACCAGGGTTCCCTTTATCCACTTTTTTTTGGCTATTCACTTTTGACCAGAGATGATGACTTGGCCAAGACAGAATTCTCTCTTCTGGCAGTTAAGTTCCGAGCTCACCTAGGGAGAGGAGACAGGATGGCTGTAGAGGCAAAGAGCTGCCTCAAACTCCTTGTCATTAAACTAAGGCACTTACTTGCTGCCAAGCTTTGACAACCTGAGTTCATTTCCCAGAACCCACATGGTGGAAGGAGAGCACTGACTCCCCGAAGTTCCTCTGACCTCTATATGCATATGTGGTATGCGTAGACATGTACATACTCTCTCACATGAAATAAGTAAGTAAATAAATAAATGTTTTTAAAAACGTCTACTTCACCCGGGAGATTGTGTACCTGGTCCTATGCTTATCTGTCATGCTCCGTAGGGGGCCTGATTAGGAAGGAAGGAAATAGGATACAGAGGCATGGTACCAGGACACCCTGCCAACAGTCCCAGACTTTGCTGAAGCTGTGCCCATTAACCTCTGCCTTCTGTCCACACACAGAGAAAAACTGGCCCCTCACAACCCTCAGAGGAGGAGTGCAGTCTAGGTAGCCTGGTTTCCTGGTCATGAAGAAGCAGCCAAACTTATAAAATAGGATCCTTGGCTGGGGTGTGGCTCATGGGAGAGCGTGTGTTTAGCCTTCTGGAGGCCCAGAGTTCCATCCCCAGCACCATAACATAAACATTCCAGGAAGGAAATCCTCCTGACATTGTTTTTTTTCTCCCTTATAAATAAAATAAAAAGCACCATTTTCTTGAAGACATACTCTAAATTATCGGTTGCAATGAACCACAGTGCAGCAGGACCCTTAAGCAGAGCAAGGCACTTAGACGTCTTTCCCAGCCCTGAACAGTTCTAGACTTCTATTCCCCGTACTTATGTTTTCCTCCCGAGTGCCATTCTCTCTGGTCCTTTTCTCGCAGATACACTGGGAGTGGTCACATCTTCTTGTTAGGAAGAAGATATCAAATTGAACTAACTTTAAATAAAAAATCTAACTTCAACTGAATGTGGCATAGAAACTATTATTATCAGATTTTATGTACGGCTTTTATAAAAATAAAGTTCATTAGGTTGGGAGCACAGACTTCAAGACACCCATTGTCTGCTTAACTCTGTTTTTCTTTTTTAAAATTGTTTTTATTGAGCTATATACCCACCTCCCTCCTTTCCTCTTCCCTCCCCTTCTACCCTCTCCCAGCAAAGCCTAGTTTATAAATTAATATAAAGATATTAACACAAAAAGAGACTAACAATGATGAATAATAAAATAGAAAATTATATACGGTGACAAAAGTTACATGAATGGAGTATCTCTCTTCCTCCTTCCTTAGTCCCTCCCTTTCTGTCTTTCTATTCTTTCTTTGACATAGGGCCTCATGTAACACAGGCTAACCTCAAACTAATTTGTAGCTGACAACAATCTCAAACTTTCAATCCTCCTGCATCAGCCTCCCAAATGCTGGGTTTAAGGGGGAGCATCACCATACATGGCCCTTATAACACTTGTACCATTTTACTCAATGGAAGCACCTCTTTTTAAAATAATTTACTTTTATTTTATGTGCATTGGTGTTTTGTCTGCATGTCTGTCTGTGTGAAGGCGTCAGATCTTGCAGTTACAGACAGTTACTAGCTGCCATGTAGGTGCTGGGAATTGAACCCCAGTGCTCTTAACTGTTGAGCCAACTCTCCAGCCCTCAGTGGACACACTTGACAGCTTTCCTGCGATCGTGTACAACATTCAGGCTAATAACTGAGATGACTACCAAGTGGCACATGGGCAGGTAGCGTTCGCAGCATGGATATGATAGACAAAGAGGTGACTCACGTCTGGGGTGGGACAGGGTGGAACAGGGAGATTTAAAAGTACAACTTAAAACTGAATAATTACTTAACCTCTGGAACTTTCTGTTTCCAGAAAATGACTTCCTATGTAACTCACATTGGCCCCTTGGACTCCATATTCTTCTTCCTAAGTTCCCGTGTGCTAAGATTACAGGTGTCACCTCCACACCTGGCCACATTTAATATTTGGGAGCCACAGTTGGCACGACAGGTGTCTGGAAATCAAACCATGGATAAATCAGATCACTGTGTCAGCTAAGGTTTGTACAAAGAGGCACCATCCCTGACTGGGTTCTGCCTGCTTATGACCATGAAGTATCAAGGGTATTTTTATGTTATATAGCCTTGTTGCTACAGTATTAGAAATGTTCCTTTTCATTATCCTGGTTTTTTTTTATTCTTTTAAACCAAAGATTTGCTTTTAAATTATGAATCTATATTATCTCCTTTCTTGGTCTTGGAATTCTCTAGCTAGGTTGAGCCTTATATGTTCACTATTTTTTTTATTCCAATATCTGCCCCCACTATTTTGACAGTTGGCTCTGATAACCTCCCTCTGGCATTGATTTCAACTAGAGGTTTCTAGTTCAAAACTATTTAAGTAGTCTGGTTAACCATGTTGAATATAGGGATTAGAAAAGCCACTGAAGAAAAATCCCAAGCATTCTAATGCAGTGCAAAATTTAATTTAGTTAAATCATTTATAAACAAAAAAAAGTGTATCACTGCCCCTAATCAACCCGCCATAGACTACTATGACCTGTTTCCCAGATTAGCAGCCACGGAAGGGGGCTTGGACACCAGCCAACCCAACAGATCATTCTACGGTGCAGAGCCCAGATAGTGAGCTCCCTAGGAGATCACACACATGGGGTGGGTACGATAGTCACGAGAGCTGGAATGCACCATCGGATCTCAATAGACTCTTTTACCACGGAAGCGCGGAATTCCTTCTCCTTTCTCTTCAAGTCTCTCTGTGAACCCGGAGTGTTTTCTTGACTCCATTCTTTGGTGACCACAGTTATTCTAACTTTGTTGCCTTTTCAACCTCAAGTGGGTTTCTGGCATTCTTAGTTCCTAATTCAGTTATGCAAGCCCTCAGCATAATTTAACCAACACGAGTTAGCGGGGGTGAGAAACTATGTAGACACTTTCATCAATATCAGCTTTTTTCTAATAGCCTGCTAAGGCGTTTTTATGAGCTCCAATGGCGTGTGCTAGACTGATGATCAGAACGTGTGCATGTTCCTTTCAGAAGGAACTTTGTAACACATTTCTTCTGTGATGGCCTGTGGCCTGTGGTGGGCTGAAACGCCTTCTGATCAAAAGTAAGTGCAATCGGATACACTTCCCATGAAATAGGCTCCATCTGAATAAATCGATTCATTAATGGAGAAAGAGAGAAATATAGAGAGTGACCATGGGAAGGCATGGGGTGAGCTCTCAACTTAAACGAATCTTAGAATTTCTCAAGGAAGACCAGGGTGGTGCCGAGGAGAGGGAGCAGGGGCCCTGATTTGCTTTTGCAAATATTTTCCTTTCCTATCTCTACTCTTTGTCAATCTCTCTGGAGTCACCAGGCTGACAAGAAATGGACAGCTTCTCTGAGCAAATCATTTTTGCCTAGAAATCCGGCAGGACGGGTATGGCTTGACTTTGCTGCAAGTGATAATCTAGCAATGTTGTTATACAAGTTCCATGGGACCTGAGGGAACGCAAAGTTACCTGCTGTGTGGTCTTGATATCTTCCCAGGAAGGCGATAAAGAACCCTGGTGTCCTGGAGAGGGGGAGGGGTGAGGGGGGGCAATGTTTCCTTTGAATTCTAGCATGACACCGAAGGCTAGAATTCTCCACAGCTCACCATTTGGGTTAACCTATTCAGAGAAACCCAAATCTTGCCTTGACCTGACTTCTAGCTTCAGTCTCTAGCCACATCGCCAAAGATACCTTAGACCACAAAGATCTGAATTGCAGCAATGTCTCCCTGGCTTCTTATGAAATCTCTTCGGCTGGCTTCTTAACGAATGCTCTTATGCTTTAAGTAGGCAAACCCCACTCTGCTTCTTTTGTCTACCTGAAGTGGGTAGCCTACTCCAGGAATGACCATGTCCCCATCCTGGACTTGCCAGGTGCTGACAGCTGTCACTCAGACATGTCAGTATCATACTGCTTCCCTGAAATCAGGCAGTCTCATTGAGAAATCCTTGAGCATCTTCGTATGCCAACCTCCCACCCACCCCAGCATCGCCACCACAGATGCTAACCCCCTGGCATCCTCCTCTTGGGCACCAGCACTCAGGCTGAGACCTGCTTCCTGACAAAGGTGTTTCCTTCCTATCTGGCACATCCCAGGCAGAAATCACGTTTCATAATGTCTCTCTCCTTTTGTTCTCGGATGGCTCCTTGCAGCTCGTGTCCCTGTTAGCACACCTGGGCCAGAGCTGGCTCCCAGAACAAGGGAAGAGACTTGCCAGCAAACTTGCCTAGGATGTCCCTGCAGGAGCAATCTTGGGACTGGGGCCTGTTTAGAAATACCAGAGATAATGTGGGAAAAGAAATGCCAACGCCTCCTATCCGAACAAGCCAGAAAACCACATCGATCCTTATAAAGATGCCAGGCGTAAGGGGGTGGCAGGTGCCCCTTCTTGGTGAGGGTATTTTGTTCTGTGTCTGTTGTCCTGGCTGAAGCAGGTTATCTCTGACCTTCTTAGGATATCCACTACATAGCTGGGGTCCAGCCACCAGAGGCACGTGGAAAGGCCCTCGAATGCCTGCAGCATGAGAAGCCCCTCCCTCCACTCTATCTTTTCAATCGCTAAGAATGTTGATTCATTAAAGTCCAAACTTTTGCTGGCACCATCTGGGCCTCCCATGCCCTGCCTTGGTCTCTCATGGTCACCTCCATAAAAGCTCTGGGTGAGTCAGCAGTCTGAGAGAAAAGGAAAGAGGTGTGTTTCTGGCTCTCGCACACATGACTCTGAGCGAGCGAGGGCTACAAACAAAGGCTTCGAGCTGAAACCCAAGGGTGTGGGAAGTTTTACAGTGAGGAGCAAGCAAGATTGAAGCGGCGTGTTCAGCAGGTCGGGCATGTGTGCTTGCTTTCCGTTTAATAATTAGGAAGGAATTAAGTCCCCACTGAAGTGCGGGCCAGCTTCTGATGGTTCTTGTGGAAAATGCCACCGAGGCAATGCCAGGCGTCAAAACGCTGGTCCTAGCCAGAGGTCGGATCTCTTTCTTCCCTGCAGCAAAGTCTCATTTTTGGTCCTTAGTCACTTGTGGTCTTGAACATGGATCCTTTACGTTTGCCTGCTCCGGTTGGTTTCGCCGGAGGTAGTTTTTGAGCGGAAGCAGCTGAACTAGCACAGTGGAGTCTCCCTTACAGCCAAGGATACACCAAGTTTCTCTGACCCATGTCAAAGGTGTGTTTGTGGCCTTGAAGTTCCAGCCTTCAGTGCCATTCAAGTTCTGTGCGACTAGAAGCTGTCTATATCTGCCCAAGACTATGTTAGCCTTCTCACACCTCACGGAATGCTGCTAGGTTAGAGATGAAGACTCCATCCCAGACCTCGAGTCTCCCGTGTCCCCTCATGGACCAGGAGATACTTTGCAAGAATCTTGGATTGTCACCCTCAATGTGAAGCTTAAATATCCAGAGAAACATTATGAAATCTGATTTCTATCTTCCTGGCATAGGGGACAGCATGGTATTTGGTTGTAAAAGCACACACACACCACACTGTGGGGGACAGGTCTCAGCCTGTTTCTGCATCTAAGAACCCCTATTACATCCCAGGGGACAGAGAGAAAGTGCTAAGCAGGCCTGCCCCGGTACAAATCCCAACTCGGTCAATGATTAAGTATGAGCCCACGGGCAAGCTACTTGAGCTCCTCTTGAGCAGACCCCACTCCTATTCAATGGGAATGACCACAACCCCTGCTTTGCAGGGCCATTGTAAGGATTAAATATTTGTAAAATGTTTCAAGAAAAGTACATCATAAAGTGTGTGTTGAGGGGCTGGGGAGAGAGGTCAGTGGGTAGAGCGCTGGCTGTGTGAGCTCCAGGGCTTGAGTTCAGATCCCCAGCACTCTTGTGAAAAGCCAGGCATGGCGTGGTTTTCTGTGAGCCCAATACTGAGAAGCAGAGACAGGCAGATCCTGGGAGCTTGCTACCCAGACCATCTAACCTGAGCTCCAGGCTCAGTGAAAGACCCTGTCTCAAGAAATACGGTAGAGACACGATGGAGGAAAACACTCTGTGCTGACCTCTGGCTTCCACAGTGTCTGTGTGGATACAGGCACCCCCACCCCACAACCATTGTTGAGTAAGCGGAAGTTATGCAATGCGATGTATCAGTGTGTGACAGTTGCTGTAACAAAAACGCTACAGGCTCAAACAGCAGCAGTGTGAGAGGGAGATAAGGGCAAGATGCGGTCCACCTAAAGATTCCTTTCAATGCCCGCAGATGGCCCCTTCTCTATCCACCACAAGGCTTTTCCATCTGTGTCCGTGTCCAAAGTTCCTCTTTATGTAAGGACACCAGAAATACTGGATTCGAGTTGGCCCTAATGGCCTCTTTTTATTTTTTTAAGGTTTATTTCCGTCTCTCTCTACATATAGAGGTCTGTGAGTATATGCCCTGTGTATGCGTGTGTGTGTGTGTGTGTGTGCTCACACGCATGCAGCCATTTAAGCCAATTTAATCGAATCATTTTCATAAAAACTGTCAAACCCATCACATTCTGAGTACCGTGGGTTAGGACAGCAGCTCACGAATTTGCTTGTTCCTCCAGGGGCGGTCACATGACACATAGCTGCTCAGGCACATGGGAAGGAGCGCCTTGCCTCCTTTGTTTCTAGCTCAGTGGCTTTTTTTTTTTAATCTCACACCCACTTAACCCTCACACACTGTGTCATCTCCCAAGGACTCCGTAAGCAAGCCCGTTTCTTTTTCTTTCCTCTTTGTTGTATAAAATTTATATAAAAGCCACCATTTTAATCCTTCTCAGATGTGCATCTCTGTGGCAGTAATTGTCCTCACCAGCCAGCTCTAGAGCCTCCTTACTGCTCCAGCTGAGATTCTGTGTTCATTAAACACCGGCCATAAAAAGGAGTGCGCTTCTGACGCATGATGCACCGCGGGTGAACCTGGAGAACAGGTGGTAATGTCACCAGAGGGCAGGTCCTGGCCGGCTCCGCTCACATGAGGCTCCTAGAATCGTCAAGTCGGGTTTCTAGAGGCACACTGGGCTGAGGACCGGGGCTAGGAAAGAGAGGAAGTTACGATTTCATCGGGACGGAGTTTCGGTTTTGTAACGCGTTAACCAGAAGTGCAGAATAATAGGAAGATGAAGTTTCTTGCAGGAGGTTTCTTCCCCTTGCTTGCTGTAGGCATCCTGGCAGAGCTCTGATAGGCCAAAGACACTCACTGGATTGGAAGCAGAGACTCCATCTGTCCGGGCCTCAGCCTTCGCTTGCAGAACATCCTCTGCTTGGTCTCTGCACCGGCATCTGTTGCCCACCATCCGTGTGCCATCCCTCCTTTCCTACGTGTGTCACTGTCTCTCACACGTGCTGTTCAAATTTGCTCTCAGGCAACTGCCATGCTAAAACATAGAACCAGCAGACAGAAGTCCTACTCTAGGGGTGGGAATGTTGTGCCCCCCCCCACTTGGAGAATCTTTGAAATCTTAGCCGCAGGGTGGGGCGGAGGGGAGGGCAGGCCTGGAGAAAGTGAGTGACTCCAGAATAATACAGGGCTGCAAAGTCCCTGCCCTAAAGACACAATTCTGCCTCTTCCTTATTTCTCCACTTCCAAGCCAGGTCCACAGATGAGTCTGTAGTCTGAGCATCCCTGACCGAACCTCCCTGATGGTGGTGGCCTCAGTCTCTGTGGTAGAATAGCAGGAGCAGGAGAGAACTCTTGAGATGTTCTGATGTTTGGCTTCATGTCAGAGTTCAAGTGACAAAGTCCATACTTTTATAGTTTATAGTCCCTATTTACAGATATGCTGAGCTCAAAATGGCTGTTCCTCCATGTGCCAACTCTGAAACCATTTACACACACACACACACACACACACACACACACCTATTTTACTGGGAGTGCTAAATGACTATTTTACTGAAAGTGAATTAGCAAAACCTTCCTTTTAAAACAACCCCTTGCATTGCTAATATGAAATCCTGGAGGGGAACCTTTGGAAGTCAGTTCTCCACCAAAAAGCATTTCCATCAATGGCGCATAGATCTTTCAATATTGCCAGAGTTCAAGCCCTGGGGTTAGCTCCCGGCTGGCATTAGAGCTGAGGAGATTTAGTAGCCGCTCTGGATACGGGAATATAAACATGCCATCTCCACATAAGCCTTTTTAATGATAGCTCAGCTATTGTTTTGGAGTGAGACACTCAGAGCCCAGTGTCAGTCTTCAGCCGAATGAATGGCTTTCTGTTCTCCCGCACCTTGAATTATGTGAAGAAAAGATCAGATCTCTTTAATACGTTGTTTTTAATTGCACTTGGCCTAAGGGATCTGCCAACCCCCATCTTTCTCCTTATTGCTCTTTTCTTGAAGTGTCAAGCCAAGGAAAGCAAGACTCTTTCCTCTCGCGTACTTAAAGCCGCCCCAGCTGAAGCGCTGACATGTAGCAGGAGAAAGTTGAAAATGTGAATGTGTTGTCCTAGGAAAAACAACACAGAGAAATCGCAGACTACAATCAGCAAGTAAGAGCAATGCAAACAACTAATAAAACAATGGCCTATCCGGCCGCACCAGCTCTCTGGGTGATAGACACCGGAGCTCCTGCAAACCACAAACCCAACCTTATAGCAGGCAGAGCCGAACCAGCACTCCCAAGGAGTCCAGCAATGTCCAGCTGTTCTGTTTTCTTCTCTATTCTTAGGCATCCTTTTTGTCCTTTGTCATTGTACTAGTGATTCACGTTGGCTGAGTAAGTCACCTTGAGCCTTGCAACTTTCGTTTTAAAACATAAAGTGCACTGCACATCTTGAATACTAGTGAACTCGTCATGGCAAGTCCCAGAGCCATACACCTAAATAAGATTCATTTTTGGGTTTCTGAAACAAGGTCTTGCTATTGTTCAGGCTGGTCTGGAATGAAAGCAATTCTCCTGCCTCTGCCTCCCAAATTGTTGGGATTACAACCATGCATCACCATGCCAACTTCAACCTTAGGGAAATTTATAAACAAATGTCCTTCTATTCCTTTAAAACTTTTTATTTGTGTGTGTGTGTGGGGGGGGAGAGATACACTTGCTGTGGTGTCCATGAAGAAGTCAGAGGACAGCTTTATAAAACTGGTTCTCTCCTACTTTATGTGGGTTCTGGGGATCAAACTTGGGTCATCAGGCTGTCGAAGCAAGTACTTTTGCCCAGGGAGCCATCTTGCTGGCCCATTGTTTTATTGGGTTTTGTTGTTGTTTCTTTTAAACATACTAAAATAAGTAATATATTCATTTTTCCTGGGGGCTAAAACCTTAGCCTCTATTTCAAGTCCCCCTTAACTTGAATTTCGGTGCAGTTGGGGAGACTGAGCATAACCTAAACATTAGAGGCGGCGAGGGGAAGGAGGTTTTTCTAGGATTCCCTTAAACCTCAATTAATACTTCTGCTTTGGCCAGATCTGTCGTTTTTAAGCACGATGCCCAGAGAAGAAGGAAGAAGCATCTCTGCAGGTCAGGTGCCAGGGTGTTTGCGTCTGCAGCACATTTGATTACTGTTGCCATCATCGCCCTGAAAAGTCCTTATTAAGCCAGTGTGCCTCCGCGGTGCTGTGGTAAGCAGTGTGAAGGGAGAAGTACACGGAGGCAATTCCCATTTTGGTGGGCACGAGAGGAAGCTGATGCAGAGGCAACCCGAGAGATGCAGGCGTGCTCCAGGGAGAGGGCATTAGGAGTTGAAGAAGAAGGGGGGAGGGGTGCGGGAGAGTCCTTCAGTGGTACAGTGGGCACTTAGCCTAGCGAGGGCTCAGTTACTAGCACCAAAGAGAAAAGAAATTGGGGTGTTTCTTGTTTGTTTTCATAAATGAATTTCTTTACAAAGAGAAGAATCGGGTGGGCCAGGTGGCCGCGCCTTTATTCCCAGCATTCAGGAGGCAGAAGCAAAAAGATCTCTGTGAGTTCAGCCCCCAGCCTGGTCTACATAGGGAATTCCTGGCTAGCCAGTGCTACACAGTGAAGCCCTGCCTAAAACAATAACAAAAACCTAAAAACAAGAAAAGCAACCGTGGAACTATAAAGCAGAGTAGGCCCAGGCTAACCCTCTGATTTTATAGTTCAGAAGAGTGACAATGGGCAGATAAAGATTACAGCAGCTACAGAAAACTGGACATCCCCGGGGTACAGACTGGCTCTCCTAGTTCTGAACAGAATGTTCCACCCACCACTCTGTTTTGCCTTCGTGCTTTCTAAACACAGTCAGAGTTGTATATAGATGCTCTCTCAGCCAAGATCCAAACTTTTCTTAAAGTTAGCAATTGAAAGATTTGTTTAAAGTGGGTGGTGGTGGTGGCAGGGGTGGCAGGCACATGCCTTTAATTCCAGGCAGAGGCAGGTAGATCTCTGAGTTAGAGGGCCAACCTGGTCTACAGAGTGAGTTCCAGCACAGCCAAGGCCACATACAGAAACCCTGTCTTGAAAAATAAAAACAAAAACAAACAAAAAATGTTATTTAAGAAGACAAAGGTTAAAAACAAGAGACAAGGGAAAAATAAGACTGAGAGAAAGATAAGCCGAAGATGAGGGAGTGAGGGCAGGCTGCCCTCCTCCAGGGAGAAGTCACCACATCTGCAGAGATCAGGGAACTGGGCACAGGGGCCAGCAGGCCTGCAGAATGGCTCTGGCTGTCGGACCACAGGCTGGTCACATCAGCCCTCCATGACGGCTTCCTCTGCAGATCCTGCTGCAGTCTCCTACCCTGATCTACTTTGCTCTCTGTCTATTCCTCCAGCACAGAAAAGCCCGGCAGTTCCTGAAAGAGAACCAGGAAGAATGGGAGAATGAACAAGCTTCCCGAGGGAGCCTCAGCAGCCTGAGAACAGGAAGGACTGTTTCAGTCCTGGCAACTTCTTGACTCTGGTCACATGTGTTAGAACTGTGAGAGGTAAAGCCTTTGCTGTTGGACTCTAGGGCACTCATAGGTATGTAAACATACATGTTAATAAAGCTGTAGAGACTCACTTCCTCCTCCTTCCTTCCTACCCCTTCCCTCATCTTTCCTATCTCCCTTCCCCCTCCTCCTTCCCTCTCCCCCTTCTCCTCTCCCCTTTTCCTTTCCCTTCCTTGTTCTTCCCTTTCCTTTACCCTCCATTCTTCCTTTCCTTCCTCCCCCTCTCCCCTCCTGATTCTTACACATGGGCAAATAGGTGAGTTAGGAGAATGGCTCTCCCATCTTAACAAAGTTGCCTTTGGCTGTTGCCTTTTCAGAACAGTGCTGAAGCTCCCAAAATATTCAATTTTGTATTGGCCTTGGGTTTCTATTTTCATTTTTAATGACAATTAGGGCACCCTGACTGGCTGCTTTCTACCACACTAAAAGCAAACAAAAACTTCCTCTAGCTGTCCACTCGAGTCAAAGCTGACTACTGAACTGGACAAGTCCCTGGTCTGGCTGGGAAGTCCTGGTCTGCAAATCTTTCTGGTTTTTGACTGTGCAAAACACAACAAACTGATATGTGCATATGACCATAAAATAAAGAGTCCCGGTCATAACTGCCGTCAGCAAAGAGCCCAACCTAACAACTTGAGACAGATTAAAACAAAGCCCCGAGCTCCACACGGCCCATTTCTCGAGACCTGAGATAAGTTGTGTGAGCGTCCTGCCAAACCATCTTGAGCATGCAGAAATAGCTGCAAGGCTCCGTGTTGAGGGCTGCTGTGTGCATGTTTTGTCTACATGCCACAGAACACCCAGATGACAGACTTGAGGGGTTTTGTTTGATGTGACATTTCCCAATATAACAAAGAAATATTCCCAATTGATAATTGACACTAATAATCTTCAAGAAAGCACCCGCCTCAGTTTTCTTCAAGTGGACATGAGAGAGGAAAGGATGGCCCAGTTGTGTGGAGTTGGGTGTTCATTTTCCATTTGCAGGCATGAAAAGCCTGAAGCTTTGTTTGTTGTTTTTAGAATATTCTTCCTCGTTGCCTGTTTTCTGTCTTTTCTCCCCCCCCCCCCACTTTTTAAACATTAAAACTTGTTCTTCGACTTATTGGAAAGATGAAGAAGGCTGAAGCTGGACAGCCTGTGTTGATCCCGCTCAGTCCCTGTACTTGCACAGCTGGGCTGAGACATCACTGGTTCCCTTACAGGTGGCTGTTTTTGTTCTGTTTTCTTGACCAAGAAAAGTCAGCACATTTCTTCTTGGCTTTCATATTTCGACCAATGGGGGCTGGGAGGGGGTTGGGGTAACGGGATGACTGTATATCACCCACACTCTACTCAACTCTCCAGGAAATTTCAGTCCAAAAGAGAACGGAAAGAGTGTATCTTGCTTGGTGGTACCTGCCCTGCTGCTGTGTTTCCCCCTTTACACCCTTTGTTCAAAGACCAACTTTTTGTTTTAATTTGAACACTTGTCTTTGTTCTTCCCCCATACATCTTCTTCTTTTCAGACACCCCACTATGCAGGAGCCTTGGCATTCTTGCACATGAGTTGACTTTGGAGCTTTTCTGGATATAGATTTTATACTTTAGCTCTGTAAGCAACAGCCGTATCCAACCCCAAAGCCTCCCTCAACCCCCCCCCCCACACTCTCAAAACCAATTTACATATACTCACCATTTGCAGGCACATAGACCTTTTGGAAATTTAGGGTAATTAGTCTGTTTGGTTCTACTTCTGTAGAATACTGAGGCTAGATAATTGCAGAATAAAGACTTAGCAGGGTGTAGTGTAATCCTCAAGACCTAATCACTTTGTAAAGGCCCCATTTTGCACTGGGGAGTAAGTTTTTCAACACAGGGATTTCTTGGGTCATGTGAAAACCACAATAAACTAAGCTTTATCTTAAATATTTTCTATGGAGCTCTCATCTTTGCTTAGGTTGTATTTTGGTAGCATCTAAAAGAATGGAAACACAGCAAAGAGGTATACAGAGCTCAGAGGTAGGTGTTTGTCCAGCATGCATGAGGCCCCAGGTTCTATTCTCTGCACCCTAATATACCACTAAAAATAACTGAAATACAAAATATTGTGTTGGTAGTAATCATAGCAAGCAGATTTGGGAGTTTTAAAATGTTTATCCAAACACTGTACACATGTCTACAAAGTAAACAAAATAACCCTTAAGGAATCATGATTCAAGAGGACACAGAGGGGTTGTAAAGATCCAGGGATCCAGTGAAGACCTGGGCAAAACTGTCTCCTAAGCATAACAGGACCAAGACACCCATGAGCTCACAGCATTGTAGCTGCCTACACAAGGCTCAAATAAGATCTAGCCAGTCAATATTCCAACATGGAGGGAGGAGAGGCTCACGAGCTCCCACCCTTAGGAATAGCTGTAGACAGTTGATGGCTTCTGGAGAGGGAAGCCAATTTTTGTTAAGGGTGTAACCCCTGGTAAATCAAACATGCTCCAGGGATATATGGACAGCACAAATTGAGATGGGGAGGTGGGGGTGGATCTGGGGGAATTAGGGTTGAGTACAATCAAAATATAGAAAATTCTCAAGGAATTAATAAAGTTTTTAAAAGAAACCATAATTCACTTCCCTACACCCCTAACCCAAAATTCTGTGTTTCAGTCACTTGTTCTAGACCTTCGCCCTTTCTTGCTTCACCCACCTTCTTTCCTGATTTTCCCTTGATATTTCTAGCCTATCTGCTCAGGAAGCTTTTTCTTTAACTATCAACTTGGGCGTGGTCCAGGTTGAAATTGTGGAAGGAGTGAATCAACACTCTTACTCCCTTGTTCTTTTTCCCTCCCTGCACAGCCCTCTCCTTTCTTTCATTCTCTAAATGTAATGTTATCATAATTTGGGGGTGTGTGTGAACATTTATTTGCATTATTATTGCTGTGTAAATACGTCACAGTTGAGCCAAGTGAGTCAACCATGAGTATGGCCCACCCCTTTCTTACAGGTTTGCCTTTCCCTAGGGTTGATCACCGCCTCCTCCTTTAGTTTGTCTTGGGTACTAATTGTACTTCCCACCTTCTCCAAAAGAAACTCCTTCCAGCACAAACACATCAGGCAATTGATCTGAAGGTATCTTTCAGAATGTTGGAGAGACATCTCTCTGGCAGTTCCTCCAACACCACCCCAGGCAGGATTAACCGTTCTTGCTGGCTGGCTGTACAGTGTCAGCCTGTCCTTTAGTCATCCTGAGAATGTCTCTTCCTTTCTCCAGGGTTGATTCTTCTGTTTCCCGGATTCTTGTACTCCATTCTTTTGTTAGAGCACATCCTCCAGTAGCATCTTCAGAAAAGGTGAGTGGAAGGCAATTTAAAAAACTCTTTGTAAATACCTTTAATTTTGCAGAAAACCTACAAGAATAGTACATCAAATATTCATCTCCCTTCTGTTCCAAACACTTTTCCCACTTTGTTGTCATTTGTTTTTGTACATACAATCAGAAGAGAAGGAGAGGGAAGGGGGAAGGAGAGAGGTTGAGAGAGTAGGGGGAGAAAGTACATTTGTATTAAGTAAAAAAATTCTGAACTTTATGGAGCTAGCATCTGTGCAGATGGCTCTTTATCCCTAATTGTCAACATCGTCCACATGACTAAAAGTATCATTTTATATATCAGCAACTTTGGTAAATATAATATTGATGTAATAATTTTATCATATTTTCTCCTCCTCATTCTAACCTAAACTGATCAGAATTGTGCAATGAGTCTCTCTCTGTCCCCCCATTCACCTCATAAATAATGACAGAGACTTCTTATTAATTATAAAGATTGGCCTATAGCTTAGGCTTGTTTCTAACTAGCTCTTATAACTTAAATAACACATTTGCATTAGTCTATGTTCAATCACATGGCATTACCTCTCTTCCATCTTGTACCTTCTGTTTCCTCTCCATGTCTCCTGGTGTCTCCTCTGCACCTAGATTCTCCTCCTCTTCCTTTCTCTCCCTGGAAATTCTGCTTGTACTCATGCCTAGCTATTGGCCATTCAACTTTTTATTACACCAATCACAGCAATACATCTTCAATCAATGTACAAATATCCCACAACATTTCCCCCTTTTTGTCTAAATAAAAGGGAAATTATTATTATATAAATTATATAGTCTTACTATATACAATAAGAATAATTTATCAGGTAAGAATAGAATTGCTTTCACAATGTCCATTGTATTCATATTTGGCAAATTCAGAGAAAATACTGTATTATCTATCTTATCTTAGTGAGTCCAAAGTTTTGTGTCTAATTCACTTTCTACCCTAACTTGTATTAACCAACTCAAAACTATCTTTTCAGACCTCAAAATATTTTCTTAGATAAACAATTTAAGATTTTATATCTCTTAATCTTAAACACTTTATATCTCTTATGTATTTTTTAAAAAAATGGTAATAACAAAGACTGTAACTTTTGCTATCTAGTCTTCAATCACATAAAAGACCTGAGGAGATAATATTACCTGAGTAAACAAGAAGTGCAGAGCAAGCAACTTCCAACACTACAGAAATGACAGGAACAGCTGACTGCCTAGACAATCACATAAGGTTCTTCTGCAATGGTATGGCATCCATCTTTGGCCTAGAATAACTGATAGACTTTTCTGTGATGTAGGAACTTTGAAGAACTGTCATGTCTTATCTTCAGCAGTTGCCTTCTTTTGTGCCCTGCTTGGCAAGTTTGGACAGCACTGTCAGCAGTTGAGGCAAGAGACGTTTCTTGCGCAGTGGTTAATTGTGCCACATTGAAAGCAAACTCCATATGGAGGTTCTTCAATGTCCACCATTTTTTTAAGTAAATTGTTGCTGCCAGCAACAGATGTCTCATTGTCATGAAAAACTTTGTTATTAGAATATTTAAATGCCATATTCTACAGGTCTCTGAAGTGTTTGAAGACCACCTATCTATCTCTGTTTAACCTTGAAAACATATCTAACATGACTTCAAGTTTGATTATTATAAACAAATAGCTACTAACCTGTATTTCTTAATTATTATAAATCATTTCAAGGACTAGAACTTTATATTACATTTTTAAATGAGCTACAAAAGTACATTACCTTACACAAGAATGGAAACATATACAGTATAACAAAATAACCTTAAATTTGCATCAACATATGAAATTCAATACTAATGTAATATATTTGAAACTAGTGGTTGGTTATTCAAAAGTAGATTCAACAATCTACCCTTTTATCCCATCATTTCTATACTGTATCCCCTTCCCCCTTCAGAAAGAAATCACTGAATCTAGTTTCCTTCATTCATATTTTTCCTGACTGTTACCAATAACAATTTGTAACCACCCCACAATGATGAAAAACATCTAAAACCCACGGAATAACCAAAAACTACCCATTTTACTTATTGGGAATATGGGTTTCATGTTCTCCAAACTGTTTTTTTGTTGTCTGAGGGTGATGGCATTTTTAGAGGACCCTGAGAAAATTGATATAATAGTCAAGTCCTAGAAGAGATTGCTGTTATTATTTGTTATCCAGTCTCTATGAAATAGAAAAGTACAGGGCTTATCTGAAGTTGTGGCTGGAGTAGTCTGTGAGGCTGAGCCATCTCCGCCAGAAGTTTTGAAATTTTGAAGAAATTGTAACAGAAACATTTTGAGAGGCTGGATCACCTAGGTGACTTGTCTTTATTTGTGTCTGGTCTTTATTTTCTGAAAACGCAAACTTTTAAAGGTAACATATATCTGTATTAACAGAAGTATGGAATATGCAGTGTGCACAAGTCAGTTAAAGATGATTTTTTGCTTTATGTTTTAGCAGGTAAAAGGCATCTGCTAAAGTTTGTTTTGACTGTATAACCAAACCACTATCCATGCCATATGAAAGGATGGCATGTAATAATTCATGAGGACTCTGTAACCAACAAGATTTATCATGTTTCATCTAGTCTCAGAGCTGCTCCCATAGTAGAAGTATCAGCATATATTTCACCTGTCCTGTAGCTTTTCTTGACTTCTTTTTTGCATGTCCACAGTGGCCAAGAGCCTTGTCTCTGTATGCCAATGAACATGGGCCCACTTGAGAGACTATAGGACGTTGGCTCCTTGTAGTCAGGGGCTGCTCATTCATTTCCCAGGCACCCAGGCCTGAAATAATCACACAGAAATTGTATTATTACAACCATGCTTGGCCCATTAGCTCATGCTTCTTCTTAGCTAGCTCTTATATCTTAAATTAACCCATTTCTATTAATCTGTGTATTGCCATGTAGTTGTGGCCTACCGGTAAGGTTCTGTCTGGTGTCTGGCATCTGTCTCCCATGTCAGCTACATGGCTTCTCATGGACTCCACCTACTCTCTCATCCTCTCTCTGCTCAGAACTCCCACCTTGGCCTACTCTGTGCTGCAATATGCCCAAAGCAGCTTCTTTATTAATCAATGGTATTTACAGCATACAGAGGGAAATCCCACATCAGCTCCTTGCCCAGAATGTTTCTTAGCTGTCTCAGACCCTATGTTTGGATATTTGGGCCTCTACATTGGACACCATATGTAGACAGATTTTTCTTTGGGACACCAGTTTACAAAAAATGACACAGAGACTTATTAGTAATTAGGAAAGCATGACCTATAGTAAAGGTTTATTCCTAAGTAGCTCTTATACCTGAAATTAACCCATTTATATTACTCTATGTTCTATCACATGGTGTTACCTCTCTTCCATCTTGCACCTCTTATTTTCTCTCTGATTTTCTCCTGGCTTCTTCTGTATGCCTACATTTTCCTTTTTTCCCTTTCCCTGGAAATTCCACCTATACCCTCTGCCTATCTATTGGCCATTTAGCTTTTTTATTACATCAATCACATCAAGTACATCTTCACATGGTGTATAAATATCCCACAACAGAAATGTTTTATGTATATTTCTTAGAATCCAGTCTAGGTTTCCATGTTGCATTTAGCTATCCTGAATCTTCATCTCCTTTTATTTGAAATATTGCCACAGCCTAACTTAGTCTTTTATGAACTTAAAATAACCAAAACAACCCTGTCCTTATACTTATTAGAATTCTCCTCCTTTTGATGTCTTCACACTTTCTAGTAGTTAGATCCAGGTAATACATTCCTGCTCAAAACACCATATCAGTGATCCTGTGTTCTCCTCAGGACATCAGATTTGAGTGTCTCTCAAGACCCATCTGCCCTGCATTAGTGATGTTGAGTTTGGTAACCTGGTTAAGATGCTGTTTATTTTTGTTTTGTGTAGTTATTTGTTTCTTCCTGTACCAAGTGGTATGGGAAGGCCCTTCAAAACCATGCTGATATCCTCTTAACCATTAAAGTTTCTCCTGCCTTTGCATCCAGTAATGATTCCTGCCAGAATCAATATTTACTGATACAGTAAGTGATTTATGGTTGCCCTCCTTTCACCTGGTCAGCAAATCCTCCACATGCTGTCAAAGCAAGCACCCTGCAGCCTGCCTCAAAGGCATCTCCAAAGGCCAATGTGCTACATTAGCACCCAGCCTGGTACCCCAACCTTTAAGCAGTGGTGATGTGGGAGTCTTCTGTTTTGTGTTGATTTTATTGGTTAAATAAAGAGACTGCCTTAGCGCTTTAATAGAACAGAAAATTAGGTAGGCGGAGTAAACAGAACAGAATGCTGGGAGAAAGAAGCTGAGTCAGGCAGTCGCCATGATTCTCCCACTCCAGACAGACGCAGGTTAAGATCTTTCCTGGTAAGCCAGCTCGTGGAGCTACACAGATTATTAGAAATGGGTTAGATGGATATGTAAGAGCTAGCCAATGGGCCAGGCAGTGTTTAAAAGAATACAGATTCCGTGTAATTATTTTGGGTAAAGCTAGCGCCATGCAGAGCTGGGCGGGAACACAGCCCTCCGCAGCTCCTTCAACAGAGTGGAGCCTCGCCACTCCTAACACATCACAGTAGGGCCTCCTAGGTGTTTTAAGTCATTAGAGGGACGGTGGGCCCTGGGCTTTTGTTCTCTTTCCCTTTGCTACCACCAAATGAACAGTGTTGCTCAGCTATCCTCCCCTGTCATGGTGAAATTAGCCCACATCAAAACCCTAAAGGCAGGAACTCTAGCCAACTGTGGACTCAAATGTCTAAAGTAGGAGCCCTAACGAACCATTTATCTATATAAAAGGATTGTCTGGGGCATTTTGTTACAGGGCCAGAAAGCTGGCACCTCCCTTTCCTTCCTCTCATTCGTCCATGTTGTCACCACCCTCTACATAGCGTGCATCCTTGGTATGGATTCTTAGATTTTTTTTTTCTTCAGTGGTTTCTAATTAATTTGAAAACCTTCTTTACCTTTAGAATTCTTGTTTTCCAAACACTTAAACAAGTCTTTTATCTTCTTATCTTTTCTTCCTCTTTTTGCACCTGGGTCTTCTAGTTCTTTCTGTAAGTTCTAATCCTTGTGTCAACCATTTCATCTTTAGCTATGATCGTTGTAAATTTTAAGAGCTCTTGTTTTTATCCATATTGCTTTGTGGATGCAGTGAGTTTTTTCTCTCTCAGATATTATTGGCCCTCTATTTTTTCAGTCTTCCAATCTCTCTCTCTCTCTCTCTCTCTCTCTCTCTCTCTCTCTGTCTCTCTCTGTCTCTCTCAGTCTTCTGTTTGTCTCCTTTGTGTGACCTTCACATTGGCAATGTTTCTCACAGGGGGCCAGTGGTCTTTGGCAGAGTATGTCTCAGAAGAGGGATGGGCAGGATCTGTAGGCTTCTTTGGAGAACAGGATGTTTAGATGTTTGTCACATGGTGGTTCTCTGGGGAGAATCATCTGATCCTATACTTGGGAAGAGTGGGGGAGGGGAAGAAAAAGGGTTGGACAAATAGTTAAGGGAAATGAACTGGGATGCTGGACCCAAAGGCAGGGCTTTTCTCTCCTGCTCAAGTACACCCTCCATCATGCCTACAGTCATGTACCCCAAACCTCTGTCTCTTCCTGTCCTTCCCAAGAATAAGTCTCCTTTCTTCTATAGGGCAGAGAAAAACACTGTTGAGCTGGGCAGACTACTGGAAGAGTCAGAGAAATTAAGTGTTCTGGAAACAGAGTTTAACCAGTCTTAAATTCTCCTGCTCTGGTTTCACTTCTGTTGCCGTGAGGGGAAAAAAAAATCATAAAAAAAACCCCACTCTGACAAAACAGCAACATAGAGGAGGAAAGATTTGTTTGGCTTACAATTCCGAGTCATAGTCCATCGTTTTGGTGAAGTCAAGGCAGGAACTCAAGAAGTTAGTCATATGACATCCACAAGCCAGAGCAAAGAGGGAGCAAACACGTCCCTACTGCCTTGCTCTCGGCTTGACCTCTCCGCTCTTATGCTGCTCAGTACCCCTGGGTAGGGAATGGTGTTGCTCCTTGCCTGAGTCTCCCTATATCACTTGGCAACCAAGACTGCCCTGCCCCCACACATAAAGACATGCCTGCAGGCCAACCTGACCTAAATAATTCCCCATCAAAACTCTCTTCCCAGGTAACCCTAAGCTATAGCCAACCAGCACGCTCGCCTTCCCAAGGCCACCTGATACTCTTATTCGGTCACCCTGATGGTGTTTCAAGGGGGAACAGAGGGAAAGGAATGTGTTTGACCCACTGTGTTTCTCTGGAACATGGATGCACACCTGCCTCCAGACAAAGGAAGCAAAGTATAAAGTTACTGTCAGGGATGGCGGCCTCGTACACTCCTCTCAGAACAGCACCTGAGCTTCAGTGTTGTTAAGTTTGTGTTGTGGTCTTAAGGAAAGACACGGCCCTAAAAGTCCCATTTGGGGTGTGGTGTGATGCAGCTGCTCAGGGAAGGATGTAAGGTATATTCTATTCCCCTGTTGCACCAGCTTGTGCACGTGTGCGCATGCACAAGTACACACACATTTCTCATCTATACCGCTCCATACAGCTTTGCAAGACAGAAAGAGAAAAACAGAGCAACTTTAGAAGACCCAGGACATGAGGGCCTCATGTCAGTGTTAGACAGATGATTAACATGTCACCCTTTACAACAAAAATCAGGGGCTGCTTTGCTGAACACACATGAGTACCCAAGTATTCAGGATCTGTCTCAAAAAAAATAAGGTAGGGGGCAGATAGATGGCTCAACAGGTAGGGAAGTTTGTTGCCAAGTCTGACAACCGGAGTTTGATCCCCAGAACCCACATGGTAGAAGGAGAGAACCAACTCCCACAAATTTGTTTTCTGAACTTCACACGGGTTCCATGGTACAGGCTAAATAAGTAAATGTTCAAAGTTTTTTTTTAAAAAAAAATAATAAGGTAGAATACCACAGAGGGAAGTATCAACCCCAACCTCTGACCTTCATTGGGTACATGTATAAGCAGACATACATATAACACCCCCAAATAATGCAAAACTGGAACATAGGGAGAGGCCTGGTAGGAAATTCCACCAGAAAAGCAGCTATTGACCGTGCACTGGGTGCCTTTTCTATTTGATGGGAGCTAGCAGCTCATTTCCTGGGCTGGTCTTGCTTAGGTTACCATTAACATCTGCAGCAAGAGGAAACTAGTGCTTGACAGGAGCCAGACAAACCCAAGTCCCTGTGTGGCCCTAGGTTGTGGAGCAATTAAGAAGAGTAAACTCCCTGCGACTTGCCTCGCAGGACATGAGAGTTAGGTCATAAAATATAACCTAGGAGCCTGCTTTATGATTCCATCACTTACTAGAAACTCCACAATTTGACAGAAATAATGGCAGATTTGTAAACGTTGACTGATTTGTATGAAATCACAGCCAAGGACTTAGTTGTGTTTGATTTTTCTAGTGGATGAAGCCAAGCAACAAAGGGCAGGTCCATTGCATGACTCACCAAATGGCCGCAGGGAGAAGCCATTTATCACCTGGTACTCCAGGAAAGCTTAACTAAATCTGAGTGCATACATCCACCAAGGTAGAAATGATGGTGCCTATGACAATTCCTTCCCAGGGTTTATGGGCCTTGGTGTAATATTCAACTCCCAAGGCAAGGAGTTGCTGCTTAGGTTCGTGAGAAGCACTGTATTAAAGGAGATCTGCCCATTTGCAATTGACTTACACAGCAATAAACAGAGCATAAACAGAGAGGAGGAAAGAGATGTACAAATCGCTCAGAAAATACCAGCAGAGAAATTCAGCTCTACTGGAAATCACAGTTCTGCGATAGGAAACGTGCCTGATAGCTTCCATCCATGATCAATTAATACTTACCCTCAGGAGCTAGAGAGATGGCTCTGTGGCTAAGAGTACATATCGCTCTAGTAGAGAACCCAGGTTCAGTTCCCAGCACCCACAGGGGTAGCTTACAACCATCAATGATTCCAGTTCAGGAGAATCTGATGTCCTTTCTGACCTCCTGTGGTACACTGTATGCCACACATGTAGGCAAATAGTCAAACACTAAAATAAAAGCAAACACAACTTTGAAAGTGTGTTGCTGGAATTCAAGGATGTTTCAACAGATGCTAATCATTGAATGTGACAAGCCAGATTAGCAAAATGAAAGCTAACAGCTCATTTATCAATAGTGATAGAAGCATTCGACAAAATTTATGTGGAGTCAGAAAGCTCCACCCAGCAGAGGCAGAAATACTCAATAGACAGAAGAGACAGCCTATGAAACAGGAGGCAATATTTGAAAATTATAGCTCTGAGGAGGGCCTACTATCCAGAACATGCTAGGAAACTAGTACCACTCCTTAGCAAAACACAAACAAATATCATCTGACTGAAAAGCAAGTAAAAGACCCAACGAAGATGTGCAAACAACCATCAGGTTCATGAGAAAAATGCTCAGTGTCACAAATCACCAGAGAAATGCAAGTCAAGATCATCACATCCCCTCATCCCAGTTGGAGTAGCTGCTACGACAAAAAAGGACAAACGTGGAGAAATAGGGACATCCACACACCACGTGAGATTGTGCAGTTTATGGAAGATATACAGATTCCCAGGGAACTAACAGTTGAGCTCCATATGATCCAGCTTCCAGTCTGTGTTCAAAGGATTTGAAATCAGTATGTCTAAGACACATGTGCATGCGCATGTCTGCAATGGCGAGGTAAGAAGCAGGCTGATGTGCACGCATGGGTGAAGGAAATGTGGCATATGTATACCTTGGACTACTATACATTCCTTACAAAGAAGGAATCCTACCGTTTTGATGATGAATCTAGTATACTGAGAAATACCCTGGGAGCTAGGGAGTGAGGAACCAGACAAACCATTCAGCATGATCTCACTTGTGCATAGAACCTAAAATAGTCAACTAGCAGACATGAAAATGCAGAGTAGCGGTTTCCATGGGCTGCGGGAGAGTTTGAGGGAGTAGATGCTGGTGAAGGATTCCAGATGAAAGGGCTTAAGTTAGTGTCCTGCTGCACTGCATGGTGACTGTGGTTGGTGTGTTGTGAGCTTTGAAATTGGTAATTGTCTTTAGTCCTCTTCACACACACACACACACACACACACACACACACACACACACGGTGTGGTGGCACACACCTTTAATCCCAACACTTGGGGCCAGAGGCAGATAGATGTCTGTGAATTCCAGGAGCAGCCTGGTCTACACAGTGAGCTCTGGGAGCAGCCTGGTCTACATAATAAGTTCCAGGAGCAGCCTGGCCTACATAGTGAGCTCCGGGAGCAGCCCAAGCTACACAGTGAGATTGAGCAAAGAAGTCGGGACCACGAGAGTTGCACCCACCCACTGAGACAGTGGAGCTGATCTATTGAGAGCTCACCAAGACCAGCTGGACTGTGACTGAAAAAGCATGGGATAAAACTGGACTCTCTGAACATGGCGAACAATGAGGGCTGATGAGACGCCAAGGACAATGGCACGGGGGTTTGATCCTACGTATTGTGATGGCTTTGTGGGAGCCTAGCCAGTTTGGATGTTCACCTTCCTAGATATGGACGGAGGTGGGAGGTCCTAGGTCTTACCACAGGGCAGAAAACCCTGACTGCTCTTTGGACTGGAGAGGGAGGGGGAAAGGAATGGGGGGAGGGGGAGAAGGGGGGAGGAGGGGGCGTAGGAGGGGAGGAGGGGGAGGGAAATGGGAGGCTGGAAGGAGGTGGAAACTTGTTTTTTTTTCTCCTTTTCTCAATAAAAAAAGAAAAAAAGTCATAAAATAATTTAAAAAAAGGATAAAATAAAAAAGGAAGTTTTGAGGTGGAGTACATGTTAATTGGCTTGATTTGTTCTTCCTATACTCCATAACCAACTAAAAGTTTGTATTGTACTCTAAAAACAATTATTTTTCAGTGAAAAGTTAAATAAAATAAAACAAAAAAAAATGTTTGACAGAGTGGCAGAGGTAAAGGGAGATGGATTCTAAACGCTGAAGAAGACACAGTGCTCGACTCCCATGTAAGGCCGAAGCGCCTCTCCAGAAGGGAACGTGAGAAGATAGAGTGCTTCACCTCTCGAGCTTACAGTCTACTGTCAGGAAACTATCCGTAAGGGACACTCAGAGCAGAATGTAGGTAAGAGATATGAGAACATGCATCGTTCTTCTAGAATGTGAAAACTTCAAAGAACCTAACGTCACTGTACCAAAGGAATTACTTACAGACATTGTGCAACTGGGGCCTGGATGCTCTGCAGTGTTAACGCTGTTCTGGAAGAATTGTCTGAGCATGAGAAGAATGTGTGATGGGAAAGCTCAGTGGTCAGAGCAGATCCTCATGTTAACTAATGATCTGCCAGGCACTGAACAACCTCTGGGACTGGTGTGACATGGCTCTGTGGTAGTTGGCTTGCCTAGTATGTCTGAGGTCCTGGGACCTCCCCCTGCCACCAGACCAATTAGAAAATAAATAGATAAATTTCTTTTCCTGCTTAAATTATTACATATTAAGCATGCACCATCTGTTTGCTTGTTTACTTATAGACAGGATTTCATTGTGTGGCTCTGGCTGGCCTAGGATTCTCCCTGTGTGTAGACCAGGCATCAAACTCACAGAAATCTGATGCCTCTGCCTCTGGAGTGCTGGGAATAAAGGATAAAGGTGTCCACCACCACTCCCAGCTTGTTTATTTTTATACTGTTTGTATTGTTTGTTTCCTTAGCCAGGCAAAAGCACACCCTACACCCTTCTGGTGACACGCAGGCCATTTGTGATGTATTTCTCGTTTAGCTTTTGAGTTGTATCATTTGCTCTTCTGGGAGTTTTCCCGTTTCCTTTCAGTCCCCTGAAGTCCCAGACATGACGTGTTTGTTCTTGTAGCAGCATCTCTCCACAAGTCACGTATTTTGATTTGTTTTCCCCGAAAGTCCTAGAGTCTGTATTAGGAGCAGAGCGGTTCATTTCTTCAGAGGAAAGGGTCCTAAGAACAAGACAGGGCCTCCAATCTAGGGAGCTGGGACATCATTCAAAGCAGAACTCAGGAAGATGGCCTGGGAAGAGCCCCTCTTAGGAAAATCCAAGAAACACATTGAAATGAGAGGCAGAGCTGCTTGATGCAGCGCCCTAGTACTGGGCTGACCGCCTCCTGCGATCATTCCCTTAAGCTATTGGGGATGTCCCAATTAATCTGAAAACTAACCTAGATGCTGAAGCTAAATTAAAAAAAAAAAAGGAATGTCTTGCAATGTCAGTCTTTGTGAATTTTTCGAGTTCTCCGTCCTCATTGAACGAAACCGCACCTAGGTGCCGTCTCTGTCAAGCCCGATGTAAATACGAGCTTTCCAATCTTTTTCACATCGTGTAGCTCATGAAAACCGACTTTCTTTTATGATGTGGAGGGGTTTGTCTCCCAGGCCTGTGTAGACAAAGATGATGAGCCCTGGGTCTCTGTGGGCCCCAGCCCTGGCTGGCTTCCCTTGGGGCTCAAGTGATCGCTATCACAGCCCACCTGGCCTGCTGTCCAGGCAGTGGAAAACCTAGTCTGCTCGCAAATGTCCTCAGGGAGAAAAAAAAGCAAAAAACAAAAAACATCTTGGCTCTCCTCCTCAGGTACATTTTCTCTTTAGCTCTTCCTCATTGACCATTAGAACAGCAGCCTCAGTCTCTCTTTTGAACCACACATTTGAACACTTCGGCCACCACAGTCTTATTATTTCTCTGACACTGCGCACAGAACCCAGGACTTCAGGCATTCAGGACAGTCGCTATATCCCCAGTCCCATGCTTGCATTCTTAAAAGAAGCAACTTCCTGATGTGTTTTCGGTGCTGTGGCATCCTGATGTGACATAGACCTTACCCACAGCAATCCAATTCTGGCTGCCATCTGCAGAGATCTCTTGGTAAATGTGTTTTTTTCTCGGGAGTCAGCAAAGCTCAAAGTAGCTCCAGTTATGTGTGCGTGTGATGTGTGTGCCTGTGCATGTGTCGTGGGGTGGGAGGGCTTCAATAGAACCTTCCAGAAGAGCAAAAGAGAAGGGATAGCAAGAGTACCCATCACAACTTCCTGGTGTTCAGAGCAGACCAAGGTCCTCCATTCTTACTCTCTGCTTAAAGTCTAGTCCTAAAATGCTCTGCTTGATTTTGGTCATTAAATCTCAAAGGGCATGGATAACAGTATGTACGGAGATGCACAATCCAGTACTTACCTTAAAATCTTACTGTTTATTTACTTGGATGTGTGTGAGACAGCATAAGTGTGTGCACCATATGAGCGCAGGAGCCCATAGAGGCCAGATTGTCTTTTCTGTTTTCCTCTTTTTGTGAGATAGGGTTTCCCTGGGTAGCCCTGGTTGTCCTGGAACACCAGGCTGGCTTCAGACTCATAGAGATCCACCTTCCTCTGCCACCTGAGGGCCGAGATTAAAGGCATGTGCCACCACCTAGTATTGGTAATTTTTTTGTTTGTTTATTTGATTGATTGGTGGATTGGTTTTGGGAGGGTTTTGTTTGTTTTGGTTTGGTTTGACACAGAGTTTCTTTGGGTAGCCTTGGCTGTTCTAAAACTCTCTCAGTAGACCAGGCTGGCCTTGAACTCATAGAGATCCACCTCTGCCTCCTGAGTGTGGGTGTCACGCATGTGCCACCACTGCCTGACCCTAGTACGTGTTTTTAAAGGAATAATTTAAATGCTATTCACTTATCATGTGATAGGGAAAGGATCAAATTATTGGCAGAGTTTTTCTGTGTTCCAGCAGCTGCTTCCCAAATAACTGATACAGTGGCTTAACATTGATTATAAGTGCTTGACAGAGAGCTCAGGCTTGTTACTACCCAACTCTTACATTTCAATTAACCCATATTTCTTATCTATGTTTTGTCACGTGGTTCATAACATGTTACCTTGTTTCCTACACACCCTGCTTCCTCGGCGCTCCTCTGACTGTCATGGACACTCCGGTGTCCCTCTGACTCCTCCCCTTCTTCCTCCCATCATTCTCCTAGTCTGGTTGTCCCACCTATAATTCCTGCCTGGCTACCAGCCAATCAGCTTTCTATTAACAATAAGAGCAACACATTTTCACAGTGTACAAGATTATTTCACAGCATCAAATATTGAAATCAAATTTTATTTATTTATTCATGTGGCTGTGTGGGTGCACGTGTGCATGCACACACTCAACCCATCCTTGAAGGTCAGATGGCAACTTTCAGGAGTAGCTCCCTCCTTCTACCCCGTGACTCCTGGGGATCAAACTCAGGTCTTCAGGCCTGGCAGCAAGCATCTTAATCCAACGAACCGTCTTGCCAGCCCGTTAAATATTTTTTGACACTCTGGGTAGAGTGGTACATGTCTGTAGACCCAGAGATTTTAGAGGTGGAGGCACAGATCCCAAGTTTGAGATCAGCACAAGGACAAATAGAAGGAGAACCCACAAACAGGCAAATAGAGTCTCAGTTCTTTAAACTTGCTGATTACATGAACTGTCCTGCATGGTTAATGGGAAGAGCTTGTAGTCTAGACGTTACACTCCTTGCTGTCTTTTTGCCCCCATTTCCCCCAGTTAGTTAGCACACAAGTTAGTGCTAAAGATTGTGTATCATTACATAGTGCTAAACACTATCCAAACCATCATATTTTTACTCTAGTGCTTCCCTAAAGTGAGGCACATACTCTGCCCACCCCCACTTTGGAAAGCAATAGTTTCTGGCTTCCCTACCTCCTGATATCTTTGTAAATAGTCCCAGTAGTGAGTGTGACAACCTCAGAAATGGTTCTGGAAGGGGACTGTGGCTCCAAAAAGAATTTGTCAAATGAAAACTGAAAGCATTCACTGTGTCCAGTGTGGTGATTTTGTGTGTATATGCTTTATGTAGTGGTCACCTCAATCAAATTAATCAACAAGATAGCTGACAACACTCCTGTAATCTCCATGCCTCTGGAGACTGAGACAAGAGAATTGAGAGTTTAAGGCCAGCCTGGCCATAAGCTGGTGAGACTTCATCACAACCAGAACAAAAGCCAGCGCAGTGCAGTGTGCCCGTCACAGTTCTTGCTGTTCGTTAGAGTTCCTGAACTGACTTTACAACCAAAGTTTGTATTCAGCATATCCTTATAACCTTGCCATCTCTGGCAATCACCCCTAACCTTTGACCTGTGGCTCCTTCCTTTCCTAGCTCCTTCAGACATATACATGAATTTGTAAGTACTCTGATTGCTTAGCGTCACATCCTCCACATTATATCCTTGTCCGAAAATGGGCTTCTTTCTTTTCTAATGGCTGAATACTATTCCTTTGTCCATAGTACTGAATGAAGTCCCTGTGCTTGCAGTTTGGGTACCTTCCAGCCGATGAGGAGCAGGACCCATGTTATGGTTTTATGTAGGGCAATTAGCTCATTTCTGGATAGCCAAAGACAGGGACATCCCACAGCACAGTCAGGCATGGTTTTCTTCCTGTGAAATAGCTCCAAGAAGGCCACACCTAGGTATTTAGCCAAGAGAATGAAAACACATCTTCACATAAAAACTGGTACAATGAAGTTCCTGCCAACATATTCATAGAAACTTTCACAGTGCAAACAACCCAAAATGTCTGTCAGCGGAGACACGGTGTGTCACTCAACTTCCCACTGCCATAAAGAAGAAAGCAGCAGTCCCTTCTGTCATCTGTAAAGAGAAAGCTGGTCTAGCTCCCGTCCTTAGAGGTTTCAGTCTGAGATTGGCTGTCCACACCATTTGTGGGGACTGTGGCAGGCAGTTTATCATGAGCCGGAGGACAAGTTGGATCAAAATTGTTCACCTTGGGGCCAAGAAATGAGAGTGGGAAGGGCTGAGTTCCAGTGTCCACTTCAAGGGCATCTCCTTGAAAAACAAGAAGGAGAAGGAGGAGGAGGAGGAGGAGGAGGAGGAGGAGGAGGAGGAGGAGGAAGAAGAAGAAGAAGAAGAAGAAGAAGAAGAAGAAGAAGAAGAAGAAGAAGAAGACATTTATGAACTGTTGATTGGTTTATCATTTAAAAATGACAAACAAGGGACTGGAGGAGGGAAAGCTTAGTGTCAGAGTGTAAACTTGGCATATATGGGGCCATTGGTTCAGCCTTCAGCACATATACACCAAATCTTAAAAGCAAGTAAAGAAATATGCAAAGATATGGCATTTTACTATTGAGAATAGGAAGGTTAATTTCTGTTTCATGTATCTATTTTTAAAATGTGTTTGAATGTTTGCTTGCATGTGTGTATGCGTACCATGTGTGTGCAGTGCCTGAAGAGGCCAAAAGAGAGCATCAGATCCCCTAGGACTAGAGTTACAGATAGTTGTGAGCTGCCATATGAGTGCTGGGAACTGAGCCTGAGTCCTCTGCAAGAGCAGCCAGTGCTCTTAACCACAGAGCCATCCCTCCAGGATCTCGTGTGCCTATTTTTAAACACATGGCTATAGACATTTCAGAGGACAAATTCCTTCCACAGTAATAAAAATAAATTCTAAACGCTGCCTTAATTGAAGTGTGCATTCAAATTCCATCTTCCATGTGCCCATTATGTGAGGAAAAGTGACTCAAATTATGTAGCAAGAATGGTGAGAAGCCTGTGTGCACTTGTTTAATTTAGAAAGAGGGCTGGAAAGGAGCCAATAAATTTCTTGGCTTTAAATAATACCCTGGTGACATGTCTCATTTTGATTTCTGAGATTAATTAATAATGGGAAAAAAGCATTTATTTAAAGGGTCACATGGGAAAAGTCGTACACCAGGAAAGGCCTGGACTGAGACTGAGGGACATTTCCAGGATGGGATGATTGGCTGGTGGAAAAGTACTAGGAAAGAAATAATGCCGAATGCTCCTAGTTTCCAAATTAGAAAAAGGAAATTTATTTTTGATGCCACTGTTGTGTTTGAGCCTTTAATAACTTTTGGGGGGCAAGATTATGGAGTACCCTGCAAAACGAAAACTTTCTGAGTTGTTCGTTGCTATCTAGCACAGTAGTGGATTTATGCATGTGATTGTATTTATTATGCATTGTCATGCATATGGAAAGGTCAGAGGTTATACCATCAAACATGTAAACGGAAGAGAGAACCTTCCAGGGCAGTTTCTGGCAGTGATACACACAGAAATTGAAAATAAGACTGAATGAAGAAAGAAATACAACATTGTACCGGGTAGGAACTGGTTGCAACAAAGCCCTGAAGCATTTATTAAGATCCCTGCAGAAGAGAGAAAAACCCTACTTGCTGCTTTTACAGAATATGGAGTTCAGATCCCAACACCCAGATAGTCTCAGGTACTGCGTATGTGCAGTGGATATACATACATACTGGTATACACACATAAAATAGCAATACCTAGATCTTGTTTTAGTTTTGTTTTATTATTTTCAATTAAGTGTATGTGTGTGAGTATGGACATGTGAGTGAGGTCTCCACAAAGGCCAGAGGTACTGGATCCCTGAAGTCCCTGAAGCCAGAGTCACAGGCAGGTGTGAGCTGCCTGGCATAGGTGCTGGGGACTGAATTTCACTCTGGTTCTTTGCAAGAGCAGTACATGCTCTTTATGGCTGAGCTATTGTTGCAGCTTTGATTTTTTTTTAAGGTCAAAACAACAACAGCAACCAGTATTGTTTGGTCTGTTTGTTCTTTTGAAATAGGTCTCATCATGTAGCCTGGTATGGTGTAGGAGCCATCATCCTTCTGCCTCAGTTACTTGAGTGCTACAGGAGATTTTTTTTATTTTTTATTTTTTTTTGAGACAGGGTTTCTCTGTAGCTTTGGGGCCTGTCCTGAAACTAGCTCTTGTAGACCAGGCCTGCCTCTGCCTCCTGAGTGCTGGGATTAAAGGCATGCGCCACCACTGCCCAGCTCTACATAAGATTTTAAAGAAACCTGCAATGTTTCTGTTAACATTTAAGATGGCTTAATAAAGCTTATTTATTAGCACACATTTACTATTAAAAAAGAAACTTTAAGGTCTAGCATTTTTATCATTCCACCTTGTTAGATGTGTGTTCATTATCTCACTAAGTCCCACATATATAATTCATAACAATGCAACAATGAAATTTTTTAAAAAGAAATTTAAAACACAAGTCTTCTATCTGTGTGTCTGAAAATAGTTTTATATACTAAATGCCCCCCCGCTTTTCCAAGCTGAAGAATGTTTGAGAGATTTTTCTATCATGAAATACAACTAACAAATTACCTCGGGGATGGGATCCACAAGTCAAAGATCTCTTGAAGAAGCTAAATTTTAACTTGTCTTCCCTTCCGTTCTCTCTCCTCTTTAGTCTGAGGTTTGAAGAAAAGAACCATAATGGCCAAGTCACAGGTCGGTCACACACCCGGGTTCTCTGTCAGTTTCCCCTCTTTATCACTTGCCTTTTCTCCCCTGTCAGAGTTCTTTGACAATCCTGAAACATTTGGGGAAGTCATAATCACAGTTTGTCCCACATTAATAACTTTTACTTAAAAAAAAAAAAAAGCTTTAGTCACACTTTGACTTCTTTTTAACATCTGCCTGCAACTTGGGATTTTGCCGTTGTCCTCCGAGACTGCCTCCTACATGCCTATGAAAACGCGTTCTCCTCGTGTTGTCGGACACAGCCCTCGGTTGTGGGCTACACCCTTTCTTCCTGCTTGGTTAGCAGGGTAATAAAAGCTGTGCAGAGTACCTGCTCAGTAATGGCTGTCCTGCAGATTCCAGCAGCTTTACGCCAAGAACAAAACTTTCACTTTTCTGCACAGTAGCGAGTGGGAAAGTTGACTAAATATTTTTCCTAATTTAGGGCGAGTATTTATTCAGCGGCTGCATTTTGTTGGCGGTGCGTGGGGATACAGGTGCAGTTCCTTTCTAGGTTTTGCATTGTCTGGAATGTTCCATGTTTTGGTCCAAAATACACTTTACGTTCCTCAAATGAAGGGAAGAGCCTGGAGGTCGGTGTTGGTGATTTTTACAAACACCGGGGCTGAGTTTTGTAATCCTCCAGCATGGTTCACGGGCTAGTGCTTAGCCAGCGTGATGCGCTTGCCCAGGTTTGACCTTCTTGTTTTACAAACTCTAGAACTAAAGGCTGAATTTCTACAAAATACAAAAACTATCAAGGAAAAAAAAATCACCAGGACTTGGTGCCTCATTGTGGAGATCTTTTTCACAGCGTGGCTTCTTTGAGTTCTCAGTCCATTGAAAATGTGATACAAGTTCCATGTGCTGCTTGTGAGTATTGCCCCACACGGCCTCCGTTTCTGACAACCACGGTGCACGGGTGTGGGGCGTGGGCCTGGTTTCGAGTTACTATTTCCCCCTCGCAAGTGGCCCAGGATTTGATTATATAAAATCGACAGGGTGGGAGACACGTCAGGGATAAAAATAGGTGGGGTTAGTGTGACAGCCGTTTGTGACGGGCGACAGTGCACATGCTAACAGCACGCCAAGTTGCTTTAGCGGATCTTTGAAGGGTGTGAATCTCACCCCACTGGAGTCCTCACCAGTAATTTTAAATTTTAATCTGAAAGGTTAGTTATTGGTGGGCAAGCATTCAGAAAAGTATCAGGGTATTGAGAAATATTCCCTGGTGGGTTTAAGTCCCAAAAGCACTGTTTCTTATTTTCCAAAACCCATCTGATTTCAGTAAAGAGAAATTCCTTCCCTCAACATGTGATCATGTAGCGTCATGACCATAGTGACCAAAGCCCAAGGTATCACAAGTATGCTGCCTTTCTTAGACAATGCACTCGGCTTCTAGGCTGTCACAGTTCCCTGCTTCAATATCCGCCATTCCAGGAGAGCAGATCTGCTCATATCTGCCAGGACAGACAGCTTATTTTGTGGAGATATTGGTATATGTTTTTAGCTTTTTTTTTTTCCTTTTCTGAATTTGATGCTCTATCCCCTCCTGTATTAATGGTCTGAGGGACTTCCTTCAACTTGGATATTTTCTTCATGGTTTTCAATCAAATTTATCAAAATGATACCACATGTTGACCTTTGCTCTGTATTTCCCTCCAGTACACATTAGCTAATTCTTGAAGCTGGGAATTTTTTGTGAAGGTCTAGAAAAAGAACACAAGGACACTGTTGCCAAATATCAGGGAGTAAATGGGGATCGTATTTTTGTAAGCGCTGTGTTGATGTGGAGGGCAGTTTCCGCAGAAATAGCTCTTGGTTTCTCAGGCGTTTTATAGCAGAAATTACTACGGTCTCCCACCATACAAAAAAATAATGTCACAAAGGTGAATCTAAGATACATACTGACAATAAAGAGTTGAAAGGACCCAGTGGGCGAAAGTCCTAACTAACTTGAAAAATATTTAACTGAACAATAATGGAGCCTTGCCAGATGCTAAAAGTCACCAGAGATAATTTTAATTGTTGTAGGTATAATGGTGTTCAATGACAGCTGTTTTGGAACAAAAAGGTTACTTCCTGCAAATTTCAGTAGGTTTTCTCCTAAAATAAACTCTCATTGATTGTTAAAAATTACCAATTGTCCTTAATGGCAATGAACACTGACGTCGGCTTTAAACATGGAGTCACTTCTCCCTGCTCATTTGTAAACATTATCTGGAGGAAAAATTAAAGGCATGATGCGGCCCTGGGTTATTTCTCCCTATGGAGAGATTACAGGGCTCTTATGTAAGAGAAGTCATTGAAAAAAAAAAAAAAACCAAACAAACAAACTAAGGCAAAAACTCCTTGTAAGCTGTTGCAGCTTCCCTACCGAGTCCAGCTTTCCTGATGTTTTCGCTTTCAAACAAATGCAAGGTGACGATAGGCATTTTAAAATTATAATTGAAAAAGTATTAGTGGTAATTCAACTATGTAAATAAATGTATGAGTATTAGCAGTAATTTAACAAATTTAAGCTAATATGTGTGTTGTATGTTGGCCCAGTGCTACTAAAGGAAACTGCTTTAGATGTATTTTTCTACATGTTAAAAATCCATCTTTATTTTTTTTAACCTAAGACTATAATTGTATGCATTGTTCTTAAATGACCAAAGAAATTTACTTGGTTTTTTCTTTTGGTGCAGGGCATAGTGCCCAGGACCTTGTATTTATGTGTATGGCGAGCACTGAGTTATACGGCTACCCTGCTCTGGGTTCTCAGATATGTTAAAGATACGTCTTGATACCTACTTTAAGTAAAAGTAGTGTGGGGAAATGCCAACATAAGGAGGTTCCATCTTTCAAGTTTTTGGTTTGAGACAGAATGTCTCGAATTTGCTGTGCAGCCGAGGATTACAGATATTCGCCACCGTGCCGTCCTCTGCAGTGCTGAGATTACACTTCTGTCAATTAAAATCTTTACAGATGAATCAAACTCTGGCACCAGCTACTAGGGAGGTCGAAGTGGGAGTTCTAGGCCAAATAGCATTTGCTATGAATTCACTTTAATGCTTCAGTTTTGTTTTAAGTAGGAAAACCAATGTGTGTTTATTGTTTTTACAATTGGGAGATTCGAAACAAGAGGAAGAGAGTGACCTGGGTACACACAGTGGACAGAGAAAGCTCCTGTTCACACAGGAACTTACATTCTCATGAGTATGTGCAAATCCAACCTTAAGTGGGAACTGACGAAGACTTAGTGTTAGAGGCAGGGTCTTACCGTGCACCCTTTACTAGCCTGACGCTTAAGTTGTAGACCAAGCGGGCCTCAAACTCACAAAACTCAGCCTGCTTCTGCCTCTTCAGTCCTAGAATTAAAGGCATGTGACACCATGTCTAGCTAAAGTTTTTTTTTTTGAAAAATATTTTAGTTACCAGCTGAACCACGGTTGCTAACAGATTTTAAAAGAATAATCATTGTCTGTGGATACTGTAAGAGTTCCCATCATCCTAAAGTTATTTAGTGTTTCCCTTTTAATTTCTGCCTTATGAGATCCACAGTATTAAGTCATACCTTCTCACTGAATAGAATTCCACCATTTTCTACTGAAACATCTCTTTTAGGAACACTTGGTTTTAAGCACAAATAAGGCCTTTTGTCTATCAGAACAGCACACTAAAACGCATGTTTTTAAGAGTAATAAGAAAATGTTTATGAGTATATCGTCTCAAGTAAGTAATTAAACATGAAAATAGTTTGACGTAATTGCTGACATTTGCTAATTAAGGGCCTTAGAGCACAATTGTCTTTATTTCATTCTTTTACATAGGATAAATCCTAAGCTTTATTCTGTGCATCCCTGACCGCAAGCAAACAAATATCACATGTTCTCACCCATAGTGGGAGCCACCGGTCTCATAATAAGAAAATGGGGTGGTGGTCAGCAGACTCTCGGAAGGAGGGGTGAGGTAGGGGGTGAATGAATCATAACCCTGAAATACACACAGGAGGGATAATGCTAAAGTTCAGGGGGGTGAGTATGGTTTAGAACAATTAATTTTCAGTTTATTTTATCTCACCCCAGGGATTAAACCATAGTTCTGGGGATACCAAGCACATATTGTAGAATTTAGCCACGTCTCTATACCAATTAAATTTTTGTAAAGAACTCTGAGAAAATTGAACCCTTTCAACACACAGAAATAAGAAAATGTTAAGTAAATAGAAATATTGATTACCCTGATACAACATATATGTGTATCATTTTGACACTGTACTTCATAAATATGTATAATTTTGTGTCAACTAAAATTTTATAAATGAAGCGGGGCAGTGGTGGTGCACACCTTTAATCCCAGCACTGGGGAGGCAGAGGTGTGCATGTGCTAAAGCGTGTGTGTGTGTGTGTGTGTGTGTGTGTGTGTGTGTGTGTGTAAATACTCTTGCAGACAAGAGACTTGAGAAAAAAGTCTCATTTAGGCAATGAAGTAGATGGTGGTGGTGATGGTAGCGGGGGAAGCACCGGCAATTGTTCTAGAGATTTTTGTCGTCCTTTCAATAAAAAGCAAAGCCATACAACAGAGAATAATTATTTTGAGGAAGATGAAATAAGGCAACCCAACACAGTTGGTGGTAGGTACTCTGAATTGCTTTTCCGTTCTGGGAACCGAACGATGACCTAGCGCATGCTCAGTGAGCACTTTACTGTTGTGACGCGTCCCAGCCTTCCAGTCATAACTCAAACAATTTAATCTCCTCCAAAAAGGTCAAAATCTTGTAAACTGAGCAAAACCGTCACCTGGAGGAATTGACCAAAAGCTCTGAGTATGGATTTGCTTATACATCCTTGTGATAAAATTACAAACAAAAACCGGAATGAGTATTTTTGTTCGTAATTATGGGACATTGATCTAAACAATGCTTAAGCGTGTTTGGCGTCATAGGGATAAATTCGGGGGGGGGGGGGTCAGGATGCTAATCATTTTCAGGAGCACAACAGCGTCTACAGAAAGCACCTCACAGCACCAAGGATCTCTGGGTAACTCCGTCATGTAGCTGCGGTGGAAAGGGGGCAGGGAGGCGTTCTCGGAGCCCAGCTCCTTCGCATTCATCCTGGGTCCTGGTAGAATAGGCCTGGGGTATGCAGAAAGGAAGTTCTGAGATGTGAACAAGAATGAGGTCTACTTCTCCCTAAATTACACCCATTAGGTCAGTCAATTCCGAGTTCCATTGTTTGTGACTTTCTTTCTTTCTTTCTTCCCCCGAGACAGGATCTCACTGTATGCCTGGTTGGACCTTATCCTTTCTTTTGATGCTTGGGATTTGAACTCAAGGCTTTGTACTTGCCCCACCACTGAGCTCTGCCCCCTGGTCAGTCCGTCCACTCCTGGGCTTTCTCTGCTGTTTCCCTTAGCATATGGCATGTTCAGGTCTCCTTCCTATTAAAGACAAAGACGTGCTGTTGAGAATTAGTGTCCACTTGTAATCTGCCCTCCTTGTTCCACTGGCAAGACTCAGAGTAGTTCCTTATTCTCTACCTGTGCTTTCTCAAGACTGCTGCTGACCAGCACAGGCCAAGAGCTGCAATCAAAAAATTAGATGAATTCACAGACATCCTCCTGCATCCACCTCATGAGCTCTGGGATTAAAGACTTGTGTTGCTATTCTAAAAAAACAACAAAAATTAACCCTTTTTTTTAAAAAAAAAAAAAGCAAAAAGAAAAACAAACCCAAAACAATAACAAGTACACAAAGAAAGCTAGGTGGAGCCCAGTTAGGGTGGTTGAGGCTGTAATCCCACCACTTGTGATGCTGAAGCAGGAGGATTGCTAAGAGCTTGAAACCAGCCCAAACTACAAAATGAAGCCCTATTTCAAAATACAAAATACAAGAGTGTAATTGCACACGCTTTTATCCCAGCACTTAGGAGGCAGAGGCAGAGGCAGAGGCAGAGGCAGATGGATCTCTGAGAGTTTGAGGCCAGCCTCATCTACAGAGGGAGTTCCAAGACAGCCAGGGCTGCAAAGTGAGACCCTTCCTGCTTTGAAAACAAAATCACTAAGAAGTGGGGCGGAACTATAACTTTAAACCTATCCCCAACTAGTTCTACATCTGTAGTTGAGGTCTTTCTGTGCCTCAGTTTCCTCATCTGTAATTTCGAAATGGCACGTCTGACCATGTGTCTACAGCAGATGTTCAGCAAACTGCCCTGACGGTTTCCATCTTGCCTCCTGCTAAAGCCACCAGGCCTGCCCTAATTTACCTCATTGTGTCACATGACAGTATTCTCCACAAGAGTTCGCTCTTGCTGTCTCTACCCCTCCTTCATTTCTCTACCTTCCCTTCTTTTTTCTCCTCCTCCCCTCTTCCCTCTCTCTTTCTCCCACTTGCCCTGGAGACAGATCTCTTTAAATCATCCACGCTATCATTGAACTTGAGAGCCTCCTCCTGTGACCTCATAAATGAGATTACAGGCCTTCACCACAATGCATGGATCACACACTCTTTTTTTTTTTCTCTTTCTTCTTTCTCAAGCTTGCCTTCCTCTTGCATGAGACTCTTCGAAAGCAGGAATTCTGTCTTTCATGCTAACAGTAGACAGGGCAGAATAACATATCCTGTAGTGTTGGAAAGCGAGCCCTGGCCCAGCCCACCATTTAGCTCAATTAACCACACGGGTGTCTTAGTCATACTCCTATAAGCCTAGAATTTAGCCAGATGATGGTGAGATGGCTCAATAACATTCCAAAGAATTTACCAGAGACTCAATCTGTTCTGAGGTAATTAAGAGTTAACTATATACTAGAGTCCAAGGGAATCTTGCCAAGTCAATAAATTACTTGCTGTTTACTGAATACCAACTGTTTCCTCCACACACTGAATATGTTTACGGTTTCCACAGCTTGCCTTTTTTACCAAGAGCTATTGGGATTACACATTTTTTTTTTTTTCCGTGAGAAGGGAAAGATTCTTTCTGCGAGATAGCATCATAAGTGATGGCTCTCAGATGGTTGGGAAGGCAGTTCTCTGCCTTGACTGGGGCTCAGACTCAGCAATTCACACAATCAAACACAGCAATGAATATCTGGCTTGGGCCTTGAGCTCTAGGATGTTTTTGGGTTTTCCAGAGATGGTGGTCCAGTTTTCTTGTGCATAAGGAGCACTGAATCACTGAAGGAGAAATAGCACCTGGATGTGAAATGAGAATTTGACTTTACCTTCCAATTCGGGAAGACTGCAGGAGGTAAGAATGCTCCATGTAGTTGTTGGAAGACCTAAGTTAAATTCCTAGAGCCCACATTGGTTGGCTCATAACCGCCTGTAACTCTAGCTCTAGGTGTGTCTGGCCTCTGCTGAAGCCTGCACAAGTCACACATGTACACCTTATTTTTAAAAAATAAAAATAAACCTTAATACTTCCCATGTTTTATTTGTTTGTTGTGTGTGTATGTGTGCACTCGTGTGCCACAGCCCAGGTAAAGAGATTAGAGGTAGTTCTCTCCTCCCACCAGGTGACTCCTTGTGTTTGAACTTAGGTCATTAGACCTGGTAGCAAGTGTCTTTATCTGTTGAGCCATATCAGCTCCCCTTTCCTATATTTCAAAATATTTGAAAAAAATATTTATGAATATTTGTATGGCTAAATTCAAACCTCTCAGAATCACCTCCAATGCTCAGCTGTTGGGTTTCTGAACTTAACCAGGTGGCTCTAATGAGCCCCTGAGTCCTGGGACCCACCTCTCAGGATGAGAAACAAAACAGAACACTAAACATTGGATGTTCAGCCATATTTTCAAAACCCTGATGCTTGGTTGTTAAATTTTTTAGAATCTTAAATGTCAATGGTTCTGGAGTAATATGTCACAAGCGAGTGAGTTAAATAGCAAGAATTACTGAAGAAAACTATCAGTTCAAAACACTACAGTTGCCGGGTGGTAGTGGCGCACGTCTTTAATCCCAGCACTCGGGAGGCAGAGGCAGGCGGATCTCTGGGAGTTCGAGGCCAGCCTGGTCTACAAGAGCTAGGTCTGGGTCAGGTACCAAGCTACAGAGAAACCCTGTCTCAAAAAAAAAAAAAAAGCTACAGTTAACACTAAGCCAAACAGTTGCTGACATGCCAGGATTCTTAGATTTATTTCAGTGGTCCAAACTACACCACTTTTTTTTTCCTTTAGAAAATTTCTCTTCTCCAATGTCAGGTGAGTTAAGGACATAGGAAGTTCAGTGGACATCAGCTATTATAATCTTTAGGCACCGCAACTAAATAACATGGGTCTCCATTTATTCATATTTATTCACCAACAAACATTGCCGACTTCTAGGACCACAAGCACTCGATATGTCCAGTACTAGGATTTCAGGCTCTTTCTGTTTGGAAGAGAGTGTAACTTTGAACGTAATAGTAATTTAATAAATGTATGCTGAGCCATTGATTCGGTTTCGTGTAGAAAATACAATTATTTGAGCTCTTTCGAAATCGACAGAGGGATGGATATTTTCAGAGTGGCCTCCAGAGCAGTGACTCCAGAAACCCTCTGGGTCTCAGCATATGTCAGTTCCGAGCCTGGATCTGGCTTAGAAGGGCCACAGTGTGAGTTCCTGAAGGCCTTCTGAACAGAAGAGAAAGTCAGTGTGAAGGAGCTGAACACGCAAGCCAGAAGCCTGTTCTTCAGATGAATCAGACAGCTGGGCAGTGACCTTTGATCCCAGTCCTTAGGACACATTGGCAGGCAGATCTCTGTGAGCTTGGGACCTGGTCTATGGGGACTCTGTCTCAAAAGAAAAACAAAGACTAGCCAGATGATTTTCAACCCAGTTTGCTAAAAGAAGGTTAAGGGGTGCTCCACTCAGGAGGAGGACTTAGAGTGTAAATCGTGATGCTGATCATAGTCATATGAAGGCCCTGATTTCAGATTCAGGATTGAAGACCCTCCCAGCCCTGAATGCTCATGAAAAGACCAAGGTCACTGCTGGACACTCTCTGTGAACCAAAGAGAGGGAGGCCCTTCTTTCAGGAGGATGAAAAGGGTCTTGGATTTCAGCTCCATTGTGTACTCGGTTGGTTACTTTCTGACACAATCACAACCTACCTAGTACAGGCTAGGAACATGGCAGGCAGGTGGAGAAGGCTAACGAAGAAACAAGTGAGCTTCTGCCTGGTAAGGAGAGGGAGGGTGCAGAGACATGCCGTTTCTCAACATTGTTGTTTAAATAGATTCCTGTTGAGATATGATTCATGTCTAATGAAACCATCCTTTTAGTTCGCTAGTAAGCATTTTTATTTTTATCTTACTATGTAGACGAGGCTAGCCTTGATTTCACAGTCCTACTGTCTTAGACTCCCTAAGGCGATGATCCACCATGCCCAGGCTAAATGCATGACTTAAGCAGTTTTCATATAAACTGTTACTGTCTCATTCTAGAGAGTGGCTCTCACCCTTCCTAATGCTGTGACCCTTTAATACCATTCTTCATGATGTGGTGACTCTCAACCATAAAATTGTTTTCATTGCTATTTCATAACAGTAATTTTGCTATGGTTATAAATCATAATATAAGTATCTGTGTTTTCTAATTGTCTCAGGCAACCCTTGTGAAAGGGTCATTCGACCCCCAAGGGTCACGTCCCACAGGTTGAAAACCACTGTTCTAGAGTATTCCATCACCCTCAAAGACACTCTCTGTTATCTGCCATTCAGTTTCCTTCCCCTAAACCCAGGAGCCGCTCCTCTACTTCCATCTCTGAGTCTGCCTGTTGTAGCCGCTGCACTATAAAAGGAATCTTATGCTCTCAATGTTTTTGTGTCTGGCTTTTTACTCTTAGCTTGTTTGGGGCATCATCCATATTTCAGCACCGTTGGTACTTCATTCCATGATGGGGGGGGATGTAGGAACCTGGGGCCCTGAGCATGCTGGGATAGTGCTTTACCACTGCCACCTCCCTTTTCTGACCAAATAATGACTTGTCTGTCACGAGTTAGCTGCCTCTGTTTATCTGCCCGCCTGCTGATAGACATCCATGGTGATTATCCATAGCCAACACTCTGCAATGCTTCTAATGCTGCGGTGAGAACTCACACACAGGCTCTCTTTCATTGGGAAGTTTCTGTGACCTCTGACATCCAAAGGCACCTGTATACACACGGTGCATATAAATTCATGAAGGCATGCAATATACATAAAAATATACAAATAGATTTTTATAAAAGATAAGCAAGTCTATTTATCTTCATTAGGAGACTGTAAAAACAATTTTACTAAGATTATAAGTGGATTTTATAAGAGCCTAATACCAGAAAAATACTTTGGGAAGAGAAAAATTTATTTATGCAAGAAAAGACACTGCCAAAATGTTTTGTCAATGAAGTATTCCCCACCCAGTGCATCCTTCCTCACCCTCCCCTCCCTCACACCATACTACTTTACAAATCTGTCTAAATATGTAAATGTGAGGCATGACGAACTTACTCGTCCCCCGAACATCAAAAAATCCAGCAAAATGCAAAACAGAGCTCCAGCCTGTGCCAAATCATCACACCCCAGAAACGAATTCCAAATTCCACATCCTAAATGTATGGAAAATGCTGCTTTGGGTGTGGATGCCAGGGCTGGCACCTCGAAGACTGGAAGGGAAGTCCGGGGCAGCAAGAATTGTGGAAGCCACTTGACTCACACGCCTCAGCTTCTGGTGCAAGAAGCAGGCACCCAAGTGCAGGCGGAGGGGAACCTCTCCTGGAAAGAAGTGGGGGACAGGATTCTGAAGCCACACCCTGAGAAAGCCCAGGTCTGAAACTGTGCACAACTGAGGTCAGGCTTCCCTCAAGAGCAAAGTGGTCAGTTGGGTCTAAATGTTCTTAAGAAGAAATATCTCTAAAAACAGAGGTTCATGGTTACCTAAGTAAGGTCCAGATCAGAGGCTGAGCCTGGGAACGGGTTTTCACAAACACCATCAGCTTAATAAATAAGAAGGATAAAGCTTATGACTTTAAGATTTTTTTTAATTCTTTGAAAACTTCCTACATGTGTATAACATATTTTGACCATATTCATCCACCACAACTCTCTCCAACTCCCCCTAGCACCCTCACCCTATCTTTCTTCCACACTCATGTCTTATTATTATCATTGTTGTTATCATCATCCATCATCATCATTAATCTGAGACAGAGTTTCTCCATATAACCCTGATTGCCCTTGAACTCAGAGAGATCCTCCTGACTTTGCCTCCTAAATTCTGGAATTAGAGGCGTGTGCCACCATGCCTGCCCCTCCCTTCTTACAATTGCTGATAATAACCCACTAAATCTAATTAATATTGCCCATATGTGCAAGGTGTGGGGGCATCCGCCAGGGCTTGGGCAATCCACCAGTGACTTTGTACCCAGAAGAGAGAGAGTGACTCTCCCCAGAAACCATCAGCTGCCAATATCTCCTCTGCTAGGGACAGGGCCTCAGAGCATAACACTTCTGTAAGTGATGAAGTTTACTACTATTTTAAAAAATTTGACTTTAACTTCTATATTAATAAAATAGGGGTATAGGGTGTCAAGTCTTGGCCTCAACTCCCTACCAGGTTCAGATTTACATGCTTAGCACTCAGAATCTGCCATAGATTACCCACTTATTGGGTCGGAGTCACAGTAGATACAGTGGGTCTGGGTATAAAAAGATGAATCAGGTTTGATTTCTGCTCTCTAGATACTTACATTTCAATAAGGAAGAGAGACCTCTCCAGTACAACTCCCCAAATAACAGGAACCAGAGCACTGCACTCCAGGTACCTGTCCGCATCTCTACGTCATCTGGAAGACACAGCACACGTGTATCAGTCTTCAAGGTAATGAGCACAGTTAGCAACATGCTGGCAATAGACATTAGCTCTTTACTATTTTACTAGACAAAATGATAAACCCAGGATCTTCCAGAAAAAATGGGGATGCTTCTCAATATTTTCCTTTATTTGCCCCTCCCTTCTTTCTTCCATTCTTTCATTTTAGCAGACAGAGCTGTCCTCAAACTTAAAGAGATCCATTTGCCTCAGCCCCCTGTGTGCTGGGTTTAAAGGTGTACACCACCCACCCTGTACTTCTCAACTTTTAAAAAAAAGAGCAAAATGTTGAGTCAGGTTGGAAGTCTCGTGATGAAATTCATCATCTGGCATTTGCTTCAGAATTATATTTGAGGAAGAATGAGGATGAGAGGGGTTTTTCCCCCTCAAGACAGGGTTTCTCTGTAGCTTTGGAGCCGGTTCTGGAACTAGCTCTTGTAGACCAGGCTGGCCTCGAACTCACAGAGATCCGCCTGCCTCTGCCTCCCAAGTGCTGGGATTAAGGTGTGTGCCACCACAGCACGGCAAGGATGAGAGTTTTAATAAAGCAAGATTGACATGGAATTCATTGATATTCTGCCTGTGTTTATGCATGCTTTGAATTTTCATAAAAATCATCTATTCATATTTATGTGTATGTATGTGCATGTGCATACATCTGCACTCGTAAGGGAGTTTTATGTGCACTATGTGTATGTAGTGCCCAAGGAGACCAGAAGAGAGCATTGGATTCCCTACAACTGAAGCTACAGATATTTGGAAGCTGCCTGATATGGGTGCCTAAACCCTGGTCCTCTGTAAGAACTTTTAACTTCTGAACCATCTCTCCAGCCCATACTAGTATTTTCTATTTTATATTTAATAGATAATGTATTATAAATATATTTCTTTAAAAATATATATATTAGAAAAATATACATATGTATTTAGTTTTTTATTATAAGGTCAAGGATTTAAATTCTTTCTCCTTCTCTTTCTCTCTCTCTCTCTTTCTCTCTCTCTCTCTCTCTCACACACACACACACACACACACACACGCACTTATACTAGAAAACCATTTTCATAAGGAAATCTTGAATTTGTAGCTTTTTTTTATTCATCAGATGGGACTTGTTTTGCATTTATCAGAAAGAGATACAGAAGTAGAATGCCCTTGTAGAATCTGTACTGTAAAGGGGAAGCTAGGAGGGAAACAGCATATGAAAACCATTACATGGTGCTCTGAAATTCATGAGTAACTATCAGAAAGAGATTCGCAATGCTTTTGCACGCTTGATGAATAACAGTTTTTGAGATCCTGCTGGGAGCCTAGACGTGGCATATTCTCATGTCTTCTCACTGACGGAATTTTGAAAATATATTATGATTCTATTGTATAAGTGAGAAGACTAAGCTTCAAGAAGATGAAGTAGGGTCACAATGAGCAAAAATAAAGATCAGGCATTTAAAATTCTTGTGCTGACTTCAGCAATATATACAGAGTGGAGGGGCTGGATCTTGTATGTTGGTTTCCCCAGGTCTCATGTGTAGCACACCCTGACGTAGACCTCATAGTCTTCCTTCTCAGCCTCCTGTGTGCTGGAAGTGCAGGTGTGAGCAGATGTACAGTAGACAGCAGAGCCTGGGGGCAGAACACAGGGACAGGGACACCACATGACGGAAGGGGCGATGGCCAGCTGTTCCCAAAACCAAGACTTTTCTTTTTAAACTTTACTTACCACTTGTCCTACCCCAGAGACCTGAGAAACCAATCTGATGCACCACCATGGTGGTCCGTGGATAAGGGAAAGCAGAGGAAATAAGAAGGCTGGGCAAGAGGCCCTCCTTTTAAATCTCCTGGAAACCTAAAGTATTATCCAACTGTCCACCATGCTTTCAAACCATTAGAAGCTTAAAATCTAGTCTAACTCAAAGCAGTTCAAATCACCAAATGGAATTTCCTTAAGTTTCCTTAATGACGTCATAGGTGTTTACAAATCCTGAGAAATGGAAACTAATGTTTCAGCCACTGAACGAGTAGAAGAAGGCATATGGCTTTACTGTCTGGAGTGTTTCTGAAGAAGTGGTCTGAATGCCGTGTTTCCTTCAGCTTGCTCCTAGAAGCTCTAAGTTGAGATAGTTACATTCTTCATGTATTTTTGCTTGTGTGTTAGTTTTGCTTTGTTTTGAGATGGGGGGCAATGTATAACAGGGTAGCCCCAAACTAAAGCCCTCCTGCCTCAGTCTCTTGAGGTCCGGATAACAGGTGGAGCCATTTTGACCACCAAGTTGACAACACTCCTGACTAATGGGACTTTTGTTTTTTGGGTTTTTTTTTCTTTTTCTTTTTTAATTCAGTCCCTGATCAAACCCAGGCCCTGTAACTGCTAGGCAAGTGCCCTACTACTGAAGAGCTAAATAAGCCAGCTGAACTTAAAGATTCTTCAATTAAAATGTTCCAGGGTTTTTGTAAAATTATTTATAAATAACCACTCAAAACAAAAATATAATGCTGAGCTAAGCAGAGATGACAAAAAGATCAAACACTCTGAATGCAGAAGAAAAGTTCCAAGCTTGCCTTTGGGACATGAGAGCTTTTAACAGAACTCATTAATAAAGGAGGAAAAGGACCCTGATAAAATTCAGAGTAAAATTGGGAAGCTGCAGGGAAAATCTCATGTGGAAACGTGTTGAGAATTACTCAAATGGTAGACATGTCTGTGGAAGTGTGTGTGTGTGTGTGTGTGTGTGTGTGTGTGTGTGTATGACTTGCTGATCATGTTGAACTGGTTTTGATCTTTAATTTTGAGTGAAGATCCTTTGAAGTCTCCCTGGAGATTGATCATGGTTGCCTGGGATAGAGAGAAGGGACAAATATCAGGGTTGGGTCCAGCAACTGTAAAGAACAGAGCAATGCTCTCTGGAAAGATGCCCCCCTCACAGTGAAATATCATTACTAATGCCAAAGCCATTTTTCAGGACTCTTGGAAAAGAGAGAAAAATAATTTTGTTATTTTAAATGCCGCCCTGTAAAAAGTAATGTGATGCTATTTTTAAATTCTTGGGGACTACACAGTTAAAATACAGTTGAAGTGATGGAAATCAAGTCACTTACAGTCATCGCTCACTCCTTGACTGGGCTCCCTTCCCAGCGGCATACAAATGGTATGCGAGTGTTGACCTGGGGACAAGTGCCACCCTGTAGACAAAGGTTAATATGTAATAAACATCAAAAGAAAGAAACAAATGAACAGAAACCTAGACACCTTTTTGAATGTTATGGGGAATCAGCACCAATATTTGGAGGAAATTATTGTGGTTGGGGAAACTAAATCAGGCACAAGCCCTTGTCCCTAGAAACTCCATAAAAACCAGTCTCACAGTGTGGCAACTACATGCTGCTTACCACACAGTGTGACAACCACGTCTTGCCTACCACACAGTGTGGCGATCGTGTCCTGCCTACCACACAGTGTGACAACCACATGCTGCTTACCACACAGTGTGGCGACCATGCCCTGCTTACCACACAGTGTGGCGACCACACGCTGCTTACCACATAGTATGGCAACCGTGTCCTGCCTGCCACACAGTGTGGCAACCATGCGCTGCCTACCAATACCACACAGTGTGGCAACCATGCACTGCCTACCACACAGTGTGGTGATTGTGCACTACTTACCACACACAGTGTGGCGACCATGCACTGCCCTGCTTGTCACACAGTGTGGCGACCATGCCCTGCCCTGCTTGTCACACAGTGTGGCGACCATGCACTGCCCTGCTTGTCACACAGTGTGGCGACCATGCACTGCCCTGCTTGTCACACAGTGTGGCGACCATGCCCTGCCCTGCTTGTCACACAGTGTGGCGACCATGCACTGCCCTGCTTGTCACACAGTGTGGCGAGCGTGCACTGCCCATCATTTTATTCCCCGCACTTAGTAGAGGACCTGGCACGAGATCCACGTTCAATAAATGTTTGTAGAACAGGAGAATCCTGAAAGTATAGTTTATACAGTGTTTTCCCACCTTTTAAAAATGTCATCTGTGCTTACAAAATCCATGTTATACCAACTCCTGGTACACGTAAACACACGCATCTAAGAACGCCAAAGCCACACTTTCTTTCACATGGGATCCGCGTTCTGAGAGTGTGTTTTCTAGTCTGTTCTTTTTATTTGATTTGAAAAGTATGGGCTTTAAACCGCTAAATTGATTTCACAAGCCACTAATGGCAAGGCCGCAGGTTTGAACACTTAGACTACTTCTTGTCTATTGTTGACTCACTTGTATTTGTAGGTTTTACTAGCCACAGACACTGAAAATAACAGACGTTTTGGTCCAGGAGACAAATTGTTTAGAAAAAGTGCAGATCAACTCTAAACTTTTGCTCCATTTATGAATTCTCTGTGGTGGAATTTCCCCTTCATGGCTGTTGGTGAATTATAGGAATTTCCCTCACTAAGAGTTGATTGTCCCCAACATCACACCATATACAAAATTTATCTCAGAATAGAGTACAGATCTACATTTAAGAACCTAGCTTAGAATTAAACCAAATAATATTTATAGCATTGAATTTATCTTTAATATGACACCAAAATGAAACAAAATTAAAGTTAAAATAGACAAAAAAAATTTAAATCTTGTACCTTTATGTCAAGGGAAGAGCTAGGCATAGAGGTGCACAGCAGAGATCTCTGGAAGCTGAAGCAGAAGATCTGCAGTTGGAGGCTGGCGTGGGCCACATAGCAAGTTCTTGGCTAAAAACAAACAAACAAACAGAATAACCAACAAGGCAGCTTATAGATGGGAGAAAATATTTGCAAATTATATATCTGAAAAAGGATTTGTATGCATAAGATGTAAATAGCTGTTCCATACAAAACCAAAAACAAAGTGATTTTAAAATGAGCAAAGTATTTGAATAACCTTTTCTTCAGGAAGGTACACAAATGACCAGCGACGATGCGAAAAGATGTTTAATGTGATTAGTCATTTAGGAAATGCAAATCAAAGCAGTAAGATGCCATTTCTACCTATTAGATAAGCTAAACTTTTTAATAAGTGTTAACAAAAATGTGGAGAAATCAGGCCCCTCATGCATTGCTGGTGGAAAAACACAATGCTATTAGACATTCCTACAGGCAATGTCTAAATTCCTTTAAAACATATTGTTACCATATCCATGAAATGAAATGAAAACACACACAAACAGCATTGTCTACCACTGGTTATAGCAGCATGGTTCATAGTACCCCGTAGTAGGAGCGGGGCTGGAGCTATGGATCAGTTAATAAGTGTTTGCTTTGAAAGTTTGATCCCCAGAGCCTACATAAAAAGCAAGGGAAAGTGGAGGGGTGCGCAGGATAGTAATTCTGTATTGGGAAGACAGAGACAGGGAGGCTTCCAGAGTCTTACTGCCAGATAGTCAAAACAAGGAGCTCCAGGTCCAGGGAGAGGCCCTGTCTCAAAAAAACAAGATGAAGGACTCAAGAGATGGCTCAGCTGTTACTGCTTTTGCAGAGGACCCAGACTCAGTCCCAGAATCCATATGGTAGCTCACAGTTGCCCATAACTGCAGTTCTAGAGAATCGGGTGCTCTTTTCTGACATTTGCAGACTCACGCATGCATGTGGTACACATATATACACGTACAATAAAATAAGTTTTAAAAAGCTAAGGTGGAGAGCAATTGAGGTCTGGTCTCTACTTGCAACTGCACATACACATGCACATAGAAGAAAAGTAGCAACAGCCTAGAGCAATAGACAGATAAACAAACATTTCCTGTCATATAATAGGATATTAGTTTATAATAAAGAAAATGAAATGCTGTCAGCCATGTCTCTAATTCTATCCTGCAAAAGGCTGGAGGCAGGAGGATTACAAGTTCAAGGCTAGCCTGGGCTGCATAAAGAGACACTGTCTCAAATAAACAAAGGATGGAAATAATACAAGCTACAGCCCAGGTGGGCCTTGACAACAGTATGCTAAGTGAAAGAAAGCGATCACACAGGACTTCATATCGTATGATTCCATTCGTGTGAAATGTTTAGAATCGGAAGCTCTACCCAGGCTGAAAGAAGATAGGCAATGAACCTAGGACTGACGAGAATGACTGTCCCCGAGGAGGAAGTTTCTCTGTAGGGTGGTACAAGTCTTCTAAAATTAGGTTATGCTGATAATGACGCAATTTTGTAAATAAGCCAAAACTCGGTGAATGAATCTTGAATGTATGACATTTGCATTTTAGATTATTGTAAATCATATCTCAATAATATATTAAAATGTCACAAGGGGTGGTATAGGCCTCAGGAGAACAGCAACGAGTTCAGGGCCAGTCAGGACTACACAGCAACACCTTCTCAAAAGTTTCATCAACACAAAACCAAAGCCAAACGAGAACAAATAGCTTGGAACTCCTGGGTGAGCGAGAAGTTGGCCACATGCTTCCTACATACATACTGAATATGTGCATACTTCCCTCTGGGTGTAGGTTGCTGAGCAGAATCAACCTGGCCACTTCATGACAGGCGTAGGAATGGAGTCTTTCCACGGCTAGCAGAGAAAGACCATCTCTCCAGTGGTCTTCAGAGTCCCATGAGCCTGACCTGTGTCTTACAGTTTTAGGGCTTGAGGGTGGAGGCCATGAATCTGTTGACTCAGGCTCTGAACTTTCTCCATAGCGTCACCCTCACAAACGCTCGCTGGAAAGCACCGGTGAGAGCTTTTTCTACCAGAATAAAGACTTTCATATCCGCCAACAAATCAAGATGCTAAGAGTGGAGGACTGTCCTGAGCAAGAAGCACAATTATGAAATCCCAGGAGTCAGTGCCTCCCAAAGAGAGCCAGACATAGACTAAGATTTTCAATCAATAAGATTGGAAGAGGATAAAAGGAAGGGCCTCTGGCGTCCTGGACACCACACCTTTGGGATGGATCATGACAGAGAGAACTGACAGGAAAGGAACTGTCCATCACATGCACATGGGGCTCCTGGGACAAGGAGCCTCCACATTCTCTCTAACTTAAAACAAGAGAATCCCAAGTTCTCCCCATCCTGTGTGTGAGGTCGCCAGTAAAAGAAATACTGCTAAAGAATTTAAGAAATCCAGTGAACAAGTTTTAAGAAATAGAGAAAAAATAGAGGGCTGGAGAGAAGTTAGGAACAGTTAGTGTTTGTCCAGAGGACCTGTGTTCGGTTCCAGGCATCAACCACCAGCTCCAGAGGAGTCAACGCCTCTCCATTCACGTGTGAGCTTGTGCAGCCCCCCACCACAATTTTTAAAAAAGGAAATTGTGCGAATGATTAACACTAAAGTGGTCACTTTATGAAGGTGTTCACCTTCATTGCGTTCTGAGATTTAAAAAACCCAAGACATCTTAAATACACTTATATATTATTAATTATATTATATATAATATATATTGTTATTGAAAAGAACTTCTAGAGACAACCAAACTTCCGTTCAACCAGGGGGTCAGGGCACCGGGACGGGCCCTGGGCATCGGTCTGGGGGACACCGGACCTTCCTGGGTCGCCTCCCAGCGGCTGTGAGGAGCAAGGCGGCCAGGTAGGCGGCGGGGGGCGCGGGCGCGGGGCTGGAGGGCCACGAGGGCCCCGTGGGCGCCGGCCTCCAGGTCGTGGGCGCGGGGACTCCGGCCTCTCGCTGGGCGCCGCCCCCGACCCGGCCCGGCCCGGTCGCTCGGCTGGGCTCGGCCAGGCGGGGCTCCTCGCACTCGGAGCGGCAGCCGCCTGGGGCGCTCGGGTCGGGTCGGCCGCGGGGACGTTCAGCTCCCGCCAAGTAGCCGCCTCAGGTCAGAGTCGCCCCGGGCCACTCGGCCGGCCGGAGGGACGCGGAAGGAGAGACCCGAGGCGCTGCGCTGGGGTACGGGGTCGTGCGCGGCCTGAGGGGACCGAGTGTGACGACAAAGTGACCGGACTGAGGAGCAGTTACCACACTCTGACAGGACTCTGACAGCCTGACGGCTGGCGGCGGCGGCGGCTCTCGGCTGAGGGGACGCGGACTGACAGGACTGTGTGACAGACAAGGTGAGGGGGTCTCGGCCTGAGGGGACGGGTCTGACTGACAAGGTAGCCGGGTCTGGGCGGAGGGGACTCCAGCTGAGAAGTCACACTCTGACAGGACGGTGTGACTGTCAGCCTAACCCGGTTTCGACCAGAGGGGACGCGGTGGGGAAGTCACACTCTGACAGGACCGCAAGCCTGACAAAGTAACAGAATCTTGACTGAGGGGACCCGGCTGAGGAGAAGTCACACTCTGACAGCACCAACTGCGACAAGGTGACGGAGTCTGGGTTTGAGAGGGACGCGGGCTGAGAAGTCACGCTCGGAGAAGAGCGAGCGAGCGAGCGAGCGTGATAGCTGGGCGGGGTTGGGGACCGAGGGACGGAGCGAGGGGTCTCGGCTGAGGAGGGCCGAGTGTGACTGACAAGGGTGCCTGTCCTCGGGCTGCGGGGCACGGGCCCAGTGCGGACGGTCACAGCCGAGCTACCTCAGGCTCCCTGGGAGGGTGCGCAGACGGGCGCGAGCGAGCGAGCTCGGAGCAGGGTGGCGGTCACCCGCCAGCCCCTGACAGGAAAACCCGGTCTCGGCACGGTCCAGAACTCCGCGGGGACCGCGTCGTGCCGACCTTGGTGACAGTTTTCAGAGAGGGGCTCGCCTGCAGCCGCCCAGAGAGAGCCCCGAGGCGCTGGAGCGGGGAGACGTGTGCGGGTGATCACTCTGGAGACTTGGCCCGGGGGCTCCCCTCGGAGCTGGCTCAGGTGTGGGGAAGCTGGGGTCACTGTCACCAAGGCTCCTCCCCTTCAGTGCCCCCCTTACAGTCTACCGAGGGGGCGAGCCCAGGCACAGGCTCACCGCAGTGGGCAGCCCGCGTGGTGGGGGTGGAAGGTGGGTGTGTAGCTCCGGTGCTTTATGGCTTGGGGTTGGGGAGGAGCCTAAGGTGAGGAGGCAGAAACTGGGAGTAGCCAGGACTGCTTTTATATAAGGGACGCGGGCAGGTCAAGAAGGGGCCTGGACCTCTGCTGGGGATCAGAAGGCTGCAGCTCTAAATTCTTCTTAACTCCCATTGCTTAGGTGAGTGGCCCCACCGTCACCGCGTTTTGTCGGAGCAAGTTGTGAGGTGGCCAAGCTGGCCCAAGTTCGTACGTATCAGGATGGCTTTGCCTTGTTCTCGTAGGACAGAAAGAATCTCTTCTGAGGCTAACGGTAGGGAAAGTTGTGTCACTATGTCAGGACAAAAAAAAAAAGAGAGAGAGAGAGAGTCAAGTCATCTATCAGGAATAAGCTAAAGTCTTTCTTCTTTGCAGGATGAAAGACAAAATATAAAATTAAAAGATCATTTGAGGAGAATAAAAACCCAGATGAACCAAGTTGTAGGATAGATAACAGTTGGGAAGCTTCTTGATTTTGAAGTTCTGTAATGTCAACTCTTTATTATCATGCACGAAGCAAATTGTTAACTGGAGTTATTAAATGAATAACTCGGTGTTGGACTTGGGCAGGTCTTCCACAGATATCAGGTGCTCTGTGGGAGTCTTCCTGTCCACAGCAAACTGATCAATTGCTGCGTGAAAACATAACTCGGGCTGCTACATGGTTTAGAAAACCTAGCTAGTAGGAACTGACATTTTCTCTGGCTTATCAAAGAGATATCTCTTTAGAAAATTTGATAGAAATATTCATAGATGCTAAGAGCGTTTGGAGTGATGGTCCAGAGATTCAGCCTCAACTTTTAAATAAGTTCTCTGCTGCCTCCCTTCAACCAGATAGCTCTAAAATTGAATACATGTCTGAAATTATTATTTTAATAAATGAAAATTTGAAATCAGCCTCACACATTAGCTGGAGTGAATATTATAAAGTATTATAAAGCCATCCATTTTTATCTTCCTGTGTGTCTTGTGTAAATTTGCTCCTGGCAATGTATTATTTCATATTTAATTTCCTGAGAACTACATCTTCAGTGAGAAGATCTGAGAAGCAACTGGTGGTTCTCTCAGTCTTCTGCAACTCCCTAGAAGGAAAAAATTGACAGTTTTATTTTTAAGAAGAAAATTCTTTTTCGCATTTAAAGGTTTCGGACTCATAACTGCTATAGAGCAGTGGCAGCGGTGAAGGCTGAAGTTCTACAGGCCTTCAGGCTGAAGACTTTCAGACGCTGCTTCCTCATTCTTGTTTATTTCAAAGAATATAAGCTCATTAAAAATTAGAGCTAAAATACCAAAAAAATTCATATCTTTTATGACTTTTTTGACAACTATTTTTAATAATTAAATATTTCTTTTAGAGGGACTGGTTTTCTTAACGTTCATGTCACTACATTTCTCAGAACCACTTTTGTAAAAAATTCCAAATTACTTTTAAAAATCATATTATTAATTTCAAAGTCCCCCTGATGTCTAAAATTCATATACGAAAAAGCGTGACTTTAAAATCTTGATGTAGAAATAGATTGCTGAGTATGTGACTAGCTGTTTTCAGTTAGTAAATTTCACATATTTCAACAAGTAATGTTTTCTTTCATTTGTAATTTTCTGAAAATAAGGGTCTTTGTCAGCCTTGTTGAGATCCTCCTGTGCGGGGAAGCCATGTAAAGGCCTCACTGTGAAAACAACAGCTTTAGCGATGGATTTCATCTCCTTTTCAGATTATGAAGCAGTTGCTAACAGTAGGAGACTTTCATAAAAATTTTGTTAAAATAATTTCCCCAAATATTTCCATATTTTCACAGCCTTCATGGGGTCTTCCTGGTGCATACGCTGGCCATTCTAATTTGTGTCTTTTTTGCTGGGTTTATTGTCATGTGAACTTGGAAATATTCTCTGTGTCATAAAGTGAGGCAAATACACTGGAAGAAATTTTTGCTTTCATAAGATTCTACTAAGTAAATATTTGTAGAAGATTAAAAAAATACACTAGTCAAGACAATTTGATTTAAATCAATAGTATGTAATTTTAAACATATGCTCAGCCCACACATTGTCAAACTGAATTTGTTTCTTGCCTTTCTTATTTTTGTGGCAAATTTCCCTGTTATCTATTACTTAACTTTGCTTTCTTTCTTAACGCCTAAAAGCAGCAAAACAAGCAGCGGTGTGATTGCCTACAGAGCTCATTAAAAACTGAACTAAGTTGGCCAAATCCAGCAAGACTGGGTAATGCGCCATAGAGAGGCCTCATATACCATACATGAGTTAGTTTCGTAGCATATGAGGAGTTTCTAATTAATTTTAATTTTTTAAAAAGCTTTCTGGGTTTTGTCTACTATTTGTAGTGTTTCCACAATACAGAAGTAGATTTCAGAGAGTTATAGAGTATATATTTAAAAGCTATTATTTAATAAAATATTATATTTTAAATTTTATTTATCCAACATACTTAACTGCGTTTAGAAGGAGATCTCAAACACAATAGGCCGTTATTTTGGTGAACTGTATGATTCAAGTTAAGATAATATCCACCACTGGCATAGTATATTCTTAAATCATTGTCTCAAGACCTACGTTTATGCATTCTTACTATTTTATTCAAATATACATACATGTCAATATTTTAATCTCAAATATTCTGTTTAGAGTAGGGGTGTTTATACTGTTTATTTCATTACTGTTTATTTAATTAATTATATTCTTTCAACCTTCTGTATTTGGAAAGTTGGGAGTTTTAAAGTTATTAATATTTGGTTTTGTTTGTTTGTTTGTTTTTGGTATGGCTTTAAGACTTTTATCAGCAAGCCTGGATCTCTTAAATGATAAGAGCGTGGCCCTGAGTTTAACTGAGCTGCTGTCCTAGAGGCGGCCCACACGCCTATCTAGGTCAGTGCTAACTCGCTCACAGATCTGACTAGTTTGCTCTCTCGCTGCCTTTGAGATAACTGTTAAGAAAGATAATAATGCCTGCCATATTATAGCCAATTCAAGAGAAGTTTATGGTTTAGAGAAATATTCCATTTTCAGCTACAAATCATATTTCCAACTCCCTGAAGATTTTGGACAAAAACAAGCAGAACAGTTTTTATTCTGTCTTTGTGAGTCCTTCATAGACAAGTAGTCTTTGTGCTCGAACTAGTTTCCAGGGAGACAGGCTTGTGTATTTATTTGATAAAGCCTGCTCTTTGTGTGTTTTTATGGCACACTTTGAGAGCATTGAATATATGTTATCCAGGGCAAGTTTATTTTACCAAGCATAGTGGTATCTGTCAGCTCCAAACACAGTTTGCTACCAACACCTAAAAAACAAGTGCCTGTGCTAGTCAGTACAAGTGTTTGTTTGTGTTTGCAACAAACAATATCCAAAATTAGCTTTCAAAAGAACTTGGTAAGTCTCTTGTGCCTGCTAATAGGACCCTCACTTACTCTCAGGGGGCAACTGGACCAACATGTAAATGGCCATGCTTGAAGTCCTCCGCGGATTAACTAATACATATTATTTTAAGAGGCTTTCCTATGCGAGAAACATCCTTGGACTGGATGCAGCAGTGTAGGTGGATCCCAATTAGTACCTTGGTGAACTGCGTGCTTGCCGAGTGGGACTGAAGAAGCTTGTGCGCCGTTCTGCAGTGCTAGGGGAAATTGCTGTGGGGCTTGAATTCCACATCACTGGGGGTTAGGGGAAGAACCTTCCAAGACCTGGAATTACCAGGCCCTGGTGACGGAGCTGCGAGGTTAGGGCTATGGAGGCAGAAAAAGGCTCACGCTGACGCTTGTAAGTAGGGATGTCTGTGGACTTCTCCTTGGGACTGGGAGCCTGGATTCTCATTAACTTCTACCCTCTTAATAGCAAATACTGTTGGGGCTCCCCAAGAGTCTCGGCTCTCCTTTGAAGCACGCCAGTGACCAGGACAGGGCCTGAGAAATGGATTTTTCTCCACTGCACCATTTCAGACACAAAAGAAAGATACCATCAATCCTTGCAACTTGTACTGGTTACAATACATTTAAACCTTTCGGGCAGAGTGTAAATTAGATAATAGAATGGGGCTTTGTTGTATTCCATCATTTATTTCCCTGTTGGAAGTCAAACCATGGCCCCCCTCCCATGCAAAATAGTGCTCTGCTACAGTTACACCCTTAGGCCCCACTTTATTGTTTCTATGCTGTATGCTTTGCTTTGAGGTACTGGTAAGTGAACTCATGGCCTTGCATAGGCTTAGGCGAGTGTTTTACCACTCTCCAGCTATTGGATTATATGTTTTATGCATATGGTTGCTTTGCCTGCATGTATGTCTGTGTACCACTTGTGTGCCTGGTCCCTCTAGAGACTGGAAGAGGGTGTCCAGTCCCCCAGAACTGACATTACAGATGGTTGTGAGTCACTGTGTGTATTCTGGGACTCAAACCTGGGTCCTCTAAAAGAGCCAGTGCTCCTAACTGTGGAGCCATCTCTCCAGCTCTGCTTTATTATTTTTAGAAAAAACAGTTTACTGCTAGGTTTAACTACTTAAAAAATCTCATTCTTTGGACTTATCTAGAATTATAATATGGAGATAAAATTATCTGACCCCTAGGGAGAGTTCATATTGGCATGGGCCTAGAGCGAGGAGTCCTTCTCAGTGTGCTACAGATAAGGACAAGGGCAATATGAGGGAAGTGGAGAAAAGGGGAATACCCTGAGCAGGAGGGTGTAGGAGTAGAACATGCAGATCCTGGTCTTCTCTGCTCTCAGCCACAGGCTGTGTGCTTACCGTGCTCTAGAATGTAAGGTTAGGCTGAAAGAATTCTCCCTTCTCCTTGGTGATATCTCAGGCTTCTAGAATCACTGAAATGCTAAGGTTGTCTCTCACTGCTTGTTGCTCTTTGTGGAGAGAATCTAGCAAAGGAAGTGCAGACAGGCTATTCTTTCACTCGTGTGTTTAAGCAATACATTCTCCCTTATAGTGAGGGCAATTGGGAAACATAGGACTGTGAGACTGTATGCTGGATGAAGTTCTGGGAAGAACCCCTTAACTTTGACCCCACCCCTGCAACTGTCATTCCACCACTAAAGTGCTGTTGTCATTTGAAGGTCTGGAGTCCACTTTAAAAAGCCTGAGTTCCAGGCAGCATTAACTGACCACGTCAGTATCAGAAAAAAGGAGGGTTGCTTCCTTGATTTCTTGTTCTCTGAAAACACAGGTAACATTCATGGGGAGTTGGAAAAGAAAGCAGAAATCATGTTTGGTGAATGCCCAGAATCACTGCACTTAGTAGGGGGAAGAAGGGTTGGGTTGGGGAGGGGGAACTCACTTACATGTAGAATTGGATAAAGTGGTTTAAAAGAAAGGAAATAAAATAAGGTAAATACGTCGTCCTTGGCAACAAAACATAAATGAGACCACTATGTGGAATAGCAGTGATAAGAAAAGATAAATGATTTGTTTGCCTTGCATACATAGTTTTTCTTTTAAAAATCAAGACACGTACCTAAGAGATGGCTCATTGGGTAAAAGTACTTGAAGCCAAGCCCAGCAACCTGAGTTTCATCCCCAGGACCCATATGGTAGGAGGAAAGAATGGACTCCGGAAGGTTATCCTCTGAACACACATACAACAAATACATGTAATATTAAAAATTTAAATCAAGACAGATTGCAGATGTTCCTCAAACTATTTTCAACGCAAAAGAAAAATAAGCAGTTATAGTGCAATGGCATTTTACCTAGGAAACATCATGGAAATTACGAGCTGTGCGCTGGCAGTTAGATAATTTAACCAAGCACTGTACTATCATCCCTCGCTATGCCCTTGATTTCCTCCCTGATGTCATACTAATCCCCTGCCGTCATCATGAGTTAGTTCTACCAGACCTTTGAAGCCACTTCCTAGTAAATTGCAGTGAAAGGGGGTTTTCAATCACTTCATTGGGAAAACTTGCCTAAGAAGAAATAGTGCTTAATGCTTTGGTAGATCACTTCATACATATTCTGTTTTCTTCTCTTTTGTCTTGAAATAGTTACAGCATCTCAATGAAACTCTGTTAGGAACCAAAGCTTGGTGACCACTTCCAAATCAGCCTTAGTAGTTCTGTGAGTCAGCTGATTGGTGGGATAGAAGTTAAGAATGGCCACCATCACCAGTTCTAAGCATTACCTGCCATTAGTGTTTTACAAAACCTTTCTAGTTTATGAACTTAAAACTGAGAATCCCAAAGCCTCACCTGACTATATATTGTCTCTTTCTTGTAGTTTATAACTACCCATGTAAACAAGCTCTTGAGTGTGGAAAAGTATACCCATATGAATTCTTTTTCTTGTTTTATATACCGGTTAAGGTTAATAAAAAGAGAAAACAAATGTGAATGATATAAATATAAGTGAAGCTGAAACTTCAAAAATTATTTGCATATGTCAAAATAATCCATAAAAGTAGAAAGTGCACCCAGTCAAGCGTTTGGCAATGGAAGATTGCTACATGTTTCCTTGAAGCATTTGGAACAACTTAGTAACATCCTGATTTTATTTAAAGGCAATGTAATATTTTAAATTTTGTGTTCAGCAGTGTTCAAATTTGCTGGCTTTTAGGACTGCACAAGTAATAGATGAAAAGTTTCTTAAAGGAAGGTACCAATGGAGTTTTATTCATCTGTCTCCATCATATAGCATGACTAGTAGGTGCTCAGTAAGGAAGGTTAGGGATGTAGCTAAGTTGGTAGAGTGTTTGCCTAGCTCACAGAACACTTTAGATTCTATCCCCAACATCAAATTAAAAACAAACAAACCAACAAACAACTAACTTGGAATCTTAGTACTCAGGAGGTAAAAGCCAGAAGATCAGAGGTTCACCATATTCCTCCATACTACACAGTGAATTTAGCCACTAGGCTATCTTCTTATCCATAGCTTATGTGAAGTTATTTGCTGTATTTCACTTCATTCATAGGATCCCTGGGAACTATCCTGTAAAAATCAGCCTCACTGGCTAGCTAGATTGCTTAGAAAAACTCAGTGCTGTAGTCTATAAGTTCCAGCCAAGGTTAGACCAATTGGTTGTTTGTGGCTCCTGTTGCTGTAGGCTAACTGGATCTCTGAGACAGGGTCTCGCTGGTTCTTTTTTTCTTTGAGTGGCAGTTAGGAATTCTGGGTCTCAAAAATTAGATTTAATGCTGTCACAAAAAAAAAGATCTAACCCTGGAGGACTGATCTATGTTAAGTCTATAAAGCGATTCTCAATTCCAGTTTAATTAAGGTTGATAATGAGCCTTTCCTAGAGATTTTTAGCAACAGTTTTGTTTCTTACTCTAAAATTCTATGATTTGGGAACTGCAGCCAGGGGTGTGGCTCAAGGCTAGAGGGGTCGTCTAGCAGGCAAGGTCATGTGGACAACACACTAGGATTTAGGAGCTGAAGAAATTTGTATTTACGTATTTCTGATGTCACTGTAATTTAGTTCAGGCTGCTTGGAAAGCGGTTGAGCAATGTGTCGCACACCGTAATGCTATACCTCTACTTCTGCGTCTTTTGCCAGAGGGCTAGAGGATACAGGAAAAGGCAGATACAAGAACTTTGTGAGAGCATTGTTTAAGAAGCCGTATATGAGCCATCTGCGGTGGTATACACCTATAATCCCAGCACTAGCAAAATGATAGCAGGAGGAGTGCATGCTTGAAGCTAGCCTGGGCCACATAGGAGGATCCTATCTAAAAACCATACTTGGAAGTGACGCAGATATTCAGCAACAGAGAAAATGGCTAACTTTTTAGTTTCTCTCAGATCCTAGTCAGTAAAGATCAAGGCAGAGCCTAAGAACCCTCTAGCTAGATAACCGTAAAGGCACTGGATGAGTGTTTATGCTATACCCAAATTTTATACCATACTTAGCTTTTTTCCCCATATTGGATTTACCTGTGCTCTTTTTTATTTACATGGTTTAATTGGGAAGGAGAAAAAAAATCTTAAAGTCCATTTTTTAACAGCCTCATAATGTTCACAGCCGTATATATGGTTCAATTTTGCAGATTTCTTGTGGTTTGTGATCTTTTTGATCTTTAGTGAATACTGTCAAATAGAGTTTTAAAAAATAGTTTTTAGAATTACTTTCTTTTAAAACACTCCACTTTTAGTTTTTTTCTTAAAAATCTATGTATGTATTATGGTCCCTTTTTTTCTTTCTCTTTTTATCTAAAACTGAATGACCAGTGAGAGAATTATTTGGTTTCCCAACTCCTGGCAGAATGTTAAACATGTAATCATGAATAGTCACTGAAGAAACTTCCGTTATCTATGAGACATTGATATAAAATGTGGTAGAAATACTGAAAATAATGTCTTGAAAATAGCAAGAAGTAGGTTTTCCCAAATCCCAGAGAGCCGTACAAAAATCACATATATTTACACAGATATGCACACATACATACAGAATACAGCAATAGTTCTTGGACTTTTTTTCTTTTCTGATGTATTGTTCTAGAAATCCCAGAAGAAGCAATTAACTGGTTTGCCTTGGACCTAGTTATATATTGTTCTTGTCACTTTTTCCTTCTATTTGGGAAACACACACACATCTATATCTTGTATCAGCCTTATGGCTCAGAATATTCTTTCCAACTTAAAATGTTAAGAATCTTTTAGACTTTTATATCAGTGATACTAAATATTTTCTTTCTTTGGCTCCCAAGTTCCTGCTGTTATGGTTCCCAATGTCAGCCAGTATGAACTGCAGCTAATAAGACTTTAATTTCTAGATCTTAGAATCTAATGGTAAAACAGACTCGATGTGGTGACACCTCAGAGTCAATCCACCCAAGCTTATCTGTGAATGGACTCATATTGGGCATCAAATCCTGAGTCTTGAACATGCTAGGGAAACCGTTCACCACTGAGCCACCTCCTTGGCACCCCCTATCCTATGTAGAATGACCATTCCCTAATCTAGTTATTATAACTATTTCACATTTATGAATTCATAAATTGCCTTATTACCGTTTATGTCTAGTATTTTAAAAGATGGAAAATGTCTGATTGGCCACTTAGAAATAAATTCTGAACATGAATGAGGGCAGTATAAAAGGAAAACACATTTTGAAAGAACTTATGTGAAAACAGATAGAATTTATTTCCCATACACAGTGCTATGAAATATTAAGAGAACCTCAATGTAGGCATAACAAAAACTGAACCTCAATGTAGGCATAACAAAAACTTTCAGACTGGACAAATGTTGCCAGTGTGTTTCTTGTGTCTTTACTGAATGACCACTGACTTTAAGAACCATGTATATTTACATTGGGATCAAAATCTGTTTTCTAAAAACACAGCCACATAAATGGTGAGGCTGGAGCTTAGGAGCCTAAAGATCACAACGTGCCAAATCTTCACCTAAATGAAATGTAAGTGGAAGATAGTGTATCATATCACATTTGCCAATTTATGGGGACTATTATTTCTTTTCATGTTTATGTTCCTGTCATGCTTTAATAGAGTATAAAATTGTGTACCATACTTCTTGTCATTCTTTTTACTGCTTTGTGCACTATAAACCTTCCTACTTCTGGCCTATAGCAACCTAAGTCATTTGTATGTATTTTTCAATGATTTTTAAGAACAAGTATGTGCTTTTTCAGTAGCATTTATACATGATTCTTAATATTATTACCCCCAAAGCTTTAGGGAAATTCCAGAGCCCCTTTTTAATGTTAATTCACATTCTATGTAACATTTTTAGGACGTGGAATTAATGTCAAAAGAAACTTCATTCTGCTCACTCTGATCCTCTGAGCAGGTAAAGTGAGACATGAATAAGGGGAAATGTTAATTATGGACTTCAGCATTCTGCATTAGCTCTCTTTGTTGTTCTGGTCAGAGGAGCAGGTTTCATAACGGCCTAGGGGCCCGAGCACTGTTTCTTTCATTCTTGTTTGGAGACTCCCAATGGCAACTGTGACAAATTCTGTTTAGTACTCCAGCTGGGAAGAGTTTGTAATAATGCACACACAAATGTTGCTGAGACTGTACAATGCATCGTGTAAGACTGACTCCCTTTCATACTTCTTGTCAGACTTCAGATTTTAACCTATCCATTGGCTTAGAATAGACAGTAATTTTTTTTTTTTTTACTAGCAGGGTTTCTCTGTGTGGCCCTGGATGTCTTGGAACTCACTCTGTAGACCATACTGGGCTCAAACTCAGAGATTTGCCTGCCTTTCCCCTCTGAGAAGCGGATTAAAGGTGTGTGCCACCATGCCCACCTTTTAATAGATAGTAGTTTAATTACCCAGTTATTTTATATATGAACAAAAAGTACCATCGTCACAGTTATTTAATAGTTAATCTTTTCCAAGGAAGATCTGTATTAATGAACAACTTCAAAGTATCAGACTGAGAAACTGACTTACATATAAAAGCAAAAGCAAAAAATGAGCCTCTTTAAAATATTGCCTTGTGACATCTCCGGACCCCCAATTCTTCCTTGTAGGCCTGTAGATATGGAATGAAGGTAGGAGTTATTTGCTAAAGCTGAGTGCAGGGAACCTGCCCCTTCTCCACCCTTGGGCAACCTGCCATTTTCCCCCTGTTCTCACACCTGTTCAGCTATTAGGGCAAAGAAACACTGACTAGATCCTACAGACCCTTTTCTTCCCGAAAGAGAGCCCCACAGGAAGAATAAAGAGCCAAAGGGAGTTGAGATGCTCTCTCATTTAATTATCCAAACTTCAGTTTCATTTTAGTGCTCTTAATTAAACACATCTTAGGTGGTTATTGGCTCAGAGAAAGACACAGAATGCCATAACTGGGAGCCTTGAATTTACCTCAGTCCTAAAGGGGTGCAGCTGAAATAGTTTACTAGCAACCCACAGCAGCATGGTAATTCAGGGCAGAAGATGAATGTAACTGAGATTCAAAGAAGGGAATGGGTAGCCAGGAAAAGCCCTGCAGAGAAGAGTTCAGAAGAAAACCAATACAAAAAATGTACAGGGACAGAAACAACAAAGGAGCCAAACAGAGCAGGTCACTTCACAAAGAAGGTAGGATGGAGTCACTGCTTCATAAACACAGGTTTCCTTTGGGATGGGGATGCTTTGGAATTATATACAAGGAGACTTAGAGCTGCCTTTCTTTTCTTTTTAATGCAGTACTGAGAATCAAACGCAGGCCCATGCGCGTGCTAGGCAAGCAGTTCCTGGCTGCATGGCTTTTCCAGTGTTCTAGCCAGTGTCCCTGATCTGACCACTGCACATTGTGAACATATATTGAAATATCATTCTGTACCCTACATTGTATACAATCATTATGTGTCAACTAAAAACAAAATAGATAAGAATATATTAGAAACTGCTGTGTTATATACTCTAAAATGGATAACTTTGTTTCCTCAAAAATTAATATTCCTGACTTGAGATAGTCAAAGAGAAAGAAAAAGTAATCTCCAGTGTAAGAAAACCAAGGCTGGAATAGTGACTAAACACAGTCCCAGGGGACTCCACACGAGCCAACTGGAGGTGGAGAATACAGGGATATGAGCAGTCAGAAATGGGGCTGGAAATGTAGATCTTTCAGACTGATGATAAATGGTCTGGAATGCAGATGGAGGAGTAGGGGTTTTATCTTAGCAGTGGGGAGACTCCAGATCTTAAGAAGTTGGGGATGATTTAGTCAGAAGATTAACCTGGCAGCTGTGTACAGAGAAAGTCATCAGGAAGCTGTTACAAAACATGGACATACTACCTGTGGAAATGAAGACAAAGGCCTAGTCTGCTATCAGGCCACTGATACACACTGACCTGGGCAAGCGGAGGACAGCTTTGAGGTGGTATTGTCATAGAATTCAAGCATATAATTTGACCTTTCGTAAAAGTATCCACAGTACATTGCCGAGAGAATGCCCTCCACCCTCAAATTAGATCCATACTTTCTTGAAGAATAAATTATTCTGGGGACTTGCCATAGATTTTAGGGTACCCTCTTTGTGTATCACATTATATGTTGGACACAGAGGCAAGACAGCACTGGTTCCTTTCTTTATGGTCACACAGTCTTTATTTATCAAAGGATAGCCAGACATTAAAGAGAGTCATAGTTCAGCTCAGTATAAGGAAAGAATTGTAATGACTATAGCTATCCAGCAGTAGGAAAGGCTGCGTGAGCAGAAAATGCTTTGTCATTAGAGCCCAAGTGAGTCTCTTCTAAGATGGCTTCCCACACACACTTCCTTCATTATTAGTTACTTTGGAACATTTATGCTAAGTTTTTAGCTTTTTCATCAGTTCTTGTAAATAAGCTTATGTGGATGTATGTGCAATTTAGATTTTTAAATGTATCCCACAGCTAGTTTCACGACTGAATTTGTGTGGATTTGTGTTTGTGTATGGTGGTGTGTGGTGTGTGTGTGTATGTGTGTGTTTGTGTGTGTGCGCGTGCGTGCCTGGGAACTGAAACCAGTCTCCTATATGCTAAACACATGCTATACCAATGAAACACACACCCCCACACTCTAGTTCTCCAATTCTTTTTAAAGAAACTATTATTTTCCAATGCTTTCTCAGCCATTCATTTATTTCCAACTTTAATATTTATAGTAAGTTCCTCTTTCACATGATGTTTTTCACAAGTAATGCAAATTCCTGCAGAAACGAGTTACGTAAATCTAAGTCAAGCTACTGACCTTTAAGTCATTTGTGTTTCTCTCCTGTGATGTAATGCCATGCTTAAATAGAACCTGATGTGACTACCCACTTGAATGTATCTCTGGGGTGCCATCTTTTTCATTTTTAAAAATTAGTTCTTTGAGAATTCCATACGATGTCTTTTGATCGCTTTCACCCTCCTACTTTTCCTTCGCTGCCCACTCAATTTGGTGTCCCTTTTTTTTTTTTTATTTTCACCTATCAAGTCCAGTTTGTGCTGCCTGTGAGCTGCTGGATATATAACACTGGAGCACATAGACCTACCAGGGACAACACCGTTGAAAGGAACTGACTCTTCCTCTCCCGGCAGCTACTAGTTTCCAACAGGTTCTTAACAAGGGGTGGGACTTGGTGCCCACCTCCCTTTTCCATGCTGGAGTGGGATGCTATTTTGATGTATGAGAATAGATAGCCTTTATTATTCAGCCTATCTGACTTAGTCATTATAAACATTAAATTGTTTCTCTAAATGTCTAGTAACTAGACTTACTACTGATTAGTGCATTTTATAACATTGTAACCTTTTAGGCTCATATAGAAGTGATATCCTCAGTATGATTTTTGACAAATGCTAAAATGTTTTAACCCAGATGAGGGACATTCTTTTCATGGTGATTATTTTAGTGCTTATAATATCAAGTGAAAAAAAGTTGTCTGCAGAAGAAAAATGCATTTTATTTTATCTCTAGTAAAATACCTTGTTAAAAGTTGACCACTTCCTTATGGTGTGTGAGTTAAACAAGTTATGCTTCTCACCAAAATGTATATACAATTTTGCTATGTGCCTAGAACATTCCCTGATAGATAGTAGACACTCAAATATTTATTGAACATTGTTCAGTTATGTGAAGTGACGGTAGATCAGACATCTCAAGTGAAAAATTAGTGTCTAAGCAGGCTTAGTAGTAAGCAGGGAGAGTTTAAGTTTTGAGGAAAACTAAGACACTTTCGTTAAGGTGGCATTTAGATTTAATTACCAATGTGAAAGATTAGATTAAATAGTTTTGGTGTATCTTAATGTCTATGCAATATTTAAAATGCCAATGATAACTAATTCTGATGGTTAATCTGAAGTGAATAGCTGAATCTGAGCACACACGGTATTACTTCTGAATGGCCAGAACCTCTGAGCCTCTCTTCTCTTTCTGTCACCTTCCCTCCTGCCCTTTTTCCTTACTTCCCTTTCTCCCTTTCCTCCTTTTTGTATCTCCCTCCCTCATCCCCCACCTCTCTTTCCCCTCACTTCTTACAGTAGCTCTGGTTATTCATCCCTCTTCCCTTCCTGAAGCTTCTTATATTTCCTTTCCTGGGGTTTTACAACGACTTCTTTTGTTTTTGTTTTTATTTTTTTTTAATTATTTATTAAAGATATCTGCCTCCTCCCCGCCACCGCCTCCCATTTCCCTCCCCCTCCCCCGGTCAAGTCCCCCTCCCTCGTCAGCTCATAGAGCAATCAGGGTTCCCTGCCCTGTGGGAAGTCCAAGGACCACCCACCTCCATCCAGGTCTAGTAAGGGGAGCATCCAAACTGTCTAGGCTCCCACAAAGCCAGTACGTGCAGTAGGATCAAAAACCCATTACCATTGTTCTTGAGTTCTCAGTAGTCCTCATTGTCCACTATGTTTAGTGAGTCCGGTTTTATCCCATGCTTTTTCAGACCCGGGCCAGCTGGCCTTGGTGAGTTCCCGATAGAACATCCCCATTGTCTCAGTGTGTGGGTGCACCCCTCGCGGTCCTGAGTTCCTTGCTCGTGCTCTCTCTCCATCTGCTCCTGATTTGGACCTTGAGATTACAGTCCGGTGCTCCAATGTGGGTCTCTGTCTCTGTCTCCTTTCATCGCCTGATGAAGGTTAATATTCAGGAGGATGCCTATATGTTTTTCTTTGGGTTTACCTTCTTTTTTTTTTTATTGAGGAAAGGAAGAAAAAAAAACCCAAGTGTCCACCTCCTCCCAGCCTCCCATTTCCCTCCCCCTCCTCCACCCTTCTCCCCCTCCTCCCAGCCTTCTCCCCCTCCTCCCACTCCTCTACCCTTCCCTCTCCAGTCCAAAGAGCAGTCATGGGTTAAAACTGGACTCTCTGAACATGGCGAACAATGAGGGCTGATGAGAAGCCAAGGACAATGGCACGGCGTTTTGATCCTACACAATGTGCTGGCTTTGTGGGAGCCTAGCCAGTTTGGATGTTCACCTTCCTAGATATGGACAGAGGGGGGAGGACCTAGGACTTGGGTTTACCTTCTTATTTAGCTTCTCTAGGATCATGAATTATAGGCTCAATGTCCTTTATTTATGGCTAAAAACCAAATATGAGTGAGAACAACCCATGTTCCTCTTTTTGGGTCTGGCTTACCTCACTCAGGATAGTGTTTTCTATTTCCATCCATTTGTATGCAAAATTCAAGAAGTCATTGTTTTTTACTGCTGAGTAGTGCTCTAATATGTATATATTCCATACTTTCTTCATTCATTCTTCCGTTGAAGGGCATCTAGGTTGTTTAAAGGTTCTGGCTATTACAAACAATGCTGCTGTGAACATAGTTGAGCATATACTTTTGTTGTATGATAGGGCATCTCTTGGGTATATTCCCAAGAGTGGTATTGCTGGGTCCAGGGGTAGGTTGATCCCGAATTTCCTGAGAAACCGCCACACTGCTTTCCAAAGTGGTTGCACAAGTTTGCATTCCCACCAGCAATGGATGAGTGTACCCCTTTCTCCACAACCTCTCCAGCAAAGGCTATCATTGGTGTTTTTTATTTTAGCCATTCTGACAGATATCTTAAAGTTGTCTTGATTTGCATTTCCCTGATCGCTAAGGAAGTTGAGCATGATCTTAAGTGTCTTTTGGCCATTTGAACTTCTTCTGTTGAGAATTCTCTGTTCAGCTCAGTGCCCCATTTTATAATTGGGTTGATTAGCCTTTTACGGTCTAGTTTCTTGAGTTCTTTATATATTTTGGAAATCAGACCTTTGTCAGTTGTGGGGTTGGTGAAGATCTTCACCCAGTCAGTGGATTGCCTTTTTGTCTTAGTGACAGTGTCTTTTGCTTTACAGAAGCTTCTCAGTCTCAGGAGGTCCCATTTATTCAATGATGCCCTTAGTGTCTGTGCTGCTGGGGTTATACGTAGGAAGTGGTCTCCTGTGCCCATGTGCTGTAGAGTACGTCCCACTTTCTCTTCTATCAGGTTCAGTGTGTTCGGACTGATATTAAGGTCTTTAATCCATTTGGACTTGAGTTTTGTGCATGGTGATAGGTTTGGATCTATTTTCATTCTTCTACAGATTGACATCCAGTTTTGCCAGCACAATTTGTTGAAGATGCTCTTTTTTTCCATTGTATACTTTTAGCTCCTTTATCAAAAATCAGGTGTTCATAGGTTTGTGGGTTAAAGACCGGGTCTTCTATTCGATTCCATTGGTCGACTTCTCTGTTTTTATGTCAATACCAACTTGTTTTCAATACTATAGCTCTGTAATAGAGTTTGAAGTCAGGGATGGTAATGCCTCTAGAAGTTCCTTTATTGTATAAGATTGTTTTGGCTATCCTGGGTTTTTTGTTTTTCCATATAAAGTTGATTATTGTCTTCTCAAGGTCTGTGAAGAATTTTGATGGGATTTTGATGGGGATTGCATTGAATCTATAGATTGCTTTTGGTAGCTCTGACCAAGGAAGTGAAAGATCTATTTGACAACTACTTCTTTTGAAGAGTCTTCCTTTGTGTCTGTTTCTCAAAGACTTTGACTACAATGTGAAACTAATGGTACTTTTAATAATCAAAAGATCAAAAATGGGGACGCCTCTATTCTGAAATTGTTGTTGGTCTTTCTGACAGAATGTGGTTTCCATGGATTGTTTCCCAAATGGGTTTTAAAGTATCAAATCACTAATTCTCAAACTGTCCATAGGGGTCAATAGGCCCTGAGTCACTGGTGTCTAAGTCAGGGTTACTATTGCTGTGATGAAGCACCATGACCAAAAAGTAGGATGGGCAGGAAAGGGTTTATTCGGTTTACACTTTCAGAGCACTGTTGATCATTGAAGGAAGTCAGGACAGGAACTCAAACAGGCAGGACTCTGGAAGCAGGAGCTGATGCAGAGACCACGGAGAGGGGTGCTGCTCACTGGCTTGCTCAGCCTGCTTTCTTATAGAGTGCAGTGGACTGAGCCCTCCCCCATCAAGAAGTAGTTAAGAAAATGCCTTACAGCTGGATTTTAGGGAGGATGATTTTTCTCTGATGGCTCTAGTTTGTGTCAAGCTGACATAAACCCAGCCAGTACAACTGGTAAATGCTTGGAAAGCACAGTAGCTTGTTGAAGCAACTCCCCACTGTCTCTAACAACTTTCATTTCTACCTTCTTTTTCCAAACAGCACAGAGAGCAGTAGATCCTTGAACCACTGATTTTGGGCTGTGTCATTCCTCACATGTGCAGTTACACAAGAGTCTGCCATGTTCGTCCTGCAGCTCCTTGTCTAGAGCACCCCTAATAAATAGCAGATGCTCAGCAGATTTAATATCTCAGCTGCTTTAATATCTCCTACCCACAGTCTGACTCTCTTTCCCAGTCCTCAATCGCTCTCTAAGTCTCTTGTGTAAAATCACTCATTAGGGCAGCTTAGCCTGTAAATTACTTATAAATGGAAGTGTGTGATTCCCTGCTTAGAGCATTTTTTAACCGTTCAGTTTCCTGCTTAGCCTATCACATAGTTTAAATATTAAGCCAAAATATCACTTAATCATCTTGCTGAGGGCCTGTTTCTTAATTAACTCAAGCAACAAAAAGATAAGCTAGTTTTTGAGAGTTATCATTAATATTTATTGATCAGCAAACCTGTTTCAAGCTCTATTTAAAGCACATTGATACACTATCTTCTTTTATTCTACCAACAGTCATATATTATATATAATACTAAGGCTATATAGTGGGATGGGATGTAGCTCAGTAGATAGGATACAAGTCTAGCATGCATAAGACTGGGCTCCATCCCCAGAACTGTGTAAACTAGGGATGGTGGCACATGTCTGTATCTCAGCCTTTGGGAAAATCAGAAATTTAAGATCATCCTTGGTTACATAGTGAGTTTAAGTTTAGTCTGACCTACAGGAGACCCTGTCTCAAAAGAAGGTGGGTGCATGCTGTTTATTTCATACATTACTTAGGCCAGTGAAAAAATAAAAAGAAACCAACTAACCAGCCAAATGAGAAAGCTAGGATTTGAACCCAAGAAGTCTAAACCAAGCCACCAAGTCCTGCAAAGAGAGCCTAATTTTACAGTGTCTGAGTTCCAAGAGAATGAAATATCTATAGGCACATGCCCCCCTACTACCATGCCTTGTATAACAGTTAGATGTAACACAGGCTAGTTCTAGTTCACTGAAAATCAGTTTAGCATGTGATAGTGACTTGAAAATACAGCATGCCTTTGTGTTGTTCATGACAAGGCAAATAAGATCACCAGATCTTTCTTGCATATTCAGAACCTCCACTATTACTTAAACTCAGCTGCTGGGGACAACCACTGTTAAAATTCTCTCTCTCTCTCTCTCTCTCTCTCTCTCTCTCTCTCTGTGTGTGTGTGTGTGTGTGTGTGTGTGTGTGTGTGCGCGCGTGCTAGGTGGTGGTGGTGGTACAGCCTTTAATTCCAAGCAGAGGAAGCAAATCTCTGCATTCAAGTCCAGCCTGGTCTGCAGAGAAAGTTCCAGAACAGTCAGGGCTACACAGAGAAACCCTGCCTTGAAAAAGGGGGAAAAAATTTCATTCTCTCTCTCCCCCCACACCATTTCCCTCTGCTTTTGAATACAAATAAAGTCATTTTATCTTTTTATCTGAGGATATAACCGTCAACTGAATAGTAAATCTTCTAAGGTTCCTTAAAAATCTAAGGGAGGTTAACTGGCCTTGGTTGAGTTATACGTTCATGGTAAGAGGGGATAGGGCAGTAAAAAGTCCAGTGGAGTTTATATACATGTGAACAGGCTCCAAAATTTATATGAAATTTAGTATTTGCATATAATGTATCCATATATTCCTATCGCTCTAAATTCCCTTTAGAAGTCCTATTATATCTAACACAGTGTAAATGCAAGAGAAATTGTTCTACTGTGTTGTTTAGGGAACAATAACAATACAAAGGTTGTTACACATTCAGTATAGGCACAGTATTTTTAGAATATTTATAATTATCATAGGTATGTATGATATGCAAGTTTGGATATACACAGGCCACAACACGAGTGTGGAGGCCAGAGAATGGCTTGTGGAGTTGGCTCTCTCCTTCTACCTTTTCATAGGCTCCGAAGGTTGAATTCAAGTCATCAAGTGCTTTGCCTGCTGACCCAACTTGCTAGCAATGTATTTTTTAAAAATATCCTCAACATGTAGTTCGATAAATCTTAGGATACAAAATCCTCAGACATGGAGGAATGACTACATTTATCTTGGAATTAAAATTACTAATTTGAATATGTTTGCATGCTTCCTACCTTCCCCCAACACACTGTGAGTGACACTGTATGACAGAACAAGAAGAAAAGATACAGCTCAGTTTGCCTATCATGTATGAACTCCTAAATTCAATCTCTAATATCACACAGGTGTGTGCATACATGCACGTGTGCACACACACACTCTATCTTCCCATGTCAGTTCCTAGACTTTTGTGATAAGGTATTAGTAAAAAGGCACTGGCCATGAGGAGCTGGCAAAACTGTAAGTTGATGTGCTAAATCAAGGCTCAAAAAAGAAGAAAAGGAGAGGTCTTGAGTTTGCTAAGCTGGCAATGGAGGAAATGGTTAGATAGCAGGGCCTTGGTGGAGACTGCAGAGAATGTGAAAAGAATTGAAGGGGAAGGCAGAGAGGACTACTTGTGGGTATGAACTGAATCCTATGCACTGGACTTTTCAAAGACCCAGGTACAAAACTTGGAAATGTCTTGAATGTTTTGAAGAATGAACAATATTCCCATTAAGTGACCAGTTGTGTTATGTTTTAGCCGCCCCCCCACACCTCCTGCCTCAGTTTACCCATGCTCTTTAGGCTGAGGTCCACCCTCCAGCCCATATTCTTTAATTGTGCTTCATTGATATTTCAAAGGGAGAAGACAGGTTTGCTTAGTTTTTTGAGATGTTCTAGCCATAGTGACAAAAAGATTTAGAACTCTTTCTTATTTAGTTTGGGTTGGGTTGGTTTTTGTTCTTGAATCAAAATCTTGCTATGTAGCTTAGAATTCATTGTCATGCTGATTCAGTCTTGTAAATGCAAGGATTATAAACCTGCCCACCATGTCCAGCTCAAACAAAGTTCTTGAGAGGAGTTTAAAGACAATGCATAAGAAACTGTGCCATGCTTAAGAGTAGTAAGAAGAAATCCAAGGAACTTTTAGAATGTAATAGTAGGAATATCTCAGAACAGGAACAAGAGAGTAAGAAGTAACTGAAAGGCAGGATGAAGCAGCAGTATTCAGGAGCCCACTCAGATCAGCTTGTAGAAATTAATTGTAAAATTTAAGGTTCTTACTAAACTAATTGTTAGAGACTCCTTTTAAGTATTAAATTATATAAACTTATAATCAGACAGGTTATGGTAAAAAAAAAAAGGTAGTAGATACACACACAGAAAGTTTATTTCCTAGCTCCTACATTGCTAAGATATGTCAACTTATGTCTGTGTGGTGGACATCCTGCTTCAGAAACGTTGTGTTAGAAGCTTGAAACCCATGTCTTACACCATAGAAATTCACAAATCCTCCAACAAGACCATTCTCTGCATGTCAGGAGGGCTAATTAAGCATTTTCTAGCACACCATTGGAAAATAGAAATCAAGAAGTCTAATGGGTTAACAACAAAGCAGTTTGTAGTTAGTTTCGGTAGAAAGCTGTGTGACATCACCCAAGTGCAATGTACGGAGGAACAGAAAAATGGCAAGTGTGAACCCAATGTTCAGATAAAGTTGGGAATAATGAAGCTGAGTGGGTTGCTATTGATGATGTTGTTATTTAATTGTGAAGCTTGCGGAGTACTTATATTTTAATGTCTTTTATAACTCTCCAAAACACACTATACACATATTTATTTTCTAGTGAAACCTTCACTGTTAGAAAAGGAACTGGTTATTTATAGACTACACCCCAGGAAATGCCACTGTCATATTTCACAATAAGAGCATATTAGTTGTATGTTTGAGATAGATTCTTACTATTCAACTGTCTTAGTTTTTCAAAGAAATATTATCAAGAACAAATGTTGAATTAGTACTGTTTGGTGCTGGGGTGTAGGACCCAGGTCCTTGAACATATTAGGTTAAGAATTGTACCACTGAGATACACGCCCAGCCCAAAGGTAGAATTGTATATAGTACTGTTTTTGTATGTTTTGAGATAATCATATGGCTTGTTTTAAAACTGGGTTAATGCCATAACATGAATTTATCAATTTTTGATATTAAATTGCCTTTGCTTTTCTGAGATAAGTGCAATTTGATCAAGTAGTTTATTTTTTAGCATATGATTAAATTAATTAGCTTTACTTCTAATTTTAAATTAATAACAATAGCTAGAACTGATATTTTAGTGGGCCTTTGTTACATTAGTTTATATGTTTATATATGTGTGTGTATATATACATACACACATAGATGTGTGCCATATATATATATATCTGTGGCATTGTACACATGGTGAAGGTTAGAGGACAACTTGTGGAAATTGGTTCTCTCCTTCCACTACGGATATTCTAGGACTTGACCAGAAACTTCTCTATCCACTCAGCCATTTCAATAGCCCTTTTTTGATGTTTTCTTTTGCAGGGAGGGGGAAGTGTCAAACTTTTATATCAATATTATGGTAATTAAAAATTAATATGGTCAATGTGAAAGGTTTTACTCAAAGTTTAAATATGACATCTTTTTCTACAGCATTTTAAAAGAACATCTGTAAAATTACATTTTGGGAGAGGTTTTGTTTTGTTTTGTTTCTTCAGCAGTGATAGACATTAAACCCAGAGGCTTTGGGGTGTTAGGCAACTGGTCCACCATTGAGTTATACCTGCAACCCTTTGGGGATGTAATTCCTGGATAAGTTCTCAGTGATTCGGGTTTTCTTTTCCCTATCTCTTGGGTTCATTTTCATTGTTCATTTCATTTCAGGTCAATTAATCTGAATAAATTGCTCTTGGCCTGCATTTTTATCTACTATGATTCTAGCAGAAAGTCCTATTTCAGGATTTTGTATATGAAGCAGTTGAATGGGTATGCAGAAACAGTCTGGCCTATTGAGAGCTTTGTGGAAGTGCAAGGCTGCGATATCTTTCTTCACAGCCTGAGTGCCTCGGTTTTACAGATTTAAATAGATTGGCTATCCACTGAATGTGAAGGAGCTCAATACACTGTCCTCAGACTGCCTTTGTCTTATGTCAGTAAGGCTATGCCTTGGTGGCACAGAACAGTCTGAGTGGACCCAGGGAGTGGAATGGGGTATGGAATACTGCCTGCCTCCAGAGGTAGTAGGAGCTGGTCTTGTTTTCTGTTTGATCTAACTCTTAGAGTCTCAAGCCTTGAATAGATAGCAGTTTCTACATTTTTGTGTATTTTTTAAGAGAGAGAAAGGACATGAAGTTGGATGGGGAAGGATTATGGAGGAATTATAGGATGGGAAGGAGTATGATCAAAATATACATGTGAACATTTTTAAATATTAAATAAATATTACTTTCTTTTTGTCTAATCTTAATGAGAGCATATATATTTAAGGAGGACCAGGCACAAGTGTCAAGGAAACTAATATTGGTTAATCTTAACCTAGAATCTTTAAATTTATTTTTTTGAGGTAGTGATTTTGTTCATTAGTTTATTGTTATTTTTCTTTTGTTTTCGTATTTCTGAAATTTTTATCTTATATGCTTTTTTTAAAGTCAGAGTAGTGATTTCTTATAGATAAAACAGTTTCCTTGTGTTGAACATGTTATTCGTAATAAGCAGTTTCTGTGTAGATGCCGTCTTCCTTGCTGACTAGCAAATTAGAGTGTTTATGCAAATCATTATGGTGGAGGTCAGCAGTCACAGCCAAACGACAGAGTACAGGCAGAGAGTGCTGACAAACGAGCTCTTCCTGTAGAAGACTGTCCGGCTCTGAGAGCAGAACTGCAGTTTACTATTGACACCGAGATGCCGTTAAAACTCTCGCTTCCAAGCAGCAGTACTAAGCAATGCTGGGGAACACCAGCAAGCAAAGCTCACTGGCTGTAGTTCATAACAGAATGAGAAAACGTTCATCTTCATGATGTAACATTTTTACACCATGCATCACGTAACAGAACAGTTTCTGTCAGTTCCAAGAAATCGGAAAAGCAGGCATTGGAATTTTGTGTGTGTCGAGCGTGCAGAAGGTTGGGTCTGCAAGCTGGGCCTCCCCGGCCCTCCAGATAAGGCTCTTGGCACCGGATGCTGTTTTGTCTTTACTGAATGTCCTATTCTGGGCTCCCTGAGCATTTTAAGAGACAAGGATGTGAATCATTATTTAGACAATCTGCTCCCTGGACCTTCCTCTGAAAAGCCTGCTTAGCGTGGTGTGTACTGCATCTCCCATACTCAAGCAGGCTGGCCACTCTACTGTGACCTTAGACTTCTCAACTATGTAGCTTCCAGATGAAATCAAATTTCAGTAAACATCAACTTTGCAATGTATAACTTTTATCAAACTTGCATCACCTCCCACCCCAGAAATGGATATGAACAGCAGCTTATGGTGTGGCTTTTATCAATAAGCCATATCCAGAGTTCCAGCCCCCTGTCTTTTGAGGTTGCTAATCCCTTTAAAGGTCTAGTTTTTTTCCTAAGTCTGGGTGGTGATATTGTTATTATTAATTTGATGTGTTAAATGGGTGCAATAAAAAAAGTTTGGCATTATGTTGACGATCTGACTGGTAAAGCAAAAAAAGCATATCAAAGTTCCTGTCTCTTTTATGCAACTGTTCTGAGATTTTTTTTTTCATCTTGCTTGATGCACAATGAGTCATTTGACAGTATGCTGGTTATTTCTAGAGAATATAAAGCTTTATATGTGCAAGAGAAAGAAACACTGGAATGAAAATTAATGTGTATATTTGCATTTTGGCAGCCTGGGTGGCCTAAGGATTTTGAGTACCAATAAAATTTGAAAATATTATTTATTTTTTAATTATTCAGATTTGAAAGAAGCTAACTGCGAACCACTGATATCTAAGAAAGACATTTTTTTAAACAACGACTACCCTTTACAGGTAAGTATGTCAGAATTTATTATATTATATTTGTATTTTAAACACTTCTATTTTTTCACTGCCACTTATTTTCTTCTACATAATTTGCCTGTTAGTTGTAGTTTATAATAGCATACTTGTCTAAGACAAAACAAAGATATGAAAATGTCCTAGAAGTTGGGTACAACACAAATCTTTAAAAATAACTCTCTAACCTCTTGTTCTTTTTTTTTTTTTTTTTGAGACAGGGTTTCTCCATAGCTTTTTGGTTCCTGTCCTGGAACTAGCTCTTGTAGACCAGGCTGGCCTCGAACTCACAGAGATCCGCCCGTCTCTGCCTCCCGAGTGCTGGGATTAAAGGCATGCGCCACCACCGCCTGGCCTAACCTCTTATTCTTATACCCCTGTAATGACTCCAAGTTCTTTATTTTAGATTCTTATACTTATGATTAAAGTTAGGTAGCTATATCTTGTCTGGTCCTCATAGGCCATGCAGTCCTAACCTCTGGTCAGACAGAAGTAGGCTCATATATATATGAAACATGTTTTTTTGAACAGAATTGTTGACTTTAGCTTGTACCTACATGAAGGTACTTTTTCCTTGGTACTGGCTAGCATAAGGTATGGCTTCAGGGCCTATGGACAAAGTTCTGGGAAATCCATCATCCCTTCGAGACCTACTCTAGTGTGCTAAGGTAGTTCTTAGTCTGCAAGTGTGCCTTTTTGCCTGGAGATGTAAGTTACTCTGAAATTTTATGTGGTTTTAGGACTATTGATTATAGTCAACAAGGAAAGTCACAGGATGGCCCATTTTTCTGAAACCTGCAGATGTATTGAAAAAAAAACTGTCAGATAAATAATTTACAAATTAATGCAGATTTTGTGTGCATGTGTGTCAGTGCATGTGTGCATTTTCCTTAGCTCTGTTCCCTGAAAGGACCAAGATAAGAGCCTCCTCAGAGCCCAGCAATGTTGGCACATGCCTCTAATCCCATCAGTCGAGAGGCAGAGTCAGGCTGATCTCTGTGAGTTCAAGGCCAGCCTGGTCTACAAGAGTCTAGTTCCAGGACAGGCTCCAAAGCAACACAGAGAAACCCTGTCTCGAAAAACCAATAAAACAAAACAAAAAAGAGCCTCTTTAGTAGCAGACCAGACTATAGTGTCCAAATGCCATTTTCTCCCAAAAGAAAGTGGAGTTCTTTGTAGAAGAGGTTGGTTTGAAAACTGAGGGAAAAACAGCCCAGAACAAGCCTGGAGGCCCATGTGGTGCCAGAAGCCAGGGTGTGCTCCAGAAGAGTCAGCGTAGCTGGAGACAGCCCAGTAGTCAAGCTGAGACAATTTGAGCAATAAAGCCACTAACTGTGGAACTGCATTATAGCTCCCCAAGTGAAATATATGCAAGAGTTCTGACTGGGTAAATGGATAAATGGAGACGGAGAGAATGATGACTCTTCTTTACAGAACTTAGAAGTGAGGGCAATAGAAAGTTGTTGTCAGAGAACCATAGCAACCTTTGCTGCAGGTTGGATCCACCGATGAGTACTGACTTTAGTGGGTGGGTAAGAACTTAAGGAGAAACAGGATATTTGCACAGCTTCCAAGAATTTCCCCCATGCGTGTTAATTACAAACGGGAATGAAGAGACTTACAGTGCAGAGTCCTGGCAGACACCAACCATACCAAACAGCCGAGGTCAGTATCAACAATAGTAATCTGTAGTGAGCTGTCTGGCCTGTGAGGTGTCCTGAGAGGGACACAGAACCTGTTTGGTGTTCTTCCCAAAATTCTGTAACCTCAGCTGAATCATGAGACAGCATTAGACATACCCTGAACAGAGACAACTTAAGAATACCTGAGCAACATGCTTCAACAGCATCAGAGGCATAAAAGACAGGCCAAGATGGGAACCAACACACACTTTAAAGAAGGCAAGGAGACATAGCAAGAGAGTGTGGTGGATCCTGGAGCTGGAGGGGGACTAATTGTAGTGAGAAAACTGGAGAAGTCCAAAAAAAGGGGCGAATACGACTATGTCAGCTTATTTTTGACAATTGTGCTAGGGTTTGAACATGTGAACTGTGGGGAAAGTTCCACAAGGTTGAGATCTGTCATCTTTTTATCTTTTCTGTAAGCCTTAAGTTAAATCATTTCCCAGTTATAAAATGTTTTAGTCATGATTTTATTATTTATTTAATTTATTGCCGTTTTGGGGATCAAATTCAGGGGCTTGAACGTCCTAGGTAAGCACTCTACCACTGTTACATCCTACACTAACCACTGAATATGAAGATTCCAGCTTCACAAATATGCACCTCGCTGGGAACTCACTTTTAGCAAATGGTTTAATCCAGCTGGGGACAGGATAGGATGCAAATGTTAAAAGAAGAACCTCTCAAGGTTTGTTTTTGTTTCCTAAAACTCATCCATAAACTCTAGATCCCCACTCTATTGCCTAGAATCTTATATTTGAGCAGTGAGATGGGTGAAGATTGAGTGTTAGTAAGATTGTTGAGGAGTGCAGCTGAGAACAAGTAACACGAAGAGAGCTTAGATATCTAAAGGAAATCAATAACAGCCTTGAGTTTGTTTTGAAAATTGATTTAACCTTAGAAAAGTATAAAGTGATTTAAAGCAGAGAGACCAAGCCCTTCAAAATGAGACAAATATGCACTTTGGCATCTGAAGGAATGATCTAAATTCAGTTATTTGGCATGAAAATTAAATGCTAAGTATTTGGAGTTTGACCCTGAATTTTTTTTTTAAACTCGCTTGCATGTTTACCCAACTTAGTAAACTGCATCAGTTATCAGATTTTAGGTGAAAGGAAGCCTAGCAGAAGATGTTCCTAATGCAGCTTAGAGTCCTAGACAACAGAGCGAGGGCTGCTGAGGCTGGGGCAGGAGTGAGGCATGAGCGTGGAATGGGAACAATTTCCATCTTACACTGAAAGGTTTCTGATGACGCCCACTCGCCATGGCAAATGTACTTTACCACGACTGAACTGACATTTTGGAGGGACTTAAAACACGTAAAAGTAGCTAAAATTCTAAATTTATGTAATGTTTCTATATTTGAAAAAAAAAGAAATTACAGAAGTCTTCAATAGTTATATTTCATTTCTTTGCTATAGTGCCTTTACCCTTGGGATCATTTGTTTTTAAACCTAGGGATGATTTTCTGAACATAATTTGCCCACTGGCAGTTTAAATGGCCCCTGTGCCATAAATTGTGAAGTTCAAAGAAAAACCCAATGAGTTGCCTGTGGGTTAATTTACAACTAAGGCGGATGAATCTATACAAAGAAGAAAAGCCCCCAAAAGAAATACGTTAACGGATGGTGAGGGAGACAGTGTGTAGATAAAAGATATTTGAACTTGTTTGGTCCCAGTGATTTTATGACAGAGGAATTCAACTATAGCTGTACTGGGTAGAGCGAATCACAACTCTATAAATCGCTAATAAGACACAGCGATCTTTATCAGTTTCTCTATGTGACAGAGGCAGCATTGGGACGTGCTTTCTGTACACAGCTCTGCCTAGCTGCCCTCTATGCCTGAATTCAGAGCTTCGGGTTGAAACACAGATCATACATGGCATTGAAACCTTAAGGTTAGGCAAGTGCTATGTTTGCAGCAATATGTGAAGCTAACATAAATTACTTGTTATGTTAGAATTTTAGCTAATGGGTTTGTTTTGCTATACTTTTTTTCTTCTTTTTCTTAATTTGATTGTGTTGGGGATTAGACCCAGTGCTTCCCAAACTCTTAGGCACACACTTTACTACAGAGCTGCAGTCAAGGTTTACAGTAGTTTCTTTTCCTTTTTGTTTGTATTTTTAGACTCATTTTTAGTAATTTAATTACTCATAGGTATGCATGTGCATGTGGAAGCCAAAGGTGTTGGATACCCTGGAGCTGGAGTTATAGACAGTTGTGAGTTGCTTGATGTAGATGCTGGGAAATGAACTCTGCTGTTCCAGAAGTGCAGCAAATGCTCATAATCATTGAACCATCTCTAGCCTCATAATCATTGAACCATCTCTAGCCCTTTTGTTGTTCTATCAGACAGGGCTTCGTGTACCCTAGACTGGTCTGGAATTCACTATATAGCTCAAACTGTTTTTACACTTGTGACAATTTTCTTGTCTCACCTCCAAAGTGCTGGGATTTCAGGCCACACTGTCCCCACTTATCATCTATCTGTCTGTCTGTCTGTCATTTATCTCACTCTCTGCCTCTCTCTCTTAAGAATGTCTCTCATCACAAGATTTTCATACAAATATACACTATACCTCTAACATATACATTTGCCCCCTTTGTCCCTCTTATCATTTCATTCTAAACACTTTTATTCTTAGAAATCTATGAAAATGTATTTAAAATAAAAAATATCACAATCACATAAAAACTTTCTCCCATAATTTTGGAATACATTTTCCTCTTGTATGTCCCACTTGGCTCATCTTACTCTGCTGCTAGGACATTTACATTTTCTCTAGTTTCTGCCTGATTACAGATATGTTGTTATGGCAACAAGACTTTCCATTGTAGTGACTGTAGTGACATTACCTAATTTACTAAGCCAGGTTTTAGGTGCTGTTTGGTTTTTGTTTGTTTGCTTGTTTTGATTTGGTTTTTGGATGAAATAACTGTTTATGCTATTATGTATTACAATTAGTTCTTGGCACATACTCCGTTTAATTTTCAAGGTTGTCTTCTTCAGTTAAGAGGAATCATTAATGGAATTGCTTGGATAATTATATTGTTTTTGCTTCATTAGGGTACACTAGTAACAAATGAACAAGTTCAAATAATTTCTTTTTTGTTCTCCACCTCCCAAAAGTTAGGATTATAGAACTGTGTCTCATTATTTGTTTAAATGAATTATCTCTTACAGAGTTTACCAGTTATTTAGGAATAAAGTAACACAAGTAATTTTGTTGTTGTTTTTCTAAAAAACAAAACAAAAACCCAGTAGGGTTGGGATATAGCTGAAGTGGTAGAGTGGTTTCTCCTTTGCACAAGCACTTGAGCCCCATCCCTGGAAGTTAAACAAACAAACCAACCCTATCAACCAATAAAACCAACAATTGACTTTATAGCAAGGATTATTTCCTACAGAATATTTCCTGAGGCTATGTAGATTTAAATAAAATGTAACACAACATGTGCTGAAGACTAAATCTATGTATTGCTGACTAAGAGGAAGGAATAACAACTTCTAAGAATGTAGATCCGATAAAATAGAATACAACCCAACTTTGAAATTATATATATTTAGCGAAGCATGATAGCACAGGCCTGTAATCCTAGCGCTCAGGAGACTGAGACAAGGAGATCTCAAATTCAAGGACAACTTGAGCTATATGGGGAGGTCATTTCTCAAAAATATTTTTTCATCAATTAAAAAATGATTATAGGGGGCTGGAGACATGGTTCAGTGATTAAGAGTTCAATTCCTAGCACCCACATGGAACCTCACATAGTCTGTAACTCTAGTTCCAGGAGATCCAGTCCCCTTTCTGGCCTCCTTGGGCATCAGACATATACACAGTATACAGACATAGATACACTCATACACATAAAATAAAAATAAATAAATATTTAAAAAATATTATTAACCATTTTAAGGTGATAATGGTCTTAGTACCTTAATCAACTCTTTTAAATTTATACTTTAAATATTTGAAAGGATATTTTTAGGGTAAAGAAAGCATAAGAGGAAAACTGAAGATAGAAACATTTGCAGTTAAAATAAATAGGAAAAATATTAGTTTATGGTTGAAATTAATTTTTATTGTTAACTCTTTCAGAGGTTAAGTCTGTGTGTATGTATGCACACGCCTGTGAGCACCTGCCTTTTAGTTCCTGCCAATCATTTGTATGTTGCAAATAATGCATATAAATCACACACATTTATGAAAACTACTATTATTCAGTGGGACAAAGCTATGATCTCTTTCATTTTATTTTAGTTTTTTTCTTTAAGCTTGTAAACTCCTTGTTCTCTAGATCCTATGATCTGAAATCATTTAAATTATTTGATGTTTTTAACCTTTTATACTCCCTGTAGGCAGGACATAGGAAATCAAGTGACGTAAACATCTTTAATAATCTTTAAAAGTCACAAGACTTAGCCAGGACAAGAAACAATCAGGAATAAATTTCAGGGAAATACCATAATGGCACGAGTTTTGTTTTCTTTTGTTAGCAAACCACGTGGCTTTTCCTTTCAAATCCAAGAACACGTAGTGTGGTCTCCTTTTAAGATTTCATTTTCATCTGCATCGCAGAAATATATATTTCCCTGAATTTACTCACTGTAATTTGTGATTGCTTTTGCTTATCTGTGAAGGAAGTACAGCAGCTCCCACTGGGGAAATACCATGTTAACTTGATCCTAAAATAAGAAATCTAAGGGAAAGGTCACATCCTAATAACTTGTGCAAATCTAAATTCCCATGGAGCTTTGAAATTGTCCTGTAGAAGTTGAGTGTTCACAACGTGTTATTCGATTTCTTCTAGAGAGTGCTGTAAGGCCGAAGCGCCTCTGCGTCCAGAAGTAACCACTGGAGTTTACATGCAGTTGACAAGGCCTAGTTTTGTTAGTTTTCTACAGTAAATACCCTGAGAAATTTAGCATGACTAATAAACCACAAGACCTGTTTTTGTTAATTTCACTAGACTATGAGGATTGTTATTGGGAAGTAGTATAATCATGCAGTGAGAACGGCCTTTCCTGCTGCTGTAGATGTGCCTCATACTCAGCTTTTCACTAACTGGCTTCTAGAACCTCCTCTATAATTCCAGAAAAATGCACTGCCTGGGAAGTCAACAAATGTGATCTCTTCAGTGAACTGGTTAGTTCTCAAAGACTTTAGACCTCAGTTTCTTTATCTATTAAGTAGGAGAGTGTGTTTATTTCTAGAATCAAGTAAGAACAGATTAATAAAGAACTCAGAAACTGTTACAGGACTGTTCTTAGAGTATTAGCATTATCATGACTTTTCCTCTTTTCCCCAAAAGAAATAAAAGCAGAAGTGAGTCAGTGGGTCTATACTGATTATGGAGACCTCATCCATAATCTCTTACACACCTCTGTCTGACCCTTCTTACTGCCAAGTCCAAGTCATTCCTGAAAAGGGTGGACTTCTCATGGAAGCCAACACATTATACCAAGTACAAGAGATTTACAACAAGAGCTGTTTTCTAGAACATACTAATTTTTTTCTGAAGATGTTAGAAAAACATTTTAGAGATGTCTTTATTGATTTGGAGCAATGTGCATTATTATTCCTGAGTCTCTCCTTTTAAGTATTACAAAACAAAGCAAAGCACAATGTGTGATTTTTGTCTCTTCCCAGTTTTGTGGGCTTTGTCGTTTGATGTACTGTTATCTATCTGTTTTATGATGAGAGTGTACTTCCAGTAATTAAAGATATCTGGGTGCCTTGCTTCCTGGGACTCAGTCTGTGGCAAGAGCTAGCTGTTAAGATTACTTACATATACCTGCATTTGTTTTTCAGTTCCAGACCTCATAGTATAATAATTTTGTACAATAAGAAACACACATGGTTTACTTAGGGACTTGGGATATCTTTGCTTTTCAATAGTAGAGTCCATACTTAGCATATATGAGGTCCAATCCCTAAGCATCAAAAACAAAATAAAATTAACCCCCAAAAGAACAACTTATTTGCTTAACTGTTTACCTATGTGATATGAGTTCAGAGAATTCCTGGAACTCTTCAATGTCTCACAAATAATCTTCACTCAGGAAAAGTTTTAAGTTCATTGTTCATGTTAATTATTGCTACAAACCAACACGAAAAGCCTGAAGATGTAGGAGGCCTTGGCACCCTACTGTACATTACCAGAGTAAGCTGCCTTGTGCTAACAGTACGCAGCCACTCTCTTAAAAGTGTGAATCCCTGAGCCTGACAGAGCACTCAGCCCCTGCAGATTCACATCTTACTGAAGAGAAACTGGCCTGGGACAGTGGCAGCTAGCATATGCTAAACTAACATGATATGTGATGGGTTTCTAATCATCTTGCCAAGGCATATTCTTATTTTGTAAAGTCACTCTTTTATCTACTAGACTCCATAACAAAAGCAATAATAACAGTGAACAAGTATCTCAGAATACATATTTTCATTTACTCTGCTCTCAGGTACTAAATGCTACTGGGTGGAAAAACCTTCCTTGCTTTTCATTTTGATTGTAGATGTATGCCTAGATGAATATTCCATCATCTAATTTTATTTTCACTGCAGAGCCACCTTCTGTGCCTCTCTAAAACTCCAAGGTGGTGTTCTGCCCCCTCTGAAGGGAGTCTGTACTGTAGTGTGGTTACCTCCAATGGTCTGACACCAGACTCTCAATAGCTTTGAGCTCTTAACTGGACAGGACCAATTATATCCTATTATTGTTGGTATGAGTAAATTTTTCTGTAGTACCCTTTATTCTTCTCTCGTATATTACATCCCAATTGCTGTCTCTCTTCCCTTTTCTTTCCCTGGTCCCCCTCACCTATCCTCTTCCCCAGATCAATGCACCTCTGTCTCCCCTCAAAAAAGAACAGGCCTCCCAGGGACATCAACCAAACACTGCATAATATGCTACAATAAGGGAGTGGCGGGGGCAGTCTCTGACTCTTTTTTTTTTTTTAATGATCTCTCTGCCTTTATTTTTGCCCTTGCATGGTTTAGTTGACCTAAAACATCCAGAATTGTCTTTTTTTTTAATTCCTGCTAATTAGTGCAGGATTTTTTTTTTATTGAAAAGAAAAAAAATTTCCGCCTCCTCCCAGCCTCCCATTTCCCTCCCCCTCCTCCCACTCCTCTCCCCCTCCCCCACTCCTCTCCCCCTCCCTCTTCAGCCTACTTTTGGAACTTTTCCTCCCACTGAGTTGCCTCATCTGGCTTTGATATGATGGTATGTGCCTGGTCTTACTGTAGTACACTTCTTAAGAACGCTGACTATCTAGTGCTTAACACAATTCCTAGCTAACATTCAGTTATAAAATTATAATTCAACTGATATTAAATTATTCAAACATCTTTGTTTCTAATAAATAAGCATAGTATTATTAGCGGTCTTCACTAAGAATTATGTGTGCTAGAGAGTGAATGTGAAAGTCAGAGGTCAGCCTCCAGTGTCCTTGTTGAGGAGCCATTCATCTTGATTCTTGGTGGTTTTCCTTCACTGGGATTGTGAGTGTACCCATGATGAGGAGGTGCATAAAGTCAGAGGACAGTTTTGTGCAGTAGGTTCTCTCCTACCTTTACGTGGTTCTGAAGAATAGACATGTCACCAAGCTTGTGGGGCGAGTGCCTTTACCAAGAGAGCCATCTCACTGAACTGTCTTCCCAGCCCTATTTAAAAATTTATTTTTAAATTTATCAACCTGCGATCCAAAGTATGCTACAGGACTGTATTATGTTTTTAAATTCTATAACTGATCAGCTCTAATCTGAACATCTGAGAGCTAACATGATAACACAAACAGAAAATTCCACACCTAACCATGTGTGACAGGTTGCTGTTAATAGATAGGTGCACAAAAGATACTGTATAAAACTACTTTCAAACTGTAGATCTGAGGTGTTCATGGGGTATAAATGAACTTTATGCATAGTCTGGAGTCTGTCATCCAAGATATCTCAGCATATAAATGCAAATATTCAAAAATCTGAAATTCAAAACACCCCTATTGGATAAAAGGTATATATTGAGGATGGAGAAATGACATCATACCCCATACTTTTGACGGATGTACAGAAATAGAGGTATGAAAAGAAACAGGAATGAAGCTGTGTTTAGGATGATGAGCTAATTCTGGACTTGTTGAAATTGAAGTGAAGGTGGAACAGCTGATAGAAAGGCCCAGAGTGAAACGAAGATACATGACTGAGCCTCATCTCAGACGTCTAAAGTAGACGTGTCAGTTTGCATGTCTGCAGTACCTATTGAAGAACTCATTGAAAGATGAGCCCCTAAGAATCAATTCAGAAGCTAGGTGTGACACACATACCTATTATCTCAGCACTTAGGAGTTCAAAGCCTGAGCTATGGAGGGAATTCCAGACTACCCTGAGTTACACAATGAAACCTTATTTCAAAGAAAAACAAAAACAAAGGAGCAAACAGTTAATTTCCTAACTGTAAAATGATTTTTGGAAGCAAAATCAACATCATCTTCATTATAATTAATATACAGTATAGTATATGACTCTTAATAGCTAATCCGTAAATATTTATTAAATGAATGAAAGTTAAATCACAAGTGGCGCCAACAAAGAGGCTTTATGTTCTTTCTTTCCTCTTGCTCTCTCAGTCTCTTTCATGAAAATTTAGGGGCTTGTCAATCATGTTTAAATGTTGCTTTTCATGACTAACTGGTTTTGCATGCTTTTAATTGAGTTTTTCATTTGGCTGCTATGGTAGTTTGAAAGAAAATGGCCCCCAAAGGGAGTGGCACTATTGGGAGGTGTGACTTTGTTGGAATAGGTATAGTCTTATTAGAGAAAGTGTGTCACTGTGGAGGTGAGCTTTGATATCTCATATATGCTCAAGTCACACCCAGTGTCACAGGCCATTTTCTGTTACCTACAAGTCAAGATGTAGGACACTCAACTCCCTCTCCAGCACCATGTCTGCCTGCATGCCACCATGTCACACCATCATGATAATGGACTAAACCTCTGAAAATGTAAGCTACCCCAATGAAATGTTCTTCCTTTATAAGAGTTGCTGTGGTCATGGTGTCTCTTCACAGCAATCAAAACTCTAAGACAACCGTTATATTAACTTTTTGTTAAAAGGAAGCCAAACTCAGGAATTGATCTAATTTAATGGAAATAAGATTTTTAAAAATGCCCACTGTAGTAACTTAAAAGTTAATTTGCTTCTTGGTTTTTTTTTTCACCTTTGGTTAATTTAAAATTTGCCAAGAATGTTTTTATTATACAAAGGAGCTATGGTTATATTTTCATGAGAAGATTAACTAAAAAACCATAAATTTATATCTGAACAAATCTAGTGATGTTGGTTAAAGAAAACACACACACACACACACACACACACACACACACGTCATCCCAAATTCAGTAATTTTCCCATTAAACCCATGATTTCAGTTGTCCTCCAGATATCACTACAATACTTTTTACTTCCTGTTGGTTTTTACAACCCCTCCAAACCCCAAAATGTGGTGGGCTGAGTTGTTAAAAACCCCAAAGTCGGACAACACAGCTTATTGCACTTGTATTGGAAGTGTTTTGCCAGGATTAAATGTGGGCTAGAGAAATGCATCTGAACTTACAAGAGTCCAGTGAATACCGAATAACCTTTTCCAGACCACTCCAGCACCAAGCCAGCATGAAGCCTCAATACTATGTACAGGGGGAAAATTACAGCTGCACCCATGTCAGCAGAGCCCTCTGGTTAATGTTGGAAGTGAGAAAACTGTCTGCAAGAATATTTGTCCAAACCCATTTTGTGTACTTTTGCTGTCCCAAAACATTATCACTTATCATATTATTTTGGAGGTCAATGATTCTTTCCATTTTTCTGATTAGGAATGAGCAGAGTCATACACTTCACACTTGGCAGGCCAGTTCCAGCCAACTGGTGATTTGAAGACATCTTTGTCTCTTTTCATTATGGAGTTTCAAGCTTGGCAGTTTATCTCTCAAACTCCCTTTCCCTCAGGTAGAAATTTAGAGTATTTGTTTATATAAAGTGAAATACAGATTTTCATAAATGGCTCTTTGGTTCTTGGGTAGAAACTAAAACTCCAAGCAGGACAGCCAGGCAACTACAAACTGAAGGTTCATTGGGAACTGCTGAGAAGGCTGGTAGAAGTGGCCGGCCTGCTAAAATACTTGGTAATTGGTTAAAGGGCTGTTCAGTTATAAATACTAGCTTATTTCTCAATATGGACTATCACATTATCTTTAGAAGAGTGACCAGTTTGCTGTGATATACATAGAAATAACCTTGGAAGAAATGATCTTGCAGTTTGAGGGATGAGGTGAAATGAACATACTGGTAGAAAAGACAGAAATTCATTGTTTTAACCAAGGCTGCCTTGTCCTCCCTGGCCTAAAAAATCAGTGCTTCATTTGCCTCCCAAAGACAGAGCCGTGGTGACCCTCTGTGTGGGAGTCTGCACACCTATAAATCAGCAGTCTAAGTGGAATCTTGGCAGATGAGACCTTACTCAGGAAAGCAGCATTTTGTTTATATTTAGATAATTTTAGCACATGGCCCCTGGGCACATGGTAAGAACTCCAGCAAAAAGAAGCCTGAAAAACAGAGCATTTGCTGTGAGTAGTCACCTTTACCCCTTTCCACTGGGTTTAGTCCCAAGTAGCCTCAGAGGTAGAATGAGGGAGCAGGGGGCAGCAACTAAGACCACAGAGTGTTAGGATGGTGGCTGAGGGAATGACTTTGCAGCACTGCTGAGAGGGGCATCCTTCCTCCATAGCAACAAGCTGCTGATTCCTGAATAATTTATGTTCTGAGATTAGAATTAACTTAGAGTTGAAAATGGTCAATCAGTAAACAGCAAGCTGTTCATCTCTCCTTTTTATTGTAAAAAATACTAAAGAAAAAATTACCATGTTAACTAAACTCAGGGGCATTAATGATATTCACACTGTTGTACAGCTGTCCCTTATATCTATTTCTAAAACTTTTCTGTCATGGAAACTCAAGTTCTGTACTCTCTGAACAGTAACCCCCACCCCATTGCTCATCCCTAGCTTTGGGACTACCTCTCTTCTGCTTTCTGCCTCTTTGAATTTGCCTATCCCAATTGTTTCATATCAATGGAAATCATACCATATGTGTGGTTTTACTCATGGTTTGTTTCACTTAGCACAATGTCTTTAAGGTTCACTCACGTATCATAACATTCCCTTTTGTTACTGAACAATACTCCATTTTATGTGTGTATCACATTTTATTCATCTGTTGCACTTAACTTTTTTAAATCTTTTCCTTTGCAAATTGCACTGCAATGACTATTGATATTCACCAGTGTGTTGAAGTTTCTGCTCTCAGTTCTTTAAGATATAATATACTTAGGTGTTGTGTTAGGAGCAGTGGGCTACTTTCCCGGCACCCAGCCGCCCACACAGCTAGCTTTACCCGAAATAATTACACAGAAACTGTATTCTTTTAGACACTGCCTGGCCCATTAGTTTCAGCCTCTTAACCCATTTCTAATAATCTATGTAGCACCACGAGGTGCGCTTACCAGGAATGAACTTAACCTGCGGCTATGTCAGGAGTGAGAATCATGGCGACTCCTGACTCAGCTACTTTCTCCCAGAATTCTGTTCTGTTTACTCCACCCACCTAAGGGTCGGCCTATCAAATGGGCCTAGGCAGTTTCTTTATTAATTAACCAATGAAAGCAACAGATTAAAAAGAAATCACTCCCACATCATTTCCCCTTTTTCTGTTTAAACAAAAAAGAAGGCTTTCATTTTAACATAGTAAAATTACATTTAGCAAAACAGTTATCAAGCAAGAATTACAGTTACAATATTTATATCTACTTTATCTTTTATCATAACAATGGAAAACTATAACTATAACTATCCATTCTTCAACTCCATCAAAGACTCCAGAAGGATATAATATTACCTAAGCAAACAAGAAATCCAAAGCTCTAGAAATGACAGAGACATCTTGCTGCCTGTACAGTCACCCAAAGTTCCTCTGTATCGTTGGGGCATCCATCTTCAGCCTTCAGGCCCATAGTATCCAGCAGACATTTCCATGAAGCAGGAAAATTCAAAGTCAGTTCAGTCACTTTCTGTTGTGTCCTCTTTTATGAAGCAGGAACCCCGAAAGACCATCTCACCTTTAGGCAAGTTCAGCAGTCTTCTCTCTGTGGGTTCTTTGTGTCCAGTTTATGCAACAGTCCAGGCAAGAGCAGTTTCTTGCCCAAATGACTATCCAACTCCATAAGGATCCTCTTCGATGCCCATCTTTCTCTCGAAGTAGATTGGTGCTGCCAGGAGCAGACGTGTCTCATTGTCATGAAAAACCCCAAGTTATTAAAACATTAAATGCCATATTCTGCAGTCTTTGAAAGATATGAAGAATGCCTATCTAACTGAAACATATCTCTATATATCTAGAAAATCTAACTAACATGACTACAAGCTTTACTATTATCGATGATTATCCATTAACAACCTATATTTCCTATTATACATTACATTTTAAATGAACTACACAATCACAATACCTTAATCAATATCAAATACATATACATATAACAAAATTGACCTTAAAATCCATACCAATGTAAATTATTCATAGCTATATCATATCCCCCTTTAAATGTAAAAGAACATTTATAAACAATATTTGGGAACATGGGTGCAGTTTTTTCTCTCCAAACTGCTTCCTGCTGAATAGGGGCATCGTTAATTAGGTTTTTCATGGTATAATCTGTGTGCTAGGGTCATCTCAGTTGGCAGTTGAGTGAAGTAATTTTTTGAGGGTGTTCACAGCAACCTTTCAGGAGGGCGAGGTCTATCATACCATATTGGAATAGAAGAAATCCACAGGGTCTCATCCTTCGTGAAAACAAAAGAAGACCCTTTCCAAAGCATCATATCCTTAGACCCAAATTCTGAAGTCATACCCTCATGATATCCATTCTGGTTCCACTTGGCAGCCCTATAATGAAATGTCTCTCTGTACTTAGTTTCTTTACAGTCAAAAATTTTAAAGAAAACACAATGTACATAATCCAGACTCCCTGTGAATTTTCCATTTTTACGTGGCTTATTTTTCTTTCTTTTAATCTATAACTATCTGTACTCTGTCTCTTTAAAGACTTTACCTTTTTTTTTAAACCATTAACTTTATTCTCTATATTCTTTTTCTTCTCTCTCTCAAGCCTACGTACATTGATCCAACACTGTGACTCATTTAGTGGTCTTTTATGTCTGAATCTGTTCCATTGAGAATCTGTAATTCTTTACTGTCCAGGAGCACTTCTTAAAATGTTAAGCACTTCTTAAAAACTTAAGTTGCACCATGTACAGGTAATACGGTACCGTCTGTGTCCTGCCCAGTCGAAATCTTAACTGCGCTGTTGTTACAGTAATTACGGTAGTTCCTGCTGCCCAGCACAGTTCAGCATGGAGCAGTCCCTTCTGCCTCAGATCCATTTGGTGCCCCTGAGCTGCGCACAGTTCCAGGCACACAGCAAGTCCACATTGGAGCCACAGTCAGCAGTTTAATTTGAGACTGAGTGTGCGACACAGAAACTCTTTTCATCCAAGTTACAGCCAAATCTGACATGCAGAGCACTGTGCAGTCTGAAAACACGTCTCTGTATGGCTGCAGGAATCCGCCATGTTCTTCTGCCTGCCTAAGCCTGATTCTGCAGTCTGCCCAGGCAGGAAGAGCTGAGCCAAGGGCATGGTCTCAGCTACTTTCCTCCAGATCCCGAGCAGAAACACAAACATCTAGTTCCATAAGCCATTAAAATGATTTAAAGCCAGAGTTTGCACTGGCGGTACTGCCCAGGAAGCTGTGTTTTAAACCCACGCAGCTTTTTTCCTGCTAAGGCTGCTGAGTCAGGGAAATTTCTTTGCAGCGCACCCTAGCAAACAGCAAAAAGCTGTGGTAAACTCTCTCTCTCCTTTTTAAGCCCTCTCAGGTTTTTAAGTGGATTTAATTGGTCACATTGGGTGCCACTCTGTTGTAATAGGGGCGGAGGGCCGCTTTCTGCCACCCGGCTAGCTTTACCTGAAATAATTACACGGAAACTGTATTCCTTTAAACACTGCCTGGCCCATTAGTTTCAGCCTCTTAACCCATTTCTAATAATCTATATAGCACCACGAGGTGCACTTACCAGGAAAGATCTTAAACCGCGGCTGTGTTAGGAGTGAGAATCATGGCGACTCCTGACTCAGCTTCTTTCTCCCAGCATTCTGTTCTGTTTACTCCACCCACCTAAGGGTTGGCCTATCAAATGGGCCTAGGCAGTTTCTTTATTAATTAACCAGTGAAAGGAACAGATTAGAAAGAAATCACTCCCACATCACTTAGGTGTGGAACCATGGAATCACATGGTGAATTAATCCATTTTCCACTGATATAAATAGACAAGGATGGATACTCTAAAAAGAAACTTACTTTAGCTCTGAATCCTAAAGGCTGAAGGGCATAGTTCTGGCCTTGATTGGGCTATGGTGAGGACCTTGGAGAGAGTGCTTTCATAGTACCAGGAATTGTGGCGGGGGCAGGACTCAGGGAAGCCTGGGCAGGGCAAATCTTGCTATTTAGTAACAACTCTGTAGGGAGAACCAGCCAGGTTTCACAGTCACTTCTGAAGGCAGTGTCCCCACAGGTTCCCACGTCTTAACAGTCCCACCACTACTTAATATCACCACACTGAGAACCAGACTTCCAACACTTAAACCTTTAGGGAAGAACAAGCCATATCTAAACAGTGGAATGTGGTAATTCCATGGGATTTTGTTGTTATTGTTTTGAGACAGGGTCGTATTTGTACAGGCTTGCCTTGAACTTGACATCCTCCTGCCTCTCAGGCTCTTAACTATTGAGCTAAAAGGCATGTGTGGCTTGTTTCATGTTTTAAAGAACTGTCAAGCTGATTTCCACTACCAAGTCAGCAGCCTATTTTCCAATCAACAATATATTTGGGTTCAAAGTTTCTATGTACTTTGCAGCTGTATAGCAGCCATCTTGTTAGGTGTGAAATATTATCTCACTATGGTTTTGATTTGCTTTTTGTTGATGACTAATGACTCTTGAGAATCTTCTCCTGTATCATTGGTTGTTTATACATCTTCTTTGGAAAAAACTATCCTTTGCCCAATTTTTAATTTCTTTGTTTGCCCTAGATATCTCTTGGTTTCTTTTCACATTTAAATTCATTTTCTCACATCCTTTTCCAGATAGTAAAAGTTCTCATCTCATCTGAATGCAAGTAGATATTCTCATCAGCCTCCATTAGCCACACACAATGAAAAAACTGAGTGCTTCTCATGCTATTGCCTAAAAGCATTACCTAAGAGTCTGTTGCTCTTCAAATGGATTCCTCAGTGCAGTGGAATTGCATGTGTTCTTTCTAAGACCTAACTTCACAAGCCCATGTGTGGGTTTGTATCACTGAGAAGAAATCTAGAAGACAGATATCTATTTTTCTCTAAGAAATGATGAAACTTTAGATCTTAAAGAGGCAAGCCATGAGTGTCTCAGACCCACAGATTCCTGTAGATCCACACATGAATGTAAAAATAAAAATATTGTCTTTGTGTCATAACAAATCATTATAAAGACTAAATTCCACAAGTTAAGAACATATCTTAGCTGGGGGGTGGTGGTGCATGCCTTTAATCCCAGCACTCAGGAGGTAGAGACAAGCAGATCTCTGTGAGTCCAAGGACAGTCAGGTCTACAAAGTGAATTCCAGGACGTCCAGGACTATTACACAGAGAAACCCTGTCCCGGGGTTGGGGGGGGGGGGGGGGAGGGAAGGAAGGAAAGAAAAGAAAAGAGAAGAAAAGGAAAGGAAAACACCACAAAAACAAACAAGCAAATAAAAGCATGTCTTTGGTGCTGGAGAAGACTTGGTGGTTAAAAGTGCTTGCTGCTTTTCTAGAGGACACCAAGTTATGTTTCCAGCACCCACAGAGATGGCTCATAGCTTCCTATAACTCCAGCTCCAGGGAATCTGACACCCTCTTCTGACCTCCATGGGCATTGCTCACATGTGCCATATATACACACACATAAATGAAAAATAAAATAGGGCTGGTTAAGTAACTTGCATAACCCTAAACTCTACTGGGCACTGTTTTTTGTTGCTGGCACTGTGCCACAGCAATGAGTCTACAGTGTGGCGGGAAGGCAGAAGGCAAGCAAGTTGTCATGAAATGATGAGTACCATAAGGGAGGAGAGGAAATATGGTAAGTTATTTAGAACAGGAGGGGACTATCAGGTCTTTGTTGGAAGAAGTGATTTTTATACACTACAATTGACATGGAGAATTACCTTAGGAAGTCATGAGAACAGCAGGAGATAAAGTGAGGTGTGGAGGCTCTGAACTGGGAAAAGCTTCTCTCTTACTGACTTAAGAGGAAAGGAGTCAACTGAGGCTTCAGAGAAAATGGAAGTTTGGGTTTAAGGCAGAAGTCAGCAAGAAGTTAAACTGAGGGTAGGGGAGTGACGTTTTCTAATTGGCATCCTTAGAGGATCCCTCTGGCCAACAGCAAGTGAATTGGCTGAAGGAGATTAGAGTAGATGGGACACCTGATAGGAAGGGGTGTGTGTGTGTGTGTGTGTGTGTGTGTGTGTGTGTGCGCGCGCGCGCGCGTGCGTGTGCGTGTGCGTGTGTGTGTGTGTTTGTACGGGTGGGGGTATGTAAGAGGTGGCTGGCCTGAATTACAAGGATAAGGAGGCAGAGAAGGAGTCATATGTAAATACTTAACAAGTAGAGTCAAAAAGCTATAGCTGTTAGAACAGACATTTTTGACCTTTTGCAGATGATCGGCAGGGAGATGCGTCCAACCATTTAGAAGGTAGAACTAAATGAAAGAGGATGGTATTAGGGGAATTGATGTAAATTCAGTTGATGACCATTAACTCTGAGTTGCCTATGAGATATTTGGATGGAGATGTCAAATAGATATTTGTCTATGGGGCTGAGTCACAGAGACAGTACTGATACAGAAACATAATTCAGTACCACGCATCTCTGATATTTTCAAAACTTACATGCCAAGGTGGTTTTATGCCAATGACTGTCAGGTTGAACAGTTTTCCAATTCTTTTATTAGAGTCTTATCATATGAAGAGGTGGTCAACCCATGCAAGGAATAGATTATTCTTGGTAAAACTCCTATTATTTTTTTATTTCTAGACAAGTGCTGGAATTGAACTCTGGGCCTCAAGCATGCCAGTACTCACCCACTCTGGCACTGTGTTCCACCATAGGCCCCTGTTCCTGATAAAATTAAGTCTCTGGCTAACTCAATGCACAAGAAGGCTCTTTTCATTTCCATTTGTATAAAATCTTTCTTCATAGTAAGCCATTTTGATAACTATTACAGGAAAACTAAAATATACATTAAATTTAGATAGTCCAAAATTTATGAGTTTGGAACTTTTAATATCATCATTTCATTTTGATTAATGAGATTTAACTCTAGGTATAAAAACATACAAGGTTATTTCAGGAAACATTCTAGAAGAGTGGCTTTCATCCTTTGCGTCTCGACCCCTTTGGAGTCAAATGACTCTTTCACAGGGATTGCCTACCACCATCCTGCATATCAGTTATTTGTATTATGATTCATAACAGTAGCAAAATTATAGAATTATAGTTATGGAGTAGCAACTGAATTTTTGTTGTTGTTGTTGTTGTTGTTTTTTCGAGACAGTGTTTCTTTATAGCTTTGGAGCCTGTCCTGGAACTAGCTCTTGTAGACCAGGCTGGCCTTGAACTCACAGAGATCTGCCTGCCTCTGTCTCCCAAGTGCTGGTATTATAGGCATGTGCCACCATGGCGTGGCCTACGGAAATAATTTTATGGTCTGTGGTCACCACAACATGAGTAACTGTATTAAAGGGTAGCAGCATTAGGAAGGTTAAGAACCACTGCTCTAGAAGCTACTTTTAAAGAAATCACTTTTCAGCCTCTGTTCCCCCTTTAGCATCTGTCCGTTTTTTCTAAAGATGTGCAAACAACTTGATGAACCAGTACTGTGCTGCTAACTGGCTGGTCACCGGCTACTGAAATAATAAGTTTTGTAGAAGGGAAATAGTTCATTCATAAGGCAGGCAAACATGAGGAGACAGAAAGCCCAAGCTCCAAGCCTGTCTCCTGGAGAAGAAAGCTTGGAGTACTTGAGGAAAAGTGAAGCAGGTTGGTGGACAGCATGGAGAAAGGAAATTGAAGGGAAGGGACGGTGGAAAGGCAGTGTAATTGAGCTTCATGGTTCTTCCTAAATATGTGTTCAGAACATGGTGGTTCTAGCATACCTCAAAATGGGGTTTTGATTTTCTTACATCACAAGGTCACCCAGTGGACACTACTTGCATGAGCCTTACTTAAGTGTCCCTATTCTCAACCAGTTTGAACTACACAAAAGCAGCCTCTGAGTTCCCAAAAAAGAATTTAGACAATTTGTATCATGGCTGATGTGTCAGAAATGTTGTGGACAGCAAAGCTAATAGGCATGTAGTGCTTAGCTCCCGGAGCTCTAAACTCTATAATTAAGTGAGCCAGGCCAGAGGGTTGATTCAAGTCTTCCCACTACTTCACAGCTCTCGGCAAATCCGTTAGATTTCATTTTTTTGTTTAGTACATGGGTTTTAATATAATTTCAGCTAGTATGATTAGGTATGCCAATGCATTCCCCAGTATCATTAATTTTATTTAAAAAACAACATATTTTTGATAAATGACTTAATATATAAGCCAGGGTTTTTTTTTACAGTTCCACTAACATTAAAAGTAGGTGTGTGTGTGTGTGTGTGTGTGTGTGTGTATTCATACAGTAAAGAGTCATTATGTTATATTAGGTTTGAGTGAACTAAGTCATGAGGAGACTATGCCAGGAATATTTCAAATGGTGGTAATAACTTGTGTGTATGCATGTGCAGTGTGCAGTGTGAGTATGGATGCTAACATACATGGATGCAAATGTGCCTAGAGGTTAGACCCCTATATTGTGTATCTTCCTTGATTGCTTTCCACATTGTTTTTTTGAGACAGGGTCTCTCAATGAACATGGAGTTTATGGGTTTGTTGAGAATGACTGGCTCATGAGCTACAGGGATCTTCCTGTCTCTATTTTCCCAAACACCTAGTGCTGGAGTTTTGTGCACCTTCCTTTTTACATGAGTGCAGGAGATTTGAACTCAGGTCTTTGTGCTTGAATGAATAGCAAGCACTTTATTGAATGAGCTGTCTCCCAGCCCTGACTTACCATTTATACTTACCATGTGACAAGCACTTTCAGTTCAGGCTCCTTTCTTTTCTTGTTTTGTTTTGTTTGAGACAGGGTCCCACTATGTAGACTTGGCTGATTTGGAACTCACATAGATCCACCTGCCTCATCTTCCTGGGTGCTTAGATTACATGCCTGACTCTTGTTTGTTTGCTTTTTCTTTGCTTGCTTTCTTCTCCCCAAGTCCCTCTGTTGCTGAGAGTTGAACACAAACATTCAAAGATTGTGAAGACTTGAATCATACCCCTAGCCTCACATTATTTCTCTCAGTCCTCATGACATCTTCAACAGTGGTTCTCAGCCTTCCTAAGGCTGCAACCCTTTAAATACAGGTCCTTAAGTTGTGGTGACCACCAACTGCAAAATTATTTTCATTGCTACTTCATAACTGTAATTTTGCTACTGTTATGAATCGTAATGTAAATATCTGATTGTAGGATGGTCTTAGACAACCCCTGTAAAAGAGCCATTTGACCGCTAAGGGGTCACAACCCACAGGTTGAGAACTGCTGGTCTACAACGAGGAAACTGAGACTTAAATACAGTACTAGTTATAGAGGTAATGTTGAAACTCGAACTGTGATGAATTCCTCATATCTATGTCTTTATGCCTCTCTGGAGGTCCAGAGACCTGTACTGCTTTATACATACACCTCAGCTAAACCATTTATCAGACAACTTACTTTAAAGCAAAATAATTTGTTTACCTGCATTGTCTCTCCTACCCTCATCACACTTTTACTTCTTCTCTTTCCAAACATCCCGTCTTTCTTCTACATGTGCTCATTCCTTCTGTCATTAGTCAGTCTTTATTCATAATAGTACGCTGTATCAAATGATGAAGATAGGAATAAAAATTAACATCAACACACAGTCACCTCCCTCCAGAAGCCATGCTCCTCCTAGAGTCAATACCCTGCTCTCCCTATCAGCCCTCATTGAGATCCCATATCTTCCACTGGGATTTTTCCAGAACCATCCCACTTGACATGTTCCTCTGAATCCCTGTGAAATTTTTTAATCTTCCCATTACCTTGGCAGTGAGCCAGGTCTACTTTTGACATCTCCTCTGATGTTGGCTCAATTCTTAGCCAAATCATAAACCTAATGTTGCCTAATGTTTCACTTTATTGTCACTTGCTTCTCTTGCAAGATTACAGATACTTGAAGGGCAGACTTACACTCTAGTGCATTTCCCACAGTGTCTTGTAAACAGCAAACACTTTTTAATTTGGTTTATTTTGAGACAAGGCATTTTTGTGTTGCCCAAGCTAGCCTCAAACTCCTGGGCTCTATCAATTTTCCTGCCTCACCCTGGTGCTCAGGATTTTTGTTGTTTTGTTTTGTTTGTGTGTGTCTTATTTTAAGTTGGTCTGATACATTTTTATGATTTTGATAATTTTTTTGTACACATTTCATTTCCTGATTCAATGATCTGGGCCAAGTTGCTCAGCTTTCTTGAGCTTCAACTTTTGCTAAAATGGTAGCAATTTGTACTTCTCAATATTAAATAAGGGCTCTATATAAAGCATGTTCTATAATCGCTAAAAGATTATATAGTCATGATTAGTCACTTTGAGCTTCATGGTCCCTCCTCTTGTCCTGAATCTCCAGTAAACCTTCATATCTCTGCTCTCACTTGCATTGCTCACATGATCTACTTACGTTATTTACCAGTCAACTCTTTACAGTGAACGTGACTGTTGCTTTATTTCTACTTCTTTGTTTTGTTTATTACCAAATCTAACTTTTTTTTTCTTTAGACAGTCTTGCTATTTAGCCCATGGTGGCTTTGAACTTCCAATCTTCCTGCCCCAACCTTCAGAGTGCTGAGATTCCAAGTGTGCACCACACCTTGGCTTTCCCAGTCTTAATCTTATTTATGACCTTGGATTAAAATGGTGTGAACTGCACTCAGCTGGGTGGAAATGATGGCTCTCATGTTGCTGCATAGGTCCATCATTGTAAAAATCACAATCAACAACAAAAGAGCAGGAAGAGAAGTGTCAGTTTTCTTTCAAGTTAGTTTATTTACTTGAAGTTTTAGATTGACAGATTGTATCATTAGGAACTAGCTATTGAGATTTACTCTGGACTATAGTAGAGTTTTGTTGTTATTTTTGGGAGGGGGTGTCTTTGTGTTTTGTTTTGTTTTGTTTTGGCTAGACAACAAGCTGGCCTCGATCTTGTGCAATCCTTCTGTCTTTACTTCCCAGGTTCCAACAGGAACCCCCAATCCTTCCCCAACACCAACACCTTATCTGTATAGTCTCCAGAGAATACATTAGACCAGTACTTTAAAAATGTGTATTTAGAGATCCTCAGAAGAGCTGGAAATAACCCTCCAAAACAATCACTTTCCTAGTTGAGATATATGATTCAGACTCACCAAGTGCTAAGAATTTACTAAACTGGATTATCCTGGTTTTTGTTGGTTGAGTTAACTGTAGTCATCAAACCCTACGTTATGCTATGGCCATTGAAATTGGCTATTTTACTCATTCTTGTTTTCACTAAGGTAAGCATTTTGTCAGGTTTTTTTTTTTTTTAAAGTATGGTCTCCCCTTTTGGGAGCCTCAGAATGCACAAATTGACTATTGTTATTGTTATTTATGTTGAAAGACATTAAAATGAGATTTGTAATCCGAGTGGGCATTAATTATTTCACATCTGGTGGCTTGAGAAGTGGCCAGATACAACACTCCTTAATGCAAGAGAGCCTAGGGCAAAAACTGTGCAATTCCCACCTTCCTTTGCAAAACAACTGCCCGTGTGAACCTTCAACATTTAAAAAAGAGAGAGAAGAAATTTTACAGCACTACATTCTACTACAAGTTTCTTTAAAAAAATAAAAAAAAAACAATGTGTTGTTACAAGTCCTGGATCAATGAGTGAAATATCAGAAGGGGAAGGCTATAAGGAACAAACAAACAACAGCTAAGGCAGCACTGACCTAGTTGCTAGTTGCTAAGAACCAAAGGTATCAAGACACCTATCCTCTCCTCATCACCTCATCTTGCTTAATCTTAAGGTGATGATGACCTGGTTTGCCCGTGACAATTTCAGTCCATGCCCAAAGTCCCATATGCTTGCTATCAGTGCCTGTTTCATTCCTAATATGTGTTCTGCTGGGAGTTAATTGCAGTACTTGATCGTCTTAAGTGACCCTTATCTCAGAGACACTACTAAACAAGGCTAAGAAGTGGAATAATAAGAATGAATTCAAAGGACAGTGGTTTTAAAGCTGAGATAGTGCTAGAAACAAAAACTGATCAGAATTCTCAGTAAAATAAAAGCCATAGGCGGTGTCATTCCTGTTGTCAGTCCTGGCCACTCAGGATCTAAAGGTACAAAGATCATTTAAGCCAACTTCAAGACCAGCCTGGGCAGCAAAGCAAGATCTCTTTAAAAAAAAAAAAATCTCAGTAATAAGATGAAGGCTGAGTTTGAAAGGCTGATTTACATACACTCTGAGCATCACAGGAGACAGCATGATCATTCTAGGGAGCTGGGAGCAGGCAGAGAGACGTGGCAGCAGTAAAGTCAGGAGATTGTGGTATAGTTTATGCAAGGCTAATGTTAAACTTTCTGTCTGTTTTCCTCTGTCTTTCACCTCTTTGTACTTTCTGGGAACTAGTGCTACGGCTGTCTAATAGAAACACTTCAGAGAGGAAAAACAGATAAGAGATAATAGTTCCATAGAAAAATGGAAAGACTTGCACTGTTCTTGATAAATCCAGTCACTGAAAAAGCTTAACCAAACATTACTGCCATTTATCATAGCAATCTACAGAAACTTAGTTTTATCAGCTCAGCTGTGTGAGGTTTACCGTGCTTGTCTTCTCCCTTAGAGAGCTCTCCAGACTGGTAGCTGTTCTTTTTCTAACGCTGCACAGCATCCTTATTTTATGTTAAGGGAAGTGGTGATTAGCTGCTCTTGCAAAGTCTACAGAAGCACATAGAGCAAAGAGTTCCTCGTTATGAATTCTATCACCTGGAAGGAACAGCTGTTAGCATTGTGGCACAGCTGTTTCCAACTCTCAGCATATACATTTTATTTCCTTATCTGTTTGCTTACTTGTGTGTCTGTGGTGGAATCCAGGGTGTTGCTTATACTGTTCTGCCTCTTTCCTCCTCCTCTCCCCCCTCCCATCTCCTCTGTCCTACCCTCTTCTTTTAGTTTCTTTATGAGATGGGTATCTCATTTTATAGCCCAGGCTGGCCTCAAACTTGTGGGTAATCCTCCTGCTTCAGCATCCCAAGTGCTGGGACCATGGGCGTAGGCTACTCGGCTCTTTAGCCTTGAAATTAACTAAAACATCCTTCTTTTCTCCCAGTACTATAAATACCAGATTCTAGATTAAAGATTTAGGTTATGATCATCATTTGAACATTAACAGAAAAAAATATGATTTAGAAAATGAATGTTTTACATGTCAATTTCAACAGACATCTTGTTTATAAAACCACAAAAAGTTCACTGAGGTTAACACATAGAACTTTAATTCTGATAATCATAGTATTCAAGAGTTAAGTTTTAGATGCAACTCAGTCACTGACTTGCTATGTTATCCATCATAAAACACATAAATCTTTTCTGTTTTTATAAAATGAGAGGCTTGGAGCTGTAGATTTCCCAGTACCCATGTTTGATTACTCACAACTGCCTATAAATCCAACTCCTAGGGTCCACTGTCCTCTTCTGGCCTTCGAGGGCACAGGTACACACTTGGCATACACTAACACACACACTAAATAAATAAATATCAAGTTGGTTCCAAAGCTTTTATGGCACTGTATCGCATTATTTATTTCAAGAGAGGATATTTTTTTGTGATTCTTAGTATCCATAGTATTTTATTTTAATGTAGCAAATATACATAAAATTGACTATTAATATGTGTTGTACAATTATAGTTCTTGAATATCTGTATCTATAGAACTAAAGCAAGTTTAGTGTCAAGTTATAAGTCCTTTAACATTTACATTAGAAGTGCAGGTGTGGAAATGCTACCTAGTACTTTTGTGCTATGTATATACAATTACATTATCCCTGGGACTCTTCTTTGGAACTCTGAAGTGTTCCTTCCTACAGCAACACCGGCTCTCGCTTGGCCTTCAGTAGATGCAAAATAATTATTTACATATTAAAGGTCTACCTTTGCCCTCTTCATAATCTTGTACAAAGAAAGTGGTAATTCTGGAGAATTTATAAACTGTAGCACTGAAACTTCTAAGAATTTAGTTATAAAGCCATGAAGATAATCTAAAAGAGTAATTTGTTTGTCATCAACATGAAGCAAGATTAAAATGATAGAACTGAACTTGCGGTACAGTGCTTACTTAGAATCAACGAGACCCTGGGTGCAACCTCTAGCACTGAAACAAACAAGACCCCAAGAAACACAGATTTTGTTTCATAGAAAAATATATCTTTACTCAAAAATAAGACAACCCAAGTGTTAATGAGCTACATAGATAGTCAAAATATTCTACGTCCATGCACAGCCTACCAGAGGTTGATACATACTAAAACTCAGGATACAACAGCCAGACAATCCCCAGCCAATTGGATTCTTCATGGCATGAGCCCGTCTGAATACATTGGTCTGATGAAAGCAGTCAGTCTCTAGAGGAAGAATTATAGATCAGTGATTGCCTAGGATTGGCAGTAGGAGCTGAGGTTAAATATAAAGCAGTATGCATTTGGGAGACAAAAATATTGTAAAGCTAATTTATGATGATGGTGTAAAACTTGGCAAACTGAATAGCAAACAATATCAAACCAAAAATGGCAGGCCTGGTGGTACATGCCTATAATTCTAGCACTTGAAAAGGAAGATGAAGCCAGAGTACTCTTCAAGGATAGTCTGGGCTACAAAGAGAGACCTTGTCTCAAAATAGAACAACAAAATATATCTCAGTGTGTTGTTTGAAGAAATCTTTTTCTAAAGAACTGTAGTGATTCATGATGATACTTTTCTGTTAGCACTCTTTCTCCCCACATAAGGCCCAGTGATAAAAACATTACTGTTTAGTGGAATCAGAGATCAGATCTAATAGAACATCATGGATTCTAGCTTTGATATTATCACTAAGACAGCACTACATAAAATGAGGCAATGTGTAAGTCATTCTACTTCCTTGTGCCTTGTCTGCATCATCTGTACATAAAGCACTTCTTTGTGCCTCAGTTTCCCCAGCTATTAACAAGGGGGAGGTTAGAATAGATGTGCTTAGGATTTCTTGGACATGTGAAAAGCTCCAACTACTCATTTACTGCCCCCTAAGTTTTTCAGAGCCCCATTATTCAGCCTGACATACTGATTTTTGCACTAATTCTTAGTCACCACAGCTTCCTGATTTTAATGCGTAGGTCTTTTAAGTGCACAGTTCCCAAAATGTTTATCTGAAGGTTCCCTCCTGAACTGAATGCCACATCTTCATTAGTCTCCCAGAGGCTATGTTCTCATCCTAAGTAACTCTCTTATGGAAGGTCTCCTGTAGATAACAATACACTTCCCCTTCAGGCGGTACATGGAAGAAACAATGGGCTATACAATGGAGTAGTCCTCTGTGATTACAGAGAGTGAGAATCTGGCCCATTGTTTTCTTCAGCTGCCTAAGGAAGGAGCTGTACTCTTTGGATCCCCATAAAGATTTTGGCTTGTCCACCTTTTCAGACTCCCAAGTAACAAACAATTAAGCAATCTGGCCTCCTTCCCACTTCTCATTTCAATGTGTAGGATATTTGTCAACTTGCCCAGAGTGACTGTAGGCATTTTGAGCTGTTCATCTGACTGTGTGCAATAGATAACAAATAAAAACATAATTAGAGGTATTAAGTTAAGGCTCAATTTTTTATTTGTTTTAGTTGCAGAGGGAGACACCTGTTTCAGAGTTAGAAAAATGTTTCCTTTCTGTCTTCCTTTTTGGTATCCTCCTTTTTGTGTTTTAATGAAATGTCTCTGAATATTTCAAATGAAGTTTGTTCAAATAAAACTCACATTTGTGAACATGTAAATAGAATATCCTCCTATATCTCGGTATATCTTCAGAAACCTAGAGAATGAAGAATAAAGAATATAGTTGGGATGTGGTTTAATTAGTCCACAAACTTGTCAGGAATCTTAGACTCACTTTGCAAAACTTTGCTGACACTCTAGGTAACTTTGGTGGAACCAGTTGAGTTCAGTTGCTAACCTCCCCCTCCCTTTAAGGAAAACTACTTGCTAAAAACTGAAAATCCCTGTGAATGGAAACTTAGGTAAAACTGAAACACTGGTTCTGTTATTTAGGGGTTAGTAAATGGTTTTGTGTGTGATAAAAAGATTAGTGATTTGAAGGACCAAGACACATAAGTTTTACTTGTAACAGTCATTAGAGAAAGATGAAGTGGAAATAAAAATTCTCTAAAAATAGATTGAAAAAGAAAAAAAGATGTTTTGCAACACGAGTGTTCAATGAATAAGAGACACTGATATACCTAACCAAGGAAGTTACGTATTGAAATTATCCACCTTTTAATTAAAGAGAAAGAATTAAACATTTAGTCTTTCTTCCCAGTAGGAACTGCATTTCAGAGTGATTACACAACTTTACTGAAGGAACGTTTTCTCCTTAGAGAATGTTAGCTGATTTATGTATGAATGATAGAATTAGAAAGACTTCATTTTATAAACTCAAACTATTGATTTGGAGAAAAGATGATCAAGTTTATTAGAACCCTCGGCAGAATGATTACTGAAACTAGAGCAGGGGAGATGGTTAGGAATGTCTATTGTTCTTGAAGAGGACCTGAATTCAGTTCCTAACACCCACATTGGGTGGTTCACATGTGTCTGTGTCTCCAGCTCCAGAAACCCTCTGCTGCACTCTGTGGGCCCCATGCACATGTGGCCCACATTCACAGAGATGCACATGCATACACAGAAGTATAAATAAAAAATTGTTTAAAAACCTTGACTGTCACAGTAACTGCACATATTGCTTTTTAGCTGCAAGGAGGGGGAAGTAGTCATACAAGGGAGAGATTAGAGGTCAGACTACTGTTTGACCAGAATGGTAATCGGTGGACTGAAGAGACAGTTTAGCCATTAAAGGCTAGGCTCAAAACCAGAGTGTGGTTCCCAAATTAGTAATTGATCTTACTATCACTAATGTTCTCTCTCTCTCTCTCTCTCTCTCTCTCTCTTTCTCTCTTACTGTGTGTATGTGTATGTGTGTGCGTGTATGTGTCTGTCTGTCTGTATGTATATATGTGTATTATGTGAGAGAGAAAGAGAAAGAGAGAGAAAATGATGAGACATTGAAATAGAGGATTGACCCTATAGCTTCGGTCATCAAAGACATCAATGTTCTACCATTTAACAATAGCTTCCAGTCCTTATTTTACTTTTTAAGAAAGGGTCTCACTGATCTGCACTGCCTAACCATCAATGAGTAATCCTCCTGCCTCAGCCTCCTGAGTAGCAGGGATTGCATGTATATCTTCTGTGGAATTGTAGGAAAAAGTGAATGTCTCCAACATTTATGGCTTGACTGTGGCACATAAACTTTGCATAAACTATCTAATTTGTCACAAACACAGGGGATAGAGAAGTGATATAAATGATGCCACAAAAAAAAAATAACTGGTCTAATCCATAAGGTGGGACTTTCTAGGTGCCCACTGGCCTGATTGCTCAGTGGCCCTTAATGCTGGGAGGATTGGTGGGCATGAGGAAAAGAGAAATTGTGCTAGATTTAGAATAGCTTAAGGAGTGTACAGTCATTTCATCGTTATTGATGAAGTTTAGGTGAAAGCAAACCAACTCTAAACATTTGGGCCTAGGGAAATGTGAATAGGTACTGGGTGTTGTTTGAAATAAAAGCATAGAGACTTTAAGAAGAAAGTTACTACCAGTAAATATAAAATCTCATTTTGATGAACAATGAATGACACCTGTATTATATATGTGTGCTTATATTATGTGTATATGTTTATGATTTTACATATGAGCAGGGAAAGATTCACAGAAACACTAAGAACTCAAGATGGATGATCTCTGGATAGTAGGAATATAATTTCACTCAGTACTCTGCATTTTCTAATTTCCAACAATGTGAATTAGTTTTGTAATGGTAACAATAATAATAACTCAGTGTGAAGACCCAGATGGCCTTGAATTATGATCCTCCTTTCTTCTTACCTCAGCCTCTGAGTACTGGAATGACACATCATGTTTGCTGTGAGGAAAGAAGATATGAAAACTAGAAAACACCTTAGCCTTTCTCAGAGCAACATGCATTCAAGATCAAGGACTTGTGTTGTAAACTATGCTGTATTTCCTTGAGACTCTCAATATCTTTACCACAGAGATTTCTTTTAGCTGTGCTACATGAGGATTGTATTGTTTAAAGAGTAGTTGTAAAATGTTTGGGTTATTGGATGTTAGCCCATCTGAACTGCTTTCCTACTCCCTTGGAGTTTTGCATCAGCCACTTGTCTAATTCTTAGTTTTCTCCCATTTAATCTTGCCTTGTTCATTCCACTCTCTCTTACCACCACCCACAGTTTCTATCTCTCTGGACTATCTCAAATTTTCTTCCTATTCTTGAATTCCTTTCAGAGTCCCTTTAGTTCTATACCACTCAGATGGGCGCTGTTCATCTTCTGAACCTCATTAGTACTCAGTTTCAATTAATTTAAATACCATCTCTGTCCTTTACTGACTTTGTGAGCTGAAACTCAATTTCCCTACCTGTAAAATAATGGCAGCATGCTGTTGCTCATGGCTTAGTTCAGCATATCCCAGGTACACAGCTGGATAGAAACTGAGTTCTCTAAACCTGCTCTGTAGCTCAGTGTGTTGTCCTTCTCCCAAAGTAGAGCTGTCATTTAAGCTCACAGAGCTGTTTTTTTTTTTTTTTAAGTCTACCAGGAGTTTGTGTCTTAGGACTGCACAATACCTGGCAGAGTAGATACTCAGTAAATACAACATCTAAATTTTAAAGCTACTTGCTGGTTTTGTTGCTGCTCCCAGCCTACTAGCTTTCAGAAACTGGAGTGGCTTTATTACATAAATTCAAAGTTAGAGCCCTAGACTGTAATAGAATTATATTGTGTCTAGGAAAGACCATAAGGAGATTAACCTTTAGGTAACTGACTATTACGTGGCCAATAAACCCAATTAGAAAAACTGATGTAAAAATACATTCTATGCTAATTACCATCAAAATTCAGTTTCTTTTGAGCATGTTTTAAAATTCAGTCTCATTCTCTATCAGATCTCTGTTGGCTATCATGAACAGAATATCTGCTTCTAAGTGGATTTATAAAATTCCTACTTGATCCTGAGGATTCCATATTCCATATACATAGTTTCTCTGTGATATATAAGTTTGTGGCTAAAATATAGGGTCAGTGGGTATGTTACTTGGTGATGGTGTTGTTTATTAACCAGGAATCAAGCATAGGGGGTCAAGGTTTTGATTTTCAGAATTCACAATAATTTTGAGAGCCTGCTCCACCCTAGGCACTATTTATTTAAACCACAGCTAACTCTAGTGAGTCTCCTTCAGATGAGGGGACAGTGGCTTAATACATACATCACAAAGAAAGGACGTTTGTGAGCTCCAGCACTGGAATGCAAACCCTGGTCTCTTGCACTGAGTAGACACAGGCAAACTTCTTCCCCCACTGTTCTGTGTTGCTGAAGATTGTACCTCACACATGCTAGGCAAGTTTTCTACCTCTGATCTACACCTCTATTCCCCTGGGCCCCATACAAAGCTTGATCAATCAGTTGAGGTACTATTATTTTCTACCTCTGATCTACCTGGGCGCCATACTGAAGCTCAATCAATAGTTGAGGTACTATTATTTCCTTATTTTGCTTTAGATAACCTCTCAGCTTAAAACTGGAAATAAAAAAATCTGTGCAGCTCTAAGATACTTTTTGTTAGAATTTTATTACTACAAAGTAATTTTCTCATAGTAATATTATTATTTCATAAGAACAAGGGGCTGTGTCATGGGAGGGACGACTGTTAGCACAGAAGAGTCCTAGAGTCTAGGACTAACCTGTAAAATCTCTAAAGGAGGGAAGAAGACATGTGTCAGCAAAATCAATTCCCAAATAGCTCTGAATGTCATCACATTTTATTAACAAGCTCCTACGAAGTGCTTCCCTTCGAGAGTCCTGGCTCTGAACTCTGTCGTGAACTCTGATTTCCATCCTAATTTATTCACATTAAGTGAGTCAGACAGCAAGATACACTCAGACTGATAGACCATGAATGGTAGAATTAAGGATAATTAATTGCAACATATATTTGAATGTTTTATTGTTTTATCTTAATGAGATAGTAGAGTATAGTTTGTAACTTTGAACTGGGAATCAAGAAACCATTTGTAACTCAAACTCTGCTACAACACTGCCAGGGTAATGACCTAGGTGAGTCACTTCATTTCTTTGAAGTTCATTTGTTCTTAAAGGAAAAATTAAAGAGTTTGAGTGTATTAATTGACCAGTACAAAGTCTTGTCAGTCAGTGATTCCAACAGTCCATCCATTTCCTTTAGTGCAATCACAGTAGTAGTAAGTTGCTCATTTTACAAAACTAAACTTATGTCTAGTTCTGTGACTCTGAATTGCTGTAACATCGGTCGATTGTCAGTGTGGTTCCCCCATAACAGGATGTTGCCTAAGAAATCTTCATACTACTGATCTTGAAAAAGCAACTGATAAAAATCAAAATTGATGGAGATACAGACTTTAGAAGGCCAGAATGTCCCACATCAATGCATGTTGATAATATAGGCCATTGTATTTTATCATGCTAGAAAACCCAATTATAGGAGAATTTCAGATGTTAGATATTACATGTAAAGACAAGTTAACAGTTTAGATAGGTTCAAAGGCATAGTAACTTAAGTATTTAGTTGAGCCCTGCAAAGTGGTTAGACAGGTTAGGCTCAAATGTTACAAAAGATAACTTTTGAAGGAAAAGGGGAAAAGGAGGTTTTCAGTTGTTTTGTTCACTTGAGACATTTAATTTACTATGATGCCTAGTTTCTCCTCTCTTAAGACTTTTAATTTTACTAAGAAACTTCATTTCTCCACATGAAAGGCCTTTTTTTGCTGTTATCAGCCATGTGCAGAAAGTGTATAAGTGATGCTGGCTTAGAATATAGAGAATTCCTGCTAAATTTTAAAATAATTATAGGCATTCTATTATGTATGTTGGCATCATAACCTAAAAGAACCTTGATTATTTTCTGAAGCAGGGAGGTAACTGACCTGGGTGTTTGAGGCCAGTCTGGACAACATGGAGATTCTGGTTATATATATCCATCTGTCCATCCACCCACTGGCACTGTTGGCCACAAATTAACATCATTTTACTGAGTTATTTTTCTTTAAAACCATGTAATGTAGTTTTAATGTGTTAATTGCATTAAAAATTTACTTTCTAAAAATAGGAATGACGTTACTGTTTTTAATGAAAGAATGGGTTGTGCCTGTGAACAAAATGGCATAAATATACTGGACAATAGCCTTCCTTGTTCTCTTCCTCTGTGAGCATCCTCAGGCTTGCTGGGATGATATCTAGGATCAGGATTGTTTCTCTCAAAGCCTGTGTTTCATTGGCACATCATTCCTCCCAAGCTGTCTCCTTGTGATGTGAAGAAACCCTGAGTTGATGCAACCAACCACTTGAAGATAAGGGTCTGAACCAGATTCAGTTGAGCTAGGAAAAGGGCAGTTGTACTGGATAAGGATAGGAGGGAGTTGGGCAGTCAATCTGCCTGTCACTTTAAAACATCACCAGGAAACTGAAGTCTTGTTAGGACAAGAAAAGTAAAGGATGCTGTTACACATTTATTAGGTGCTAGCCTCCTTGAATGACACATGAGACAGAAATGTGGCAACTGTTATCTCATCATCTTCATCATCAACAAAAACAATCCGACTCTGGTTGAATGCCAACCAGAGGTATTGTGCTAGGTTCTGGAGGGCAGAGAGCAGTTTCTCCCAAACTGTTAGGACCTGGCATAGGTATTAACAGTACTGATAAAATTAGAGCAATTTTTGAATGAGAATATTCAAAAGATACTATTCTATACGACACAAACATATTATTTTATACAAAAGAAACCAATCAAAGAAATTCTAAAAACTCCAAATTCAATCTGCAGGATAAAAATTCAAATTATTAAATATTAAATTATTAATTCTATATCATGGAAAGATTTTATATAAGTCATTCTATACTGGATAATGCTAAAATATTAATATTGTAATTTTACTAATGAATTTTTTATCTTTTGATATTAAATTATTCAAAATTTTATGGATCTAATTATCTTTCAAATGGACAAAAACTTAGGGTTTTTTGGCAAATAGGAGATTCTATAATTAACATTCAAGATTAGGTATTAAAGAGTAGCCTTCTCACTTAGCATGGTAGTACACTCCTGAACCTAGTACTTGGGAGGTAGAGGCAGAGTGAATAGGAGTTCCTCAGCTACAGAAGTTTGAGGTCTGCCTGTCTTTAGAAAGAAAGAAAGAAAGGAAAGAAAGAAAGAAAAGAAAAGAAAAGAAAGAAAGAGAAGAAAGAGAAAGAAAAAAAGAAATACAGCCTTTTTTAAATTTTAAATAGCAAACTATAAGTGTGTTTTCAGGTATTACAAACTGAGAGAGAATTAAATCAGCTTTCTGTGCTCACTTTGGCAACACATGAATTAAAAATAGGCTTTCCATCTTCTTTGTTGTATAATCCATTATCTACATTCTTTTTCTTACGAAGAATGTAATATTCAATCCACAACCAAATCCACATTCCTTATGTTCCCAAAATCCAAGGCAAGATGCTGATCTACTCCATATTACAGAAAGTCCTACATTCCTCCATATAAGTCAAGTCCTCTCTCTTGTCAGGTGTCCTTTTTCTTGTCTCTCTAAAATTATCCTTCCGGGCATCTTTCCATTGAATCAGTGCTGATGATCTTCTCCACTGAAGTGCAAAATTCTGATAACACTTTGGTAGTGTTATGATGTTACTGCTGCCAGCTCCTTTGTGAAGCTCACCGTCAATTTCAAGAGTAGAACATTAGGATTATTAAGGTTTTAAAGACAAAGACATTCACCTACATGTCATAATCCTATGACATTATGAATTTTCTGGTGATTAGTACTGCCCCCGATAACAACTTTACTAAAGCAAATATATTTCCTATGTTAATATATACTAATTGACTTTCAAAGTTAAGTAAGCTAAATGATCACTCTTTTGGGTTTGTTTGGATAATTTTAGTAAATATAGTTAAATGTGAACTCACTGAAGCTAAAAGCTATGCCTATTAATGTGTTTATCGGGGGTGTCTACAGTAATACCTAATGGGTGGATGGATGTTGAAACTGATAGAAAACAAAATTTGTAGTCTTTCCAATATTTAAGAACAAAACAGATGGACAGTTATATAAAAATGAGATTGACTCCATTTATTTTTAACTTCTGTTTTGTTTTTTTTGTTTGTTTGTTTGTTTTTTTCAAGACAAGTTTTCTCTGTGTAACAGTCCTAGCTGTTCTGGAACTAGCTCTTGTAGACCAGGCTGGCCTCAAACTCACAGAGATCCACCTGCCTCTGCCTCCCAAGTGCTGGGATTAAAGTCATGCGCCACCACCGCCTGGCTATTTTCAACTTCTGAATGTCTATGGGAACAAATTATTTCTTAAGTGACCTAGCGCTACAGTATGGTAGTACAACAGATAGTAATAAACAAACATCAGCTATCTTAAACTATATACATTATGTAACTTAGGTGTTTTGTGTATTGCATAGTTCAAATGTGCCATCGAATATGTAAGCAACATTTATTTAACCTGTTCTGTTCAATGCTCTATTTTTATTTAAACTGTGACTTTTGTTTATTGGCTAATTTTGAAGCCCATAAAAGCACACCCATCTTGTTCATTAGTACCCTAGCACAAAGCTTAAGGTCTGCCATCTCTTATATTATCAATAAATACTTGTTGAACAAATGAATGAAATATAACAAATTGAATAAATAAATGTATATGATATAATTAAAAGGCTTTTGCTTTAAAATTAAAAAAGTAGGCAAGACAGAACGACAAAACACAATTCTAGGAGTATATGTAGGCAGATTTGTGTACTATGGAATAAGTAAATGCTGAAATAATTGTGTGGTTGAATAACAAACACACAATAAGAACAAGTAGACTCAGAAAGCCTAGTTAAGCAATAAATACACAAGTTATATGTTGGTAAAGGGAGAAAGGGAAGGGGGAGGGAGAGAAAGGGAAGCATTAAGCAAAGAGTCCATAATTTTATCCCTTGAAGGATGGTTGGAAAGACTAGATTTTCATGGTGCCCTGGGTGGTGCCCAGCCCAGAAAATAACAGAGACTGAAACAGAACCTGAGAACCAAGTGATACTGTTGACCTTAGAAACCGAACTGAGAAGATCCACACTGAGTCACACGAAATGAATGTGCTACATCAGCATTGAGGGAATGTGAGAACATGGGAAAGAATGTATCGAAAGACCAGCCCCCAGTTTCACCATAGTCATTGGTATTGAAAATAGAATAATATAGGTACTCATTAATATCCCTGTTAAGCCTTCTCCTCCTCTATCCTTATGGTGCCTGAGCACTGGAATCTAGTTCCAGTACTGGCCTTGCCTCTCTTTTTAATTTAGAAGACACACTTATTACCCAGGAGCCTCCCTTTCTCATCTTATGTGCACTCCTTCTAAAATGGTATCATTCTGCCATATGTTAGCATTTCAAATACACGTGTAAACTTAAGAAGGTCTTAACGAATGTTCCCCTTTTGATGGTAGGGCACTGAGAATCAAACCCAGGGCCTACACATACCAAGAAAAAGCTTTACCGTGCTATACTTCTCCTCCTCAACTATGTTTAAAAAGTTAAATCAGGACCCGGGAACAGGAAAAAAGGAACCAAATGACATGTTGATCTTCATAGGAAATGAGACTGAAGTTTGCTTTCTAGACACAGGTACTAGGAACATCACATAGGCATATCAATAGATAGAATGAGACTCCGGTATTTGTTCCATTCTATTAAAACTTATTTCTGCTTGTTTCTGTTCTTCACTTTAGTGATTGATTTTGACCTGTGAGTTTTACCAAGAATTTTGGAATCCATCACATCCTTAAGTATAATGTCCCTGTGTCTGTGATTCCATCCTTATGTCTGATTACTTTGTAATGTAAAGACATTTGTAAGCATTGAGAAGGAAGGAGAAATTCTTTTATTGAGAATTTAAATTAGAGATAAAACTAACCCTACTAACAGTGATTATTAACCCCATCATTTGGACTACCTTGAAACTTACTTTAGCTTGAATTATTTTAGTAATGTTTTGGGGGGTTAAATGATCCAATTGCCAACTTCTCACTTCACCATGTGCTAGTTAGACTCCATGAGTATTTTCCCATTAAGCTATTGCTTCATGATTGACAGGGAAACTCTTGCTAGTCCCATTGAAGAATGAATAGTTACTCAACATAGATTAACTAGATATATGGTTATTCCATTTGGGGGCTATCAGGATGAATATAATTCAGGGAATTATTGCTATCTGATATACTGCCCTGTGTATGGGCTCTTTTAAAGTCTGCAAGTCACTGAATTCTATTAGGCCACTTAAGTGACAAGGGCTGCTCCCACGTTAGCAGTTTGGCACGGCTAGTGTTTTTTCTGCCAAAAAGGGCAAAGGCCTTAAGCAAGAAGCCAGCATTTTCCTGATTACAAAACTGACCACAATTCCTTGCCAACCTAGCAGGGTAATTTTTTTTTCTTCTGGTAATGCATTATTCTCAGAGAGGACTCAAATTTTTTCATTGTGACAGAGCACTTTTAACATTCAGCATTAGCCATTGGAGCATTGCTGCAGTTGCTATTGGTAGATAAACACATTTAAAACAAATACTTTGATGTATAAAATTATAGCCTTACCAGGACTTTATTCTGTCATCTGTTCAGTTTTATAGAATTTGGATAGCAGTAATATTTTGAACCTTTTGTAAACTTGTTGAAAATCACCTTGAAATGTATCATTCAGTAACATGTGGGTAGCAAATTTATATTAAGAATGTATATGTATTTTAATTCTAGAGTTTTCTTTAAATAATGTGATCAGAAGATTCAACTAAAGATGAATACTTAAGAAAAACTTTACTCAAATACATTTATCTGCCATTTCACAAATTAAAGAATAAAGTTTTCCATTTAAAAAGCCATTATGTATATTTTACTACAATTTTAAAAACAATCAAATATTGAACAATCTCTGCTCTGATAATTGCAAATACTGTACAGTTCACACCCCTCACAAGACACTGAACGTGTGGGTCACTGGCGAGACAGTGTAGCAACGTTTTCCTTGTAATGTACCAAGTCTTGCCAAAGCAGCAGACAACATTATGACACACCATTTTGTCACAACTGGCTCTTGCTCAGGACAGTGCCAGCCAATTCAGGCCTGATCCTTTCTGTGTTTATTCCCACCTCTCCCAAATATTTGAAAACTGGTGTCTTGGCTCATTAGCATATTCATAAGCTCAATGACCACAAGCCTTTTTCCTTTAACAAACTGATCTTTTGCAAGACGTAGACAAAACCAGTGTGAATTACACCAAATCTGTTTCATGCTGTTATGGGTGAAACTCTGGGAGACTCGCCTGTTGACCCAGAGCCTGGTGCCTTCGTTGATGCTCTGCCTGTGAGCACTTCACAAGGTAAAGTCCACTCCTGACATTGCTGCCGGGGATGCTGCGGGCACTCGTGTGTGGGTGAAATTGCATGTCTGTTTTCCACATATTCATTACAATATTTTAATCCTTTGATCATTTCTATGGTGGTCACTTATATTCAGAGCTGTCAGCATGGAACCCTAACCTAATCCATAGCTATTTCTGTGCATGACTTCCATCTCCTGAATTATAAGTGTTGATGATATTTTGATATACAAAATCAGACCTGTTCATTTTTGTTTCCTGCATTTGCATATATGTCCCAAAAATATGTGTGAGCATTTTAGGACACTTGAAAAATCAGTTTTCCCTCTTTTATTGTGTTAGATATCTTTCATAGCAGTTCTTATCCCTCTTGTAGAATTTTTATTTTTCTTCAAGAGCATAGGAACATATTAGATTCTTTTTTTAGAATTTTTAGGATACTCTGAGCTGAATTGAAGAATATCTGTTCTAGGCCTCTCACTTTACACACAAGGAAAATGTAAGGCTAGATCCATGCTAAACTAACAATCTGCCCTCATTTCTTCAGAGGTCTCTGTAAGGCTAGATCCATGCTAAACTAACAATCTGCCCTCATTTCTTCAGAGGTCTCTGTAAGGCTAGACACATGCTAAACTAACAATCTGCCCTCGTTTCTTCAGAGGTCTCTGGAAGGCTAGACACATGCTAAACTAATGATTCACCATCACTTCTATTTAGATTTGTTGTGCAGGGACAAAAGTCTCTTTTTCCACCCTTTTTGCCCATTGCAAAATGTTATGTTCTCTATTTCTATAGCTCCTTCTACTGGAGTTTCTTAAGCACAACTTCTTCTATTTTGTATTATTTCTTATTTAGTTTAGTGTTTGTTTATTTTTCTCATCTCATAGATTGAATATAAAATAGGTTGTTTGAGTAGAGTGACTTGTGTTTTACAATGGAAGTGTGAAAGCATTAAAATAATCTGTTGGTTAAAATTAATAACTTTGCCCTTTAATTTTTCTGGAAGCCTAAAGTTTGAACATGTATGTCACAATTTTAAAAATATCAGTTTTGAGAGTGCAAAAAATGTTTCCTGAAATTTTATTCTGCTTTTGTTTTTGTGTATATGCTAAGAACTCAACTCAGGATTGAATGACTCTCTATCCCTGATCTGACCCCCAGTTCTGTCATTAACTCAGTGTATATTTTTGTCACCTGAGTTTTTTTATACAGGAGTTTAGTTTCATTATATTCTATAAAATATTCTATTTTACTGTAAGCTATAAAAGATATCCATATTAGTTTTAGCCTGCCTCAGGGCAAAACATCCTGCCTGCATTATGAAATAGTCGATTCCAACTTTGGTGGTTTTATCTCTTTGAAAAGAACTTGTCTAAAATGTAGCACAATAAATATTTTAGGTTGACTCCAGGGTAAGTGCTGCTTATGGCAAGGGATGGTTAGATGATTTAAGATTTTTATTCTGTACCAGTCTCTATTTTGATGCCATGACTTTGTCCTAAATGTAATTTCTCTGAATCTGAAATCTCTGTAGTATACTCACATAAGACTTTCTTTCTTCATTAAAATGGTACAAAATAGAATCATTTGCCAGGTGTGATGCTGTGGCTTGTAGTCTCAGCTACTTGGGAGACTGGGCTAGGAGGATCTATCATGAACAAGAGTTGGGGATAGCCTGGATAACATAGTATCTGGTTTTTTTAAGTTATTAAAATATTAATTTGAGCTACTAAAGTTCAGCAACCTGTTTGTTACTTCTATTGTGTTTTGTGGTTGATCATAAAATATTTATTCCACTCCTGCTAAAACAGACAGATAAACTTGAAAATAGATCAAGTTTGCAATCATCGTTAGCTGTCTAAAGCCAGCACTGATGAAGTGCCATAGAGATTCTATCGTTGACCTAGACCATCAGCTTAGGTGTGTTCATTCTTCCGCATCTGAAGCAAAGTAAATTGGGTGGTGGTACTGTAGCTGGGTACTGCTACTGAAGAAAAGAAAAGAAAGCCTACATGTTTAGTTTTGGTCCTAGAGATACAGCTGCATTGGTCATATCCATGAAGTTAAAGTCTCCTAGTTAGCCATTATACCCAAAGAGAACATCTGTACATTTTTTCCTAGGCTCCATGAGCATTCTGTCCCTTTCATCCCACTCCTTTTCTTGTTCATCAAGAGTTCTTCAGGCAACCCTAAGTAACCTTGTGCTGGCTCTCATTTCCACTAATCAAAATTGGCACAGTGGAAGGGACGCTTCCTCAGGCTCATGCTCAATACGCCTCCCGCTCTGAGTGCCAGATTCAGTCCTATGTGGATTCTATAATTTTCGGCTGTTGCACCAGAGCTTGAAGGATGATGACACTTGTCCTCTGGATCTGATTGAGCAATGGAAGTGCGCCTCAGAGACATGACAAATGCTGCAATAGAGCCCTTCGAAACCAGAGTCCCACAGAGATGGAGCAGTGTTGATTACATACACTTCTATGGGGGACGTTTAAACTGTGTAAGGGGCTCTAGGCAATGGTATGCTAAAAACAGATAATTGAAGTTCTTACCTGGCCAGAAGGTTAAAAGGACCAAAATGTAAGGACCAGTCCTATTTTACCTACATACAATTTTTGTGAATGGAGCAGGTTCTTTTCCTTTTTCCTTTTGGGCCTTATTTTAATGGGGTTACTGTGAAGATTGAATAGCACAGTGTTTATAAAATCTGATCTAAAGCCCTCTGTGAAGTTTATTGTTTTCAATCTTGTCATATTTGTTACTGGAGAATGAAACAAAAAACTTTGAGAATAGAGTATCTGATTTTTAAGCAGTTTAAAGAATATGGAAAACAACCTGGAATCATCTACTTTGCACTAAAATGAGTAGCATTTTTTTAATAAAAAGGCCTCTTTTTACAGCTATGCTCACTACTATCCTGCCAATGCTAAAAATGGGGCATCTTTATGAACCTCCCCTCATGAGTGCTTTAAAAAGGAAATACAAGCTTGATGAAAACAGCTCTATATCTCATCTTAAAAAAAAAAAAACAACAATAACAAAAAACTTTACAGTACTAGGGATGGACCTCAGGAGTTGTGTTTGCCAGGCAAGTTCTCTACCACTGAGCTTTATCTCTAGCCTTGGATTGCTTTGTTTTGTTGTGTTTAAGATGGGGAAATTGCTTCCCACTGCATTAACATTCAGCTCTGAAGAAAACAAACTGCCCAAAATTGAAATTATTCTCTGAGTTTAAATGGAAGCAGTAATTTTTCATCTTTTTCCTCAGTGACATTTTTTAAAAAAACTGTCAAAGTTCTGATAGTCTTTATTTGTTGAAGTGAAAGTCCAGAAAAAATTTAGATTATTGATACAACTCTGAATTTCATAATCTCCCGTGCAATAGCAATTCAGATAACTGGAATATAGCTTGGGGGGAAGGTACTTACCTTGCATGCACAAAAACCCTGGTTCCATCCCCAGAAGTGAAGAATGAAAAACAATTCAAGGCATTTTTAGAGAATTCTGTAGTTGTTGGTATTAACTTTTTCTTTAACTTGGCTGCCGGGCGGTGGTGGCCTAGTTCTGTCTGTATTTTCAATTTAACTGTTTTGAACTTCTTTCTTAAACTCTAAGACTTGAATTAAGTTGATTTCTAGACTTGGTATCTTTCTAAAATGGTCAATTCTCTTATATTCTCTCAATATTTGTGGAATTAAAGTATTTGAAAATTGTGAAAGAAATGTCACAAGAAAGTACATTTTTTTAAAGCAGGGTCTTGCTATCAAACCTTAAATCCACACTCTTTCTGCCTCTTCCTCCTTAGTGCTGGGCTCAGGCAGGCCTGCCACAACTGGCTGACTTTTGTTAATCCCATCATAGTTGGTCTTGAAAGTAACCTAAAAGCAGTTATTCTCTCAAAGTGCTAAAATGTGAGTGTGAAATATGTAGTAAAATATGAGTGGAAAATATGTGGTATAAAATATGATCTCTTTAACAAAAAATACAATCATAGCTCTGATATTGTCAGCTCATTGTGTCCGTGAGTACACTCCCTTAGTTATACCTTTGGCCAGAAGAAGTAATGCTGGAGAAATCCTAAAATCACACTATCTTGTTATGTATGCATTCAGAGGATATCTGGGCTGAGTAAATTTCTTCACTGAATTGAGGGACCACAACTGACTCACAGTTTCATTATTTTAGCTTCTTTGGACACACTAGAGCGATATAAAAGTTAGTGGCTGCTTCCTGTCCATCTACTGGTGCCGAGTGTTTATGAAAATATATTTGATAAAGTGTTGGAGTCCTTTGAATAGAATCTAGTTTCTGTACATTTCTACTGGGATGCTCCTTCCTTTGAATACACAGTTTTGTGCCTGTAGCTGATTTACAAACACAGAAATTGCATGTGCAACTAACAGCAGCTGCAATCCCACTCTCACAACTCCAGAATGGAGGTCACGTGGCTATTTGAACACACAGTGCTTTAGACCCATGTAATTTTTATTTGAATAAGAGATTTCCAATACAAGATTAAGGTGCCCTCATGTGGAAAGCACCATGTGTGGTTAACACCATAAAGTAGATTTTAAACAGTCAACTATCAGGTACACGTGAGTTACCCCTTCTCAGTCTGTGCCAGGCTTCCTGTGTGGCCTTTCAGCTGCTCTCCCGGGCAGAAGCTCTTATGTCCACACTAGACTGGCAGATGAGCAGCCCTACAGCTGTCTCCAGCAACCTTGACTATTACTGAGTATCCACTGCTTGCAAGGCGTCATAGTGTTGTGAAGTCCATACCTTTGCCTGGCTTTCACTGCCTTTTGAAAGCATGGCTCCACTTCTTACATTTTACCTTCCTTCCCACCATATCCCAGGAAGGGAACTGTCAAGCCCTCTTCAGACAATTTCATTTTGCAAAAATAGACCCACATTCCCTCTTGCCTCCAAGTTTAGTATGTTCTTAAAAGCCTTTCCCAGTTGTCAAACCTTCCCAGTTTTTCAAGGTCAGGTTCAGGGAACTTCAACCTCTTCAACCTGTGAATTGGAAGCTTTCTTCCAATTGGAAGCATGAAATTTTCTCTGAAAAGCCATGTCTATGGTTCTTGTCTCCTCCAGTCTGAAAATGTGCTCTCTCCTCTACCTCCAAGGCTGCCAAAGCCTGATCCAATATACTGCCTCTGCACTAGAAAGTGGTCTTCTGACAGATTTTATTTGTTTGTTTGTTTAATGTGTCTGTCATTCCTCCCAATATTATTTTCCACCCACCTCCTATCCATCATGTTAAAAAGTCGGGCCTGTCCCTAGCTCAACACCCTTTAGAGGCTCCAATTCAGAGATAATGAAAACTGTCTCCCCACCCCAGGAGACTTCTACAGTTCCTTTCTTCTCCTGTCCATCTCCCCTTGGCTGTGCTTCAACATCACTGACATTCTTTCTAGCCCCCCCCCCCCAATATTCTTTGCATTGTCCTGCCTGGTGTTTCTCCCTCAGCTCCTTTTCTTCCACAGGTACTTTTCCTCTGAAACATCCTTGACTGTAGCTCTGTACAAACCGTCAAAAAAATAATTGTAAAAAATACATCTGATAAAGGTCTTTTGGGGGGGGGGTTATTGGGGGGGTGTTTGGTTTTTTTGTTTGTTTGTTTGTTTGTTTTTTGAGACAGGGTTTCTCTGTGTACGTCCTAGCTGTCCTGGAACTGTTTTGTATACCATTTGCTATTATAAAGAAATATTCAAATAGATATACATATTTGATGCTTCATCTTCTGCCAAATCCACTAGTGGGAAATCAAGTCAGAGAAACACTGGGTTTGACTTTTATTACAGTCCTAAGTAGACAGCAGAATGTCTACTTATGTTTTCTTATATAAAATAAACACATGGCACAACATAGAATTCATCTCTAAACCTTTCTATTTAAATTTCTGCTGTAATATCAATTAACTATGTAATGTTATGAAATTTACTTAACTCTAAGCCTATTTTTAACACTATTAGGTTTTAATAACTATATATAACTTCCTGGACCGTTTTAAATGCAAATTATACTTTGTGTATCATACACAAAAGTACATGCAAGATGGGCATAAGATATAATGCCTGCTGCTTAAGTGATTAAAAATTGTTAGCTATCATTATTAAATTATGCTTCTCTGAATGAAATTCAGAGTCATTTTCCTCCTTTGGTAAAGAAAGGCCTATGATACTAAGGAGAAGAAAGTTGATGCCGGGGGCAGGAGCAGATAGATCCCTGGGGCTCAGTGGTCAGTCACACTAACCTAATTAATGGTGAGCTCCAGACTAGTGAGAGAACCTGTGTTAAAACTAGGGTGAGTGATGTCCTGAAGGCGACATCCAACATTTTCCTCTGGCTCCCACACATAACCGGGCTCCTGAACACATGTGTACAGGTGAGCAGGGGTGCACACGCACATAGATGCCCACAATTCTTTAAAGTAAATAAATAGACTTTTATTTTATAAGTGTGTTACTCAGAAGGAGATTCATCTTTTAATCTATGCTTTTATTTTGATATATCTTTTCTACTTTTCTATATTATTACACAAGCATTCCTTTTTAATAACACAAAGTACATGCAAGGAATAGATTTACTCCTACTTGTTAGGTGAAATCATGGGAAAATACTACAGTTATAAGTGTTTAAGAGGTTGGGATGTAGTTCAGTGGTAGAGTTAAAAATAAATTAATTTTTAATGTAATCAAATGAAGACATCATTTTTTAGAAATCGGTCAGCATAAAGATTTTAATTAAAATAATAGAGATCCCCACCACAATAATTCTGTTTCAAAAGTACTGATATTTAACTACAGAGTTCTCTTTTGGCATTCACCTCCATGTCTTGAGAATCATGTGCTTGGCTGCTAATTTTTATACTGTGTTCCCAACTGTTAACCTCTTACTATAGAACATAAGCCTTCAACCTTTTTACTACAGTGTTGCCTTTTCCAAATACACCTTTTTCTCCTCTCACCTCCACAGTGTAATTTCCTGTAGTTTGGAGTTAAGTTGGTTGGCCATGATTACACTGCAATAATTTTGAAAGGAATAGTTAAAAGCTCCAATATCAGTAGACTGTGGTTTCATAAGCAGTTGTCCTTCAAACATTAAACTGTAATACTGCATGTTTCTTTCCCTGAGTGTGAATCATGAGTTTAAGTCTTGCAGACAACATGTTCAACCTTGCCTAACATAGGCATTCTAAATTTGCTTGACTACCTTATATTTTTCTGTGTAATGATTTTTAAAGGAACATCATTAGCATATGTATAATACAGTTGGGGGGATGCCAAATAAGAAAGACTTTCCCTGCCACAAAGGAACAATTAAGCTTTGGAGTGAGTAACTTTGAGGAGCCAGGCACTCACTCTCCTTTACCACAGGTTTTTAAAACAGGACATCTGTTTTAGGCATAGTTCTATTCGAACAATAGAACTCTGCTGGTGTTTCTTCCTCTTCCTGTCCCCCAGAGGCCACTTTGGAGGCTTTTAGCCCACCTTTTATACGCCGATGGGACTCTGGCTACTAATATGTACAAAAATTACCACTATTGTTTATTTAGAGCTTAATAAGTATCCGTCCCCATGCTAGGTGTTTTACGTATATTATCTCATTAGTCTTCAGAACGGAGTGAGATGGCAAAATTAGCTGTAGAGAGATCACGAAACTAAGACCTCCAAGGCAGAATTTGAATCTGGGCATTGAACATAGCAATGCTCCTTCCTTCTTTATTGATAATGTTCAGAACAACAACATACAAAAGTAACAGAAAAGGTTATCTGTATTTATTATGTGACAACTCAGATCACCACAATGCTGAACCTATTAGATGAATCATTCCTTTAACCTTCCCACTCATTTGGAGGTTATTATTTTTGTTAGTAGTGCATATTTTTCTCTTCACTGTGACCAAATGCTTGGCAAGAAATGACCTAGAAAAAGAAGGATTTATTGGGGATCCTGGTTTGAGAACGTATCACTATAGCTAGAAATGTCAGTAGGCAGTTCAGACTTCTCAAGTCCTCACGCCTCGAGGGAACAGGAAGCAGAAAAAGACTAAATAAAGGATGAAGTGAGTCTCAAGGCTCACCAGTCAACAGCCTACTTGCTCCAGGTAGGCCCTACCTCTTGAAGGTCCCAAAACTGTGCATGCTATCTGGGTACCAAGTGCTTCAACATGTGATCCTGTAGGGTACATTTCACATTCAAGCCAGAACAGGAATAGTTATGTTGCATATTTCTTCTGTATTTTATTCTGTGACAGTCTGTCATCTGGTAAAATGGTTTCTTGCATGAGGCTTTTGAAATTTGATGGTGACTCGTATATATTAATTAAGACCAAATACATCTTGATCTATAAAAATTGGCTTAGGATAAAAGTCTCTTTTTCAACATATTATATCAATATAGTAAGAACACCATGAAGTTCAAAGGGTTCTGGGCCAGGAGACAGAAAAGATGTTTTCTTGCCCACCCAGTCTCTTACTGACTGTATTCATAAGCCAATCATTATGCCCATGTTCTTTTACTGTTAAATGGGAAACAACAATTACTACAAAATAGCTTTTTCCCCTGTAATGTTTTTGAAAGATTTTTATCTCTGGATGTTGGTTCATTGATGGGAAAGGAACCATATAATTCCCAAGTTAGTTTGTACTATGCTGTGATTTACATATATCATTAAGGAAGGGTTGGCTGAGTAAACAAGTAGGAGCCATACTTGTGAGTATCATGACAATAACTAAAACAGGAAGACATTGAAAATCCATGGTTGAATGTCTCTTGAAAGTCATTGCTAACCAAGTCACTAAGCTCTAGAGACTCTATGAGATGTTGCCACACTGCTTCATTACCCTCTGAATATATTTCTCTGAGTTATTCTTTATCACCAGCATCCTGTGTCATGCCTGATCCAGCAGGAGCTGTTGAAATGGTTGATGACCATTCACCATAGTCCTCCACTCTACCAACTGAGCTATCGAAGGAAGCTTGGACTGAGGGGCCCCTGGCAGTGGGGCCAGGATCTATCCCTGGTGCATCAGCTAGTTTATTGGAGCCCATTCCCTATATTGGGATACAATTCTCAGCCTTAATGCAAGGGGGAGGGGCTTGGTCCTACCCCAACTTAATGTGCCAGACTTTGTTGACTCCCCATGGGAGCTCTTACCCATTGGGAGGAATAGATGGGGGTGTGATGGGGAAAGGGGAGGGGAGTTTGGGGGGAGAGAGAACTATGGTTGGAACATGAAATTAAATTTAAAAAAATTAATTAATTTTTAATAAAGAAATGTGTTGATGGTTAGTGTAAATCTGGAAGATCAGAAAGAGAGATATTTTCCTAGGCAGAATGGTTTAGTTTAAGAGGTTAAATGTGTGAGCACAGAGTTTCAGACCTTTGTGCTCAACACCCAGCTCTTGCTAATAATTGTCCACAAATTACTTTTGTATTTGTGCCATATTTCCCTCAAAGCTTTCAGAGCTAGGCTTAGAACTCAGCCGCATATATGTTCGGCATGTGTTTTGTCACTAAAATATATCATCAGTGCTTGATTACTCCTCTTTAAGAATTCTGAGTACTTGGTGGCACATCCCTATAATCCCAGTTCTCTAGAGGCAGAGGCAGGAGGCACTCTGTGAGTTTAAGGACAGTCTATTCTACAAAGTGAGTTCCAAGGCAGCCAGAGCTGCACAGTAAGACCCTGTCAAAACAGAAAAAAAAAAAGCAAACCAATGAAAGCATTCTGAGTATCTTGTGCAGAGCTGTTGCAAGGAGTAAAAGAGATCATTTCAGTCCAGTATCCAAGACTCGGGGCTCTTAATCAAGCACTGTAAATACTGAGGGCTGAAACATTAGCTCAGGTGTCCTTTCTCCTCCTCTCTTTCGGTGCTGGAAATTGAATCCAGGATCTTGTATGTGCTGAGCAAGCGCTCTACCACTGAGCTACAACCCCAACCTCTACAGAACTTATACCCTGGGTTTTAAAACAATCATCATATAGATGTGATGTCATGTACCTTTTTTTTTTCTGTACTCTGAACCTGGGACTTCACTTGTGCCAGGCAAACTCTCACTAAATCACACCCCAACCCTCCCCAGGTTTCTAGTAGAAAACTTTCCCTAGAGAACAACATAATATCCCAAAGGCAAACCATATAGTCCTGGTGCTTGATTTCATAATCTGATATCTTTCTGACCCACTTCCATACTCCCAACTGGAGCCTATTCGATTAGAGAAGTCACTTTACTCTTGCGTGAAATCGATTACACTTTTGTTTGAAATGCATTATAATTTGGAGTAGTGTGAGAAGGCTGCTCATTAACCATAACAGAATTGAAAGCCAAGTTTGACGGTCAAAGAGAAACAGCGTAGAGCTGTGTCATTGCACACAAAGTGTGTCTAAAGACTTTCTTGAAAGGTTGTGAAATTGAAGGATAGGCCCTGAGGCAACAGGACTCATGTCACCCAGCTGGAAAGTTAAGACAATGAATTATTCCTAAGAAGGGCTGTTGTTCACGCAAATATTTTGTCCATTTGCTCTTTCATGGATAATTGCACGGAGTAACAAAAAACACCTACTTGACTTACAGCTTGGCAGCAACAGAAGCTTATGTTTTCTAAAAACAAAATAAGAAGCAGCTTTCCTGGACCATCTCTAAGTCAAAGTAAAATAAAGCATGTTTGGATCCCGTGCCTCTCAGTAATCATGTCCATGGAGTAATACTGTTGAGGTCAAGGTGTCCCAGAATTACAGAAAAAGGAGAGGGAGAGGAAATAATGTGTGTTAGCAATATGTCTTCTTAAAGATGAAGAGGCAAATGCTTTTCTTTCTTCCTTTTTCTCCCTTCCTAGAAAAATAAGGAAACCTGGGCTAGGGCATTACTCAGTAGTAAAGCACTTATCTATCATATGGACAATTCCGGGTTCAGTGCCCAGTATGACAAAAGAAGAAAAAAATAACTTAGTTCTAATCTTCCTGATAGTCCCCAAAGGGTTGGAGACAGGTTTTGAGCTCATGTTGTGTCTTAGTTATAATATCAAAGCTTAATCTTTTCAGGAGAGCTTACATCTTGACAAAACTAAGCCACTGAGAAAGTATCTTAATTTTCTTCTTTCTTCTCAGCAAAATGAGAAGTCATTCTATTCTTCTCCAGATACCATTATTACTTAGTTAGCAAGTGTTTAGAACACAACAACCATGCAGAAGGACTAACGGAAAACCGGATGATAAGGTGTCTCTTCATTCCAGACAAAATGAAAATGTAAATGCTATAGAGGCTATCGAATTTATAGCCATAGTATTATATATTATATAGATATGTTGTATCTATAGCATAGATACTTAAACAGATCAGAAATTATGTCAGCATTGAAGAAGAGGAGGATTCACGGAAGGTTTCATGAAGAAAGTAGTATTTACCTTTGAAAGACAAGGAAGAGTGTGGTGCACAGAAACAAAGGATAGGAAAAAGATACAGTGACCTCAGGAACCTGCATCTATGAAGAAGGGCAAGAGTAGAGACTGCAGGGCAGGTAGACAGTGTGGCACATCTAGAGGTAGTACATGCCAAGTATGGGAAAAGGTCTGAAAAAGCAAATTGTAGATGTGCCATGGAGGGCTTCTAATGCCAATCTGAGATGCAAGGTGCTGTTGTCCTGCTTCCCTGACAACACATCCTTAATAACAGAACTCAGTGAAACCGCATTCTTTAAGGGAAGGGGAGGGTGATTGTGGGAATGCAGGAGTTGGTTAGGACAGAGCACTAGTTCTGTATGGTACTGTAATGATAGACACATCACATTATACTCCTGCTAACATCCTTAGACTTATCTACATACAGTGTGTAAGTAGACATGACTTTAGTTCATATGAGCATATCCATACTGGCTTGTTAGTTGTCACAGATGTGCCACAATAGCACAGGTTAGTGGCAGGGGGGACACCCTTTGTCTCAGAAGGTAAGATTCTATATAATAGCTTTCCTTTTACTTAATTTTATATAAACCTGAAAAGTATTTTTAAAGCCTGTAAAGCCAGACCTGATAGTGCACACTTGTAAAGCCCCTGCTCACATGGACGGCTAAGAAAATGGTAGAGCATTTGCCTAGCATGTGCAAAGTCCTGGGTTCCATCCCCAAACGGAAAAAGAAGTTAACCAATAAAATGATGAATGACCAATTTTTCTGCAACCTAGTATCTAGGTATTCCATCCTTATTTTCACTTCTCAGTGTCTATACAGAGGCATACCCACTACCTTTAACTCACGATAGATGTCAAGAGAAACATCCAACTTTAAGGATATTACTCTCTGGACAAGAAGAGATACCTTTTGAAATGAAAATGACTGATAGCAAAGGGTAAGGACATAGAGAAATGAAAATTAAACATTCTAAGGAGAGAAGCAAAGTAAATGCAGTGACTTGGTCTGGGTCCATGTAGATGGATTTTGAAGCAAACAGCATAGTTTGATGGTGCTCCTGCTAATAAGGAGCAAAAACTTCTTTCTAGATGTCACAGAGACCATGGCGTCCTCTAAGTTATCACCAACGCACATTCCTCTTTTTTGGTGTGCAGTGTTTATACCGTAGCACAGATAACTGAAGGTTGTTTGGGTACTTACTATGCAGATATCTGGCATGGGAACCCAAACGTTGCCTGATGAGCCCTCTTGCAGTCACAGAGCACATCCACAAAGCCAATCTCCTTATTTGTGTCTACGAGGCATTTTGTTTCTCGTGAAGACTATAGATGAACCTCTTCATCCATGCAGCCTTTGTGGGAAAAAAAAAAATGCATGCTGGAATAAAAGCAAGAGGACCATTCCCTTGTGAGAAGAGTCCATCTTCCAGAACATTTTTATCAATGAGACATTATTTGAAAGGAAAGAGTTTCTGAGTCAGCTTTCAGTTTGAATTGTCCACACCTACCTAGTCCATGGACCTTGGGCAAGTCATGTAACCTTACAGGTCAAGTCCTGTCTTATTAATCTATAAAGTGAGAATATTTCAGCACACATGGAAAAAAAGGTAAATGTGTCTGGCATACAGTAGGTACTCAGTGAGTCTGTTTGCTTCTCTCCTTCCCTGACCCCTTTGCTAAAAGTTCACACTTTCTTCAAACCATCAAGTCATTTAATGTTTAAAGGTAAATATTTAATGAGCACCTATTGTAAGTAAAACCTTTGTCAAATGGTGCCAATATGACTATAGCAAAGATAAAACTTTATGAGGTCATTTCTTTGTCACCAGGGTTAACAACCTTGAATGTACATAGCTCTGGTGAATTGTGATCTCATTTCAAGTGAACTAAGTCAGACTTACAATTGCATCAAGATTTATAATCTGTACTAACCACTGACTCACAGTTCATATCCAGTACTTGGGTCCCAAATGGATCAGAGCTTTCTTTTACTTACTATGGCGAATCAGACTTAGAAAAATGCACACTTGGTGCTTTTCCAGAGGGCCCTGGTTCTGTTCCCAGCACTTACATGACAGTTCATAACTGCCAGTAACTACAGTTCTAGGGGATCTGGCACAATCTTCTGGCCTCTACAGGCACTGGGCATTTACATGATACACATACATACATGTAGGCAAACACTCATACACATAAAAATAAATTTTAAAAAAAGAGCCAGGCATGGTGGCACACACTTTTAATCTCAGTACCTGGGAGGGAGAAGTGAAAAGAAAAAATGAGAGAGAGAGAGGAGAGAGAAAAGAATCTCAAACACACAGAACTGGGAGAAGAATGACTCAGTAAAGTGCTTGTAAGCATAAGAAACTGAGTTCAATTCCCAGAACCCACATAAAAATACCAGGCATACTAGTACACACTTGTACTCCTGGGAAGTGGGGAAAAAAATATCTCTGGATCTTAACACCAGTCATTCTAGCCTAACTGTGAACTTCAGGCCACAAGAGACCCCATCTCAAAGGCTGTGAAAGATGTGCCTGAGGATGACACCTCCCATGCACATGCACAGGGATACATGTGTGTGTGAGTGCACACACACACACATGCACACACAGATGAACACAAACACAAGAGAAATGCAAGTCAGTAACAAAACACCAAAGAGCTCAGTCCAAGACAATGCACAAAGAATATTCATAGCCATTTCTAAAAAGAAAACATACAAATTGTCAACAGGTGTATGAAAAAGTGTTCAACATCACTAATCCCTGGGGAAAATGCAAATCAAAACTACAATAAAATATACTGTTCCATGCCTGTTAGAATGGCTGACCCATAAAGAGAAGAAAGACTATCGAGCAACAGAAACCTTTTTAGGGATATATACTGTGTACTGCGAAGCCATTATAGGACACAAGTGGAGTCCTCAGAAAACCAAAAGTAGAATTTCCATGTAATTAACAGTACCTCTGCTAGACATATGGCCAGGAAACTAAAATCACTGTGTCAAGATTTCATTATGACACTATTGGCTATTGCCGAGAGATGAAATCAACATAAGAGTCTAAGACACATGAACAAGTAAAAACAAACAAAAAAACTTTGTGGTATGTAGATAAACACATATGCATAATGTACACACATACATATGCATGTGCACACACACACTCATACTAGACTGGAGTACTGTATGGACTTTAGAAAGGAGAAAATTCTGTCCCTTGTAGCAATATAAATGACCCAAAGAAACGTTGTGCTAAGGAAAATAAACCAGACGCAGGAAAACAAATCCCATACACTGTTGCTGATTGCCAAGGACTAGGCATAAGGAAAATGGGAAGGCTGGCCAGAGTTTCCATTAGGCTCTGGAGACCTGATGGACAACAAGCTGACTGCTGACTACAGTTAGGAATACTGTATCCTATAGTGAAATTGGCTAAGGAAGCAAATCTTAAGTTTTTTCAACACAAACAAAGAAAATTCTATAAAGTGAGGAATATTTTAATTAATTTGATGATGGTAATTATTTCACAGTGTATACATATATCAAAAGAATACTATGGTGATCATTTAAATATCTTATCAGTTATATCTTAATAAAAGTGGAAGCAATATGAAGTAAGAAAAATAACCATTATCAGATCCAGCTGACCTGCTGGAGCAGACAGTGTGAGCAGAGCTCACATTTAGATTGATTTGTTCCATGTAGCTACACACTGTAGGGTGTCTGCTAGTATACTCGGGTGAAAGCTGACTTCCTTCTCCCTGTAAAGCCACCTGGAGGGTGCTAGAAAGGCAGCAGTGCCCTCCTCCCTCACTGGGTATAAACTCAGCTCCCTCTCTGTATGTCCCTAGAGGACTGTTCTCTCCTCCAGAACTTGACTCACACCTTGTTCTTTTTCCATTTCAGAAATTACCATGGTTGACACAGAGATGCCATTTTGGCCCACCAACTTCGGGATCAGCTCTGTGGACCTCTCTATGATGGATGAGCACTCCCATTCCTTTGACATCAAGCCCTTCACCACGGTTGATTTCTCCAGCATTTCTGCTCCGCACTATGAGGATATTCCCTTCACAAGAGCTGACCCAATGGTTGCTGATTACAAATATGACCTGAAGCTCCAAGAATACCAAAGTACGTTCGCTTTCCAAACTCCTAATACTGGAATTAGACAAATCTCTGAATACCCTGGGATAGATGCTCCGGAGATTAGAACTCCGAAGAGAAAGCATCATCTCTCATTTATGCATGGCCCTTGAAGTTCAAGTATTTGAGAGGCCAAAAAGAAGCCAGTACATGAATGTCTGTTCCAACCTCTTTTCCCTTTCCTTCTCCTCCCTCCCTCCTTTCTTTCCTTTCTTGATACCTTCTTAAGAGCGTTTATAACCTGATTACATTGTCAGTTGTGTCTTAGGCTGAGAGTTCATCGTGTAAACTACATGCTCCCAGCTTCTTATGAGTTATCGTCACGATTGTAGACAAACTTTTGTGACTGGTCATCCCTAAGTTACTATTACAGTTGATATCTTTTTTTTTTCTAATCTGTAGTTTGTGAAATTTACCCCAAACCCTAGTTTGGGGCACAAACTTACATTTTAACACTGTAGCTGATTGACATATTATCATGCCATTAAGGAAATTACCATCAAACATCAGATTTAAAAAAAAAGCCAAAACTGAACTTTTCAAGATAAAGTATCATTTTTGTGATGCTGTTTCCTTGATTTTTATCTTGTGGGCTGATGTGCTGGTTTTCCAGAGTCACCCCTGTGTCACTGGCAATCATTACTTGATCATAAGTAAGAACTTCCTGTAATTTCTAGTTGTTTTCTTTAGATAGATAGTATACGTGGTTATATTTATCTGTGTGGTTCTGGGTTAAAGCCTAATATGGAAATTCATTAGGCCTGAGCCACCGGCAAAGGCAGCACTTGCTTCACACAGGTTTCTCCCGCTCTCTATCAGAGATCACTTCACAAACCACCTCTTGACTCAACCCTGTTGATAACCTGGCACCTCGGGCTGGGCTCACTGTGACATTTTTCTCAGCCATGTTCCTCCTTCTGTGTTTCTTTTTCAAGGAAGGTTTAAAACTACTTCTAAAGAGCAGCATTTCAATAAAACCCATAATAACAGAGTGAGTGCCAGGTGCAGCCCACCCTCCTGCCAAAGAAACTGCACTGCTTCAAACTATGTGCAGTGTCTGTGGGGAGCAAGGGGGCAGACTTCAATCCCTCACTCTTAATTCCCTTCCCGCTTTATTTGTGCAGGTGAGTGTGGGGTGTTGGGACTTGCCTGAGATGATAAAGTCTACTTTTTCCTATCTGAGCACCAGATGCCTTCATGCTCCCCAGCACTTCTCCGAGATAGTAAAGTTATGGGACGAGCATATGAAGGCCACCATGGGAAGCCTCGGTGCCCTTTTAGGATTGTTTGTCATGAGATAACCATCTTCTCAAATTTTCCGATGCACAGGTGCGATCAAAGTAGAACCTGCATCCCCACCCTATTATTCTGAGAAGACCCAGCTCTACAACAGGCCTCATGAAGAGCCTTCCAACTCCCTCATGGCCATTGAGTGCCGAGTCTGCGGGGATAAGGCGTCAGGCTTCCACTATGGGGTTCACGCTTGTGAAGGATGCAAGGTAAAGACAGATTTTAAAAATCATCAAAGAATTTTCTGAAATTTTGCCTATCCCTTTTCCTGTTGTAAACCCACTCTGGGGAATTAAGATAAAATTGTAATTTTTGGCAGAACTCATTTTTCATGTAATATAATATTTGAAAATCTAAGAAAAGCTGATAAAAGCAGGGTTACTCTGCCCCTCTTCTCCTCCAAAATGACTCTTTGAGACACCCATCTACGTGTATCTTGCAGAATTTTTTAAAAGGACTTGTCCAAGGTGTCACAGCAAGAGTGAGTGGTGGGCCAGCACCAGGAGCTAAATTTCCTGATTTCCCTAGTGTGTTTTTCATCATGTTGTGTAATCTCTTATACAAGTAAGATTTGACAAATTATATATGTGTATCACTTGATCCATAGACTAATTCTGTAATATTGAACATATTTCTACATTATGACTACAGAAACTGTGAGTCAAAGGCATGGGGTCACGAGGGTGAGGGCTTCAGTGGTAGACCAGGTGCAAGACCCTGTATTTCATCTGAAGACTGCAAAAGGAGAAACAAAATTGTGGATTGGTGAGGCTTGTCCCTACCAAGCCCTATGCTAGTACTGTGTTTCCTTAGTTCAGCATCAGCCTAAGCCTGTGTAATTAGGTGAAAAGAGACAATGACGCACTTCCTTTGTGAAAGAATACTTTAGAGAGTTAATAATATGCTGCCCCAGTTATAAGAAAAATACTTCAATGCATTTGTGTTTTTATACAGTTTAAAACAACTTTAACATACTCAGGGATAAAATAATATTTAATCTATCATGTGCCCATATAATACATTGTTCATCAGTACTTACCTTATAAATACTGGGGAGTGCGGTAGTGCACACCACTAATACTAGTACTCAGAAACAGAGGCATCAGCATTTCTGTGAGTTCAAGACCAGCCTGGTCTACATAGCAAGTTTCAAGCCAGCCCTATCTCAAAAAAATAAAACATAGATAAATGAATAAGTACTGCTTCCTTGAGCTTTTTCTGGGGAATAAAGATGAAGCATACCAGGTAGACATGAGTTAGCACTTCTGGGTTCTAGATGGATGATAGGCCAAGAAGAGAAACTAGTTTTTATTAAATTCTTACCCCCAGCAGATATTGTATAAGTGTGTGTGGTGATGGTAGTGGGGTGTGTGTGTGTGTGTGTGTGTGTGTGTGTGTGTGTGTGTGGTATGCCATTACTTAACCACATTATACAATCATTTTCTCATCTGTAAAACAATGAAATTCAGCTTTCTCTAAGGTTTTTTTCAGCCCAAAAACAATCAAATATGTTAAAAAGATTCAAGCCAGTCACCTCTGCCACTTTCTCAGTCATAGCCTACCAGTCACATACACGCTTTACCAGTCACCTCGTGTAGAAAATGATTTGGCTAGGTTGATAGCCAAGGTCTTACATCTCTAAGGCTTGAATTTCAAAATGAGTCCTTAAAGCACTCCTGACAAGAGATGCTATCACTTAAAACACTAAAACCCACTCATGAGTTTGTCCTGATAGCACTTGCCTTGGCCTGATGGCACATGCTTAGCCTGTTGTCACCTGCCTGGCCTGATGGCACATGCCTTGGTCTGTTGCTACATGCCTGTGAGCCCCACCCACAGGAGGTGGAGGCAGGACAGACAGCAAGACACTTTGTTTCAAAAAACAAAAACAATGAAAAGAAATCACTCTGTGATTGAAATAGCTTTGAAGTTAAATCATTCTACAAACCCAATAATCTGAGATCCCTGTAAGTAGTAAGCATATGTTATTGTATTTAATGAGTAAAGTTTACACAGTTTTTTTTTGAGTTGCTGAATTCTGAGCCATATTTGTCTGAAGAAACCATTCAGTTTGGGTAATGCTGGTCATGTACATTAATGAGTGTGAACTGTCTGATTGCTCAGACTTTGTAGTAATTTATTTCCTATATGTTGGTAAAGTGCCTAGAAAATTGGAATCTGCAAGCAAGCAATTTCACCCTAGCTCTAGTCACACATTCATGGGAGTTAACATTGGTGAAGACAGTTGAGAATTGAAAGTCAGCAACATTTTCAGTATTTGGTGATAGTGATAAAAGTTATGCCCCAAAGACACTAAAACTCAGAAGGCAACGCAAGCAAAAAAGAAAGAGGAAGAAAAATCTAGCAGTCTTCACATTGTGATCAGGAAAGGCTAAAAAGGGGACTGGAAGTGTAGCTTAGTGACAGGGCACCTGCCTAGCATGAACAAGGCTGAGTTCCATCCCCTGCAATGCCAAACAAAACAAGCAGACAAGGAAAAACAGGGTGGAAGGCAGAGATGCAGAGTAAACAATAAAACTAACAAAATGCAGGTAAATCCATACCTGCCATAGACAAAACCCACCAAGCAAAAACAGTACAAAAGAACTAGGAATATTGTACTTAACTGTAATAATTTACAAGCCTCCCAAAACGTAGGAGATGGAATTCCTAGACAAAAACAAAAGAGAGTTGTGCTTCCCTAGGAAGGGAAAATAGACATGTATACATATTATTTTATTTTTTGAGACAAGCTTCAAATTCACAATCTTCCTGCCTCTGCCCACCTTGCTGGGATTGCAGGCCTGTGACACCACCCCTAGCCAAAGACCTGTACATTCTAAAGATGAGAAAAGATTAATGGGGGAAAAACGTAATGATGCATATGTATAATGATGACATAATGGGACCCATTGATTGGTGTGCACGCTTAAATTAGTAACAGAAAAGTAAAAATGCGAATGAAACAATGTGATTGGCTTCTTCATGTCACAGTGCTCAGAGTTAACACAGAGGCTCAGAGGTCCATGAGACTCTTTCATGACAGCCATGGGTTTGGAATTATTCCATGGTGTTAACACTGTTTATTCACCTTCCCATTCTCATTCTTTACAAGTATAACTGAAGAGTTATAGAAACTACATGATTTGGGGTGATGACAACACTGGTAGCTAGTGGAATATTTGCTCATATGCTCTTACATGTGATTTCTCTGTTGGATGCTGGTAATTGTACCAGTCACTGCTCTGTTACTGGGAAGAGCCACCATGACCACAGCAACTCTTAGAAAAGAAAGCATTTAAATGAGGGCTGGCTTACAGTTTCAGAGGTATGGTCCCTTATCATGGCAAGGAACACGGCAGCATGCAGGCAGATGCTGGAGCAGTAGTTGAGAACTACAACCCGATTGGTAGGCAGAGAGAGGAAGACTGGAACTGGTATGGGCTTTTGAAACCTCAAAGCCCACCCCCAATAACACATTTCCTCTAACAGGGCTACTCCTAATCTTTTTAATCCTACGCAACATTTTCACTTCCTGGTGACTAACCATCTAACATATGAGCCTATGGGGGTCATTCTTACTCAAACCACCACATTACTATAACGTGTACACATAGCCCCAGTTGCTGAAGAGGATGAGGAAGAAAGACCACTTGAGAACAAAAGTTTGAAACCAGTTTAGGAAACACAGATCCTGTATAAAAAATAAGTTGTTCTCAGTTTTAATTTGTCTAAGAAATATATGTAAATGAAGTCTACATAAATAAAAGCTCTTTAAAGTCATCACAATAATTTAATAAAAAAAGGAGTCCTAAGACTCAAAAGTTTGATGCCCACTTATTATAGGGCGTGGGGCCTGAAGAAACACAACTTAAGCTCCAAACTGCGCCTCATTCCCAAAAGGTCAATGGCCATTAATAACAAAGATGTCCACTCAGCCTGTCACCAGTGCCTGTGAGAACTAAGGAGAAGGAAAAAAAATCAGCAAATGTTTTTGTCTCACCCGGACATAGCTTAAAATGAACCTTGGCAATTTAATATTTGTCATTTCCATAGGGTATAGGGTACTCCCATAATTAAAATTCAGTTGACCATAAAGTTTATGGACTCATTTATGGATCAAAACGAATATTGCATAAGGTGAGAAGATTAGGACGCCAGTGTATGGCTCATATCTGTGATCCCTGTCAAAATTCAAGCAGGAGCACACGATTGGAGTTGATAAAATGAATAGTGACAGGCTCTTATGTTACTACTGCAGACTTACACAAAGTAAAGCCTCCTCCATCTGAGAGCTTACACATCACATGGCTTAGGGCTTGAAAAACTACCATTTGCTGTTTGCAAATCCACGTTTGTGGTTTTGTTTTCTTGAGTGTAATCCTTGTTTTAGGGCCCCCTTTATTAGTAAAATAGAATACCCGAGGCTTCATTCTTAAAGAGAAGAGTTCTTTGGGCTCGTGGTTCTGGCTCCAGGTTGAGAGTCCACAACTGGTGACTGTTTTCTTGATGCAGAATTCTAAAGTAGTGTAGGACTTTACATGGTAAGAGACAGGAAGTGGGGTGCATGTGTTTGTGTGTTTGTCTGTCTGTCTGTCTGCCTGTCTGTGTATCTTTTAGTATCTCTTCCTCTTATAAGGTAACCAATATTCAATCACAAACTCCACCCTAAGGGCTTTATCTAATCTTAATCACTGACCAAAGGCCCCACCTCCAGCTTCAGTCAGATTAAGTTCCACCCTTTTCCATTCATGGAAAGATTAAAACTTAACACTGGAACCTTGGGAGACACACTCAAACCAGAGCAATCATACTTTGTAATCTCTTCCGAAAGATCATTTAGAACCAAGACTTACTAAAGCTCTGAGTAAATACAATCTGCACTACAGCACAATGAACCCTACTTTTGTGTGGGGCCCTGTCTTGTATAAATGGCTTGAATACATTCCTGCCTGCCAAGGGTAGCTCAGTAACTCAGCTTCTACAGGCTGAGTATCTCATGAAAAGGCTGCATGCAATCCCAGCACAGAACTTTCAATCTCGTGGTAAAAGCACTACCATGCTAAGCTTGTTGTACATGAAGTTTTGTAAAAAAATGGAAGAATTGTGGAGCTGGAGTTAAGAGCACTGGCTGTTCTTCCTGAGGACTCAGGTTCAGTTCCTGGCACCGTCACTGCAGTCTAGAACACCAGTCCTAGGAATTCTACGCCCTCTTCTGGCCTTTGTGGGGACTGCATAGGCGGGGTTTAAGGACAATGTGCTAGCGAAACACTCATACACATAAAATAAAAACAAAAAATGAATAAAATAATTAGATTGTTAACATGACTCCTCGGGTAAAGGTACTTTCTGAACAAACCTGATCACCTGAGTTAAGTACCCAGAACCTACTTAAAGTTAAAGGGAGAAAATCAGATCCACAGAGTAGTTATCTGACACCCTCCCCCACACACACAATAATAATAGTTAAATAAAGCAATTAGAGTGGAGCTGATAAATATTTAAAAACAAGACATAAACAAGAGCCAGAGTCGTCTTCTCACAGGCAAATAGGAAGACACTGGAATCAACGTATACACAAGAGCAGCTTCTGAATCAGTAACCAAAAACTTCATCCCATTCACTACATGGTATTCCAAAGAGACAGCTGTGAAAGGATAAGAAAAAGAATGCCGACTGAAAATGCACATTGTTTTATAGGCCCTAAACTGCATGCTGAAGAGCATACTGTTGGAGTGTTTCCTTATTAGCATTATGAAGAAGTTTTGGAAAAGCCAGCTTCATTCTTCAAGTCAGTAAATAAATCCACAGGAAAATATTCAATGAGATTCTTATATCTTCCTCATGTTTCTTGAAAGAGTTAAGTGACATGAATACAATTGCTTACCATTAATTTAGAGGGGAATAACAGTAAAAGTAAGTTCTTGGGTATGTATTCTATATATATTCAAATTAAGAATTTAAATATGGGGTTGGGCATAGCAGCCAACCATTAGTCCGTATACCATTAGTGTACCATTAGTCCCAGCATCAGGAGGCAGAGGCAGGCACATTTTATGAGTTCAAGGCCAGTCTGGTCTACACAGTGAGTTTCAGGACAACCAGGGCTACATGAGACCTTGTCTCAAAAGAATTTTTATACTGGTATAGAATACATAAATGATATCCAGGATGATTATTCTTTTAGCATTGAAGGGCTCCAAATAACCCCCAAATGATTCACTTTTGATATATATCATATGAATCAAGTTAAATTTTTTATTATCAAAATTATCAAAATTTTATTGTCAAAATTGAGCAATCAAAATTCCTCATCAGTATGGATCTGATGCATATTAACTTGCTGTTAATCATCAACATTGGCACAACCACAGTCTTGGGGCCCTTTGAGCAGAAAGAGGCTTCTATTGCATCAGGTTTGTAATGGGACATACTCTTTAGGATACTGTTAATATCACAGTATTAGCACACAGGAGTAGCAGAAATTCCAAAACCATAGCAAAGACAAAACAAGCTGACAATAGAGTCTTCAGCAGGGCTTTCCTGGGGAGATGCTCACAGAGCTGGGAAGGTGTTGATTTGCCATGCTCAGTCAGAGCCAGCAAGTAAGAGGAGTTGAGCTTTGGGCTTTCAGATAGAGCCAGGATTCTCAATAATGTTAGGATGTCATAAGCCAGTGGTACCTGAACTTCCAGAAGAAGCATCTTCAAATTCTCAATAATATTAGGATATCATAAGCCAGTGGTACCTGAACTTCCAGAAGAAGCATCTTCAAATTCTCTTTGAAGGAAAGAATTCCCAATTTAGACTTTATAGAATTTCTACAGTTTATGGTCAAAAGATAACGTCAAAATAAAACATCAGAAACCACATACAAAAGCAATCATTTTGAATGACATATCAGAGAAAGAAAGAAAGGAAAGAAGGGAGAAATGAAGGAAGAAAGAGAAAGAAAAACTAGTATTGACACCGTTTACTCATCTCCCAAATGCAGGTATTGGGAAGGCCTGATACAGGATAAAGAGCAGATCTGTAAGACTTGATTTAAAGGGGGATAGGAACCAAACAAACAGACCCCTTAAGAATGCCCAGGCCTAAAAACCAAATCAACTGAAACTTCTAAAAGTTAAACATACAAATATCACAATGAAAAAGCCAATGGAAAGCTCAAATATCATACTGGACACAGAGGGAAAGATGGTATCCAAATCACAAAGAATATGGAAAGAGTGTTCGTTCTGGAGCTGGCCAGATTTTGAAGGCTCATTTAGTTCTCAGAGCCAGTTGCTGGTGTTGTTGAAGGTTAAAAAGGTATGTTTGAGCCGGGCGGTGGTGGTGCATGCCTTTAATCCCAGCACTTGGGAGGCAGAGGCAGGCGGATCTCTGTGAGTTCGAGGCCAGCCTGGTCTACAAGAGCTAGTTCCAGGACAGGAACCAAAAGCTACGGAGAAACCCTGTCTCGAAAAATCAAAAAAAAAAAAAAAAAAGGTATGTTTGCACTAAACATTATCAGAGTAAATTCAGAAAAGTTCTCACTAGTAAACTTGGTGAGAAATGTTTGTTTTTACTTCTATCAGGATAATTGGGTTTTTATGTGACCTTATTTGATCGGTGTTCTGATTTTTACATATGAAATCAATAGTAGTAAATAAATAGGGACAACAATATGGAAAGCACAAAAGAGAAGTTCAGAAACACAAAATTAGCACAAGGAATAAGATTTGTCTAATTAGAATCCCAAAACTGATGAACAAGGGAAACCCAGAATCAGAAAACACAACCAAGGAAATAAGAAAATGAAAACCTATACCTACACACATGGTAGTAAGCCTACAGAGAAAGAGAATGTATAAAAGCAACCAGTAAGGCAGAAAGATCACCAAAACAGTTGACAGCATACTTCCCACAGCAACAATGGATGCACAAATGCAACAGGATTCAAAGTGTTAAGGGGTGTGCCTGTCATCTCTCAAGAATGGAAGTTAAATAAAATCTTTAAAAACTTTTACAAATCACTGAAAAATGCATTTCAGCATAAAGCCAGAGAGAAAATACCTACCAACACATGTGCAGATATTAAATAAGCGTCTAGAACATATAAAAAATGCCTAATGTTCAGTTTTAGACAAGATAGCCTGTTACAAACTTGGAAATGAAAAGCCAGGGAAATATGTTGAGATCATACTTACATTTTACATATAATAGATTCTCAACGAAATCTGACAACTGGGCATGGTGTCATGTACCTATGGTCACAGGTGCAAGGGAGGCTGCGGAGGGCAGCAAACATAAGGAGGTCTGACTACACCAAGCAGTAATGAGGCACTCAAGTTTCTATAACAGTTTAGAGGGCTATAAAAAACATGGCCAATTTGGAAAATAATCTTGTATTATCTTATAACATATATCAATTGTGTATCATATAGTATAGAAATTCTGACTAAAGAAAACCCATAAATTGTGTACAATAAACTGAGCGTGATGACACATGCCTGTAATTCTAGCATTCAGATGGCTGAGGTAGGAGAATTGCTGTAAATTTGAGGCCAGCTTGGGCTGCATAGCAAGACTTTACCTCAAAAAGTAAATAATACTTTATAGTAATGCTTATAGAAGTGCATTCATAATAGCAAACACAAGTAATCCAAACAGCTGTCGCCATGTGAGTAGATTAATAAACTGTACCAAGCTCAGAAAATAATCAGAAGGAAATAAAATCACAAGTGAGATTTTAATAAAGTATATTGTGGGCTCTGGCTGTGTCCAGTGGTTAGGAGACAATTCTATTCTGTAGAACTCACAATTTTAAGTAGGAGTAAGGAAGAGCAGAGAATAAACATTTAGACATGCATGCTGAGCATCTAATCTCTTAGGTAGATGATTTCTGCCATATGCTAGGAAGTCACAAGTACTACTAGAAACAAGACAGAATAAAAAGTAAGGAGACCGAGTTCCAGAAGTGGGGCACATAGAAGGACAGGACAACAGCATCAAGTTAGAGATGAGGTTGACTAAGAAGTTAAGATGTTACCAAAAATTTGTGATGAAGAAAGTGAACATATGCATACAGATTAAATTTTCCCAATCCTAGAATACAAAATCCACAAGACCCCAAAATTTTTGAGTGCCAATATAATGTCATATGGAAAATTTCATGGCTGACCTCTTTGAATAGGTCATAGTCAAAACATGGGTTCACTAAAATTACTATATAAAGGTATTTTTCAGCTCCTCATGGAGGTACACAACTAAAATACCAGCACTTAGAAGTACAAAACTGGAGAAACCCAAGTTCAAGGTCAGCCTGGCTACATAGACTATTGTCTTTAAAAATCCAAAGGCTCGGTAGCTCAAAGATAGCTTGCCTAGCTTGTATAATGCCTTGGATTGATCCCTATCACCACCTTCAGACTCCGTATATAAAATGTATATGAGCTGATCACAGTAGCACCTGCCTTGCAATCACAGCACTTGGGAGACTAATGCAAAAATACCATAAGTTTGAAGACAGCCTGGGCTATACAGTAAGACCCTTTCTCAGAAGGGGGGTGTGGATCAGTGGTAGGTAGAGTGGTTGGAATCCTAGCACAGGAAAAAGGTAAAGAGGAACACAGGTTTAATGCTTACAGACATTGGGCCCATATGTTCCCCCAAGACCAAGATAACTTTGTATATGCAACTATTCTAGAGAATTATTTTTAATCTGAAATCCATAATACTTATGCTCCCAAGTATTTCAGATAATGGAATACTAAGCCTGTATTTAGAGAAAAGGCTAGCCACTTGAGGGAAAGAAAGGGATCAAGTAACTTCAAGAAAAAAAAGCCAATATGACTTCATGAATTTTGGCTTGAGAAACAAGGCATGGAGCTGCCCCAGCTGAATTGGAAAAGGCCACAGTAAAGGAGCTTATAGGGAGGGCCAGGATTTCATTTGCGGACAGTGAGTTGAAGGACTAGTGACCTTTCCAGTAAGGATGTCAAGCAGGCCATAGAACATGCCTATTGTTTACTGTCCAAGACATAATGCTGAAGGCAGGGAGGTAGCTCGCTGGTAACATGTACAGAAGCTCTAGGGAGGTGGAACTGGAGAAAGTTAAAATCCTCGCCAAAGCAGAGCCAATATTAACTCAGTGGGGGCTTGTGTTGTTTATAATTAAATTTTATTTGTATTTATATTGTTGTCTGTGTATGATATTTAAGTGTGAGTATGAACATATGGCACCTTGCTCATATAGAGTCAGAGGACAACCTTGAGGGGCCCATTTGTTTCTTCCAACATGGGTTCCAGGGACCAGACTTGAATTGTTAGATTTACATGGTGCTTTTACCTGCTAAGTCATCTTGCTGACCCATTCCAGGTTTTCCATACCTAACAGGACCAGATGAATTTGAGAGAAATGAGTTTCATGAAGATTAACACAATAAGAAATGAGAAAACTATGGACATACACACACACACAATAGAGCTAGAAGGCAACTACAATTAAATTTTCTGCAGTTCTATCCAAAATATGTAGTAAATTCAGAAGAGTACTCTCTTAGCCCCAGAAGGACGTATTTGCATCTTGAAGTAGCAGATTTTCTGAGGATTTCCCAATTGCTTCTCATATTATTTCCTGCTATCTCTTTCTGCTTGCAAGCTACAATGGTGGGGGATTCTTTCAACTACATAAATAAATAAAGCAAATTCTGCAGGAAATTGCAACATGGAGAATTCCAAAAAGTTATCCACATGTGGATTTTTATTGGCCCTGATCATACTTTAGAAGGAAATGACTATAACTTTGCCAAGCTGCTTAGCACAATTATGAAGGCCGGGGCACGCTGCTGGAATCATTTGCTGAGAGACTGGACTGATTACATGGTGTTTTATTTGCATTACATTAAATCCAGAGCACTTCTTAGAACATGCTGAAAACCAAATGTAGAGCCAAGGTACACGGCCTGACATCACTGGGATGTGCTCAGTGTCTAAGAGGTGCAAAAGGACCCTAGAGGATCCTCCTGTTCTTTGGTTTACAGTAAGCCACAGAAAGCCACTTATACAAGGCCCCCATGGAATAACTGTGTCACAAACCCACATACTTATAAGTATATGCATAAGTTCATGTATGTTTTATGTACACAGATGTGCATATGTATAGGGTACAGGTGCATATGTATATGCATGCATATAAAAGATGAAGGACAGCCTCAGGTATCATCCTTATGAATACTGTCAACCATATTTGAGACAGGATCTCCCACTGTCTTGGAGCTCACCAATTAGACTAAATTGACTGGTCAATGGGTCCCAGGATTCCTCTGGTCTCTACCTTCCAGTCCTAGAATGACAAGCATACACCACATGAGGCCCAGCATCTTTACAAAGGGACCTAAGGATTGAACTATGGCCTCAGTCTTACAAGGCAAGCACTTTCCTGATTGAGCTATTTTCCCAATCCAAATCCACTTTTTCTGATATCCAGGTCAGTGAGTATGTCTTTATCCTCAGGCTGCTGCTTCCATGTGTCACACAGACTTAAAAATTGTTTATTTTCCCTATCCCTTTGTAGGGTTTTTTCCGAAGAACCATCCGATTGAAGCTTATTTATGATAGATGTGATCTTAACTGTCGGATTCACAAAAAAAGTAGAAATAAATGTCAGTACTGTCGGTTTCAGAAGTGCCTCGCCGTGGGGATGTCTCACAATGGTAAGTGAACACTGAGGACCATGTATGCACCTTGTCACTCTCATGGCCAATGCTAGGTCCAGGTCAGTAGGCACTAGGACAGCTAATGGAAATGGGTACAATTCTTCTATAAAATGAAGATGAGTTTCATCCTGATGAGAGCTTCTTTGTGTAGGCCAACTATTTCAGCTTTTACATAGAATCCTCCTCTGTTTGGCTGGGCTGGAGAGAAGATTTAAAACTTGGGGAAAAGATCTGTGGAAAACTGTAATATTTTAACACAAATGTAAGGATAAACATGATTTTTATGTTGCATTGAAATCTTTTTAAAAACAGTTTAAAAGCTAAATTATACTATTATGCATTGGTCATTAATACCCACTTTTTAAAACATATTGTCTCTGAGAGTATCAGAATTAAGTAGCATATCAGAATTTGGGCTCATGTATTTTCTTGTTGTTCTTTACCATGCAAAGATGAGCATAGCATTGTCTTTTACTTCAGAGAACACACAGATTTGTAGAAAAAAGTCACAAATATCTTTAATTCCCACAAAATTTCAATGCTACACAAATACAAGAGGATAAAACTTCACACTTTTTAAGCTCTATTTAGATTCAGACTTATAGCGTGTAGCCGTGTGAAGGAGTATTTTATAGTACATATGAGATCCTGGGGTTCCATCCCCAGCATTAAAAAAAAAAAAGATTTTGTTGGCTTCAGAGAAATAGTAGAGAAGACCATGTGCTCATGAGCTATAGCACTCACTCTCAATAATCATAGACGATCTATGCCTGCTAAAAACAACTTCTTCATTCTCATTTGGTTCTGATTGATTGACTGGCCCACAAAACTAATTCTAGTTGTAACTTCACAGTGTTATGTTTGTCAAATCTTATTAGTCAATTCTTTTTACAAAAAAAAAATCCTTATGGGTTCAAGAACTAACATATACTAAAGTTATCAAATTAAGTCTGAAGTTTTATTTCATTTGATATCCAATTTTTCCCTCCCTTCCTCCCTCCCTACTTTCCTCCTTCCTTCCTTTCTCTTCCTTTCTTTCTCTCATGCAGGAGATCAGAACCAGGGCCTTGTACACACTAAGTATGCACTTTACCACTGAGCTACAACCCCAGCTCCGATCTTTACTTTCTTTTGCTTTCATCTCTCGCAAAACTGATCTGGTAAGAAGATAATCTTTGAACTTAGTGTTCATCTGTGTGGACTCTGATATATCTGTAAGGGTTAATTTGTGTCCCATCTTGAAGTTGTTTGTTCCTCACAGTGGTTACCATCAAGATGCTTGTCAGTGAACAATTGGTTGATACTCTGCCCTCTTGAAAGCAGTAAAAGCTGTCGTTGTCATTATGGGCCGGTTCCTTTAAAAGCAAGAGTACATTATGAATAGAGCTATCAACAGCACTGGACAGGAAGGGAATTTGGTCCAACTTTCCTCAACATTTGACCACATCTGCTTTGTAGCAGTGTATAACTGCAGTCGTTGATTGCAAAATAATTTGCTGGTTTAATTCCATCAGTTTCCTTTTTATTTCAGACCTCATAAAACATAAGATCAAGTTTTTAGGCCAAGAACTTTATTTTAGTTGATGCAATCAAGTTGCAGCAAACTTATTTCATCTTTGTGAAGAAATCATTGACTTTGAGGTCATTATCATCAAGATAGTCTCGGAAAGCATGCCAGTACTGCTTCTAATGATTATTTTGGGGTTTGCCTATTTTAAAAAAATTATCATGTCTCACATTCATATGAAATATAGTTCTTAGCACTTATAGGAACCACAACACTGATGTAAAATATATTTCCTGTGGATTACAAACAAGCACACCTCACACGAAATGTATCTCCAATTCTTTAGCATTTGCAAGTAAAAATAGTATTTCAACTATATGCAGGGAGTGTGGCTTAGTGCATGCACAAGGCCCCAGAGTCCATTCCTAATACCCTTCTTCCCAAAAATTGGATTTATGTAATATGAATAGTATATTTTTTCCATCCAGAAAAATCAAAGAAAACTACCATGCACTTGATCATAAAGTCATCATTTGACTTTATCTAACAGTAAACTTGCACTCAGGAAGCAGGGGCAGGAAGATCTATGAGTTCGAGGTCAGCGTGGTCTATATAGCAAATTCTAGGACAACTTGGCAACATAGTGAGATCCTGTCTCAAAAGCAAACAAGTAAACAAACCTATTTCACTTACTCTACCTAGAGGGGGCCAATATGAAAAGTGTGTTCAGTTTGTCCTTGCAAAAGCAAGAACCAATGGGAGTTAAATGTCAAGGTATCAGAGACCTAAGGAGTTCAACCATTAAAGAAATTAAAGGTGACTAAGAAAACTCCTTCTCAGAGGTTTTCAGAGAAGTGTGTTAGCTGAACAATAGAGGAAACATCCATATTGTCTGTACACAGGAAGGGAATCTGCAGTGGGCTTCAAATCCTGATGAGGAAACATTTCTGAATACATTTTCTTAGTGGTTGTAGTCATACTAGTCAATGTGAAGCTTCCATCCACATAAAATGGATGACTTTCCTAAATTACAGAGGAGACATCCTGTGCATCCTACTGAATGTCGTTATGGAGTTGCTGTCACTGTGCACAAGAATAAGCACACCCCTGAGCCAACATGCCCCAGGATGTGCTGCTTTATTTCTAACTTTTATTTTATCTGTTTTATTTGGAGACAAAGTGTAGGCAGAGTTTTCTGTACTGCCAGCTGTCTCCCAAATAACCACACTGACTTATTATTAATTATAAATGCTCAGCCAATAGCACGGACTTCCTTTTAGCTAGCTCTTATAACTTAGATGAACCCATTTCTGTTTATTTACTGCTGCCACGTGACTCGTGGCTTCTTACCTCATTTTGTACATGCCCTGCTTTCCCTGACTTTGGCTGGTGAATCCTCAGACTCCTTCCTTCTTCCCAGTGTCCTACTAGTCTGACTTCCCACCCAATCTCATCCTGCCCAACTATAGGCCAGTCGGCTCTTTATTAATCAATGAAAGTAATACATATTGATAATGTACAAAGATTGTTCCACAGCAACAAGGTCTTACTATGTAGCTCAGTTTGACCTGGATCTCACAATCCTCCTGTCTCATTCTCCCACATATACACTGCATTCCTTTCTTCCTGTTCTTTGCCTCTGTTTAGCCCACTTAATCTGTTTAAATTCTTTAATAGCAATGCCCTTGTAGCTTTGAAGGGAGATTCTGCAGTGACTCTCAAGGAACCAAAAGGCTGTGGAGAATAATGGCCAAAGTCACAGAGCCAGTGATCACTAAACCCTTTCAGAGTTGACAATTAGCTCATTATTTATAATGGAAAACATAATTCACTAAATTCTTCACCTTTCAGCCAGCCAGTCCATACATTTTACTAGACAATGGTAGAGTCTTCCAAAACATGTAAGCATCTGCATATCAGTTACCTGAATTTGAATGTTCCACCCATATGTTTTGGTGCCATAAAATCATAATTTGTGTGCCTGAATCAAGCTGCTCATCAGTTTGAGATACTTAGCATATTGGTTGTATGATGATGCAAGGCTAGAGTAAAAACCTAAAACAATCTACCTAAAAAGTACACATGGTCCATTTCAACTTTCTCTTCAAATTTCAAATTTCACTAAAGGTTGAGCCAGGGTGGTGGTACATAGTTATAACTCTAGACTCAAGAAGCTGAGGCAGGAGGATTGCCATTCAAAGCCAGCCTAGGCTATAGTGTGAGACCCTATCTCAAAATAAACAAACAAAAATAATCAAACTAAAAAAGTTTTATCCCACAGCTTCTGGGTTCTAATCCATGGTCATTTGGCCCTGTTGCCTGTAGTGAAACAGGTCATCCTTGGGAGAGTGAAAAAGAGAAAGAGAAGAGCTGAGGTCACACAGTCCCCTCCAAAGACGCACACTTGAGGACCTGGAGACTTCCCACCTCTGAAAGGTTCCATTACTACCCGAGGGCAGTGACACTTGAACACTTGGGTCTTTGGTAGACGCTCTAGATGCAGATAACAGCCTATGGCCGAAGTTCTTAGGTAGCACTTGCAGCTCTGTTCTGTCACAGACTAGATGCTGTTGAAGGACACACTTTTAGATCCTCCTTGCTGGAAACAAGGCTGTTTCTCAAATGCCCATCTTCAGCATGGACTAGGAAAAAAAAAAAACAAAACACTGCAGGTTTCCCTGTAAATAACCAAGAGAAACATGTGCCAATTATTCTGATCATTTAAAATCTGTCATTTGCTGGACCATTTATAGTCCCACGGATTGCTTAGATGTCTTTTGCATCACTGGGCACAATCAATGTGACGCCCTGTCATAAAGCACTTTGAACAGTGACTATTTCATATTTAGAGCTACTTTTTACATATAATCTAAATAACTAGTTTTAGGGTAAATACATTTAAAAAATAGTTTGAAGTAGGAAAGAATTAGCTTGTGCTACTAATGAATCACTCAGTCAGGCTTTCCCTATAACATTGAAATTTGATAATAATGTTTTTGTATGTTTAAAAATTAGTGAAAGCTTTGCTGATCAAGATGTTCTATGATACAAATGATGTGGGGGTTTTCCTTTTATTGAAGATAAAAAGCTGACAACTTTAAAAATAGTTTCTCGTGGTTTCATAAAAATCTGAAGGAAAAAAGTGGTTTCACTATTTTTTGTGGCATTCAGCACGTCTGAGGTAGTTGTCCCAGTGCCTGGCAAACAGTAGCCCTAGAAAATAGCATGAATGCCTAAATGATAGATTTAAGCTTTATTACTCAAATAAAAAAGAAAAAAAATCTCTTTGCTGTATTTTAAATCTGAAACGAACCCAAAGGCCCATGTTGAAGGCTTGCTTGCCAGTGCCTGGTGCTATGGAGGTGGTGGGACCTAGTGAGACTATCGGGGTGCCCCCTTGTTGAAGGGGATGTATGTGAGGCCTGGCCCCATTCTCCTCCCTTTGCCTCCTGGCCACCAGGAGGTGAACAGGCCTTTTCTAACACACACATCTATCACAATGTCCTCTATCACCACATGAAAAAACAAGAGCGATGGGCCTGTCTTCTTTGTGGCGTGAAGGAAAAGGTGGCAAAGCCCCTTCGTTAATGAGTCTGTGGTGGTATCTTTCTCTAGGGGCCCACTCCTATCCCCTTACCAGTTAGACTTCAGGCAAACTGTATCTTTCCATTCCTGGAAACAATCTCTGTATTGACAAATGCTGTTCCCTCTGGATCCTGTCCTGATGCTCCCTATCAGAATCCAACTGACAGTCAAGGCCCCGTTCAAATGTCTGTTCCTGAAGGCTTTTCTGATTCCTTCTGCTTGCTCTTCAAAATGGTTTGCCTCTTCCCAGTATACCATAGTCTGCTGAGTTAGGCAGATACACACACACACATACACACATAGAGAGAGACAGACACACACACATATACAGAGAGAGAGACATACACAGATATGAACAGACAGATACACATAGAGACAGACACAGAGAAAGGGAGACACACACATACAGAGAGAGAGAGAGACACAGAGAGACAGACAGACACACACATACACAGAGACAGACACACACACATAGAAACAAACACAGAAACACACATACACACAGAGAAACAGACACATACACATAAAGACAGACACACATGCACAGAGACAGAAAGATGAGAGGAAGAGTGAGTATGATATTGTTTATTGACAGTTATCATACCACTAGCAACTATGTCTTGTGTGATTTACATGCAACAAACATGTACAAATGGAAAACCTGACTGGGAAACATATCTTAACTGTTAAAGGCCTGCTATGACTACAAACTAATCCCTTAAAAATTGAAAGAAAAATGTCCTTTTTTATATGATCCAACTTTATTCTTTAATTTTACCAGATTTATCTTAAAAACCCATTTTAATATGACTTATAATTAAGTAGCATCTGACTTTAATGAATTTACAATTAGGTGGGTATCTTGAAAATATGTTTGCTTACTATGTTTTAGCATACTCAGATCCAGAAAACAAGATACTTAATTATTCCACATTCCTAAAGTTTATTGTTCAATAATATCAGTACTAAATATGAGGTGATAAATCTGTCATGTGCTAATATTTTTTAGAATATGGTAATTATATCATATATGTGCTAATATATCTTTTAAGACATTAATGAGCTTTCTCAAACCTAGTCTTCCTGAAGAGACCTACCAATTCTTATACTGATGTTTTTTTGCTTTTTGTTTTATTTTGTTTTTAGAGACAGGGTTTCTCTGTAGCTTTGGAGCCTGTCCAGGAACTAGCTCTTGTAGACCAGGCTGGCCTCAAACTCACAGAGATCCACCTGCGTCTGCCTCCCGAGTGCTGGGATTAAAGGCATGTACCATACCACCCAGCTGTGATAAATTTTTTTTTGTGGAATTTCTTTTTTATTTAAAAATTTCTGCCTCCTCCCCGCCTCCCTTTTCCCTCCCCCTCCCCCCACTTCCCACATCCCCCTCCCCTCCCCCTCCCTCTCCAGTCCAAAGAGCAGTCAGGGTTCCCTGCCCTGTGGGCAGTCCAAGGTCCTCCCCCCTCCATCCAGGTCTAGGAAGGTGAGCATCCAAACAGACTAGGCTCCCACAAAGCCAGTACATGCAATAGGATCAAAACTCAGTGCCATTATCCTTGGCTTCTCAGCAGCCCTCATTGTCCACCATGTTCAGAGAGTCTGGTTTTATCCCATGCTTTATCAGTCCTTGTCCAGCTGGCCTTGGCGAGCTCCGTTAGATCAGCCCCACTATCTCAGTGGGTGGGTACCTCCCTCGCGGTCTTGACTTCCTTGCTCATGTTCTCCCTCCTTCTGCTCCTCATTTGGACCTTGGGAGCTCAGTCCAGTGCTCCAATGTGGGTCTCTGTCTCTATCTCCATCCATCGCCAGATGAAGGTTCTATGGTGATATGCAAGATATTCATTAGTATGGCTATAGGATCGGGCCATTTCAGGCTCTCTCTCCTCAGCTGCCCAAGGACCTAGTTGAGGACATCTCTCTAGACATGTGATATTTTTTTTTAACTGAGATACATTTTTCTAGATAATTCTCTTTTTTTCTTTTTTTGATGCCAGCTATCAAACCTGCTAAGCACATGCTCTACCACTGGGCCATGTCAAATACTAAACTGAAGTATGTGACAAGTGCTACAACAGGCTTTGTAAAGCCTCAAAGATGGAACAAGCATTGCTTTAGAAAAGAAAGCAAAAAGTGTATCCCCAAGTGCTGTGAGTGCAGTGTGGTTAGATCTTTGTAGTGTTTTAGAACTAAATATAGAGATAAGAAGGAATCTTGAGACATCTTTTCCTAGTTCCTCTACTGCAGATAAAGCAATTGGGGACCATAGATATTGCATAATTTTCTGTAAACCATATAGCTGCTTTATCACAGAGAAGAAATCAAAAAGTTGACTTCCCGACAACAGTGGTGGTAGTGTTAATTCTGCTGCCTTCCTAAAGGCCAAACTTCTCTTTCAGTGACTCAGAGTAACACAGAGAACATTTTCCTTTTGTCTTTGGAAATTAATCATTACTGGTAGGAGACTATATATATACCTGGGCCCCAATATATAATAGCCGTCTTTGTGTCTACACTTTAACTTCAGCCTTCTAGGAAACAACTGCCCAACTTCCTTTCCCTCCTTTGATTCTCCACTCAAAGGGTGGGAACTGGAGTGGTGATTTAGTTCCCTGACAGAACACTTGCTTCGCATGTACCAGGCCCTGGGTTCCCTCCTTGTCACATCTTAAAAATAAAAATTTAAAAAAAAAAAAATACTAAACTAAAAACACCAATCCTAACAACTTAAAAAAGTTAAGAGACCAATAGATAAACTAAATTTTGGGGTTTGTTCTTTATCTGCTGGGGGAGCAGCAGCTGCCAATCTGACCTATAATACACAGAATTTATTTTATTTATTTTTAGTTTTGACCTTGCTTTATTATCAATACAGAATACAAGATCTAATGTTAAAGGGAGATTTCTTGCTTCAAGATATACTCACACTAGCAAGACTAAACATTAGCAAAGTTTCATATAGTCTGATAGGAACTGTATGTGCTAACAGTCATGCTTGAGATGCATTAGCAGTTGCTGCAGAAGAAAGCTGATTTATATAAGAGACACTAATGACAACCCTTGATAAATGTTTAGGAACTATTTGTCATACTATACAAAATGTGAAAGATGGGATTACAACTGTCCTAAGCAAACAAAAATTTAAAGATACTTTTATTTATCAGATTCCACATTATATAGTGTTCACAAGTGTAAGAATTTATTGTTGGGGATGAAGCACAGCCCCACAACACTTCCACCCCAACAATAAAAGTTACATTAGGAAGCAGGTGCCTTGCTAAACCCTGTTTGTGACTTTGCTCAATAGTCACCTGATGTGGGTGTAGCTGGAATTACACAGGACTCCAAATAAACAAATGCAACCAGCATTCTCCCCTTTAAAAAACAAAATTCCAGATTTATCCCGTGCTTTTTCAGACCTAGGCCAGCTGGCCTTGGTGAGTTCCCGATAGAACATCCCCATTGTCTCAGTGTGTGGGTGCACCCCTCGTGGTCCTGAGTTCCTTGCTCCGTCTCCTTCTGCTCCTGAATTGGACCTTGAGATTTCTGTCCGGTGCTCCAATGCGGGTCTCTGTCTCTGCCTCCTTTCATCGAACCTAGCGGACAATGAGGAATACTGAGAACTCAAGAACAATCGCAGTGGGTTTTTGATCCTACTGCACGTACTGGCTTTGGGGGAGCCTAGGCAGTTTGGATGCTCACCTTACGAGACCTAGATAGAGGTGGGCAGTCCTTGGGCTTCCCACAGGTCAGGGAACCCTGATTGCTCTTCGAGCAGATGAGGGAGGGGGACTTGATCGGGGGAGGGGGAGGGAAATGGGAAGCGGTTGCGGGGAGGAGGCAGAAATCCTTAATAAATAAATAAATTAAAAATTAATTAATTAATTAATTAATTAATTAAAAAAATTCCAGGTGCGGGAGCAGACTCCTATAACTTCTGGTAGCGGCAGGAGGATCAGGTGTTCAAGGTCATCCTCACTACTAGCAAGTTCAAGATTAGCCTGAGCTATATGAATCTCTGGCTTGTACAAAGAAGCAAATAAAATGTTTCTCTGCTTCAGATCTGTTACATGCAGATGTAGTTCCACCAAGCAGGACCTGTCTCCTTCCTTTGCTACACTCCTGATGTGTAAAAATGCTAATCCACCTGTGGATCAAGTTGTGCCTAACTTATAACAGAGTTATTTAGCAATATAGATAATTTATTCATGAGATTTAGCAATTTTTTAGAACTTCGGCTTATGAAAATATGCATTTGTTCAGATTCTAGTGGGGTACTACCTTAATATATTCTATTTAAAGTGATTTTGAAATGTTTTTTGGCTATTTTTGCTAGGTGAGGGGAAGCAGAACTGTCAGTGTAATAGGTGACTTTCTTTGCTTAAATTAGATATAGTGACTGCCGCTAGGAAAGGTAAATGCATTTTAATCATGTTAATGTCCATGTATATTTATAGTTTCTACCTATAAAATTTTAATCATAGGAGGGGCTGGAAGTATGGTTCAGTGATTAGGAGCACTTGCTACTCTTGCAGAGGACCCAGGTTTGGTTTCCAGCACTCACAAGGGTCAGTAACTCTAGTTTCAAAGAATTCTATACCCTCTTCTGGCCTCATAGGCATTTCACACACAGGATGCAAAGATATATGTGCAAGCAAAATACTTATACACACTAAAAAATAAATAAATCCTTCTTTAAAAGACAGAGGACCAATGAGATAGCTCAGCAGGAAAGAAGTTGGCCTTTAACCTGAACTTAAGACAGTATCTAATATATGAGAGTCACTTAATAGTTATTTAGGAAGTGAAGAGACAGTGTGGAGTGGTCTGTGAAACAGTAGATGATTCTAGTAATTTCTGTCTCACTGTATAATAACTCTGATGTTTTCCAAGGTTTTTTCACAATTTCTGTGGTGTTTGTTTTTATTTTTATTTTGTTTTATTATTTGCCATGCTGGGGAATCAAACCCAAAGCTTCATCATGCATGTTAAAAAAGCACTTTACCACTGACCCATATATCCAATCCACAATTTCTTCATTTTTTAATATGTCATAATTCTTACTTTCTCTTATATAAACTCCCAATGTACATATTGACTCATCTGTCTATTTTTAAACTCAGTGTTTTGAAGTTTAATTCTTCACATTTTTATTATATATGTGTTTTGTTATACTCAGGAGCAAATAAAACCTAGTATTCATATAGCTTCTGTTCTAGCAGAATAACTATTGTAAACCCATTAGAAACTTTGTAAAAAGCCTCACACTAATATTCGTATAAAAGAAAGCCTAGCATTTAGAAAGCTTTTTCAAACCTCAAGTTTATATATATATATATATATTTAAATATATACATATATATGTATATATATATATATCCTATTTGGATATAGCGGTGGCTTATTAAAATGTTTCATGAGAGACACCTAATTTTAGAATGTTCCCAAGTGGTTCTCACATGCTCTGCCCCCTTTTCTTCCACATTACTCAAAGGACAACAAAGCAAATGATTAGTTCTATGTGAAAGGAGTGGTTCAGAATGGCTTTGCAGGGGACTATAAAAGGATCTTTTACACAGTCGTTAAGTTGTTGTTTTGCATATATTAATTAATTAGTATAATTATGGCATTTGCATGTATACATATCATACTCACCCTATTGCTTTTCCTTGTCCCTTTCCTCTTCGAAACTAGCTAGTTCCCTTCTACTTCCATGTTATTGTCATCATCGTCCTTCTTCCTCTTCTCCTCCTCCTTCTTCCTCTTCTTCCTTTCTCTCCCTCTGCCTCCTTCCTTTATTTTGTGATTAGTGAGTTTACTCAGGATAACTTACAGAAGCATATGTGGGAGCTATTTTCAGGAGCTTGGCAGCTTACCAGTGGCTACACTACTGAAGAAAAGACCTCTGCCTCTACCAGCAACCATTAACTACTGATCCTTGGGGGGGGGTGGGACCTTGTTGAGCTTGGTGAATATATGTTTTATTCATTTTATTTCAAAATGCTCTATAAGTACTTAATACGTGTGCCCAACAATGTACTAAGTGCTGAGTATAACAAGCAAGACGCCTGTCTTCATGGAGGACTGCAATCTAGAGGAGAAAAGAAAAACGTTATTGTCAACTATTGTAGCCAGAGTTATAAAACGGAAGAGGGAAGTGTCAAGGTCATAGACTGAGGGAACCCAGTGGACCTGGGGCCCAGGTGGGAAGACTTCTCACTAAGCTGACATTCCCTATCCTAGTGTAGCTAAAATGGAAGAGAATAATGAGAGGCTGCAATTTGACAAAAAGAAAAAAAGGCAATTGTTTAAAGATTTCTGAAGGGTCATGTGCAAAAGTTATATTTATCAAAAGTATCTAAACATATCCTGATTTAATGTAAACTGAGAGGCAAACATCTCTTTCCCTCAAACTCCAAGCAAGGTCTCTACTGAGGCCTCTGTAGTGCATTAGTTTTATTAGTGATAAAGCATAGGGCCAACTGAGATGAATTTACACATATGAAACTCAAGGGTCAAAGCAATCTTTTCTCTAGAACAAAATTCAGCTGAGCATGGTGGTGACCTGTAATACCAACAGCAAGGATGCTAGTGCAGGGAGTTTCAAGTTCTTGGCCACATCTCAAGAATATAATATAAAATACAATAAAAAAAATAGTAAGAACTGAGTTGAAGCTCAGTAGTAGAACATGTGTTTAGCAGGCACGAGGCCCAAAAAGGTACGAAAGGAATGTCATATCCTCTAGAACTAGAGTTGTAGATGGTTGTGAGTCACCAAATGGGTACTGGGAATCAAACCAGGTCCTCTACAAGAGTAGCAAGTACTCTTCACCACTAAGCCAACTCTCTAGCACCCCCATTTTAAATTTATTTTATTACGTTTTATAATTTTTTAAACAGCAGCAAAGAATGACCCCAAAGAAAAATGTTACTCAAAGTGACATTTTTACAAATATCAGAAAGAAAGAAAAGTTACTCAAGTTGAAACCCTATAAACAGATTGTTATTAATTTGATTTTCTGGGAATGAAATGCAAGATTTTCACATGCCAAGCAAGTGTTCTGACCCCAGACAACAACTCACACAGATTAATTCCCACCTTATGCTCTATGGTCTCTCTTCAATCTTTCTTTTACATTCACACTTCCTCACCCTTTGAGAAGCCAAGGGTAAAGGTGTCTTTCTGATGCACCTCAGTAAGGGGTAGTTCTGCAGAGTTAGAGGTAAGTCCAACTCCATCCATTCCATGTCCAAGTTCCCTGGTCTACTAGAGGGATAGAGCACTATCCTTTCTTCACAACAGGGACAAGCAGATCACACAACCTGCATGAGAACAGAGAGCCTGGGTTTGTATAGCTTAGACTCCTGCATAGCTCCTTACTTAATTCATGAAATCTGTAGGTAGATTCTCCTACCTGACCTTTGCGAAGTATCAAAGTTACCAAGATAAATAAGACAGTGTCCCTGTCTTCGGGGCATTGTTCTACAGAGGAACATGAGGCATATAAAGTCATAATTATAGTGCTGTGTGAACATTGAAGTGTTCAGGGTGAGTGGTGTACTGGGAATAAATAATTAGCTGTACTTGAAAGCCTTACAAAGAAGGTGACTTTACATTGGTTCCTTGTTCTTGTTGGTGTTGTTGTTGTTTTTAATTTCATTTTACATTCTTTGCATTAGTTCTTCAGGGATGTATAGGAATTGTTTTTTAATTCATATCTAAATGAGTATGTATTCCTATTTGCTAAACAGATTCTTCCAATTTCCTAATAGGATCATATGTTGTCTTTTTAAGTTGAAGAAGTAAATTATTCCGGTTTTATTTTTCTGTGCTACTGTTGTGAAATAAAAACACGAGCAAAGTGGTAGATAGAAAGCAGAACCAGTGGCGGGTGGAGAGAGGAGGGGCTCGTACACTGTGGGAACCAGGGCTGGGGAGAGCACAAGGCAAAGCCATAGTAATGATCCAATGATTCATCCTGTCATTCCTCTTCCTCTGTAGCCATCAGGTTTGGGAGGATGCCACAGGCCGAGAAGGAGAAGCTGTTGGCGGAGATCTCCAGTGATATCGACCAGCTGAACCCAGAGTCTGCTGATCTCCGGGCCCTGGCGAAGCATTTGTATGACTCATACATAAAGTCCTTCCCGCTGACCAAAGCCAAGGCGAGGGCGATCTTGACAGGAAAGACTACAGACAAATCAGTTAGTTCTCTTCTGCTCTCTTCATGGGGGTGGTTGGGGCTGGGGGTTCTTTCTTTTGACTAAATGATTTGCCTCAGTACGCATGCGTTTGCAGAATATAGCTCAGCTGCGGGCTGTTAAAATCTTGTGGCAGGCCGGGTCCAAAACACAGGAAATGTCTTCAAATAGGATAAGTAAACACTGTTCTGAAAAAGGAGTAACTCCTCCAAGCTGTAATTTAAAAAAAAAAAAAAAAAAGGAAGAAAGAAACACACACAAAACACCTTTGAGAGTAGTACAAGAACTCATAGGCCATCTAACATTCATAAATGAATGTGAAGCCCTCTCAGGACCCCACCCTCTTTCTAGACTCATCTCTTTGCTCAGCATCAAAATAACTGGTCAGAACACCGTGCCTCAGCAGCCATGGAGGAGGCCACGCAGGTGTAGGAGGTGTGAGGTCCCACTTTTACCTTTCTAGGTTCCCAGAGTCTTTTATCCCAAGTTCAGAGTGGGCACAAAAACATCCAGGATGAGACCTATTTCCTTACAGTACCGAGTTTTATTACTGGAAAACTGGAGCTCTATCCTTTTAGTATATGTATGAATTCTAGTTTCTACAAGGATCTAAACTGCCTATGCTGCTCCAATGGAATATTTTATTTTATTATTATTTTATTTAATATTATTAAATATTATTATTTATTTATTATTATTAATGCTAAATATTGGGTTGAATTCAAGGCTTCAAGCATGCTAGGTACGTGTATTATAGAGGTGAGCTGCATGCCTAAACCTCAAAAGGATCCTTATGTACCTGGAGGTTTGTTGAGTGTCATTGTTTAGAAAATTCATAATAGTTGAAAACTATTGTTGAGTTCAGTTTTCTAGGAAGCAGAAAGCTTCTGACATGAGGCTGAGAATCAGCACCAAATTACATTAAAATGAAACCTACCTGCTGCTTCCCACTCCACTGTCAGCTGGGAGTGTGACCTGGGTCACATCTCTGTCCCTCAGTTTTTACAGGCAGGGCCTGGCTTTGATGATATGGTCTACAGAATGTCCCTAAGGCAGTAAAAGCTGCAGATCCCATGCAAAAGGCCTGAATCCAGCTCTTGAAAGCCTTGGGTGTGGTCATTTATTTTCAAGTGAACAAGTCCAGGAGAGCAAGGCAACTGATAGGTAGATACATGTAACTATGTAACTATTTTTTAGAAAAAAAAATCATATTTTAATGATTATCTCAGGTCTTTCTTTTTAATCAAATGACTTAGAGTGTAGTCAGCTAATAGCTGTGAGAAAGAGTCACATGTCAGTAAGAACAGTTCAGTTTCTCATTACAGGAGGGATTGATACCTATACGGTGATACACAAGTATTTTATACTTTCTTTACATTCCGCCACAGGACCATCTGAAGGCGGCTGTTGTGTATCTTTGTTTAAGGGGAAGGAACTGAAGTGGAGAGGCATAAGCACATAGGAAACTGAAGGCTATGATGTAAGCTTTCTGACTGCTAGTTGGGAACACTGTCAGTGTGCTATTCCCAGGACCACAGAACACGAATCATAGTACAGTGCAGTCTGTCTACTGAGTACCAAAAACAGCCATGAAGACCTGTACACTGCTACTCTGACTTCATTCCCAGGAAGAAAGTAAAGGAAGGCTGCAGCCACATGACTAACAAGAGTGAACACTTGAAGGCATATTGCAACAGCTTGCCAAGAGCAGGTGCAGGATAGAGGGCTGGAGTCTGGTATCTCAGAGCTAGGCTCTGGGGAGGGGGTTGCTGAAAGGCACGGAGTCCCATAGTGGCCAGTTCAGTTTTACCTACAGCCATTCATTTCGCAGGCTCTGGGTTCTTATCGCCTCACCTCCAGTGCACACCTGAAATCCATGCTGGAAATCTAAATTAAAAACTTAAACTACTTAAAAGCTACGTGGAAGAGAGAGAGAGAGACTACCCTAATAGGCAATAATTTAAATTTATATAATGGGTTGCCGATGTATTCCTATCTCTGCTCTGAAGGATGCAGAGACCAAACCACTGGAAATCACTTGGAAACCTCATCCCAACTGACTTTTTGGCTCTGAATCTTTGAGTTAAAAATAAGATAATTGGAGGCCCCTTGTGAAACAAATAGCTATTAAGCTATTTAAGGAAGGGGCTACAAAAGCTTGATTATAGACTTCTCAATTCGGAGGCCAAGGGTTGTCATTTTTCCCTGTAGTAAGTAGGCTCATGCCTTGCCCATAGTAGTTACTCAGACTATTTGTTTAATTGAATTAAAGACTGTTGTTTATGCCCTTTGAAATTATGAACTTTCAACAGAGGGCTTTTCACTAGCCCAATATTTGTTCATCTAACTAGACGTCATTAGTGATTGGATAGTGACAGGATTGCCTCCAGTTGAGGTCTAGAAAAAGAAAAAGAGGCCCAGCCAAATATAAAAAACCCATTCACTGATTATACAGAACTAAAATCAAATTGTTTGGCATTGTTTTCTCCTTATCTGGTGAAATCAAACTGAGCACCAATAGAAAGAAATATTTCAATAGAGAATATGGAAGAGAAACCCAAAATGTGATTTGCAGTGCGATTTGCTCTTTATCAGCATGGTCCTATTATTCATTTGATAGCATCTATCTCAGGGGTGTTATGTTATCTCTTGGCCAGGACTGTGAAAGCTAAGATTTGCATTGATAGGGAAAGTTTTGCTGAAGTGTGGCCTCTCGAGATGGTGGGGGATGTGAGAAAGTGGCTGAGGCTGTGGGGAGAGCAGCTTAGGTCTCATTATGCGCACAGCTTGCAGCTGATGTCAGCGGCATCAGTTAGGCCAAGCCTGGGGGAGGCTGTTCAGTGTAGTGGATAACCAATTACCCAGAACCCTTCTGAAGGAAATCATGGACTGAAGAGGCCATTCTTTATACGTTTATCTCACTGCTCAATTTAACCAGAGCTGTTAGGAACCCACCAGCTGCTGCCCTCACAGCCCTTGCCTCCAGGCCAGCAAGGGCCACTCCCCCTCCTCAGCTACACTTCCTCCTTCTATATCTTATCCCCTGGGGTCACTCACACCTTTCAAAACAGGTAAATTAAGTGTTCCTGCTCTCCCCCTATCAACTTTAACATCATATCTTTGGGATAAGATACCAATAATTTTCATCATCTTGCCTCCAAGAGTATGGCCTGAGTGTTCTAGGCTCAAGGGGATGTGGGCTACAGAATCACTAAAGAACTCTTAGGAGCAGTATGTATGCCTTTTCTCTGCCCTCAAATAGGGTGGAACCCATTCCCCCACCACCTGCTTTTCTTCCAGTGGTTTTCTTCAGCCACAGCCCCTCCCTCGCTGAAGAGACTATAGATCTCTGAAGCCCACACATGTGCTGGAACTAGAGCCCTCATTTCTTGAAGGCAGTTTGATAACTGAATGGACTTTGGAAGTTTGGGATGTTTGACTACCACGCTGGTGCAGTGATCACGTGATCCCGTATTTGTTGATGAAAATAAACAGAGTGGTTTTCAAAAACCATTCTCAGTGCCATGGCTTGCCATAAAACAATGAATAGAAAAACCCTGGGTATGCCTGCCAACTCTTCACTATATACCTAAGAGTGGTGCCTGGTGAAGCCCTGACTGTATTCAAACTATAAATAAGAAATAAAACATTTTATTTATACTGTATTGGACTTTGGGTTCCAAGGCATCGTCTTGTTTATGATAGGCACATGTAAAGTCACTGTTCTTTTAACAACAGGGGCAAACTGGTGCCGTTAGAAAAATGATCATTCTGAATAGTGTATGAAATCCAAAACCACCGAATCATAAAGCCCAAGCAGAATTGTAAACTGCTGTGGAAATATTTCTCTGCCCATTTACATTTATGCTTTCTACATATACAGAGGCCATCCCATCATACTGACTCAAATGATAGGAAAGATGTATCTTCTTAAGCCATGCCCTTACAGATAGACAAAGCATAGCCTATCCCCTTCATCTTTGAAGATCCTGAATGAACTAGAATATCCTCCCCTGAGGAGAGAAGTATTGAGGGAGCCCTTGAAGAAGACTTAGGGGCCCCGTAAGAATAAAGCAGGAAGCAGTACTGAATAATTTCCAAGGCTGCTCAAGTTAGGTTCCTGGCATTGTTGATCCATCTATCAATAGTAATAAATAAATTCTTTCATGATCAGAGTCATTAGTAATAGCTAACAATATGACAGATCTGAACTAATAATGCTTTTTCAAGAAGAAATGAAAAAAATATTATTCTAGGTTTGGGTGTGTAACTCAGTGGTAGAACTCTTGCCTACATATACAGGGCTCAGGGTGTCATTCCCAACACCAAACAATAGCAATAATATTCAGTATAGTTGAGAAGGAAAGAATTTGGGCCTCTTTACTTATTTTTATTTATTTATTTTCGTTGTTGGATTAAGTTGGCTATTACTCTTGTTTATCTACTGAGTAACTGTTTGGCTGATATTGTACAATTTATTTAAGAGCTGTGGTTATGTGCTGGTTCATTTGAGTGTGAATAATTCTTTTTAGGCTTTCTGTTTGTCTTAAATCACAAACCACATGGGGACACAGAATTACATCTGATAGACTTCCTAACTTCCATCACGAACAGCACTTGCTTATAGGAAATATCATTCAAAAGGCACTGCCCAAGGACCTCAGCACAGAAGAGCTTGGTTTTAAAAGCCCTCGTTCTTTCCAGAAAAGCGAGTGTACTGGAAAAAAGTTAAAACACATGGAGAAGTCGGGAGAGGGTGTTAAAGAAGAGAGTCAGGAGGATACGCCAGTTCTCGGTGAGGGTTCGAGGATATGCCAGTTTTCGGCCAGGGTTCGATATAAAGAACTCTTGAACTTTGAGTTTCTTCACACTTAGAGAGTAGCGACGTGTGCTTTCAGAAGAGCCTTTGCATCCTGTAGATCCCATGGTTTCACAAAGCAAAACTGAAACACAGGAGCAAGACAGAAAGGAAGTTGAGGAAACCAATGTACTTAGGGTTAGCGTTCTTTAACTGTAGAGGACAAGGTGTATGCCCAACATTATGAAAGCCAAGAAACACAAGAAGACAGGAACATATTCAAAAGATAGGCTCTAAGAAGGTAGAGTTCTTCTTTGAAAAATCTGAATATCTGGAAAGGCCCTTGAAATAAGGCCCACGTTTCCCCAAACCTGGTGTTTGTTGTTGGTTTGGTTTGGTTGTTTGGTTTGGTTTGGTTTGGTTTAGAAACAGGGTCTCATGTAGCCCAGGCTGACCTAGAATTCACTCTGTAGCTAAGATGACGTTAAGCTTCAGATTCTCCTGTCATTACCTCCCAAATGCTAGGATTACAAGCAAACAGCACCATGCCTGGTCTCCAATTCAGCTGTAATTCTGTACTGTTATTATCACGGGATTTTCTGTGAGCAGGTCAGGTAATATGCAGATGTGTGTGTGGCAAATTAGAGAAATTACTCAGAATAACCTGAGCCGTATTAGTCGATCTTTCTTACCTCCTTGAATGGGTTGTTTTATTAGTCAAGAGGAAGTGACCTAGCACTTTGATATTAACTCAGATATTAACATGCTGATGGCTTTCTAAGAGGTACAGCCACACAGTGTTACAGCCTGTGCTTGGCATTTATGAGCCCCAAGTCCAATCCTTAGCACTAAGGAAAGAGAAGGAAAGAAGGATCCTTCTGTGGTCAGCAAAGCTTGGGCGTCAGAGAACCCCATTCCCAGAGCTACTGTTTTGGGAGAAACTTTGTGCTCATCGTGTGCATATTTTTCTTAGACCGTGCATGCGTTTTGAACCCTAAAAACCTAGACGGGCGCCTGAGCGTGTCTAGTTGTTGTTTTCTTTACTGGTAAGTAAGGGTGCCTACCTAGCCATTTGATGCCATGTCTGAAGGTAAACACACTGTGAACTCGAACTAGAAAATCACTGAGTCAAATTTTGAAGACAATGTGACTCCTCCTGCAAATGGTGTGTCATCAAAAGACACTATATAAGTTAACCCAAAGCACCAGTTGACTTTGTACAAAATACAAAAATGTGATTCAAGACATACAGTTCATTTTATGTAGACTACTGCACCAAAAGGAAGCTGTTTATGTTGTAGTACATTAATAACTCAGTTTTCAATAAGCAGGCGAGCCGCTGCTTTCTCAGTGGGTTTGAGGATGGGGAAGTCTTAGTGACATGTGAAAGTGGTGCCTTCGTGGATGGTTTGCGGTGTGAGAACTGGTAAGCTGGTGGCCTGGGAATCACTCTCACAGTTTGAAACATCCACATAGAAGCAGAAAGAACGTATGCAGAGTCAAAAAAAATAGCATAATAAAATACAACTAGGAAAAGCAACAACAAAACCTCCACTGGTGTTCATTTGCATGTCAGTGCTCAGAACTCTCTACCAGCTCCCCACTTTTTCAGAAATGTCAGAAATGCTGAAGGGATTTAAAAAAAAAAAACTGGTTTGGCATGATGGTGGGGGTGCTGCCTCTTTTCTCTGTCCTTGAATATTTACTGCCAGGATATCCTGACCAACACTGATTGCCAAGGGGTTAAAGTCACATTGTTGTTAAATTGGGAGAGAAAATTAGCAGGATTTGGTGCCCTATGGTCAGCTATCCCGGAGTTTCAAAAACAGGAACCTGGGGCTTTATATGAGGGGCAGGGGAAGTCAAGGAGAATCACAAGGGTGATGGACCAGGGCAGAGTTCCAGAGAAATCGCTTACTTGGAGGTGAAAGAATCTGATGCTTGTGCTCTGCCAAGAACCCACATGACTGAGCAGAAGCTCACCCAAAAGTTGAAAGGGTAGCTCTGGGTACAGTCTCCCGAGATGTGAAGAGATAGTTTACTCAGAGCCTTGAGCATTCTCGGCAGTGCTGTATAGGGAACCATATGCCCAGCTGAGGTGATGCTTTTCTGTTCATGTTGTCAGTAGTTTAACATGTTCGGCTGAACTTCTTTCTTTGTTGTCCACGTTCATATTCTCATGAGAGTAAAGAAAGTCAAGGAGCTAGGGGTGTGACAAGCTTGGAACCCTGTACTTAATCCCCAGCAAATCGTGAGCCAGGTGTGGTAGTGCCTGTTTAATCCCACCACTTGGGAGGTGGAGGCAGGAGGACCAGAAGTTCAGGATAATCCTCTGGTACATATCAAGTTTAAGGCCAGCCTAGGTATGTGAGACCTTATTTAAAAATATTTAAGCCATTTACATTTTGTTAATATTAAATTATAATACACTATAAGGCTCCTAGAGCTCCAATAGAGGAGGAGGAGGCAGGGAGCTTCTGTAAAATCTTCATCCATTCAAATTTTTTCTCATGGTTAAAATCTGATCAGAATTCAGGAATAAATAGTACATTTTAACTGATATAATTGACTGTGCCTTTCTTTATCCTCTTCTTACTGATGATGTCAATTGTGGAGTAAACAGAAGCAGGATGTCTGAAAAAACAGTGAGCATGATTTGCTCCTCATTGTCTTGAAAAATCAAATCAAAGGCAGCAAGCAAACTGCCTGAGTCCTGAGCCCTCCCACCCCCATCCAGGTGTGTTGAGCACTGTGGTTGACGTGAATTGAGGGCAGCGGTGTTTCTAGAACAACTCAACTCTGATGAGTTTGTACAATGTGTGGATTTGGAAATCTCCTCAGAGTCTAGGAGTCCTCAGAGTGGAACAGAATGAGCTTGTTGAAAATCAGGGACTCTTATCTGCAAGAGTTCATAATGAAATCTCTGGCTAGAACATCTTGAAGCTGGCTACTGTTATCACCTATGCACCTCACCCCCTAATCCTGACATTTAGCTCTCAGAACCTCTACTCAAAAGAAATTACTTTTAGTACATCAGAGAATTTGTGATCATGTGTGATCACGTGCCACATACCTCACACGCATGCGCACACACATACACATTAGAAATACAGCTAGAGTCTCCTCTAGAAAAGAAACAGAAACCTCCAATTCTGTCAACTCCCTAGCAGTGATGTTGCACGCTTTTAATCCCAGTACCATTTGAGGTCATAGCCTAGACAGCCAAGGATACACAGAGAATCCCTGTTTCAAAAACAAAAACAAAACAAAACACCTTGAGACTTTGGAAGGATAAATAGCTTTCCCTAAATTACATAGTTAACCAGCCGTCACACAACAGCTGACAAAGCTTACAACCCTCGGTAACCTTAGTTCCAGGGGATCTGACATAGTGTTCTGACATATACAAGCACTAGACACACATATGGTACATTTATATGCAGACAGGTCAACACCCATACAAATAAAATAAAAATAAATCTCTGGGGGGAGGAGTTAATCATAGAACCAAAGCCTAATAATAGCCTCAGTTTTTATTCCAGTGCTCAAAAATATAATATTTAATAAGATTGAGGTTAGCTCTTTCTAGGGTCCAGTGCATGTAATAAGTGCAAAGTGTTCCTTCTTCCTAATTGCTCAGCCTTGAGACTTTCACAATGACCATAAGCCTTTGGCTGTTCTGTACAAAGGAACAGAGAGCAGAGTGTCATGGCAAACTTTTGAAAGCAGCCTGTTGCAAACCTGATTAATTGATTCATTCATTTTATTAGTTGATCCTTAAGAACGGACATATTAAAATTTAAGTTCAGGACTGGGACTGCAGCTCAGTGATAGAGCATTTGTTTAGCATGCATGGGTCTCTATGATTAAATTTTCAAAACTATAAAAATTAAAAAGCTAAAAACCATTTTTTACTTTACTACTTTTTGCAGTGTTTTACCCACAGGCCTCCTACAGCTGCTGAAACAGATGGCTTCCAGAGCATTTTTTAAAAAAAGAAAGAAATAGACATTTTCTTGGCTCAATATTTTTAATCTGCTTTGAGTGATTTTATATAGTGAAATATATTTTATATGTACACTGTGTTTCCTTGTGGTCTGAGTAAATTTGATCTAAAACTGCAAGATTAGCTTATGTTCAAGTGGTTTTTTTCAATCATAACTTGCTTTAACTACTTTTTGTTTAAAAAAAGATTAAATATGTATTTTCTTGAAATTCAAGAAAACATTAGACTTTTTGTCATTTTAAAAATCTAACAAATCGAAGTTATTATCCAGTTTCAGAATAACACAGTGATGGTACAAGTTGAAGGAAAAGCGTCAAGGAATGTTTGACCCCAGCAGATCACAGTGATGAACAGGAAGAGCCCTTTCTCCTGATTAAGTCCCTTTAGCCTTCCCAATTTTACGCAGCAAAGCAATACATCTATGGTCTCTGGACTAGGGTGGTGTTCTCCCAGAACAAGGAATCACCAACTCAGCCACTTTCTCCTTTTTCATTTGCAGCCGTTTGTCATCTACGACATGAATTCCTTAATGATGGGAGAAGATAAAATCAAGTTCAAACACATCACCCCTTTGCAGGAGCAGAGCAAAGAGGTGGCCATCCGCATTTTCCAAGGGTGCCAGTTTCGATCCGTGGAAGCCGTTCAAGAGATCACAGAATATGCCAAAAACATCCCTGGTTTCATTAACCTTGACTTGAATGACCAAGTGACTCTGCTCAAGTACGGTGTCCATGAAATCATCTATACAATGCTGGCCTCCCTGATGAATAAAGATGGAGTCCTCATATCAGAGGGTCAAGGATTCATGACCAGGGAGTTCCTCAAAAGCCTGCGGAAGCCCTTTGGTGACTTTATGGAGCCCAAGTTTGAGTTTGCTGTGAAGTTCAATGCACTGGAACTAGATGACAGTGACTTGGCCATATTTATAGCTGTCATCATTCTCAGTGGAGGTAAGAGTCATCTTTTGATTTAGATTTAGATTTAGAAGAAGGTGGGATGGTGGTGGAATTGCATTTTCTCAATGTTCTGTGTTCCTTCTTACTGACTCTGCTTCTGCGGAGCATGCCGGTGGCACAGTGCCATGAACGTGTCACTGCCGAGCTGAATACCGTAGACATTCGGAGTGAAGGCTGTGGGGATCCAAGCTCCTTGTTTCTATTCATCACACTGCTTTTTTCTGGCCAAATCCAATCCTGAAAAACAAATGCCTTCTTTTCTTTTCTCACGTTATTTTTCCTTGTCTTTCCCTCTTCCTTCCCAAAAGGCCAATTCGGTCTTCAGCTCATTTTAGTAATGACGCATGTAACTTGACTTTGACAATGCTCCTGTGGTATAGCGCAGGCAACTTGTGTGTGATCTTGGCCCAATTAATGCTTCCACCCACCTTCCCTGCATCAGGAATCAGGGAATGGAGACATGCTAAACTCCACCTTCTCTCTCATCTGGCTTCTTATGGCTTCCCTTTTGTGCCTCTGTAAGACACTTGGCTGTGATTACCAATACACTTGAACCAAGAGCACACCACAGAGAAAGAAATTGAGCTATTTGGCAGTTTATCAAAATTTTGGCCTTGCAAATACATGATCTAACTAACCAACTCCAAAAGCCTCATTTTATATCAAATGTTGTTTTCAAGGGTCTCTCTCTCTTTCTCTCTCTCTCTCTCTCTCTCTCTCTCTCTCTCTTGTTTCCAGGTAAGTAGAACTTTCTGCTCTCATTTCTGTCTGTAAAAATTGCTTTGAGCCAGATGTAATAGTGCACACTTAGAATCCCAGCACTGAGGAGGCTGAGACAAGAGAATCTAGAGTTGATGGCCAGCTTAGGCTACGTAATGTTTTAAAAGAACAAACAAACAAAATTTTGCTTTTTAAATGGTGAATTCTTACATTGGAATTGACTTTAGATGCACGTTCTGTGTGAACTGTCCAGCAACCTATTTGTGAGAACTCGCCTGTAGGGAAGGGGAATCTGTAGGTGAAAAGGTGTAGTGTTGCTTCGTATAAAGAACATGATCTGATGGTTAGTCTTGTGCATTGGAGAGTGGATGCTTTCAAGTAAGGTGCATGGTAATTACTAAGGGCAGTAAGAGACAACACCGAGGAGGTGCCTCTAATGCCAGACAGTGTTCTGAGCGCTTCCCACACAAATCCTCACCACAGCTCAGTGAGGTGAGTGCCATTTTTTAAAGTGAGGAAACCGAAGCACTGGAAGGCCTGTGCCCCTGCCCACAGTGATATAACCAGTGTCAGATGTAGCTGGGGAGTCAGACATAATGTCACATGTCTTTAATACCAGCACTCCAAAGGCAGGCAGATCTCTATGAGTTCAAGGCTAGCCTGGATCTCTTGGAGTTCCAGCCCAACCAGGCAACATAGTCAAAGGATGCACTGGGATGGCTTGTCTGCTTCTAGAGCCCATGCTTCAAGCTTCTATTCTGTGAAAGCAAAGCTGCCTTATATGACTGGGGAGCAGAGAGATAAGCAGTATGGCAAGGGTTAGGCAGTATCAAGTGGTCACTCACTTTAAGACAATTTCATGTTGTCTTTGTCAGTTGGGATGGAACCAAGAGCCAGGCATGCAGTGACCACTGACAAGAAAACATCTACTGCTCAAGCTCAGCACACCCTCAGACACTGAATCAACATGTTTTGGAATTAAGTGACTGAGTTTTGGGAGTTTTGGTACTAGGGTTTAAATTCATGGCCTTAGGCATGTCTACCACTGAATTATATTCCCAGCCCCAGAAGCACCATTAATGACTATAATGACTATAAAATACTCTATAAAGGGTTTCTTATGGACCAAATCATCTCCCTATATATTATTATTTCATTTTGAATGACAGCGAAAACATAGAAGAGTGCTTTAAAATGTGTTCCTTTATTTTATTTTTTATTTATTTCATTATTTAAGTTTTTGAAACAGGGTCTCAAGTTACCCTGAACTCATTATGTTGCTGAGGCTGGCCTTGAACTCCTGATCCTCAGTGCTGGGATATAGGCTCTGCTTTTCTTTGGAAAGTGTTCTATATTTTGATTACTAAATATTCTTCTATATAAATTTCTATCTAATCTCAGATGATTTTGTCATTGTAAATTTCCAGAAATTGAATTCAAAGCTATGAGCATTTTAAAGTCTTTTATTTCATCATTATCATAAAGCTTGCAGTCATTTATATCCACAGACACTAAGGGAAGCATTTGGGGAAATCCATTCAAACGTCTTACTTTGTAAATAGGAAAAGTCTGAACAAGAAACAATCATGATGGGCTGGAGCAGGAGCTCAGTGAAAGAGTGATTGTCTGATACATGCAAAGGTTCCAAGCACCACAGAAAAAAAATATACATTCATATATATATACATACACATGTGCACATATACACACATGCATACACACATACATGCATACACCATTAGTTAGTTGGTCGAAAAACCATACAATAAACAATGTGCATGGATTTAATGCTGTAATTATTAGCTCATGCTAGTTCATAAAAGTTAGAATAACACCAGTGACAAGTACTCTATATAAAGAAGTTCCTTTTGGCCTTTCACGGGTTGTCTTCACAAAAGCCAGGATCCAAATCTCATCCACATAACAATGAAAGATACCCCAAGGTAGCAGTCTGCCAGATTATTAAGATCTTTTAACCCTTGTGAATATTTCTAGACTTCCTCAAAGCAGCCGACTAACCACTGATATGTTTCTACAACACAGAAAGGAAAAATCCTTCCCCGACCAAAGTTGAAATTATAGATAAAGGCTAAATACAGGCAACAGACAAGAGGAAAACTGGCCCATGTTTGTAGAGCTCACAGAAATGTGATTCTCCTCTTTACTCAGGAGATTGGTTGTGTGCAGGCCAAACAAAAGTGCCCAGTTGGCATTCCCAGTCCAAGGACTGGCTTCCAGTAAGTTCTCATTGTCCATAGATGTGAGATCAATATCCCAAGCCCAGCTTTATTAGAGACAGTTTCCAAATTAGCCATTGCTTGTTGATTGTTTTTCCTTATTCTAAAATTCCAGGAAGAGAAAACATAAATAAGAGCAATTATATCCAGAAAACAGAGTTCTGTCCTTAACCAGTCTTAGCAAGAGTGATTATATCCAGAAAACGGGGTTCTGTCCCTATCCAGTCTCAGCAAGAGCGGTTATCTCTTCAGAAGTTTGCTTTAGTGATTTTGGAAAGCAGTGCTTTAGGCAAGGCTCATCTGAGCCCTTCTGAGCTGGAACTTTAGCTCTGGTGAAGGCACGTAGATGCTCAAACTGGGGAAAGGATGAGGAAGATGAGGCTGTGTAAGGAGAGGATCAGAGCTGGGGAGGTGGTTAGAGGAACCAAAGAGGAAGACTGTAGATAGAAGTGTCAATTTGACCCAACTCAGGACTTGCTGGGGAAATAAGTGTTACTACCCACTGAACACTGCAGACCCGTTGATCTGGTTCTTAGATTTGAACTGGGTTTAGCAACTCCTTGTGTACTCAGCTGTTGCAGCCAGCTTACTGAGAGAGATGACCTAGTTCTCAAAGTCTTCTCATCTGTCTCCTCTGAGCTGGATCAAGAAATGGAATAAAAAGAACAGTAGAGCTTGGGAGCCGACGTGTAGTACTTCTTAAGAGCAGCGCATAGTCTTCCCTGGATCCCAAGGGGGCACAGGGGGTTTTATTCTCACTTCACAGGCAGAGAAATAAATGAACTCGGATTTGTACAAGATCTGATGCCTATTGAATAGTAGTAGGACTGGTTTAAAACCAAATGTCCTGTCGCTGGGATAGCCCTATCCCCTCTTCTTCCTTGCTAGAAGACCACAGTTCACTCTCTGCAGCTGGTAGCTGCACCCCGCACTCCCACCCACACGTTCCTTCCTTAAGGCCTGAACCTGGAAGCCAGCAGAGCATTTCCTTGTAATCCCAGCAAATAACAGCTTCCATTGCACCCTCTAGTTTCACTGCTGGGGTAGGTGGTGTTGAGAGTAATAAAACTGAGTCCAGCAAGGAGATGTTTGCAACTGGCGCCATAGACCTATGCCAGCCTCTCTAGCGAGCGAGCTTTCAAGCCCTGCCCCATGGCCAATGCCAAGTGTGAAGCCCAGGAAATCTGGCAAACTCCAGGACACTCCACTGGACACTTTGCCCCCTTGAGTGTGTGTCGTGTGATAAAGAAAAGTCAAGGAAGGTCCAGCTGGAACTCTCCAACAGGAAAAAGGGCTTGTTAATTCAGAACAGCTTGGAATCCATTTCGATTCATTCTAAACTTTTTAAGATTTGAGGGAGGAAACTCACTGGATTTTACAATGTATTTTTCAAGGCAAATTGCCACTGCCGTCTGAGTGATAGAGAAACTACAACTATCCCTACAGTGCAATAGACAGCGAGTCCTCAACCTCCTCATTCTCTAGACTCTGGCTTGTGCCAACCACCTAAGGAGTGACCCCTGCTCTTTCCTGCAGACCTAGCAATGTTCCTTCTTCAAACAGCTCTAGACTGCTATTCTTGGAGTGACTGATTGTTGAGTGGGTAGAAGGAGGTTGTGTTCCCATAGTTAGACATTCGACTTGATATTATTTGTCAATCTGACCTTGTTCTGTCAAGTCAACAGCTTGAGGCCCCATGGTTTCATCATGGACTATGGCTGGGGGATACTTAATTAAGACTTCTTAATTTATTGAATTTAAAACAGTCAAAGCACATCACCTAGGATGAGTTGACAGATGATTATAATAAATAAAATGGCGACAATAACTTGCATTTGTTGAGTATCCCAGAGGTCCTGAACATGTGCTCTATTCCTAGTTTCTGATATGTCTTTGTTGGAGCTGTATGTGACCTCTACCCCAGTTTACAGATGGAGAAAATGCAACTTCAGAGAGCCTAGTCACAGAGCTACTAATTGATAAGGCCAAGTTCAGACCCATTAGTATACCCAGGCTAGTGCCAGGGGCGTAGCTCAGTGACAGAGCCCACATTGAGCATGTGCAGAATTGGGTTCACCCCCCCCCTCCAGAACTGCAATCATCCTCCTCATCATCATCATGCCCTTCCCTGTGAAATTCTGTTACCTGCTGAGTCTCTGAGATGAAGAAGGATCTTAATTGCCTTGATTTTAGGGTTCTTTAGAAGCTATCAAAAATAACTATTTCCATGTGGCCTATGAATATTTATAATTAAGAATGTTCATATATTGTCACTAATATTCGATGTCCTTCTTAAGATACAATTTTAAGTAACTAGCAAGCACTTTACCCACTGAGCCACCTTTCCAGACCCCTTGCTTGGCTGGGGCAAGGCCTAGGGCTGGTGATGTTATAGTTCTTACACCTGTCATATAATAGGCACCTGGACACAATGATTTGCAAAGCTTCCCACAAAAGTAGACAGTAAACTTCAAATGGCTAAGTAAATATGTTTCCACTTAATGAGATACCACCATATGCCAGGTCATAAGAGAGATAAACGGTTCCAAAGAAAAGTTGTGAGAGCAGGCTGGGGCGATTGTTTAGTCAGTGAAGTGCTTGCTATGCAAGCATTAGGACATGAGTTCGGATCTCCAGCACCCATGTAAAAAGCCTTCTGCTGTGACATTCGAATATGAAACCAGCACTGGAGATGCGGAGCCAGGAAGATCCCTGTGGCTTGCTGGCCAGCCCTACTAGCTGAATCCTCAGGCTCCACAGCCAATGAGAAACCCTTCCTTTCTCAAAAAGTAAGATGGAGAGTGAGGAAGACACTAGTGTCAACCTCTGACCTCCACCTGCACACCAGCATGGGCAGGGGAGAGCACAAACATTCATGCACCCGTGAGAGGGATTTAAAGCTGCTGGAATCCTATCCAGTGTCTTCTCTTGCTCTAGAGAAGCAGCTGAGTAGATAGGCACTTGCTCTGTGTGGTTCAAGCAGACAGACACTCACTCAGGGGAATTGCAAAGCGCCTCATTCCGCCCCTCAGACCCCATTACCCACTGCAGATCACTTGGGGCACCAGGTTTGGGAGTGTTCCTCTATGCCCGCACCTCAGTTACCCTTTAGACCTTAGGTATCTGTGTCATGCTTACTACAGACTGCTTTCTGTAAGTTACAGTGGACTCGGTATAGCCCATTTCTCTGGCAAAGAAGTGTTTGTGTCTAATAGGAGCCCTACACCAGTCACACCCTTGACTCCACTCAGCACAAGGGCCTTCATATCCTCTTCAGTCTGTGAACGTCTCCCATAGTGGTTACGTGAAAAAAAGAAAAAAAATCCAAACTACTTTGAAACTTAGACATTAAAATAAGTATGAATAGCAATAGTCCCACTTTGGTGTTTTGTCGTACTAGGGATTGAACTTGTGGCCTCATGCATGCTGAGCACAGGCTTTCCCGTTGAGCTACAGCCTCAGCATTATACCAGCTTCCTACTTCTTCTGTGCCAGCTAAATACTTAACTTCCTTCCCCATTGAGAAAGTTGTTTGTCCAACTGTTCTTCAGATATTGAAAATAAACAAGGACATCTAATTTCTCTTGAGCTGGACAGCAGTGTCATCATGTCTCCTGTTGCCCATGAGGTGATGGCCATGTCACAGAGTAATAGCTGGTTTATTAAGTACTAACGTATCTAATGGGTTTTATCTGTGTATGAGGCAGCCCAATGGCTTTGAACAGTGACTCAATTTGAGTTATCAAAAAATGTTCCATTCGTTCTCTGTTTTTATAACTCATGCAATTGGTATGATAGGGGTGAGGTATACTTATGAGTTTGCAGCTGGCACCCAAATACTAAAAACCAGAGAACTGGGGGCAGGAATGGAGCAGTGAGGAAATGAAACATCTCCAAGTCAGCCCAGAGCTAGACATACATGGGAGAAGATGTATGCAGGCTCTGGTTCGCAGAGCAGAGGAAACTTCTTATCTGTAACTGCTCCAGAAGTAAAGCTTCCTCCTCCACCCAGGCTGGGTAGGCCGCCATCATCTTGAGCACTGAGCAAACAGTGGCATTTGAGACAGACATGGGACTGAAAGTTGAACTGCTGAGTCATTCCTGTCCACACTGGCAGTCTTGGAAGAGGCTCCTTAGCCAGTCACGGGTGGCTTTTTAGAGCACTTTATCATTTTGGACTCTCAAAATGTGTATTTAAACTCTGGGTGACCCCAGGCAGTCTTCCAGATTGGCACCATTCAGCTATGAGTGGGGACGAATGAACCTGGGATCCTCAGGTCACCTAACAGGGAGGTTAAGACACAGGGGCGCAAGGTGCCATGCAACCCAAAAGAAACTTCTCATCTGGTGCAGCAGCTATGGACAGGCCAAGGAGAAAGCTCCAGAACCACACAGGAGAGTCTGAAAGCCCCACTCCCCACTTCCTAGATGTGTGGTTGCAGCAATTATTTACCTCCCTGGGTCTTAACTTCCTTATCAGCTCCCCAAGCAAGTGAAATAGCATTATATGAAGCTTCTGGCACTGTGCCTGGGACACTGCTATGCACACAGTGAATGCTAATTTCCCCTTTCTCCTGTGTGATATCATTTGAAGTAGCTCCACTCCATCCTGCCAGTCGAATGGCTTGAAATTCCACCAACCGTCCTTAAAATCCCTTCCTACAATATAAATACCCCTAGGGAGCTCTCAGCTAATCCTTTTATCAGCTATCACTTTAAGGGGATTAGTTGCAGATTGAGAACAAAACCCAAAGGGAAGAGATACAGAGAAGGAGGAGGAGCCAAAGTAGGAGGCTCAAAATCCCCTAGCCCTGGGCCCCCAAGGGCTGGGGGGGGGACCTAGGACTGTGGATTCCCCCTTCCAGAATTCCCTTGACTTTGTAGGAACCTTAGGTGTTTAGAAAGTCATATCTTCCTTATCTTCCTTTTGTGATTACAAGTTCTTCTGAAAAAGAAAGAATGAGGGAAGGAGAGGGAAGGAAGGAAGAAAAGAAAGAAAGAAAGAAAGGAAAGAGAAAAAGAACAAAGAAGATGGGGAAGGGTGCAGGAGTAGGGTGTCTAAAGTGGACAAGGCTACCGTCTCTGGATTCCTATCAAGGGTCTAAAGTCAAAAAGGTGCCCCTAGTCTCCCTTTTCTTAGCCCTTCCTCCTTTTCATCTCCTCTCCTCCCAGAGCAAGACTGAGTCACCAGGTACATTGAGGGCAGCAGTGTGTCTGACCGGAGGGACACCCAGAAGAGGGCATTTCATATCTCCTTCCACTAAACCCTCTTCCTCTACCCTGTGCCCCGACCTCAGCCAGCCATTAATCCTGACAGAATTATCCAAAACAGAACTAGCAGAGTTGCAGCGGCCTCCTTCAGCTTCAGTGAACCACAGTAGACTGCCCCTTGGTCCTGATGAAAAAGGAGAGGGGCAGAGCACACAGCTGAATCTTGAGTGACAGTACAGCGAGCTAGAAGGATCGTCAGGACTTCCCAAGGCCAGGAGAGAATTCAGAGACCCATTTGCATCCTCAAAGACCTTGAAATAGAATCAACCCAGGCTCTGTTACCTGGGAGACTCAGTATAGAGGGGCAATCTAGCTTTAACCAAGCATAAAGTAAGTACCACCTGCCTGCCCCTTGTGTATTCATGCTCAGGAGCTGGCCTTGTGGAGACGGGGTCTGAGAAGTGATGATGTGGAGTTGTTACTTGATGGGCACATACTAGCAAACACTGGCTAGGCTTGACTTCATTGCGGTTTCCCCTTCCATCATCCTGCTAAATCATCTTGTTATCTGCCATAGAGAGAGCACTGATTAGTGTGAAATCATTACTTGAACAGGGAACTGTGAGACTGTTTCGGTGCGTCCGAGGGAGAGTGCCGCAGCAACACGTGCTGCAGCAGGCAGACGACATCTCTCTGAAACATTCGCAAGGCTTCCGTTTTACTGCATCCTGGCTTCTCTGATAGAAGCAGTAAACCACTCCATGCCTCAAGTCATTGGTCAGACCTCTCGTTAATTTAGTTTGACTCTGCTAACATCCCTAATAAATCCTCAGCAAGGTCCAGTCCAGGACTAGGAAGAAGAAAGCATCTGGACCGGGGAAGGTGAGGGACAGCTGGAAAGAAGGGAATAGTTAAGGGAAGAAGAGCAGGAAAGAGAGGATCCAGGAAAACCAGGGGCCTGGAAGAAGGGAGACAAGCAAGGTAGTGGTAGCAGAGTTAAAAGTCCAAAGCTTGCTGTGTGCCCTGACACAATCGCTACTCAGAATGCTGTGACTTAGTTTCCCATTCCAGCCCTGCTTGAAAGCACTACTTTCCTAATGAGCTGAGATAGCTCATTTGGTAAACTACCTGTCTCCTATGCATAAAGACAGGCATGCAATTCCAAGAGCCCAGGTGGCTTTGTTTGGTTGGTTGATTCCTTAGCTGTCTATGAGGCTGCAGAGAGGATTCAGAGGTTAAGAGCACTTGCTGTTGTTCTTTCAGAGGAGTTAGTTTCCCAGCACCCAGATCAGGTGGCTCACAGTCACAACTACCTGTAACTCCAGCCCCAGGGGACTCAGCACCCTCTTCTGGCCTCCTCAGACACCCACACATACATGGCATATACTTACCATGCACACGTACATATAAATAATATAAATATATTTAAAAGCTAGATATGACAACCTATGCTTGTAATCCCAACACTGGGAAAACAGGGACAGATGGTCCCTGGAGCACTACATGGCAAACCTAGGAAGAGGTCTTATTTCAAAGACAAAGAAAAAAGTGGAAAGCACCTGTAGACTGATGCCTGAGATTTTCTCTGACCTCCATTCACACATTCACACACGTGTGAACGAACAAAGCCATTTCTGCAATGCTATGGACGAAATTTAAGTGTGCTAGACAAGCACTCCAATACATCCACAGCCCCTTATTTTATTTCTTATACAGGTTCTTTGGGTGTTGGCCAGACTGGCCTCAAATTTCTGGGCTCAAGCAATTCAGCTTCCTCGGTCTCTGAGTATCTTGGGCTACAGGTGTGTTCCACTGAGCCTGCTTCCTTTTTAAAAACAAGAAAACTGAAGTATGGAGAGGCTTACATTTCTGACCAAGGTCACCATGGGAGGAACTGCAAAGTTAGACAGTCAAAGCTTCTCAGTAAAGTGATACTGCTCTCTGAGGTCTACACATTCAAACACCAACAGCTCTGAAACCTAGAAGATCCATCCCAGGTCAGGTAGTTGAGACACATATGTGTTGTGTTTAATCTCCCAAGATCATTTTAATGTGTAGCCCGAATTGAGGATCCCTGTACTCGATCAAGCTCTCCTGCTTGACCTGTTTCTCTAGAGAGAGGACAGTGGGAGGGATGGCCACAAACTGTGCAGTAGCTTGCTTTCTCTATCCGCAGTCTGTCTCATGTTCACTGTGATTCTGAAGGTAGATTAGAAAAGCGCCCCAGAATCCTCAGTGTCATGTCTACAAGGAATCCATATCTGGACCACTGTGACTGTTTTGCTCTGTGCCTATTCTGGAACTGTCCTGCATGCGTGTTTTCAACTATGGGAGTGAGAATTTGCCCAAGCCCCAAACATGTCTGTATTGAAAATTACTTTTCTTGTGCTCCCAAATTTCCATTCTTACCAAGAACACCTCAAACCCTTCCATTTTCCAGCTGTTGATACTGACATGACCCCACCCTGTAGCAAAGGTTTGAACAAACACAAAGAATATGGCCTTATGAGAGATGTGGCATTGTTGTCTTCAAACATAAACCATCTCCAGAAAGATCGGCTAAGCTGTCCAAAAGCACCAGAAACTTAAGTGGAAGGGAGACAATGCTCAGGTTTTCAGGTTCCACGTCCAGGTCCTCTTAGAACCTATCTTGTAGCTTAAGGTATAATCCAATAAAGGGAACGATGGAGTGAGTTGGAAAAGAAGTTAGGTTGCTGAATCTCAGATAGACTTTTCTCCTCCTCAGCATCACCTCACACTTGAACTGAAGTGATTAGGGGTCAATGTATAGCTGCCCCACAAACCAACATCTCCCCTTAAAGGACCTAAGTAGAGTCCATTTCAAACCAACCCATCACAAAGTCAACCAGCAAGGTGGGAAAGGCTCAGACAGCATCTCTCAGAGAAGAGACAGAAGACTGGCCTTGCAAATTTCCTGCCCGTCCTTCAGGAAACCTGATCTGTGGCCTGCTACTATGGGGCCTAACTGAGCCTTCTGAGAAAGCTTGGGCAAGGGGAATGTAACCCAGGTAGGTGGGTCCTAGTAGGGACAAAGCATAGAGTCCGCTTCAGATAAGCCCTGTATTCAAGGCAGAATCAGATCTGGATGAGATGGAAGCTTTGTATATTTGCCTAAATCAGTTGCTCTCTAATCAGTTCCAGGACTGAATGAATGAAGACCGGAAAGGTTCTTTCCCAATTCTTCACAGCCCCAGGAGTAAGGATATAATAATTGACTCCAGCCTCCTGGAGTGCGTGAGTCAACAGGGCTTCCCCAAAGGGCCATCTGGGCAGCCTTAGCCAACAGAGAGCCCTTGACCCTGAGCCTGCTCCAGACCCGCCTCTCACCTCAAGAAGGTGCGAGGACCTCAGCTAGCCCTTCAGATGTCCTAGAAGCCCTGGGCCCCAGGGAGTAGATGGAAGGGAAAAGATGGGATGAGTCTGGGGGCTAGTCTGTGGTACAATCTCAACTCAGTGAAGGTCCAATGGAATGTGGGGAGGGAGGTGGGAAGGGAAACCAGGGAAGAGAGCAGCGGAGGTTCCTAAGCCATGAAGAGCAGAAGCAGAGGAGCAATTGATAAATTCCTTTTGCCCTTGACCTAAGACCAAAAGAAGCTGCCTTTTGTTTTGGTTTTGTTTTTAAATAAGCCAGTTCTAAGTTTAATATGTAAGCTTATGAATATACTTTTCTAATTCAATTTTTATTTCCCTGGTTGAATTATGTGAATTGTGTACTAGAGGGAATTATAGATAAGAATGCATCTTAGAACTTTTGAATTAGGGATTTAGAGATCATTGATAGATTATACAGAGGAGGGACCTGAGCCCAGCAAATTTAATCAGTGGGACCCAAGGTCATAGAGCTGGTGAAAGACAAAACCGGAGAATGTGGCCCTTCTACTCTGTGGCCTCCTTCCCCAAACCGTGTGTTCCCTTGATTGGGGCTTGTGTAGGGGACAGCCAGGCTGATCATTAGATGATCTAACTTGTCACTGGAGAAAATATATTTAATCTGCAGCTACAGCATCTCAGCCCTTCAGCCAAGCGTCATCCATCACATCATAAAGAGTAACTTGCCAAAGAAGAGTTGGAAAATCCAAACCAGATCCTTCCCCACTCCTGGAGCAGCTGGTCACATTTCACTCCCCGAGCCAGGTTCCAGCCCATCCTTTGCACACTAGGGTCTTGTTGTTTGATAGAGACCCTGTGTTCATTCATATGATCCCTTCTGTGGCTTTGTCCCCACTGGTGCTGCTCAAAAAGAAGGAGAAAGGAAAGAGAGCCCAGGAGCAGAGGCTCCAGAACAGGCTGTGTGACTCAGGATGCAGCCACTCAGCTGTGCACATCCACACAGCCTCAGATGTTGTTGGCGGAGGAGGGTCAGCAGGCATTACACTAGAGCCCCAGTTCAGAGTTCAGCTTTTCTTGAAGCCTCAGTGGTTTCTTAACTTTGGAAATTTTGTTTATTTCTTTTTAGTATATGTGAACATACATGCATATGCATGCAAGCCATGATACACATGTGTAGGTCAGAGGACAGCTCTGTGGAAGCCATCCTCCTTCTTCACGTGGTTCTCAGAATCAAATGCCAAGTGCTGGGCTTGCACAGCAACAAGAGCTTTACCTGGCCTAAGTACTTTCGTTGTGGCATCACAACTGAGAAAGACACAGCCCTTCCAGAGGAAGATTCTCCAGGCCAGGACTGTTATTTGTTCTCTTCTCAGAGTCTGAGACGTTTCACTGTTGTTATTCCCTTGGTCCCACATTTAGGGCTGGAATTTCAAAGGAAACCGTTTTTAATCCAATTGATGGGATATGTTAGAGAAGAAAAAAAGTCAAGCCCAAGACATGTTTCCTTCTGTAACAAAAAAGAAGTAAAATTGAGAGAATGTTCTCAAAGTCCCACCCTTGTTCTCCCAAGCCTCGCAGCTGTGGATTAAAGGTTATGAGAGTTTATTAGATATGGCAAAACAAAACACCATTCATGACAGACGTCTTCACTGTGTGGTGATTCTGCCTTCAGGCTTGTTCACCAAGTAGAATGATACTCTTCCATCCGGGACTTTGGGCCAGAACAACCCCTTGCTCATTAATTCAGCCAGCTGAGGGCTGATGGGCATCCATCCACTGGTGGCTCGGAGACACCAGATCACTGCTACTGGGCACAACAGAAAAGAGAATACAAGGCTGACCGCACAAGGGGAGGACTTCAGGGTGTCGTGTTTGGAACAGAGGTGCACAGACCTGGAAAAATCAACCATTCAGTAAACGCACCTCAAATGTAGAGATCGGGTTGGTCATAAGGTGCTATGGGGCCCAGAGCAAACGATGAGGCCCAGAGAGAAGGGATGGGGAGGAGGTGTTCCATCCCACTGGTGCTCCATTTGAAGAAGCCAAGAAGCGGTTGGAGGCACTGTGGAGGGAAGAGGCTTCAGGCAGGAAGTACTGAGTCTCTATAGCTACTCTGATAGAGCTGCATGAGGAATTTGGAATAGAAATACCTTAGTGTGCCTGAGCAGAAGGATGGCTAAAAAAACTGAGGCTAAAGTACAGAGGCAGCAGCCAAGAGAAAGATGAAGATGGGAGTAAACTTACAGTGAAGGGAGAAGAGTGCGGCCCTTAACAGAGTGAGCAGCCTGCAGGACTAAACTTTGAAACCAATACAAGACCTAAGACATTGGGGTGTGTCCTAAATGATGCAAATGAATCCTACTTTCAGTAGAAAACTCTTATATCCTAACCAACTTAGAATATGGGAACCAAAGCCAAAACTTTTAGTTAGGAACATTAAAGTAGCAGGTGTGGCAGAGCGTGCTTTCGATCCCAGCACTCCAGAAGCAGAGGCAGGTGAATCTCTTGTGTGTTAGAGACCAGCATGGTTTACAGGCTAGCCAGAATCACATAAAGAGCCGAGAGAGAGAGAGAGAGAGAGAGAGAGAGAGAGAGAGAGAGAGAGAAAGGGAAGAGAGAGACAGAGAGAAATTGAAAACACACTTCTGAATAGTTCTTGGATTAAGCCAATGCTCCAAGATAGGCTGTTTTAAAAGCACAGTGAGAGCCTGTTCCTGAAAGCCTGTGGGATGAAACCAAAGTGACACTGGGAGGAAAATTTAGAGTCTTAATGAGTTCATTAGAGATCAAGAAGTCCCCAAACTAAAAGTAAAGCATTCAAATCAAGAAATTAGGAAAGGGGGAAAAAGAAAAATGGATAAATTTATTTTTTAAAAAAGGAATTAAACATTGAAACAAAAATATGATTTAAACTTGATTGATGAAACTAAGGGTTATATTTTTAAATAAGGAGGACTGGACAAATGGTTCCATAGTTTAGAGATCAGGCTGCTGCTGCAGAGGACCAAGATTGAGTTCCCAGCTCTACCATGGTTCATAATCATTGGAATCTGATGTCTTCTTCTGACCGCCAAAGACAGTAATCATGGACATGGTGTGCACACATGTATACAGACAAAACACACACATACTCTTAAAAATTTAAAAAAAATAGGTAATTCTTTTACAAGTAAGATTTTAAAATGAGAAAACAAACAGAGCATTAAACTAAGGAGCATAAAATAGTAGATTCCACTAGTTCATAAAATAGTAGATTCCACTAGTTCATAAAATAGTAGATTCCACTAGTTCATAAAAAGAAAAAGAAAATAGGAGAGGGGCTCATCGGGAAGGGTTCAGCGGGCGTGGGAATGGAACCGTGAAGGGTCGGGGTGGGAGTACTTTATAGACATATATGGAAATGTCATGGTGGAACCCACTCACTGTGTGTACAATTAATTTAGCTAAAAGAAACATTTAGCAATATATAATAAAAATAGATTCCAGATTATAAAAGAATATTATGTATAATTCCATTCTGAAAGAATTTACTGTTTTACTTTACACATTGTAGAAAGCCTAGGTAGTGAAGGACTTGTCACCAGGGTCAGAGTGTTCTTCAACTGAATTCCAAGAAACCACAAAGGAGCAGGTCAAAACTGAAGGAAAACAGAGCTCCACTCAGCAGGCTTGTTCACAGTTACCACCGAAAAGTGGATGGCTCAGATGATAGCTCCTGGCCGTGGGTGTCCACAGTTACTAAAAAGCCCAATACGATCCTAACAAATGAGCGCTACGACGTAAGGAAGTCTATTCATGTAATCCATTACACTAGGTTACGATACCGCCATATCTTTTCAGATATCATATCTCTTCAGATAGAAAAATTTAAAAGCCTTTAATAAAATTTAACCAATGTTCCTGACAAAAAACAAATTTAAAACTTTAAAATTCTTGGAAAACCAAAAGTAAAACAAATCCACCATAATCTACAGCAAATGTCACACTGGTGGCAACGCATTAGCAGGATTTGCCTTTGTGCTTTGGAAGGCTGACACGAGGGTGTCCTACCAAGGATGGGACTGCACTCCTCCAGTAGCTGCAGCCCAGGAGGCTGAGCCCTGGGGGGGGGGGGGAGCTGAGAGAGCCCAGGAGTTTGGGATCTGCCTAGGAAATACAGTGAGACCTTCCTTGATAACAAAATGGAAAGGTAGAAAGGAAGCAAAGAAAAGGAACTGTTAAGACTTGATGAAGCACACCTGCAACCTCATCCCTAGGAGAAAACTCAGCCCCACTGTAGGGAGGGGAATAGCCCTCCAAAGAGAAGCAATGCTTTATCTTTCAGTTATCCTGCTGGAAATGTGATGTTATGTGCCACACAAAAACAACAAGGCTCACACTTGAAAGCTTTGTTTGAAACTGTTATGAGAACGCAGGTAGAAGCTATGAAAAGATCAACCAGGAGGAGCAAAGGTTGGAAATGCAATTTCTGAGAAGAGAAGCATGTTGTCAAAAGAGGCCTTGGGTTGGGGACAGAATGCTCCTGATGGTGTCACATGGCGCAGTTAGTCCTGAACAGGAACTGCTTTGCCTTTCAATTCCATCCTTCAGTCTCACCCATAAGCTGCAGAGCCTTCCTCTGCTCCAGCTTAAGAAATAAGACAGAGACACAGGGAAGTGGGGGCAGGAGCATGAGCCTGGCAGCTTGAGGACTGGGTCTCATCTCTGGCTTGGGGAGAGAGTAGCCTGAAGCTGCCGAGGCCTCAGAGCCAGCCCAAAGAACCTTTGACAGAGCCTTTTGTCTTTTCATTTCTCCCAGATCGCCCAGGCTTGCTGAATGTGAAGCCCATTGAGGATATTCAAGACAACCTGCTGCAGGCCCTGGAGCTCCAGCTCAAGCTGAACCACCCGGAATCCTCACAGCTGTTCGCCAAGGTGCTCCAGAAGATGACAGACCTCAGGCAGATCGTCACAGAGCATGTGCAGCTATTGCACGTCATCAAGAAGACGGAGACGGACATGAGCCTTCACCCCCTGCTCCAGGAGATCTACAAGGATTTATATTAGCAGGAAAGTCCTGCCCGCTGGCGTGTTCCTTCTTTCGATTGCACTATTATTTTGAGGGAAAAAATCTGACACCTAGGAAATTTACTGTGAAAAAGCATTTTAAAAACAAAAGGTTTTAGAACATGATCTATTTTATGCATATTGTTTATAAAGATACATTTACAATTTACTTTTAATATTAAAAATTATCACATTATGAAACTGTTTATAGTGTCTAACGATCGACAGTGTGCTTCACATTCCGCCATTGCAGATCTGGGGCGGATTTCTCCATCTTATTTCTTTCCCGTTCTTTGACACGTGTGTGTACTCGTGTGTGTGTGTGCAGGGGCTGTGCCTGTTCATGGAGGCCTAGAGGTGGCTTTAGGGACCATGCTCAGGAACATCACCTACCTAGTTTGAGAGAGGGTCTTTCAGTGGCCTGAATCCAACAAATACGGCTAAACTAGCTGGTCACTGAGACCCAAGTGGTCTCCTCCCAGCACTACCCCTTCTAGCATTTTTATGTGGATTCTGGGGCGGAGGGATGTCAAACCCAGATCCTCATCACCGACAACCTGTTTAACATATTGCCACCCCACCCCAACCCCGTAAGCATGGGGTCTGGTTCCAGGTACCAAACCCCGTGGGTGTCCACGTTTTTATAAGATAGATGTTTGCGTCTAAACTATGCACACTCTCCCCTGTCGTCGAAGCCGTCTCTGGGTACTTACAATACCTGAAACAGTGGAAATCTTGCATGCTGCGATGTAGTGGGGTTTGGGGGAAAAGGACAGGAATGGGAAGAGTCCTGAAAGTCAATAATTCACCAAAATGCCCCACAAATATTTGACCCAAAAAAAACCCACAGATTTGAAAGTCTGATTGTACTCCCTATTAATGAAACTCCAATTTGTCATGTCAACACTGTGATAAGCTTCTGAGAGCACAAATGTTTTAATAGATAGCACTACGGGGCTGGGGATGGACCTCTGTCAATAGAGTGCTTGCCGAGCAAGCAGTTAGCTCTGGGTTTGCAAGAGCAAAAAGCAATCCTGTGATTCTAGCATTCAGGAAATGGAGGGAGATAGTAGGATCAGGAGCTCAAGATTTTCTTTCAACATGGCCTATGTATCAAGTTCAAAGTCAGCCTAAGATACATGAGGCCCTGTCTTAAAAACAGAGGGAGGGAATGGCTGGAGAGATTACTCCATGGTTGAGAGTGCTGGCTGCCCTGTTCACTTCCCAGCAGCCATTGCAGGTGGCTTCCAACCACCTGCAACTCCTGATTCCAGGCTATCGGAAGCTTCTCTGGGCATCCACACATACATGACATATACATACCCATAAATAAAACCGTTTTTAAGTGTAAAAAAATGAAGGGGCAGTGCCTCAGCAAATGCTAGTCATGGAAGCCTGATCAACTGATTTCCAGCCATGGAACACATATAAAAAGCCACTGCTAGCACACGTCTGTAATCCCAACACTCGTGTGGTGAGATGGGGGCAGAGATAAGAGAATGTCCTAGAAGCTCTCAGCCCACTTAGCTGGACATTCATAGCAGTAGAAACAAGAAAATCCCCACTTCAAAAGGGGGCAAGTCAAAAACAAGCTCACAAAAGTTGTTTTCTGACCTCCACACACAAATAGAAAGTAGAAAAAGAAATACTCTCAAGGCTTTAAAGAGTTGAGGTCTGCCAAAATGAGCCTACCATTGAACTGAGAAGAAAATTACGACTCTTTATCATGAGCATAATTAATTATGTGCCAGATGAATGGTCAGGTGCTCAGCCGTGTGCTAGGGAATAGTTTGCAGGAAGTGAGATACCTGAAGATTGGAAAATCAGGGTGGAACCTGTGGACTTGGAGGCAGGCCTCAAGGACGGTGCTGAATTGAGAATCTGCAAGAAAGACAACAAACGACTTTACAGGAAAGCAAAGGAGCAGGAATATCAGAGCAGAAGAGGGGGGGGGTGTCCTGCTGGCCCTAGTGGTAGACAGCAGGGATGCTGTGGCTCTTCCCATGAGCCTCCTGAGGGTCGTTTGCCCAGAGGTCCTCACCTGACTGAACCTGAAGGCTCATGACCCATCATGTTTGCAAAAAAATGCCAGCAAGCAGATTATGAACTGTTTCCCAGCAGCAGAGGCTTCTGGGTTGGTTACAGCTACCAGATTCACATTGAATCTTTGAAGCATGTCCCGTGACTGAACGACCATGAGGCTCTGCTCTCCAGGATGACTGCTCCCATGCCCTGACTCACTCCTTCATTTACCTTAACACATGGTGTTTCTACCCAGGAGGCTATGACTTTAGAGTTGGGGCTGTCCAGCCAAAACATCAAGCTTTCCGTCCTCTTCTTGGAAAGAAGTGCACCTCATCTCCAAAGAGTGAGATTAGGAAAGTGAGTCTTGACTCCAGCCCTAAACTATACAATCCCTAAGTCCCTCAGAAAGACTACCTCGGAGTCCAAACCTTTAAAACCCCAGGCAGGGTCTGAGTGACATCCAAATATTTGGAAGGAAGGTGACAAATTCACTAGGCCATATGGTGGTTTCTCTCTGCCTGGATGCAGAACATCCGGGGATTTTGAAACATCCAGATGACTGTCGGGTGTCTTCACAGTGTTGGCGCCACACTGGGAGTTTATCGGGGCGATGGCAGGAGAAAATGTGCAAGCCACAGGCAAGGTAGGGCTCTCAGAGGGACCTGGGAGGAGATCCCTTGTTTACAAGGTTCTCAAACAAAAAGCCTTTCAGCTCTCTGACTGATCTCTGTTCCCACCAGTGCTCCGCAGCCCAGCCAAGCCCTTTCCACATTTTCAAGCTGTGTTGCCAGTGGAGTGGGGAGAAGGGATGCTCTCAGCTCTTTGGCACCAACGCTTAGCATTAAATAGCTTTTAAATCCTGGCAGCTTTCAAATTCCCATCTCTCGGATTTTTCCCTGTGGCTTGGATGAGCATTTGCTAAATATTTTACAACACATTATATTCATCTCTAAAGCTCCTGCTCCCCCCGCAGGCATGATTCACAAGTTAATCAACACATGCATCATTGGTTATTCATAGCACAAACATATTTAGGGATGCTTGTTAATAAAAATAGGAAGAAAGATAACTATGGTCAAGAGTTAAGACCTTGTCCCACACCTCCACTGTCCATGGCCCAGCACCCTTTGACTTCGTTCTGCTATGAGTGGGGTACCAGGATAGCAGGCTCCTCAAGAAACCAGAGCGCCACAACCTTTTCTCCAGCCATGGGAAACCTGAGCTGACCTGCATTTCTGGGCTTTTGTTGTTCTGCCTTTTGTTTTGTTTCTTTGGCTTATGTGTTTATCTAAGTAAGGAGCAAGAAGGTTCAGCGAGAAGTGTGGTGTGTGTGCGTGCGCACGCGCAGCAATGTCTCAAAGGTAGACAAATCTGCTTAGCCTGTGTAAGGTCCCCAATTCTATCCAGTATGCCCCTGTACAGCGTTGTTAGCTGATGTCACACTGAGATTCCCAGTTGTGCATCTGAAGTCAGAAAGCAGAGGGATGCTGGCAAAAGGAGGCAGCTGCCACGGCATTCCAGGGACTTTTTCTCAGCCATCAAGGAGCAAGTCCTCGACATGAGTGGGGTACTACAACTGAAGGAAAGTGGCAGGATTGACAGAGGCTGGGTACCTATTGCAGGGGCAGGAGGATGTCAGGATAGGGAATGGGATGGGGCTATTTATTCCCAATCCTGAGTGCAAGAATCATAGTTCTTTTCCATCATGACACCACAGTGCTATGAGGTCAGAGCTGAAGAATTTGACCTTCACTAGATAGATACTTCCCCTCTTTTCCTCTTTCCTCACCACATCTTGGTTCTTAGCCTGGCCCCTGGGTATCTGTGTGTGTGTCATTATCCTATTATTTGCAAATTCCCATCCCTCACCCATCAGCACACTTGGACACACACACACATACAGAGAGAGAAAGAAAGAGAGAGAAAGAGAGAGTAAATAAATAGGTTTTTAAAACTTTATTAAGAAGCAGGTGCATGGTAGTTCCAGCTAGTTAGGAGGCTGGCACAAGAAAATTGTTTGAACCTAGAAATTTGAGGACAGCCTGGACAACAAAGCCAAACCTTGCATCAAAAATGAATAAAGATTGGCTGGGGAGGTGGTTTAGCAAGCAAACTACTTGCTGTACAAGCTTAAAGACCTGAGTTCAGATCCCCAATGTCCATGTAGAAGCTGTATGCTGGAGAGAACCAGACAGGAGAACCACAGATCTCAAGGACACAGTGGCCAGCCAGCCTGGCCAAACAGCAAGCTCCATGTTGAGTGAGGCCATGCCTTCAAATAAATAATGAAATAAATAACTAAATAAACAAGGTAGAGGAAAGCACCCAACATCAACCTGTGGCCTTCACTCATGCACACACATGCTTCAACACACATCAATAAAGCCAGGCGTAGTACACATCTGTAATCCCAGCACTTGTGAATAGGATAATAGGCAAGATAATTAGGAAATCAAAGCTAGTCCCAGCTAGGGAGTTCAAGGACAATCTAGGCTACTTGAGACCCTGTTTCAAAAGGAAAAATAACATTATATATATTCAAACAAAATGACAGGATCTTAGAGTTAGAAGATGACCAGTCCCATCCAATTCATACTTGACAAAGTCTACCTAGGAATGAAGGTGAGGCTGTCCCTCAAGGGGTCATAGTCTGTGGACGAGTAGGTATAACCCAGAAGTTGACAGCTACCCAGAGATGCAGATGCACGAGGGTTAAGGTGGGTACAGGAATGTCCCCACTCTCCAAGAGGGTCAGGGTGGAAAGTCAGAGAGGCCAAGCCTGTGTCAGGCTAGGACACGAATCTACCCCATGGTAAGGAGATCCCTTGGACTGTCTGGAGACCACGGGGATCCAGAGGAAGCTGCCAAGCAGCAGAGGGATGTGATCAAATTTGAAGCTTGGAAAGCACGCTTCCCAAAAGTCAGCACTGCCCAAAGGATAAATTCCCTCTCCAAAGCTCCCCAGGATGGCCCAGGCCTGGATGGCTACCTGGAGGGATGGACCCCTTGGGAGACCTCCAGCCCTTAGGTCTGGCTCTGCTCCTTGGTTCCCACATATCATGCATCATGTACCCTTAGATTCTGAATCACTAAACCCTCTACTGCAGTGACAATCTTCTGACCCACGCAATGGCATTCTCTCCCTAACTCACCATCCCCTTCTGTTCCCGGAAGCCAGGGCCTCACACACCCCCAATCTACAAAGTTCTCCTGATGCTCCCCACTTTACCTCCACAGCTTCACCCAGTTCACCAACATCTCAAGGTCAGTTCTACCCCTGTGCCTCAAACCTACTTCAACATCTGTTTTTCAGAAGGATCCTTTGGCTGAGAATTAGGGCTGCGGTCACAATTCGTGGTCAAACACTTGCCTAGCACGTATGAGGCCCTGGGTTCAGTCTTCAATACCACAGCAAAGTAGTTAGGTAAGTCCTGAAACCCTAGGCATCAGCCAGCCGAGATTCACATCTTCAAAGTATTGTGACACACATGCTCTTTCCACACACCAGCATCACCCTCAGAGGGTCTGCTAGCATGAGCGACAGCAGAAAAGAAGGGAAAGATGGAGACGGAGCAAACTTCCTGGCGGAGCATGGCTGTAAGCTCAGAGATTGTTACCTAAGGCTGGTGAGAGCCTGACATGCATCCAAATAACTGCATCCTGGTGCAGACTTCGGAGTTATACCGACTAGGGTTAAAATTCCAACTCTACCGAGTACCAGTCTAATGTCCATGAGGATATGGCCAGCATCTTAATCTCTTTAGGTAAATGGCCCTCAAATGTAAAATGGGGTAATAACACCATCTCCAGGGTTATTGTGAGGATTAGATGTAATGATGACTGTAAAGCAATTCTCGGGGTTTCTTGGCACATCTCAGTCAGTTTTGCTTGCAGGCAGCAATATTACTGCCATTACTAACGTGCCCTTCAAGGGCTGGGGTGTGCCCCTCAGAGACGGAGCCTTGCCTAGTGTGCAGGAGGTCTTAGATTTATCCCCAGCACCACAGACTGTAATTAACTTAATTTAATTTAAAAATAAAACACCCAAGAGCTAGAGAGATGGCTCAGCAGTTGAGAGCACATACTGCTCTTGCAGAGGACCTGAATTTGGTTGCCAGTTCTCACATCTGGCGGCTCACAACCACCTGGAACTCTAGCTTCCAATGAACTGATGCCCTCTTCTGGTCTCTGCAGGCACTGCACTCACATGCACATACTACAACCACACACACACACACAAACAGAGAGAGAGAGAGAGAGAGAGAGAGAGAGAGAGAGAGAGAGAATGAATAAGGAGTATTTAAAAAATAGCTGTATAAGATAATACCTTGGCCCACGGAGGAGGTTCTTCTGTCTTAGCGTCCTTGAGACCAGAATATGCCACAAGATAAAAACAAGAATTTTGTTTTGTTTTGTTGGTTTTTGTTTGTTTGTTTTAGTTTTTCAAGACAGGGTTTCTCTGTCCAACCCTGGCTGTCCTGGAACTCACCCTGTTAATCAAACTAGCCTCAAACTCAGAGATCCACCTGCCTCTGCCTCCCAAGTACTGGGACTACAGATGTGCCCCTCTACTCCCTGGATGCCAGTCTGCATTTTTAAGAATAGAGTGAAAATATATTCAGAAGAGTTTGTCCCCAATCCACAAGTATTCGGAGGGAAATATTTGAGAGGCAACTGTCCTGTGCTCTGATGTAGAACAAACACGAAGGATGAGGCTAAGGGAACATTTCCTCCAAAAGCAGCAGGGCCTTTCTCCGGCAACTTCTGCTCCTAATTTTAGATATATATTACATAGTTTGAATTTCCAGAGCGGTTATAATGAATAAGAAAATTGCTAATTTGAGTCTGTAGGGAGTGGGTTGGGATATTTCCATCCCTCCGGAGTTTTGTAAATATGTTCCAGGGCAAATGTTCCCAGGAGAATGCCATTTCTGGGATCTGTTTAGAGCCAAAGGCTAGTCTCGGGGACAGCGCAAGTGACTCCCCGCAAGAGCTGGACAGCGGATCCCCAGGCCCATTTTCCACACCACCTCAGACCATGGAGTAGGAGTGAGAAGCCGCCTGCGTGGTCAGACTGACAGACCTGCCGCTTTTGAAGTATGAGACTGTGGGCACGTCCTCCCTGGAGAGCTGGTACCTGGCCTGGGAAGTCTCTCAACATCCATTCCTCTTGAGTTGAGGATGGGCCCCGTGCCCCCCTATCTCTGCTAGTGGTAATTAGCTCACACCTCTCCTGGAAGATCAAATAAAGGAACCAGGACCAAAACCTTATCAGTGCTGATTGCAGATAAGAAAGTTAGACACCCAGTGAGCCCAGGGAGCTAGGAGGCCCACACCGGTCAGGTAATCTTTCTTAGTTGAGCTACTTGGGAATGTGAAAGAGCGTGAGCCTGGGGAGGCAGGAACCAATTAGATTTGAATGCTGGCACAGCCATGTACCTGCTCCGACTACAAGCGTGGTGATTCTTCTCTGGGCTTAGGTTTCTCCATCTACACACGGAGAAAGCTGTTCTGTCTTCTAGCCCTAACGTCCCGAGACCTCAGGCCTCCTGTGGAGGCGGGCCGGAGGACAGAACTCTGGCTGCCCATCAGAGGCCTAGTTCTTTGCTGCTTGAGCGTGTGTTTCTCAGCTCAGAGCGACGACCCAGGCTTGGGCCAGGCCACAACCAGCGCTCATTAAGGGTCTGGGGCTGCTCCAGCCTGAGCTGGCTGCCTCCAAGAGCAGGGGAGGGGACACCGGATGGCTGGTTGGTTCCCACCCGAAGCCAAGCTGCTGAGAGAAGGGCGTTGTGCTGAGTCAGTTGTTGGCAACTCGGCCTGGGGTCCCTGGCCACCCCACTTGCCAGATGGACCAGCGCCAGGAAGGCCTCGGAGGAGCCCATGTTATCGACGAGGCTGCCGCTGCTGCCACAGTGGTGGGCAACATGCCTTGGAAAAGCTGCGTGGCGGCCAGGCCTCCCAGGGCTCCTGGGGCGGGACAGTTGCTGATGAAGGGGGGCGGTTTTTTTTAGGAGCTGCCTCCTACTGGCAAGATGCTAGCCAAGGTTGTCTCCTTGCTCAGTCCCCTGATGAGGGGGTGACTGTTCTCTCAAACACCACGCACATGCTTTGCTCATACACTGCCTTCCACCTCCTGAGTCCTGACTCAAGCTGAGTAAGGCAATGTATGGGTCAGGACTCATACGACAAGGGCACTGATGGCAGAGGAACCCCCACTGCAGAGGCCACGTGGGAAGTGCAGGCAGTGATCAGAGAAGCCAGTGGAAGAGGGTGATCAAGGCAAGCTGGGAGGTGAGAGAAACAATATCAGCCCAGACTCTAAAGGACAAGGGGTTGGCAAGGCCCTCAGACCTCCAGAAAACCACAGCCTTGCTCCTAGGCAGAGGCTGCAGCCTGAGGGAGGACCCAGAAAAGACCAGGAAGGAAACAGCCCATAGGAAACAGTTTGCTGAGGCCCCAGCCCAAGGGAGACAAGTGGGAACGTATTTGCTGGTCACACCATTCTGAGAACCAAAGCACATGCCTGGGTTCCAGCCCTGAAATTCACAGATGGTGTGGACGGATGTGTAAGACAGCACAGTATTTGCACTGGCCCCTCACACACCCATCTGTAGATGTGAAACCATGCCTGCATTAGGATACTTGGCCTAGAGAAGTGCCGAATGAACAGGTGGCAAAGCAGTTTGGGAACCAACGACCCAAGCCTGCACATCCTCAGGACAGACACAGTTTTTCCCTAATAGTATTACAAAGATGTTTGAGCGCACTTAGGCGGAAGCCATGGATACCAGGAGCTGACTATCTTTTTGTAAGTTTTAAAATCATGCTTAAAACATCACTGGAAAGTCAAATTGTCTCACTCGACTCTATCTACCCCCAAGGAGTTCAAAAAGAAAAACTCTATCCAAGATGGGGTGCTCCCTTTCTCTTATGGCTTTATAAGCCTATAAGACAGGGCTGTGTACCCCACTTTAAGAGAAACAAGCCCTATTGACCTATAGAGAAAGACTTGACTTGCCTGATGTCACCCAGGTGACACCACACACACACACACACACACACACACACACACACACACACGATAGTCTCCTCTAGCCACAAAGAGTCGCCATTGAAGAGTCTGAGCTTGGGGAGAGGCAAAGGAGGGTGGAGGTGACCTGAGGTCAGCAGAGGGAAGAAGAGGAAAAGATAGGGCCCAGTGTCAGTAAATGGCCTTGTCTGTCCCCTGCTCTCCTCGGTCTCTAAGGACACACAGATAAGGCTGGTGTGACTCAGGCCACCAAAGAACTCACTTTCATGGAGATAAACACAGAAACTGGCAGCAACAGGACGCGCTGGCAAGCAGGAGAAGCCCGAGGGCTGGAGGCAGGGCAGGTGCAGCTGAATAACCTTGGGCAAGACTTTCTAGAACCTTCTTGTGATCCCTCTTCTATAGTTTTGGGAGTGCATGAATACCCCTGGAGGTCACAGCGAGGAGAGAAGAGGCAGAGCAGCCCAGCACTGCCCACCCTAATCCACCCCCTGAAGTGTTAGCGTGAGGAGCAATTGAAGCATCATCCAACTGGCGTCACCTGCCATCTGATATCATAAGACATTACTCGAAATGTCTCAGGCAGTCTGAGAAGCAGGCTTTCCATTGCTGTGGAAGTGGGGAAGAGAGTCAACTTGGGTGCGGGAGGAGAAGGAGGCGTCACAGAGACAGAGATGTGTCTTCGTGGTTGAGACGGAGTGGGGGGGACTTAGGAATGGCCTGGGTAAAGAAGAAAGAAAGAAATGCTAGGTGAGGGGCTCATGTGCAAAACTGCATTGCCTGTGGGAAAGAGAAGTCTTTCCGTCTGAATGAAGTCTAGGGTACTTGGAGGAGAAGCCAAAACAGCAGAACAGCATCGGTCAGGGTAAGAGAGAGGCAAACTAGACTAATGGTCGGACTTTGTCCTAGGGAGAGAGGGAAGCCACGGGAGAGTTTTAGCAGGTGTATTAGCTCTCCAGAGAAGTTGCATTTAGAAGGGGGAAAAGGGAAAGGTTAGCTCTGGCTCACAGTCATGGGGGACCCAGGGGGTTCAGATCCATGAGTGGTTGGTCATGTTGCTTTGGGCTGTGAAGAGGCTGCACACAGTGGTGGTTACATCACAAACCAGAAAGCCCCATAGTCCCCTCCAGGAACACCCCTGATGGCCTAAGACCTCCGAGGCCCTGCTTCTCCAAGGTCCCATTTCCTCCTCACAGAATCACCTTGGAGACCAGGCCTTTAACACACATGGGCCTTGGGGGAACATCCAAGATCCAAACTTCCAGAGCCACTCTAGCCATGCCTTGGCAGCCACTGGGAAGACACGTGTGTGGGGCAGACCACCACGAGGCTGTGACTGGCACGTACCCTGTGGCAGGCCCAGTGGGGGAGAGGAAGGCACTGGCCATAGGGTTGGAGCAAGCAGACAGAAACAGCCAAGGGAGAGCATAGAAGACAAAGATCCGGTTTTGGTTTTGTTTTATTGTTTTTATTGGGCTATATATTTTTCTCCACTCCCCTCCATTCCTCTCTCCTCCCCTTCTACCCTCTCCCATGATCTCCATGCTCCAAATTTACTCAGGAGATCTTGTCTTTTTGTACTTTCTATGTAGATTACACCCATGTATGTCTCTTAGAGTCTTCTTTGTTGTCTACGTTCTCTAGAATTATGATTTGTAGGCTGGTTTTTCTTTGTTTTATGTCTAAAAGCCACTTATGAGCAAGTACATATTTGTCTTTCTGGGTCTGGGTTACTTCACTCAAGTTTTCTAGATCTGTCCATTTGCCTGCAAATCTCAAGTTGTCATTTTTTTCTGCTGTGTAGTACTCCATTGTGTAAATATACCACATTTTCCTTATTCATTCTTTGTTCGAGGGGCATTTAGGTTATTTCCAGGTTCTGGCTATGGCAAACAATGCTGCTATGAACATAGTGGAGCACGTGTCCTTGTGGCACAATTGAGCAAAAGATTGGGTTTTGACCTGGTGACACAGTCTAGGAGACAGGGACCCCGGAGAGGTATTTACTTCCTGAGGGAGAAGTACCTGCAAGGCCCAGGGTAGGTTTCTAGATGACTGTGGGATGCATGGGGTCTGGCTCTTTGGGGTGCAATGAGCTAGAAGATATAGAAGAGTCATGGAAGGAAGGATTAGCGGCCACAGTGAAGGGCAGTGGAGGATCCGTCTTGACTCTCCAGCCCCATTTCCCCACTGAAGTGATCAGGCAGCCTGACACAATATTTTTTTCTTACTTTCTTTTTATCCTCGAAGAGATTCTCCAAATAGTTATTGTGTTGCTGCTATGGAGAAGCCACCCCCCACCCACCCCCACCCCTCACCCCCACCCCACCTACACCCCACTCCCACCCCACCTACACCCCACCCCCACCCCACCTACACCCCGCCCCACCTACACCCCACCCCCTACCTCACCTACACCCTACCCCACCCCTACCCTCTACCCCACCCCACCCCCACCCTACCCTCCACCCCACCAGCTGCCAGTTCTTAAGTCTTCCCTAGAAGATGCGTGCTGTCTTTCCACAGCCAGGTCGTACTGTTTGCATTCCAAAGTTTCCTTCAACAGCTAGTAAGCCATGTAAGGAATGGAGCTGAGATTTGAAGTTAAGTCTTCTAAGATCAGTGACAGAGACAACCCTTCAAACACATAGAGCCAAGGACCCCCAGGAATGGAGGGTTGAAGGCCTCCATGGACCCTGGTCCTCATCCCAGCCCCCAGTCCTCCCTCCAGGTCTCCACACACAGACACACAGCACACAGAGGGTGTGCCTTGGCCGCCTCCTTCATAAAACTTTATTCTCTCTGGTCACTGGCTTCCCAGAGTATCTTACCTTCTGGAGAGAGCTTTACAACCCCAGAGCTGGGCCCCAGACAGGTGCCAAGGCCCCGGGGCATAGTCCTTTCACTCCTAAGTCCCTCTTCCCTGTTGGTCCAAGTCTAGTTCCCAGCTCAGGAAACTCCCCCGGGCACCTCCACCTGTGACCCTGGACCCAAGCCAGGGTCCAAACTCAGGTTTGCACAGCAGACACTGAGCAGCCCCGTCAGTCTCTACAGCTTCCTCCCACTGTTTTCTGTCCTGAAACTCTGCAGCCTGTGTTCTCCTCCGTGGGGTGGAGGTGAGGGCCTTGTCCCAGGTCCTACAAGGCCATCTCGGATTCCCATGGGAGGCTGGGAAGAGAAAGGTCTCGGAGAGCCTTAGAGTTGCTGTAACTTGGCTTAGGGCTGCTGTCTGCACCAACCTCAACCTTGCCAGAGTCAAGCCTCAGGGCAGCTTCTCCAGGGTGGAACTAACACTTGGCTCCTGGGCTGGGGCCAGGTGTTCTCCCTTGGAGATACCGAGGTCCTGAGTTTATGGGCACCCCTGAGAGGGCTGGTGCCATGACTAATCCCCATCACTGGCTTCCTGTGTTACCCTGCCTGCCATGCAGGAAGTCAGCAGGCCTCAACTGCGCCCCCCCACACACACACTTAATCACTGCCACCTCCCCATGACCCGCCTCAATCACGTCTCTTTACAGTTGGGCAGAGCCGGCTGGGCCTCCTCAAACTTCCATATCTGCACCTCAAGATCACTGATAGGCCTAATGGCGTTTGCTCGCCTCCACGCCCTGGGCCCAGCATTCCGGGAGTCACGCAATCCCACAGGCCCAGGGAGGAAGCGGTTCCCACAGCCAGTCGCAGGGCCTTGGGGCCTGGGGAGCCTCCCCACCCCACACAGCATATAAAATGAGCTTTCTTTAGGGCCACCTGCCCAGGCAGCCTCAGTCATGGCTAACTTCCCTCTTCCCCAGTCCTGCCCACCTCTACTCCTTCTGCCCACCCTCTCTCATATATATATATACACATATGCATATATCATATACACATCTCATATATACATATATAATATGCACACACATGTGTGTGTGTATATATATGTTTCTCAATCTTTCCTTCCCCTTTCCTTCCCCTCTCCCCTTTCCCTCTCTCCTTTCTTTCCCTTCTCGTTTGAACTCCTTCCCAGGGATCTATGGAGTCCTGATTTATTCTCCCAGAGAGAAAAAGTTTACTAACATGACCAGCACTCCATTTAATGTCTTATCCACTAATTCATTCCTTCCTTTTCCTCAGACTTACTGAGCGTCTCTGGGTCGGGCCCTCTTGCTGAATGGTGGAAATATAAAGACCAGTGATCCAGATCCTACACAGCACAGAGTTGAGGCTGCAATGGGCGCTTCAGGGGAGGGAGGTCATGTAGAGGCTGTCACAGTGACACCCCTTGCCTTCCACCTAGCTCCCAGCCTGCCAGCCCCACTGCCTCTGCATGAGCCCCTTCTCAAGCCAGGATTCTGCTTTGACACCCCATATGACAGACTGGGCTTGCCAGGGTCCCCACATTCCCCCAGCAGCCCTCACCCTGCTCAGAAGTAGGTGGAATAGATACCTCAGTCCTTTCCTTCTCAATGTCCACCCCCCAGCTTCATCAGTTACACCCACATCTCTAAGTGCGAACCCCAACCATGACATCAGGTTGACATTCATGGTAGTCAACATGAGGGCAGTGCACACACCCAAGAACATGGCGAGCGTGTGTAGAGCACCTACTGTATACCAGATCCTGGGTGCTGGGGCACTCAGGTAATGTGTTACAGGCCTGGCCCAGCTAGGGCAACAAGGTGAAGATAGAACTATTGAGATTCTGTGGGAACCAAACGGATCCCAACCCAGTCTGAAGCTCAGCTGGAAGGCCATCCGAAGTTGCTCTGAAGGAGACAGACAGTGCTGAAGGGTTTTGTAGGTAGAAGAAGAAGGAATACACAGTCACAGAAGCATAAGCAATCATGCCTGGACCTGGAAGTGCTGTTTCCGTTGTCTGCTGGGGGTGACCCACGGGACTCTCACAACGTCACAGTGGGAAATGAAGCCGAGTGTAGATGCTGAATGTCCTCTCGGCCACCAGCATGTCTGCAGTTTCTAAAGGGAAGTGCGAGCGGAGGAGCGGAGGAAGTCCAAGCTCAAGGAAACCCACTGGGGAGTGAGGCCCTCAGACTCCCGGGGACTCTGGTGCTGCAGAAGCCTCTTCGCTGCTGCCTCTTTTTCCTGAAGCTTCCAGGCTTGGCTGCGAGTGCTTGGCTGCTGTTCGCAAAGGCTGCTGGGGCAGTCTCCCATGGTGATTGCCAAGGCTTTGGAGGAAAGATTAGACTGGGAAGATGAGCACCACCGCCCCCTCCAATCCTCCCAGCGTGATACCTCCCTGGCCCACTCTGGGAAAGTTTGAGCTACACTTCTGGGAGGCTGGCACCTGCAGGTCCCTCTTGTGAATCAGTAGAGCAGAGTCCCTGAGCCAGGACAGCAAGCACCTGCTCAGGAGTTAGGGTAACACAGTTCCAGGAGCCAGTGGGAAAACAAAGCCTGGGTACAGAGAGTTGCAATCAGACTTAGGAGGCTCTCCCACCTCCCCATGGACCAGCTCCACTGATTGACACCTGGGCTCCAGAACAGACGCGGCCCCCGGACAGACAAAGGTTGATTTTAAGCCTCTGTTTCAGGTTCTTTCCATGAACTGATTTCCAAAGAATCCACTCAGGGTACCTGCTAACCCCTGTGCCTGCCACCATGCCTGCTGTAGATGGAAATGGGGGCCTCCCCTGAGCTAGGAAAGATGCCATTTAGCCACGCCCCAGAGCCACCATGCCCCGCTTTAAGAAGTAACTGAGCCACAGAATTATCGAGTTTTGTCCAAAGGCATAGATTCTTTTAAACTGGCTGAGGAAAAGATGGAGGCATTGGCCCATATTGCACCTCAGCTCAAGAGGAAGTTTTAATGTCACCCAAAGCTCAAGACCAGCATGGAAGGCTCAGGACAGACACTGCAGGGATTCCCAGGTAGCCCCTGTCAAACATCAACACGGTTGGCCAAGCCAAGGTCGCTTAATGCAATACACAGACAGTCGCTGTGTCTGAGGGTGGCAGAGTACCAAGGAGCTTCTTTTTTTTTTTTTTTTTTTTTGAGTGAAAGCTCATGATTTTATTGTCTTCATACAAGGTCAGCTTAGAACTGGATCACTTGGCCCTTTCTCTTCTTATCACCACCCAGTTCAAAATGCTTGCATCTCTTAATAGCCAGCATCCTCTTAGATCTGCAGTTGGGCTCCACACATTCCAGTCTCAGCACAATCTTCTTTGTAGTTTTTGCCTTTTTGCGGAAAATAGGCTTAGTCTGCCCACCATAGCCACTCTGTTTCCTGTCGTAACGCCGCTTTCCCTGGGCATACAAAGAATCTTTGCCCTTCTTGTACTGGGTCACTTTGTGGGGTTGGTGTTTGCCACATTTCTTGCAGAATGTACGGCGGGTCTTAGGAACGTTCACCATGTTGGTGAGTGCGATATCGGCACAGAAAGAAAGAGGGAAAGCCAGCAACGGAACCAAGGAGCTTCTTTTGATGTCACGTGTCCATCAGCACAGCTAGCTAGAGCCTCCTATCACGCTGTGGTGGGTGGGGCCACTTGGAAGTGACCTGGGAAAGAACACAGGGCTTATAACCACTGCAGTCACGTGAGCAGTGTGTCACTCTTTCCACCCCAGCAAGGGACCTGCCAAAGAACAAACAGCGGGCCCACTGGAGCCAGGTCGCTGGAGGACCTGGTAGAACCAGGGCTTGAGTGAGTGACAGAGACCCAGAACATGGAAGAGAATGTCTAGGAAAAAGACAGCTTGCCAAGAGCCCGACTTTGGTCCAGAAAGGTAGCCAGACCATCAGGACCTCCAGAGAAGGGGTCTGGAGAATAAGCCCCAGATCCACTTCTTTGACTTTCTGGGGATTCTGTGGGTCCTGTGGACTAAAGCCATCCAGAGCCAATGGGTTAGGACAGCGCTGATGAAAACTGCACAGTCTAGAGTAAGGCCTTCCCTAGGGCACAGTAGGGTGGAGATACTTGAGTGTGGGCTGGGAAGAGCCATGAAAGGCATTCCATTTGTCTTCTATCTCAGCAACTTTTGGAAACAGGGCCTTGGCTCATGAACTGAGAAACTCTGGAAGCAGCATTCTCCATGGAAGGGTTTTCTAAGGCCCACCCAGAAAGTGTTCAAAAGCCTGAGCCAGAGCTTCAAGCCCTACGTCTTTCCCCACCCTCTGTAGGTCCTTTAGAAGAGAAAGTGGGGAACAGGCTTGAACTTGTGGGCACAGGAAAGGACTCTTCTGAACAGAACACTGAGGCTACAAGCATTAAGACCAACAATCAGCAAAGAGGACCTCGTGAAGCTGAAAATCTTCTATACAGCAAATGATGCCATCATTTGGGCAAAGTGGCAGCCTACACAATGGAAAAAGATCTTTACCAATTATACATCTGAGGGAGGGTTAGTATCTAGAATATATAAAGAACTCAAAAAGCTGAGCATCAAGAAAACAAACCACCCAGTTTTTAAAATGGGCTACAGAACTAGACAGAGTTCTCAAAAGGTGGACCGCATGTCAAAGAGGCAAAGGAATGGCCGCCATCCTTAGGGAAATGCAAATGAAAACTTCTTTGAGATTTCCTCTTATCCCAATCACAGTGGCCAAGATCAATAAAACAAATGGCAGCACATGCCGTATCTATTGCCAGTGGGGGTGCAAGCTTTTATGGCCTCTGCAGAAAGCAGAGTGGCAGATCCTCGGGAGGCTAGGAATAGATCTGCTTCAAGATCCAGATCTCCCACGCTTGGGCAAACAGCCAAAGGGCTCTACATCTGCTGCAGAGAACCTCACTCAGCCACATTCACTGCTGCTCGGCTCACAACAGCCAGAAACTGGAAACAGCCTGGATGTCTATAAACTGTATGAATGGATAACGAAAATGTAGTACATTTGCACAATGAAATATTGTTCGGCAGTTAGGAAAGGTGAAATTATAAAATTTGCAGGTAAAGAGATGAAGCTAGAAACAGTCATCCTGAATGAAGTAACCCAGACCCCCCCCCAAAAAAAAAGACAAATATTGCCTGTTTTCTCTTATAGGTGGGTGTTAGTTTTAAGTTTTCCATATGTGCACTGCAATCTGAATAACCACAGAAGTTAGTTTCCTAGTAAGGGACCAGGGCAAAAGAGAGGCTCTCCCAAGGAAAGGCAAGTAAACACAATGTCCTGGAAAGAAACGGGGAAACTAGAAGAGGAGGATTAGCTAGGGAGAGGAATTGGGGAGGACGGTAAAACAGGGAGCACTGGATGGAGAACTAACATCAAAGGCCGTCTGAAAACCCACATGGAAACCTGCCACTGCTTCCTCAAATACATCCACACAACAAAGAACTCAAATAGCAGAGGAGACAGTGCCCCAACTAGACAGCTTATGCCAAGTAAAACCTTCAGGGCCATGAATGGGCCACACATTGTGGAGTCATTGGCCAAAGGAATTCCATGGAACTCCTCAACCATCAAAGGTTATTGGTTGTTCTCCACACCCTGATGGTGAGGACCTTTTGCTGAGGACAGCACTCACGTCACCAAACATGGAAGAGTTGAATTGGTACCTACCTAGAAGCTTCGTCCCTGCTAAGTGATGTTTGAGGTAGTGACCTTCCACGCTACAGAGGAGAAAGGGAACCAGCAATGTCATGCAGCTATGAACCCTGCGATCTACTACAGTAACCTGTCTGCAAAATGCACTGGTGCAATAGTGGTGCAGACATGATGGGTGCAACTGGCCACTTTGTTTACATTAAAGACCCAGTTTGCCGAGCGGTGGTGGCGCACGCCTTTAATCCCAGCACTCGGGAGGCGGAGGCAGGCGGATCTCTGTGAGTTCGAGGCCAGCCTGGTCTACAAGAGCTAGTTCCAGGATAGGCTCCAAAACCACAGAGAAACCCTGTCTCGAAAAACCAAAAAAAAAAAAAAAAAAGACCCAGTCTATGACATGGAACCCATCCTTGGCGCTGCTGAAGTGGTCAAGAACCTGAGACTACCCAGGCGGTGGTGCACACATCTTTAATCCCAGAGTTCGAGGTCAGCCTGGTCTACAAAGTGAGTTCCAGGACAGATAGGACTCCATAGAGAAACCCTGTTTTGAAAAACTTAAAAAAAAAAAAAAAGACTCTGATACTAGAGAGGACATGGGTATATAGGAAAATTTACTGTTGTTCTACTAAAGGATAATAACACTAAATGACCCCTACTGACATAGTGCTATTACCACAGATCAGGGCCTCGCCCAGGCCACACCAGAGAAGCTTCTCTTAACACAGAGACCTACAGCTGGACAGTAGAAAGAGAGTGAGGAACTCTGGAGCACTCAGTCCTAAACAGGCTGTAGTCATCAAACTCCTCCCACAAAGCTCTGATACCTGTAGGCAAAGGGAAAATCAATTTTCTCCAAAGAAGTATCACTTGATGTATCAACCACTCTCCAGGACAGGCCACATGGCCATAAGCAGTTGACCAACACAAATGGTTCCCATGTTTTTTGGGGGGTTTTCTTTGAGGGGTTATCTTTTTGTTTCATTTTGTTTTGTTTGATAATTTTGTCTTTTTTTGTTTGTTTGTTTGTTTTGATTTTATTTTGGGGAGTTGAGAGAAAGGGAGAGAGAGAGAGAATATGACATTGGATGGGTAGGGAGGTGGGGAGAAATTGAAAGAAGGGAAATAGGATTAAAATACATTGTATGAAAACTTATAAGTAAAAATTTTCAAAAAACTGTAAATATATTGATTTGAGTTTTTAGGTGGCTGGGATGGTTCCACACGCGCCATGGCATATGTGCAGACATTGGAGGATAACTTGTGACCTTGTGACGGTCAATTCTTTCCTTTCACCACACATGTCCCTAGGATCAAACTAGGGTCATCAGGCTTGGTAGCAAGTGCCTTTACCCACTGAGACAGCTTGCCAGCCTCCAGTAGGTCTTACAATGAGGTCCCCAGAAGGCAGAGCCTAAGATGGGGTCTGGGGGGGGGGTGGATCAGGGGGCTGGAGGAAGTGAAGCAGTGGAACTGGGAGAGGTTGTTTCTGTCCGTGGAAGGTGCTGTCCGCATCAGTATCCATCCACTAGCCAAGGCTCATCCCCAGGCATCCTGGGTAAAGATCCACTGGGAAGTCTCCACAAAGCCTTAACCTCACAGTGTCTGAGGATCAGAGAGTTGGGGGCAGGTTAGCTGAGGAGTTGGGATGGCAGCATCTGAAGGTGTCTGCTTCCAAGACCACTCACTCCCGTGATGCTATGAACTGACTTGTGCTCCCCTAACATTCCCGTGTTGAAATCCCATCTCTCAGGGTGATTGCACCAGGAGGTAGGACCTTCAAGCAGGCGATCAAGGTTAACTGGGGTCAGGAAGATGGTCTCAATCCAGAAAGAATGTGTCCTTACCAGAGGAGAGGACCGACGCATGCGCACAGAGAAAGGTCAAAGGAGAGCACAGTGAGAAGCCAACCACAGCCCTCGCAGCAACCAGCCCTGCTGGCACCTTGGTCTTGGTCTTCAGGCCTCTTGAACCAAGAAAAAGAAAAAAGTGGTCTGTGTTGTTTAAGCCACCCAGACTGTGGTGTTTTATGGTGGCCTTCACAGACTGGGACCCAAGGCTAATAGCAGGGGATCGCAGTTTCCCCACACCCGCTGCGTGAGTGTCCTGGTCTGGCAGATGGCCTCCTCACACAGCTCAAACACAAGCTGGGGAGCAGCCCAGTGGTATAGTGCTTTCCCAGCATGCAGGAAGTTCTGGGCTTGGCCCCCAGTGCCATAAAACAAACAAACCATAAACGAAGCGTTTATGGCATAGGCTTGGAGGAAGTAGGGGTCTACCACTCCCTCCAGGTCTTCTGGGTTCCAGGGGCCAGCCTGCTTGCTGAGGGGTCAGTGTGGGACCACATATAGCAGAAGCCACCCAGCACGTTGGCCACCCCCTCTCAGAGGTGGAATAGATGGTAGGTATGGGTGCCCAGATGGCTTGGGTCACTACTAACTGCAAACCAGCACAGGGCAATGCCTACGCCTCAAGAGCTTGAATTACATTTGAAAGTTAATCAAGAGATTGAACGAGAAAGCTTCCAGGGACTGAACCTTGACATAAATCACAGATTGGGACCCAACCGTGCCCCAATTAGGGCCCCACAGAGGGCGTAACCTCCTTAATGCTTAGAAGTTGGGTATGAGAAGTCACAGGCCTCTTTGTCACTTGCTCTCAAGTTAGTGACATTTTGCTTGTTCTGCATCTGTTTTGTTTTGTTTCTCCCAGTAGTTGACACCAAGATTATCCAGTTTGGGACCAGCTCTGAGACTCTGAGAGCTGGAGAAGCCCCCAGAGGGCATCAGACATCATGCATAGAGAAACTGAACTCCAGAGCAAGAAAAAAAAATTGATCCAAGGTCACCAGGAAAATTGTCGCATGCCCAGCTCCTACTTTGGACAGGGTCTAGGGTGGACTCTTCCATCCATCCTGTTTCTATGGGCAAGGGAGAAGTGTGCTGCCCATGGTTCAGGCTTGTACTTGGGGACCCTAGACAGGAGCTCGGGCCTTCATAGTAGAGAATGGCCCCTACCCATGTCAGACCCTGAGAAGGGTATGTATTCCTAGTCTTGGCCTGAGCTCCCTGAATAGTGCTAGGGTCACAGGCAGTGTTTAGCAATTCGTTAGCAGAGCAACCCGCCTGGGACACAGGGCACAAGGACACCAGCTCCTGGCCAGCTCCATACCCATTGCAAGAAGAGCAGCCACCATGTGAAGCAATGATTGCCACATGCACAGAACCCAGCTTCTTAGGATCAGGCCACAGGGACTCAGGGGACCCAAGTTCTGGCGCAAAGGCTCATATGACCAGGATCGGCATTGAGCAACAGTTTGGGTCAAGGGTTTGCCAGTCAGAGGCTGCAGTAAACAGTGCTGGGCTCCCTGGATACAGACAAAGCAAGCCTGGTCCATGGAGTAGCAGCCACAGCACATGGCAGTGGACCTACAGGATTCGATGGGCACACAGGCTTTCCCATATTCCCAGCATTCCCAGGATGCAGGAGATATCATCACTTCCTCTTACAGCTGACGAATCAAGGCCAGGCACAGGGCATGGCAAGCCAAGACCTCAGGTTACTAAGAGCAGAGATAAGAGTTCAAGACTTTCTCCATAGTGATTCCTGAAACGAGGGAATGGGATGGAGTGGGATCATCAGATTGCACTAGCCCCACGGTCCTTATCATAGCCCCTCCAGGTTCTCAGCCAGGCCCAGGGGACAAATGGAGGACGGTCAAGCCTACAGTCTCATGCCCTATCCTACCCAATTGGCAGCCTAATGACTTCAGTCAAGTCCTTTGACCTGCCCTTGACCTGAGTGAATCACTTCCTCATACCTGGAGGAGGTACAGGAGCCACAGGGCTGCAGGCTGCCAGGAGAATTCAGTCAGCCCATTGCTGCCCCTGGACACCCTGTTGGAGGCGCCAGAAATGGTTGTCTTCCCAGTGATACTTTTAAATATTTTTTTAAAACCACGAAAAACTTTGTGCATGTGTGTGTGTGTGTATATAGTATATTTTATATATACATATGTATATCCCAGATACATTTTTGGGAATACACATACACCTCACACACAAATGCACTCAGTTCATTGGCATACTGATGGTCGGGTTTTTTACTATGTAAGACAATGTGCATGTGTGTAGGTGCATATATGTGTGTGTATGTTCAGAGACCAGAGGACAACCTCGGATGCCATCTTCAGGAATGCCACTCACCTCCTTCGACACATGGTATCTCACTGGCCTAGAGAGCACCACTTCCTATAGACTGGTTGGCCAGCCAGCCCCAAGGATCCTACATGCTCAGCAGCCTTTACATGGGTTCTGGGGCTTGAACTCGGGTCCTCGTGCTTGTGAGCAAGTCTGGACCAGCTGAACTATCTCCCTGGCCCTTATTAGTGATTTTAATCAACTCAGACTTCTGCTGTCCTGAGAGACCAGGATTCAGGGGCTCCATATAAGACCTACCGTCACAAATGAGTCTCCAGCCTTCATGGGTACAGAACACGGTACAGTGTTCCGTTGCCATGACAAAGCTGAGTATCACTGTACAGGGAGGAAAGGTTAGTCTGGGCTCGCAGCTTCAGGTGTTGCAGCCTGTTTGGTTGCCCCCATTGCTTTTCAGCTGTGGCGGGCGGGGCAGAACATAAGGGCGGGGATCAGGTGACACTTGCCTCACAGCAGCCAAGAGAGCAGCGGGGGGACGGTTAAGACCCCACTGTCCCTAAGGATTTGCTATTTTACTCATTGCTATGGCAGGATACCTGACAGAAGCATCTTAGGAGAAGACAGTTTTCTCTTGACTCCCAGTTCGAGGCTAGCGTCCGTCATGGCAGGGCAGGCATGGCAGCAGAGCGTGAGGCAGCCACTTCCTCTGCGTCTTCCGTCAGTGAGCAGTGACAAACGCTGAGGCTCAACTCGTGAGCTTCTTCTTTTATTCACTCTGGGACCCCAGCCTAGGAGATGGTGCCACCCACATTTAGAGTGGTTAACCTAATCTAGGTAATTTCTCACAGATGTGCCCAGATGTGTCTCTATGGTGATTCTAGATCCTGTCCAGTTGGCAATTATCAACTATCTCGGTTTCCATGGACGTAACTCCAGTGGCCAAACTTCCTCCCACTAAACCACCCCCATAAAAGTTCCATCGTTTCCCTAGAATATATAGTTATAGAAAAGCACTGGGAAGATAGGACAGGAGCATCAAGTGGAGAGAGGAAGGAAGAAGGGGATAAAGGAAAGAATAGCAGGAGGGATAACTTAACACTAAGGGTCATATGAGGGGCTAGATAGAAACCTACTACTGTGGAAGTGTCCTAAAATATATACACATATTAAAGCCGGGCAGTGGTGGCGCATGCCTTTAATCCCAGCACTCGGGAGGCAGAGGCAGGCGGATCTCTGTGAGTTCGAGGCCAGCCTGGTATACAAGAGCTAGTTCCAGGACTGGAACCAAAAAAGCTACAGAGAAACCCTGTCTCGAAAATTAAAATATATATATATATATATATATATATATATATATATATATTATATATTGTGTATATATATAATTATATATTATGTGTATAATATATACACATATTAAATAAATCCAAATGCACTGTCAAATAGCAAGGGAGATAATGTCCCAACTAAACATCTTCTGCCACCAAATGAAACATCCAGGGCCTGAAATGGGTTACATCTGAGTTGTTGACCAAAGGGGCCCCATGGAAACCCCTAAACAACTCAGGACATTGCCTAGGCTATTAGTTGCTCCCCACAAATTAGTGGTAAAGCCTTTTTACTGACACAACACTACATACCTCGTTGAACATGGAGAAGTCAAGCTGGTGCCTAACTATAGCCGTCACCCCTTCTGACTAGTGTTCGTGGTACTGGAAGGTACTCTGCATGCTACCAGAAGAGAAAGGCAGGCACCAGCCCAGCTACAGACCCTGTCATCTACGATGGTGTCCTGCCTGCATGTTACACTACTGCAATAATGGCACAAACATTGTGCGAGCAACCAACTACTATGTGCTTGGATTTAAGGCCTACTCCACAAAATGAATCCAATGCCTGACATTGTAAAAGTGGACAAAACCCTGAGACTAGGCAGGGCAGTGGTGGCACATGCCTTTAATCCCAGCATTTGGGAGGCAGAGGCAGGCGGATCTCTGTGAGTTTGAGGCCAACCTGGCCAGCAAAGCGAGTTCCTGGATAGCAAGGGCTCTTATCCAGAGAAACTCTGTCTTGGAAAACAAAACAACAACAACAACAAAACCTGAGAATAGATAGGCCGTAGACTTAAGGGAAAACCAAGTACTATTGTTCTGCTAAAGGAACATAACAATAAAATAACTCCGAACGGCACACTGCTATGTATATGTATGTGTATGTGTATGTGTATGTGTATGTGTATGTGTATGTGTATATGTATATGTATATCAGCGTCTCACTGAGCCATCATCTGAGAAACTTCCCCTTGCAGGAGATGGGAACAAATTCAGAGACCCACAGCTGGACAAGGTGCAGAGAGACTTTGGAGCACTCAAGGGATGTCTTCATCTAACCCCTCGCCTCAGGGCTCAGGGAACTATGCGGAAGAGGTACGGAAAGGTTGTAAGAGCCAGAGGGGATAGATGACGTCAAGGAAACTGTCTTCCAGACTCAGGAGGACTGACGCACATCTGAACTCACAGAGACTGTGACAGCCTGTGCAGGGCCTGCACAGCTTCAAGCCAGATGGGTTCTAGCACTGAGAGGGGGAAGTGGATACAATCTCCCATCCCTAATCAGGAAGTTATCTCCAATTGACAACTGCTTGCAAAGGAAAAAGAATCAGCTTATACAACAGAGTTTCACTAGGAATTTAAACCATACTTGAGAGCAGGCCCCATACCCAGAATGGATGGCCAACACAAAACAACCCAGCGGCATTTTTGTAGACTTTTTTTGTTTCATATTGCTTCATTCGGACATTTTTTATACAGATTTTTTGCTTGTATATTATGGTTTCCAATTTTGTGTTTTTATGGGTTTTGTTTTGTGTGTTTCTTGTGCTTTTTTTATTTTTTGATTCTTTTTTTTTTGTTATTGTTGTTGGGTTGTTTTTTGTTTTGTTTTGTTTTGCCCATTTGTTTTCTAAAGGGAGAAAAAGAAGGCACGGAGTTGGATGGGTGGGAAAATGGGAAGGGATCTGGGATGACCTGAGGGAGGGGAAACTGTAATCAGAATGTATTTTTGAATTTTCAATCAAAATAAAATATCATAATGAAACTCACAAGGGAAAAAAAGGTTCCATCGTCTCCCAATAGCTCTGCCCTGGAGACCAGCTTCAACACAAGGACCTCTGGAAACATACCAGATCTAAACTGCATCAGTCACTGTCTTCGGAACCCATACATCTGCCTAACATGGAGCCTCGCCTATGCCCTTGGATGTGCCAAAGCCCATTGTAAATGTCCCCACCTCACAGAAGCCGCCCTTGGTTTATTATCTCCATTACCACCTTCTCAAGTCTGGGAGGATAACAGACTTGTGAATGCTCTTCCGAGGAGTCTGTCTCTCCAGGTAGGGCTACTGTAAGAGGCCCAAAGGAGGACATAGGGCCTGGCCTCTATGAGGTATCTATGCCTGCCATCACTGCATGGGGGCAGGGCTTGTCTGTGCATGACCCCATCTGAGGCTGGTGATAGTTCCTGCCGAGGTGCTCACATCTCTACCATCCTTACTGAGGGCTGAGCTAAAGCTCAGAGAAGTGATGTAACTAGCTGAAAGCTGCACAGCAAGGAAGAGGTGGAACTAGGATTCCAACCCGGGTCTGTCCGAAGAAGCTCATTTACATACTGTCCACCAGTGCTATCACACTCATCTCTGAATTGCACAGCCTAGCACGGCAGAGATGCAATGGATGGCTGTAGAATGACGGTCGCTAAGACACCCCTGTCCTGTAGGATGGCGGTCTCTGAGATACTCCATCCAGGAACCAAAACCTTCCAACTGCACCCTTGTGCGTAAACAGAGCCCTTTTACCCAAGGTTTGATGCAGATGCCCACACTGGAACTGGCTGCAGGGTGATTCTGTCATCCTCAGGCCTTTGCTTAGTTCTGAGACCTCCTTCTTGTTTGGACTGGGAAGGGAGGCAGTGACTCCTCACGTCTCCTGTAGAAAATGGTTGTGTCTCTTCCTTTTGCAATTCATCTTATTACAGGGAGGGGGAAAAGTCAAGAGAGAATAAATGAATCCATTGTAACTCTTCATTTCAAACTGAGGAAAGGGTAACTAGAAATGAGCAGCCTGTAGCCTGAACACCCAGAGATGGCACCCTTCATAAAAGACACCCCAACACAACCCTTTCTGTCTAAGTGGATACACACACATAATTTTAACCAAGATTCTGTTTGAAATCCTGCTCAACCCTCTGAAAATGCTTTAGTTCTTACACTCAGCTTTTCCTATTTTGTTTTCTTTTTGCGACAGGGTCTCATGTAAAGCAGGCTAGCTCCAAACTTGCTATGCAGCCAAGGATGACCTTGAACTCCTGATTCCCCTGCTTCCATCTCCCGTGTGATAGAATTACACGTGCGGACCACCACACCTGGCTTAAAATGTTTTATGTTAAGAATGCTTTCAGCCAGGTGTAAGGGCACACACCTGGGGGATGAGCAATGAGATGATTTCTGGGCTACATAGACAGTCTCTGTCTCAATGATAATGATTAATAATAATAATAATAAAATTCGTGCTTATTTTAGACATTGCACACACTGAAGCCGCCAGGATGAGTGTACACAGCTGTTGCTGGTCTCAATTGTGTCCTCCACAGTCAGGCCTGTGTCTGTGCAATCAGAGAATACCCGAGCATAAAAATGAGCACATTAAGAGTTTGTCTTTAATGGGAAAAGATCTTCACTAACCCCACATCAGACAGAGGTCTGATCTCTAAAATATACAAAGAACTCAAGAAATTGGTCACCAAAAGAACACATAATCCAATAAAAAAAAATGGAGTACAGACCTAAACAGAGAACTCTCAACAGAGGAATCTAAAATGGCTGAAAGACACTTAAGGAAATGTTCAACATCCTTAGGCGTCAGGGAAATGCAAATCAAAACAACTCTGAGATTCCATCTTACACCTGTAAGAATGGCCAAGATCAAAAACAGTGATGACAACTTTTACTGGAGAGGTTATGGGGAAAAGGGAACACTTCTGCATTGTTGGTGGGAATGCAAGCTGGTACAACCCCTTTGGATGTCAGTGTGGCAATTTCTCAGAAAATTATGAAACAACCTTCCTGAAGACCCAGTAATATCACTTTTGGGTATATATCCAAAGGATGCTCAATCATGCCACAAGGGCATGTGCTCAACTATGTTCATAGCAGCTTTGTTTGTCATAGCCAGAACCTGGAAACCTAAATGCCCCTTGACTGAAGAATGGATAAGGAAAATGTGGTACATTTACACAATGGAGTACTACACAGAGGAAAATAATAATGACATCTTGAAATTTGCAGAAAAATGGTTGGATCTAGAAAACATTATTTTGAGTGAGGTAACCCAGACACAGAAAGACAATTATCACATGTACTCACTCATAGATGGTTTTTATTTTTTGTCTAATGAAACATTTATTTCAAAACGCACACTCATAATTAAGAACATTATTCCTTTCGGAATACACACCTCATTTTTCACTTATCTGCCTGATATTTATTTACTGGAGGAAAACCAATTGTTATGTACTTTGAATTACAAAAGAGAAATCTTAAAATCAGCAACATAAATATAGAGGTGGCAATATATTTTAGAAAGTGTAATATCTTGTATTACTCTTTTAAAACTTAATGTATTTCAAATTTTTATCTGGATGATTTATTTTAGCACTTCCCCTTGCCTGTGCTGTAGAGGAAACTGGAAGGAAAATTCCTGATTGAGTGATCATAGGTGGTTTCTAAACATAAAGCAAAGAAAACCAGCCTACAAACCACAATCCCAGAGAACCCAGACACAATGAGGACACTAAGAGAGACTTACATAGATCTAATCTACATGAGAAGTAGAAAGTAGAAAAAGACAAGATCTCCTGAGTAAATTGGGAGCATGGGGACCTTGGGGGAGGATTGAAGGAGGAAGGGGAGAGGTAGGGAGGGGAGCAGAGAAAAATGTAGAGCTCAATAAAAATCAATAAAAAAAAGAGTTTGTCTTTAAAAATATATGTGTCATGTGTGTGCACGCACGTGTTTGTGTGTCTGTATGTGTGTCTGTGTGTGTGCGTCTATGTGTCTGTGTTTGTGTGTCTGTGTGTCTGTGTCTATGTGTGTGTGTGTGTGTCTGTGTGTCTGTGTTTGTGTGTCTGTGTTCGTGTGACTCTGTGTGTGTGTGTTTCTTCTAGCTCAGATGGGTATATATTTGGGGTGGGGCATCAGGAAACTGAAAGAGGGTCTCAAGACCCTTCCCCATGGCACTTGATTATGGCTGCCACTGGCAACTCAATGACGACAGAGTTTTGTTCCTAAAGGTCACACCCAAGTGGAGAACAGGTCTTTTCCAGGGTCCCCAGACTCCAATGTTGTTCCCCGGTCTGTGTCACCAGCAGCAGCTTAGTGACTTCCAGGTCCATCCCATCCTTCCTCCCCAGGCTTTCTGTGCCATCCATTTCTGAGCTGCCTCCTAGAGCAGCCCACCTCTGTCGCCATGGAAGCAAAGGGGATGCTGGAAAGAATTCTCCCACTTTCTTGGGCCTTTTACATTCATAAGAACAAGTCAGAAATTGGCAGGTTTGGTGTTATAGGCTAGACTCAGAAGCTGAAAACAGGAGCACTCCAATTCCTAACGCCAAATTAATGAGTTCCTGTCTCGCTGTCTCGAACCATTTAAAAAGTGTTTAAAGGTCTGGGTGGGAGCTGAGAGGCAGCTCAGTGTAAAACGCTTGCTGTCCAAGTGGGAGGAACACATTTAGATCCCCAGAAACCATGGAAAAAATGAGCAGGCCATGTAGCCTCCTGTAATCCCCATTCACAGAACCCCCAGAACAAGCTGCCTAGGCAGACTAGCAGACATCATGAGCTCTAAGTTCAGTGAGAGAGCCTGCCTCACCATAGGAGGTGAGGAGTGATGGATTAAAACACCAGGCATCAACCTCAGACCTCTACACGCATGTGCACATACATAGATGAACACCATACACATGTAAATACACACACATACACACACACACACACACACACAGGAGAAATACAGAGGAGTGAGTGACAGAAAGCCTACCTAGCATGCAGGAGGCTCTAAGATCAATCCCTAGTACAATTTTATGTGAGAGAGAGAAAGAGAGAAAGAGAGAGAGAGAGAGAGAGAGAGAGAGAGAGAGAGAGAGAGAGATCAGAATGCACGCACTCTCCTGGCAAGAACATCAGCCCGCACTGAACCAGAGATGTCCACAGAGCTTCGTGATGCTCCCCTCCCTTCTCCATCCTCCTCAGTTACCCGTCATGGTTACCCCCTTCCTGCCACCCTTGCCCAACTCTTTTGAGACCTTACACTGCAGGATGAAGGATCTTGGAATCCCCAGAGGAGAACTTGAGCCACTACTATCCACACTGGGTTGAGACATGTGGTGTGAAAGTGTCCCCAAAGGACCCTGCACTGCGAACTCCATCCCAGGACTGTGGCATGGAGAGGCGAGGCTGATGTAAATGCTGTACTCTGAGCCTAACAGCCACTACCATCTTCATCAGAGCAACGTGACCACTCGCCACTCTCAGAATCAGGCCTGTTGCCAATCCCTCATGGAAGGAATGGGTGATGAGACCCTAGTCTCAGGAGGTGTTAGGGTACATCGAAGGGGACAGTTCACTGAAGGTTCCATCTATGCAGCTACAAAGACGTGGTCAGATATGCTGTGGGGAGACTTCACAGTGATTCAGTTTTTCGAGGGCTCACCTATGCACCTTTAAGTAAACCCAATGAGCTCATGGGGTTGCCAAGCTGGGCTTGAATGGAGCCATTGCTTTGGTCTGTCACTGATGCCCTATCTGGGGTGAGTAGATGTTTGCTCATGTGTCAGCAGAGACAGTTCACACACAGGATCCTTTAGAAGTGATTTAGGTCATGAGGGCTCCACCCCAGCAAGGGTATTGAGTTTATTACTAATAGAAAGATGAACTTGCCCCTATGCCCCCTTTCCCTTTCCCTCTACCCATCCCTCCACCTCTCCCCTTTCCAAGTGATATTCTCCATCATGGTATGACATAGCACAAGCCCTCATCCGATTCACCCCCTAGATCTTGCATTTTCCAGCCTCCAGAACCTTCTGTTCTTCATAAGCAATCAAGCTTCGGGTATTCCGTTATAGCAACTGAAACGAAATTACAGCAGAGAGCATTAACATGCTACAGGTTCAGGTCTGTGCCTGTCTCGGTCCTGACTGAGCAGAAGCAGTTCTCCCCTAAAAGCCACACAGTCAAGTAGTGACCGTCTAACCCGACATCCCACCTCCACCAGCAGAGTGTGGAAGTCCCTGCTAGGATGTACCAACTGAGCCAGGGCAGCAAGGGAGAACTCAGCGTCTTTGGCTCCAGTAGGATAATGGGTAAGCCAGGTGAGGCTATATGTACCTTTTCTACATCACAACCACACTGAGGCACCTTCGGGGGCTCCTATGTCCTCCATGATAATGTCAGAATGTCCCACTCTTCAAAACCCTCCCCATCTAACTTCAGCTGCCTCCTGCCTCATCTCCTGCCCCCCAAATTCCAGCCAAACAAAGCCTGGCTCAGCTGTCCATACCCCACTCATCCTCCAAGGCCAGAGTCCCCCTCAGTTTCCCCATCTCTCTTTGACTCTCATCCTCAGGAAAAGCGAAACCTCAGCTACCACAGGGCTTTGTTCTGACCCTAAACTGGAACCTCTTGGAGGAGCGTTGCCTTTATTTCTATATTCTCAATGGTCCGAGTTCCCAAAGCACCAAGGAGGCAGCTTCTCTGCTTACAATGAAGACCTAGCAACTGTCTCCAAACGGTTCATGAATTCAAGTCTGCCGAGCAGCGAAGGCAGCAGAGCTCTGGAACGTGCGTGGCATGAGTATTCCTCAGACACAATAACCTCTGACCTCCCGACGCAAGGAGGAGCCTTAGCCCACCTGGGGGTGTTTGGGGGCACCCCTTCCAGATGAAGCACTCACAGCATCTTTACTAAATTTTATTTTCTAGTCGTCTGGAGTCATGGCAGCCACGTGAACAAGCTTTGGACAGAAGGGCAAAGACAGCACACAGGCAGGTGGCATCGTGATAAGTCCCTTCCTTCCTTCCTTCCTTCCTTTCTGGGTGTGTGGCCTCATCAAGCCAGTTGATGCAGAGTGGGAGGGGAGCCTCCACCTCACAAGACTCCTCCTGTCTGGACAGGAGGGGAAGCAGCCCCCAGGTTGCTGAGGAGACGCGTGTGTTGTGGGCTCTTGGGAAACGCTGGGGCCAGGGAGGAGGGAGCAGCCGGCCATCGCAGGCGCCTTAGGCAAGCTCCAGGCAGTTGCTCCATCCACAGAACAGGGCGATGAGGCCCCAGGGTGGGACGTTGCATCACATTCTTAGAAAGCTGTCTCTGTACCCACATTTCCATCTGGGGCCTGGACGGGGTTTCTTTAATTGCTGCTTTTTCACTTCCAAGTTTCTGAGGACAAATCTGGACACAGCTGTGGTGAAATTGACAGTTATTAGCCAACCTTCCCGAGCAGTTAATCAGAGCTGTGTACGGCTGCGACTCCTGTGGGTGATCTTTGGGGAATCCACGCACTCTCCTCCGCGGAGGGGATGACACTGGCCCTCAGAGAAACTGAGGCAAACCCAGGGAGATTAAGCAGTTTGCCCCTAGCCGTACAGCATATGATGGTGGAGCCTGGGAGTGGACTCTGCTTTGCTCTGAGACTGTTAACTATTCCTTAGCGCTGCCCATCTTGAAAGACAGTGATCTGGCCTGTGAGGTCAGACTGTGGTAGTGTTGGGGCAGTGCTGTGGACCCCTTATTATCAGAGATGCCCTTTCTCTTCTCTCTCCAAGACTCAGTTTTCCCATCTGTAAAGTGGGAAGCTTGAACAGACCACTGGTTATCAAGTTTTGATTTCCCCTTGTGCTTTCATTTGCTAGAGGTGTGACCTAGGGCCTTGTTCACACTGAACCATGCTTTCTCACTGAGGAACAGACCCTTACCCTCTCTATCTCTCTGTCTCTCTCTCTCCCTGTGAGACAGGGAGTCTCTGTATAGCCCTGAATGATCTGGAACTCACTGTGTAGACTGCCTCAGACTTAAGAGCTTTGCCTGCCTCTGCCTCCTGAGTGCTGGGGTTAAAGGTATTCGCCACCACACTGGGCTCTGTCTTCACTTCCTAAACACCAGAATGCTTCACGCTAAAGTTGGCTGCGAACAGGCAGGAGGAAGCTCTGTGGGATGCGGAGACCTTCGGACACAGGACTGTGGTAACAGCTGTGCAGTTCTGTGTGTTTCCTAGTAGACTGTACACTCACAAAGAGGGGATTTTATGGTCTGTAAATTATACTTCAATAAGGCTATAAAGAACAAAAGGCATGCTCTTTGGAACACCAGCATTCAGCCCCCGGGCTCCACGGATCCTTGAAAACCCAGTGGCTGCACCAAGGTGGATGGCCTCACTGCTAGCCCTTCCAGGGTGCTGAGAACATAGACCAGAAGGTTCCACTAAGGCTCCCATCCCACCTTGCGCGGCCTACCCAGCTCCCTCACAGCTGGAGGTTCTCGAGTCCTTGCTGGAAGAGAGAACGACCAAAGGAAGAGCTCCTGTGCACCGTCCTCAAAAATAATTTTTAGTTTTTTGTTTTGTTTTATTGTGTGTGTGTGTGTGTGTGTGTGTGTGTGTGTGTGTGTGTGAGAGAGAGAGAGAGAGAGAGAGAGAGAGAGAGAGAGAGGCCAAAAGAGGGTATCAGACCCCTTGGAGCTGGAGTTACAAGTAGTTATAAGAAGCCAGAAGTGGATTCTGGGAACCGAACCCAGGTCCCCCACAAGAGCAGCCAGTGCTCTTAACCCCTGGGCCACCTCTCCAACCCTCCCTGTGAATTTTTTACCTGAGACAGTCTGGAAGTGGTTAGGTGTGTACCCGACTAATCCTCCACTCCTTCCAGCACTGGCCTAGTGATCCCCAGCAGGTGTGTGATAGTGGGCTGTTGACTGTATAAAGCAGTGAGGGAGTGAATGAATGAGTGAGTGAATGAATGAATGAGTGGATGAGTGGATGCTTGGCTCAGTACCTCTCCTGAGACCGTAGAGAGAATGTATCTGCAAGTACGGGCACATTGGATGTTGCTCCAAACACCGGACTTGCAAGGAGCAGCCAGCTGAGCAGAGGGCATAATTCACTGGGAAGGTGACAAGATGAGCAACCAAAGCCAGGCCTTGGGGTGGCAGAGGGATCAAGCACAGCATCCAGGTCTAGTAGCGACTTGCCTCTTTTTTCTTTTCCTTTCTTTTTAGCAGTACAGAGGATCAAACTCAGGGCCTAGGTACTAGGCAAGCACCCTGCCACTGAACTATATCCCCGGCCCTCCCTTTGGGCAGCCACACAGGCTTACAAGGCTCCAGTCTTGCATTATTCCCTTGAGGTACGGATTCCGAAAGGGCCCCTGATGGGTGTCGCGTGAGCCAGAGACCCTCCCTTGGCCAAAACTCATTGGGTGCCTGTCCTAACAGTCCTGTGAGGACAGCAAGTAATGACGGGCTGAGGAGTGGGCCTCCGAGCCAAACATGGGCTCTGATTTTGCAAGAAAAGGAGAAAAATGCTGGGCAGATCAAAATAACTTGTCTCCTCAACCCAGTGGAAAGTTCCACCGCGACAGAAGACGAGAGTGTCTAAATCAAGAGCAGGGGGTTCACAACGCCAGGTAAGCTGGGGCCCCGAGCATGGGACACGCCTGGGGCCACAGTCAGTGCAGGAGCAGACGGAACTGTAGACAGGCTAGAAATGGAAGCCAAGGAGAACCGAATGAACACACTCCTTCTTTGTCCCTTTATACCTCTTGACCAAGTTACTGACTTCATACCGATAGTCTCATCTACACAGGGGCCATTTCCTCTGTCCTAAAACCTTTAGGAGCCCTGTGGCTCTGATGAATAGGTGTCCGAGGGGACTGTCTGAGACAGGCACACGGACAGTACTTACCCACACGCCCCTGTTCCAACTTAGATCAAGAGTGAATTCTTATTGGGTGGTGGTGGTGCACACCTTTAATCCCAGCACTAGGGAGGCAGAGACACAGACGGATCTCTGTGAGTTCAAGGCCATCCTGGTCTAAAGAGTGAGTTCCAGGACAGCCAGAGCTACACAAAGAAACCCTGTCTTGAGGGGGGAAGAAAGAAGAGTAAACAGGAATGGAGGAAGTCGACCAACGCCTCCATTGCGCATGCTACATACCTGGTCAGCCAAGGGTCCATGGGAGAAAACTGTGGACCCATTTGGTGGTGTTAACAACTGAGGCTGAAGTGGCTGACCCACTGATGCGAGGCAGGATTAGAATTTGAACCCAAGACTGACTAGCTCCAAAGACCCTGGTTTAGTCTCTGTAACTATTCTCAGACAACGCCACCTCTCCAGACTTCCTCAGCTACAAACAACAAAAAACTGAGAGGACCAGCCCTCTGGGTAGATTGAGAAGGAACACTCTAGGTGGGGCAGCCATCGTGGCCAGGTGGGGTGTGTGTGTGTGTGTGTGTGTGTGTGTGTGTGTGTGTGTGTGAGTGACGTGGTCTTCACATCTGAAGACGACTGGCTAACAAATCTCTTCAGCTGGAGAACCAACTCTCCACGAGCTGGAGATGAGGCAGAGCCTCTGAGTCACCATCCTCCGTCTGCCACCTAAAAGACAGCGATAACCCCTGCCTGCCCCCCGCCCCCAGCCCCTGCTCTCCACCCTCAGGAGTGTCCGTCCACCAGGCAGACACACTCGGAGTCAATCTGGAGTACGTGCTCAATCACACAGACTCCACAAACAATGCAGGGAAATAAAGTTCTGACAGGAAACGTCATCATATTGACTCACGTTAGGCCCATCTATAAAACAACTGGGGTACCTGGGCCAGCTCGGGACGCACACACGGGCCTCTCTCCTGAGCCAGGAGGAAGTAGGTGCTGCTGGGGGCAGGACAGCTTCCCCTGGCTTTCTGGTCGGGGTTCTGTATTATTCGTGAAAAAAGGAAAAAAAAATATGTTTTTTAAAAGAACGAGTCTCAGATCATTGTGGTCTCCATGCCTCGTCTCAGAGGCCTATTGCAAAAGCCCCTCTTCAGACCAAGGAGTTTTGCAAGCCATTTGCCCCGTTCAGGAGAGAAACACGGCCCTCTCCGGGGACCTGTGTCTTCATCTGTCCTCCTTGGCAAAGCGGGCCCTGCTGTGGCCTGGATCCAAGTCTATTCTCGGACGCGGGAGGCTGCACAGCGCAGGACTGAAGTGCGCAATGCATGCAGTTACCTAGGACCTCAGATTCCTCATATGCAGAGTGGGAATGAAGCAAGAGCCCAGGTGCTGATCGCTCGGCACTACGTGCCCTTTCCTGACCTGTCCTGAGCAACAGCCTGGAAGCACAGCCTGGGTCTAGAGACCACCCTGCCTTTATCCAGGGAGCTTGGGCTGGCCCCTCTCTGCCGTGACCTCATCCGGCAGCAGTGGCCTGCCAGCCTCCCAGGCTGTGTCACGACTGTAGGAAATGTCTGTCCCTCAGGCTCCGGACACTGACCTGGGAAGATCTGAGGACCAAGGTGATATACCTGCCTACTGCCATGGCACTCCTCAGCTGTGCAATGGTCATTTTTCTGTCCTGGAATTGGAGCGACTGAGAGTTTGGGCGAGTCTGTGTCCCCTCTTGGTGGCTGAGACTTGAGCTGGTAGCTCTGGGTGGAAGTACAGCAGGTAACTTCCTGTCCTTTGAGAGTGCAACCAGGTGCCTTCCAGGCCCCAGTCCTGGCACGGCTTTGGAATATTGCATGCCCCTGGCCATGCCTAGCACTGGTTAGGCCTTTGTGTGATAACACGCTAACCCTGCTCTCACCGTCGATTGCCACACGTGGAGGCCAAAGTGCCCTCTCAAGACCATGCTCTGAACAGGCCACTCCCCTGCTCCAGCACTCTCAAGTAATAGCCCAGACTCCTTGATTTAGCCCGCAAGTTTCCTTGAATCCTGGCCTCTACTGAACTCACCAGCTTTCTGCCACCGTGCTACAGACTCATCCACACACATGCAGGTCCCTAACCCTAGCATGGTTTCCACCCGGTGCCTCATGCTCTTTTCCATCTTTCTAGACTATTTCATTGAACTTATATTTACCCCTCAAGGCCAGCTCAAATGTTTCTCTTTCTATAAAGACAGCCCTAAACCATTGTCCACAAATGTTCCTTTCTCCTCTACTTCCTCACATGCCCTGGGCATGGTCCCACCTCCTCTGCTGCCTTAGATTTGCACCAGGAGCACAATAGGATAAGGCCTTGGTCTGCTTTGTCACCAGCCTCCCAGGCTGCAGGTTAGCCTAGCGAGCAGAGGTATTGACTGGAGGGAGACAGGCCTAGAGAAGGTGTTTGCAGGCCTGGCACTGACCTCCTTCTGAACTCCTCCTACAGGAAGTGGCAAACACTGATGCTCTTTGGTTTCTTCTTCAAAACCTTCTTCAGCACAGAATGCTATCCTGAGGCTGGAATGTTCCTCAAAATCCAAGCAAGGTGTGAGGGGCTGGAGAAAGAGCTGGACACAGTTGGGGAGAGGCGAGGGGTGTCAGGGCTCGGGCTGGGTCGTACCCTATCCTGTCCAGCTCTCAGGAGGCTGTGCTGCTCCTACACCCCTGCCTGGCAGTCTGTAAGAGTGTGGCAGTAACTGACTTTCCAGGGTTAGGTGAGACTGTAGAGGTCAAAGGTTGTACAGACTCCAGGGGTCATTTTCAACATGTTTCAAGCCTTCCGGTCTGGACTTTTTCTGTTCATGTGTGTCTGTGTGTCTGTGGAGGCCAGAAGGTCAATCTTGAGTTTTGTTCTTCAAGTGCCAGCTCCCCACCCCAACCCTTCCTCCTTCTCCTTCTCTTCCTCCTCCTCTTCCTCTCCTTCCTCTGTGTCACCAGTGCTATCTGAACTGGAACTTGCAGTATAGACCAGGATGGCTGACCTAAAGCTCACAGAGAACTGCCTCCCTCTGCTTAAAACGTGCTGGAATTAAAGTCATGCACCACCACCCCTGGCCATTTTTTTTTCTCTTCTTCTTATTTTAGACTTCATCTCTCACTGACCTGAAGCTGGCTACCGTGTAGGCAAAGCCAGAGAGCCCCAGGGATCTGCCTGTCTCTGCCTTCGGAAACCCTGGAGTTACAAATCTCCCCCACCGTAACCTGCTGTTTTGTCTTTTAACTGTGGGTTCTGAGGGTTGCTATCAGGTCCTCTTCTGTGCAAGGCCAACACTACTGATTGAACCACCTTCCCAGCCCCACTGGCTATCCCAAACACCGCACTGCCTCAGGCAGCGTTCCTCCCTCCAACAGCGACTGAGCAAGCTGTCCCAGCATCAGGACTCTTGCAGAAGCTCAAACATACAGCCCCTGTCTACGGACCCAGCGTCGCCTGGAAGCCCCATTAACTTGTTTGTCCACTGGGTCTGTGTGGCCAGCGCCCATGCCAGCCTCTGCATGCCTGCATTTTAAAAGGGTTTAATGTGTCACTGTTTAACTCTTCCAGGGGAGATATTTTCTAGGCGATAGTGATATTTTGTAAATAATATACGTATTTAGTATCGAGACCGTGGGGGAAGGCAAGGTCAGGACGCAGCCAGCGAAGCTCCTTTGCAGCCCTGGTCAGGTGGAAAGTGAAGAAGAAGGCTCCTGAGGCCTGAGCAGTGGTTTCTAGGAACTACAGTAGGTCCGACCAGGCAGTGTCTGGGACACTTCTGTGGACCATGACCTGTAGAGGCAAGTGTGAAGACATATTAAAGGAAATCAAAAACAAGTGGCTGAGAGATTCCAGCTGTTAAAAAAAAAACAAAGGCAGCCAGCCTAGGACCGCACAGCCAGCCTCCCCAAGAGACCTTCCCTCCCAACCCAATCACACTTGACTTTGCTTCACCTGACTTTCCACCACTAATACACACTTGCCTGCAGGTGTGGCATTTGTTTCGTTGCTTTTTTTGTTTGTTTTTTCTGGGACAGGATCACACGGAGTCTAGACTGGCCTCAAACTCAAAATGCATTCAAGGATGGCCCTGGACCCCTAATCTTCCTGCCTACACCCTCCAAATCCTGGGATTGCAAGTATGCACTCCCATGCCAGGATAATATGGTGGTGGGGATGGAGCTCGGGGCAAAGAAACCAGGGAATTTACTGTCTGGCTGGACGCAGGTGGGTGATCTCCACCTGAGAAAGTGGGGGACCAGAAACAAAGCAGGGTTTTCCAAGATTCAGATAGCTGGACTGGGCCCTTCAGCCTGTGACTCTCCAAACATGCTGTTTGTGCCACAGGCTGCAGACGAGGAGCCCGTGGGCAGCAGCACAAGGAACAGAGGTGCCCTGCAGAGCAATAACTAGAGGAGTGGAAGCAAGCAGCAGTGGGATGGCCCAGCAGAGGGGGCATCTAAGGAGCAGCTAGCTAACACTACTCCTCAACTGGGGGACAGGAGTTGACGACCACAGGGGACTTTTTTCCCACTCAGTATATTCAGAGTAGTAGTTTCACTCTTTGGTTGTTGACTTGCCTGCCTAGTGGCTTGCATGCTTGTTTGGTCAGTTGGCTTGTTGATAGACTAATGATTCAGTTGGTTAGTGGATTGGTTGGTTGGTTAATTGGTTAGTTGGTTGGTTAATTGGCTGGTGGTTTGGTTGGTTGGATGGTTATTGATTGTTCAGTTGGTTAGGTGTTCCATTAGTTGGTTGGTTGATCAGTTGGTTAATTAGTTGATGGATTGGTTATTCAGTTCATTGGTTAGTTGGTAGGTTGGGTGTTCCTTTAATTGTTTGTTCAGTTGGTTGTCTAGTAGTTTAATTAGTTGATTGTACAGTTGGTTGAGTGGTTTATCTGTTGTTCAGTAGGTTAGTTGGTTGTTTAACTGGTTAGCTGGTTTGTGACTCCGCTAGTTGTTTGGTTAGTGGGTGGGTGGGTAGGTGGTTCATCTGGTTGGTTAGTTGGTTGGTTGGTTGGTGGGTGGGTGGGTGGGTAGGTTGGGGGATTATCAATATGGACAAACATTAGGTTCTGTTGCCTATCTGAAGTATTTTCTGTACTTCATGACTTAAGAACATTCCATCAGAGGCTGGGATGTAGCCTAGTGGTGGGGCACTTGCCTAACACGGAAAAGGCCATGGTGTCCATCTCCAGCACTACAAAGCAAACCGAGGAGGAGTGGCAAGAGTGGGGAAATGGAGAGGGCCAGGGCAGCAGTTCCAGAACCTAATCTGCCTCCCACTTACACACAAGCCTTAGTCCACTGTACAGAAATTCATCCGGGCCCCCGCTTACAGCCATGTATCTGTGCCCTCTCTTACAGCCCTGTGTAGGCCATTTGATGATGTAAACTCCTTGTTAAAGTTCATGCAGTTTGTCCACAAAGGAGTTTCACTTTAGTACCATGGTCATGGATGTAGCAGGGGTGCTACCCACCAGGGACTGTGCACGTCTCACACACACACACACACGCGCACGTGCACACACACACACACACACACACACGCGCGCGCGCTCCCCTGCCTCACCATGAGCAGGCTGGAGGCATCTAGAAAGCTCTCAAGGTCTCTGGGCTGCCAGGCATGCCTCCTGGTCTCCATCAGGTCTGGCCTTTGCTGATGGCTGGCGATAGGGCTCCTCCATGGGCCAACCTCCTCTGCCTTGCTTTTCAGCAAACATTCCAGGGGGGTTGGTCAGCCTGTGGTTAAAGCAGATTGTCATTCATTTCATCTGTATCACAGCCTGGAAGCAAAAAAGCAAAACAAACAGAAAGCTGTGGGGAAAAAAAAAAAAAAGAAAGAAAGAAAAAAAAAAGAACCTAAATTAAGTCATAAAGGCACAGAGTGTCTGGTTGAATTTGTGAAAACAGATTTGCTAATTCCTTTGTCCTCTGTGCTGTGCAGGAGCCAGCATGGAGGCGGTGCACTCTTCTGATAGGAAGACCAGGGCAGCTCCAGACCGTTTCTGGCTTCCTGAACTCTGCTGGGGTCCTCCATGTCTCTCTAAAAGGAAAGGGTCCAGTGGTACAAAAGCAAATAGGGCCTAAACTGCCTGCAGGATCCCAGGCTGCATGGTCACAAGGCAGGCACTTTGAAGAGAACCTTTTCACCCAGCAGAGCCCCAAGCTGAGGGGTGCTGAGGAGCCGTTTTGAGAATGCTATGAGTCAGAGTAGGCCTAACAGAAGGCCTGCCTCTCCCCTGTCAGGACCCAGGCCCTGTGTAGGCCACTTACATCTGTCCCTTTATCCTCAGAGCGAGCCAATGGGGTAGCGCTCCTCAGGTGGCCTTCTTTCTCTGCAGTTTCTCCATGAGGCATGACTGGAAAACATTCAGGGCAAAGGAAGGCATCTGTACTGAGCATACACAGATGTTTACCCATATGGTTGTTCCCTAAACACAGTAGATTGTCCATCCCTTCAACACGTGCACCCCATTCAGCATTTCATATAACCAAGCAGATTTAAGGGTCTCAGGAAGAAGTCCACAGGCTCCATGCAAATACACCTTAGTACTATGCAGAGAGTGTTGGAGTCTCAACCCCATCCCAAGGATGTGGGGGAGGGGAGGGCCTATCCTCCTCTGTCAGAAGAGCTACATGAAGCTTTAGCAAGTCACCCTGTGCTGGGGTCACTGTACCTGGGGTCAGAGCTGGCTGTGAGTTCTGCTAATAGCAGCCAGGGGCCCAACTCTGAAGTGAGCCGGCAGTTTTCAAAGAACCCCCAGCCTTGCTATCCTGCTTCATCTTCCTGCACCGGGGTTTCTCTATGTCTCACCAGCCTGTTGGTACAAATGAGTCACCTAGCCAGCCGGTAATCATCTCACTAGCCCAGCCCCACCCTGCCCCCACTCACCTGGTACTTTGGCACCCACCTCAGCACTTCAAAGAGCAGGAGTTCCCAAGATGTTCATGGACTCTCTTCCTTCAAGGTTTACTCCGGAGAGGACGCTGTCTAGGAATCTGGCAGAGGGGGCCTTTGGGACCTAGAGAGATGGGACCCACTAGAAGGAGGGGATCAGGGCTCTGGTGGCCCCGTGGGTGAACAACCTCACTGCTACCCCCACCCTCTGGGACCTTTGCTTTTCTTATCTCTAGGGAAGAGGGGTCCTTTTGGGTCTCAGTATGTCCTCCAAACAGCTGCAGACTGGACACGGGCCTCGGTAAGACATACTAATAGTTACACCACACCAGCCATGTGCAGTGTGAAAGGGAATAAGGCTATGGTGGGAAGGGATACTCCTGGCTGGGGAGAAGCCTGTACCACCAGTCACACAGGACTTAACTGACCAGGTTCTCCGCTCTGGGCTTTCACTAGCACTACCTCACTTGTTCCCCCAAACCAAGTGGAGCAGGAACAAGCGAAAATGAGGCTCTGACCGAGCCACTGATCTGAAGTCACTAAGCTAATGAAGAGTGGGCTCCTGTAGAATCAGATCTGAGGAACACTCTTGGATGTGGTCTTTCTGGGAGACCCAACACTGAGGAATCAGCTCGGCTCACGTGATCTCCAGGAGAAGTCCTTGCTGCACTGACTGCAGTTCTCAGGACAGGATCTCCCCACCCACCCACGCTGTCAGCAGCACAGGAATTTCCTCAGTTCCAGCAGGAACCCGGGGGGGAGGGGGGGCTTCACTCTGGAGCTGGGGATGCAGCTCCGCTGGTAGAACACATGCCTGGCATGTTCGAAGCCCTGGATTCTATCCCTAGCACTGCATAAAGTAGGCGTGGGATGCAAGCCTGTAATCCCAGAACACAGGAAGCGAAAGCAGAAAAATCAGAAGTTTAAGGTCATCTGCACCTACTCAGGGAGTTTGAGCCAGTTTGGCTACATGGGACTATCTCAGAAAGAGGGGGGGGGGAATATAAACATTGGTGAGTGAGACTGAAGGACCTTTCTATCCTGAGTGACCATTTCAGGGGGAACCAAACTGCTCATCTCCCACTTGGGTCTTGTAAGTTTTGCACACAGTAGGTGCTCAGTAAACATTTAGGAACAAATTCAGGAAGTGGTTCCTCTGGCTGTGCTGTGTATGCACACAAGTATGTGTGCGTGTGTGCGCGCATGTGTGTTCTTGTGTGGAGGTGTTGGCACTTGTGTGCCACAGTGCACATGTGCTGTGTGTATCTGTGTGTGTGTTCTTGGATGTGTTGGCACATGTATATCACAGTGCACATGTGCTGTGCGTATCTGTGTGTGTGTTCTTGGATGTGAGTGTTGGCACATGTATATCACAGTGCACGTGTACTGTGCGTATCTGTGTGTGTTTGTTCTTGGATGTGAGTGTTGGCACATGTGTACCACAGTGTACATGTGCTGTGCGTATCTGTGTGTGTGTTCTTGGATGTGAGTGTTGGCACATGTATATCACAGTGCACATGTACTGTGCGTATCTGTGTGTGTGTTCTTGGATGTGAGTGTTGGCACATGTATATCACAGTGCACGTGTGCTGTGTGTATCTGTGTGTTTGTTCTTGGATGTGTTGGCACTTGTGTGCCACAGTGCACATGTGCTGTGCATATCTGTGTGTGTTTGTTCTTGGATGTGAGTGTTGGCACATGTATATCACAGTGCACATGTGCTGTGCGTATCTGTGTGTGTGTTCTTGTATGTGTTGGCACATGTGTACCACAGTCCACTTACAGAGGCCAAAGGATGAACTTCAGGTATTGGTCCCACTTTTCTGCTTTGTTTGCAACATAGACGGTCTCTTTGTTCTTGCACAAGCCAGGCTAGCTGGCCTTCCGTTCATTCCCCTGTCTCTGCTTCCCATCTCCTAGCAGTGGATGCTGGGATTGCCACCATTCAGGCTAACACTTTTACGTGCATGCTGGAGACCTGAACTCAGCTCTTCAGTCTTGTGTGCCTGCCCAGTGGGCCTTCTCCCCAGCCCCTTCTGCAGATGTCAGTGTCTCGGATGATCCTGTAAAGTCCTGAAGAACTGCACTCTAAGAGGCTGGGCCACCTGCCTGGCATGCCAGGGGCCCTGGGTACCCTCCCCAGCACTGCAAACATACCTAAGGAAAGAAACCAAAATAACATACATGAAGAGATCCAATGTTTCAGGGCCTTGCAGGCAGCAAGAGTGTGCCCCTTATACCTGCCTTTCTTTGCATTATGTTTTGACTCCAGAAAACTGTCTTGAGAACAACTGTGGTGGCCCAAGTCTTTAATCCCAGCACTGAGGCAGAAGCAAGCAGATCTCTGGGTTTGAGGCCAGCATGGTCTACAAAGCAAGCTCCAGAACAGCCAGGGCTACACAGAGAAGCCTGTCTGGGGGTGGGGGTGGGAGGAATTAAGAGGCTTAAGGCTGGAGAGATGGCTCAGGGGCTAAGAGCACACACTGCTTTTCCAGAAGACCTGCATTTTGTTCCTAGCATCCATATCAGGTGACTCACACCTGCCTGGAACTCCAGCTCCAGGTGCAGCTATCCTCCTCTGCCCCTCCCCCCACCATGCTGCACTCACACGCCAGACGTATCTACTTTATTTTCTTTATTATTTGTTTTTAATTTTTTTAAAAAAATCTTTTTTTAAAATAGAAGTTTCCAGATGTGGTGGTGCACGCTTTTAATCCCAGCACTCAGGGAACAGAGACAGGCGAATCTCTGTGGGTTTGAGGCCAGCCTGGTCTACATAGCAAGTCCCAGGGTAGTCAAGGCTACCTGGTGAGACCCTGTCTCAAAACCAAGCAAATCAGTCTTTTCCGATTGAGGGGGTTGGAGACGATCCGAGCTGGAGTTTGCATTTACATTTCCTCAGATCCCAGAGAGGAAGAACTTTTATGTTACACATTAGTCACTTCCATGGCTTCTTCTGGGGATTATCTGTTCCCAATTTACTAATTTACAGCGAAAAATGTCACTGCCAAAGGGACCGGATACATGTGTCCTGCTGCCAGCACTTGAGCTCCCTGTAGGGACAGCACAGTCCACAGGAAGCCAAATCAAATCAGAGTGATGCTCGGTAGGCAAGAGGCTGGGGTGGGGGTGGGGGGCTGGTGAGGAGACTCCAGTGGCTAATGGCACGCAAGACCTCCCTGCCTCTATCCACTGCTTTCTTGCGTGTCCAGCCTCTCTTCAGATGGACATCTGAGTATTGGAAATATGACTGTAGGTGCATTCCTGTAAGCCCAGCACTTACTCCTCCTCTCCCAGCAGGAGAACAGGTAGGTGTCCAAGGCCAGCCCAGCCCCAGCTAAGTAAAGAGTTTGGAGAACTCATCTCAGAATAAGGATAAATGAATACAACCGCACTCAGAGCAGGCCCCAGTCGTCCTAGCTGCTCAAGAGACTGAGGCAGGAGGATGGCTTGAGCCCAAGAGTTTGAGAACAGCCTGAACAACAGAGCCAGAGAGGGGCAGAGGAAGGAGGGAGAGATGGAAGATGATGGCAATGCAGTCACTTGGGGCTCTCTCTGGTCTAGCACACCCCCACCCATCCCCCTTTCTTTCCTTCTGGTTTTATTACTTAAAGACAGGGTCTCACTCTGTAGCCCTAGCTGGCCTGGAATTCATGCCCGTCTCGCATCTCTTCCAAGCCATGCGCTTGATCTCTCAGAGGATAAACTTAGTCCTTTGCCTCCTCAGCTGCACAGCCATTCCCAGATCCTTTTTAGAGCACAGCTGATACCTTCGGGGTGTCAGCCTTCCTGGCTGGTCCCAGTCAGAAGTAGTGGCGGGGTCTGTGAAACCTGACGCCGTGTTGATGCCGTCGCACAGAACACTTGAGTACTCAGCGCCTGTAGATCGCCTTTTCTTGGTCTCCAGACCGCTCTCTGACCTCTGCACGGTTAAGTAAGATTCACAGTGACTGAGGCCTTGAGCGTGCAAAGGGAGGGGGGACGAATGAGAAGAGCCTGACCAGCATGAAGTTCTGGGTTCAAATCCCAGCACCACAGAGAGGGGAGGGACCAGAGAGGGACTCTGGGAGGGGGAGGACTGTAAAGGACTGTTCACGGAGGTGGGAGGAAACAGGATGTGGGGTGGGCAAGCCTGGGGCCCTCTTGCCTGCAGCTCCTGACAGCCTCTTCCGCAGGGCCCTGGGCCCTCTGGCTTGTTCTCCACCCCAGGCCGCCACAGCCCAAACCAGTCTGAGTCACTCCCCCCTCCAGCCTTCCAGGTGTGCTTTTGTGTAAAGATCCAAATTCCTAAGGACACCAGGTGAAGCCCTTCACAGAGTGGCCCCAACTCTTCCTTCCAGGCTCAGAGACTTCGATTCCAGTTCTGGTCAGCCACAGCTTTGGTTTTCAGATCCTTTTAGCCTGTCTGGGCCTGGCTCCTCATTTGGGGAAGAGACGCTTGGGGTCCTCTGTCTTGCAGGGCTGTTGACTCTGAAAAGGGGTTTTCTGATGATGAACCACACAAGCAGTATAACAGTACAATGGCGTCAATGGTGTGTGTAAAAATATGATTACTCCCGGGCTGGCGGGAGGGCCTCAGCGGGTAAAGGCACTTGTAGCCAAGCCCGACCATCTGGGTTCAATACCCTGGACCGACTGTAGAAGGAGAGAACCAATTCCTGCAAGATGTCCTCTGGCCTCCCATGTGACCACTCCCACACACACTCGCAGACACATTAAAAAAAAATGAAACTTTAAGATTTTAATATAATTATTTCTATTCAAATATAAATATAAAAACTAAAAACTTGAAGCTACTTGAAGCCCCAATCAGGAAACAAGGGTGGTAGCCATGACCCCTCTGGGTCAGAATTTTAAAGCCCAAGGACATGGTATACTCTGTCACGCAAAGCCGTATGGGGCAGTGAAGTAAACACGCATGATGACCAGGCAGGGTACAGCTCAGGTCTGAGCTGTGCTACCCTACAGCTGTGTGACCTACAGCAGTTAGGGATCACCTGCTCTCCCTGAGAGTTACCGTGGAACACGGCAGGACTGGGAGGGTGTGACTAGTGCAAGCCCGGTCCTCTTAGTCACAAGGATCACGAGCTCTGTGGGAAGAGGGATTGGACAAGAGATGGGTGCTGGCCCTCTGAGCATCAGTTTTTTTAATCTAACAATGCAAAAAGGGGAAACTGAGGCCTCCTGCAACAAGCATGCTGGGTGTTCCATGAGTGTTTGTATCTGTCCCAGCCTGACAAGGGGCATAGACACCAGCTCCATGGTCTTGGCAGAAAGCATGGCATTTGGCCCGCTCTGTAGACAGCTAAGGCTGGCGCTCAGAGAAGGAAAAGAATCTGAGGAAGGTTCCGGAACACGTGACCGGCTGCTTCTCCCATCAGCAGCTCTTAAACAAACAGCATGCTTCCTCTGCTTGCAAGTCCTAGGGACCGCACATGAGGAATTTTTTTCTCTCCTCCTTTTTTTTTGCTGATTAAGTTCCCCCAAAACCCCCTTAAGAATTTTAATAAGAAATGCAAAAACCAACAAAAGTGCAGCAAAGCCTTTCCTGTCATTAAGTAAGGGAAAGTAAATACTGCAGATCGGACATATTTCATAAGAGGATGTTATGTTTGGGTGGGAAAAAATGACAGAGAAAAGAAAAGGCTAATTTGCTTTCTGGCAAATGTGTCTTTGCTGAAATTTGGTTTCAAATCTGATGACTGGGGCGTTATCACTGGTTTTCCTGGAATTTGGGCCTTTGACATATGAGGTGTGTGTGCTCCAATAAGCAGGAAAACTGGGGTTTGGACTTCTGTCCTGTGAGCACAGAAAATAATTCTTTAGTCACCCAGGAAATTATGATCCTTCAGGGGCTACATGGTCACAGCAGTCTGAAACAGAGAGCAGCTGAGAAGCAAGACAAACGTTCTGTATACCACCTTTTCAGACTGAGGGGTGACGTCCTAAACTGACACCAGTACGGTCTTGACACAGGGAAGAGGACCTGCTGCTGCGGCCGCTGCTGCCGCTACTGCAGAACAAGGCTTGGAACTCTGCCTCTGCTTTGCTTCTCTGTGTTACCTCGGGTAAAATGCATAGCTATTCTCACTCTTGCTTTTCTCCTCTTTAAGATAAAGAAGCATTCCTGGCAACGCAGCTTAGAGGGTGAGAGCGCTGACTGCTCTTGCAGAGGACCCTGGTTCAGTTCCCAGCGCCCACATGGCAGCTCCCAACCGTCTGTAACTCCAGTGCCAGGAGGCTCCAACATTCTCTCCTGGCTCCACAGACACTGCATGCGTGTGGTGCACATACACACATGCGGGCAAACACCCATACACATAAAATAAACCAAACAAACCCCGAAAGAATGAAAATGAATGAGCTGAGTGAGCGAACGCCGTCTACTAAGAGCAGTGAGGCGAGCACACAATGCTGTCCTGGTTGCCATGGCGGGACTCCTGGTGGAAGCGGCTTCACGGAGGAAGGGTTTGTCTTTGCTCACAGTTTCAGGGATGGTAGTCAGGTCTGTGCTGGGTGCCTGCAGCTTCTCACACCACAGTAGATCAGAAGGCAGGAGCCCCAGGAGCCACTTCTGCTAGCTATGCCACTCCCTAAAGCGCCACAGCCTCCCAAAACAGCCTCTAGGCAGAGGCCGCATGCGCAAGTACACGAGCTAGCGCGGAACACTACTCGGGCGAAGCCTAAGCGTAAGGAATAAAAGAACAGAAAAATGGGCTTCTGAAGGCATCACACTCAGCGCACTATGACAAGTGAAAGGGGGTGGGGGAGATGTAAGAGAAAAAGGTCACACAGCCATGCACCTAAGAATGGAATGCGCTCTGAGGAATGAATGACGTCGCTGCTACGCTTGCCTCAGCTCTCCAACCAGTATACCTCGGCTGTCCAGTCTAGCCTGGTGCACACCGAGGCTGTATGCTACACCTTGCTACATGATGGGGGTGCATGGTCTAGCCTGTTACACACCAAAATACAGCCTGCTGCCTCCATCTGCCATTGACCAAAGCATCATTATGCGGCACCTGGGGTCACGTGACTGCCTCTTTCTCTGTCCTGAGCAGCAGAACACTGACACTGTGATTTGGCATGCTGGTCAGCACAGTCCTGGAAAACAAAAAGCAAAAGTGAAAAGTGAGTTTACTTTCCGGCTGGAGCACCTGGCACAAGAAAGCAGGTGCCGCCCTGCAAGGGCACTTGTTGAGAAATGGTCCGCGTGACCAGGGCTTCAGAGAAAATGGCCAAAGCAAAGTACAGAGGGCAAGGGGGCTCAGGGTGTGGCCGCTGCCAGCCAGCAGCTTACAAGAACTATATGGTCCTGGCTTCCTCTGTCCTCTGTGTGTCGTCCCGTTCCCCCCGCCCCCACCAGGGTCCTGATGGTCTCACCAGCCACATCCATCTCCCCAGAAGGAGTGACAGAAGCAAGGGGGGGGGAGGGTAACCTGGGCCCTGGAAATGCTTGTGAATGGGACCTCACCAGCTACAAATCTCAAAATGTGTTTGTAGGACCAGAACTGGGGCTTGTACTTCCCAGCTGTCCTCAGGCCTCAGAACGCTGTTGCTGCCTTTAGAGCCCAGACAAGAAAGCCAGGCTTGGTGGCATCCTATTTGAATTTTACTTCCCTAAACAATAGGAGAAATAATACGAAATCACTCGTATACCTACCACCTGGTTTATTACCATGGTTTACCCTTGTTCTGTTTCTTATTTTAAGAAATAAAGAATTAGCCGGGCGATGGCGGCGCACGCCTTTAATCCCAGCACTCGGGAGGCAGAGGCAGGCGGATCTCTGTGAGTTCGAGACCAGCCTGGTCTACAGAGCTAGTTCCAGGACAGGCTCCAAAACCACAGAGAAACCCTGTCTCGAAAAACAAACAAACAAAAAACCCTACATGTCACCCATTGTGATTTAAAGGAGTAAGGGGGCTGGAGAGTTGCTTCAGCATGGAAGAGTTCTTGTTGTTTTCCTAAAGAACCTGAATTTCATTCCTAGCACCCACACCCAGTGGTTCAACTGCCCGTCACTCCAGACAGTGGGTCCGATAGCCTGTTCTGATTTCCCAAGCAGTTTGGCGAATGCACACAGAAATGGCACTCACTGTTCTGTCCTGCAGATGACTGGAGTACAATTCCCAGCACCCACTTCAAGCAGCTCACAATTGCCTGAAAGTCATACACAGACACATATGTCGACACAGTTTTTTTTTTTTTTTTTTTTTTTTGGTTTTTCGAGACAGGGTTTCTCTGTGTCGACACAGTTTTAAAAAAGAAAACCTTTGCAGCCAGGTGGTGGTGGCACACGCCTTTAATCCCAGCATCTGGGAGGCAGAGGTAGGAGGATCTCTGTGAGTTCGAGGCCAGCCTGGTCTACAAGAGCTAGTTCCAGGACAGGCTCTAAAGCTACAGAGAAACCCTGTCTTGAAAAACCAAAATAAATGAATAAAAAATAAAATAAAATAAAAAGGAAAGAAAAAGAAAAAAGAAAACCTTTGCATTTTTGGGTATGGACACACAAGTTTCTCTAAGAAACTGACCCCACAATAAGAGATATTTGATTGTTAAATGAAGCCATGAGATAGGTAGGCGCAACAATTCTGGGATCCAGCATCCCCTGTAATGTGTCCCCTCTGTGTGACCTTGCACAAGTCCTTCCAGTGTTGCGATCTCTAACTCGGAGGATCAGTGTCCCTCTAAAAAACACCAGGAATGGACCAGGTGGCTTATTTCCCTCAATAGTACTACGGTGGTTTGGGGTTATTTTGGTTTGGTTTTTGCTTTTCTGACAACCACGATAGACTAGGCTGGATACCCTTCCTAACAAACCAGAACCTTGAGAGCTCCGGCCTCACTGCTCGCCACAGGGCTCCACTTCCTAACACGCAAGGCGAACCTCTACTTCCCAGCTCATGACATGGGCATGTGGCCAACACGTTTCATGCTGCCCAGGCCTACATGGGTCTCTCCTTTCCTGCGGCTCAACAGATTCTCTCTCAAAGCTGTGAAGGGGAGAAGGCTCGCCAGCAGGGTGCGGCTGGGCCAAGTCCCGGGTTGGGTAGATTTGGTGTTTGCTCGCAGCACTGGCTGATTGGGTTGTGGATGGTGCTCAGCCACAAGGGAGGCCTCTACCTGGAATGGTTGAAATTTGCTGAAATGCTGCCATCTGGTGGTCGCAACACAACACTGCAGGGCCCGGCCTCCCAGAAAAACAATGGGGCGACAGGGGTTGCCCAGCCCTGCTCAGAAATGCAGCCGGCTCCCCATTGTCTGCAGGGTAAAGTCCGAAAGCCAAGCCTGGAATTCAAGCGCCTCCACAATCGGCCCCGCCTTAACTATCCGGCTTTATCTCGGCTCTGACCTCCTGCCCTGACCAGGTCCAGCTCCTCCCTGAACCTCCAAGCTGGGTCCAGCGTTTCACTAGGGCCAGCCCGGTGCCCAGACTGCCATCAGTCCAGCTTCTAGGCCACCTCTTCCAGGAAGCCTCCCTGATCTATCACCACATCAAGGTCCCCTACTTCCCTTCCACCAACTCTTACACCGTCTCTTTCAACACTGAATGCTGTGTGTTGGATGCCAGAGCCAAGCCCTAGTGATCCACGTGACCATTGAGGTTGGGCACCCATCTAACTTGCTCTGCTCCCAGCCACCTGCAACAGAGACAGAGGTGCTGGCACCCAGTTTGCAGGCCTGCTATGACAACCACATAATGGTCCCAGGAGAGATGACAAGGATGGCTAGATAACAGGACACCCAGTTGATCTGGAACTTCAGGTTAGAAAATGGCTGAATCTAGGCGCCATATTGGGTGCGTGTAATCAGAAGTTCAAGGTTATCCTCTATGTGCAGAGTTTGAAGCCAGCAACATCAGACCCCTTCCCCTGACAAAAGGAGGGGGTAACAACTTTCTTTTTTCTTTCTTTTTTTCTTTTTTTCAGTATATTTCAAAAATTACACGATGATTCCATTCATGGCTCACATTAAGACTTAGAGGCAGAAGCAGGTGGATCTCTGAGTTCGAGGCCGGCCTGGTCTAAAGATCAAGTTCCAGGACAGCAAAGGCTACACAGAGAAACCTTGTCAGAATAAATAAATAAATAAATAAATAAATATTTTAAAAAGACTTGGTGTCCATTTCCACCTGTGTTCATGTTTATAATATAGTAAATACTGGCTTTTCTACTGTTAGAAGTGTTTGTTTTAGTCTATAAAAAATAGTTTGCCAAGGACTGGAGAGTTAGCAGCTCTTACATGCTTTCTTGGTAAATAAGGAGATTTATATCCTATCTTCAGATTCACAGTCTGGTATTTTTTTTAACTATATTAACATAACGTAAGTCCTATAATTAGTTTAGGGTTAATTGTGAGTAAGATGAGGGCTCAGTGGTTAAGAGCATTGGCTGCTCTTCCATAGGTTCTGAGCTCAATTCCCAGCAACCACCTGGTGGCTCAAAAATCATCTGCAATGAGGCAGAACACTGCATACATAATAAATAAATAAATACAACTTAAAAGAGAAGAGTTTGCCTACCAAGGACTAAGATTCCACAGATCTTCCCTACCTGGTAAAACCTTTGTTTATGCAAAGCACTCCCCCACCCCACCCACGACACTTTCCTTCCTTGTCTTTGCCATGGAGTCTTTCAAAACTAACCAATAGCAAAAGTCTGTGAGCTCAGACTCCAGCCAATGGGGAAGAGGCAGAGCCATCACCTGCTGCGAAACTCCTGCCCCCACATGCTTGCTAGCCTGGTGTGGGTCTTGGCACACCCTTTGTGCCAAAAAGAATCACCCTGGCAAGCTACTTTCGCTTCATTCGTGTGTCCCCTTATGCGACACCTAGACGATTTTCTGTTTGTTTCCACACTGCTCGATTTTGAAATCGATTTGTGTGTGTGTGTGTGTGTGTGTGTGTGTGTGTATGTGTCCTCAAAATGAAGGCCTCACCTTTGCAGTCCCTCACAGATTCACACACACCCAGAGTCAGAGTCAGTCATGTGCACACGATTTCTTCGTACACTCTTGTGTTTTTCACTTGTGATTGGAGGGTTTCAAAGGCCTCCAGCGGAGTGCTGAAGGGCCGCAGTGTTGCTCAGCCAGGAAATGCGATTTACTGAAGGAAACACGGCTCAGATAAGCCCCTGGCGTGCATCAGTTACTTCACTGTTGGCCACAAGTTCGGTGTTAATGAATCAACAGCAGATAATACAGAGGGTGGCTTTAAATAGAACCACCAGTACGAAACAGGGTGATATTGACCACAGGATGAAAAAGCTGTGATTACAGGCTGCCAGAAGCCAGCCCTGCGTTCTCCTGGGAGGAACAGGTCAATATTTGCCAACTTTATAGAATACACATGACTACCAAAAATAGAATCAACTACTACACAGTCGATATGAGCGTGTGTGTGCTGTGTTACATGTGTATAATACATTAACAGACACATACTGGAATATCATGGGTGAGGCTTTACGTGATGTTTGGGGTTCTTGATTTCTTTTTTTTTATTTTAGATTTACTTCTTTTATGCATATGAGTGTTTTGCCTACATGTATGTCTGTGTACAATGTGTGTGACTGGGCCAGAAAAGGGCATCAGGCCCCTGAAACTGAAGTTACAGATGGCTGTGAGCCACCATGTAAGTTCTGCAAATTGAACCCACATTCTCTGAAAGAGCAGCCAATGCTCTTAAACGTCAACCACCTCTTCAGCCCCTCTTGGTTTTGTTGGGTTTTTGGTTGTTTGTTTGGTTGCTTGTTTGGTTGGTTGGTTTGGCTTTTCAAGACAGGGTTTCTCAGTGTAGCCCTGGCTGTCCTGAAACTCACTCACTAAACCAGGCTAACCTTAAACGCAGAAATCTGCCTGCCTCTGCCTCCCAAAGGAATGTTGTGATCTAAGGCTAGCGCCACTACTGCCTGCTTCGTCTTGCTCTTTGCCTGGCCTTGAACTCACAGCCTCAAGGGATGCTAGCCCCTCTGCTTTCCCAGTAACTGTGGCCATAAGTATACTCCACCATGCCTGGGTAGGGGTTATTTTCAAATACTTCACCAAGGAAATCAAAGCTGGGATGTGAAGAGTATGAATGAAACAAGCTATAAAAGGTTGGAAGTTTGAGAAATAAGTTTTACTTTGTTTTGGTCTATTTTCTTTTTTTTTTTTTTATTTTTATTTTATTGGTTTTTCGAGACAGGGTTTCTCTGTGGCTTTGGAGCCTGTCCTGGAACTAACTCACAGAGATCCGCCTGCCTCTGCCTCCCGAGTGCTGGGATTAAAGGCGTGCGCCACCATCGCCCGGCTGTTTTGGTCTATTTTTAATGGACCCCAAGGCCTCTGAATGCTGGGCAAACGCTCTACACTAAGTCACACCCCAGCCCGAGGAGAAGAAAATTAAAGATGTGACCTCACTAATGTCTTGGCTGACCTTGAACTTGCTAAGTAGACCAGGATGGCCTTGAATTTATAGAGATTTGGCTACTACTCCTTACCAAGCTAGGATTAAGGGCATGCACCAAGGTCAAAAACACTAATGACAACTTATGCTGGAGAGGTTGTGGGGAAAAGGGAACACTTCTGCATTGATGGTGGGAATGCAAGCTAGTACAGCCCCTTTGGATGTCAGTGTGGCGATTTCTCAGAAAATTAGGAAATAAGCTTTCTCAAGATCCAGTAATACCACTTTTGGGTATATATCCAAAGGATGCTCAATCGTGTCACAAGGACATGTGCTCAACTATGTTCATAGCAGCTTTGTTTGTCATAGCCAGAACCTGGAAACAACTTAAACGCCCCTCTATGGAAGAATGGATAAGGAAAATGTGGTACATTTACACAATGGAGTACTACACAACAGAAAAAAATAACGACCTCTTGAATTTTACAGGCAATATGGATGGAGCTAGAAAACATCATATTGAGTGACATAACCCAGACCCAAAAAGACAATAATCATATGTACTCACTCATAAGTGGTTTTTAAACATAAAGTAAAGAAAATCAGCCCACAAATCACAATCCCAGAGAACCCAGACAACAATGAGGACACTAAGAGAGTTGTACATAGATTTAATCTACATGGGTAGTAGAAAAAGACAAGATCTCCTGAATAAATTGGAAGCACGGGGACCCTGGGAGAGGGTTGAAGGGGAGGGGAGAGGCAAGGAGGAGAGCAGAGAAAAATGTAGAGCTCAATAAAAATCAATAATAATAATAAGCATGCACCACACACTTGGCAGAGATTATCTTTTTACTGCTTTTATTCTTTGTTCTTGCTTTTTAAAATATCTTTTGTGTATTCTTTGACAGTTTCATACGTGTTTACAGTATACCTTGAGTAAAGCCACCCCCAACTCCCCCCACACACACACTCCCCCACATCCCTGCGTACCCCCTGCTCGTTATCTTTTTTGGTAATCATCTGATCCAATTAGTACCACCTGCTAGAATGCTAACTGATCCTGTGGGCCTGATCATGTCCAAGTCGTGTGTTAGTAATTGTGAATGCCATGGGCTCTGTCAGGTCCAGAAGACAGCATTTCACAGCCCTCTTCCCCATCGTCTGCTCTCACCTTCTTCCCACCCCCACCCCCCTTTTCCCAATGTTTCTTCAGCCTTCCGCAGGCAGGAGTTAATATACATATCCCACTTAAGGCTGAGCACTTGATAGCCACTTGTTCTCAGCATTTTGACCACTAGCCACTGCCCACTGGAGAACAGCGCTTCTCTGACCATGGGTGAGGGCAGCACTAATCTGTGGGTATAACCAAAGTATGTAGTAGTTTGACATCCCCATAACAAGACAGTCATAGTAGGTTTCCCCTTAGGCCCTGTGACCTCCTGGGACACAGGCTTTTGATCAGGTTTCCAGTACTAGGCATGAATTCTTTCCTGTCAGTTGCCGCCATAACCCTCATGCCCTTATTGCACCAGTGGGCACATCTTCCTGGTAGGTCATTATTGTTACGCGCAGGGTTCATTACTGAATACAATCTCACATCATCTTGAGGAGGTCAAGGGCAGTATTTGGGGGGCAGGTCACTTCACATCTCATCTGTAAAAACTGATCTTGTGTTAGACCAGTAAGGCGGCGAGCATCTTTAATTCCAGCACTGGGGAAACACAGATGCAACTCCGTGAGTTCAAGAACAGCCTGAGCTACACTGTGAGTTGCAGGCAAACCAAAGCTATACCGTGAGATTTATGTAGCCTCAAGTGAGAAAATAAAAAAAGCGGTCTTGGGGGGGATTACTGTGAAGATCAAAGCGGGATAAACGACCCCCGTAACCCTCCTCCGTTAGGTTCAGCGAGGTCGGGGGGTGGGACGGAACGAACCAGCTCCTATACTGTGCGCAGGCGCGCTGCTCTAGGACGCAGCGGGTCGGCTCTGCGGCTGCGCAAACGGCTGTTTTTTTTTTTTCTTTCTTTTGCGGCCTCACTGCTTGACGGCTGTAGCACCGCCCCCCAGGTTGCCCGGGTAACGGTGGGCGCGCGTGGTCGCGGAAGGTAAGGCTGACTGGAGGCCGGGCCGTCCTATGTGTCCCCCGTGCCGAGAGTGTAAGCGTCCTCGGGCGCGAGTGGGGTGGGGGCTGACTGCCACTCAGGAGCCCATGGGCACAGCGTCCTGCGGGCAGCTGAGCACTCTGCTTGGCTGACAGGTGCCGGCTGCCCCAGACCCAAGCTGGCCTTGCCTTGGCCCTCAGCGCAGGAGCTGTGTATGCAGTGAGGAGCACAGACGCAAATGGGTTTTCAGATGATGAGGCGCCCACGAGGGCAGAGGATGGGGCTGAGTTGGCAGCGTGTTTCTGTGCCCAGCACCGGATCAGATCGAGCGTGCTGGCCCACCTGTAATCCCAACGTTTGAGAGGTGGAGGCAAGAGGATCAGCTGTTTTTAAGGCCATCCTCAGCCACGTGTCAAGTGTGAAGTTAGTCAGGGCTACGTGTGGCCTCGTCTCAAAAATGAAAAGAAATAACTGATAAGAGATCACGGGTGAGTTTGTCATAGGGAGGCTTGTTTGGCACCTGCTCCAAGAATGTTGGAAAACTAAATGCGTCTTTATTGCTTGTGCTTGGATTGACATTTTGGAGCATCTAAAAGGGGTCAGGCTGACCAGTGGGTGTGATGGTTCATGGTTTTGGCCCCAGCACATGGAAGGCTGAGGCAGAGAGATCATAATGAGTTTAAAGCTAGCCAAAACTACATGGCAACACCGAAACTTTTAAATGTAAGTTAGGCTAGCAGATCAGGGAGGGGAAGGATAAAGGACAGGCCTAGCTTTTGGTGGACAGAAATATGCTCTGTGGTGCTTTGGCGCCAGCTATGCCCAGGTTTGGAAAGTGAAGAAGTAACAGGTACACTCAGCCCTGAGTCGCTTTGCTCACCTGTACAGGGGGAATAAGAATAATGCCAAGGCTGGAACTGTGGCTCCTTCCATAGAGAGTTTTCTTTGAACGAGCCAGGCCCTGGGTTCACACTCTAGCACTAGAAAAAAGCAAATTACAGCCTTTCAGTCCTCCACAAGACTGACCTGGTGGTCCTCCCAAGACATTAAATGTGCCCCGGACACATAAGCAATGAACTTCCACACCCCGCCTTCCTCTCTGCTTAGGCACCTACTTACTGCTGTTCTTTTGAGACAAGGTGTCACTCTATAGCCCAGGCTGGCCTGGACTCAGAACAGTCCTCCTGTCTTAGCCTGAACACTAGCATTACAGGCATGGACCACCACATCAGGTCTTACCTCTGCGTTCCCTAGTAACAGCACTGAGCAAAGGGCTGAGCTCGGCTCCTTTACAGAATAAGGACAGTTCTCCAGTGCCATTTGTGTGTGTGTGGCCCAGTCAGTGTCTGGAACCCTGGACCTGCTGACGATGGCTTCCCTTGTGCCTTCACGTTGGGGTGTTCTGCTGGTGTGGCAACAGGAAGAGTTTCTTTTTTTTTTTTAAGCTATTTTTATTTTATCTGTGTATTTTGCCCACGTGTGGGTGCTGTGCACCACATGCAAGAACAGACCAGCCGCTTGCAACATAACCTCTGTCAAGAAGCAGAGTGTGGCTTCTGGGTTTGCTTTCACCTTTTTCTGTGCTCTGAAACCCCAGTCCGTGGGGTGGTGCCTCCCACATCCAGGGTTGGCCTTCCCATCTCAGCTCGTCTAACCTGGACTTGCTCAGAGGCCTGCCTCTTCAGTAGAGTCTGTCAGACTGACAGTCATCTAGTTACAGTGCTCTCTGGGGAGCCCTTCAGCCCCCTTCCCATGCAGCAGCTCTGGTCATACATGCTGTCAGCATTATACATGTCGTGCACAGAAATGCTCGGCTATGTTCATTGAGAAGCCTAAGAACTTAACTTATTTTGCTCTGTCAGTTCTAAGAAGATAGATCCTGGTGATTGCTTTCATAGACATATATACACACACCCGTATATGCTGGCATGTACGCATGTGCCCTATGACATGCAACACTTGAGTGTTTGTCTTCCTGAGGAGGCCGGAAGGGTGGGTCTGATTCCCTGGAACTGGAGTTGCAGGTGGGTGTAAGATACCTGGTGCATGCTAGGAATTGGACCCATGGGTATCTTTGTTGCTCACTTGTTAGTTGGTCTAACTTCCTAGGTCTGTTTCCCTCTTCTTATTGAGGTTTCTGGCTTCATGAGACGTTCCCTGCAGCTCTCATCCCATTTTGGCCAAGGCTTGTCATTTCTCTTATTATTTATTATTGTTATTTTGCAGTGTCTTTCTGCCTTTATGTCTTATCTCTGCACCACAAGCGTGCAGTGCTCACAGAGACCAGAAGAGGGCGTTAGGTCCTTGGGACTGGAGTTAAAGATGGCCGTGAGCTGCCATGTGGGTGCTGAGAATGAAACCCGAGTCATCTAAGAGCAGCCAGTGCTCCTGCCTCATCGTTTCTTTATAATGGTCATGAAATGTTGAAGCCACCCCCTCCTCAGGCTCAACTCTCCCTTGCCTAATGGATGCTAGTTTGAGGTCAGGAGCACCCACATCATCGTATTTTGTCCTTTTTGAGGGGTTTTGTATGTGACCTTTCAGCTCCACATAACTTCCTGGTTTAACTCATGTGCAGACCTGACCCTAAACAGCTGCTAGTTCGAATCCCCCGCCTGCCTGGTGACAGCATCTCTGTCAACTGGACTATACACATTTGCGTGGACTGTAGTTCAATAATGCTTCCTGCAGTTAGCTATTACCTGGCAGCAGCCCTGTGTTACACCCAACTTGCTTTCGTGTGTGTTCCACACTTGTTTCATCTCCTTGGGTCAGTGTGAGACCCAGAATAGAGAGGTGTTGCCTTCAGCTTCCTGGCTCTGGGCCTGGTTGGTGGCTGTGTGGCATCTCACGCAGACCTAGTCCATAGTAAACAGATACATCGTATGTCTGAGCAGGACCCACAGAGAGGACCTGGGCTCTGGCCCCCACAGCCCCATGCTTAGCCAACACACCCTTTAGAGGCCTCACTGACGCGTGTGTTCCATTGGCCGTGACGTGACATTGCTGGCACTCACTTCATAACCATTATATACCCAGTGTATGGGTAGTGCCACTGTGCCAAGCACTCTTGTAGTTGGCATTTTCTTTGGGCTGCCAACCAGATCCCAAATAAAGACACAGAGACTTACTAATTATTATTGTTGTTGTTTGTTTGTTTGTTTGTTTGTTTTTCAAGACAGAGTTTCTTTGTAGCTTTGGAGGCTGTCCTGGAACTAGCTCTTGTAGACCAGGCTGGCCTCGAACTCACAGATATCCACCTGCCTCTGCCTCCTGAGTGCTGGGATTAAAGGCATGCACCACCAACACCCGGAGGGATTTACTAATTATGAAAGCTCAGCCTTAGCTTAGGCTTGTCCCTCTAGCTCTTTTAACTTAATTTAACCTGTTTCTATCCCTCTACATTTTATATCAGGGCTTTTTATCCTACTTCCCTGCTTCCTCTGTATCTGGCTGGCTGGCCCCTGGCATCTATCTCCCTATCATCTCCTATTCTTTCTCCTTAAGCCTAAATTCCTCCTCCTACTTACTCTCGCTGCCCAGAAGTTCCACCTATACCTCCTTATTTGCTATTGGCCATTCATGTCTTTATTAGAACAATCAGGTGCCTTAGACAGGCAAGGTAAAACAGTAACACATCTTTACATGGTTAAACAAATATACACAGCACACTCTGTGAGCCCTGACTCTGAGGCCGGTTTTCTCTCCCTTTACAGAAGAGCTAAAGCCCCAAGAGGCTGGGGGAACTTTTGCCCAAGGTTTCACATCTAAGGGGCAGCAGCTTCCTGATTTTGGTGTGTGCAGTGCAAAAGCTAGCACTAGGTAGATCACAGCACAGCCAGCCTGGCTTCAGAGTTGCTGCACACACCCACTGGCATTTGGTGGAACATAATTGGCCCTTAAATCACTCAGATCTCAAATCCCAGCACTTGGGAAGTAGAAGCAGGGGGTCCAGGAGTTCATGGTCATCCTCACCTACATAGTGAGTTCATCAGCCTGCATTACACAAGATCTTGTCTCAATTAAGCAAACAATCAAACAAACAAACAAAAAAAAAAACCAGAAAACACTGAGAACTGACCACCCCAGGTCTTACGATGTACCTTAAGGTCGGTCTTTGGAAGATGGAGAGCTAACCAGACTCACTCCACTGAGGATACATTCTTGCTTGGCTTTATCTTCATACACACACTCACACCCATACATCTGATTAGCAGTCCCTGGGGGTCTCTGAATGCCTCTTGATCAAGGAAAGGAAAATATGTTGTCCTTAAAGACAGGAATTCTCGGGGTGTGAGGTAGGCCTTGGTGCTGCCAGCTTCGGTTAAGGTGATGGCACTAGCTTCTTGAAGGCCTCAGGCTCTGAGATACCCCTGGTGACCGATCTATGCTGTCATGACCTAGTCACATGGAGTCTTCTAGTTCACTCTTATACTCTGCCTTCCCCCAGAGACCACATAAACCAGGTTCTGAGTGTGCTAGCCCTGTTGGTCCGTGGTTACTGACTGGTTCTCTCTCCTCTAGAGGCCTGTTACCCTTGAAGAATGGCAGAGGCAGTCTTCCGTGCCCCGAAGAGGAAAAGAAGAGTATATGAGAGTTACGAGTCACCACTGCCCATCCCCTTTGGTGAGGACCAAGGTTCCAGGAAGGAATTCCGAATATTCCGAGCTGAAATGATCAGTAACAAGGTGGTGGTGAGGGGCGTGGAGGACATGCAGCAGCTGTATGGAAAGGTGAGCCTGGAGACCCTGGGGACCTCAGCTGTGGGGCTGAGAACTAGACGCCTCGCCACAAACCCTCATCCCAACACCACGTAGGATGAAGCCATGTATATTAAAGACAAACAAGTAATTTACAGAAATGTAATGGGTAAAACTGGAGATCCTCCCCAGTGGATTAGGGCCTGTGGGAAGTTCCCCAAAGTGTCTGCTCTCTTTCCGTCCTGGGTACTTGTTGGATGAGGACGGCCTCTAGTTCTGGTTGGAGGGAGGGCCACTTGTTCTTCCCGGCCACCCAGACAGCTTACACCTGAAATAATCACACAGAAACTGTAATTATTTAAATCACTGCTTGGCCCATTACTCTAACTTCTTATTGGCTAACTCTTACATCTTAGTTTAACCCATCTCCATTAATCTGTGCTTCACCACGAGGTTGTGGCTTACCAGCAAAGTTTCAGCAAGTCTATCTCTGGCGGCAGATCCAAGGCATCTCTCTGACTCTGCCCTTCTTTCTCCCAGCATTCAGTCCAGTCCTCCCCATCTACCTAAGTTCTGCCCTATCAACAGGCCAAGGCAGTTTCTTTATTCGTTAATTGTAGTATGGAGCACAGGGCCCTTTGTTCCATCCCACCCGGCTAGCATACAACCGAAATAATCACGCAAAAACTGTATTCATCTAAACACTGCCTGGCCCATTAGCTCTAGCCTCTTATTGGCTAACTCTCACATCTTGATTAACCCATTTCTATTAATGTGTATCGCCACTTGACTGTGGCTTACTGGCATGAGTAAAACCAGCATCCCTTTCAGGCAGGAGAATCGTAGCATCTGCCACACTGCCTTCTTCCTCCCAGCATTCTGTTCTGTCTACTCCGCCTATCTAAGTCTGCCCTATCAAAAGGCCAAGGCAGTTTCTTTATTCAACCAATGAAAGAATACAAATACAGAAGGACCTCCTACACCAATTAATGGTAATCATAGCACACAGAGGGGACTCCCACATCACTGGCAGTTATGGACTTAAAGTGGTAGCTGGCTTCCCCTGACCTTCTCCCAGTACACTCCCCATATCTTTTTTATCACTGGGGCATTTTAAAATGCAGCCTTATGGAAAGATGGCTCAGCAGTGAAGATTCTTCTTCCAGAGGCCCTAGATCCAATCCACAGCACCAGTCTAGCCTCCAGCAACCATTTGTAATTCCATCCAGATGATCCAGTGCCCTCTCCCGGCCTCTGAAGACACCAGGCGCACATAGTATATACATACATCCGGGCGAAACACCCATACACATGAAATTTTTGTTTGTTTTTGTGTTTTGTTTTGTCTTTGTTTTTATTTTTTGAAACATGGTTTATCTGTGTAGTTCTGGCCATAGGAACTTACTCTATAGGCCAGGCTGGCCCTAAACTCATAGAGATCTGCCTGCCTCTGTCTCCCTAGTGCAGTGATTAAAGTAAGTAGCAAAAGTAACTTTTTAAGCAGCCCAGATGAGGCGTAGCTGATAGCCAAGAGTTCACCCTCATGAGCATACCTTTCTTTCAGTGACATCATGAACCTACGGAGTGGCTCCCTATCGCCACAGTCCAGTCTTAGTATTTGTGTGTTTGCTTTGGTGCTGGGATTGGCCCGAGGGTCTTGTATTCCTCCCCTGAGCTGTACCTGCCAGCTCCACTGCAGTCACTCATGCCTGTGACGCCAAGCCCTGCTCCCACCCCAAGTCAGGACAACTGGTGGGCACCCTGCCTCTCTTCTACCTTCTCTAGAGTTTGCAGTAGGTCACTGGGCTCTGGTGCATTAAGGCCTCGCTGGTCCCTGTCTGCCTTCAGCTCACTGCTGAGACCTTTGTTCACAGTGTGCAAGGTGGAATGAGGCTTATCATAGGCCGGGTACTTTTTAATCATCTATTATAATTTTATTTTTTTCTGCTTGTTCATAGTCAAAAGCAGGGGAAGTGTGTATTTTGGGGGAATCAGCAGGAAAGGGAAGGATACTTTCAGTCCAGAGTAGGATGTAATCCAAGAAATACCTCCTGCCCCCTCACCCAGTGCACTCCTGGTCACATGTGAGAAGAAGCTGGCTCTGGTGCCTTCGGATGCCAGACACAAGCCAAAATGGTTCCTCTCAGATGGGCGAGCTGGTACTGAAATCTGTGGGGCTTGGAGATGATCTGTGAGTAAAGTACATGAGGTCCTAAGTTCAGACCCCGGTACCCACGGGAAACACTCAATATTGCTGGCATGCAGACGTGTGCATGCATGCACCTGCTCTCCCATGTGTGCACACATATACATGAACACCTACATACACCACACACCTCAGAGGTGGGACTGTATGAGCATTAGAGAATCAAGGAAACGTGGGGCTGTTGAATAGTCCTAACAACTGAGCATTGACCATGTTTTCTTCTTGGAAGGGTTACTTTGGAAAAGGCATTCTTTCAAGAAGCCGTCCAAACTTCACGATCTCCAATCCTAAGCTGGCTGCCAGATGGAAAGGTAAGGCCTGCAGCTTTTGTTTGATGCTTACATGTCCTGGTGAGATGGTAAGTTCTGAAAGAGAGGCACACTGACAGTGCTCCTGCCTGGAAGATCACCTACAAGAATTACAACAAAACAGTTCTTGGTTTTGTTTCAGTTTGACTAAGAATGGCTCAGTACTTAGCCCAGGCTGGCCCTGAACTCAGGCTCTCCCATGTACCAGCAGACCAGGCAGAAAGATCCTTCTGGTTCTTGGAAATGTGTTTCACATTCCTTGGAATAGTCACAAGTCCTGCTCACACACACTGCCCTGATTTCCATCCTTTGCACCTCAGAAGACAGGGGAAAGTGTTATTCTGGCTTTTTTGTTATGCCTTGCCTGGCAGGATGCTGTGTGTATGAAGTTCTGCCTGCCTGTGCTCCTGTCAGAATGAGGGTGGGGTTTTATTTGCAGAGGTAGAATTTGCAATAGCCTTGGCATTGCTGAACATGGGGCTGGTGGTGAGGCAGCTTGGTGGATAAAAATGCCTGCCACCAACCCTTATGACCTGAGTTAGTCAGGGTTCTCTAGAGCAACAGAATTGCTAGAATGAGTGTGTGTGTGTGTGTGTGTGTGTGTGTGTGTGTGTGATTTATTAGTGTGGCTTACAGGCTATAGTCCACTAATTCAACAGTGGCTGTCTGTCTCCTGACAGAAAGTCCAAGAATTCAATAGTTCAGACCATGATGCTTATGTCTCAGCCAGGCTTTAGTATACGTGGGAATCCTAAGGAAGTGGGCTCCAATGCCAGCGAAGGGACGCCTCAGCAGCAGGTGAGAGGAACTTGCCAGTGACAATGGAGGCTAGCAGGTGAAAAGCACAAGCTTCCTTCTTTCATGTCCTCTTAATGTAGGCTGCCACCAGAAGGTGTGTCCCACATTTAGGGTGGGTCTTCCCACCACAAATAATCCAATAGTGAAAATTTCCTCAAACATGTGCCCAGCTGCTTGAGTTTTAGTTAATTCCAAAAGTAGACCTCACAAACCCATATGGTGGAAGGAGTCATTACTACAGGTTGTCCACACATGAAACGCCATGCACAGACCTACACACACGAATAAATGGAGTTTAAAACTCAAAACTAATTAATGTGCATAACTCCTTAACTTATAATTCTTTTCTTCTAATACATTTTCCAAGGCATCCTCATAAATAATACCAGTAGGTTAAGACATAAAAGAACTGCCAGGCATAGTAGTATTTACCTTTAATCCCAGCACTTGGGAGGCAGAGGCAAGTGGATCTCTGTGAGTTCAAGGCCAACCTGATCTCCATAGTGAGTTCCAGGACAGCCAGGGATACATAGTGAGACCCTGTCTTGAAAAATAAATAAATAAATAAATAGGATTTCTTTAGGGCTAACTTCAGTACAATGGTTCTCAACCTTCCTAATGCTGCAGCCCTTTAATACAATACAGCTCCTCATGTTGTGGTGACCCCCAACCATAAAATTATTTCGTTGCTACTTCATAACTGTAATTTTACTACTGTTATGAATCATAATATTAGTATCTGATATACAGGATATCTGACATGTGAACCCCACAGGGGTCATGCCCCATAGGTTGAGAACTGCTGGTATAGTGGCTCAGACCTATAATCCCAGCAAGTAGGAAGCTGAGACAGGAAGATTACCAGCTAGAGACCTCTCTCAACAGGGAAAAAAAACAAGGGGTGGGGCTGTAAGGTGATCCATGTAAGACACTGGGGTATTAATTCAGCAGCTGGTCAGGTCCCAAAAGCCTGACAGTGTGCTGAGTTGGTGAGGCCATGGCAAACCTCTATCACCACAGGTAGGGGTGTGTGTGTGCGCGCGTGCACACACACACACACACACACACACGCTCACGCATGTACAAACATTCATGTACCTCAGCACTTACAAAGGGAATTTAACCATATTTAGCAAAATTATATTTGCATTCTCCCTCTAACCTAGATTTATCTTAACAATACACTGGAGCAAATAGGAAGAAAAGCAGCATAGACTCTCTAAGGCCCTGTTTGTAATACCTGAAGAACAGAAACAACCCAGTTGAAGGAGAAGGTATCGATTGCAAGCACTAGTGTGTTCATGTAAAGAAATACATAAGCTGGGCAGTGGTGGTGCACGCCTTTAATTCCAGCACTTGGAGGCAGAGGCAAACAGATTTCTGAGTTTGGAGCCAAGCCTGGTCTGCAAAGTGAGTTTCAGGACAGCCAGGGCTGCACAGAGAAACTTGTCATGACAAACCAAAAAGAGAAAAGTAGAAGAAAAAACAAAACAAAATGTAAATTAGAGTAAGGTTGAGGGCTTACTGCGATGTTATTAAATGAGAGGCTCAGGCTGTGAGCTGTGGGTGATGCAAAATGGAGGCCTAAGAAGTATTTGGGTGCTAAAGAGATGGCTAAGCCATCAAGAGTACTGACTGCTCCTGCAGAAGACACGGGTTCAGTTCCCAGCTCCCACATGGCCGCTCACAATCTGCTGCACCAGCCCCAGGGGAGCCAGTGTCCTTTTCTGGCCTCTGCATGCACACGGTGCACAGGCACTCATGCAGACAAAACACTGATACACATTATTAAACAATTTTTTAACAGCAATCCATACTTAGTATTTTTGAAGATAAAAGAGTTTGAGGAGGTAGATATTATACCTGACTGAAAAATTACACAAGTGCACATGTGTAGTTAGGTTACGCATTGTTAGTACAACTTCTATGTTTTGTATGCCAGATGAAAAGGAAGGACAGGACCAAGCATGACTGTGCAGTTCTGTAATCCTAGTATTTGGGAGACTGCGAGGAGGATTGTGAGTTGAAGGCAGCCTAGGCTACCTGCTAATGGACCCTGTCTAAATAAATAAATACTGGAATGAACACATAAGCCAGGCATGGTGAGACACACAGAAATCTCAGCGCTGGAGGCACTGAGACGGGAGGATCGCTGTGATTTTGAGGCTCCCGTGTTACATAGCAAGACCCTGTCACTCAGAGGTACAGGATTTGCCTAGTGTGTGGACTTCCTGTATTCTGTACATCACACAGCAAAAGCAGTGTGGTGGAGCCCAGGAGTGAGGCCAGGCCTCGCAGCTCTGCCTTGGAAAGCTCATCGATACATTGTATATGTGTGAAACTTAAGTATTTCAGAGTAATTCTTCCTTGTAGAAATATTAGGAGCTGGGAAGATGGCTTGGACATTAAGAGCACTTTTGTTTCCCAGGACCTAAGTTTGGTTCCCAGTCCCAACTGTCTGAGCTCCAGCTCCATGAAATTAGACTCCCTCTTCTAGGTGCTTGCCCCCTCACCCCCACCCCAAGCCTACACACACACACACACAGTGCACATAAATAAAAATTTTAAAGTCTTAAAGCCAGTCACAGTAGTGTATACCTTTAATCCCAGTACTCTGGAGGCAGAGACAGGATGAACTCTGTGAATTCAAGGCCAGCCTGGTCTACATAGAAAGTTCCAGGACAACCAAAGCTACATAATGTGACTCTGCCTCAAAATAAATAAATAAATAAATAAATACTTCCTTTTTTGTTTTGGGTATTTTTAGGGAGTGGGGGGTTAGGTTGTTTGTTTGTTTGTCTTTTCGAAACAGGGTTTGCCTATGTAACAACTCTGGGTGTCCTGAAACTCAATTTGTAGATCAAGCTGGCCTTGAACTCACAGAGATCCTCCTACTTCTGCCTTCCAAGTACCAGGATTAAAGCTGTGTGCCACCACCACCCAACAATTTTTTTTTTAAACAATCGGCTAGGTATATCCAGTTGGTTATATAACCACCCTGATGGTACCTCTCTTAGGGAATAGTCACCTGTTGTTCAAGCCTTGTGGAAGAGACTTTGGCCATTTTCTCCTGTCAGAGTGCCTCTGCTTCATAAACTGCCCCAGAATCCATCCCTCCTCCTCAACAGACTCCTTCCTAAACTGAACAGCCTCCTGCCAAGCCTTCTTAACCTGCAGATGAGACTTGGTGTTCTATTGCTGTGAAGAGATGCCATGACCATAGCAACTCCTATAAAGGAAAGCATTTAAATGCGGCTGTCTTACAGTTCCGAGGTTTGGTCCGTTGTCATCATGGCAGGGAGCATGCAGGCAGACATGTTGATGGAGAGGTAGCTAAGAGTTCTACATCCACAGGCAGCAGGAAGAGAGAGACTCTGGGCTTGGAATGGGCTTTTTGGAACCTCCAAGCCAGTGACACACTTTCTCTGTCACACCTCCTAATCCTTCCAAATAGCGCCACTTCCTGGTGACCAAGTAGTACAAATCTGTGAGCCTATGGGGCCTTTCTCGTTCAGACCACCACAGTGCTGAATTTGAGAAAGGAGACAACTTTTTTCAAGGCAGAATGAGGGGGACCCAGGAGTAAAAGCAAGGCTGCTGAATGACTTGAAACACACTTTAGAAGAAAGGGCTGGTCCTACTTGGCACCCAGCAGTAGAGCTGGAGCCCCCAGCCCCATACCCCAAACTTCACCACCATCAAGGGTCTCTGCAGCCCTTCCTGCTAAGCTCATACACAGGGCCCAAGTGTTCTGACGGATGAACGGTCCCCTCACATATCTGTACTTCTGAGCTGGGGCTAAAGTTCTGAGGGCCCATCTGAGCCAGCAGGAGGATGTGGGTGCAGGAGAGGGCGGCCGTCAGAACAAGCCGGCTGTGGCCGATACACATCACCATCCAAATGTATGACGGGATCTCGAAATTACCTGTCTTTTTAAAGTGGGTTTTGTTTCCTCTAAGGAAGTCTGTCTGGAACTAATAGAACGTCTTTCTGTTCCAGGTGTGCAGACAGACATGCCTATAATCACCTCAGAGAAGTAAGTGAGGGCGACCTTGGCTCTGGTGGGGCTGGGTTAGTCTATGTGACACAACCTGGTGTCTTTGTTTTCTCCTGACAGAGGATAATACTTGAAAACTGAGACTGAGCTTAATGTGGCTCAAATCCCATCTGAAACGTGTTGCTTGTTCAGGTCAGCCTCCCAGAACACCAACTGCTTCCATGTCGAGAATGTGTTATGAAGTCCAGAGACACCGGGACTTGGGTTCTGAGTAGGCCTCCCACCCATGTGGGCAGATGGTCCTGCCTTCTTGCTTGCTCTACACACTGTAGGGCCAGAGGGTTTCACAGAACTCCCCATCAGCCCCTCTTAGACATTCTGGAAGCACTTCCCCTGGCTCCTCAGGCACCCGTATGATGCCCATCTAATCCCAGCGTATCCTTGCCCTGCCCATGCATTCGTTACCTCTCCTGTTAATTTCTCCCCGCTATGGTCCCCTCTGCCCGGATGTTGGGTCTACAGCCCTTCTCTCTGTCCCATCTCTCACTTACTTGGGTTTGGAGTCAGTTCCAGGATATCATGGCCATACCTGGCATCTCTGTACCCTGGACTTACTGGTCCCTTGATAAGACGGGGCCTAAATGGTGGCTCATACCTGTAATCTCAGCACTGAGACAGGATTGCTCTGAGTACAAGGCCAGCTTGGTCTACATAATGAGTTCTAGTCCAGCCTGGACTACAGGGTAAACCCCTTGCTTTGGTCAGGGTTACTACTGCTGTGATGAAACACCATGACCAAGCAGCTTGGGAAGGAAAGGGTTTATTTGGCTTACACTTCCACATTACTGTTCATCATGGAAGGAAGTCAGGACAGGAACTCAAACAGGACAGGAACCTGGAGGTAGGAGCTGATGCAGAGGCCATGGAGGAGTGCTGCTGACTGACTTGCTCCACGTGGCTTTCTCAGCCTCTTTCTTATAGAACCCAGGACCACCAGCCTAGGGATGGCACCGCTCACAATAGACTGGGCCCTCCCTCATCAATCACTAATTAAGAAAATGTTCTACAGACTTGCCTACAGCCCTGTCTTATGGAGGCATTTTCTTAATTGAGGTTCCCCTCTCTCAGATGATTCTAGCCTGTGTCAAATTGACATTAAAACTAGCCAGCACATCCCTTTCTCATAAAACAAAATAGGGGTCTATTCCTCCCAGCTCTTATTTTTATGCTCTAGTTCAGACCCCAGCCCTTCTGTAGAGCCTCGCAATGGCAGATTCTCACAACCCTGTGTCCTGCTGGCAACAGACTGTCAGGGAGGTATATATTCCCAGGTTAGGCTGGGAGTGGGACTTAGAACTTGGCAGACCTCCCATCCCAAGAGGGCCACAGAACACAGGTCACTGCACTCAAAGCTAGGATTCACAAACAAGACAGCGACTGAAGATCCCTCCTCATCAGTCTTGCTGTGTAGATGACATGAGGTCAGCCTGTCTGAGGAAGTGAGTCCCCCCTCCCCAAAGACCACCACTCAGCAGCACTACAGTGTCTGCAGCATGAGGGCCCAGCAGTGTTTCCTCTTCTCATGTGTGTTACCTTCAGCTGCCAGCCCAAAGGATTGCAGACTCGGTGATGCAAAACAACAGAACTGGATCTTCAGTTCTAGAAGCCAAACGACCAAAGTGCAGGTTTTGGCAGGGCTACCTCCCTCTGGAGGGCGTGGGAGGGCTTTTCCTGCTAATCTCAGCTACAATGATCCTGCAGTCCTCAGTCTTCTTGACCAGTCCCTGCTTCCAACAGTGTGTGTGTGTGTGTGTGTGTCCTTCCTTCTGTTAAGTACACTGGTCCAAATGACCTCATCCTAGATTGAAAAGATAGACTAATGGACTAGCTTTCTCGTGACTAAATGGGCTCAGCTCCAGAGTGAGAGGCATTGACACACAAGAACAATAAAGCAGCTATTCACGGCACTGATGCTGGCGCATGTTTATAAAAGGTGCTATGCACGTGATAGACGTCTCTCTGGTCTCCTAAGTCATCACCCAGCCCATGAAGATCCAACCCCTCAATCCTCTTGGTGTCCATGTTCTGCAGGTGAGGAACTAAACCATAGGAAGTTAAGTTCCTCACTTAGTCACAGAGGTTGGAAAACTGTCACTCAGGGAAGTGACCATCAATTGAAGTAACATCTTGGCATCTGTTTTTGTTGTTTTTGGTTTTCCTGGGTTTCTCTGTAAAACTTTGGAGTCTGTCCTGGAGCTCGCTCTGTAGACCAGGCTGACCTCAAACTCCTAAAAATCTGCCTGCTTCTGCCTCCTGAGTGCTGGGATTTGAGGTCAGAATTGGGCCTTCCAGAGCCAGCTCTGGAGTGGCCCAGATAATAGACAACCAGATAGAGGAGGGTGTCTGGCCAGTGGAGAGGCATGATCAGGGCCTGGAGCCTGAGAGGTGTGGGATTCTTGCCACCTTGAGTGAGTTTGCTTCAAGCTCTAGCTGTCCCCCTCCCTCTGCCCTTTTCCCGTCTGCTCCCTGACACCTAACTCTTCTCTGTTCTTACCCGCCTCCAGGAGACTTTTTAAGGAGTTCAGCCAATAGGAGGACAGCACTCTGGGACCACATGCTACACACCTAGGCTATCTGCTGTCTGTCTCTTTCATCTCTGGCCTTACTTGGGATTTCTTCCGCACAGTCCTGTGGCCACTCATGTTGTAGTATTAGGACATCTGAGATATGACAAGGAGGGAGTGTGGTGGTTGTGGCATGTGGCAGAAGAGGGGAGAAGCAGAGGTGCCATGGGCTAACTCGGACTCAGAAGAGTCAGGTCCAGGGCCACATGTATGTTTTAATACAGGGTGCACCGAGACAAACTGAGCTGTGTTTTATGCTACCCCTGAAGCCCTTGCAGCAAGAAAGCAGATGTGTAACTCCTACCCAAGAAGTGTTGCACACTTCACAAGCCTCCTCTCAGTTCACCCTGTCACAACCCCCTGAGGTGGCACCCTGAGTTTGTAGGTGAGTTCCTGAGCCTGAAAAGGGAGGGTCACACAGCATGCGTGAGTCTGTGTGGAGCAAGGGTCTGATGCCACATCTGCCCTGCCCAGGCGGCTGCACAGAGGGGAGCAGAGCCCTGTGTGTTTGCTTACTCTGGCTCTGTGCAAAGGAGGGGATGGCTGGACCTCAGTTAAGTGGCTCTTTCTATGTGTTTTGGTTTTAGGGTTTTACTTTTTTTTTCTATGCTTTTGATTTTGTTTTTTCATACCTGAGGTCTTACCTCGTAGCCCAGGCTAGCCTAAAGCATGCAGTCTCCCTGCCTCAGCCTTCTATCTGCTGGTATAATACACTTGCACCACCGTGACTAAGTCTCATTTTTAAGTCAAGGGATCTACACTTGCTAGCATAAGAAAACTTCTTTCTAGATCTTTCCGGCTTTTCTGCTGTGTGTGTATTGGTCACTGGACCACCATGTCCCCTAATGACAAAAGGTTGTATGTAACAAGATCTCTGTGAGGCAGTAGGCTAGTATCCCCAGTTTTGTGGGGGAGGAAATGGAAACAAAAGCTAAGTAATCTACAGTAGTAAATGATGGAGTTCAGACTAAATCCCAAACGTGAGATCCTCCGTGTTTTATACTGTAATCCTACAGGTTTTAGAGTAGCCTTGCCATGTTCCAGTCTTTAAATATAAGATTCAGCCCAGCCTGGTGGTGCAGGCCTGTAATCCCAGCTACTCAAGAAACCGAGGCAGAAGAATTGGCAAGTTCAAGTCCAGCCTGGGCAACTCAGAAAGATCCTGTCTCAAAAAAGGAGGGGGATAATGCCCAGTGGTAGATAGTTGCTCTTACTTGTGGCCCTAGGTCCAATCCCCAGAATAACAATAAACAAATGAGTCAAAGATTCAGTCCCAATGTACAGGGATGTTCTGCTGTGTGGGGTGCCAGCCTCCAGCAGCACAGTGCTGTGAAAGGAACCCACGGAGTCAGCGGCCTAAGCTAAGACTTTTCTATCTGAGGGGCTTGGGGGAAAAGACACACGCTCTCTTGATGGCTTCCTTCTTTATTCTCTGTTCTCTTGTTCTTTCCGTGTTCTTTCTCAGTTATATGTAGCTTATATACCCCAACAAAGTTTTTCAGGCAATATAGGACTGACAACGTGGTTACATCCTATTTTTCAAATAAATTGTTATAATGAATAATACTGGTTAAAACATGGTTTTCATATCTCCTACATAATTAAACATTATGTATTACAGGTGAAAAACGTCCCAAGAACCGGCATGCATTCATATCCAAGCAATTTGTTATAAGTTAACTGTGTGGGCAAGCAAGGTGTTCTTCTCAGTTAGGTCTTTTACTGGCAGTTTGCATTTTGTGGTTACAAAGAAAGGGCCAATTACTTTATTACTTAACTTGAAAGATAATCTTAAAGGATTCACAAACCTAAACTTTCATATATGAAAAAGAATCAACCAGCTCCTCTTTAAATCTTTAGGGTACATACCCACCCATTAGTAGTTTTTTATCAGGAGACCGAGGGCAGAAATGGGTATAAGGAATTAGTCAGCTAATGATAATTGGGCTGCTTAGTTCTCATTCCCTGACCTTAACAGTTCCACATTCAACTGCGGGCCTTTCTAAAGCTTTTGGTTGTCCTCTTGGGTTTTTTCACCGCAAAGCTTTCTGACAAGAACGTATTAATCTAACTTAGTTATCTTCAAAGCTTTCTTTCAGCTGTGATTCACTGCCAAACCGAACACATTGCCCAACATTAAGGTTAAAAGAATTTAAACTAGCTGGGCTACTGGGACTCAATTGCTAGTCTGTGCAGCTCCTTAGGTGAAACTCACAGGCCCTGGATGTGAAACATATCCTTGTACTTACTTTTATTCATCAAAAGTCTGTATGGGCTATCATTATTATTATCAGTTTAAACAGTACAGCTTAGGAAGGGGTCATCTTGACAACCCACAGATTAAAATGCCCAGTAGAATGGGATGTTTCCAAGAAATAAACTCACTATATTACAGGCAGTGGAGATCTCCCTACATCCATTCACACTAGATACCAGAGGAATATTGCAGTAACAATCATGTAAAGGCACAGCAGAAACAAAGGACATTCTGGGGTCTGTAGTCCCGTGGCCTTGCCTAAAAGAGATAAACGCATCAGAGAGTTACCTCTTGGTGGGCCGACTGTAGGGGAATGTGTTACAGTAGTGGTATTGGGATATCCTGACTTACTGGGAAGCCAGGATATACTTAGCCGGCAATAGGACAGCTCTGGAGGGGTAGAACCACAAAAGATCAGCTCTAGTGGGGTAGAACCGCAAAAGGACAGCTCAGCCCTGGAGGAAAGATGTCCTGACTATCAGGAAGCCAGGACCTCTGAAGCTGGGGTGAGGTGGGGGATGGTCTCCCCGCAGGATATAATGATCCTGCTCTTCTAGAGAGCCGCTACAGCTGAGGTCTGCTCTGCTCCCTTACAGGAGCGTCCTAGCAGAGCTATCTGCTTCTTCTCTAGCCCAAGATGTTTCTTCTGCTAACACTGCTAAAGGGAAGCCCCCTGCAGAAATGTAGCAATCTCTTCTGGCTCCCTCAAAAAGTTGTTACTTTTCTTCTGCTGGCAAGGTTCTGTTGTGCTCCACCTTGCCGATGATGCTCCCTAGGGAGGTCTCAGCAGGGCTTTTCAGCTCAGTCCCCTAGAGAAGTCCCAGCCAGGTTCTTCTGCTTTGTACTGGCGAATGAAGGTCATCTCCCAAGACTCTTGAAAAAGAGATTTGTTTGGGAAGGAGGCGTTCAGGCTTTCCGCAAGGGCAGCTCTTAACTGAAGGGGTGGAGAGGCTCATGTAGGGCTTCTTAGGGGCAGAGTTTTTCCAGGGAGACGGGATTGGTTACTTTTTCCCTACTCAGGGATTGGTCAGTTTAGCTGGTCAGGGGCAGAGATGGCTCTGACTTCATAGCCAAACTGTGTTTCTCTCACTGGTCCTTTTTAGCTTTTTGACTTTAATCTTAGGACCAGGACATATTTCTTTCACTGGCTCTAATTCTAGGGACAAAGTGTGTTTCTGTGACACTAGTTTCAGAGCCAGGGCACGTGTCTTTAGTTCTGAGTTCAGGGATAAAGATGTTTCTTTCACTGGCTCTGGGTTTAGAGTCAGGGTGCTCAGTGATTGGTTGGTTTCCTGCTCCAGTTGTCCCTTTTACCCTACACCAACACCATAAACTTCCATTGCCACCTGCTGTTCCTCTGACATGGCCACCGGCAGGGGTGTATGGTCATCCACGTGTAGGAAGACCAATGTGAACAGCTTGGGGTTCTGATGAGCCAAGGGGAAGCATGCACAGGTCTTTCTAGGTGCAAAAGACAATTTGCCTGCTGGATCGTATGAGGCTCGACAGTTCCTGCACCTTGATATATCCAGGCATCTGAACACAGGTGTAATAAGGGGAGGAATGAAATTACATGTGTCTTCTTGGTAGAGGGCAGAGCCATGGATGTTGGCTGCTGTGGTCAGCCTTCTGCTGGTCTTTGGTTTGCAGCAGGTTCTGATGTCACAGGAACGCAAACCAGCAATGTCCTGATACAGTACTGTTGTCTTCACCATAGTCTTTTGTACTTTGGTGAGTGCTCAGCCCTCGGAGTGTATAAATTTAATATGTTACTATACTCTCAAGATTCTTATGGGGAATTTATAATTAGTGGTGGCTAATCTTGAATGTCAGCTTGACACATGGGAAGAGGAAACCTCAGTTGGTGGCTTCTGTCAGAATAGTCTACAGGGCATTTTCTCAACTGATGGGGGAGGGTCTAGACCACAGTGGGTGGTGCCATCCCTATGCAGGTGGGCCTGAGCTGTATAGGAAAGCTAGCTGACCCCGGGCTAGAGAGTGAGCTGCTGGTAAACAAAGTTGCTGCACAGCCTTTCCTTCCACTCCTGCCTCCGGGTCCTGCCTGGAGCTCCTGCCCCAGCTTCCTCATGGAGCCTGTAAGCTCTAAGGTGAAATAAACCCCATTCTCCCCAAGTTGCCTTTGGTCAAAGTGTTTCATTTCAACAGAAAGCAAAGTCGAGCCGTATATAAGGCAAATCATTTCTTTCCATATCCAGTGATGTTCTTGGATGCTGTGAAAAACAGTGATTCAAATTCACGTTCCAGTGCTATAAACGAAGGGTCTATACTATGAAAGGGGTGCCTTAAGGAACAATGTGATAACCAAGATTAAAAATAAGTCAAGATGGATCCCAGTAAAAGGTGATATTTTCTCTGCCTTATTTACCAGCGTCTCTTGGTTTTAAATTACATAAATTTTCACACTTTGTTAAATGGGGGTTAATTCTGTTAAAGTAAGCAAATGATATCAAAGGGCCAGTGATACATGCTTGTTGCTGGACAGTTAGATGTGGGAGAATGTGAAGGAGGCAAGCTCTACCTGTAATCCACCGGTCAGGAATACTCAACATCTTCACAGGCCATCTTGTAGGCTTCTTGGTCATTTTGTTGTCTTAGAGTTGAGACGGGTGTGTTATTGCTGGTGTTTCTGTTGGCAGGTATCAGCATCGAGTGGAATGGGCCATGGACTTCATGCGTAGACAGGGCCAGGATGAGAGCACTCTGCAGAAGATCCTTAGAGACTACACAGAACCACTTGAGCCTCCTTGCAGAAAGGGGAAAGAAGAGGCCCCACAGCGTGTTCCACTCAACTCCGAGGCCAGCTCCTCCCTGGAAGGCAGAGTGGGAAAGGACAAACTCTCTATGACCACTGGAGATGCTGGACCATCAGATGGTGAGGGTCTCAGCACACACTCGGACAGCCTACAGGGGCCTGGCCATGCCACACTCACTATGGCTAGTCTGTCTAGCCTTAATGGACATGTGATAGAGGACACCACAGTTCTGCCCCAGGTCCCCTGCCAGGTTGGCATTTGGCCTGAAGACAGCAGCCAGGCAGCAGGAAAGCAAAAGGCTGCTCACGAGTATGTGCTCGTTGAGGAAGAGCTGTGTGATGTCCAGGAGGAGGAGGCCTCAGATGAGAAGGTATGTAGAACAAAGTGCCATGCTCCCTCATCTGGGCATCAGTGACCATCGGCCAGTCTGAGAACGCTGCTGTCGGTCTTGGCTTTGTAAAGAGAGAGTCCGCCTCCATTTCAGCTCCCCCTCCTTTGCTCTCCGTCACTGTTAGTCCCTCACTGACACAGACTTGGCTGTGACTGGATGCGGATAGGTAGGGTATAGCAGTGGGGTCAGTGCTACCCACTATTGCAGCATCCCCCAGGACTTTGGGGGCATGTCCCCTCGAGATACGAGACTGTCCGTCATTCCCCCACAGCCACCTGCTGCTGGCCAGCAGATGTCTGCCCACTGGGTGCCTGCTGTCACTCTGGGCCCGTATGGTGCTGCTGAGGCCACCACTGAAGCCCAGCCCCTGTTGCACGGCAGTTGTGAGGACAGTTTCCACTAAATTCAAATTTTAAACAAAATTTTTTACAACTAAGTTAAAACAAGTAATTCTCTGTGTCTTGTTTGGGAGAAGAAACACAGTGTAATTGCCTGATCTTGGGTACAGCTAAGAGGATGAAGATTTTGACATCTAAGAACAGGTACACAGCTTAGGAGTGGGAGACACTGTTCAGCTGTGGAGTTGTCACATCTGCGGGGACAATCCATGGGGTAGTGTTAGCAGCAGAAAAACCAGACCCTCCTTTTCCACGAAGGTTGTTTTACACAGCAGTGTGTCAGCATTGTGTGTATGAAGTGTTTGTTTGTGGATTCAGTCTTCGTGACAGGTGGTGCTCACCTGTGTGCAGGTGGTTGATTCTCTTCCTTCCTTCCTTCCTTGTAGTTGCTTCAAAAAAAGAGACTGGTGTGCAGGAGAAACCCATACAGGATCTTTGAATACCTGCAGCTCAGCCTAGAAGAGGTATGTATGTATTTCGCTGTCTCAGCCCTGGGTGAGTCTCGCCCTGTGCGCTGTGCATCTGAACCCTCCTCAGAGAGCGGTTCTGCATAGAATGCTAAATGTTGAAATACCTGCCTGGATGCTGGTCCTCAGCCTCTTCCCTTGGCTCTGAGAGTGTTGGAGTTTGGCTATAGCTCACAGAAATCACTGAAATGGTGTGAGAGCCCCTGGTTCAGACCCTCAGCCAGGAAAGAATAGGAGAATTGAACATTTAAGGAGTTTGTATGAGACCTCCCTCTCCTCCCTTATCTCTCTTCTCCCCCTCTTTTTCCTCCTCCTCATTCTTCCTTTTTTTAGATAGCTTATTGCTACATAGCCCAGGCTAGCCTAAATTCACAGCCTTCCTGCCTTGGCGTCCTAAGATTTGGGTATGTACCACCACACCCAACTTGAGTTCTTCTTTTCTCCTCAAGGTTTCGGAATATTGTCAGGATTTTCTGTTCTGTTCTGTTTGTTTGTTTCATGGCATAACTCTGGCTGTCCAAACACTCATTATATAGACAGTTGGCCTCAAACACACAGATCCCCTCGACAGCCTCCTGAGTACTGGGATTGAAGGTGTGTGTTCATGCCCAGCTAATTTTCATCAGCTTTTTAAAAATTCCTCTTTATTAAGATCTAATTAGAATAACTGTTCTTTCATTTGAAGTGTGTAACCCAGGCTGGCAACAAAGGTCATTGGCCAAGTACCTGCCTGCATCAATCCCCAGTACTGAAAAAAATAAATAAATAAAAATACCTGGTGTCTACCTGGTGTGGCCACATGTACCTGTGGTCCTAGTTACTTGGGAGGCTGAAGATGGGTGATCATTTGAGCCCAGAAATTTAAATTCATACTCTTTCAAAATAAAAAAAAAAATGAGAGAGAATTAGAGTTTTTTAAATTGCAGAACCTACTGTTTTTAATATGCTGTGTGAATCTGATCACGTACTTCCTGCTGAGTGAGTTGGTTCTAGGCATTTCCATCTGTAGAATCACTTAGCGTGCTCCCCTCAGTGAATTAGCTACGTTCTGAAGTGTTCTCCAAAAAATGACCTCACACTGCCCCTCTGATGTCTTCCTCTAGCTTGTGATCCCATGTGGTTGAAACGCTCCCTTCTTGCTCCCATTCCTCTGCACACAGCTGTCTTTCTGCTGTGGGAGGCAGTGGGCCCTTCCCTTCTCCACAGCTAGTGACAGACATGTAGGTCTCTGGCCGGAGAGTGTGTTGTGTTCATCCCCGGTGGTCCGTCCAGGGCTGTGTCTAACCCTCCCTTCCCTGGACCGTGCTTCTCTTCCTTGCAGGAAGGCCAGTGATAGAGATCTGAGTGGGGAGGCTGTTGGGGGACATCACCTTATCCTTTTTTTTTTTCCCCTGAGGCTGATGGTGTACCTTGAAACTCAGTAGCCACTGGCCTCATGTGACTGTTTCAGTTTAAACTAATTAAACTTGAATAAGTTCAAATTTCCATTATCTAGTTGCCCCGGCCACATCCCTTTGTACCAACAGGCGCGTGTGACCTCTGTGCTGGATGCTGCATACAACATTTTTAGTTTCCTGGACAGGGAGACCGGTACAAAAACAAAATGAGCCAGCATCACACTCCATTGATTTGAGTAACTACAATTCCACACAGAAATTTGTGATCACTTTTATTACTATTAAAATACTGATCCTAACTGTAAAATTACTTTCACCACAACCTTTTGATTGTCGGGGTTTTGTTTTTTTGTTTTTTGCATTTTTGAGACAGGGTTTCTATGTGTGATCCTGGCTGTCCTGAAACTCACTCTATAGACCAGTCTGGCCTTGAACTAGGCAGCCTGCCTCTGCCTCCCTAGTGCATGCGCCACCACCGCCCGGCCTGAATGACTTTTTTGAGAGCTCGGATTTTCCTCCTTCGCCATATTTAAGGCCAGCTTCACAGTATATGCATGGCCTTAATATATTCCCCTGAGTGGCACTGAGGATCTGCTTGGTTCAGACCATGCTTGTGAACCAGCAGGAAAAAGAGAGAATCAGCTCTCCCTGGCGTTGGTTCTTAAACTTCTTTTGGAATCATGAGAAAGTGCTGCTGCTGCTGCTGCTGCTGCTGCTGCTGCTGCTGCTGCTGCTGCTGCTGCAGCTGCTGCTGCTGGGGCCAAACCAGGCTTTCGTGTAAGCTAGGCAAGAGGAGGCACTGACCTACCCAGCCCAAGAACAAAACAGTTGAAACAACAAACTTCTTTGTAGCTGGTAGTAAAAGACATAAGGTTAGAATAATTAAAAGTTTAAGAATGAAAAGATTGGCCCAAAGAGACTAAAGCAGACCACCTGTATGTAGACGGGAAATCAGTATTTAGTAAAAATCTCATTTCCTGTTAGTGAAGAAAAGACAATGGATCCGCAGTGTTGGGCAGCTCCTTAACTATGTGGAAAGAGACCTGCGATCCTGCCTCCTAGTGTATACAGCTCAGGGCAGTTAAAGAAAGAGGTGCCAGGCATGGTGGCACATGCCTGTAGTCTTAGTGCTTGGGAAGTGGAGGCAAAAGGATCAGGAGTTGAAGGCCAGCTGTTTCACATAGATTTGGGTTTGGTTTTTTTACTTAAAAATTTAAGTTAGCGTACAAAGTATGCTTCATTATGTTCATACATGTGTGTCGATATATTTTATTTCTGTTCTCATCTCATTGCCCCTTCACTCCTTTACCCCGCCCTTTGTCCCCTTACTGCCCTCAGATAAACACCCCCTGCTCTCACCTGGATCCCATTACCTTCTTTTCTTTCCTGTCCACCCCCTGGAAGATCTTAGCTTCTTCTCACTCCAGCATCCTTTCTCGTGTTATGCTAACACACGCAAATGTAGATACAGAGTCTACATTTGATGAGGGGGGGGCTGCAGAATTTGGCCTTCTGAGGCAGGCTGATTTCGCTTCACACAGTAATCTCCATTTTCCTGCAAATGTATCGTTTCATTTTTCTTTCTGGTCGAATGAAATCCCATTGTTCGTGTGTACCATGATTTCTCTATCCTTTGCACACAGTAACCATCCTTAGGTGGTGAGAGCCTCCTTGTAAACCCTGTGACTGGCTGTTGGGAAAAGGGAAGCTGGTGGGGCCTTGGGGGGAATGACGCCAGCAGGGGTGTGTCCCTCCCTTTGTGGTCTTTTGTTCGGCCAGCATTTCCGAAAGAATGCTGGAGATGTGAGCAGGAAAAAGACCTCATCCTCCCTGTTCTTCTGGGGATCTGCAGTTGGGACGGGGAAGGGAGCTCCTGTGCAGCACCTACCCCGTCTGCCTCACCTGCATCATCCGCTCCAGATACGGGGTTGCACTGTGCTTGTTCCATTTCATGGAAGAGGGAACATCCACAGGGGTGCTCATTGGCCCATGATTATGTGGGCTCAGCTCCAGGGCTCAAGAGGAAGTCACACATAATGAGAACAATGGAATAGTGTGTGTGCTGGTCTCAGTGTCTCTGCTAAGGACCTATTTGTATTATCTCGAGTCCTCATACAGCCCTAGATCCTGTTGTGAGCTCTCTGATGGGGAAGAAACTGAACCTCAGGTTGGTTAAGTTCCTTGCTCAAGATCAGTACTTGGACCTCAGCCCTCTGACTCTATAGCCTGAACTCTGAAGCATTTGCTGGGAACTGCCAGTGATAGATGGCAATAAGTAAGATGACGGTGATTGGGATCATACCTCCGTGGCACGGAGATGATGGTGATTGGGATCATACCTCCGTGGCACGGCATTTGCTTAGCATGCCTGCAGCCCTGGGTTTTTTCCCCGCTGTGTTAAAGATAGAAGTGAACTAATAGACAAAGATAAATGGTTCTGAGCAAGGTAGCTCACACCTTTAATCCCAGCACTGGGAGGCAGAAGCAGAGGGATGTCTGTGAATTCCAGGTCAGCTTGGTGTATATATCAAGTTCCAGGACAGACAGGGATACACAGTGAAACCCTGTCTCAAAAGACAGAAAAGGTAAGTAGGGAGAAAATGCTGACCTCATCAACATAGCACACAAGAGGTAGCATCCCTTTGGTTTTCGGATGGTAACATTCCGGGATGTTTCCCTGAGAGGGTCATAGTGAAAGTCAGATGAGATATGGCATGTGTCAGGTGCCTGTCCTGGAAGGCATGAAGCGATGAGTGCATCTCTCACCGGGATGGTGCATCCTGGTGGACTTGGCCCCAGTTTAGCTTCTGATTCTCTCTGTTGGCCTGGCACAAAATGACAGGTTCGTTCGTTTGTTTGTTTGTTTGTTTGTCTTTCCTCTTAATTTAAAAATGAGCTCCAGCAAAATTTGGTTCGACTGTAGCTTGTAGAAGGGTGTGGCTTGCGAAGGGAAAGCTTAAGGAAGGGGTGGGTCTTTCAGATGGGCTCCCTTCTGCTTGCTGAGCTAACAATTCTCTTTGAGTTCATGTTCAGTATCAAATATCACATTAACTTAACGCAAATGCAAGGCCCTTGCGCACGTCCTTCCTGGCGGCAGTTCCTGACTCTTTGGTAGCCCACATTCCCTCCCCCACAGCAAGTTCTCTTCTCTCTAAATTATTGATGCCATCATAAATTAAGAATTCACAGTGACTGCATCACCTGAGAGGCTTTTGCCTGTCCCTCTGTTGGACGCTGACAGCTGTAACACAGATAGCATCTTCCACAGCCAGCGTCTTCCCTGACGGGCTCTTGAGCCATGCTCACGGCTAACTACCACTTGGCTGATTCTGTTCTCTCTCTCTTTCTCTCTCTCTCTCTCTCTCTCTCTCTCTCTCTCTCTCTCTCTCTCGTCTTCCATTAAGGAGTCATGTGATCATTGAGCCAGGCTGCTCCATAGCTTTGGAGAGGTCTGCCTTTGAGAACTGGCTTTCCAGTGCTGTGAGCCCTGACCTGAGTAAGCCCTATGATGGGAAAACTGTCATCAGGTTCACTTCCACTGAGCACCCAAAAGGGGAAGAAGCTTGCTGGTGATGCCAGCTTCGCAGACCTCCCTCTCCTGTCTCATGAGGATCTGACTCCAAATAGAAACACCTCAGGGAGATGGAAGAGATAAGGATTAAGGGCACTGGCTCTTATCCTCAGGAGGACCCAAGCTCTGTTCCTATTACCCACATGGTGGCTCCAGTTCCTGGAAATCTGATGCCCCCTTCCTGCTTCCTTGGATTCCTGGAACACACGTGATACACTTAAATACATACATACAGGCAAAATACCCATATGCATAAAATAACAGTTGAAAATAAAAGCAATTTAAACCACCTCAATGAAAGCTTGAACCCAGGTCTGCTAGACCTTATTCCATCTCCACTCTGATCCTCTGAGGCAGACCTTTTTTTTTCTTTTTCACCTTTCTAAACCAAGAAATACAAATTTGGCAAAAAAAAAAAAAAAAAAAAAATTAAGGGAACTTATCATCTGGGGCGACAGCTTTATCTTTTCCATTGTGTTTCTGGTCACCTGGTCCATCCAAAAACTGCGGTGTTCAGTAGTAATAAAGGTGAAGACAAGGGTGAGGCCAAGACAAGGTTGTGGGGCCTGTGGGTCTGTGGGTAGCACTAAGAGGACCGGAGCAGCCTTGGGATGGGTTGGCCCCTGGAAAGCAAGACGAGCCTGTGGGGCCTGTGGGGCCATGGGCAGCAGAAAGAACCAGCCCTCAGGACAGGTAGGCCCCTGGAAAGCAAGCCCAGCAGGTGCAGAACACCCAGTGGATCTAACTGCCTGGACCTAAGCCAAGGCAGGAGTCGGGGTACCTTTCATTCTTTTAGCACAAGCACTGAACCCTCACCAAAGGGAAGCGAGACACTCTTAGAGGCTGAGGGACAGCCTCAGGCTGCTCTGCCTGCTGTGATCTTCTCCTCAGAGACATCCATGGGCGAAAGACATTTCCAGACAAAAGCAAGCACTCTGGAGGAGACAGGCAGAAGAGTTGCTTGAGCCTATGGTGAGGAAAGGGCCTTTAACATGGTAGACAGCCAGAGTGGAAGGGCTGGGCGTATTCCAAGAGCAGGACTGAGATACCATGCCTGCTCTGAACAATATTTCTATGAGAATAACTGTTTCCCTGTGGTTAGTGTTTGACTCTTTTTACACTTTGCTCTTTGGGGCCACCACCCAGCTCCCAAATGAGTGCACGGAGACTTATTATCACTTATAAATACCCAGCCTTAGCTTGACTTACTTCCAGTCAGCTTTTCTTAACTTAAATCATCCCATTTACCTCTTGCCTCTGGGCTTTTACCTTTCTCTGGTCTATGTTCCTTCCTTTCCTCTTACTCCATGGCTGGCTGGGTGGCTGCCCAGACGTCTTCCTCTCCTTTCTCTGTTACTCCCTCTTCTCCTTCTTTTCGATTTCTTTTCTCTGCCTGGCAGCCCTGTCTGTTTCTTTCTCCTGCCTCACTATTGACCAGTCAGCTCTATATTAGACCAATCGCATGTTTTAGACAGGCACAGTAACACAGCTTCGCAGAGTTAAACAAATGCAACATTAGAATGCAGCACATCTTTGCATATTAAACAAATATCCCACAGCATAAAGGAGTGTAACACATTTTTAAACTAATATTCCACAACATTTTCCAAATGAGTGAGAATACTGCTACTGTTTTGCAATCACCGTGAGGTCTGGTTGTGATGGGCTCTGCCATGGTCTCACCAGAGGCTTTGGGCTTTTCTGCCTCTACCTGTGTCCCCCCACCTAGCAGGAACACGAATGAGGCAGGGCTTTTCTGCCTCTACCTGTGTCCCCCCACCTAGCAGGAACACGAATGAGGCAGGGCTTTTCTGCCCCTACCTGTGTCCCCCCACCTAGCAGGAACACGAATGAGGCAGGGCTTTTCTGCCCCTACCTGTGTCCCCCCACCTAGCAGGAACACGAATGAGGCAGGGCTTTTCTGCCCCTACCTGTGTCCCCCCACCTAGCAGGAACACGAATGAGGCAGATAGCTTTTTGAGTTTAAGATCTAAGACCTGCAGACAGCCTTGGAGAGCTACAGCTCTGGAGAGCATCAGCCCAGTGGCTCTGGGTGGTTTGAAGGAGGTCACTGAGGGGCTACACTAATTCACCTTTCAGCTTTCTGGCCCTTTGTTGCTACACGTACCCCAGGTTAGTACAAGAGGGGACAGTGAGGAAAAAAGCCAAGTCCTGTTTGTACTCCAGGGCCCTCCTGCCCTGAACCTGGAGGCAGGGACTCTGTAATTATTTATGGGCAGCGTGTCTCATGCCTTTTCAAATACTTTGATGTTAGGAAAGTCAGACTGGGATATTGTTTGGTAGGGAAGTTCAGCCATGCAGGAGGAGGTCCTCAGTCTGCAGCACCAGTGTCAGTAAAACACAAAGTAAGCCAGTGTCACTACCACCCCATCTCCGGGGCACCTGAGACCTGAGGACCATAGTAAATCCTGACTGCCTGGGATAAAAGCCACCACATGTAGCTGTTGGGATTGGATCAGCATTTGAAAGCATGTTGGCTTCATCAGAAAGCTATTTTTATTTCTGTTGGGTGATGCTGGGGTGAACCATGGGCATGCAAGGCGGTTGCTTACCTGCCCACCCTAAAAGACTGCTTCTAATGGGAACTCCCCTGCTCTGTTGTAGGCTTTCTTCCTGGCATACGCCCTGGGATGTTTAAGTATTTACTATGAGAAGGTAAGTTTCTGTATGCATATAATCTCACAGTTCCCCTGTTGACAGTAGGTTGAGCCCCTTCCCATGGAGCTGTAGCACAAATGTGTCAACTTTGACTGAAAAAAAGTAGGAATTATCTTTTTCCTGTAAGTTTTGGGTTTGGGGCCTCAGCTGGAGCAGTTCAGGCACAAGCCAGGGTGAACCTTTCAGAGTGTGTCTTTCTCAGGACCTGTGGGAAGTGCAAGGATGCTACTAAAATCACCAGCAAAAAGTAAAGCTCTGCAGGCTGGGAGCAGCTCAGGAGCAGAGAGCCTGCTCGGCATGTTTGAGACCTTGTTCCATCCCCAGCACTGGAAGAATAATCAAAGTCACCCATGTGTGGTTCCTACACATGTATGTATAGGAACCCTTTAAATTCAATGGTTTTTGTTTGTTTGGATTTTTTATATTTTGGTTTTGTTTTTGTTTGTTTGATTTTTTTATGTGTATAGGCATTTTGCCTGTATGTTTGTGCAGCCCATTCGTGTTTGGTCCACAGAGTCCAGAGAGAGCCTTTGTCTCCTGGAACTGGAGCACAGACAGTTACGCTGCCATGCAAATGCTGAGACTGGACCAGTGCTCAGCCAAGGCCTCCTGGCTAGTGTGGTTAGAATCAGCTGGTTAACCCATACCTGGGTGACTTCAAAGTCTGGTTTCACCTTGGCCAGGGCGTTGTCCTTGCTGACCTCTAGGCAGATGAAAGGGGGTGGCCTGTCACTGGACATCCTTTGTCCTTTTTTTTCCTTGATGTCATGCCTATTCAAAGTATGTAAGATACGAGAAAGAAGAAGGGAGACAGACAGCAGAGGAAGTGCTTGTGTCTGCTTCTTAGGGATCCCCAGGCACCCTGCTAGGACTCCACCTTCTTAGGGAGACTTAGTGAGGAATTGAAGCCACACATACAGGAACAGAAACTAACCCAAGGTGTTTATAAGAGCTATTTGTGACCTAGGGACGGAGTCCAAGGCCTTGTTGATACTATGCACATGCTCTGTCAGTGAGCCGTGGCCCAGCCAGCTGAAGGGTTAATCTTTCCCAAGCAATAGAATCAGGAAAGGCACTTTCCAAACCCATCCAGTTACTCGTGACTGTTTTCTGAAGGAACCTGAAAAGCAGTCTTATTCTGTTCAAGTCTCCTTTCTGGACACAGCTGGGTTATGCTACACCCTCAGGTGGCCTGAACACAGCCAGGTTAGCGCTATACAGCTTGCTGTGCCCACAGCTGGGATATCAGACTGCACCATCAGGTGGCCATTCTCCTGTCTGAAAGCTGAGATGGAGCCAGGAATCATCTTTGAGTCTTGAATGAAACTTTCACTTAGAGAATTATTTTTTACTCTCCCACACCTGGCCTGGCGTTGCAGTAGCTGCTCACTAAAGGACCATGTATGCTAACACACTCCAGTGGGCTTGTTGCACTGGAGCTCAACACTACATGCTGGTTCCTTTGCCCAGAATGTCATTACCCAGATCCCCACCTTTATGCATGGCCTCTGACCCCTTGACCTTTGCTGTTTCTCATTGAAAAGTTTTTGCACCCTATAAGCCTCTCCAACAACACAGCAATACAAATCAAACCAAATCAAATTGAATTAGAAAAAGCCCATGTTTAATGGGTAAAATTCTCCTAGATGATTTTCAGGGAAGAGACCAACAAAATCCACATGTCTGTATTCTGGGGGGCAGTTTAAATACCCTGTGGGAATGGTCTTGAACCTCTTTAGGGGAGGGGTCATCATTTGGCGGGTTTCCTGAGATGCAGCAGGGTTCGGAGAGAGATGGGGGAAAGGGCTTGAGGTGAAGCTTCCACCAGAATATTCCAGACTTTTGGGTATATGGATGCCAGGGGCTGGGGTGGTGCTTCCACCAGAACACTCATTCCTTTCCCTCACCCTCTCCCAAGGATGGAGCCTGGAACATATGTGTGCTGAGCCCATGCTCCATCACTAAGCTGCACCCTGGCCTCAGCATTTCCTTTCCTGGGTTCTCTAATGTTGGCGAAGGCCGCTTGTTCATTCCCAGACCACTAAATAATCACTCAATAACTATACTCTTTGGCCAATAACTTAAGCGTATTGCTAGCTAGCTAGCTCTTATATCTACAATTAACCCATTTCCATTCATCAGTGTATTACTACATGGCTGTGGCTTACTGGCAAGGTTCTGGCTGGTGGCTTGCATCTTTCTCCTCTTCCTACTCCATGTACATATATGTGTGTATGTATGTATGTGTGTGTATATATATATCTTCCAGACTGGCTGTATTCTGTTAAGCCATTAGCCGAAAGCAGCATCTTTATTCATTAACCAATAAAAGCAACACATAGAAAGACCTCCCACATCATTTCCCCTTTTCTGTTTAAGTGAAAAGGAAGATTTTTAACTTTAACATAGTAAAATTACATATAACAAAAGTTATTAAGCAAGAATTACAGTTACAATATTTATATCTATTTTATCTTTTATCATAACTAAGGAAAACTAACTATAATTATAAATTCTCCAATTCCATCAAAGATTCCAGAAGGATATAATATTACCTAAGTTAACAGAAAGTTCATTGTAAGCAACTTCCAAAGTTCTAAAATTGACAGAGACATCTTGCTGCCTGGACAGTCACCCAAAGTTCTTCTGTAATGATGGGGCATCCCATATTCAGCCTACAGGCCCATAGTATACAGCAGACTTTTCCATGAAGCAGGATTTTCAAAGACGGTTCCACCTATATTGGCAGTTTGTCAGTCACTTTCTTCTGTGTCCTGCAGAATGTCTAGCAGACTCTTTCATGAAGCAGAGACCCTGAAAGATTGTCTCACCTTTAAGCAAGTTCAGCAGTCATTTCTCTGTGGGTCCTGCATGTCCAGAAGAGGGCACCAAATCTTATTATAGATGGTTGTGAGCCACCATGTGGGTGCTGGGAATTGAACTCAGGACCTCTGGAAGAGCAGCCAGTGCTCTTAACCCATGAGCCATCTCTCCAGCCCTTGTTTTTAAAAAAGATTTTTTTTATTTTACATTGAATTTTTCTTTTTTTTTTTTTTTTTTGGTTTTTCGAGACAGGGTTTCTCTGTGGTTTTGGAGCCTGTCCTGGAACTAGCTCTTGTAGACCAGGCTGGTCTCGAACTCACAGAGATCCGCCTGCCTCTGCCTCCCGAGTGCTGGGATTAAAGGCGTGCGCCACCACCGCCCGGCTTTTACATTGAATTTTTAAATGAGCTGCAACACACAGTACCTTAATCAAGAGCAAAAATATACATATAACAAAATTGATCTAAAATTTGTATCGGTAGACCAAGATCCATACCAATGCAAAGTATTCATATCTATATATCCCCCTTTAAATGTAAACAAACATTTATAAACAATATTTGGGAATTTGGACGTAGTTCTCTCCAAACTACTTCCGACTGTTTATTTGGCAAAGTAATTTGGGGGGGGGGCATTCACGGCGACCTTTGAGGGGGGGTCTTGGTCCGTCAAACCACATTAGTCTGGAAGGAATCCATAGGTTCTCATCTGTGGAAACAAAGGAAGAACCTTTTTTCCAAAGCAGCAAATCCTTAGACCCAAATTCTGAAGTTGTAATACGTTTAAGATATATGTTGGTTTAGCTTAGCAGCCAGTACAGTGAAATATCTCTCTGTACTTAGTTCCTTCACTGTCAAAAAATTCAAAGAAAACACAATAATATACGTAATCCATCTTTACATTACTTATTTTTATTTTTTTAATCTATGACTGTCTGTACTCTGTCTCTCTAAAAACTTTGTTTTTATTTTTTAAATGGTTTGCTTCTTTTTATAACTCCCTATACTCTTTTTCTTCTCTCTCCCAAGCCTATGTACATTTATCCAACACTGCCACCCATTTAGAGGTCTTTTCCATCTGAATTCATCTTTATTGCATATCTATAATTATCTTTTGACCAGAAGTGCCCCCTTTTTTAAATGCTAAGCAGGCATGGCTAGGGCCAACACGGCCCTGCCTGCTTGCTCCACCCAGTCCAACATGGCAGAGGCATGTTTGCTGCCTCTGAGAGCCATGTACCTTGCCCCATTTTTAGGCAAGTTGTAGCACTCTGCTCACAAACCTCATTAAATTCTCCGCATCAGGACCTCCTGAAAGAGTCAGAGCCATTTGTGCGGGCAAACCGGGAGGCCACTGTTTTTTAAAGAAGCTGTGCAATTTTTGCTGCTACGTGAGCCAAGAAGCCTTCTCTTAAAAGATTCGCATCTCTGCTTGCTTCTAGCAAAGAGACCCACCTGAGAAGATGCTACCAAAAAGCCATGTCTAACTCTCTTCTTTTGAATCTAGAATTCCTTTTTAAGCTTTCTCAGGTTTTATGTGGATATAGTCGACACAGGGAGCTCCAATTTGTTGTTGGAAGCTGCTTGTTCATTCCTGGCTTCCCAGACTCAAAATAATCACACAGAAACTGCATTAATTAAATCACTGTTTGGCCTATTAACTCTAGCTTTTTATTGGCTCGCTCTTATATAACTAAACTAATTTCATTTATCCTAAACTAACCCATTTCTATTATTCTGTGTATTGTCACGTGGTTGTGGCTTACCAGCAAGGTTCCTCCTCTGGCGGCTCCATGGCGGCTCCTGACTCTGTGTGTGTGTGTGTGTGTGTGTGTGTGTGTGTGTGTGTGTATATATATATATATATATGATCTTCCAGTCTAGTTATATTCTGTTAAGCCATTGGCAGAAAGCAGCTTCTTTATTCATTAACCAATAAAAGCAATAAATACATAGACAGAAGGACTTCCCACACGTTGGAGACTTTTCTGGTAGTCCATGGGAGGCAGACACAAGACTGCAAGTACAAGGCTAGTCTGGGCTACAGCTGTGAGACTCTGTCTCAAAAAAAAACTATCGCCACACCCACAAAAACAATTCTGAGAATATGTGCATAGCTTTTTTAACTGCACATATGTAGGATGGCTGGGCTGTAGCTCAGTGGTAGAGCACATGCCTAAGTGCTCACAAGACCTGTTTTGCACACCCAGCACTGAAGGGGAAAAAGTGTGATTAAATTAACATGACCCAAATTACCAAGGTTGCTCATGTTGCTTTCTCTTGTTTGAGCTAGACCTCACAGTAGCACCTGTGTTACGAGGAGCCATACATAGTGGTTGCTGTCGTATAGTCAGTGTGGGTCAGGTCTCCTGAATGAAACCCCTCTTGTTTGCCTCCATTGCTGCTGTGGTATCGTGCTAGTCTAGATGTATACTCGCTTACCGAGTGGGAGTGAAGACACACAAACTAATGTCTTTTCTTCAAACAATAACTCTAGGAGCCTTTAACGATAGTAAAGCTCTGGCAAGCCTTCACCGCGGTCCAGCCCACCTTCAGGACTACCTACATGGCCTACCACTACTTCCGAAGCAAAGGCTGGGTGCCCAAAGTGGGGCTCAAGTACGGAACAGATCTGTGTGAGTAGCTCTTGGGGAGGGGGGGGTGTATGTATGTATGTATGTGTGTGACAGATCCGAGGACAGGGTCAGCACATTTTGCCTGGGAGGGTGGGCTAGCCATCTGTGCTGTTGATGATTTGAATAGAAATGCTGGGTATTTGGATGGGATGGGTTAAGTCCACAGAGTGAGAAGGCAGTATGTTGAGGAAGCTACAAGCAGACGCAGGCTTTTCTTACCACAGACGAGAGTTCCGTTGAACCTGCTGACTGCACCTCAGGCATGGTCTTGTGTGATTTTGGTCAGCTGTGTCCTTGCAGCTTCGCTTGCCTCATCCCCCAAATGAGAAGAGTCCTGGAGTTGCGATGATGGCCCCAGCTGTCATCTGTTGAACACACTCTCAGTGTGGCGCTGTACACTCATTCCTCGTGGCAGCCTTTGCTGTTCTGTGTCCCGGTGCTCATCACTCCCGTGGAGAGGAACGGTCATGGTCATGTGCCTTAGTGGTTTCCAGGACCAGTCATTTCCAGGCTTTGGATCCTGGTGTGCAGGCTCATGGGAACTTCATGTCACTGCCTCCGCAGGGATCCCCTGGGGGCTGTGAGCATATGAGAGAGAGTTGTATCTGGGAAGGGCTGTGAGCATATGAGAGAGAGAGAGTTGTATCTGGGAAGGGCTTGCTGGGCAGAGCAAACAGCTAGCACAGAGGCAAAGGCCAGTCTCAGGAACTACACAGAGGTAAGAGTGTGGAGAACATGGGTCTTGAGGGGCTCAGGCTGGGCCTGGGTCTTGGATTTGGACAAATGAAAAATCTTTGAAGTGACCTGGTTTAGTGAGACTCTCTGAGTGCTGTCTTACCAGTGACTGAAGAGGCCTGGAATGGAGGAGAAACTGGGTTTATTCCCAGCACACACATGGCAGATAACACCCATCTGTGACTCCAGTTCCAGAGAATCTTACTTCCTCTTGAGCCTCTGCTGGGCACCAAGCACACACGTGGAGCACAAAAACACATGCAGCCAAAACATCCAGATAATAAAAAATTAAAAATAGATCAAAATTATAATGTTCTAAAGTAGATTGTGCTTAACCTGGTGCTGCTAGAATTCTTTCCCAGGTTGAGGCATAAGCAACATCCACCCCTGCTTATGTCCTAATGTCCCAGTGAGGAACTGAAGAACAATTCTGCCAAAGTTTACTCTGGAGAGCCAGTCAGTTGGTTGTTTTTTTGTTTTTGTTTTTTTAGGTGAGGGGCTACTTACAGTGCTGTGGGTGCTGCTTTCCCCCCAACAGGCCACACCTAGAAAGGATGAGGGCTCATCACATAGACCCATAGATGGGCCCCACCCCACACTGTACCCTAGTCTTCCCAGGCCTATATATGCTAGTCCCTCCCCTAGGCCACATGTAATTAAGGCAATTTACATACAGCAAGTGGTAAGGAGTGCTGGATACTCAGGTGAGGGTCTCATGACCATCCCCACCCCTCCATGGTGGGCATAAACAGTCAACAAACTTAGCTGAGATGACCCATTTCCAAGGGGGCACAGCTGAACCCCCCCCCAGAGAGTTGCCTGGCTCCGAGGATAGTCACAACACCTGGAATTGTGGGATAGTCTTCAGGGGGAACTCTTCTTCTGGTCAGCAGCCGGTCGGTTGCTATGTGCCCATCCCTGTTTCTTCCATCCTGGTTGTTGCACACGTGGCTGATAGGGTGAGCTGAGGATGGCCTTGTTTTGTTTCTTTTGACTTCCTCTCATCCTCACTCCTGCAATCACAGCCACACACGAGAGCGGAATAGAAGCTGAAGCCATCAGCAAGGCTGTCCAGTATGTTGAGATGCAGCATGGGTAACAGCTCCCGGGTCACAGCCAGATCTACTTCCTATCAACTGCGTGGCCTTAGCTGGCTTCTTCATTGTTGTAGGAGCTGCGGGCTGCTTTCCTGCCACCCAGCTCCCAGCTGCCTGGTTAGCTTATGCCCCGAAATAACAACACACAAACTGTATTCATTTAAACACTGCTTGGCCCATTAATTCTAGCCCTTACAGGCTAATTCTCATATCCCGATCAACCCATCTCTAATAATCTGTGTAGCATCAGTCTTACCGGGAAAGATTCAGCATGTCTGACCTGGCAGCTTGCTTCATGGCGTCTGCCCGGGAGAGGGGAGCATGGCCTCTGAGCTCACTTCCTCTTCCTCCCAGCATTCAGTTCTGTTTACTCCTCCCACCTATGTTTTAACCTATGAGGGCCAGCCAAGCAGTTTCTTTATTTTTTTAACCAATGACCTTCCTCCATCACTTCATTTGCCTGAGATCTGTCGTATCACCGTCCTGCGATGTTGAGGAAACATCTGTGGAGAGCACTCTTGAAAAGGGCTGTCCGAGGCATGTCCACGTGATTCATGACTTACTCTAAGCATTGAGCCCCCCAGAATTTGGGGTGAAGATACAAATTTGGATTCAGGGGGTAGAGAGGACCTTCATTTCTTGAAGCTTCACCCTTGGATGATTAATTTTTTTGTTTGTGTCTTGAAATGGAGTTTCATCACGTTGCCCAGGCCACTCTCACAGCTGAACAACCCTCCTGGCTCAGCTTCCTGCCTAGCTGGGATTACATGTGTGTGTCACTGTGCCCAGCAGTGCCCTCATTTTAGACTCTTGGAAAGCAGTTCAGAGAGGTAACTGGTCTGAAGTCTCACATCCTGAGTTGTCAGAGATTGGGCCGGAAGCAATGGTCCTGGGTCCCATTGCTGTACCCCCAAAGTGGAGAGTTGTTTGAATGTGACCACAGGAAATGGGCTAGAAACAGCAGGCTAGGTGAAGGGGTTCTGCAGTGTTCTGGGGTCCTGAACTGGCTCCAGGATCACTGTCTTCCAAAAGGAAATTGTGGCTATTGCTCAAGGGGAACGGACTTTCCTTGACCTTTCCTCTCATGGGGAGTAAAGGAGCATCCCGTGTCACGGGGCTAGCATGTGGCAGCAATAGTGGCATAGCTGTAGGTTACTTATAGATTTTGGCCTTCGGCGCTTGGCTGTGGCATTCATTGTTTGTTTAAGGCTTAGGGGCTTATTATAGAGTTCCCTCTTATTTACATGAAATCCCAAGAGCATCTCCGGTTAGCTCCAGGTGAACTCTGTCGGGTGCTCAGGGTCCCGGGCTTCCGGTTGCTGTCTTCAGCAAGGGCTCTTAGGATCACTCACTGTCAGGTGCTCAGGGTCCCGGCTTCTGGTTCTGTCTTCAGCACAGGCTCTTAGGATCACTCACTGTCAGGTGCTCAGGGTCCCGGCTTCCAGTTGCTGTCTTCAGCAGGGGCTCTTAGGATCACTCACTGTCAGGTGCTCAGGGTCCCGGCTTCTGGTTCTGTCTTCAGCACAGGCTCTTAGGATCACTCACTGTCAGGTGCTCAGGGTCCCGGCTTCCAGTTGCTGTCTTCAGCACGGGCTCTTAGGATCACTCACTGTCAGGTGCTCAGTCAGGGTCCCGGCTTCTGGTTCTGTCTTCAGCACAGGCTCTTAGGATCACTCACTGTCAGGTGCTCAGGGTCCTGGCTTCCAGTTGCTGTCTTCAGCACAGGCTCTTAGGATCACTCACTGTCAGGTGCTCAGGGTCCTGGCTTCCAGTTGCTGTCTTCAGCACAGGCTCTTAGGATCACTCACTGTCAGGTGCTCAGGGTCCCGGCTTCCAGTTGCTGTCTTCAGCACAGGCTCTTAGGATCACTCACTGTCAGGTGCTCAGGGTCCCGGCTTCCAGTTGCTGTCTTCAGCACGGGCTCTTAGGATCACTCACTGTCAGGTGCTCAGTCAGGGTCCCGGCTTCTGGTTCTGTCTTCAGCACAGGCTCTTAGGATCACTCACTGTCAGGTGCTCAGGGTCCTGGCTTCCAGTTGCTGTCTTCAGCACAGGCTCTTAGGATCACTCACTGTCAGGTGCTCAGGGTCCTGGCTTCCAGTTGCTGTCTTCAGCACAGGCTCTTAGGATCACTCACTGTCAGGTGCTCAGGGTCCCGGCTTCCAGTTGCTGTCTTCAGCACGGGCTCTTAGGATCACTCACTGTCAGGTGCTCAGGGTCCCGGCTTCCAGTTGCTGTCTTCAGCACAGGCTCTTAGGATCACTCACTGTCAGGTGCTCAGGGTCCCGGCTTCCAGTTGCTGTCTTCAGCACGGGCTCTTAGGATCACTCACTGTCAGGTGCTCAGGGTCCCGGCTTCCAGTTGCTGTCTTCAGCACAGGCTCTTAGGATCACTCACTTAAGTGCTGAACTCATGGCACATGACACAGCACAGGGCCAGGCCTGGCTGCTCAGGAACTGCCTGGAGGAAGCGAGATGAACATGGTGGGCAGCTAGCCAGTACCTGCCACCAAAGGGCCCCTGTGGAGGTGTACAGTCCTTAGGCCTAGGCTCCTTCAATGAGAGACTCTTTTTGGTCTCTGCAGTATGGCTTCACTCCTTCATGTGTCAGATCCCCATGAGAAAGGCAATCTGGTCACTGGGTGGAGTGTGTGGTTATGGATCTTTATAGCCTCTTGGCTGAATTTCTTTCTTATTTATTTTAGCTTTTATTTCTGTGTGTGCATGGGCTCAGGTTTGCAAGGGCACATGTGCCGTGGTGTGGGCACAGTGTATGGGTATTCATACCAAGCATTTTTACCTGCTGAGACATCTTGCCAGCCCAAGCATGTGAGTGCGTGCAATACATGCATATGACTGCAGGCAAGCATGCATCAGGAGGTCAGAGGAGGATGGCAGGTGGCTTCTTCTGTCATTCTTTGCCTTATTTCCTTATCTCCCAGTGAACCGGAACAGAAGCTCATTGTTTTGGCTGGGCTGGCCAGCAAGCTCTCGAGATCCACCTCCCACACCCCACACCCCACAGCACACCACACCCCCCGCCTCTCCCTCCCTGCTGCTGGGGTTACAGGCATGCATAACCATAATCCACTTTTATGTGGTGTTGGGGTTTGAAACTCAGGTTCTCATCAGTGCTCTTACCACTGAACCATCTCCCCAGGACCTGCATGTCTACACTTCCATAACCAAGAGGCTGAGAAGTGACCTTTGGCTTCCCCTAAAATAAACCGGAAGTTTGCTCGTCTGCCATGCTCACGGGGCTACCCTCGCTCTGAGTTATCACAAATACTGCACATTTTATGGACTTCATGTTTTTCCTACCACGTTACACACTGGACTCAGTCCCAACACCAGGAGAGCTGCTTATGGGGTGGGCGAGGATATCGAGGTTTGGCAGCGGATCTGACTGACTTCTGTGTTTCTGGGAAGGAGTTTGGGTGCGAAGCCAGCCTAGGGGGCAGAGAGCAGAGTGTCCTCGTGCAGAAAGAGGAGTGCTTGCCTCACTCTGGCCTGGCTATGATGGGTTAACATCTCCTTTCTCCTCTTTGCAGTGCTGTATCGGAAAGGCCCTCCGTTTTACCATGCAAGGTTTGGAAAATTTTTAAATTAATTGAAAAAACACAAGGAAATTTCTGGCTTCAAGTTTCATTTTCAATGTCTCAGAAACAATTAAAAGTCATATTCCTAGCCAGGTGGAGCACTCAGTAGGCAGAGGCAGGCAAATCTCTGAGTTCAAGGCCAGCCTGGTCTACAAAGGGAGTTTCAGGACAGCCAGGGCTGCACAGTAAAACCCTGTCTCAAAAAACTAAAAACTAGGGGCTGGAGAGATGGCTCAGTGGTTAAGAGCACTGTATGCTGTTCCAGAGGTCCTGAGTTCAATTCCCAGCAACCACATGGTGGCTCCAAACCATCGTAAAGAGATCTGGCGCCCTCCTCTGGCGTGTGGGTATAAATGGAGGCAGAAAGTTGTATACATAATAAATAAATCTTTAAAAAAAAACTAAAAACAGTAGTATTGCTAGAGCTAGAGAGATGACTTGGTGGTTAAGAGCACTGGCTGCTTGTCCAGAGGCTCCAGGTTCAGTTCTCTGTACCCACATGGTGGCTTTCAACAAGAGGACCCAATATCTGTCATCCACAAACAGAAGCATGAATGTGGTACACAACACTTTCAGGCAAACACCTATATTACTTTTCCAATGGTTTATTTTTATTTTATGTACTTGATGTTTTGCCTGCATATGTGTCTGCATAAGGGTATCAGATCCCTTGGAACAGGAGTTACAGACAGTTGTGAGCTGCCATGTGGGCGCTGGGAATTGACCCCGAGTACTATAGAAGAGCAACTAGTTCTCTTAACCTCTGAGCAATCTCTCCAGCCAAACATAATACTTATAAAAATAAGATATATTTCTTTAAAAAGTTATTTACGGCTAAGTGTGGTAGCTCATATCTTTAACCCCAGTACTCTGAGGAGGAGGCAGGTGAAGCTCTATAAGTTTGAGGCCAACCTGGTCTACATAACAAGTTCCAGGCTAGCCAGGGCTACAAAGTGAGACTCTGTTTTGCACTGTATACATGATGTATGTGTTAGACACCAGGTTAGTCTGTGTGCAGTCTTCAGAGCATCCAAGCAGCTGTATGAACTGATGCTTTCCCTAGAGAGAAACGCTTCTGTTCCTATGTCAGTAAGCATGCGATCATCCTGGAGTGGTAGCTTCCCGTCGGTTTGTCATTAGTGATTCTCTTTAATGGTCTGGGCTCTTAGCAGCACTGAGAAATCCTTGTGTCTTGGTTTTAGTGGGACAGACTGCTCTCTGAACAAGGTGATTTTGGGGTTTCCCAGGATGCCTCTCTTGTCTCCTAGCTATTCTGTCATCGTTGAGCTCGTGGACGACAACTTCGAGGGCTCCCTCCGTAGGCCTTTTAGCTGGAAGTCGCTGGCTGCCTTGAGCAGAGTCTCAGGGAACGTCTCTAAGGTAACACAGATTTAGCCTTGCCTGCCATTTACCTAGTTCCTTTTTAAAATTGGAAATGTAGGAGATGGAGACATGGTTCCATGGTTAAGAGCACACCATAGTGTGTGTCCAGTGTACAAGGGACGGGTGCACACCACAGTGTGTGTCCAGTGTACACAGGGACGGGTGCACACCACAGTGTGTGTATCCAGTGTACAAGGGACGGGTGCACACCACAGTGTGTGTATCCAGTGTACACAGGGACGGGTGCACACCATAGTGTGTGTCCAGTGTACAAGGGACAGGTGCACACCACAGTGTGTGTATCCAGTGTACAAGGGACGTGTGCACACCACAGTGTGTGTATCCAGTGTACAAGGGACGGGTGCACACCACAGTGTGTGTATCCAGTGTACACAGGGACGGGTGCACACCACAGTGTGTGTCCAGTATACACAGGGACGGGTGCACACCACAGTGTGTGTATCCAGTGTACACAGGGACGGGTGCACACCATAGTGTGTGTCCAGTGTACAAGGGACAGGTGCACACCACAGTGTGTGTCCAGTGTACACAGGGACGGGTGTACACCACAGTGTGTGTCCAGTGTACACAGGGACGGGTGCACACCACAGTGTGTGTCCAGTGTACACAGGGACAGATGCACACCACAGTGTGTGTCCAGTGTACACAGGGACGGGTGCACACCACAGTGTGTGTCCAGTATACACAGGGACGGGTGCACACCACAGTGTGTGTATCCAGTGTACACAGGGACGGGTGCACACCACAGTGTGTGTCCAATGTACACAGAGATGGGTGCACACCACAGTGTGTGTCCAGTATACACAGGGATGGGTGCACACCACAGTGTGTGTATCCAGTGTACACAGGGACGGGTGCACACCATAGTGTGTGTCCAGTGTACACAGGGACGGGTGCACACCACAGTGTGTGCGTCCAGTGTACACAGGGACGGGTGTGCACCACAGTGTGTGTCCAGTGTACACAGGGACAGGCAGGGGTGCCTGATCCTCTCCACACACTGGCACATGCGGTCTCTCTGTTCTTGCAGGAACTGATGCTGTGCTACTTGATTAAGCCCTCTTCCATGACAAGCAAAGACATGGAGACCCCAGAATGCATGAAGAGGATTCAGGTTCAGGTGTGTGTAGCAGAACTAGGGCCACAGCTTTCTGAGAGTCCGCTCGCACTGCATCTTCTGGAGCTTACAGGAAGGATCTTTTTTTGACGGAAAGCTTCTTCTGGCCCTGTAAACCTGACTCCCTTTCTTCCCCCTGAACCTGGTAGACTCCACCATTCCACAGTACCAGGCTCTCTCTTGCTTTCCCTTCTCCTGCTGTAGCCAGGCCAGGTCTCCCACAGGTCCCGCGCCCAGAGACTAGCCATCTATCCCTCCTCAAACTTCTTCAGTGTTGAGAGTGAAAACAGGGCCTCGCACGCCCACACAGCTTACTCCAGGCGCCTTCCAGTACTGGCTGTTTTTCTCTGCTAGTGCTGCCGAGTTCATCATTGAGTCCCTAGTGCTGTTGCTTCTGTACCCTTCCCTTTGCCACTGCCCAGAAGACCTCCCACACACAGCCAGTGTGGCCTTGCTTTCCTTCTCTCTGGAGGCTGTGTCCTCCTTGGTCCCAGTCAGAGTCTCCAGGGCCCCAGTGCCACCTCCCTCCGTTTGTTCTGATCTTCTCTAGGTTGGTGGTTCATAAAAATGTCAACCAAAGTTTACATGGCCAACCAACAAGTGTCAGTGCCCCTCAGACCACCAGTCCTAGGGGTCAGGCACTAGCCTTTGTCGCTGCTATGCTGGGACACTAGTTCAGTGGTGACAGTGGACAGGTTCCCATGTGAGGGTCATAGTGTCACATGCCTGGGACTCCCATTTCTTTTTCTGACGCCCAGACCTCTTTTGCTCGGTTGCAGGAGGTGATTCTCAGTCGATGGGTTTCTTCGCGAGAGAGAAGTGACCAAGATGAGCTTTGACCTTCGATCTCAGAGTCCGCAGTTCACCAGCAACTCTGACTATGCATTATCAATCTTCCCAGAGAAGCATCCGCATGTTTGGGGACCAGAGCCTCATATTCTGTGGCTTTAAGTGGAAAATCTACTCCTGTGGCTCAGCTAACCCAAGGACTTCAACCAATAACCAAAATGATTGAAAATCAGTGATGGTCTGGAAGCCTTGAAAAGCTGAGTGACTGATACATTCTCAATGAACTCATTATTTGACATGTTTGCTTCTTGAACACAAAATTCTACAGTATCAGCTATTTAAAATGCATCTTGTGCTGGGTGGTGATGGTACACGCCTTTAATCCCAGCACTCGGGAGACAGAGGTTGGCAGAGCTCTGTGAGTTCGAGACCAGCCTGGTCTACAGAGTGAGTTCCAGGACAGGCTCCAAAGCTACAAAGAAACCCTGTCTCAAAAAAATCCCCTCCCCCCCAAAATGCATCTTGCACCAGGCCATGGTATCGCACACCTATAATCCTAGCACTTGGGAAGCAGAGGCAGGCAGATCTCTGAGTTCAAGTCCAGCCTGGTCTACAAAGTGAGTTAAAAAAAAATGTGTCTTGCCAGGCGATGGTGGCACGCGCCTTTAATCCCAGCACTCGGGAGGCAGAGGCAGGTGGATCTCTGTGAGTTCGAGACCAGCCTGGTCTACAAGAGCTAATTCCAGGACAGGCTCCAAAGCCACAGAGAAACCCTGTCTCGAAAAAACCAAATAAATAAATAAATAAATAAATAAAATGTGTCTTGCTTTTGCTTTGAAGAACTTTTTATAAAATAAAGATGAGCAGTGAAGCTTTTGGAAAGATAACGAATACAGCTTACATTTAGCAGAATATGACATCGTTCCCCTCTTCCCGTGGGCTAGAGAGCAAAGAAGCTGTTGGCATCAGAGAAGCTGAGGGGCATTGGGCATCTTAGTCAATTTTTGTGTCTTTAGCAGAATACCTGATGATAGCACATAAAGAGAAAGGCTTATTTGATTCATCATTTTCATGGCTGGAAAGTCCAAACACCTGGCCCAGGTCTGGTGCTTGACAGCATCATAATATTCTGGAGAAGTGGAAAGGGGCATGAACCAAGACACCAGCTTCCTGACTCCACACAGTCTGTGCATGGTGCCACATCCTAGTTGTGTGCGTCTGTCCAGACCTCGCTCCTGCCTTCACACATGTGTGATCTGAAGAGCAGGCTCAGCAGTGCAGCGCCTCCCTGCCAGGACTCCCAGCTAGCTAGCATCAGTGGCCTGTGCAGACATGTTTGCTCCGAGTTCATTTTGGTGATTTTACCATCATGTGCTTCCCCCCAGGCTCCTGAGTGGAGATTTTCTTGTTTTGAGTCACCAATTTTCAGAACTTTGAAAGTGAACCAAGAGTTTGAGGAGCCACTTCACACTTCATTCAGTCCTGCTCAGTGCTTGGATGCCTTGCAGTCCGAGCTCTCCCAGGGATGCTTCACCCCGCGCTGTCACCCTGTCTCAGCCTATCTCAGGTGCTTTATCATCCACAAGGGTCTCCAAGTATGCAGGCTGACCCATGCTAGGTCAGCGCTTACAGCTGGTAGGTCCCCAGCCCCAGAAACAGCATCTCTACTCAAGCCTGTTTGGAAATGTTTCTTCTTTGCCTGGTTCTTGGCCATCGTATAGCAAACCAGGTGCTCTTCAGTGTTATCATAGAACCGTTGGGGTGCTAGACTGAAATACCAGCCGGGATGTTGATTCAATACTACCTGTGGCTTCCAGCCAAGAGTGTCAGCTCACCCTTGGAGGGCTTGTGCCCTGCTGAAACTAATGTGCAAGACAAGACATTTGTTTAAAAAGCCCAAGTTCAAAAAAAAAAAAAAAAACCCCAAGTTCATCAAGATTAGAAGGTCTGCCCTGTGACAAAGCCACCTTCAGGACTTTCCACAAGTAAGATGTCCTAAGTTAACTCGGCAGAATTCCCTCCCTACACCTTCAGAGCCTCAGGCTCACAGGAGTCTCTTGCAGGTGGGCATTTACACAGAAATAAATGTTCAGGGTTGAAGGTCAGAGAACTTGCAGAAGTCATCTCTCTCCTTCCATCAGCTGTGTCCCGGAGATCAAACTCAGGTCGTAAGTGTTCTAGCCGCAAGTGTTCTGGCCTATTAAAACGTACCAGCCTAAACTCAAGATGTTTATTTAACACACCAATTTATCTTAAGCATGTTTTGAAGCTAGGCAGTGGTGGTGCACACCTTTCATCCCAGCACTCGGGAGGCAGAGGCAGGCGGATCTCTCTGAGTTCGAGGCCAGTCTAGTCTATAAGAGGTAGTTCCGGGCTGAAGAGATGGCTCAGCGCTTAAGAGCACTGGCTGTTCTTCCAGAGGACCTGAGTTCAATTCCCAGCAACCACATGGTGGCTCTCAACCATCTATGATGAGATCTGGTGCCCTCTTCTGCCCTGCAGGTGTACATGCAGACAGAACACTGTGTACATAATAAATAAATCTTTAAAAAAAAAAAAAAGCCAAAGAGAGAAAAAGAGGCATTGCCCAAGTGGTGGAGCGTAACTGTAAACCTAGTACCAGCAGGTTGAGGCAGGAGGATTGCTGGCCTGTGAGCCTGTCTCCAAACAGAAGAAACCAAACAAAAGCCACACACATCTTAAAGAGAAAAAAAAAAAAAAAAAGCTAGTTGCAGGACAGGCTCCAAAGCTACAAAGAAACCCTGTCTTGAAAGAGAAAAAAAAAAGCATGTTGTTTTGTAAAGTACTAGAAGGTTGAAAAGCGTTGTGCAAAATATAGGGATCCCTAGCCTAAGAACACATAATGGAGAAAAGCTTTGTAAACCCGCTAAAGTAATGGCCGGTATGCGAATTTCTTTTATGTGAAAAGCTGCTTGTAGCTTGAATAGTTGGTGTCTTCATATGAATTTTTGAGACACAGGATGCAGGCTTCTGCTAGGTTACGTGAGCTGGCGTCAACCTGTCCTGATGAGCCTCCCTTCCCCATGCTGGCTAAGTTTCCACATGACATTTTATCAGTGATGGTTTGTCCTAAAGTCTGCCCGAGTGTCACGCCCACTAGGTAAGTGCTCTGGCACTGACATCCAGCTCCTTTTAACCTATTTCCATGGCATATCCTGATAAAATCGAATCAGAAGGCCTGAGTTCACATTCCCTGTCAGCACCAGGGACATGGGTAGCCTTGGGAATGGCGAGCTCTCTGAGCCTCAGTTTCCTCATCTGTGAAATGGAGATGGGGCTGGGGAGAGGCTTGAGGTAAGAGCACTTGCTATACAAGCACGAGGACCCCAGCAGCCAGGTGCACAGCCAGGCATGGCCCAGGAGATGGGAGATGAGCAGATATGGAGAGCTCTCTAGCTGACCAGCAGAGCCCAGACGGTGAGCCTCGGGTTCAGTGAGAGAGCCTGGTTCCATCCCAGGCACCTCGATTTCCAGTGAAGTCTTAGCTGTTGTGTGGGATCTGTATGGAAAACTTTGTTTTTCTTTAAAGTTCCTGAATTTATAAATGCAAGTATTTGGTATGGAGGAACGTCCACTCTACCCCTCAAAACCACCATATTGTAGCATTCACCAGGCGCCTCTGTGGAAACAAGTTGCTCTCTTTATTGCTAGTGTGTATCGTAAGGCATGGGGATGGGTTGGGGGTGACAGGAAAGGGTGGTGGGATACTGATAATTTTTTGTATGCTGACCAAAAAAATTAAAAAATAAGATAGGGTCTAATCCAGTTTATGCTAAAAAAAAAAAAAAAAAAAAAAGACTCTCAAGAGCTCCTGGGAAAGCAGAGGCCACCTCCAGACCTAGAGCCAGCAAGATCTAGAACCACCTAGAAGACAAACCTCTGGCAGGGAAAGCCCATGCTAAGTAGTAAGCCACACAGTGCCAAGGTCGGGTGTCCTGGACAGAGTACAAAGGAGGAATCAACTGAGCACCAGGGTCCGTCTCTCTGCTTCCTGACTGCGGGATTCAGTACATTTCAGCTGCCTCAGAGTCCTGCCTCTGTGACTTCCCTACCATGATGGACTGTCCCCTCAAACCAAGAGCCAGAATAAACCCCTCCTTCTCTGAGACTTTTGTCAGTAGGGTCACAGTGACAAGGGGAATAGCTAATATAGTTGGTATTCATGAGGTTCTCTTGTGTTAGTACAGCTCCAGGTCAGCAGACCAGGGCTAGTTCCCAAGAAAGCCACCCAACGGGGGAGCGAGTGCGGTGACACAGGAGAGTGTAGCTGGAGGTTTCTCTCCTGCCCGCCAGTTCCCGCGTAAACACTCAGAGGCTTAATATTAATTACAAATTGCTTGGCCTATTAGCTCAGACTTATTATTAGCTAGCTTACAACTTAACCCATTTCTATTATTCTATGTCTTACCCCGAGGCTTGTGGCTTGTTACCTCACATCTTGCTTAGTTTCTGGCATCTCAACAGACTCCGCCTTCTTCCCTTTGCTTGGATTTCCCACCTGGTTCTATTCTGCCTGGCTATTGGCCAAATCAGCTTCTTTATTGAACAATGGTAATAAAACATTCACAGCATACAGAGTGACATCCCACATCGGAAGAGGAATCTGTTTCAGTGCGGCCAACACCAAGGACAGAACTTGAGGGGTGCAGTTTGAGTGTCCTGTGATAAGGTGTTGGGTGTGTCCTGTCAGTCATGGGATGCTGGCTGTTATGCCCCAATTCTAAAACCCAAATCATCACCACGAGACAAAGAATCTTTATTCATGCCGGGTGGCGATGGCGCACTCCTTTACTCCCAGCTTGAAAGGCAGAGGCAGGTGGATCTCTGTGAGTTTGAGGCCAGCCTGGTCTACAAGAGCTAGTTCTAGGACAGGCTCCAAAGCTACAGAAAAACCCTGTCTCGAAAAACCAAAAAAAAAAAACAAAAAACAGTCTTTATTCACTAGTTAACTCAGGTCCCTCTGTCTTTCTGAAGTAGCAACTACTTCTGCAACTACAGCAGCTGCAGCAACAGAACAACACAGGAAAGGGACCAGGAGCAGCAAAAAAATGGAGGTTTATATAGGGGTAAAGGCTCAGGGAATTCCAAGCCTCAAGCCTTGTGATTGGCTGCCCCCTAGTGGCGTGAGGGGGAATTTCAATCTTCCAGGCTTGAGATTGGCTGCCCACCCTCAGGATGGGTTTACCAGGCCTGAGGGGAATTCCCAGCGGCCAGTAACTGTCTGGGACTTTGATTGTCTTTTTTCCCTGCTCAGGGATTGGTTGGTTTCTAGTTAGGGGCAGAAATGGTTCCATTTCTGGGTCCAAACTGTGTTTCTTTTTGTAGTTCTTTCTCCCACTTTAACCCTAATTTTGGGGCCGACGCAAGTTTCTTTGGTATGTCCTGGACCTAGGGACTTAGGGCATCCCTTTGGTCCTAGTCTTCAGACTTGGGGCTTTTCTTTGGCTCCAGGTTTGGGGACAAAGCGCCAACTCCTGAGGCTCCTGCCCCATTTTCAGGTTGTGTTTCTTTCCCTGGGTCAAGGCTTAGATCCTAGCTGTCTGGGGTCTGTGTAGGGGCTACGGATCAAGTATTTTCTAGGGCCCGTGTAACAGGAAGGCCACTTGTTCATTCTGGCCACCCAGCTAGCTTAACCCCGAAATAACCACACAGAAACTGTATTAATTAAACCACTGCTTGCCCCATTAGTTCTAGTTTCTTATTGGCTAAATCTTAAATCTTAATTTAAAATATTTCTATTAATCTGTGTATCACCACATGGCAGTGGCTTATCAGGTAAAATTCCCAGCGTCTGTCTCTAATGGATCCATGGTGTCTCTCTGACTCTCCTTTCTTCCTCCCAGAATTCAGTTCTGTCTTCCCCACCTACCTAAGTTCTGCCCTATCAACAGGCCAAGGCAGTTTCTTTATTCACTAATGAAAGCAACACATAGACAGAGGACCTCCTACGCCAGGCCTGGGTCTCTCATTGGCTGCCTTGTCAGTGTTCATGGGTGTTGGATGTCCTATCAGTCATGGGATATTGGGTGTTCTGTCAGTCATGAGGTGTTGGGTGTGCTTTATGGGGTATTGAGTGACCAGTCAGTCATAGGGTGTTGGGTATCCTGCTTTCAGTTTGTTCTCCCTAGAATTTGAGATCATCTAGGGAAGGAAAAAAGCCCAAGGGGAGAACAGGTCAGAGAGAAATGAGGTCTGTTCGAGCAGTGGCTAGCTCCGTCAGAAGAGGGTGAAGGACAGTTTCAAAAGCGCTTCCCTTATACTTGGGGGTTTTGTCATATTAATTTTGAATTATTATTTTATTTGATGTGTATGGGTATTTTGCCTACATGTATGTCTGTCCACCTTGTGCCTCGTGCCCACAGTGGCCCGAAGAGAGTGTTGTATCCCCTGGAACCGGAACAGGTGGTTGTGAGTGGCCGTGCAGGAACTGGGAATTTACCAAGTCCTCTGCAAGAGGAACACATGCTCTTAGTGGCTAAGCCATCTCTCCAGCCCCTGTTATATTTGTTTCTGTTTTGTTTTATTATTCTTGACAATCCAGAGGTTACTGTGCAGACAGATTTTCAACCATTTGGCTGCATCCACAGCCTTCCTGTGCAGACGTAAGACATGCTTGCTTACATCATCAGAACCTGTGTCTCCCTCTCCTACCTTCAGTACCCTCTCTGGTCCCTCTCTGGTCAGTCATTCTTTTCAGTCACATCAAAAAGTAAATGTGGCCGGGCGGTGGTGGCGCACGCCTTTAATCCCAGCACTCGGGAGGCAGAGGCAGGTGGATCTTTGTGAGTTCGAGACCAGCCTGGTATACAGAGCTAGTTCCAGGACAGGCTCCAAAGCCACAGAGAAACCCTGTCTCGAAAAAAAAAGAAAAAAAAAAGTAAATGTGTTCGGTTTAAATTAATTGATATAAAATGTTTTCTTTCGTCAGTGAATAAGGTTTTCCACTTTGATAGTAGCAGATTCTCAGCTTAAAAACAGAACTGTTGGAGAAAGTTAGTTGTAAAGAATGTTGTTGTTTTTTAAACCCAGTGCAATATAATTTTTTTCTTTTGTTTTTTGTTTGTTTGTTTGTTTTGTTTTGTTGTTATTTTGGTGTTTCGAGACAGGGTTTCTCTGTATGTAGCTTTGGAAGTCTGTCCCGGAACTAGCTCTTGTAGACCAGGCTGGCCTCAAACACAGAGATCCGCCTGCCTCTGCTGGGATCAAAGGTGTGTGCCACCACTGCCTGGCTTTAATTTTTTTTATTAATTTGGGAGTGTGCTACAGGGGGCTGAACCTAGGGTCTCTTACATGATAGACAGGTGGTTCTTCCATTGAACTGCATACTCTGTGATTTTATTAGTTTTGTAAATTTTTATTAATTTTTCAAGTTTTTATAATAATACTTAAAGGAAACTATACATCAGTTTTATTAGCCACAGTAAATTCATTATAGATAGAAATCTGCAGTACTATTTAAAGGTAGTAAACCTGAATGTGCTGTCCCAACTGCCATCGCATGCAGCATTCAGCACAAACTGCCTAAGAGAGGCTTGTCACTGGATCGGGATGGTCAGCCACATGGAAGCCCCTCTCCTGGACGGCCCTGTGGAGTGTGATGTACTTGGAGGCCAGGCGCGTTCTCGGGATCACGTACTTCTCTGTGAACGCCCTCTTGTCCAGCTGCTCTTTGCCTTCCATGGCAAGGACACAGTTAATGAAGGCGAGGGCGAAGCTGGAGCAGTTGTGATGGTCCTCTTCATACCTTGAGAAGAGAGGGAGCCCCAGTGAAGTGAGACAGCCAGCAATGCTCCCCAGGCTGGCCTTGAACCCCGCCCCAGGCTGGCCTTGAACCCCACCGCAGGCTGGCCTTGAACCCCGCCCCAGGCTGGCCTTGAACCCCACCGCAGGCTGGCCTTGAACCCCGCCCCAGGCTGGCCTTGAACCCCACCGCAGGCTGGCCTTGAACCCCACCGCAGGCTGGCCTTGAACCCCGCCCCAGGCTGGCCTTGAACCCCACCGCAGGCTGGCCTTGAACCCCACCGCAGGCTGGCCTTGAACCCCACCGCAGGCTGGCCTTGAACCCCGCCCCAGGCTGGCCTTGAACCCCACCGCAGGCTGGCCTTGAACCCCGCCCCAGGCTGGCCTTGAACCCCACCGCAGGCTGGCCTTGAACCCCGCCCCAGGCTGGCCTTGAACCCCGCCCCAGGCTGGCCTTGAACCCCGCCGCAGCAGAGGCCTCCGTGCTAGCCCTTGACAATGTGCTCGATGGTAAAGGCATCTACCAGCAAGCCTGACAATCTCCAGGTCTCACATAGAGGAGAGAACCAACTCTTCCAAGATGTCCTCTGAGCTCCACACACGTGCACACATTCAGGGGCACGCAAAATAAATGGATAAAATGCATTTCTTAAACATTTTTAAATGGAGACCAGGCACAGAGACTTACATCTTTTTCAAGACAAGGTTTCTCTATGTAACAGCCCTGGCTGTCCTGGAACTCCCTTTGTAGACCAGGCTGGCCTCAAATTTACAGAGATCCACCTGCCTCTGCCTCCCGAGTGCTGGGATTAAAGGCGTGCACCACCACCCAGCGAGACATCTTTAATCCCAGAACTGAGGAGGCAGAGGCGTGTAGATCTTTGTGAGTTGGAAACCAGCCTGATCTACAGAGTGAGTTCCAAGAGAGCCAAGGTTATGTAGAGAGACCCTGTCTCTAAAAATTAAATAAAAATTATGAAACATAATATGAATTTTAATGTATGTTTAAAAAGACATTCTCGCTGGGCAGTGGTAGCACATGCCTTTAATCCCAGCACTGGGGAGGCAGAGGCAGGCGGATCTCTGTTGAGTTCGAGGTCAGCCTGGTCTATAAGAGCTAGTTTCAGGACAGGCTCCAAAGCTACAGAGAAACCCTGTCTTGAAAAACATAAAATAAAATAAAATAAAATAAATACATTCTCATAGCTGGGCATAGTGACATTGTTCTTTAATCTCAGCACTCTGGAGGTTGAGGCAGAGGATGGTTATCCTGCAAGCCTCGGCTACACAGTGAGACCTTGTCTCGGGAAAAATAATAATTAAAAACATTTGCTAGAGGATGGCTCAGCAATTAAGAACCCTGTCTGATCTTCAGGAGGACCCAGGTTCAGGTCCCAGCACCACACAGCTGTTGATGACATCTGTAAGTCCAGCTCTAGGGGACCCGACCCCTCATCGTTCCTTTTCAGGCACGATGTGTCTGTGCTTATAGTGCACTTACACTCGGGTAAAACAGCCATATGCATTTAAAATAAACAAAAATTTTCAAATAAAATTTTATCTTAAAAATAGCCAGGTGGTGGTGGCACACGCCTTTAATCCCAGCACTCAGGAGGCAGAAGCAGGCAGATCTCTGTGAGTTCGAGGTCAGCCTGGTCTACAAGAGCTAGTTCCAGGACAGCTAGAACTATTACACAGAGAAACCCTATCTCAAAAAAAATAATAATAATAATGATAAATCGTAAAAATAGAAGCTTCCTCCCACATCCGTGAACTGACTAAGCAGACACAAAGTCCTCAGGACACTGTGACTGTAACAACAGCCATCGCTTCGCCCTCCAGCATTGGCCGCCCCACTCCCCAGAAAACTTCCAGGGCTCCAGACCCTTGTCTGTTGCTTTTCTAATGACTGTGGCTTCATCTGGGCTCTGAGGGACCTGTCCAGCCTCGCTCCTGTGGGAAGGCTGGTGACAGCAGGACACGAGGCTGCTCTCACCTCTCCAAGGAGTGAAAGGCACAGATTGGGCGGGAAGAAAGGCAGGCTAGAAACCCCAAGGCCCATCCCAAGAGCCCCACTTCCTCCAGCCAGGCCCCACTTGCCCAAGTTCCACAGCTCTCTCTCTCAAGATAGCACCACCATCTGGACAAGTATCCAAACACATGAACCTTGGAGGGACATTTTCTGGTAACTGGGTTTAACTGTTCTCACAGGTTGACAGTCTCAAGGCAGACGAACTGTACTTGACGTACCGCAGTAACCACAGAGCAATGAGGATGCCACTTTCATGACAGGTGGATGGCAGTGGCTCGCAGTCTTTCTGGACACCTACCTGTGAGGCAGCCAGGCCGGCGAAGTGGAGAAGTCTTCCAGGTACACATCCCACTGATCCATGAGTCCTAACATGCTGGGCTGCACTAGCGGGACGCTGAGACTCTGCTCCCATCCTGCCTCGTCGCGCTGCACACCGTCTGCGTTGTAATTATACACGACACCTGCAAACCCAAAGCAAAGGCACTCTGGCGGGTGCTCAGAAAGTGACAGCAGCCGTAGATCCTGTAATCTGAGTCACGCTTGTCTACAGCTATCAGACAAGTCCATTTGGGGCAGTGGTTCTCAGCCTTCCTAAGGCTGCGCCTCTTTAATACAGCTCCTCATGCTGTAGTGACCCTCAACCATAAAGTTATTTTGTTGCTACTTCATAACTGTAATTTTGCTACTGTTATAAAGCATAATGTAAATACCTGATGTTCAGTATATCCATGACCCCCAGTGGGGCGCAACCCACAGACTGAGAACCCTGATCTAGCGAGCTATAGAAGGTTTTTTTCTTTAAAACGTTTCTATTGTTGGGGTCAAACTCAGGGCCTCTTGAAAGCTAGGCAAGTGTCCCACCACTCTGTCTCCCGGGAGTAGCTCAGCGGCCTCTAAGCTAAATCCTGCCCACCAGCCATGGTGGGTCCTTTGCTTTTGACCCTGACTCAGGCTCAGGCTAGGCCAGTGCTCTGACACAGCCACCCCAGTCCAGCTTTCTAAAGCCAAAGGCTGCAGACCTCACCAGTCACATTTCATTCTTCAAGCCTAGAGTACAGGGACCCAGCATAGTGGGAGACTCAGCATAGTGGGGGACTCAGCGTAGTGGGGAGACCCAGCATAGAGGGGGCCCAGCATAGTGGGAAACTCAGTATAGTGGGAGTCCCAGCGTAGTGGGGGACCCAGCAGAGTGGGAGACTCAGGGTAGTGGGTTGTGAGAGTTGGGAATCAGAAGCCAATAGCAATCTGATTCAAACAGAAGAACTGAGATCTTGGTCAACTCAACTTTTTTTTTTTTTTTTTTTTTTTTTGAGACAGGGTTCCTCTGAAATAGTCCAGGCTGTCCTAGAACTCACTCTGTAGACCAGGCTGACCTCAAACTCACCGGGATCTGCCTGCCTCTGCCCCCCAAGTGCTGGGACTAAAGGTGTGTGCCATCACCGCCCGGCTCAACTCAACTTGTAACCATCTGTTCCTTTCTCTTTAAATCCAACACAGAAGTGTGCAGGTTTGTGACGCTCTGAGAAAACATTAGACCTTCCCAGGGGCCAGGGTATGGCTCAGCGGTGGCGTGGGTTGATCAAGCAAGAGGCCCTGCCTGAGTTTCATCCCAGCAACACTAAAGTGTCCTTAGTCTTCCAAATATACAGACTGTAAGGAGCGCTGGCTTGCCCGTCACACAACTTGCTTGGGTTGTAGTAGGAGATGCAAGGAAGGCAGACTGGTTTGCTGTTGCTGTGACATCATGCTGTCTGGAAACCCTCCTTTTCCCTTAATGGTGTTGTGGGGTTTTCTTAGGCTGGAAAAATGCAAGAAGTGCTCACCACGTGTGTTAGTGAGTCCAACGTGCAGGTCAGACTTTCCATCGTACTCCCTGAAACAGAGGGGTGTTGGTTTGGTAAGAAGTCTTGCCACATAGCCCAGGCTGTCCTGGAACTCAGGATCTTCCTGCCTCAGAGCCCAGGGCAGCTTCAACCGCAAGTGTGCCACTGTGCCTATTAACAAGCTCTTCGTGCCACGCTTGACTGTGAAGCATGGGCATTGAAAGAGCAGGGCATGCACCCCACCCCTGAGGCCTGCACCAGGCCTCGCCATTGGTTGTAGGCTGGCTAAAGAATACAGCAGAAGCAGGACTCAGGACCCACGCCCCCCAGTCTTATGGTGGAGGAACTTCCTATACCCCCCCCCCCCGGGAGTTCACTCACTACCCCACCAGCTAAAGTGGGTGAGAGGGTCCTGGAGACAGCTCAGAGACTCTCAGCCTTCTTCACCGCAGCTCAGTGCAGCCCGCAGCCACTGTACTCCCGGGACTGCTGTTTCTTACTGTTACTCTGTTGGCTTGCGGTTTTTCTGGTTTGGGTTGCTTAGTTCTGGGAGCAAACCCAGGACCTTACTTGTGTTCAGCACATGCCCCCTCTGTCCTACACACACCCTTAAAATTGTTCTTTTTAGTTTGTTTTTGTTTCAGACAAAGGCACACCACGTAGCCCAAGCTGGCCTTGAACCTGTAACCGAATATCAAATGTTTTGTTACAGAACATTAACAAAATAATAAACTTAGTGGTGGTGGCGAACTCACAGAGATCCACCTGCCTCTGCCTCCCAAGTGCTGGGATTAAAGGTGTGCGCCACTGCCTGGTTTTGTCACAAGTTTTGTGGGACTGAAGGCAGACTTGGAAACGTGGATGAAAGGGAAGAACTCGGTTTGGAGAGTCCGGTGGGAGGGGCTGCCATGGTTTCTGCAAACAGTATGCAACCAGTGTCCACACCTCTTTTCTCATTCTGCCCATGTCGGAAAGGACCATGCCCGTCAGTATTAGCATTTGCCAAAGAGTAAACAAGTTCTCATTAGAACAAGGGAAGAGAGTGGAGCATCAGACTTCTTTGCCAATGATGTCATAACCTTTCCTGAGGACATGAGTCTAGAAGGGACCCTGTCATTAGGAGTCTAAGGAAGCTAGTGCTGAGAGAATCAGAATTCAAGGCCACCCTGGGCTAAGTTACCGACAACTAAAAGTTAAGGAAGATTTTGAAACAGAACAGAGATGATGGAAGATGGAGACTTGGGTCTCCCCAAAGGAGTGAGGAGGCTCCAGGGAAGTTGAATATTTGAATAATATCAAATATATTTTTATTAAAAGATAATTGTATGAAATTAAAAATAACCTACTTATATATGGATTTTCCTGGTTCTTACTTAATATTGCAAGTTTTTAAGATTTATTTATGAGTACAGGCGTCTTGCCTGCATATGTGTGTGTGCAGTGCCCACAGAGGCCAGAGGAGAGATGAGAGTCGGATCCCCTGGGACTGGAGTTCCAGTGAGACACCATGGAGGTGCTGGGAGCTGAACTTGGGTCCTCTGGAAGAGTAGTCAGCATTCTTTCAACAGCAGAGCCATCTCTCCAGCCTTAACATTTGGCTCCTGCTGTTGAGTTTTCAGAGTTAACACTAAATTAACTTTGCACACTTCCAGGGGGAAAAAAAGTACACTGGTTTTTTTTTTTAATTGGAATTTTATTAATCTGCATGTTTTAACTCCTGGAAGAGCTGCATGTGTTGGCTCATGTCTGTGATCTTAGCACTCAAGACACTGCGGCTTGAGGATCGCATGTTCAAGGCCACCCCGGTCAACATCACAAGCTCCAGGCCAGTCTGTCACACAGCAAGGACCTATCTGCCTGGGGGAAAGCTAAGGGCAGAGGAGCTGCAAGTGCAGCTCAGCGCTGGGCACTGGCACAGCACACAGGTTGTGTGAGGCTTTGGGTTTGACTTCTAGCACTGTAAAGGGAAGAGGAAATAAAAAGAAGGAAAAGGGGAGGAACCCTTAGACCTCACTGTTAATTTCATCCACCTCCATTTAGAACTGTGTCTCGGGGATTGTACTTTGCTCTGCACACTGTACCTGCTTGTCACCTAAGTATGAGCTGTAAGCAGTGTTTCTCTGGTAACATTCACTTCCAGGTTACCCCAGTCAGTCGCTCAGCACACCCTTTTCCCTAAGATCAGGTATCTTCATACACCATGCACCGTCTTTCGCATACTACACAAAAGTGTACACAAAACCCAGGACCGTTCCAAGGCAGGCAAGCCATGCACCCTGACCCTGCATCACCCACTCCAATGGACAAACAGGCCCGCGGCTGAAGACTTGAGGACGAGAGTCTACCCTAAGCAACCCCCACACACTGCACAGCATGGCACATGTCCTTCAAAGCCGGTGTAAGGGCTGACACACAGCAGGAAACACATGTACAGTATAACTCATGCCACGGTACCTCAAGAACGTCCCTCTCGTGGGTTTGAGGAGGAAGGCGCATTTCTCTTGATGCCCATTGGAGAACGGGTCTGAGATGCTGACAGGTGCGTCCTCTATCCTGGTGGAGCCCACGTCCCCCTGGCACAGGGGGCAGCATTGGGGTACACTGAAACTGTAGATGGACCTCTCGCAGTGCCTGAACTTAATTAGAGGCTTTCCGGACCCTGCGAAGTGCATCCCTCTGATGCCTGGGCCACCAGCACACGTTTCTGGCGACTTCCTGTTCACAGTTGGTAAACACACACCACCTGTGTAATCTGATCGACGGTGACCTCATCATGGATGGAAGCTTCAAAAGCTAAACCAGGTAGATTAACCAGTAACTAGGCTCTAGCCGCCGGGCTCTTAAAGAGCTAGTGTTCATTTGAGCTGCCTTACCGAGTTTCTTTGTAGACGCTACACTTTCGCAGCCCCGCTTTCCCATGCAGCCTGCCTCGCCGTCCCTCAACCTTTGCCAGTGGGACCAACAGGAGGCCCATTGTCACTGCCTACCTGATGGAAGATAAATTGTTATAGTTCATTTCCAGTGTTCGGCGGCCTCAGAGGCCATCAGAGAGTCACCAGATAAACGAGGCACTTTTTCCCCTCTCCTCTAGCTGGCAGCCCGGGCTCATGAAACTCTGAACTCTGAAAGTAAGAAAATCACGGGCAGTATGCTGCCTGACTCAGCCCTCCTTCAGAAAGGGGGCAGTCTCAAACCCCAAATTATTCATTAGATAAGTCTTTGTGTCCTGAGCCAATTGAATGGGACTTTAGAGAGGAGGTAAGTCCTGATCTTAAGGAAAAGGGAGCAGGAATTCCTTGTGATTATGGGGACTTTAAAAACTACTGTTTTATGTCAAATCAGCAGGGGGCCATTTTTGCCTTTTCCCAATGCTAATGTCCTGTCTCCAGAATGGTATATTAAAATCTGCTTTGTTAGCTGGGAAGTGGTGGTGCACACCTTTAATGCTAGCACTGGGGAGGCAAAGGCAGGCAGCAGATCTCTGAGTTGAAGACCAGCATGGTCGGGAGCTGGAGAGATGGCTCAGTGGTTAAGAGCATTGCCTGCTCTTCCAAAGGTCCTGAGTTCAATTCCCAGCAACCATATGGTGGCTCACAACCATCTGTAATGAGGTCTGTTGCCCTCTTCTGGCCTGCAGGCATACACACAGATAGAATACTGTATACATAATAAATAAATAAATGTAAAAAGAAAAGAAAAGAAAAAAAAGACCAGTATGGTCTACAGAGTGAGTTCCAGGAAACACAGAGAAACCCTGGCTCAAAAAACAAAAACAAAACAAACTGCTTTGTTTTCACTAGTCTCTTGAATCTATTATCTTACTTCCTACACTTCCTTCCTTCCTCTCTTTCCCAGATAAACAGACTGTAATTGTTTCCCTAAAGGTGCTTTCCCCCAGACATATTCTTCTTACAATGTATATAAAAACAACAGCCAAACCAGTGCACATTAAATAGTAGTAAAAAATTTTAAATCTGTCGCAGAAGGAGGGGGGCTCCTGCTGAGCACCTAAGAGACCAGCAGTACAAAGTGCTCTCAAAGCCCCCAGCCAGGGTCCCAGCAGAGTGGCTGCTTGCTCTCAGCAGTCATCCTTAAGTACTTGAAATAGTTCAAGGGGGTTTTATTGTTGCTTTTCTTTCTTTTCTTTCCTTTAGCGTTTAGAGTAGCCAGGCCTGTCTTGTAGCAGGCAGAGCTATGAGACAGAGGAGGAAGGATGTAGGGACCCACGAATTGGCCTCGCTCCGCACACAGCATTCACTAGTAATGGGTGCAGTGGCACCTGGAAGGGTAAGGAAGGGAACTTGTTTCAGAGTTAGCCAAACTCTTCAGAGTTGTGTTCCTGGCTGTGTACAGAATGCTGCATCCTCATCAGACTCTATTGAGGTGTGCCAGCTACAAACGACCTGTGTGTCCTTTCACCAGCAGGGTGGGTGTGCCTGACTCCTGGTCGTGGAGCGGTCCCCTCACATAGCCTCCGGAGAGGGCTGGAGACACAGCCGAGGAAGGCAGAGTTGTCTTTAAAGAAGTTAGGCGGCTGAGGCCTGCTGTTCCTTCTCAAAGTCCCTGTGCTCAGCCCTGTTGTTTCAGCTTTGAAGCTTGACACCCACACAGAAAGTTTCTCTGGAGTGTCGGCAGCAGACGCTTGCCTGAGCAGACTCCTCTAACTTGCCTCTAGCTCTTTGTCAGTTTTCTCTAGAATGACGGGGGGGGGGGGGGGGGGGGGGGGGGGGGGGGGGGGTGTCTTTTTTTCTTTGTTTTCCGAGACAGGGTTAACAGTCCTAGATGTCCTGGAACTAACTCTTGTAGACCAGGCTGGCCTCAAACTCACGGGGATTCACCTGCCTCTGCCTCCCGAGTGCTAGGATTAAAGGCGTGTGCCACCACTGCCCCGCCCAGTTTGTTGTTGTTTGTTTGTTTGTTTGTTTTTGAGACAGGGTTTCTCTGTAGCTGTTGGTGCCTGTCCTGGAACTAGCTCTTGTAGACCAGACTGGCCTCAAACTCACAGAGATCTACCTGCCTCTGCCTCCGGAGTGCTGGAATTAAAGGCGTGCGCCACCACCACTGCCCGGGCCACGTTGTGGTTGTTATTTCTTGTTGTTTGCTCCCCAATGCCTTTACCTTCAGATTTCTGTGACCCGTCCTCTTCCACTGTGTGGTCTAGATTCTCCTCATCTTCATCTTCTGGACAGCTGCTCTCCTGGCAGGGGGCTGGAGTCTCTGTATGGGATGCTAAGGGAGGGGTAGAGTTTACACAGGGCAGGATCAAATGTCTTCGATGCTGCCAGCGAAGGGAATGTCAGCCTCCCTGCTCATGGCAAGTGCAGAGGTCACACAACTCCTCTGGCACTTCTCAGACCTTACTCAACTGGATGAGGTTGGCAGAGGATCGGCACAGCTTGCTTCTGTGGTAAAAGGAGAGGGCCACTATCTAAATCACTTACTGTGGGTCATGGTGAAGAAGATGTGTCTGGGCCGAGCCGTTTTCCTTCCCACAATAAACAGCTCATTTGAACTCAGTACAGAACTCTCTAGTCGATTATTCATATTTAGTTTTGTGTTTTCCCACTAGTCAGAGAGGCTCTTAGATTTGGGGGGGTGACCTTTTTTATTTTTATGTTTTCAGAGAAAAAAAAACCCACACAATTAATACTTTCAGGCTAGGGTCAGGGACGCTAGCTCGGTTGGTAGGGCCCTTGTAAATCCCCAACACGGAAACAGAGAAAAAGAGAAAGAAATGTTAACCCTATTTAAAAAAAAATGGGCTGAGGTAATGTGTCTTAATAAACTTTACTTAATGTGCCAGGGTTTTTTTTATAACATTTTTTATTGATATTTATTGATCTCTACATTTTTCTTTTTTTTTTTTTTTTTTTTTTTGGTTTTTCGAGACAGGGTTTCTCTGTGCTCTGCTCCCCTCCCTGCCTCTCCCCTTCCCCCTTCAATCCTCCCCCAAGGTCCCCATGCTCCCAATTCACTCAGGAGATCTTATCTTCTTCTACTTCCCACGTAGATTATATCTATGTATGTCTCTCTTAGTGTCCACATTGTAGTCTAAATTCTCTGGGATTATGGTTTGTAGGCTGGTTGTAGTATGAGGGCTAGCTTAACTCCCAAAATAAGAACAAAGAAATTGTATTAATTACTCTTCTTGGCCAACTCTCACATCCTGATCTAACCCATTTCTGTTAATCTGTGTATCACCACCAGGTCATGGCTTACTGGGAAAGATTCAGCGCCTCTGACCTAGCGATTTTATGGCGGCTCTCCCTGTCTGCCTTCCTCCTCCCAGCCTTCTGTTCTGTCTTTCTGCCTATCTAAGTTCTGCCCTATCAAAAAGCCAAGGCAGTTTCTTTATTTAACCAATGAAAGCAACACAAATACAGAAGGACCTCCTATATCAGGCTTGCTTTCTTTGCTTTATGTTTAAAAAACTACCTATGAGTGAGAATATGTGATAATTGTCTTCCTGGTCTGGGTTACCTCACTCAAAATAATGTTTTCTAGATCCATCCATTTTACTGCAAAATTCAAGATGTCGGTTTTTTTTTTGTTTGTTTGTTTGTTTTTTGCTGTGTAGTACTCCATTGTGTAAATATACCACATTTTCCTTATCTATTCTTCGGTCGAAGGGCATTTAGGTTGTTTCCAGGTTCTGGCTATGACAAACAATGCTGCTATGAACATAGCTGAGCACATGTCCTTATGTCACGATTGAGCATCCTTTGGATATATACCCAAAAGTGGTCTTGAGGAAGATTGTTTCCTAATCGCCACACTGACATCCAAAGTGGTTGTACCAGCTTGCATTCCCACCAGCAATGCAAAAGTGTTCCCTTTCCCCCACAATCTCTCCAGCATAAGTTGTCATCAGTGTTTTTGATTTTGGCCATTCTTACAGTTGTAAAATGGAATCTCAGAGTTGTTTTGATTTGCATTTCTTTGATGACTAAGGATGTTGAACATTTCCTTAAGTGTCTTTCAGCCATTTTAGATTCCTCTGTTTAGATTCCATTTTTTTATTGGATTATTTGTCCTTTTGGTGACCAATTTCTTAAGTTCTTTGCATATTTTGGAGATCAGACCTCTGTCTGATGTGGGTTAGTGAAGATCTTTTCCCATTCTATAGGCTGTCGTTTTGTCTTGTTGACCGTGTCCTTTGCTTTACAGAAGCTTTTCAGTTTCAGGAGGTCCTATTTATTAATTGTTTCTCTAATTGCATAGAACTGTAAGCTGAAATAAACTCTTTCCTCCCTCAAGATACTTGTGATCATACACGATTTTTGCATGCATGGAAAGGATCATTTACTTGAGCAAGGGCAACTTGCTAGTGGCTGCACCACCAAGGAATAAGAGGGAATAAGACTCCCCTCTCCCAGCAACCACTAACTGCTTAGAGCCCACTGTGAGGAGGGTGGATCCTTATGAGCCCTTCCCCATTTGTGATGGAATGCTGATGAGCCCAACCTTTTTTTCCTTCCAGAAAAAGTCTCACTATGAAGTCTTGGCTAGTCTGTGTAGACCAGGATGGTCTCAAACTCCCAGAGATCTAATTACCTCTGCCTCCAGATTAAAGGATTAGCATTAAAGGCGTGCACCACCGCACCTGGCCACAGGCCCAGTCTTGCGCAGACAGCCACGCCTGCTGTGTATTCATGTGTCTAATACTATGCGTGACAAGAAGATAGCATTTCTTCTTTTTTGTTTGTTTTTTCGAGACAGGGTTTCTCTGTAGCTTTGGAGCCTGTCCTGGAACTAGCTCTTGTAGACCAGGCTGGCCTCGACTTGCAAAGATCTGCCTGCCTCTGCCTCCCGAGTGCTGGGATTAAAGGCGTGCACCACCACTCTCCGGCAAGACAACATTTCTTAGCATTCCTCCCACCTCCAGCTTTTACATTCTTTCTGCCTTTCTTTCCATGATGTTCCCTGAGCCTTGATTGCAGGGTTGGTTGTTGACATAGATGTCTTATTTACATGTTTAATACACTGCACTACCTTTATACAAATGGAAAAAATAAATATAATGTTTCCAGGCCAATATACTGTTAACTTCTATGCAATGCCAATTTAACACAATAAATGGGGAGATAACTTTTTCAAAGCAGACAACACAACTATAGTTTGCAAGAATCAAAATTATGTGTGTGTGTGTGTTACATATTGCTTCAATTTTTTTTAAAGATTTTATTTATTTGTATACAGTGTTTTGTCTGTATGCTTGCTAGCCAGAAGAAGGCACCAGATCTTATTACAGATGGTTGTGAGCCACCATGTGGTTGTTGGGAATTGAACTCAGGACCTCTGGAAGAGCAGTCAGTGCTCTTAACCTCTGAGCCATCTCTCCAGCCCCCTATTGCTTCAATTTTTGTCTTCAGGTTTCTGCCTTGAGTTATGCATGTGTTTTCATAAACAGACCAGAGGGAGAGGGGCTATTTAAGATGGATATGATCAAAATACATAATGAAATTACTAAAAAAAATAAAATATTCTTATTAGAGGATGTCTCAGTGGTTTGGAGCACTGGCTTTTGCAGAGGTCCAAAAGTTCAGTTCCCAGCACCCGCATGGCAGCTCACAACCGGCTGAAACTCTAGTTCCAGGTAATCCAACTCCCTCATCTGGCTGAGCCACTGCCCCCACATGGTGCACAGCCATACATGCCGGCAAAAACACTCATACCATAAGATAAAAATAAATAATAAAACTACTTTTGAAAAAGTCTGTCTTGGAAGATGTGGCAGATGACTGGCAAGTCTAGGATGCCAGACACGCTCCGCCCCGTAGTCTTGAAACGTGAACCCGGAGGGCTAAGGAGTAAGGACCTTCCGGCTCCACGCCCCGGCGGAACTAATTGTGACGGCTAAGTTTCCGGCCGGCACCCTATAGGTGACGCACGCGCGGGGGTGGTGCGCGGTAGAGTGACGCAACTGCGCGGGCGGGCGGGGCCGGGCTCGGCCGCGGCGGTGGAGGCCCTGAGAGTTCAGTGCGACTTCAGCCCGTGTCCCCGCCGCCATGAGCACCAAACAGGTCACCTGCAGGTGAGTGCGCTGCGCCGCGGGGCCTTGGGCGCTGCCGGAGGGAGGTGAGGGGCCGAGCCCGACCGTGGCGGGCCATGTACAGCGGGGATAACACGCAGGAACCCGAAGGCCGCGGAGAGGCTGGAGCGGCCAGAGCATCTGCAGCGGCGGCTTGCAGAGAGTGAGCCGGGAGGGATTGCGGGGAAACCCGGGCCGGTCGCATTCCTTATCCTGAGATGATCGCTCATTTTGCGATGCAGGAAACCGAGACCACCGAGAGAAGTTAAAGCGAAACCCATTTAGGAGCAGAAAGACGACATTGATGGATGGCTTGTTAGACGAGGTGGAGAACCAGAAAGCTACTCTTGTGACTGCTATTTTGAAATTAAAATAGTTGGGTTGAGTAGCAACGTCGATACTCGGTGACGAGCTTGTGGCTGTTCTTGGGCTTTAGTCCTGTGGGTTTGCTTGCTTGGGAAGTACAGCTTGTAAGCATCCCGAATTCCAAGCTTTTTGAGTGCCGACATGGTACTACAAGTGGAAAATTCCACACCATAACATTTTGTTATATTAAAAACAAAAATTATCGGAAATACTGTTTAAAATTTTCAGGGTATGTGTATACGATGAATTCCATGTTTAGACTCTTGTGCTATCCGCAAGACATGTGAATAAAAATACTCTAAATTACAAAAAAAAAAAATTAAGACACGCCCGAGCATTTTTGAAGGAGGAGCTTCAGCTTACAAAAATTTCAGTTGGTTTCAATGAATTAAGAAATAGATGTGCCGGGCGTTGGTGGCACACGCCGTTAATCTCAGCACTTGAGGGGGCAGAGGCAGGCGGATCTCTGTAACTTCAAGGCCAGCTTGGTCCACGGTGTGCGTTCTAGCACTGGCGCCACAGCTACTGAGAAACCCTGTCTCGAAAAACAAACAAACAACAAAAAACAGAACGAAAAGAAGCAGAGATGTAGTTTGGTGTGATAAACATTTCATTTACTTCCCTTGTTGCCTCTCCTTACGACACCTTTATGAAGAGTTCTTTTTGAATTTTATATAAGGGTTAATTGAGCCAGATGCCCAGGGCCCAGGTGGCTTATGTTAAGTAGTTATCAGAAAATTGCAATTAGTGTCTGTGTGTTAGCTAGTTTTGTTTTCTTGACACGAGCCAGAGTCATTGGGGGAATTGATAAAATGCTCCTACCAGACTAGGCTGTAGTTCATTTTCATGATTGATGGGTGAGGGCCCAGCTCCCTATGGGTGGTGCCACCCCTGGACTTGTGGTCTTGGGTGTTTTAGGAAAGGCTGAGTGATCCAGTCAGCAGTGCCCCTCCAGGGCCTCATTGTTAGTTCCTGTCTGGAGTCCTTCATTGATTTCCTTTAACAGAGACTTTGAGACAGTCTGTCACGGCCTTGTGGATCATTGGTACTAGAATGTCTTTGTTGAGGGGGAATGTGCATGTATTCACACTTTATCTTTGCAGGAGGAAAATGTTCCTATCATAGTGTCCTACCTCTGATGTGGGCTACTTTAAAAATAACTTAGTGGGTTTTTGTTGTTTGGTTGGTTGGTTGGTTGGTTTTTTGAGACAGGGTTTCTCTGTGTAACAACCCTAGCTGTCCTGGAACTAGCTCTTGTAAGCCAGGCTGACCTCAAACTCACAGAGATCCACCTGCCTCTTCCTCCCAAGTGCTGGGATTAAAGGCTTGCACCCACGCCACCACCGCCTGGCCTTTTTGGTTCTTTTTGGTTGGTTGCTTTGGGGTTTTTTTTTTTTTGTTGTTGTTGTTGTTCATTTGTTTTTGTTGTTGTTTTCTGAGATAGAGTTTCTCTGTGTAACTTTAGAGCCTGTCCTGGAACTCGCTCCACAGACCAGGTCGGCCTTGAACTCAGAGATCCTCCTGCCTCTGCCTCCCAAGTGCAGTAACTAAAGGCATGTGCCACCACCTCCCGTTGAAAATTACTTACAAAATTGCTCGCTTATGGTTTTGACAATTGTTTGAGGCAGGGTCTCTATTGTAGCCTTGTCGGTCCTTGAACTTGCTGTGTAGATCAAGCTAGTCTTGAACTCAGATCTGCCAATCTCTGCCCTCCCTTGCTAGGATTAAAGGTGTGTACCACCACACCTGACTGCTTTATGGTTTAATTCCACCGCTTAGGCTTTCCTAAGATGTATGACTACAAAAATCTTTATATAATTCTTAAGTCAAGCCATTTTGATTTCTTTTTGGTGTTTTCTCTTTTGTATCTGGAGATAACCTGATCCGAAAGCTCTGTCTCATAAGTAAGAGGGTTCTAAGGGCTGTTTCTGGGAAAGAATAGTTTCTGTTGACGGGCTGACTGGTGTTCGCGGGCTTCTTTCTGCAGCCCTGTCAAGTCATACAGAACGTGGTGCTGTATCGGTTGCGCTCTACCTGACAAGAGCAGCTTAGTGAAGAAAGGGTATATTCATTCTGATCACAGGTCGAGGTTACAGTTCGTGATGAAGGGGGAGTCGTGTGATAGGAGGAGCATGAGAGAGTGGCTCACATCACACCCAGAGAGCAATGACTATTGGTGCTCATCTCACTCTTTTTTAATTCAGTCTTGACCCAGCCTGAGGAATGGCACCACCACATTTATGGTGGGTCTTCCCCCTCTGTTGGCCTAATCTGGATGATCCCTCACAGACATGGCCAGAGACTTGTCTCTCCAGTGATTTGCAGCCTGTGCTCTGTCTACTGGACAGTGAAACAACCTCAGGATTGTCAGGTTTTCCCTAAGCTCAGCTTCAGAGTGGTGCAGGTGTGATGGCTAGCATTGAGTCTCATAGCTCGTGCTCAATTAAAGGATATTTCAGAGCTTTTGTCTTTGTTTTTCTTTATTATTTTTTACATACCAATCTCAGTTAACCCTCCCTCCATCTCCTCCCACCACCTGCCCCCCACCACACCCCCCATCCACTCCTCAGAGAGGGTAAGCCCCCCCCCCAGGTCATCTAAGTCTGTCCCATCACCGTGTCCTTGAGGCAGGACCAAGGCCTTTCCCCCCCACCCCACCCCGTGCCTAGGCTGAGCAAGGTTATCGCTTTGTAGAGAATGGGCTCCACAAAGTCAGTTCATGCATTGGAGTTAGATCCTGGTCCCACTGCCAGTGACCCCATATGCTGCCCAAGCCACATCATTGTCACCTGTATTCAGGGAGCCTAGTTTGGTCCTATACAGGTTATCCAGTTGTCAGTCTGGAGTCAGTGATCTCCCACTAGCTCGGGGTCAGCTGGTTCTGTGGGTGTCCCCATCATGGTCTTGACCCCTTTGTTCATATTATCGCTCCTCCCTCAGTTCTATTGTACTCCGGGAGCTCGGTCCAGTAGTCAGTTGTAAATCTCTGCATCTGCTTCCATCTGTTTTTGGAAGAGGGGTCAAGCTTCTCTGGAGTTGTGGACTGTAGATTGGTAGTCCTTTGCTTTATGTGTGGTATCCACTTATGAATGAGTATACACTGTATTTTTCTTTCTGGATCTGGGTTACCTCACTCAGGATGGTTTTGTCTACTTCTATCCATTTGCCTGGAAATTTAAAGATGTCATTGTTTTTTTACTTCTGAGTTACTACTCCATCCACTGTGTAAATATACCACTTTTTTTTTTTAATCCATTCTTCGTTTGAGGAGCATCTAGGTTGTTTCCAGGTTCTGGCAAGAATAATGCTGCTATGAACATAGTTGAACATATGTCCTTGTGGTATTACTGAGCATCCTTTGGGTATATACCCAAAAGTGAGTGGTGTTGCTGGGTCTTGAGGTAGATTGATTTCTAATTTTCTGAGAAATCGCTGTACTGATTTTCAAAGTGACCGTACATTTGCTCTCCAACCAGCAATCAAGGAGTGTTTCCTGTACTCCACATCCTCTCCAGCATAAGCTGTCATCCGTGTTTTAGATCTTAGCCATTCTAATTGGTATAATAAGATGGTATCTCAGAGTTTTGATTTGCATTTTCCTGATGACTAGGGATGTTAGCATTTCCTTGAGTGCCTTTCGGCCATTGGAGATTTTTCTGTTGAATTCTGTGTTTAGATCTGTACCCCATTTATTAATTGGATTATTTGGTAGTTTGATGTCAAGTTTCTTGAGTTCTTTGTATATTTTGGAGATCAGCCCTCTGTCCGATGTGGAGTTGGTGAAGATCTTTTCCATTCTGTAGGCTGTCATTTTGTCTTGTTGACTATATCCTTTGCTTTATAGAAGCTTTTCAGTTTCAGGAGGTCCCATCATTAATTGTTGCTCTCAGTGTCTGTGCTACTGCTGTTATATTTAGGAAGTGTTCTCTTGTGCCAATGCATTCAAAGCTGCTTCTCACTTTCTCTTCTTTGTGGTTCAGTGTGGATGGATTTATGTTGAGGTCTTTGATCCATTTGGACTTGAATTTTGTGCATAGTGATAGATATGGGCCTATTTGGATTCTTCCACATGTCAACATCCAGTTATACCAGCACCGTTTGTTGAAGCTGCTTTCTTTTTTCCACTTTATATTTTTAGCTTCTTTGTCAAAAATCAGGTGTTCATAGGTGTGTGGGTTAATATCAAGGTCTTCAGTTTGATTCCATTGGTCCACCTGTCTGTTTTTATGCCAATGCCAAGCTGATTTCATTAATGTAACTCTATCATAGAGCTTGAAGTCAGGGATGGTGATGCCTCCAGATGTTCCTTTATTGTAGAGGGTTGTTTTGGCTATCCTGGGTTTTTTTTTTTTTCATATGAAATTTAATATTGTTCTTTCAAGATTTGAAAAATTGTGCTGGGATTTTGATGGGTATTGCATTGAATCTGTAGATTGCTTTTGGTAAGATTGTCATTTTTACTATGTTAGTCTATCCATGAGCATGAGAGATCTTTCCATTTTCTGATATCGTCTTCAGTTTTGTTCTTCAAAGACTTAAAGTTCTTGTCATATAGGTCTTTTATTTGATTGGTTAGAGTTACCATATGATATTTTATATTGTTTGTGGCTATTGTGAATGGTGATATTTCTCTGATTTCTTTCTCAACCCCTTTATTATTCGTATATAGTATATAGGAGGGCTCCTGATTTTTTTTTTTTAGTTAATCTTATAGCATTACTGAAGGTATTTATCAGCTATAGGAGTTCCCTCATAGAATTTTTGGGATCACATATATACTATTGTATCATCAGCAAATAGCAAAAGTTTGACTTTTTTCTTTCCAATTTGTGTGCCCTTGATCTCCTTTTGTTGTCTTATTGCTGTAACTAGAACTTCGGGTACTATATTAAATAACTATGAAGAGAGTGGACAGCCTTATCTTGTTCCTAATTTTAGTGGAATCTCTTTGAGTTTCTCTCTATTTAGTTTGATGTTGGCTGTTGGCTTGCTGTATATTGCCTTTATTATGTTTAGGAATGTTTCTTATATCCCTGTTCTCCCCAAGACCTTTATCATGAAGGGGTGTTGCATTCTGTCGAAGGCTTTTTCCAGCATCTAATGAGATGATCATGTGGTTTTTTATTTCAGTTGTTTATATGGTGGATTACATTGACCGATTTTCATGTTGACCTGTATCCCTGCATCTCTGGAATGAAGCCAACTTGATCAAGATGGCTGATGTTTCTGATGTGTTCTTGGATTTGGTTTGCCAGTATTTTATTGAGTGTTTTTTTGCATCAATGTTCATGAGGGAGATTGGTCTATAATTCTCTTTCTTGGCTGTCTTTGTGTGGTTTGGGTATCAGGATAATTGTAGCCTCATAAAAAGAGTTTGACAATGTTCCTTCTGCTTCTATTGTGTGGAACAATTTGAGGAGTATCAGTATAGCTCTGCTTTGAAATTTCTGGTAGAATTCTGCACGGAAACAATTTGGCCCTGGGCCTTTTTGGTTGGGAGGCTTTTGATGATTGTTTCTATTTCCTTTTGGGTTATAGATCTATTTAATTTGTTTATTTGGTCTTGATTTAATTTGGCATGTAGAACTTGTCCAGAAAATTCTCAATTTCCTTTAACATTTCTAGTTTTGTGGAGTACAGATTTTGAAGTGTGACCTGGATTCTCTGGATCTCCTCCATGGTGTTATAGTCCCTCTTTCATCTCTGATTTTGTTATTTGGATATTCTGTCTCTTATTTGGATAAAGGTTTGTCACTCTTGTTGATTTTTCTTGAAGAACCTGTGTTTTTTCTCATTGATCTTTTGTATTGTTTTCTTTGTTTCTATTTTATTGCTTTCAGCCCTCAATTTGATTATTTCCCACCATCTGCTTCTTCTGGATGAGTATGCTTCTTTTTGTTCTATAGCTTTCAAGTGTTCTGTTACCTTGCTAGTGTGGAATTTTTCCAGTTTTTTTTTCAGTTCATCTTATTATTTTTTCTTTTTTAAAAAATTGTTTTTATTGAACTATATATTTTTCTCTGCTCCTCTCCCCCCCCCCTTTCTGTCCTCTCCCATGATCCCCATGCTCCCAATTTACTCAGGAGATCTTGTCTTTTTCTACTTCCCATGTAGATTAGGTCCATGTATGTCTGTCTCTCTTAGGGTCCTCTTTGTTGTCTATGTTCTCTGGATTGTGAATTGTATGCTGGTTTTTCTTTGCTTTGTCTAAAAGCCACTTAAGAGTGAGTACATATATTTGTCTTGCTGGGTCTTGAGTTACCTCACTCAATATGATGTTTTCTAGATCCATCTATTTGCCTGCAAATTTCAAGATGACATTATTTTTTTCCACTGTGTAGTACTCCATTGTGTAAATGCACCACATTTTCCTTATCCATTCTTTGATCGAGGGGCATTTAGGTTGTTTCCAGGTTCTGGCGATGACAAACAAAGCTTCTATGAACATATTTGAGCACATGTTCTTGTGGTACGATTGAGCATCCTTTGGGTATATACCCAAAAGTGGTATTGCTGGGTCTTGAGGAAGGTTGTAATTTTCTGAGAAATCGCTATACTGATTTCCAATGCAACTGTACCATTTGCACTCCCACCAGCAATGGAGGGGCGTTCCAGCTTCTTTATGTAGGCATTTAGTGCTATGAACTTTCCTCTTAGCACTGCTTTCATTATGTCCCAAAAGTTTGAGTATGTTAAGCAGTTATTTTCATTGAATTAGGAAGTATTTGATCTCTTCCTTTGTTTCTTCCTTGATGCAGTGGTGATTTAGGTGGACAGTGTTCCGTTTCCATGTGTTTGTGTGCTTTCTGACATTTGTTTTACTGTTGAATTCTGGTTTTAAGCTGTGGTGATCCAGAAGACTGGTTGCTGAGTGTGGTTTGGGAAGGTAGCAGTCAGATTTGAAAACTCTTCTTTGTGTGCTCTTGCACTGTAGCCAGTCTGCTGTCACCTGTCTGGTAGAACAGGCAACCTTTGGTAGTCTCTACTCTGACTAAGGAAATCTCTGGTCTTTTCCAGAAGACTGTCAAGTGTTTATCTTAGCTCCCTGGGCTTTGTAGTTGTTTTGAGATAGGCTCTCGCTATGTAGCTTTGACTATCCTGTGGAACTCACTGTGTAGGCCAGGCTGGCCTCTACCTCAGAGATCTGCCTGCCTCTGCCTCTCAAGTGCTGGGATAAAGGCTTGGTCTACTATACCCGGCCTTCTACTTTTGTAACCATTCTGAACTTGACTGCTACCATGTGTTAGAGCTTGCCAGTCCTGTTCTTCACTGCAGGTTGGACTGTTGTGCCAGGTTGTTTTTGTGCCTTCAAAGTTCCAATTTGTGGATGATTACAATATATTATAGTCATTTTGTGTTGTTTTGTTGAGACTGGGTGTCATTTCTCTGGACCAAACTATTATCCAATTTATAGTCCCTAACTCAGACCAAGTGTTGGGATTACAGGTGTGTCCCATCATGTCTTGCTCCACTGCTGTCCTGAGTGGCATTCCTCAAAGAATCACCAAACCTGGTGTTGTGGTATGCCTATCCTCTCAGCCACTTGAGTCCAGGAGTTCAGAGTCAGCTGAGGCAATAGAGAACAAAACTTTGTCTCAGAAAATAAAAAGAACTACCCAACTGTTTAGATATGGAATATCTTGTCTGGAAGAGTCCCAGGACTACCCACCCTAACACCTGGAGACTGGCTAGAGTCATGGTGTTATAGTATTTTAGCATACAGCTAGACTCCAGACCAAGGCTGTTACACTGGCTTAGGAAGGATATACAGCCAGGTAGGGTGAGCAGGAGTCCAGAGGGCTGCTTCTACCCCTGCAGAGAAGCACACAACACTTTTTCTCACCGGAGGTACCAGGTCAGGTGCAGTGTGGGGCCAGAGCAGCTTCTGCCTGTGACCCGCCTTCCAGACCCAACAGAAAATAGACTTAATATCAACCACACCATGACACAGTTGACACAGTGAGAAATTCTTACGTCAGTGTAGGGACTCGGACTATACCAGCAGTTTCTAGAAGCCAAAGGCTGTTCTTAGGTTAGCCGAGAGGTATCAGTCTCAGACCTGACTCCTTTCCATGGCCTTACTTGCTCTCTGTGCTCCATCCCTGCCTGCTAATAATGAAGCCCAGGGCCTCTGAATGCCACGGGCACTCCATGAGCTTCGTCTTCAAGCCTCCATTCTTTTCCTTTTCTTTTCAAATCAGCCTTCTAGCAAGCTGCTAAGCACTGTCTGCTTTGGGATATGTTTCCTTGGAAATCTGGGGAAATTTTCATGTTTCCTAGAAAAGTCCAGGTAGCTTTCAATTTCTGATCTTGGTGGACTCTGATTCTGATGGTGAGATTGCTGTCCCTTTCATCAGATTCTGGGGACGGGATAGGTGGGCCTAGCCAACTCCCCTGCTTTTGTGGAGGTAACAGGTGAAGATACAAACTTGCTTCGTATCAGGAGTGGGGATTTTCAGCAGCCTGCCAGCCCCATCGCTCTCCTCTGGTCCACTGTCCCTACCATGGAGAAGACCAGGTGCTGGACTGTCTGCACTTTGCTCTTTGCCTTCCTGGCTTAACCACAGTGCCAGCTCTCCTAACCCTAAGCCATTGCTTTTGCCAACACTGTCAATGTGGACATGCTCAGGGATATAGTCTTTGGGCTTTAGGACTGTGAGAAATAGGAGGAGACAGGCATATTCTAATTAGTGTTTTTGGGTGGCGTGGACAGAGCAAGTTGTGGGTCCGCTTGCCTCCCTGAGCTTAGGTCTCCCATTTTCCTCCTGGCTTGTAAAATGTTCCTCTCACAAGTTTAGGCTAAGATGGAGCATAGTCACTGATCCTACTTTCTATGTTTCCTCACCTCATGTGTTCCTCAGGTTCTTACTGTGGGACGTGAGAGGCTCTACCCAAAAGTTAATTCCAAAGGGTTCTTTACCAAAGGGAGGGCCGCAAGGTAAACCAGGCAGGCCAGTAGCAGCACTGCTGGTCCGGGATCAATTCAATCAGCTCAGAATCAGATCTGCTGGTCCACTTTGGCTGGTGAGGGAAATTTCTTATGTGTGTGTTTCTTTTTTCTACAAGGTGTTATTTGTAGTCAGTCTGGCATTAGCCTGGCATCTTCCTCTTCAGCATCTCAAGTGCCCGACCCATGTGTTCTTATGTAAATTTTAAAATATTCTTTTCCAATAAAGCTGCTATAGAAAAGCATTTCTGAGCCTTTGGTAAAGGGATATTTTACCTTCTTCAGGCAGTGCACGCCTGCAGTCTGCTGGCCCCACAGTATGCGCTGTTCTGCAGTCTCCAGAAAACCTGGCGTGAGCGTTAGAGCTGACACTAAGGTGGCCTGGTGAGCACTGGTAGCATGGTTCCCAGTCCAGCAGGCCTGCCCACACCTCACCTCTCTGCCCTTTCTTTCTGGCCCATTGTCTGCCATGCAGCATGATCTTCTAGTCTCCTCCTCCTCCCCAGCACTCAGCCTGCACTTGGAAGGTCTCATTGGTGGGATGTTCCCAGTCCTTTTTAGACCTTAATAAGAGCTGTACTCTGGGGAGCCTGAATAAGACTGAACTGAATAGCTTACACTGCGCCCAGTCATTTATGAGTAACATCAATGTACTGTTAACTACAGTGGAAACGTTGTAGAAACCAGTGTATTGTTTCTCAGCAGACACATTGTAGAAACCAGTGTATTGTTTCACAGTAGACACATTGTAGAAACCAGTGTATTGTTTCTCAGCAGACACATTGTAGAAACCAGTGTATTGTTTCACAGCAGACACATTGTAGAAACCAGTGTATTGTTTCTCAGCAGACACATTGTAGAAACCAGTGTATTGTTTCTCAGCAGACACATTGTAGAAACCAGTGTATTGTTTCTCAGCAGACACATTGTAGAAACCAGTGTATTGTTTCTCAGCAGACACATTGTAGAAACCAGTGTATTGTTTCTCAGCAGACACATTGTAGAAACCAGTGTATTGTTTCTCAGCAGACACATTGTAGAAACCAGTGTATTGTTTCTCAGCAGACACATTGTAGAAACCAATGTATTGTTTCTCAGCAGACACATTGTAGAAACCAGTGTATTGTTTCTCAGCAGACACATTGTAGAAACCAGTGTATTGTTTCACAGTAGAAAAGTTGGAAAGTGCAGGTGCTAAAATAAGGAAAACACATGATGGCCTAGATTCCACCAGTCTACTGTTGGTCTCACCAGCTTTTAAAGTTTTCACCCCTCTATATATTGAGATATTGAGTTTATTCTCCACTTCCTCTTTCCACCCTCCTCCTTTTTTTTTTTTTTTTTTGAGACAGGTTATCTCTGAAGCTTTGGACCTGTCCTGGAACTAGCTCTTGTAGACCAGGCTGGCCTTGAACTCACAGAGCTCTGAGTGCTGGGACTAAAGGCGTGCACCACCAATGCCCAGCTCTCCACCCTCTCTTTTTTTATTGGTATTTATTGAGCTCTACATTTTTCTCTGCTCCCTCCCTGCCTCTCCTCTTCCCTCTTTAACCCTCCTCTAAGGTCCCCAAGCTCCCAATTTACTCAGGAGATCTTGTCTTTTTTTTTTTTTTTTTTTTTTTTTGGTTTTTCGAGACAGGGTTTCTCTGTGGTTTTGGAGCCTGTCCTGGAACTAGCTCTTGTAGACCAGGCTGGTCTCGAACTCACAGAGATCCGCCTGCCTCTGCCTCCCGAGTGCTGGGATTAAAGGCGTGCGCCACCACCGCCCGGCAGATCTTGTCTTTTTCTACTTTCTACTTCCCATGTAGATTAAATCTATGTGAGTCTCGGTGTCCTCATTGTTGTCTAAGTTCTCTGGGATTGTGGTTTGTAGGCTGGCTTTCTTTGCTTTATGTTTAAAAACCACCTATGAGTGAGTATATGTGATAATTGTCTTTCTGTGTCTGGGTTACCTCACTCAAAATAATGTTTTCTAGGGATGGAGAGGTGGATCAGAGGTTAAGAGTACTGGCTGTTCTTCCAGAGGTCCTGAGTTCAATTCCCAGCAACCACATGGTGGCTCACAACTGTAACATGAGGGCCGGGCTCGTTGGGGCTTCTGTCCTGTCTGGTCCCCCAGCCATTTAGTCCCAGAGAAAAATCACACAAGAGAGTCTACATTAATTATAAACTGATTGGCCCATTAGCTCAATCTTATTATTAGCTCTTGTAGCTTATATTAACCCATTATTCTTATCTATGTTAGTCACATGGCTCAATACCTTTCAGCCAGGCAGGTTACATCTTGCTTCTCGGTGGTCTGGGCAGGAATGGGAGAGGAATCGGCTTCCTCCTTTCCAGCATTCTCCTGTTCTCATTGCCCTGCCTCTACTTCCTGCCTGGCCAGTGTTTATTCAAAATATGATTGACAGAATACAGACAATTCTCCCGCACCACACAACCATCTATAATGAGATCTGTTGCCCTCTCCTGGTATGCAGGCAGAACAACGTATACACAGTAAATAAATAATTCTTATTTTAAAAAATGTTTTCTAGCTCCATCCATTTTTCTGCAAAATTCAAGATGTCGTTATTTTTTTCTTCTGTGTAGTACTCCATTGTGTAAATGTACCTTATCCATTCTTTGGTCAAGGGACATTTAAGTTGTTTCCAGGTTCTGGCTATGACAAACAAAGCTGCTATGAACATAGTTGAACACAAGTCCTTGTGGCACAATTGAGCATCCTTTGGGTATATACCCAAAAGTGGTATTACTGGGTCTTGAGGAAGGTTGTTTTCTAATTTTCTGAGAAATCACCACACTGACATCCAAAGTGGTTGTACCAGCTTGCATTCCCACCAGCAATGCAAAAGCGTTCCCTATACCCCACAACCTGTCCAGCGTAAGTTGTCATCACTGTTTTTGATCTTGGCCATTCTTACAGTTGTAAGATGGAATCTCAGAGTTGTTTTGATTTGCATTTCTCTGATGCCTAAGGATGTTGAACATTTCCTTAAGTGTCTTCCAGTCATTTTAGATCCCTCTGTTTAGGTCTGTACTCCATTTTTTTTTATTGGATTATGTGATCTTTTGGTGTTCAATTTCTTGAGTCCTTTGTATATTTTGGAGATCAGACCTCTGTCTGATGTGGGTTTAGTGAAGATGTTTTCCCATTCTGTAGGCTGTCGTTTTGTCTTGTTTACCATGTCCTTTGCTTTAGAGAAGCTTTTCAGTTTCAGGAGGTCCCATTTATTAATTGTTTCTCTCAGTGTCTGTGCTGCTGGGGTTATATTTAGGAAGTGATCTCTTGTGCCAATGCATTCAAAGCTGTTCTCACTTTCTCTTCTTTGTGGTTCAGTGTGGATGGATTTATGTTGAGGTCTTTGATCCATTTGGACTTGAGTTTTATGCATGGTGATAGATATGGGTCTATTTTCATTCTTCTACATGTTGCTATCCAGTTATGTCAACACCACTCGTTAAATATGCTTTCTTTTTCCCATTTGATATTTTTTGCTTTTTTGTCAAAAAGCAGGTGTTCGAAGATGTGCGGATTGATATCCGGGTCTTCTATTCAGTTCCATTGGTCCTCCTGTCTCTTCTTATGTTAATACCAGGCTGTTTTCAGTACTGTAGCTCTGTAGTAGAGTTTGAAGTCAGGGATTGTGATGCCTCCAGAAGTTCTTTTATTGTTCAGGATTGTTTAGGCTATCTTGGTTTTTTGCTTCTCCATATGAAGTTAAGTACCGTTCTTTCGAGGTCTTTGAAGAATTTTGCTAAGATTTGATGGGCATTGCATTGAATCTATCCCACCCTCTTTAACCCTTCTGTAAGTGCCCCTTATCGTAGACAGTAGACAGTTCAATACTTCCAAGGATTACTAGTTTTAGCATACTAGTGTATGTTTATAATATTTTTAAACAAAATGAGATCCCGTATATGGCAAATTTTCTTTTTCTTTTTTTCTTTTTGAGACAGTATTTCTCTGTGTAAAAGCTCTGACTGTTCTGGAACTCGCTTTGTATACCAGGCCAGCCTCGAACTCACAAAGATCTGCCCGCCTGAGCCTCCCAAGTGCTGGGTTTAAAGGCATGTGCCACCACTGCCTGGTGGTATATGGCAATTTTTTTTTTTAAAGACTATTGTATGTCCTGGTTGTTGATTTTTGGTTTATGGTTTTTTGTCAACTTAACTAAAACTAGAGTTACATGGTCTTTAGAGTGGCCATTAGATTAGCCTGTAGGCAAGCCTGTTGCTGCTTTTTCTTGATTAGTCATTAATGTGGATAGTCCAGTTCATTGTGGGCAGTGCCACCCCTGGGCAGTATAAGGAAACAGTGAGCAGGCCAGTCATCAGCGTTTAGACTGTGGCCTGAGAATTGAAGCTGAAATAAGCCCTTTCTTCCTCGCATTGCTTTTGCTGATGGTGTGCATCATAGGAGCAGAGACCCTAAAACATATGCTAAAGTGAATCTAGATAGCTTAGCCTTTGCCAGGGCACGCATGTCACAGTTCTGTGGCTTTGGTACATTCACAGTTGTGTAAGCAATCTCCAGGGCACAGCCTGTGAAACAGAAATACCGTGTTGAACTCCAGTCTCCCCCTTAACTGCCAACAGTCTCTGCTTTCTCCCTTGATGAACTTAATTGTTCAGAGACCTCCCATGCATCTGTTGTGTCACTTAGCACTCATGGGGTTTTGAGTTGGGAATGTTTTCCCTTTTAAGGCTGAATAATATTCCATGATAGGTACATTCTGCTTTTGTGGGTTTTGTGCATGGATTATTATTATTATTTGTTTTGGGGGTTTTGTTGTTGTTTGCTTGCTTTTGGTTTCTCGAAACAGGGTTTGTCTGTAATAGTCCTGGAGCTCTTTTTGTAGATCAGGCTGGCCTTAAGCTCACAGAGATTAGAGTGCTGGGATCCAAGGCGTGCACTATCACACCCAACTTTTGTTAAGTCTTTTTGAGACAAGTTTTACTTTGTGGCCCTGGCTGATCTGGGACTTGCTATGTAGACCAGACTGGCCTTGACTCACAGAAATCAGCCTACTTCTGCCTTCTGAGTACTACTGATCTTTAAAGGTGTGAGTTGACTGTATGCAGTTTTATAATCTGTAGATGGAGTTTTTCTATCCTGACCACCAGTTCTCAAATAATAGACAGCAGCTTCCCAAATAACTGATTTGGAGAACTTAATATACATTATAAATGCTCAGTCAATAGCTTAGGCTTGTTCCTAACTAGCTCTTACAACTTTAATCCATTTCTATTAATCTATGCTCTGGCACTCATATCCTGTTTTGTGTGTCCAACTGGATATAGTGTTCTGCCTGGAGGCCAGAAGAGGGCGCACCAGATCTCATTATAGATGGTTCTAAACCACCTTGTGAATGCAGGAAGAGCAGCCAGTGCTGTTAACCTCTGAGCCATCTCTCCAGCCCTGGTTTTTGTTTTGTTTTGTTTTTTAGTGTTGTCAGTAGTTAAGTTTGAATATATGTTGTTATGTCCACCATCCCAGAACTATCCCTTGTGCCCAGTGTACACTCTGGTTCTCCTTTTCTTTTTACTTCTATTTATATGTGTATATTATATGTGATCTGCCTGTATGTATGACTGCGCACCATATGCATGCAGTGCCTGAGGAAGCCTGTGTGTCAGGTCCCCCTGGAATTGTAATGCCATGTCAGTGTTGGGTGGGAATCAAACCCAGGTCCTCTGGAAGAGCAGCCAGAGTTCTTAACCACTGAGCTATCTCTCTAGACCGGTGATTCTCAACCTTCCTACCAATGCATCCCTTTAATGTAGTTCCTCATGTTGTGATGACATGAACCATAAAATTATTTTATTGCTACTTCATAACTAATTTTACTACTGTTAACAAATAATAATGTAAGTATATGATATATTGGATGTATGATGATGTGACCCCCCCAAAAAGGGTCATGACCCACAGGTTGAGAATCACTGCTCTAGACCTCTGTTTTGTTTTTTTGAGACAGGTTTTCTCTGTGAAGCCCTGACTGACCTGGAACTCACTGTAGACCAGGCTGGCCTTAAGCACACAGAGATCCCCTTGCCTCTGCCTCCCTAGTGCTGGGGTTAAAGTTGTTCGCCTCCACCATCCAGCCGTTTTTCTTTAAGTCAAGATCTCGTGTCTAAGCTAGCTTCAAATTTGTTATGTTGCTAAGGATGACCTTCAATTTCTGATCCTCCTGGCTCTTCTGAGTGCTGGGACTCTAGGCATGTACCCCAACATCTGATTTATTCTGTGCTGGGAGTGGAACTCATGTCTTAGAACATGCTAGGCAAGCATCCTACAAACAGAGCTAAATCCCCAGTGTCATAAGAGTGATAAGATTTCAGACGTGTGCCACCATGCCCGGCATCACGTATATTGTCTGACGCCACACTGTCTCGGGCTGACTGTAACAGCTTCATGAAGCAGTAGGTGGTGTTCTCTCCACGTTAACAGGTGAATCAGCAAGGATAGGGAGGAGGGCTTTGTGACCTGGCCTGAGCCCAGTCAGACATCTTTTAACTCCCAGAGCTCTGGGAGGATGGGGAGAGTGGGTTTTCCTAACATGTTTTCCCAATTGTGAAACTTATATCTCACATATTTAACATAAATCAAGAGCTTATCCATGTAGACGGGTTTTTGGAAGATATTTTCTGTGTATGAATGCTTACTTGCATATATTTTTATGCACCACACACATCCAGTGATGAAAGAAACCAGAGGAGGGGGGCATCAGATTCAGATAGTTATTAGCTAAGATATGGGTGCTGGCAACAGAGACTGACTCCTACAAAAATAGCAAGTGCTAGTAACCACTAAACATTTCTCCAGCCCCTAATATAGAAACATTTGGAATCGTTTTTCTTCTGAAGAGCTAGTCTTGGGTCATTGTGGTGCGTAGAAAATCACTTTGTTTAGAATCAAGGAAAAGAGCACAGTATGTGTGGGGCTGGCATGTAGTTCTTGAGAAGCCGCTTTCCCCAAGGCGTGACTCAGCTGTTCTTTGTCTCCTCAGGTATTTTATGCATGGCGTGTGTCGCGAAGGCAGCCAGTGCCTGTTCTCACATGACTTGGCGAATAGCAAGCCATCCACCATCTGCAAATACTACCAGAAGGGCTACTGCGCCTATGGTGCACGCTGCAGGTAAGGCTGCCACGACTGTGGCTACTGAAGTGAAGCTGTGTGTGGAGAATGGTGTAACGGCGTAAATGAATGCAGACAGAGTGTAAAAATATATATATATAGCTTTAATGTAGAAATAGACTTACAGAACCACCGTTCCCGCGGAGACCAGGAAAGCAGAAGCGAGAGCTCGGAGCTTGCTCGCCAAATTTATAGGCAGACATTAGCCCGAGGCGAACACGCCCCTTAAGGGGCGGGACTTATCCCTACATCTCCCCTTTTTGTCTAAATAAGACAGAACTAAACCAAATACAACTACATACAATAACAACAAATAATAAATACAACAAACAATATTGAGAACAAAAGCTTTGCTAAACATTCTATCTCAAGAAGTCCAAATAATGTAAAGAGTAACTACAATTATATAATCTTCAACTCAGTCAAAGATCTGAGAAGGGAATAAACACTACTCAACAAACGAGAAATATCCAAAATGTGCAACAATTGACAGAGACAACTGACTACCTGGGCAATCACCCAAAGTCTCGTTTGCAACGTTGAGTCAACCAATTTTGGCTAAGGCCTAACATAACTGACATACCATTATTAAAGGCAAGGAACTTTTCAAAACTATCTTACCCTGTCTTGGCAGGATATGACAGTCCTGTTTTATCCATTGATGCACGCTCTGTATCTGTGTCAGTGGTTGAGGTATGGGCATTTCTTTGCCCAAAGGCCAGTTCTGCCAAATAGAAAGGCTCCAGATGGAGTGTTTTTGGTGCTCAACATTCTCTCGGGAATAGAGCGGTGTTGCCAGGAGCAATTGTGTCTCACTATCACGAAACTCTGAGTTAGATTAAAGGCCATTTTCTACAGCTCTTTGAAGAGGTTGAAGATTATCTATCTATACTGAGTATAATCTCTATATATCTAAAGAACCTGATTAGTCTAATTATAAATGACAAACTTAGATGACAATTAATCTATATAATTCTCAATATCTATCTAACTTAAAGACTAAGACAATAAACGACTGTGAAACAAATGAGGACAATGACCTCCAAATATAAACAATGTACAAATATACATTGCAGTAGGTAAATATATATCAATACACAAATATTATATAAGTATCTTAATCAGAGGTAGAAATGTACACTGCAATATGGTAAATATATACAATATATATATCAATACAATATATGTCAATACATAAAAATGTTTTAAACAGAGGTAGAAACATGCATGCGTACAATAGTCCATATAATTTAACTTTGTTTCATTATACAAGAATTGATACCAATATATTTGTCTAAAAGCAGTAACTCACAATTATAAATCTATTATCCCATCATTCCTTCTTTTTTTTTTTTTTCAAAATGATCCTTGAGCTTATAAAATTCCTCTCCCAACCCTCAATCATATACTAATTATAATCAACCCCTAAATGATGTCCCTAAACCCAAGGGCAAACTTTACTGGGAGAGGGGATGTCGTTCTCTAGAATTACTTCCAGCTGTCATAGGGGCGACGTTCTTTCTGGGGGATCCTGTGAAAGTAAAATGATGGTTAAATTTCAAGATAATGTCTTTTAAAATTGCAAATAGTCTCTGAGTATTTTCGTGCAGGTCTGGCCAAAATGTTGTATAAGATGTGCACCATTTCAGCTAACCAAGTTGGAACTGTCTTGTGCAGCTGGTACCAAAAGCAGGTCTTGTAGTAGCGCTATCAGTATCATGACGTCATATCAACCAGGTGGAGTTGTTGTTATGGGGCCCCATCTTCTTCCTGGAAACTTCAAATGTCACTTCAGGAAAAACTCATTGTTCATTATGAAAAACTTAAACATTAATCATATAGACATATATATATATATATATTCAATGAAAGACATGATAGATATATTCAATGAAAAGTATGATAGATATGAAGAAAAGCAAAGATGTTTTCTAAACTCATATTTCTTTCTGTCCCATATCATGGCTCTTGACATGAGACAGAAACTCCAGAAACTCTGGGTTTTTCTCTTACTAACAGGCTTGGAATTGGAGAGGGACTGAGCCAGAGTCCAACTTCAAAACCAGCTTTATAAATTTAGAAATATGGTTTAATATTACTTACACAACCCATTCAGTTTTCTTGATATTTCCTATTGGGCAGGTATTTTTCCATCTGTCAGTATCCAAACTTCCAGGGTCCCTTGAATTTCTCAAAGATGAGTGTTTTCCTGTGGAGATAAGAACAGAACCCTGCCCCCATTCTATATGTTTTTCTTACCACCTGTATGAATATCATCGTTGTGGATGAGTTGTCATTTCTCCTTTCCAAGAGGTTTCTCCTCTTCAAATCGAAACTTTATTAATTTTGATGGTATCCACAATTTTTCTTCTCCTGTGGAAACAAGAGCAAAACCCCTTCCCCAACGTAGCACATCTCCTGGCTTCCACTGAGAGGTCAGCACATCTTTGAAATAAATCGGTTGATTTAGTTCAGCAGACTTTTCCATTATCCAATGTCTTTCTGCTGCTGTCGTTCCTTTCTCATTAGCGTTAAGAAAATTCAAGGTTAATAAAGCATTATGTAATCTATTTCTGGGGGTATTTTCAGTCCCTTTCTGTTTGTTCAGCATATCCTTTATAGTACGATTTGATCTTTCTATAACTGCCTGACCTGTAGGATTATTTGGTATACCTGTAATGTGTTTTATATTATAATAATCAAAAAAGCGTTTCATTTTCTTAGATACATATGCTGGACCATTATCTGTCTTTATTTGCGCAGGTATACCCATGATGGCCATAACTTCCAATAAATGTGTGATTACTGAATCAGCCTTTTCTGAGCTCAGGGCAGTAGCCCATTGAAAACCTGAATATGTGTCTATGGTGTGGTGTACATATTTTAATTTGCCAAATTCTGCAAAGTGGAACACATCCATCTGCCAGATTTCATTCCTTTGGGTGCCCTTTGGATTAGCCCCTGCAGGCAGTGGCGTTTGGTTATAGAAAGAGCAAGTAGGGCATTTCTTTACAATCTCCTTAGCTTGTTGCCATGTAATTGAAAACTCTTTCTTCAAACCTTTGCTATTAACATGATGTTTTTTATGAAATTCAGAGGCTTGTAGCACACTACCAATCAATAATTGATCAATTTCTGCATTACCTTGTGCTAGAGGACCTGGCAGACCCGTATGGGATCGGATGTGTGTTATATATATATAGGGCAAAGCCTGTTCCTGATCAAATCTTGAACCTGGAGGAACAATGAGGTTAGTTCAGTATCATCAGGTATAAATTCAGCAGTTTCAATATGTAAAATAACTCTTTCTGCGTATTGTGAATCTGTAACTATATTAATAGGTTCTTTAAAATCCCTTAGCACCATAAGAATGGCATATAATTCCGCCTTCTGGACAGAAGTATACGGACTTTGTTCCACCTTATCCAAGTCTTCTGATTTGTAACCTGCCTTCCCTGATTTATTGGCATCAGTATAGAATGTACGGGCTCCAGTTATTGGAGCATCACGGACGATTCGAGGAAGAATCCAAGAAGTTCTCTTTATGAAGTTAAGCCGCTTGCTTTTTGGATAGTTGTTATTAATGTCTCCCAAAAAATTAGCACAAGCTCTTTGCCATGGTTCATTATCTTCCCATAATTTCTTTAGTTCATCAGCAGTGAAAGGCACTATAATTTCTGCTGGGTCTATGCCTGCTAGTTGACGAAGTCTCAGCTTGCCTTTTATAATTAACTCAGAGACTTTTTCCACATAAGTTTTCAGTTTCTTACTTGGTTTATGTGGTAAAAAGATCCATTCCAAAATAATATCATCTCTCTGCATTAAAATTCCTGTAGGAGAAATTTTTGATGGTAGTATGACGAGAATACAATCGAGCTCTGGATTCACCCTGTCCACATGTGCCTGTTGTAATTTTTCCTCAATCATTGTCAGTTCCTTTTCTGCTTCAGCTGTTAATTCTCTGGGACTGTTTAAATCTTTATCACCATCCAAGGTTTTGTTCAAATGAATTATTAAATCAGGTGTTATTCCAATAGCTGGTCGTAGACTGGAAATGTCTCCTAACAGTCTTTGAAAGTCATTAAGAGTCCGTAGGCGATCTCTCCTAATTTGTGCTTTTTGTGTCTTAATTTTTTGCAAACCTATTTTATAACCTAAATAATTAACAGAATCTCCCTTCTGAATCTTTTCAGGAGCTAATTGCAATCCCCATTTAGGTAAAAGTATCTTTATTTCTTCAAACAGTCTGTTCAAGGTATCCATGTTTGAATCGGATAACAAGATGTCGTCCATGTAATGGTATACTATAGATTTGGGAAATTTCTTGCGTATTATTTGCAATGGTTGGTTCACAAAATATTGGCACAGGGAGGGGCTATTTAACATACCCTGGGGGAGAACGGTCCAGTGGTACCTCCTCGAAGGTTGAGAATTGTTGTAAGTAGGCACTGTGAATGCAAATTTTTCTCTATCTTCTTTTTGCAAAGGTATAGTGAAAAAACAATCCTTTAAATCAATAACTATGAGAGGCCATCCTTTTGGTAATAAAGAGGGCAAAGGAATTCCAGATTGCAGAGGGCCCATAGGTTGAATAACCTTGTTGATGGCCCTGAGATCTGTCACCATTCTCCATTTACCTGATTTTTTCTTAACCACAAATACAGGAGAATTCCAAGGGCTGGTAGACTCTTCTATATGTCCAGCATCTAATTGTTCTTGTACCAGCTGTTCTAAAGCCTGTAACTTTTCCTCAGCTAAAGGCCATTGCTTTGTCCATATTGGTTTCTCAGTCAACCATTTTAGAGGCAAGGCTGTTGGTATCTCTGAAGGGACATCAATTGCTTGTTCTTGTACAGCCCGAATGGCCGGTTTTCTCCGTTTGTAATATCTTTTAATATTATTCTCAGAAATATAGGCTCTAGATTTAGCAGGAATGTTAATTTCAGTATTCCATTGTTGTAATAGGTCACGACCCCATAAATTCATTGCGATATTGGCTACATATGGCTTTAATTTTCCTATTTGTCCCTCTGGCCCTATACATTCAACCCATCTCGTGCTCTGCCTTACTCGAGATAGGGTTCCAATTCCCAGGAGCTGAACATTTACATTCTGAAGAGGCCAATACGGATGCCAAGATTCTGGGGTAATGATACTTACATCAGCACCTGTGTCCAGCAGGCCAGTAATAAAAATGCCATTTACACACACTCTCAGTTTAGGTCTTTGATCATTTATAGAAGTTTGCCAAAACACACGTAACTTATCTTTCTGATCATTATTGCTTGTAACAGTAGGCATGGGGCTTCCTAATTGTCCTGATGAGGCACGTTCTCTGCAGAAACTGGATATGACTGAACCATGTTTGCCATGGGGGCCTGTGAGGCCCCCCCTCTCACGTTTCCCGGCTGTATCAGGTTGCCTTGTCTATCTCTTGTAGACCTGCATTCATTCGTCCAATGTCTGCCCTTTCCACATCTTCTACATAAACCTGAAGGCTGAGTCCTCCTATTTCTGTTATTTCTAGAAGATGCATTATTATTATTATTTCTGAAAGATGCATTATTATTATTATTATTATTATTATTATTATTATTATTTCTGAAAATCCGTTGTCTACAATTCCTTTTAATATGACCCATTTTTCCACAATTAAAACATTTGGTATTCTGGTGTCTCCTTTTACCATTGGAAATTGCTTCTTCTACCCATGCTTCAGTGCCATAATCAAATGTATCAACATTGAGTGTATGCAAGACCCATTCTTCCAACGGCGCTGATCTGAGCTTTAAAGGACCCAAAATCCTTTTGCATTCCACATTTGCATTTTCATAAGCCAAAGACTCAATCATTATACGTCTTGCTTCTGGGTCAGATATTCCTATTTGTACAGCCTTAGTTAATCTTTGTAAAAAGTCACTAAAGGGTTCTCTTTGACCCTGTTTAACTCTGACAAATGATTCCATTCTCTGTCCTGGGTCTTGTACCCTGTCCCAAGCCCTTAAGGCTGCTGTAGTACACATGGAGAGTGTGTTTTCATCCAAATTAGCTTGTTCCTGAGGATCAGAAAAGGGCCCTTCACCTAGAATTTGATCTAGGGAAATGTCAATTCCCTTCGCTTTTTCCTGCTGTTCTAAGAGTCTAGCCTCTTGCCTGAATAAGCATTTCCATTTCAATTGCGGTCCACTCTCGAGTACTGCAGAGCTCAGCTGGAGCCAGTCTGAGGGGGTTGCTCTGCTTGTCGTGGCCCAAGATCTTAGCATCTCTTTAACAAAAGAGGCTTGCATCCCAAAAGTCATGACAGCCTGTTTTATTTCCTTGAGATCATTCATACGCACAGGTTCCCATGTATCCTCCTTGATGACCCTAGGGTTTTTGGAACCAATCACCTTCTCTGTTGTTATTACTGGAAAGGCAGGTAGAGCTGTAGGTAGAGCTTTGTGGAAATTGTCCCGGAGAGACTTACCCACAGATGTAGTTAAAATTTTCCTTTCTACCCTTTGCTCTTCCTCATCAGAATTTAGAAATTCCTCAATCTTTTCAATTCTATTCACCATTGCTTTCTGCAATGTCTGAATCTCCTGTCCAGAATTATGTTCCAAAGCCTTCATTGAGGATTCTAAAATATGAAGTTTGTCCGTTAGAGATAACATCTCATCTTTGGACATAATTTTTATGGCATAAACCGTGCCTTCTTGTATTGACAATCTTTCCGTCAATCTGTCATAAGCTTTAGACAAAATCCGATTGTCACATTCAGCAGTTTTGATTCTCTCAGTTAATGTTTCATTTCCTACAGAAAGGGACTGAATCTTATGGTCCAGATCAGCTGTTCCCTCTTCCATAGTAATGAATTTCTCCTTAACATCAGCCTGAAGAACTTCAACCTGATTCTTGAGAAGATTGTTATCAGCCTGGAGAACTTCAAACTGATTCTCGAAAAGATTGTTATCAGTCTGGAGAACTTCAACCTGATTCTTGAGAAGATTGTTATCAGCCTGGAGAACTTCAAACTGATTCTTGAGAAGATTGTTGTCATTCTCAATTGTTTTTAAGCGTTCAATCTCTGCCTTAAGAATCCTGGATTCGTCTCGTAAAGACTTTATCATATTTCTATTATCAAACCATTTGGTGCCAATGAAAACTACGAATCCCAGAAGGATCCATATATGTGGGGTGATAGACACCTCTTGTAAAATCTCCCACATGGTACAATTAAAAAAATCATTAAATTCTTGAACAGTAATGTGTTCAGACATTTTATTTATAAAAGAAAATTTTTTTACCTGCAAAGATCGGTTCCTGCCAGTGGTGGTCTCTGTGTTTTTGGAGCCTGTCCTAGAACTAGCTCTTGTAGACCAGGCTGGCCTTGAACTCACAGAGATCCGCCTGTCTCTGCCTCCCAAGTGCTGGGATAGAAGGCGTGCACTACCAAGGCCTGGCAGGCCTCAAACTCACAGAGATCTGCCTGCCTCTGCTTCCCAAGTGCTGGGATTAAAGGCGTGCTCTACCACTGCCTGGCCGGCCTCAAACTTATGATCCTCCTGCCTCTGCCTCCTTCAGCAAATCCTACCGGCGTGGGCCACCACAACCGGCCAAGTCACTTTGTAACAGACCAAATCTGACGCTGTGGCAGCTTTTGTTGCAAAACCGCAAGTACTTGAGCTTCAGGCAGTGGGGTTCAGGCAGTGGGGTTCCGCTGCAAAACTTAGCCAAGGCAGGCAGAATGGGCCTGTGTCGCCGAGTGTGTCTCGGACTCGGCACTGGGGCCGGAGTCACGAACTGAAAAACAGCACCGGGGAGGGTGCTGTGTTAGCTAGCGGGCTACCCGCTTGAGTCGGGGGCAAAATAGCCCGACGTTGGACGCCAAAATGTAACGGCGTAAATGAATGCAGACAGAGTGTAAAAATATATATATATAGCTTTAATGTAGAAATAGACTTACAGAACCACCGTTCCCGCGGAGACCAGGAAAGCAGAAGCGAGAGCTCGGAGCTTGCTCGCCAAATTTATAGGCAGACATTAGCCCGAGGCGAACACGCCCCTTAAGGGGCGGGACTTATCCCTACAGAATGGGGCTTGTGATTGGTTTTGTTGGCAGTTTTATGCCTCCCAGGCTGACTTCAAACTTGCTATGTAGCCAAGGCTGGCTTTGAGCTTCTGCTCTAACCGTAGTGGTGGGAACACAGGTGTATGCCATATACATACTTCCTGAGCGTGGTCTTAATGAGGGGAAGTTTTAAAATTGTACTTAGAATATTAATAATTGGTATTTTTCTTTTAAACCCTATATAACACACCATAGACTTTCCCATTGCCACCAGTGTTGGCGGGGGGGCCATTTCTTGGTTCCTGGCTGCTCAGCCCCAAAATAATCACACAGAAACTATATTATTGAAAATACTGCTTGACCTACTAGCTCTAGCTTCTTATTTGCTAACTCTTACATCTTTTTTATATACATTTTTTTATTGATATTTATTGAGCTCTACATTTTTCTCTGCTCCCATTCCTGCCTCTCCCCTCCCTCCTTCAATCCTCTCCCAAGGTCCCCATGCTCCCAATTTACTCAGGAGATCTTGTCTTTTTCTACCAAAACAAACAAACAAAACAAAATAGCTCTTACATCTTAATTTAAGCCATCTCCGTTAATCTGTGCATCACCACAAGGTCATGGCCTACCAGCAAAGCTTCAGCACGTCCGTCTCCAGCAGCAGCTCCATGGCTTCTCCTCAGACTCTGCCTCCTTTCTCCCAGCATTGAGTTTTGTTTTCCCCACCTAGCTCTTTCTGCCCTGCTCTGCTATGGGCTCAAAGCAGTCCTTTATTAACCAATGGTATTCACAGCATACAGAGGAGACTCCCAACACACCAGCCCATCTCCTCATCGGGGGTTTTTTGTGTCATAAGGTGGCGTGCCATTTATTTTAAAGCCATTTCCAGTTCATGCTTGAGTGATTCTGGTGTGGAGGCTAATGGCATTCATGCACACACAGCCCATGTTGCTCTGGGCGGGACAACACTGAGATGCTCCATGCTTTGAAGAACAGACCTCAGTTAGTCCTTGCTGTGTGCAGAACTCTAGAGCTTGAGTCAGCCACCGGCTATTCCCCAACCCATCCACCCACTCCAGTCAGTATATCCTGGAGTTCCTACCCAAAACGCCTCCTGGTAGTGTAAGTGTCAGAGGCTCTCTTTAGATGACCTGGACAGTGGGTGGATTCTTGTCAGTCTTACTGGGACACTTAGCTGTGGGTATAAGTAGCAGGTTAAATGACTCCAAAAGACTTTTCTGGTTAAGAGTAAAGAAATAGACCCTGTCCACCTCAGTGAGTCCAGTTGTTGGTGGCTGGGAGTATAGGTAGTGTTTGGGGGGGGGGGGGGATATGTAGGTGTTTGGGCCTGCATGACCATGATACATTGTTGTGTCTTGTTCAGATATGACCATACGAAGCCCCCAGCTGCAGCAGGTGGAGCTGTAGGCCCTGCACCCCACCCTGTGCCCTCCTCAAGCTTGTCCAATCCTCACCCTTCTCCTGAGATCGCCACATCTGTTACGAGAACACATTTGCATGAACCAGGGAAGCGGGAGAAGAAGATGCTGGTGCTCAGAGACCGCAGTGAGTGAATGCAGCCTTTGCTGCCTCCGGGAAAGCAGAATGTGTGGTTTAGTGCTGCCACGCTTCCTCATCAGGAAGCTCCTGGCACCCCAGGACCCAGAGTTGACCTGAAAACAGGCTGCAGAGGTTCAGAGGTGCATCTCCACAGCTGGGCTGAGCTTCACTTTGGGCCCGTCAGAGTGGTCTTTTCTCACTGTAAAATTGCCTCTTACAGGGGTCACCCACTACTGATGAGACGCTGTTCATTTTGAAGCTAGCTGGGTCTTTTTGTTTTGCGTGTTTTTGGTCTTTTGAGACGGGGTTTCTCTCTATGGCCCTGGCTGTCCTGGAACACTCTTTGTAGACCAGGCTGGACTTCAACTTAGAGATCTACCTGCCTCTCCCTCCTGAGGGTTGGGATTAAAGCTATGCCAGACTGAAGCTGGCATTTTATGCGAGAGACATGTCACTTTTCTCTTGTTTGATGTCATGTCCTGGTAGTGACTGCTTTAGGAGCATTTTCAGACACAGAGCAAGGAAGGGGTTTGGGCCGAGACTAGGTTTGTGAGAAAGAAGTTGTCAAGTGGTAAAGGCTTTTGTGCTGCTGGGCCTCAGGAAAGTTTCCTAGCTCTTGGGCTTGTTCCCCTCAGGACCTCATGTTTTGGGGTTTAAGCATTAAATGGTCTGTATATTGACAACTTTGCGTTCTGTATAAAAAGACCTCATTCTTTTGTTCTGGATGGCCAGCCCTTGACTGCCTGGGCCATCTCCCAGCCTCTGCACTGTTGTTCTGTGGTCTACTTTTCTCTAACTGTTCCTAATTTGGACTAGTACCTACATGAAAGGTGAGCCTTTTCTCATGTGTGTGTATGTGTGCATTTTGTGTTGAGATCTCACTGGCCTGGCTGAAGACAAGACTCTCCCGAGCACAGTGAATAATCCAGGTGGCTGCAGTGACCCTCAGACCAGCCCAGAGACGAAGCCCCATTCCTATCTAGATGCCATCAGGAGTGGCCTGGACGACTTGGAGGCCAGCAGCTCCTATAGCAGTGAGCAGCAGTTGTGCCCATATGCTGCTGCTGGGGAGTGCCGGTTTGGAGATGCCTGTGTCTACCTGCATGGGGACATGTGTGAGATCTGCAGGCTTCAAGTCCTACACCCCTTTGACCCAGAACAAAGAAAAGCTCATGAGAAGGTAACTTGAAAACCTTAGCATGAACTCATTTTAAGAAACCTGAATGTACCATGGGACAGATCAGGAGTCTCAGAGACTATCTTTCTGCCAGAATGCCCGTGTTGTGTATCTGACTTAGTTTTACTGTTTCCAAGTTCCTTTCCTGTTGCTGTTTTATCAGTTTTTTGATTATTTAGGACAAAGAAGGATGGCTCAGCAATTAAGAATACTTGCTGCTCTTGCAGAAGACCAGCATTGGCTTCCCAGTGCCCACTGCTGACATGCTCTCCTCACTTCCACAAGAACCTCGTTTACATACACATGTGCGCACGCACACACACGAGTAATAGTGATGAGATAAATCATTAAGCTTTAAGAAATGCAAAGTAGTGCTGGAGAGATGGCTCAGCAGTTAAGAGCACTGGCTGTTCTTCCAGAGGATCCGGGTTCAATTCCCAGAACCCACATGGCAGCTCATAACTGCCTGTAACTCCAGTTACAGGGGATCTGACACTCTCACACAGATATACATGCAGGCAAACATGGAAGCACATGAAATAAAAATTAAAAAGAAATAAAAATAATTTTGTTTTGTTTTTCGAGACAGTGTTTCTCTGTAGCTTTGGAGCCTGTCCTGGAACTAGCTCTTGTAGACCAGGCTGGCCTTGAACTCACAGAGATCCCCCTGCCTCTGCCTCCCCGAGTGCTGGGATTAAAGGCGTGTGCCGCCACCGCCCGGCTGAAAAATAATTTTTTAAAAAGAAGCTTCAATGTGTTCATTTCACAGAACATTGAGTATATTCTTTGAGAAAACTCAGAGTAAAAGAAATGCAAAGTATAGAAAGCAATCCCCACTCAGGAGTGCGTATGCCTGTGTTTGCCCTCTGTACCACGCAGCACCCAGTCTCTCACCCTCCCTCCCTAGGTTTACACATCTCTGTGGTGGGGCTCCAGGCAGCCAATATTTTGGAAACTTTGAAAAACCTTTATCGTGGACTTTTCTTTTAATTGTGTGTGTCTGTGTGCCTGAATATCTGTGCGTGTATGCATACGCGTGTGAGTACCTATAGGGTGAGAGAGGTGTAGAATCTTGAACTGGAGTTAGAGGCAGTTGTTGAACCTGCCCAATGAGAGTAGGATCCCAAATGCAAGTCTTTTGGAAGAGCAACAAGAGCTCTTAACTGCTGTGCCATCTCTTTAGTCCCTTTTATCATGGACTCTTGGAGCCAAATGTTGAAAGGTTGTGAATGTCCCTGGTATCTAGAGGCTGTCTCACATTAGGCTGTGCTCATTCCAGGGTTACAGTGTTAGAGTCCAGGTCACCTCTTGTAAGGACGTGGTAATTACCCAGTGGGATAAAATGGTCATGACCTCTCTTGACAGAGGAGGCCTATATCCCAGGAGGGCTGCTAATGCACATGCCAGCAGACAGCATTCCTGGCAGTCCAGCCTCCATGGGACAGTGGGCTAGCAAGCTGCAGAAATCAGATTGGTTCTGTTCTTTATTCGTGTGCAGAGGGCACTGCTGTGTGCACTCACTCAAAGCAGGGATTTGGGTCTTCTCATCTGCCTTCATTCACTTGAATTCACTCAGCTGGGTCACAGTTACTTAACATTTACTGGATTGGTATGGCATAGAATAGGCATGACATCCAGAAGAGCCAGGAGACCTGTGACCCAGTGCTCATGAATGCTGCAATTCCCACAGTGATCTAAGTGTTGTAGAACTCCATGGCTGTAAGCTGGTAGTGATCATATCCTACTAGGGAACTTGGGACAAGGACAAGGTGGCTTGAGGTCCACTTTGTGGTCAGATCTTTGTGTCCTGAATTCAGGGACTATGGGTACTGTTTTTACACGGTCCTGTGACTATGTAACTGAGCAACTCCTGGGTTCCTCTCTGTCGTCCTCAGATGTGTATGTCGACATTTGAACACGAGATGGAAAAGGCTTTTGCCTTCCAGGCAAGCCAGGACAAAGTGTGCAGCATCTGTATGGAGGTGATCTTGGAGAAGGCATCTGCTTCTGAGAGGAGGTTTGGCATTCTCTCCAGCTGCAGCCACACCTACTGCCTGTCCTGCATCCGCCAGTGGAGATGTGCAAAGCAGTTTGAAAACCCGATCATAAAGTGAGTGCAGCTGGGTTTCTCTGTGGGCATGGTGACTGCTGCCTTCTAGAGCTCAGGCCCCAGCTGTGAGCTTGTACACGTCAACCTGCCTGTCTTAAGTGATAGCCTCACCTGTCTCTCCATGTTGGAATTTGTAAAACTGTCAGTTGTTGCCGGCTGGGTTCTGTCTTGTGGACCTGGTGGACTCAGGACAGTCGTGTTTGCTTTAGGCTAGTTGCTTTGTAACATTTTTGTGCTTTGGGGCTTTTTACCTTAATAACAGGGTTGATTCTCCCTTGGGATATGGCTCCCCTCCACTCTCTAATACCTGGTGCATGTTGTTGGGGAACTTGCGTGTGTGCAGCAGCTTCACTGAGAGTACAGTCCTGCAGTGCCCAGTACTTCACTGAGAGTACAGTCCTGCCGTGCCCAGTACTTTCCAGTTGCTGTTGACATGAGCCTAGTTTTAGAAACTTCATCATCCCCAACCTGGACTGCCACCTGCCCGTTCCTGTTGTCTTCTGTCAGGCAGCCTCCAGCCTAGGTTCTTTCTCTATAAATCCCTTACTCTGCCTGTCATTTACATGGCCTTTGCCTTAGCGAATGTTCCCAGGGCCACCCCTGATGAGCATGCTGTGTGGGTGAGTTCTCTGAGAACAGCTTGTAACCTGTTCACTAGCTAGTGAGCACTCATGTAGATCCCAGGAGCTTCATGGTAGCTTGGCCTTTAACTGAAGCCATTTCCTACTCTTAGCTGCTGATAGAGATTTCAGTTTCTTTACATCCTCTCCAACACTTACAGGAGTAAAGTGTATCTCACTGTCATCTCGTCTTCGGTACACTGAGGATAATGAGTATTGTTGTGTACTTATTGGCTATCCCAGATGAATGCGCCAATCTCTGTTTCTTTTTTTTCTTTCTTTTTTTTTTTTTTGTTTGCTTGTTTGTTTGTTTTTTGAGACAGGGTTTCTCTGTGGCTTTTGGAGCCTGTCCTGGAACCAGCTATTGTAGACCAGGCTGGCCTCGAACTCACAGAGATCCCCCTGCCTCTGCCTCCTGAGTGCTGGGACTACAGGCATGCGCCACCACCGCCCGGCCTCAAATCTCTGTTTCTTATTAAGTCGAATGTTTTCATCAGCACAAGCTGCTCTTAGATAATGGTGCTTATATCTCTGGCCATACATTTGAGCAAGGGGTTTCGGAGTGGAATGTGCAAAGGATTCATGATTTATTTTCTCCCTTACAAACTTGATTTGTTTGTTCCTCAGGTCTTGTCCAGAATGCCGTGTGATATCAGAGTTTGTAATTCCAAGTGTGTACTGGGTAGAAGATCAGAATAAAAAGAATGAATTGATTGAAGCTTTCAAACAGGGAATGGGGTAAGTGCCTTGATTTCATTGGGGATTCTGGTACCTCCATGGCTGGGTGTGGTTTGAGCTTCTGTCATCTTCAGGTTTCCCAAGAGTGTGGACCCGGTGGATGGATATCAGAGCTTCTTACTCCTGTCAGGCACTTTGCTGGGCAGACAGGTTCTACGGTGAGCCCTGGTGCTGAGGTTAATGTGACTCCTCTGATTGTCCAAGCATTGAACAAGAACCTGTTGAGGGTCTGCCATCTCACAGGCCTTGTCCATTGCAGGGGACATCGCTCAAGCTGACAGCGCCAGCCTCACACAGCTCACACTCTAGGAAAGGAAAACACTGAGCAGTCAAGTGAATAAAGCAAAGGCGCCCCGCCTTAATTGAAGTGCAGATGAGAAGTGACCCCCGTGTACTTGTCATGGCAGCACATTTTGTTGCCTAGTCTGACCTCGGTCTTCAGCCTCAGCTGCCCTAGTGATAGGATTACAGGCATGTACAACCATGCCTGGCTTCTTTTTAAAAGAAGGAATATTCTATGAGAATATTCCTATTGCCTTATAAAATGTATGTTCTGTTTACATTATTACAAAGCCCATATGGCAACATCAGAGTTGCCATTTAAAGCCCACTTTTAAAGGTTTTTTTTTACTTAAATAACATTTTTTTTGTTTATTCTTCATACCTACCAGTTTCCCCTCCTCCCCTCACACCCCTCCCCTTACCCATCTGCCCCGTTCCCATCTGCTCCTTTATTCTTCTGTTGTTTTTATTGAGACCCACTCTCACTGTGTAGCCTTGGCTGGCCTAGAACTCATACACCATCATAACTAGCCAAAAATCAATTTTTTTCTTGCTTTTTACCTGTTATTTGTTTTGCAAATTTTTGTATTTATATAATTACTATAGCTTCATTGTAGCACGATTAATAAAAACCCAGAGACAGATATTGGGATTCAACCTGAAGACCAAAAAAGCAAAGCAGCCAGTCAGTGGCTCTCACCTCTACCTCAGTCAGAAATGGTGATCCTGCCTCCAGGAATCTCAGAATGAGACTGACTGAAAGCTGTCTCCTCCCGTCTTATATTCCTCTCTAGTGCTGGGATTAAAGGTGTGCACCACTACCGCCTGGTTTCTATGGCAGACTAGTGTGGCAACTGGGATTAAGGGTGTGTGTCACCACTGCCTGGTCTGTAAGGCTGACCAGGGTGGCTGTTTTACTTGCTGGCCTTCAGGCAAGCTTTATTTATTAAAATACAAATGAAATATCACTGTACCTAATATTTACCCACTTTACCATTTTCCCCTGTGTCATATGATTGTCCATCCACAAGAGGGCAGATGGAGCAGGACAGAGCTGGCTGGGCTTAGAAAGTTGCTTTGCTGTTTAGAAGGCTTTCCAGTACTGTTGACCTTGCCTGGCTGTGGCAGTGTGTCCCTTTGGTGGATGTTCTTGAGCAGTCTCCAGAACATGAACTTCTGCCAAGTGCCACCAGGGAACAGAGATGAGATCATCTCTCATCAAAGTGTGATAGGCCAGTGTGGTGGCAGATTTCTTCATTAGTGCCTTATGCCAGAACAGAGGAAGCACTTGGGGCCACCTTGGGTGCAAGAAGAAAGCCATGTGGTCCTGAATACCCTGTCCTTGTGGGCTAGGCTGGAGACTTACTAGTGGGAAAGGGGGGATGTCAAGGAAGACTGTCCCTGGTAATGGGACAGTGGGTTTGGGAGTTTTGTCAATAGCTTAGATGGATGTGAGAGCAGAGAACACCAAGTGAGGTAACCAAGGTGGAGCTTTTGACTTTTGTAGGCAGATAGATAGGGCTGGAGGAGAAAAGGGAAAGCCATGTGAGAGTGGAGCCTAGGGACGGCAGGGTTTTCGTTTGTGGGTTGGTTGGTTTTGTTTCTTTTTTGGTTTTTGTTTGGCTGGTTGGTTTTGTTTTTGGACAGGGTTTCTGTGTAGCCCTGGCTGTCCTGGAACTAGTTCTGTAGACCAGGCTGGCATCAAACGCAGAGATCCAAACTCATAGAGATCCTCATGCCTCTGCCTCCCGAGTGCTGGGATTAAAGGTGTGTGCCACACCATCCAAGGGGTTTGTTTTGATATGGGCCCTGACTGGCTAGAGCTTTTTATAGACTAGGCTGGCCTCAAAACTGTGGCAACCTTCCTGCTTCTGTTTCCTGAGATCTGGGATTACAGATGTAGGCCACCATGCCCACTGAGAAGGCAGTTCTGAAGCTACTGAAGGACCCTGAGAGACCTTAATGTCCAAGCTATAAAAAATAAAATCCCAGAACAGTGGAGGCGGCCAAAGGGACAAGGAAGAGTTAGGATAGGTTCTAAAAGTAGAAGGTACCTATAGCTTTAGCATCTAAGACGTGCTTTACTAGGCTGCCTCCTGCTGTGACAGGATTCCTGACCAGGAGGAAAGAACTAAATTCACTTGGGAGACTTGAGCAGAGCACGCAAATCAGCCTCAGACCTCGGCACCTGAAGTAACTAAGCCTCACTTGGCCCTGGAGCTGCTGGGACTGGGAGAAGGGCTGCCCTTGCTTCAGAGCACTACAGCCTCCATGCAGTGCATCCCAGCAGCATTGTCCAGCTTGGAAATCAGAATCCCACTTCACGTCTACTAGCCTAGGTTTCCCCAGTGTCACAGGGGGGGCTGCAGGAAGACTGTAGCTGAACTTCAGTTTTCCACCAGCCTCTGATTCTTTCATCATTCATTCATTTATTTTGTGTGTGTGCTTTTCAGGAAAAAGGCATGTAAATACTTTGAACAAGGCAAGGGGACCTGTCCCTTTGGAAGCAAGTGCCTTTACCGCCATGCTTACCCTGATGGGCGGCTGGCAGAGCCAGAGAAACCTCGGAAGCAGCTGAGTTCTGAAGGCACCGTGAGGGTAAGCTGGTTAGGGAAGATTTGGGATAATTCTAGTTACTGCCCAGACCCCTCCTAATAGCTTTGGCAGCAGAGCAGTGGGGTCAACAAAAGCAAAGCAAGCTGGCACTCAGAGTTTGCTGTCATCTCCACTGACCCAGGTGTGCTTTTTGGCTGTTTTTGCAGTTCTTCAACTCAGTGCGGCTTTGGGATTTTATCGAAAATCGAGAAACCCAGCAGGTCCCCAGCACAGAGGATGTCGACGTGACGGAGCTTGGAGACCTCTTCATGCACCTTTCTGGAGTAGAGCCATCAGAGACCTAGACTCAGTGCTGACACCTTCATTTTGGGCTCTGCGGTCACAGCTTTCCAAGGCAGGTTGTAGCCTGCCACTGACAAGGTGGCGTACCTGGATGTGAGTGGCAGCGAATCCCCTTGGTCTCTTCATGCTCCACTTTCACAGCCCTGGTGAAGGGAAGGACATAAGATAACCAAGTCCATGGAATCACTACGTTTAGAGTTGAGCTCTTAGTTGTTGTACCTCCAGCCCCTTTCTCGGGGACCAGCTACGTGGTCCAGCTGTTTTAATTGATTGCTTTTAAATGAAACCCAACCGCCATCTTTTCTTTTGTGACTTTCTTCCTTAAGTAACAGTAAACTTGGAGCTGCTCATAAAGGAGCAGATCAGTTTCTCTTAATCAAGGTGTCGCCAGCCCTGTGGAGGGCTCCTCTGCAGCGACCATCTCATCTCTAATGTAGCTGCTGTGAGCCTTTGGATTTATTTATGCAGCTCTGGAGAGCACATGGTCACCATGGTCGTGTTGCTGCACCATAGTGTAGACGACGGCTACTTCTCTGAGGATGGTCAGGCTTGATCGGGTCCCTCCAGAGCCCCAAGTCAGCGGGGATGTGCAGTTGACAGTTAAAGGGTGGCTCCTGTCGGTAAAGGTCTCCAGGGAAACCCCATCACCATCTTCCCCTTGCAGTGAGCGTAAGACACTGAGGTGTCACACTCAGACTGCCCATTCTCCTGTAAAGTAGGCTCGACACTGTTTTTGAGGTCCTGACCCAGTAGTCACTTGTATCTGAGGGGACATGAGGCCAAAACAGCCTGTAAATGTAATACTGTGTATAACACTGTAATTCAGAGCAAGTTTGTTCTAAGCCTGAATTTATTTTTGTAAAAAGCCCTGTAGATATCAAATATTTTATAAATGTGCTCACTCCTTATAGTGTGGGTATGCTCCTTAAACCTGTGTGCTTTTTGCTTGGCTGTTCATGTAAATGCAGAGAAGGCTCACACAGCACAGACCCTCAAACAAGAAACAAGTAGGTGTCCGTGCTGTGAAATCATTATTACTTTTGAAGGAGTCAGTAGCCATTAAACCTAAATTTAATTTATTTTATTAAAATAACATAATTGAGGAACCATCAGATAACTGTATCTTGTCAGGCGCAATAAAAACAAAATTAAGACCCCAAATCATTAAGAAAACCTGTATTCCTGGCTTTCTTACAGACAAAGATGTGACTAGAGATAGGCTGGGCTGCAGCCCACCCCATAGGGGCAGCTCCTGGAAGACAGATTCAGCGTGTGGGAGGCTACCCGAAGGTGGAGCACCGCTCTTGGAAAGCCGTCCACACAGAACACCTTAGACACGATTCACAAAGTGAAGTTCTGTAGTACCAAAGCAGGCTCCCCCAGGTGGCCAGGACTCCATGTGCAAAACTGGCACTGGCACTGCACCACTGTCTGTGCCCTGCAGCAGATGGGCTCAGCAAGCCAAGTTCCCGACTGCACGTCCCTGCAGCAGCCAGAGTGCGAGCCACTTTGACTTCTCTCCAAGGCCATTTTCTTGTCCTAAAAATACTCAGCTGACTTGTATACCTCTGGATCAGAGCAGGCTAGCATGGTGGACAGCTTCCTTTCCCAGGGCAGGAGGGGTAAAAAAGAAGGCAACATGAAGTTAAGGCCCTGTGAGTAGTCTAGGTCCTTAGCAGCAGCTTCTCTGAAAACATGCATTCTGCCCCCAAGGAAACAAAGTGGTGGTGCCTGCTGACTCTTCTTCCCCTGGTGGCCTAAGGACAGCTACATCAGCTAGAAGACCGGTAGCCTCGGCGATGTGGTCAGCGTGCAAGCATTGATGTCCTCCGTGTGGGCCGCCCGATGCAGAGAGGGCTCAGAGGCACTCCTGTTGATTTTCGGCAGAGAGTGCTGAAGCAGCTCAATGGAAGACAGGATCTGAAACAAGGCCCCAGTGTGCTCGGGTTAGATGGACTTGGTATCTCCCCAGCCATACCTTTCAGTCAAGTGTCCAAAGCACACAAGAGCTTGTGGAACACAGAAGGTCCACTCCCCACCACATCTGCATGCTCAGAATACAATCATATTTGAACTACTGAGCTAACCTGGGGAAACAGAGGTCTCTCTTCTTTTACTTTCTTCACACAGTCCGCCACCAACCTCTTCATTGCCTTGGGGCAGTTCTTGTAGAGCCTGCTAAGATCTGGGGAAGCATATCCACGGCCCACCATGAAAATGATCTAAAGAAGGAAACAGTTGAGCAAACTCGTTTGAACACTGAAACTCACAGCCCCTCGCTGCTTTGCCAGGCCCTGTGCAGATCACCTGATCTCGGTTGTTGATGTGCGAGTAGGGAAGCTCCCCGGTCATGAGCTCATACAGCACAATGCCATAGGAGTAGACGTCAGACTGGAAGCTGAACGGGTTGTTATCCTGCATTCGGATTACCTCTGGAGCCTATGAGGACAAAGTATGTTAGTATCTGGGTGATGGGCTCCAGAGACATTCAGGAGCCAACTAGTCAGAGGGAGTCCAGGCCTTAGCTCAGGGTAGCTCTTCCCCAAAGATTAAACCCCCGGGCTCTGGCCTCTGTTGCCTTAAGCTGATACCAGGGATCAACCAAATTCCCGAAACTGGTATGCACCCAGCTCGGGGCCAGCTTCCTCACCATCCACAGTACAGAGCCAGTGGGCTGTTCAACCTGTTGAGAACCACTCCAGCGTGACTTCACTGTTGCCAAACCAAAATCTCCAATTTTCACCGTGAGGCCTTCATGGAGAAATATATCTCAATGCTTGTTAAGGAGACTGACAGTTTAGCATTCATTCTACCTCCTTCACCTCGCTACTAAATCAAATTCTGAAATTAGTTATCTTCCAGAAGGCAGGACCCCAGACTGTTCACCTACATGTGGCACTCGCACTCAGCACCAAATGTTTCCTTTAAAATACCTGCTGGAACTGGTCTACCTGTGACTTCCATCAGCTCACATCTGGGTAATGGTCATTTTGGTCTAACTTTGTGACCTGCTGGTCCATGGGAGTTCAAACCTTACATCTGTGCTAATATGTAAGAGCATTGCCTAGCTGCTAAAAAAACAAAAATCTTACTTCAGGAAAGTGTAACAAAGTGGTCATGGCCACTAATCCAGCACAGACATTCAGCACAGCTAAGCTTAACACTGCCACACCATGTACCGTCTCACAGCATAAAAGGTGCACAGTTGGTATGAGGAACAAGGAATACGGTTTCTAACAGTGGACTCTAGGCTGACTCCTGTGCATTCCAGGACAACATGTAGCAATTTCAGATCTTGAACAGTGGAGAAAAGGAAACAATCTGAATTGACACCGATTCCAGGGGACCCACAAGAAACATGGCCCTTTTGCGGAGGTCAGGAGATTAGTGGAGTTTTTTACTAAAGTAGTCACAGTAGTTCCAGTCCCAGAATGTATAATGAGAGCAGATCTACTATCCCAATTGCCAGAGTTCTCACAATGGTTCCCTGACTGCAGTGAGGGCTGTTATGGTTGGAAAGACTACATAAAAGCTTTCAGAGTTGGCCTTTGCCAGGGAAAATAGCCAAAAAACAAAGTCACATCCCTGGAATTTTATAGAGTTACTATACAAGGTGTGGTGTCTTTATTTCAGTTAACACACTTCTTGGTACATGATGTGCAGCTATTGATCTAGCATTTTCTTGGTACCTGTCCAAGAACCACTAGAAACAATTTGCTTTCAGTTGGCAAGACCAATAATATACCTTTACAGTTTTACCACAAGGATGTTTTAGCTCTCCTGCCCTGTGTCATAACTTAGTTTGAAAGGATCTTCATATCTGTGTCTTCCACCAAATACATTGATCTACTGTATGAATGGCTGAGCAAGAGGCAGCAACCACTTTGGACTTGCTGGTAACACATCGAGCAGTGCATCAGAGGATGGGAAATAAATCCAAAATCTTGAAAATCTGGCTTGTAGTTACTTTCTCTTCTGTATGTACAACAGTATCTCAAGAAGATTTTGTATAATTCACTGAGTTTAAATTTTGTATCTCCACTCTAAAAGGAATTGTTTCCAGATCACTGTTGGGGAAAAAAGACTTTAAGGAAGTCTTGTGGATACAGTCACTGGAGGCTGCAGTAGGCCCATGTGTTTTCCTTTAAGAAGCTCTCCCCAAGCACTGTGAACCATATGTGAGAAAAGGGATCCTTTGGGTCCCTAAGCTGAGAACTTGATACCAAAGGATACTGTTGGATTTCATGTCTCTGTGGATGATGTTCTTTGCATGCAAATAGCTGTGAGGGAGAAAAATCAGTTAACTATTAGGCACCCAGGAGCCTGTCTTCCCAGCCCAAGCCTGTCACCTATAGAAAGGGTACAGACAGTGTAAATGCACTGACAGTTTCACTCAAAAGCCTCACTGCCCATCAGCTAACTGGGTAGCAATTCGCCCTGCATACTGCAACTTGGATAGGGTTTGCAAACAAAAAAATAGGGAAGATGCCATAATTTTTACCACACATTTCATCCAAAGACGTCCCAGCACCCACATCAGGCAGCTCATGAATGACTCCAGCTCCTGAGTACTGGCACGTGTGCACACATCTACACACAGACCCACACAAATATACACAATTTTTTAATTGACAGAAGTACTGGTGAGCAGAGGGCGTTCCTGTTGCCTGGGCCCAAGGTTCCTACAAACAGTGGCTAGGCCTGGCTGATGAGGAATGGGAGCTTTAGAGTTCCCGTGCATCATCCAGTGTCGAAGAGCCCACCCAGGTGCCACTCAGTTCAGCTCCCACAAGGACTCACCAAACTGTCTACTTACTCCATTCCCTGAGCTGTCTGTCGGGCAATGTCAATTAGCTGGAACATCTGGAATTTGGTCTCCTGGACATGCAGATGTTTATAGAGACTGCTGCCTTCACACCACTGGGTCACAATGGCCAGGTTGTCCTTTGTCATGTACCCCATGAACAGCAGGATATTAACATGCCGTGTTTTGCTGGGGGAAGGAGAAGCAGGGAAAGCACAACTATGAGAGCACTGCCTGCAGTCAGCTGAAGCCCAGCCTTCATTCACCTCCATGCTGGCCTTGCCTACAGAGGATGCTCTCTGCACAGGACCCCTCATCTGTGGAATCCACCCCTGTCCAGATCATCCCTACAAACCTAAGAGTGATTCAGTAGCTAGGGCTAGCTAGGGCTTGGGCTCCAGAGCAAAGCAGACTAGCTATAAAAAGATGCCTGGAAAAACAATTCCCCTACCACGCGCCAAACCCCACACAGCTGGACTGTTGAGTATTGATTACAGAGATGAGGTATGTCCATGCATAGGGCTCTTCTGGCTTCCAGCACATAATGCTGGAAGGAGTTCCCTCCTCCTTAAAGGAGCATCCCTCAGAACCCACAGCAGGTGCTGACCTGCACAACCCGGCCCTACCCAACCCTGCTGCTTCTAGGGGTGGGCTCACCGCAAGACAGCCACCTCGTTCCTGAAGGCCTGGAGCTGCTCTGGGGTTGGGTCAACCACCTTTAGGATCTTTACTGCAACATCTCCTGCAAATTAATTTGTAGTTAGTTACACTCAGTAAATAGACTATATTTTTCAAATACATTAGGATTTACCTTATTTTATTTGACACTAGGACCCAGGACTAGACTAGGGTCAGCACCTAGTGAGCCCCTTTCTACCTCACTGAGATGACGCGACAATATAACCACAGCTGAATTTTTATCTAAGTGCTGGGGATTGAAATTGGATCCTCATGCTTTGATGGCAAGCTCTTTCAAAAAAAAAAAAAGTCCTTATTTCTAAGGAATATAGGGAAGCACTTTTCAAGGAACATGTGTGTCTGCAGGTAGAACAAATCTCCCAGCTAATCATGGCTATTCATCTCATACTGGGCCACAAAGGCCTTCAAGGAGCTTCTATCCACATGATGCTGGGAGCCATATGGGATAACTCTACAACCTTAAGTTTATGAGGATGAACTCAATGCCAGGGCCAGGAGTGGCACACCAAGTACAAACTGACAAGGAAGCAGGCCCTTGAGCGAGCTCAGAGAGGGTCCTTTACCAGAAAGAGCAATGGGAGTACTGAACCCTTGCTGTGTCACAGCCTGCATACACACCTGACTGTTAAAATCATTCTCAGAGTAGAGGTCAGTAAGTTAGTCTCATGTCCAGGGCCAAATTTAAAAAAAAAAAAGAAGAGGAAGAAAAATATGCTGGAGCCAGGAAGGGCAGGGAGCTGGGTGGGTCCATACTAGTGTCTCACTTGAATACTGACAACCACCAAGGCAGCAATCCAGGAAACCTCCCTACAGTTTCAGAAACACCAAGGAGACAACATACTTCCAGGGATAGTTGGAAATCACATTCAAATATGTTTTATATATTAGATATATTAACAAGAACAAAATTTCTTGAAACCCTTTAAGGACTTTAGAGGCAGCATTTCTGTGTAGTCCCTGCTATCCTAGAACTCATTCTATAGAACAGACTAGCCTTGAACACAGAAATTCACCTGCCTCTTCCTCCTAAGTGCTGGGATTAAAGGAGTGTACTACCACCTCCTAGTTAGGACCTCAACTTTGTGGTTTGTATTTTTTTTTTTTTGACTTTTCGATATAGGGTTTCCTTGGAACTAGCTCCTGTAGACCAGGCTGGCCTCAAACTCAGAGATCTGCCTGCCTCTGCCTCCTTTGTGCTGGGATTAAAGGCATGTGCCATCACCACCCAGCTCTAATATTTATAAGTCTGTTCACTTTGAAAACTGAGGTAGGTGTCCAGCCTAAGCCACATATACCAAGATCTTGTCTCAAAAAAAAAGTCAAGGTAACCAAGGCACCAACAATCAAAGTCTGAGTCAGCTGAGAGCACCCTGGTGATGGGTAGATCCTCAACCTGAGGAATGTGGTCTTGAGGCAGTCTGTTCTAGACAGGTTCCCATGAGGCTCCAGTCTGACTTCTTGTGAGTTACAGCTTTATCATCTATAGCTGACCTGGTAACTGGCATTGCCCAGCACCAAAGACAGGTTTGATGTGGAAAGTCCTTCTGTGTATGTATGTGTTGCTTTTATTGGTTGAGGAATAAAGCTTTTTGGACCAGTGGCTTAGCAGAGTAAAGCCAGCCAGGAAATCAGAACAGAAAAATAAAGAGAAAGAAGGCAGAGTCAGACACCATGTAGTTGCCTGAAGGAGGACACCAGACCAGAACCTTAGCGATGGGCCACAACCTCATGGTGATGCACAGATTAATAAAAATGGGGTAATTTAAGATACAAGAGCTAGCTAAAAATATGCCGGAGCCATCAGCCAAACAGTATTGTAATTAATAATAGTTTTTGTGTGATTATTCGGGTTTGGGCAGCCAGGAAATGAACCTGCAGTCTCTGACTACACAGGCTGCTGGATAAGATGCAGCTTATCTGAGTAGAGAAGGTGCAGTGCTGAAGTCACCTGTCCGGCAAGCACATAGACCCTAAGCCACGTGTGCCCTAGTGGCAGGTCCTAGTGGCTGAGGAAGGGAGATTCCTGCATGGCTGTGGCAACTTACAGAATGTAAACATGCAGGAGCACGCTGGCAGCTCCTGCTCTTTGTACCTGTTTTAAGGTCCCTTCAGCTGCTGGTGTCTAGGGTGTCCTCCACCAAAGCAGCAAACACCTGCTCAGTGAAGAAGCATGTCCCAGAGCAGAACTGGCTTAGTTAGAAGAAATAGCAGCAATGACACCTACCTGACTACAGGGCTAATATTTGGTCACTGGTTTCTCAGCATCATTAGAACTTTATTATACACACTAAAGGAAGGTTAGAATGCTGTGACATTTCAGAATTGATTTGATTGACAGGTGTGATCAAATCCCCATAGAGAAGGCCACTGTGAACCAGGAAGGCCCTAGCCCTCTCTGATGGAGGAAGGTCATTGGCTAATAAAGGAACTGCCCTGGCCCATTTTATTGGTTAGAGGATAGGTGGGAGGAGTAAACAGAACAGAACTTCTGGGAGGAAGAGGAAGTGAGCTCAGAGACTCCACAGCTCAGCAGAGATGCCATGCCCCGCTCCCGGGATGAAGCTCCGACCCAGGATGGACTAGGCTAAAATCTCCCCGGTAAGCGCACCTTGGGGTGCTACACACAGATGATTAGAAATGGGCTAAATTAATATGTGAGAATTAGCCTAGAAGAGAATGGGCCAAGCAGTGTTTAAATGAATACAGTTTGTGTGTTGTTATTTCGGGCATAAGCTAGCCGGGCAGGCGGCTGGGGTGTTGGGGACGCAGCCCCGCAGCCGCCCTTATTACTTCATATGGCGCCCACGTGGACAACTGCTTCCACATTAAGCCTGAGACAGCTTGGGAAGTAATTCTAGAACAAAATGAAAGCATTGCGCCTGGTTTCTTGGTAGCAGCAATTTCTCGGTTCTACTCTGCTTGTTAGAGGCAAGCATGCGCTTTCATCTAAGAGAGGCTTCCTGACTCAGCTTTAGCTGCAAAGCCTGCAGCTCATTAAGAGGTCCTGCCACGAAACACTTAAACGGTGTTGACGAAAAGCTGAACGCATGCTTTTCGGTTTTCAGCCGTAGCAGGAAAAAAGCTGCGCCTTTTAAAAATGCCGGCTTTCTGGGCTGTCCTGCCAGGACAAACTCTGACTCTTTTACGCAGGTGGTTTGTGCGGTTTGCAAGCACAGGCTGCTGAAGCTCGCTTGCTGGTAGGGACCTTGAAATGCCGTAGAGTTGTCACAGTAAACATGGCTACAGCCAGTACCTCAGCCATGAGGCTGGAAAGCTAAGGAATGGGCTGGATCTAGCTGGCAAAGCCACGCCTTTAATCCTACCCATATTGCTCAGTAATTTAAAGGCTCGTGTGGTCAGAAAAAGAGAGATATACAGTAAAGAGAGATTCAAAGACAAAGAAAATTTCTGAATGGTTTAAAGTGTGTTAAAAATATATGTAGACTAAAAGTTGAAGTTCTTAAAGTAAAAAACAAAAAAAAAGGAAGAGAGTTGTGTGTGGTAGCACACGCCTTTAATCCCAGTGCCTAGAAGGCAGAGACAAACAGATCTCTGTGAGTTCAAGGTGTTGTAGTGTACACCTTTAATCCCGAATGCCTGGGAGGCAGAGACAGGCGGATCTCTGAGAGTTCAAAGACAGCCTGGTCTACAGAGTTACTTCAGGTCAAAGATACAGAGAACCTGTCTCAAAAAGCAAAGAGTTAAAAGTAAAAATAAACAAAATAGACGTTAAAACAAAGCTGCACAAAGATGGAAAATACACAGAGAATTTTGATACTGTATGCTATTATGCTCTCTTTGAATTATTTGAATGCTGAGGAAGGAGCAACAGCTGCTAAAAGATATTTATTTATAAATACTGCTGAACTAATCCAACATAGATATTTTGAATTTGGATCTAAGGATATGATACTTTGGAAAGGAGTTTCTTATTTTGTTTTCACAGAGGATGAGACGCTGTTCATTTCTTCTATTCCGATTTGGTATGATGGACCACGTCCTCCTGAATGGTTCCTGTGCACGCCTTCAAAAAATTGCTTCGCTCAACTGCCGAGATGAAACTAGCACACAGGTTATACCATGAAAGACCTAATTAACAACGCCCCCATTCAGCAGGAAGCAGTTTGGAGAGAAAAAAAAACTGCGCCCATGTCCCCAAATATGGTTTATAAACGTTCTTTTACATTAAAAGGGGGATATGATATAGGTATGAATAATTTGCATTAGTATAGATTTTGCTTTATTGATAGAGATTTAAGGTCAATTTTGTTATATGTATAAGTGTTTCTGATTTTTTTTTAAATATTTATTTATTTATTAAGCATACAATGTACTGCTGGCAAGGAAGGCACCAGGTCTCATTATAGATGGTTGTGAGCCACCATGTGGTTGCTGGGAATTGAACTCGGGACCTCTGGAAGAGCAGCCAGTGCTCTTACCCTCTGAGCCATCTCTCCAGCCCCAGTGTTTCTGATTTTGATTAAGGTATTGTGATTGTGTAGTTCATTTAAATATGTACTGTATAATTAAGAAATATAGGTTGTTAATGGATAATCATCGATAATAGTAAAGCTTGTAGTCATGTTAGTTAGATTTTCTAGATATATAGAGATATATTTTAGATAGATATTCTTCATGTCTTTCAAAGATTACAGAATAGGACATTTAATGTTTTAATAACTGAGGACTTTTCATGACAATGAGACACTCTGCTCCTGGCAGCACCAATGTACTTCAAGAGGAAGATGGGCATCAAAGAGGCACCTTATGGAGTTTGATAGCCATTTTGGCAAGAAACTGCTCTTGCCTGGACTATTGCATAAATTGGACACAGAGAACCCGCAGAGAGAGGACTACTGAACTTGCCTAAGGTGAGATGATCTTTCGGGGTTCCTGATTCATGAAAGAGTCTGCGAGACATTCTGCAGGACACAACAGATAGTGACTGAACTGACTTTGAATTTTCCTGCTTTATGGAAATGTCTGCTGAATACCATGGGCCTGAAGGCTGAAGATGGATGCCCCAACGGTACAAAAGAACTTTGGGTGACTGTCCAGGCAGCGAGATGTCTTTGTCATTTCTAGAGTTTGAAGTTTCTTAGTTCTTGTTTACTTAGGTAATATTATATCTTTCTGGAGTCTTTGATGGAGTTAAGAATAGTTAGTTATAGTTATAGTTTTCCTTAGTTATGATAAAGATTATTGTAACTTTTACTTGATAACTGTTGTCATATGTAATTTTGCTATGTTAAAGTTAAAGCCTTTTTTTTTTTTTTGTTTAAACCGAAAAAGGGGAAATGATGGAGGAAGGTCATTGGCTAATAAAGGAACTGCCCTGGCCCATTTTATTGGTTAGAGGATAGGTGGGAGGAGTAAACAGAACAGAACTTCTGGGAGGAAGAGGAAGTGAGCTCAGAGACTCCACAGCTCAGCAGAGACGCCATGCCCCGCTCCCGGGATGAAGCTCCGACCCAGGATGGACTAGGCTAAAATCTCCCCGGTAAGCGCACCTTGGGGTGCTACACACAGATGATTAGAAATGGGCTAAATTAGTATGTGAGAATTAGCCTAGAAGAGAATGGGCCAAGCAGTGTTTAAATGAATACAGTTTGTGTGTTGTTATTTCGGGCATAAGCTAGCCGGGCAGGCGGCTGGGGTGTTGGGGACGCAGTCCCGCAGCTGCCCTTATTACTTCACCTCTCTGCTAAAACCTGACCGCTAGATCCCTGAAGCTGGAGATAGGTCTCAAACTCACCGTGCCACTTGCCCTTGTACACAGTGCCAAAGGAGCCTGACCCAATCCGAGTGGACAGCATCACCTCACTGGCTTCTATTTCCCAGTAATAGCTTGAATCTCTCTGTCCACGAGGCCTCTGAAACAAGTGGAGATCATTCACAACCCACAGAATGTCAACAGCCTGCTGGGAGCAGGACTATCAAAGGAAGGGTCATCCCACCCCCGTCTGTCCTTTCAAAATGGACACTGTCACTGTAGCTACAATTCTGTCCTTGAGGAGATGCCAGTTTATTGAGCTGTAGCCAAATGGCAACCTACAGAATGTGAACACACCAGGGGATACTGGCAGTCATTTTCCTTCAATACATTTTATTAGGTTCCCACCCCTAAATATGTTAAGTGCATTCTGATTTCCAAGAGTTTATCTTTACTGAACCCTGAAGGGCAGGAGGTATTATTGGCCATACTCACAATTTTGTTTTTTTCCTGGGTCCCAGATCCTGGTGCCCGTTCTCTTTGTGCTGGTACAGGGGTTTTGGGTTGTGACCAGCCTGTTGGACTCAGGTTGTTGGGGCTGCTGGACAGGGCTGAAGGTGAGGCTTAATAGACAAGACAAACAGAATCCGCACGTAGATAAGCCAACAGAAGATCACAGCATAGAGAGAAAAAGCCCATTACTGATCACTACATGACTAGGATAAAGTACCTGATTCACTGTGACTTCGAATTGCATCCTGAAACAGAAAATAAAAGCTGATCAGATACACTAGAAAAGGCCTTTTTTTCTTAGGGGGAGAGGGCATAGGAACAAAGCACTTATTAATTAACCCTCTAAAATATAAAGTATACTTCTATACTCTTAATTTCCTGGTTTACCTAGTGCCCCAAACTTATTTTTCCAAGATTGTTTTCTACTAAATACTATGTGAAGTGAGTTTAACTTTTCATGCAAACCAAATCGTTTCTCAGAAACAAACCTTCTGGAAAGTTACTGTCAACTGGCATCTCCTGCACAGACTCAGGATCCTGCTCTACTGAGGCTTACTCAAAGACAGAGACCCAGTAACAGGCTCATTTTTACTTCAGTAGGAGTAAGGATAAAATGGATCAAAGCTGGATTCAACACAGGTAAGTACTACTTGAAAGCCTAAGTTATAGGAACTGGAAAAGACTGAACCCCAGAGCCTGAATCTTGTGTTTACAGCTTAAAAACACAAATGGACAGGAAAGGAGACTCCATGGTGGCAGAAATGACCATCACATAGATCTCAGCCTCAGCTCCTTTAGCATAAGTAAGATACTACTTCAAACCTACCTCCACTGGACATTTAAGATCTTATTCTTGATTTGTGTTTATGTAAGAATGCAAGTGCCTATAGGGGCCAAAAGACGAGTGTGGGATCCCCTGGAGCTGGAGTTATAGGCAGCTATGCCCTTCCTGACATGTGCTTGGATTGAACTTGGGTCCTCAGGAGCAGCAAGTACTCTTAACTATCCAACTATCTATACAGCCCTCTATGAGACATTTCTAAATTTTAATTTTCCTTGAGGGTGGAATATATCTCAATTGACCCTCATCACTTCACTTCAGAAAGTGTCTTTCTAGAAAGTCATCTGCATTTCTCTTTGTAATACCACAACAAACAAGATATTTGTTCCATGAAGCTACTACTAAAATGTTTCCATTCATTTTTAAGGCTTTTTTTTTTTCATTTTATGTGTATGGGTGTTTTGCTTGCATGTATGTGTGCAAACCATATTTGTGCAGTTCCCCTGATGGCCAGAAGAGGATGTTACATCCTCTGGAACTGAAGGTATAGACAGCAGTAAGACTGCGTGTGGATGCTGGTACCTGAACCAAGATCCTCTGAAGAACAAATGCTCTTACCTGCTGGGCCATCACTCCAGCCATATTATTTGTTCATTTGTTTTTGATATAGTCTCATTGTATAGCACAGACTGGCCCTGAACTTGCCATTCTTCTGCCTCAGCCTTGTTAGTGCTGTGATTACAGGCATGTGCCACCATGCCTGACTTTTAAAGATACCTTTTCAAGAGTAAAAAAGCAACAAACCAAACTACTGTATTCTCTCTCTCTCCTTCCCTCCTCCCCCCCCCCCCCCACCCCGGACCTGTTTCAGACATCCTATTCAAGTATCTTTAACAATGTAGAGTAAAACCTAGTTCTGATTCATGAGCCTGGCCTGTCTGTAAAACATCCACAGAAGTGCTTAAGAATCTGGATCCTTGGACCTCAGAAGAGGTCTTGGTTGCTGAAGGGCTTGCCATGTAAGCAGAGTGGTGGCACATGCTTATGACCCCTGCACTGGGGAGGTGGAGACAGGAGGATCCTGGAGGTTCATTGACTGGCCATGCTAGCCTAACCAGCAAGCTCCAGGTTCAATGAGAGAGCCTATTTCAAAACACAGAATGGAAAGGCAATTGTGGAAGATAACTGATATCAACCTCTGGCCTCCACACACACAAATACAGATGTTCACCCTACAACTCAAACTAGGGCTGATGATATGTGTCTGTGAGGGAAGGTGGAAAAGCCTGGGTAACTGTATAAATAAGTATAACAGGATAGCAGCCAGTGGGAGAAACATTGGTCATTCAAACAATCTCTTCTGGGTTGGTTAGGGTTTTTATTTGTTTGTTTGGTTTTTGGGTTTTTTTTTTTTTTTGGTTTGGTTTGTTGTTTTTGTTTTCCAAGACAAGGTTTTGTGCACCTCTGACTGTCCTAGAACTCACTTTGTAGATCAAGCTGGCCTCGAACTCACAGAGATCCATCTGTGTCTGCCCCCCAAGTGCTGGGATTAAAGAAGTGCACCACCACCACCACCCAGACCTCTTCTGTTATTTTTATTGATTAGAATTATATTCCAGAGCACAGCAGGATAGTTTTTCTTAATGTCTCTTACCTTTTCTTCCCTCTACCGTGTATTTTATTTTGTGGTAATTACTATAATTGGATCACATAATCCCATGATAATTTTTTGTGTGTTCCTAGATTTAAGTACTATAACTGGTGTAAGCCAAACAACATCATTCAGTCTAAAATGCTGAATTGTGTTATTGGAAAAAGAAAGAAAAGAGAGGAAAGGAAAGGAGGGGAGGGGAGGAAAGAGAGAGTAAAGAAAGGAAAGAGAGAGAGGAAAAGAAAGGAAAGGAAAGAGAGAGGAAAGGAAAGAAAAGGAAAGGAAAGGAAAAAGGGAAAGAAAGAAAAAGGAAAGAAAGAAAAGCCAGACATGGTGGCACACGCCTTTAACTCGGCACTTGGGAAGCAAAGGCAGGTGGATCTCTGAGAGTTTGAGGCCAGCCTGGTCTACAATGTGAGTTCCAGGACAGCTAGAACTGCTACACAGAGAAAAATCTGTCTCGGAAAACAAAAATAAAAACACCAAAAAGGGAGGAAAAAGAGGCCAAGAATCAAATTTTCTTTTGAGACACAAACAGAATTAAAATACTTGTGCTACTTATGTTAGAAATTGGAGAATTTTCACTTTGAGTGTATTACAATTTATACGGGAACAAAACAAAGAAAATGGCTACTTTATAATTGTATTTAAGTATATAGGACCAATCATTATGATAAAGCCCATAACTTACACTGGGCAAGACAAAAGGTTAAAGGTGATCTGTAACTACAGAGAAATTGCACCTAATATGGCAGGTGTCAAGGAACAAATTTTTGCAAAAAACGAGAAAGCATAGTTACATGATCATGTGTGCTATGTCTTTTTAATTTGATTTTGAAACATGATTGCACTGTGTAGCCCAGACTGGTCCTGAATAAGGTCTTCCAGAGTACTGGAATTCTAGGCATGTGCCAGGATGCCAGACTTTCTGATAGGCTTTTCTAGGTCACATCAACCAAATGGGTGAGATGCTTTGGTTTCTAATGTCTGAACTCAGTATAGATGCTGTATTACTATCAGTCCATCATTGTCTTTAGAGACAACTGACTTTTTAAAAACTATTTCAATGCCCTTGCCTTCGAGAATCTACCCTGAGAAATTCACCTAGCAGTAGCAACTCGTATAGTGTTTGTTTTACTCATAAATACTCTATAGAAAAGAAAGAAAACATGGCGAGAGTCTGAGTAGCACTATAAAGGAACGTATCTATTGTCTCCCATGATAGCCTACCATCTGACAGTCTGTCCTATTAAACCCAAGAAGCAAAGGCATGTAGAAAATACCTACTCTTCCCCTCAGACAAAACCGTCTGGAGCACGGCCTGGGAGAGGCATTCAGGCTGTTATTCTAGTCCAAAGCAATGAGAAATAAAGAAGAATAAAGAACAAAGGAAGCATTTAAAGTGTAGTCAGTCGATTTTAAAGATGCGCTAGAAAGCAAACCAAACAAAGAGAACAAACAAGAAAAGAAAAGGCAGCCTGCGAACACCAACTGGCAATGGCGCACTTGCACTTAGCTCCTAGAGCTCCTACTTTACCTAGTCCTCTAGAGCACCTGTTAGTTTACAACACCCTCATCACATGAAGCTGCTCTGCGTGTAGCTATCTATACCAGCTCAAAGAACTCGCATCCAGAGCTGGGACACAGAGCACAATGGTTAGCGTGGACTTTTGTTTCCCCACTGGAATGATACACTAGCCTTGTTATGAAGTCAGTCTATGGATGTACCAGATTTAAAAATAAGTTCAAGGGCCTGAGAAAATACTGCAATATTCCTGAGCAGCTTTGAAATCCATATTCTGTGCTCCCAATGTTAACTACTGCTGTTCATCACCATCCCCAAGGGGCCCTATTACCTCAATCATCCTGCTGTCCACAGGCAAGGTGGTGCTGACCATGTGGACATTGGGAGTGGACGTTGACCTCTGCCTCTGGGAGAGGGAACCTTCAGAGGAAGGGCTGGAGGTGTTGAAAGTAAAGGCATGAGGTGTGGAGTATCTGTGCTGGGAACTAGGCATGGAGAAGAAAGAGAGTCTCATGAATGGCACTCAGGCCTCCACACTGGCAAAGTCTTTTCAACTGCCTACCTCATTAAGACCCTTAAAGGCAAACCTGACCCATATAACCTGTGATGCAATGTTTCACTCATTCAGTATGCACTATTTAAAAACTCTGCCTGGGTTCTTTTTGTGTGCAAATTTTTAAAAATGAAAAATAAACATGCTTGTCATCACCTGTGAAAAGGGAAATCCATCATATAAATTCTCCTTGGTGCTAAGTTACTCTTCAGAATACTTCAGAGCTTTATGTCTCTAAGAACAGCTAAGTATTTGCTAAACTACTACCTGATGCTAACTGGTCTCTGCCCAATTTAATTGAAGAAAAAAAAAAAGGACTGAGAATTTCTCTCTGTAGCCAGCACACAACAAAGTGTGTATTCTATCTTAGATCTACAACCCTGACCTATGAAATGACAGTTCCAGCCTAGAACACACATTAGCAAGTATGGGATGAGGGATGGAATGTTAGCTCAGTGGTAGAAGGAATGTCTCCCTAGCCTATGTAAGGCTCCAGGTCTGAACTCCAGTATCTTGAAACAAGTAACAGCTTCCGTGACTAATGTGTAACTCCACTGCATGGCACAAGCCTTAGATGAGGCCCTGAACTCCACCCCAACTCCAACAAAACAAAGTAAAACATCTGTTCTGTAAACTTAATTTAAGGTTTGTTCAGGTCATACTCATATGAACTCAAGGGATAAAGACTGGCTTTTCTAAAAGATTCAGTTCTGTCTATGGCCATACCGCCCAGAGTGTGCCTGGCCTTGCTTAAAGAGAGTTATTCCCTCACTGAATGCCACCTTGCACTAGGAATTCTGCATTTAGGCTTTCAGAATCTAGTTTCTTCTAGGTAAGTATTTTTTTTTTTACTTAAATGTAGTTTTCAAATTACCAAAAAGAATTCATCCAAGTCAGACACAAACGCATTTCAGTACAAATTCCTTGTCCTAAGATACTGTCTTTAATTATTTCCATAGTAGTTTTACAGGGGTCATTAAATGCTAGCTGATCACATATAAGTTAAAAGTCAGATATTTTAGATAAAAATGTAATTTGATTTTAGGTTCTAAATTCTTGGGTGTCACTGAGTAAGATGTGTACTCCACTGAACTCTGAATGTTAAAGCTAGAAAACAGCAATGACAAGTTAAATGCAAACTCAAACGCATAACAGAAAAGGGATCTATTTCTATCTACCTGGATTGTAGGCCATGGTAAACATTTTAGAAGTAAAGTCTGGGGCTGAAGAGATGGCTCAGTGATTAAGAGCACTGCCTGCTCTTCTAAAGGTCCTGAGTTCAATTCCCAGCAACCACATGGTAGCTCACAACCATCTGTAATGAGATCTGGTGCCCTTTTCTAGCCTGCAGGCATGCATACAGGCAGAATACTATATACACAATAAATAAACCATAAAGATTAAAAAAAAGATGAAAAAAAAGTAAAGTCTGGTGTTCTTCTTAGTCACTATACTCATTTTGGAGCCCTTTCCCTAAATGCTCAATTCCCCACAAATGGAAGAAGGCAGGATCTCAAGCTTTTCAGAAATATAGTGTGAGACTGAGGTTGTGTTGTAACAGAAGGGCCTACAGTCAAAATCACTTTTCAGAATGTAAGTTCCATGGAACCACAGAGAGAAAGGTCTCTACTTGATGTTCCACAGAGGCAGCAAGGGGTCTGCAGACACCAGGACATCAAGAGGGACTTCTTTGTATTTAGGCTCCCAACTCACTCCACCCAATGTAATTTTCCAAAAGAGTGCCAAGTAAAACATTACCTAGCAGGCATCCGGGAAACAGACTCTCGCATCCGGCGCATTGTCAAAGAAGGTAATGCTGGTACTCCACTATCACCAACAGTGGAATTTGGGAACAGCCTGAATGAAAGAAACATGGAAAGACTGGTTTACAGATTTTGTCCTCTTTAAGAGAAACCAGCCCCTTGCCTAAAAACTCAGAACTACAACCCAACCTCTCTTTTTTCATGTTCCTCAAGTGCTTTAGACCTGTGTTGGAAGAGACTACCAACACAAAGGACTAGACTACAGACTGAGTGACAGCAACTGGCCAATGAACACGTGTCCTGCTAGGATGCATATCTAGAAAAGTCTGTTGCTGCCCAGCTATATCAGAGTAATGTTCTCCTAAGTGATAGTGCAATACAAGCACATGCCTTTCTGCTACTCAAATTCTCTGAGAACCAACAGTGACTTCTGTGGGAGCTAAACAGTTCCTTCCCATTGTGAGTGAAGACGATGTTCCTCTCATTTTTCTAACATGCTCCAAAAAGGGTGAAACTCTGTACTCTCAACACAAGTTTTTAAAAGGCTTTAATAAGTGTAATATTAACTTAAATTTGCAATTATTTAAACCATTTTTTCTCTGTGAAATATATATTGGTACCTAGTTTACCTCCTAACAAAAAGATTTAAATAAATACTTTTAAATACTATTTATTTATTTATTTATTTATTATGCATACAATATTCTGACTGCGTGCATGCCTGAAGAGGGCACCAGACCTCATTACAGATGGTTGTGAGCCATTGTGTGGTTGCTGGGAATTGAACTCAGGACCTTTGGAAGAGCAGGCAATGCTCTTAACCACTGAGCCATCTCTTCAGCCCCAAAGACTCAATTTTTTATATCCAGACTGTCTGAGGTGCAAACACATTGCTCCCTGTGTAAGGGAAAGGAAATAGCAAGAGCTCTACTTTCTGCTTTCTTGGGACAGCTCACAACCCAGTTGAGGGGGGGGGGGAGCCCTTTGATTTCCATGTCCCTGTGTTCTTCTCCTTGACAAATTCCTGTCAGTAACTATTTGACAGATAATGGGTCCTACCTGTTTGTGGTATCAGCTCAGCTAGACTAGCTGGCCAGCAAAGTCCCAAGGACAGCCCTGTCTCCACCTTCCCAAGTCTGAGATTACTTGTGTGGGCCCAGCTTTTATGTCAGTGCTGGATCAGACTCAACCCTCACGCTTAAAGTAAACACTTCACCAACTGAGTCATCTGCCAGCTCCCTACCTGTTTTACAGTTAGGGTGCCCCACTAAAACTAGCTAATTTTAGAACTATGGTGCTTCTAAAGTAGATAGTTTCTGGATCACAGAATTATTTAACAAACCTAAAACTCAGACTTATCAATAAAAATGTATAATGAGCATCGTCAAAAGCAATTCTGTGCCTGAACCTGAATTTTTACAAGGGAAAAAACAAAAACAAATGCCTTACAAAAGCTGTCTGATATTACTCCAGTCCACACACATAGTAGGTACTTTGGTGCTACAGTGCTCATGAAACTTGTAGCCACAAGTCTGACATCGAAATCCATTTAGCAGGAACTTTTGACAGATATCACAGAATGCAAGCTTTAGGAACGTTTTCCGCGCCTGTGACAAGAAAGCAGGTACAGAATTACAGAATTACAATAACACAAGTCAAGAACCAACAAGGTGCTTTCTCCACTGGCCTCACAAGAGTCTCTGAAGAATCATACTTCCAACACTGTCAAATTCAGAAACGGAAGGCAAAGGGACCTCTGTTAATGGACTCTAAACTGCCCACTGTACACGACCACATAGGGAGAACTGAAAGCAACTAACTATGCACATGTCTAGTGCTTCTGAGAAATGTCAACCATGCACAGCCAAGAGACAAAATGGCAGAGAAAGATGGCACTGAAACTTACAAAGTTGTGAGTTGTGAGTGGAACATGATCCAAGAAATCCACTTGCAGTTCTTCTCCAATCAGAGAGGCAGCATCGGTGTTCCAATCTAAGCGTGCTTTCTTACTAAAAATTATCCAAAGCATAATATGAGGGAACAGCAGATAAGGCTCAGGACATAGAGCAGTTCTACTGTTTACTGCATGTTGTCTAAGCACACCTGACAGGTGATTTGGTCCCACCCTAAAAAAAAGCCAACTGGGGCCCTGAAGAGACACTGCTCACAGAGTGACAGGCCTGTTGGAATCCAAGTCTGTTGGACTCATGACAAGGGTAACTATGTCTTTAAAGGGACTGTAATATTAAAATCCTACTAAAATCCCAAGATCCCATAAAGTGAGGTACAGTCACTACAGTACAGTTTGGTTTTTGTTTGTTTGTTTTTGTTTCCCGAGTCAGGGTTTATCCTTAGCTTTGGAGCATGTCCAGGAACTAGCTCTGGATACCAGGCTGGCCTTCAACTCAGAGATACACCTGCCTCTGCCTACCAAGTGCTGGGATAAAAGGTGTGTGCTACCACCACCCAGCTTCCAGTGCTCAAGTTTATTGTTCAACAGCCACTTCAATCTGAATGTGCATGAACATAATGCAAACAGAGATGCCCTTTCCATTAGTTACTAACTCAAAGTTGTTTGTAGAATTTATAAAAATAAAAGCTATAGACAAAATGGTCTTTAAAATTAACTGACAACGCTGTTTCTTTGCCCAGAACAAGCAGATAGGACATCATAGCAATTTAAGGAAAACCTGTCTTGTTCAGTTAATCTCCCATTTGTAGAGAATGAACATTCCCAGTTAAGAAGGAATGTAACACACATAACATCACTCAAACCCCTTTATCACCTGCCAGAAGCCAACAGGCCACTCTTCTGGTTACCCAACAGGCAACAATCCGTTCCTTAAGGTAGGGAGATGGTATCTTTCTAGAGTACTGCTGTGTCCTAAGGAAGACCAGGAAGGCAGTCCCACTCTGCAAGGCAGTAGGAGCTATCTGTCCTGAAGAAAACTGAGATCAGTTCCCAGTCACACAGCTTTGGAGAAGAGTGGACCAAGCCCCTGTCTCAGAATCTCCCTAGACATAAAAGGAAGTCTATGGATCAGCTTGGGGACCAACATGGGAATAAAGCCAGCTAAAGGTGATGACGTGTTGAAGATCAGAAAATTAACTGCTGACTAAGCAGAGAAGGAGACAGGTGGAGGATAAGCTCTCCAGCTGGAGAACTCAGAACTACAAAGAAAACAAGTAGGAGATTAGTAACAGCAGCACTGCTTCCCAAAGAGGTCAAAGTCAAAGGTTTCCCCAGGTTTGGCTGACAAAGAATGAATGACAAGAACATCTCTATAGGACTGCAGTGAGTGGTATATGTAGCAAGGTCACCTGAGATGTTATCCTTCAAGTTCCATCTACCTTGTTTTTTTAAGACAAGTTCTCTCACCAGTCTGGAGCTCAACAACTAGGGTAAATTGGTCAGCAAGCTTCAGGGACCTAACTGCCTGTCTCTGCCAATAGGTGCTGAGGTTACAAGGGCACACCAATACCCAAGGTTTTATGTTAATTCTGGCAACCAGATGGCAAAGAAAGCACTATATTGACTGGGTTATTTCTTCAGGTCAAAGATAGTATTCTTTAAAAAGAAAAAAATATGTATATTTGGTGTGTCTCTGAGTGCATGTATATGCACCATGTGTGTGAAGGTACTCCTGGAGGCCAGAAAAGGGCATCAGCTCCCCTCGAACTGGAGCTCCAATCAGTTGTGAAGCACCTGATTTGAGTACTGAGAACTGTCCCCGAGTTCTCTGCAAGAGCAGCAAGCACTATTAATAAGCCATCCCTCCAGCTTAACTATAAAAAACAATGCAAACATTTTCAGAGTACCCACTCAGTGTGGCAAATACTAGGAACATTCTTTCACTCAAAAATATGCCTTCTAACAATTCTGCTTCCATCACTGAGCATGCTACTAGCATCTCCTGTGCATTATAGTTTGCAAGACAATGTCCAGGCAATAATATCAAGTTCTCAGCAGCAAATTTTTTGAATTGATATTTTAAAAACTAAAGTATACACATACACTAATAATCCCTGGGAATCTAATACAAAGCATTTGTGAAACAAATTATTTGAGGCTATGAAATCCTTACTGTTTCGAAAGGTGCTGACTGATTTGCACTCTTACCCTTTGTGTTCCTGAAGAAGTCTGAACACTGCACAACACTCCGGCTGCAGGCCTCTCACTTTGAGAGCTTTCATAAGGCAGTCGTGCAAGCTCATTCCATTGCGCACATTGACCTACAAAAAGATAACTTTTAGTACCAACACAGGCTATGAAGCCACTTGCAAGGATGAGCACTGAAATACACACACCCATCTGTAAAATGGTATAGATTTATGACATACTATTTGCAATGGTATCCAGCAGTGAGTGCAAGCAAGTGCACACAGACCATCAGCCTGGGGCATATAATGCATCCCCTGTATTATTATCCCCAGAACAGCTGTCCATGACACGTTAACTAGAGGAAAATATTTTTATTAGAACAGTACAAAGAATAAGACTATTTTAAAAGTGGGGAAACCAATTCATGTTTATTACATTGTATGACTTGGAAAGATGTATGTCTTGCTATTAACAACAGAGTTGGTATTTGGGGGCCAGTGAGATGGCTCAGCAGGGAAAGACACTTGTTGCCAAGCCTGACAACCGAAGTTCCATTCCTGGGACCAATATGGCGGAAGAAGATACAGACTCCCAGAATTACTCATCCTCTGACCTCCACAACTACACCATGGGACAGGCATATGCACACATGGACACAACACACACACAAAATAAATTTTAATTAAGTGTTGGGGGGAGTGTAACATCTCTAACTACCTTCACTTGCAAGTGTACACACGAGCATGTGCATCAGCAGAAGGGAAACAAATGTGAGATAACGCTCTATAATAAAATCTTGCCTATGTTCAACAAATGGAAAGCTGGTCTTCCTAACAAATTTCAAGGTAGTGAGATGAGTAGGAAATAGAAGAGCAGAGCTCCTGCTTGGCTTTAGTGACAGACACCAATATGCACCAGACAGACTGGGCAGTATGTGCCCCACACAGTGCCCTAATCCACACTTCAGAAGTTTCGTTGCTACTTGGAGCCGCAACGCAAAGTACTTGTACCTACAGCATTAAAATATTGAATAATCTCTTAAAGGGTTTAGATATTTTAGCTTCAAAGCCTGGGAAATTAATTTTTTAAAAAAAAGTAGGTTGAGTCAGCAGAGCCAGCAAGAAGAGCAGGACGATTTGAAGTGGCTCTGAACTAACTGCATGGCCCCATACCCTGGCTAACTGTATAACCAGGTCGGAAGCAATCTCAGCCCTACTTGGCCATTCTCTTTCTAGCTGATTTCAGATAGTGCTGTCTTAAGAAGCAAAGCAAGGATGTCTGACCTCAAAACAGACCACAACATCTGAACACAAAGTAGAGACGAAACTAGTAGGAAGGAGCGAGACAGAACCTAAACAATGATAACTCATGTTTAAGTTTTTCACATGGCCTTATTTTTATATTGCCGACCACTAACAGGGATTTAGCTGACCAGTCACCAGTCTTCGAAGAGTACAGATAGGCTAGTAAGGAGAACTACAACCAAGTCTGAAGGTATAGGACAGATAATCCAGATGTAACAGAGATCAGGGAGGAAATTCTCCTAAATGACCGATTATGTCAGAGGAAAGCAAAAGGTTCTTCCAAGCTGTAAGAATTCCTCCTTGGCTGTGGAAGAGTCCAACTGATTCTCCAGGTTAATGGATTCTCTTTATCACAGGAATACGAGGGGGAAGAACTGGGGAGCTAGACAGGGGCAGAGGTCACCCAGTCCTTATAAATCTTGTTGCCTATTTAAAAATAAATACCATTAACATCTTTTAGGTTCCTTATAGCTGGCATGGTGGCTTGTATCTATTTCCAATATTCAAGAGACTGAAGCAGATGGTTATTTTGAGTTTAAGCTCAGCATGGACTGCAGTGTTAGACCCTGCCTAAAGAAAAAAAGTTTCTTGCACATACCAAACTAGTTCAGGCACATGTTATCTGGGGTTTGTATCAAAACAAATGAAAAGGTGTGGGTGGAAACAGACATATAGAACTGCTATGATCAGCTAAGGGTAAGCCAGGTGATGGACATAGCAGAACTGTTATTGTCTCTCTACTTTCACAGTTACTTACCCTTATAGCATCTTACTAACGTCCAGCAAAACAAGGCAGACATGCCTGCACTAGAGATCTGAGCTATAAAGACATGAGGGGAGAAAACAGCAAAGAGTGCTAAACTCACACACTGACAGACTCATGACCTGCACCTATGCTGCAAGCATGGCTTTCAAGACTGTAAAGTGATGTGAGGTTATTTTATTACCTGTATTAGAAGTCACAGGTTCTGAGCTAGACGGCTCTTTAACGGTCCTCTACTCCACTAACATTCTCACATGCAGACAGCATGGGAGCAGCCAAGGGGGTTGTGAAATAGATTCCCTAGCCTCCAGTACCAACACATCCAAAGAGTCTGCTTCCGGAACTCTGGGATACAGCCCAGGAACCCATGTCTATGCTTGTCTGTCAGGTGGTTGTAAGGGCAGCAGTTCTCAGCTCTGGTCACTCACCTGTCCAGTAACAATGAGAAGCAGTGGCAGCAGCCAGAGAGATGTGCATGTTTAGAAAACAAAATGACAAGGAACATTTAAAGGCTAATTATTCTTCTAAAATTATTTCAGGCAGACACATCCTCCGTCTATTTCTCCTACTCCCACGGATACACACTGTAAGTAGTTAAATGATGTCTCACTGAGTTGTATGGAGAGAAATCCTGGCTTCCAAGTGTGGAGCCACCCTAGGATGGGGAGAGTGCTGGCTGCCTGAGGGTGCTGGCTGCCTGAGGGTGCTGCCTGCCAAAAGACACCTTCCATCACTGGTTTCCCAGAGAAAGGTGGTTCATATTTGCCAAAGAAATAGAAGAAACTAACATCCTTTATAAGCTTTTCATAAGCTGCAGAAGATGTCAAACTCCCATCCACCTGCTATGCTCCAACAAAGGCTGCCAAGGACTACCAGATGAATAAATGACTCAGAAACACTATTAGCTGCCATAATGAGTCAGCTACTCTTAAAAGTATGCTCCTTGGGCTGGAAAAGTTAGAGAGGCTCAAGTACTAGGTAACTTGTCTAGATGATGCAACTAACAAAAGACAAGAGAGGAACTTATTTTTGCATCCATCTGTGGGAAACAACCATGTTGTGGAATATTAATATAAGATATATTACATTCATTTATGCTGTGGAATATTTGCTTAACGATGCAAAGTGTTGCATTCTTCTATGTTGTATTTGTTTAACTCTGTAAAGCTGCGTTACTGTGCCTGCGTAAAACACTTACTGCTCTAATAAAAAGCTGAATGGCCAATAGTGAGGCATGAGAGAGGGATAGGTGGGGCTGACAGGTAGAAAGAATAAATAGGAGGGGAAAGAAGAGCTAGAAGTGAAAAAAGGAGGAGAGGAGGATGCCATGGGTCAGCCATGGAGTAAGAAAGAAAGACATATAGTATAAAGAAAGGTAAAAAGCCCAGAGGCAAAAATGTCAAAGAAAGAAAAAGGATAATTTAACTTAAGTTAGAAAAACTAACTAGAAACAAGCCAAACTAAGGTTGGACGTTTATAAGCAAGAATAAGTCTCCAAGTATTTACTTGGGAGCTGGGTGGTGGGCCCCCAAAGAGAAGGAAGGAAGGAAGGAAGGAAGGAAGGAAGGAAGGAAGGAAGGCCAACTACACAACCAATGTGCTAAGTTTCTAGTTAAAGCAATACTAACTAGTGAAGATTTTCTTTTTTTCTCCTAAAAAAAAAAAAAGCTGAAAAGGCTGTTGGCAATTAGAAATTACTGCAGGTTGGGAGAAACATGACAGACTGATATGTTCAGAAGAACTTTATTAGTTATGAGCTCACAGCTACAGCCAGCCCCGATAAGCCCTAAAGAGGGAAGGGATTAGGAGAATTGGAATACTGTACTACAGATAGTGCAACACGGGAGAGAAAAAGGGTGCCTTCAATCAGGAAGAACAAAGGCCACAGTTACAGGTTCTTACAGGCTGAGGAAAGCAGGAGGCTCCATGTCACCTAGCCCACAGGGCCCTGTCCTGGCAGGAAACTCTAGACAAGAGTAAACTTCAGATTCACAGTTCTGGTCCAGAGGAGGTGGCACAAGCTAGAAGGTCTGTGATGTAATAATGGCAGTACAAATTCCGAAATACCTGATCTATGAACTGGAGTGCAGAGTAGAAAAGAAAGTAGAGAAAGAGTTTTGGGTTCAAGAACCAGTCTGAATGGAGAAGCACCAGCCAGCATAGGTAACCAGCACAAACACTTTGTCCCTATTCTTAGGGAAGCTACTTAGCAGCCTTCCTTTTTTTTTTTTTTTTAACGTTTTACTTTTTATTTTGAATCTCACTAAGTTGCCCATGCTAGCTAGCTCTGAAAACACTCAGTAACCCACATAAGCCTTAAACTGAAGATCATCCTACCTCAGCCTCCCAAGAACCAAAGTAACAGTCCTGAATTGCCAGGCCCAGCTTTATTTTGATAGCCATATTGTAAATTTTTGTTTTTAGGGGAGGAAACAAAATAATACTTTAGTTGTTTTTTGAGTTTTGCCATCAGTTTGAAGTGGGGGGGGGGGGGACCACCTAAGATCCAGCATCACAAATGAAGCCTCCTTCAGTTCACAAAAGAAGTATGAGAAAGGGCTGGAGAGGTGGTGCAGTGGTCAAGAGCACTTGCTCTTGTAAAGGACCCAGGTTGTGCTGCCAGTACCAACGCCCTCTTCTGGCACTGCATACACATGGCACACTGACATATACTCAGGTACAAACACCCACAGACATAAAATAAATAATGATGAAGGAATTTACTAGCAAAACCTGCGAGGGGACTATTAGAAGAAAACCAAGAAAGCTCTGGCTGACCTCCTATCAGAAATATCGCCTCTTTCTCTCCCTAAAATAAGGATGCAGAAAACAAGCCTTTGTGGGCAATGTTAGGTCAGATTAGGGAGTGTGAGAAGAACAGTGATTTAATAAAATAAATCTGCACTTGGGAGAAAAATTAAATAATAGAGACCCCAAGTGACAAGGAGATTCCCATCTATAAACTGGACAGACAACACATCCCACTTTCCACAGGGGGAAGAAGTACATTTTCTAGGGTCACATACCACTGTCCTCTGCTTATTCGGCAAGAAAACTCGGATAGTGTTGCTTGTCTTAGAAGAATCCGTGAGTTTGCCATCATCTGAGGCCCGGCGCTGATAGCCAAACTGCTGAACAATTGTAGGGGAGATGCAGCTGGAGCCATCAAACACCGCATCTTTGAGTCCAAAACCATTGCTGATCGTCTTCCAAGCTCCCTGTATGTGCTCCATTGATGCAGTTTAAAAAATACTTAAACCTGAAAGACAAGTAATTATAATTCTAGAAGAAAGTACTTAACTCAGGAATGCAACATAAATAAAAGTTGTAAAAACTATGGTGTATGGATTTTCATAATCTGTGAGCAAGTTAATCAGGAAAAAATGTACACAGTGGTATATTTCCATAAAATTAGAGAAAAAGAGCCAAAAACCAAAGCCAACCTAGAACATAAGCCAGGATCGTCTGGCTTCTAGTCCCAACTTTTTCATCTGTATTTCTCTCCTTTTATTACAATATGTGAGTATGCTGAGTTATCACTTCTGCCTATGAGCAATATATTTTAGACTATGAGAATTATGTACTAGGGTGGGGGATCCTGCCTCCAATAGAGGAGCAGCAAACTTAATTCCCAAGATACACTATAGATACCATCTATATTTTTATGCATAAACTATCTTACTCAATTTGTGTAAAATTTTTAGGTTTATAATCGTTTCTTCCTTCTCTTTAAATCAGAGAAATCATTCAGATGCCCCCCCAAAAACTCCTAGGGTATGGGTAAAATGACCAGATTCCATATCTATTTACAAAGTCCATAAATTTTCCACTATAACATCCGGGTTCAGTTTGGGTGCAGAACCAAAGTTGAAAACTAGTCATTTAACCCCAACACAATCCGATGGTTTTTAGTTTTTAGTTTAGTCAGGCATAAGACTAATGCCCACACACTGGCTTACAGTCAGCAAGTAAATGGTTCTCCAGAAAACTATAAGGTTAACAGAGAAATCTCTCTTCAAGCCTTAAGTCAGAAACTTGTTTTGTCTATCTAGCAACAGCTAGTACTCACCAGGAGCCTCTATTGTGAGGCAGTGTACAAAGCATGCATGAACACATACATGCATGCACACACCTGCACGCGCACGCGCGCACACACACACACACACCCCATTCCTATTATTTGCCTTAACCCTCACGGTTACTAAATAGAAATGATATTCCCACCAAGTAGTGGTGGCACTCGCCTTTAATCCTAGCACTTGGGAGGCAGGGACAGGCGGATCCATGTGAGTTCAAGGCCAGCCTGGTCTACAGAGCAAGTGCCAGGACAGGCTCCAAAGCTATAACAGAAAAACTGTCTCAAAAAAACAAAAAACAAAGAAGGAAGGAAGGAAGGAAGGAAAAAGAAAAGAAAAGATATTCCCTAAACTTATTAAGCAGGCTTCAGAACATGGCAGTAATCCCAGCACTTAGGAAGTAGATGCCGGCAGATCTCTGTGTGAGACCAGCATGGTCTACATACCTATTCCTGGACAGCCAGGGCTACACAGTGAAACCTTGTCTTAAAAACAAAACAAAAAAACCTCACCAGAACATGCCTACACTACTCTTACCTCAGAACTTATTCCCTTCCCCGAGAAGATTGAAAACCCCAGAAACAGACAAGATGGCCTTTTTCACTACCTGTCTCCAACCAAGGCTGCCTTCTAAAGAATTTTACCTGACACTCCAGCCAAAATTGCCTGTTTCCTTCCCCCAGCAAACAAACCTGAATAACTCTTAGGGCGATGCTTACAGTACAGACTGTGTACAAGCGTCTGCTCTGTGAGCAGAGCTCACTAGCATACCCTCCTATTGGAGCAGTGCCTGCACCACAAAGGCACTCAACCCAAAGCTTTGTGTAAGTCTACGAGCTCTCAGGCATTCCATTGCTATGTTATATTGAACTGTCATTCTTCTCACAATAACTGTTAGTTAACATACGTCTTTGTGATTTGATTTTAAAGTGAAAGGGGTTTATTCACCAATCACATCACAGTTAAGTACAATTCCTTGATCATTTTGAATCAACCAAAGTCAACTGTCAACTGATGCTAAATAAACTGAAAACTAATAAAGCCAGGCATGGTAGTATTTGCTTTTAATCCAAGCACAGGAAGGCAGAGGCAGGCAGCTCTAGACCAGCCTGATCTACTTAGGAGTTCCAGGACAGCCAGGGCTCAGCAGAAACCCCATCTCAAAAAAAAAAAAAAAATCTAATTAAACAGTAGTGATTCTAAATCCATAACATATTAAGTATTAAAATTTTTTAAGAAAAATGTTATAAAATATAACACAGAATTATAATCACATACAAATTCCATTTACAAAAACAAATATTGGGTAGAAGAGATGGCTCTTGTACAGGACCCCAGTTCAATTCCCATGCTGTGAGGTACTTCAGTCTGCTGCCATCTGAAGCACAGATTACTAGGACAATAAAATTATCTACGAATCTTCCCTTTTCGGCCATTACTGGAGTTGAATTCTCTTGTGACTTCTGACCATATCTTCTCACACTTCAAAGAACACTATGTCTTCCCCCTTTTCCAATTAAATGTGTACCTGCCCTAAAAGAGGAAAAAGTTCAGGCTGTACAGGACACTAGATGGCAAAGTAGCCAGGGTTTGCAGGAAGAAACATACCATCTACTCTGTACAGATGCAGCAGGAAAGACTAATGGCACAACTACCACGTGGGCAATTACCCCAGGCTAAAGCTGGACAAAGGGTGCAAAAGAAAAAAGCCTGGAACAGAAAAACAAAGCCTGGAAAAGAGAGGACAAGTGAGATGGAGGAACAGAGTAATCTCATGTATAAATCTCACTAAAAACTGGGTAAACGAAAAGCTATAAAGACTCTGTCTTACATCTTAAACCTGTGCTCTCAGTGATTTTTATGCAAAGTTTTCAGATTGTTTCACTGATTAGTCACTAGACATCTACTTCTTGTCATCTGGGGGGGGGTTAATACAAAAAATGAAGAATGTGCTACTTCATCTTCTCAGTAGCAAATGCTTCTCAAGTTTACAGAGGATAAAGACATAGACTGATGAAGATAACCAACACTCGTGGGTGTAACTTTTCTTTCCTTCCACCCACTCAGCACACTCTGGATCCAGGGCTTCCAATGCATTAGGAAAGCACTCTACCATCAGGCCACATCCCAGCCCTTAATCTTCCTAAGAATCCCAGGCCTATTTTCTAGTATCAAATTTGAGACTACTTCATATTTATACAAGTCTTTTTAAAACAGAACTAGAAACCTCAGTGAAGAGTATCTGTGGCTCTTTGCAGAGGACCCAGATTCTGTTCCCACCCACCCACCCATACGGCAGTTCATAACCACATGCAATTCTGGTTCCAGGGGATCCAAGCACAAATGTGGTATAGATATATGTGCAGGCAAACACTGTATACATTTTTTAAAAAATCAAAGAAAGAACAAACTCTTTCAAAAACCTAAATCCCAAAGAATCCCTGAACCCATTATAAGAAGCCTTGTCCAGAGCAGAGCATGGTGGTACAGGCCTATAATTCCATTCTTGGAAGGTAAGGGAGGAGGATCAAAGCATCCTCAGCTACACAGGGAATTCAAGGATATCTGTGATACAAAAATCAGCTAAAATGAATGAGTGAATAAATGAATGAATGAATGCCAGAAAAATAAAAAAAAAAAACACATGAGGTCAGGTGATAATACAGACAGGCCTATATATGCTCAGCATTCCAGAGACAAAGCCTGAGCTAACATAATAAGACCCTGTCTCAAAACACAGGCCATAGGAGGAGGCATGTATAGAGAGCCCTGATTCTAGACCAGCATAGACTACAAAGACAGATCAGGCCCTAATTCAGCAGGCCCAGAACTTAGGCCTAGACTCTTGGTGATAGTACACTAGCAGCAGGTCTCTAGACTGGACAAACCAGACACTGGGCAATCAAGGCCATTCTGAAGGGGACATTAACCCAATGAATACTGCAAAAACCAGCAGTCTCCTCCCCAGCTCAGTAGCCAGACTCACAGAACATATAGCTTCCCCATCCTAACACAAAGTTCAGTAAAGCTCAAACTCAGAGATCTACCTGCTTCTACCTCCTGAGTGCTGGGATTAAAGGCTACCACCAGCAGCAGCTGAGAAAGGTTTCTCTAACATTCATGATTACTTAAGTTTTACTTTTACTGTCCATGGTCCCTTTCTGAAGGACCTCATTATTCACAGAAGTCAAGAGAGAAAATGAACAGGACATCCAATACAGGAAAGAAAGCAAAGGAAATCCCCAGTAGGCCAGAGGAGGGGAATTCCTGGATGACACATGTGTGTCCAACACAGAAACCCTAACAACCTGAATCTGGAAACATCAAACTACCACTAGCAATGCTTACCTACACAACAGGTTTTTTTTTTTCTTTTCTTCTAAGGAAAAAGAGAAAGAGCAAATAACCCATATAACAAGTTTCCGTGCACCTATGGCCCTGCTGACGCAAACACAGCTCTCCTCAAAAGGAATGAAAAAGAATTCTGAAACAAAAATGAGTGGCAGCAGTCCAAAATGACATGCCTCACCATGGAGGTGGCTGCAGGAGAAAGAAGACATTTGTCATAGCACTTACCAAGTACAGTGGCAGGGACATGGCAGGGGGATACAAAGAGGGGGTGCTCTGCTACAGGCTCTAGATGTCACCCAAGCTACACTTAATTTGGGGATGGGTGGAGTCTAGTGATCTATTCAGAGGACAGTTCAGAGGTTTTACCTGATACCAAAACTGGCCAAATACACGTGTGGGCAATGAATGGCTATTAAGGGGACCAAAGGTAGCCCAAGATAATTCATTCAGGATCTGCCACATTCTAACTCTCCACAATTAAAGAAGTTCTAAGTCAGCCTTTTAGAATCTTTCACACAGGTACGCTTTTTGTTTTGCTTTGGTTTTCTGGGAACTTCAGGTTGCAGCCCTTTAACCTTACTATCTTTCTTACAGAAGAAGCAGTAAAGCCTGTGCTGCACTCTGAGAGCTTCCTGGTGGCTGAATATGAATGACATAATCTAACAGGGCAGAACTTTACAAAACACAGGACACACATCACTCTGGTTTACAAGATGACTTTAGGGGATATGGGGCATGGCACTGACTACAACTCAAAGAGCCTAACAGGGGCATGAGAGGGAGAAAGCCTCAACTGGCTAGAAGATGTTTGCTTGTATGGCTTTAATACTTCCTAACCTCTTTCCAGCTCAAAGCCATGGAGAGACCAGACAGCAAACTAAAGGAGCACTGCTACCTTTCTTTTACAGACAGTACAGAAAGTCTAGAATTATGTGCAACTCTCCTAGTAGTTCTGTACTTATATAGTGCTTATAACATTGTTATTCCTTGATTTTACATAAAAGAAATAAATATAAATCGTGCACCAGAGCCAGTGAAGTGCTCAGTGGGTAAAAATCATTTGTCATGTAAGCTTGAGTTTAATATTCAGAATCCAGTGGAAGGTGACAACTGACTCATAAGTTGTCCTCTGACCCCTCCACATTTGAGCCATAGCAAACACAAGTGCACACTTATACATCATAAACACACAATAATCAAAAATAAAAATTTTAAAAATAGTGTGGGCCAGTGAGATGGCTCAGTGGGTAAAAACACTTTGTCACCAAGCCTACCCTGAGATTGATCTACTGGACTCACATGTTGGAAGGTAAGAACCAGCACCAAGTTGTCCTATGATCATCACATGTGTCCCATGGCACATATATATGCATATGTGTGCATGCGCGCACACACACGTCATTGAATATTAAAATGTGTTACATGTATCTATGCTGTGGAATATTTGTTTAATGATGCAAAGAAGTGTTGCATTCTTTTATGTTGCATTTGTTTAACTCTGTGAAGCTGTGTCACTGAGCCTGTCTAAAACACCTGATGGTCTGTCTAATAAAGAGCCAAAGGCCAATAGCAGAGCAGAAGAAAGGGGGGGCTGGCAGGCAGAGAGAATAAATAGAAAAAGGAATTGGGAGGCAAGAGAGATCAAGGTGTAAGAAAAGAAGGGGCCAGACACTTTGCTATACAGCAAGTGACAGAGTAAGAAGTAAAGAAAGGTATACAGGAATAGAGAAAGGTAATAGCCCTGAAGCCAAAGATAGGTGGGCTAACCTAAGTTAAGAAAAGCTGCCTAGAAACAAGCCAAGCTAAGTCTGGGTGTTCATAGGTAAGATAAAGTCTCCATGTGTGTTTATTTGGCAGGACTCCAAAGAGTGAAAAGTAATAAAACAACCAGAAATTCACTCTCACGCAAAATCAAGGAATAAATGCTATGGGACAATGGTCTTTTATCCTGTCACTTGTATTATTTTTAATAACATGCTGATTGGCCAGTAGCCAGGCAGTAAGTATAGACGGGGCGATCAGGCAGGAAGTAGAGGTGGGGCAACAAGAATTCTGGGAAGAAGGAAGTTTCAGTCTGCAGTCATCACCCAGACACAGAGGAAGCCAAACACAGAGCAAGCAAGATGTGACTGACTGCCTTGCCGAAAAAGGTACCAAGCCACATGGCTAACACAGACAAGAATTATGAGCTAAAATAAGTTATGAGAGTTAATAAGAAGCCTGAGCTAATAAGCCAATCAGTTTATAATTAATGTAGACCTCTGTATATTTCTTTGGGACTGAACGACTGCAGAACCAGGCGGGACAGAAATCCCAGTCAACAAATAAACAAACATAAAAATTTAAATTTAAAGAGGTAGTACTGTTACTGGGTGCAGTGTTGTACACTTTTAGTGCAACAGCTCTCTACTGTGTTAGGTGAGGAAGACAAAGGCTAAAGTTAATGGGACACTATGCTAGCAGAAATAGTGTCCTTTACATAAAATGACTTTGTCCTTCCCTGTGCCTGGTGCCTAGGGAGGCTAGAAGAGGGCATTGGAGCCCCTGGAACTAGGGACTGAGAACCACAGCCCAGTCCTCTGCAAGACCAGTCAGTGATTTTAACTTCTTAACCTCTGAGCCAAAACTCCAGCCCCACTCCCAGGCTTTTAAACAAACCTAAAAATTATAAAATTCTAGCAACCAGATCTAAAGCCTGTCTGTTCATTTCCACTCTTTCTGCACCTCCAGTTGTCGCTCGCTCTCTCTCTCTCTCTCTCTCTCTCTCTCTCTCTAAATAAAGCACCTAGAAGTGCCTAGCCTCCACTCCCTCTCCTGCTTCAAAGCAGACAGGATCATTTCAAGAGTTGTATAGCTTCCCCCACCCCCCTCTTTTTCCAGACAGGGTACCTCACTGTATAAAGCCTCAAATTGGAGCTTCTCTGGCCTACACCTCTCAGAAGCAGGGATCACTTGACTGTTCACAGTCTACACTCCTTTTCAAACAGCCATGTTCACTTAACAGCCATTTCCCTCACCCTCTAGTCTCAACTTTGACAAGACTCCAAGCTGGAACTTGATCTGAAATTGTCTGAGACACTGTGCATTAGGTTCAAAAAACTTAAAACAGGGCTGGAGAGATGGCTCAGAGGTTAAGAGCATTGCCTGCTCTTCCAAAGGTCCTGAGTTCAATTCCCAGCAACCACATGGTGGCTCACAACCATCTGTAATGAGATCTGGTGCCCTCTTCGGGCCTGCAGGCACACACAGACAGAATATTGTATACATAATAAATAAATAAATATTAAAAAAAAAACTTAAAACAGACATTCATGAGCATGTTGGGCCACGCATATCAAAAGCAACACACAGGTCTGCTATTAAAGAGGCAATACTCTCCACATTTGATCAGTCCCTATTTCACTCATTTATTTCCTTTTTTTTTTTTTTTTTGGATTTTTTGAGACAGGGTTTCTCTGTAGCTTTTGGTTCCTGTCCTGGAACTAGCTCTTGTAGACCAGGCTGGCCTCGAACTCCCAGAGATCCGCCTGCCTCTGCCTCCCGAGTGCTGGGATTAAAGGCGTGCACTACCACCGCCCGGCTATTTCACTCATTTATTACAGTTTCTACTGCTGTGATAAAATATCATGACCAAAAACTTGGGGGGGAAAGAGTTTATTTCATCTTACAGCTTGTATTCCATTATCCAGAAAGTAAGGACAGGAACAAAAAGCAAAGCCAAGAAGGAGTGCTGCTTACTGGCTTGCTCCTCCTGGCTTGCTTTGTTATACACCCCAAGACTACCTGCCCAGGATGGCACTACCCAGGGTCATCCCTCAATCAATTACTAAGAAAATAACCCACAGGATAGTGTACAGGCCAATCTAATGGAGGCATTTTATCAATTGTGGCTCCCTCTTCTGAGATTTAGCTTGTGTCAAGGTGACAAAAACAAGCAAAAAAAAAAAAAGAAAGAAAAAGAAAAATCAAGCACTAGAACAAACTCTCAGGTCAATTTTTTTTTTGGTAGAAAAATGGCAAGGTGATCCTAAAATTTACATGGAAACACAAATGACCCAGAGAAGTCAAAATAATCTAATATTGGTTTGATTTTTGACTCGGAATCTAGATTAGCCTGGAACTTTCAGTGGAACATGAGCCGACCTTGATTGAACCACCTGTAACTACAATTCTAGGGGGACCAAAAATTCTCTTCTGGCCGAAGAGTGCTTGTATTCATGTGGTGCAAAGACAAACACATACAGTCTCATAAAATAATAAACATTTTAGCTGGGCAGTGGTGGTGCATGCCTTTAATCCCAGTATTTAGGAGGCAGAGGCAGGTGGATCTCTGAGTTCGAGGCCAGCCTAGTCTACAAGAGCTAGTTCCAGAACAGTTCCAAAGCTACAGAGAAACCCTGTCTCAAAGAGAAAACCTGTCTATAATAATAATAATAATCCTTTAAAAGTGATTAACTTTTTATTTCATGTATCTTTAATTATTTACATGTATGTCTGTACAACTTGTACGCATGCCTGGTACCTGCAGAGGGCACAAGAGGTTATCAGATCCCCGGAACTGGAGTTACAGGTGGTTTTAAGTCACCCAGTGTGGGTGCTTAACCAAACCCAGGTCCTCTAAAAGATCAGCCATTGTTCTTAACTGCTGAGCCATCTCTACAGCCCTAACTACTTCTTTTAAAGATAAGGTTGCAAAGCAGTGGTGGCACCGGCCTTTAATCCCAGCACTCAGGAGACAGAGGCAGGTGGATCTCTGTGAGTCCAAAGCCAGCCTAGCCTAGCAATGTTACACAGAGAAATCCTTTCTATCAAAAAAGTCAGGGTGTCACTAAGTAATTCTGGCTGGTCTGGAACTTGCAAAGTAGGAGACTGGTCTAGCTGCCTGCCTCTACCTCCCAAGTGCTGGGAATTACAGGTTTGCACTACCACACCCAGCAAATTTTATTCTACATATATTTTGTCACCGTTTTTTAAAATTACAGTTAACTGAACCTATTATGTCTTTTTAAAAAGGCATGCTGATCATTAAAAATGAAACATTACTAAAGTTACTGTTACTTAAGTTTAGAGTTCCTGGGAGAGCTATACATCTCCAATACCTCTGTGGCAGTAAGGATAGGTAGGTAGTCCTACTCTCAGAATAGAGGTTCAAGAAATCTGGAAACTTCAATTAAAAGAAAAAAATCAATAAACAACATAAACTTAATAAAATTATTCTTTTACCTTCCAAAAGCCGATTCAGAACAATTTTTTAATCAGCTAAAATTATGGGACTTCCAAGGGATCTTTAAAAATTTTTTATTTTGGGCTGGAGAGATGGCTCAGCGGTTAAGAGCACTGATTGTTCTTCCAAAGGTCCTGAGTTCAATTCCCAGCAACCACATGGTGGCTCACAACCACCTGTAATAAAATCTGGTGCCAACTTCTGGCCTGCAGGGACACATGCAAGCAGAACATTGTATATATATTAAAAAAAAAAAAAAAAAAGACCTCAAAAAAAAAACTCAAAAAAAAATTTTTTTATTTTCTATCTAGAAGGCAAGGTGCATGCATGTGAGTACAGGTGTCTGTGGAGGCCAGAGGCATTAGATCCCCTGGTGGTGAGCTTACAGGTGATTGTGAGGTAACCATTATGGGTGCTGGGAACTGAACTCAGGTCCTCTGCAAAAACAAGTTATCTGAAGTGATAAGTCATGGAACCAGCACAAGTGGTTTCAATAACCTTAGAATATTAGAATGTCCATAGCAGCATTATTCCAAATAAACAAAAGGGGAAATAACCCAAATGTCATTAAGTGACAGAGAAGAGGCATTATCTAAGCAACAACTGGTTATACTTGATTATAAAAAGTAATGAACAGATTCAACACAATGCCCATCAAAATCCCAGCAAAATTCTTCAAAGACCTCGAAAGAACGGTACTCAACTTCATATAGAAAAGCAAAAAACCCAGGAGAGCCTAAACAATTCTGTACAATAAAAGAACTTCTGGAGGCATCACAATCCCTGACTTCAAATTCTACTACAGAGCTACAGTACTGAAAACAGCCTGGTATCGCCATAAGAACCAAATAGAAGACTTAGTTATCAATCCACACATCTTCGAACACCTGATTTTTGACAAGGAAGCAAAAAGTATCAAATGGGAAAAAGAAAGCATATTTAACAAGTGGAGCTGGCATAGCTGGATATCAACATGTAGAAGAATGAAAATAGACCCATATCTATCACCATGCATAAAACTCAAGTCCAGATGGATCAAAGACCTCAACATAAAGCCAGCCACACTGAAACTCATCAAGAAAAAGTGGGAAGTACACTTGAATGCATTGACACAGGGAACCATTTCCTAAATATAACCCCAGCAGCGCAGACACTGACAGAAATAATAAATGGGACCTCCTGAAACTGAAAAGCTTCTCTAAAGCAAAGGACAAGGTCAACAAGACTAAACGACAGCCTACAGAATGGGAAAAGATCTTCACTAAACCCACATCAGACAGAGGTCTGATCTCCAAAATATACAAAGAACTCAAGAAATTGAACACCAAAAGATCACATAATCCAATAAAAAAAAATGGAGTACAGACCTAAACAGAGGAATCTAAAATGACTGGAAGACACTTAAGGAAATGTTCAACATCCTTAGGCATGAGAGAAATGCAAGTCAAAACAACTCTGAGATTCCATCTTACAAATGGAAGAATGGCCAAGATATAAAACACTGATGACATCTTATGCTGGAGAGGTTGTGGGGAAAAGGGAACACTTCTGCATTGCTGGTGGGAATGCAAGCTTGTACAACCCCTTTGGATATCAGTGTGGTGATTTCTCAGGAAATTAGGAAACAACCTTCCTCAAGACCCAGTAATACCACTTTTGGGTATATATCCAAAGGATGCTCAATCGTGCCACAAGGATGTATGCTCAACTATGTTCATAGCAGCTTTGTTTGTCATAGCCAGAACCTGGAAACAACCTAAATGCCCCTCGATCAAAGAATGGATAAGGAAAATGTGGTACATTTACACAATGGAGTACTACACAGCAGAAAAAAAAAACGACATCTTGAACTTTGCAGTAAAATGGATGGAGCTAGAAAACATTGAGTGAGGTCACCCAGACACAGAAAGACAATTATCACATGTACTCACTCATAGGTGGTTTTTAAACATAAAGCAAAGAAAGCCAGCCTACAAACCACAATCCCAGAGAACCCAGACAACAATATGGACACTAAGAGTGACTTACATAGATCTAATCTACATGGGAAGTAGAAAGTAGAAAAAGACAAGATCTCCTGAGTAAATTGAGAGCAACCCTTGGGGAAGGGTTGAAAGGGGGAAGGGAGAGGCAGGGAGGGGAGCAGAGAAAAATGTAGAGCTCAATAAATATCAATAAAAAAAAGAAAAGCAAAAAAAATGAGGAGTTGGAGAGTAGGACCAAAATATATATGCTTATGATATTGTCAAAGATTAAAAAGAGACGAGCAGTAGTCGTGAATGCCTTTAGTTCTAGCACTTGAGTTGGGAGGCAGAGGCAGGTGGATCCCAGGAGTTCCAGGTCAACCTGGTCTACAGGACTGTTGCACAGAGAAACCCTGTCTTCAAAAACAGACAAAAACAAAAAATTAAATAAAAAGTATTTTTAAAAAAGAACCAAAAATAAAAAAAAATGCTAGTAGAGGAGCCCCTTATCATGTGTGTGCATATTCCAACACCCCCAGTGGATGTGGAATATGAATGAGCTCTTGTCTACTCCCCACGGCCAGATTGTCATGCAGGATGGCCGCAACTGTGAGGCACAACAGCAAAACCAGCATGGACCTCTGACTCCTTCACAGCTTCAAATAGCAGTCCCCTTCAACTGGCACGCTCCCTTTTCTTTTCTTAGGGCCCTCGTAGCTTCTCTTGTAAATGGGACATTCTTAAGTAAAATAACGGTAATGTGAGTGCCAGCCTGTAATACCACACAGGAGGTCTGATAACAAGTACGTGACTGGAGGGTAGCATAAGAAACACAGGTATGCCAGACAAAAAGATGACTCACGTCCCAGGAAGGACAGGAAACAATGGTTTGAGGTTTCACCGTGCTACTGCAAATGGCACACAATTTAAAAGTTAGGAATTTTCACTTCTGACTGTCCAGCTTATATTTTAAGAGCACACCTAACAGGTAACTGATACTGGGAGAAGCAAACTGAAGACAAGAGTGAAGTTCATTTTCTGTTGTTACAACAGAACATCTGAGACGGAATTGGTACAGAAGTTTATTTTGGCTTAAGATCTGGAGGCTGGAAAGTCCAAGAGTATGTCAGCAGTGTCTCTTCAGGACCTTTGCTTCAGATCATGCCCAAAGGCAAAAGGGAAGCAGTATATGCCAGAGACAAAGCACAGGAACTTCATGCTTTAAAAGTCATTCTTGAGGGGCTGAAGGCCTCAACCTCTCTGGCTGTTCTCTTAGAGGACATGGATTTGGTTCCCAGGACCCAAATGACACCTAACAACCACCTGTAACTCCAGTTCTAGTGGATCTGATGCCTTCTTCCAGCTCCCATGGGCACTAGGCATGTACATGGTGCACACACATAAATAAAAAAAAATAATAAAATAATTCTTTTTTTTTTAATAATTCTTTTTTTAAACATGTTTATACCAGGGTTGATCACAACAGTCAGAACAGCACGACAATGAAGAGGAGGGGAACATAGCTACTGCCGACCCTGTTAGCTGAGGCTCCAGCAAGAACTAGAATAATTCTTAAAAGTTACTCTCATGGTAATTAATCCAGACCAGCAAAAGAATACTCCTAAAAAATGGCATTAACTCTTCTTAATAACCTAATCAACTCTTAAAGGTCCCACCTCCCAATACTAACCCAGTAGCAATTACATTTCAACATGAGATTTGGCTGACTGGGTCAAACCACATCCAGAGAACAGTGAGAGAGATAGCACTGCACATGTGAAAACACAGGGGAACTTTAGACACTGTGCTAAGCTAAAATCCAAATACTGGCTCTGTTCATCAAAAGTCCCCAAATGGGCAAAGTCACACATAATGTGTCCATAGTACCTGCTTCTCAGAAGCTAAGGACAAGACAGTCTGGAAGCCATTGGCGTAAAACCAGCTAGACACAGCAAAAAAGATAAGGGGGAGAAAGGGAACTGTTAAAGGGGAACAAAGCCAGGCAGTGGGGACACACACCTTTAATCCCAGCACTCAGGAGGCTGAGGCAGGTGGGTCTCTGTGAGTTCTGGCCTACAGAACAAGTTCCAGGACAGCCAAGGCTACAAAGAGAACCCCTGTCTTGAAAAACTTAAAAAAGAAGGAAAAAACGGGAGGGAGGGAGGGAAGGAGGGAGGGAGGGAAAGATGGAGGGAGGGAGGGAGGACAGAAGCAAAAAGTAAAAGGCAGATTAGTGACTGCCTAATGCTATTTTTATTTTATTTTTTTAAATATTTATTTATTTATTATGTATACAATATTCTGTCTGTGTGTATGTCTGCAGGCCAGAAGAGGGAACCAGACCTCATTACAGATGGTTGTGAGCCACCATGTGGTTGCCGGGAATTGAACTCAGGACCTTTGGAAGAGCAGGCAATGCTCTTAACCACTGAGCCATCTCTCCAGCCCCCTATTTTTATTTTTTGAGTGATAAAACTGGAACGTAAGATACCTTCTCTTCCACAGGAACCAAGTTTTAGTTCCAGCCTTTGCTAGACCAGCTCACAACTGCCTGTAACTCCAGTTCCAGGAGATCTTATGTCTTTTTCTGGACTCTAAGAACAACTGTACATACATAGGGACACACATACACCACCTACAATACAATAATTTAAAACTGTTTTCTTGTGGAAAACCTTGGAAAGCATTTGTCACTGGGAACCATGGAAATCAAAAGTTCTGGGGTGGGGAGAACAATAGAGTGGGTACAAGTGATTTGATCAGGGAAATAGGAGGAAGGGGGGGGCTCAAATTAGAAAAGGGAGAGATGAATAAAGGAGGGAGAAGGGTAAAACAACAGTTAAAATGCCTGAAAAAAATCGTAAGAAATCACACTATTAACTACCTTTTTAAAAAAAAAATTATAAAATGTACGCGCGCGCGTGTGTGTGTGTGTGTGTGTGTGTTTTAAATTAAAGTATCTCCTCTGGCCTGACAATGCTCCCTCCAAGAGTCAAAGACCATCTAACAACCCCCTCCCCCCCCCCCCCCCGCCCAATCAAGCATGAGAAGTCTTTTTTTGAGTTGTTTGTCAGGATTGTCCAATAGATTTTCAAAATATTATAGACTATGGCCTTTGGTTGCACACCCCTACCCCAGGGGTGAAAATTAAGTTCCTACTGCTGAAGGAAGGCATCATGCACTTCCAATACAGGGCCCAGAGACCCTTGAGCTGGAGTTGGCCTAAATGCTTCCTGCCTGACAACTTTCATGGCACCAGAAGGTGGATCTCTCTGAGTCTGAGGCCAGTCTGGTCTATAAAGCAAATTCCAGGACACACCAGGGCTATTACACACAGGACCCTTGCCTCCAAAATCAAAAAGAAGGCAAGCACTCTAGCAACTGAGCTACATTCCTGGCCATTAAGATATTCTTTTTTGGTTTTTTTGTTTGGTTGGTTGGTTGGTTGGTTGACTGGTCTCACTATGTAGCTCTGGCTATCCTGGAACTCAATATGTAGATCAAGCTGGCCTCTGAATTCACAGAAATCTACCTTTCTCTGCCTCCCGAGTGCTGGGATCAAAGGTGTGTACCAACACGTCTGGCCTAAAGATATTCTTTTTCTTTTTTTGGTTTTTTTTTTTTTTTTTTTTTTTTTGGTTTTTTCGAGACAGGGTTTCTCTGTGGTTTTGGAGCCTGTCCTGGAACTAGCTCTTGTAGACCAGGCTGGTCTCGAACTCAGAGATCCGCCTGCCTCTGCCTCCCTAGTGCTGGGATTAAAGGCGTGAGCCACCACCGCCCGGCGATATTCTTTTTCTTTATTGACTATTTTTATGTTTGATTATGTGTTGGGGAAAGGACAGAGAAGGAAAGCAAGGAAAGAAATATCTTGATAGAGAATTAACGAGAAACCTGGCACTAGGGAAATTCCCAAGAATACACAAGAATAAGCCTAGATAAAACTCTAAACAATAGTGGAGAGGGGGACTAAACTGGCCTTCCCCTGTAATCAGATTGAAGACTACTGTAATTGTCAAATCTTCATCTAGTAACTAATAGAAGATGCAGAGATCACAACTAACCACTAGGCCAACTCCTGGAGTACAACCAAAGAGAGCGGGGAGCGATAATACAAGCAAAGGGGTCAAGACCATGATGGGGAAACCCACAGAAACAACTGACCCAAGGTAGTGAGAGCTCACCAACTACAGACTTACTGCAGCGGAACCTACATAGAGCAGAACTAGACCCCCTGAATGCAGGTGACAGTGGATGGATTGAGCAGTTTATTGGCAGTGGGTCCAGGATCTAGCCCTAATACACAAACTGGTGTTTTGGAGCCCATTTCCTATGGATAGATAGCTTGCTCAGCCTAGACACGGGGGGAGGGCCTTGGTCAGACCTCAACATGGTGATGGGACAGACTTCGTTGACTTCCCATGGGAGGCCATACCCTTTCTGAGGAGCAGATGTGGGATGGGTTGAGGGGAAGATGGGAGGAATGAGATGAGGGGCGGGAAGGAGAACTGGGATTTAAAAAAGATATAAAAATGGTCGCTAAAAAAAAAAAAAAGAATATTTGACTATGTGTACCATACCTATAGTGGCCAGAAGGGGGAGTCAGATCCCCTGGAGCTGGAGTTACGAATGGTTGTGAGCTACCATGTGGGTTCTAGGAATCAAACCAGGTTCTCTGCAAGAGCAGCTGGTACTCTAACCACTGAACTGCTTCTCCAACCCCCATATTCTTTTTTTTTTTTTTTTTTTTTTGGTTTTTCGAGACAGGGTTTCTCTGTGGCTTTGGAGCCTGTCCTGGAACTAGCTCTGTAGACCAGGCTGGTCTCGAACTCACAGAGATCCGCCTACCTCTGCCTCCCGAGTGCTGGGATTAAAGGCGTGCGCCACCATCGCCCGGCCCAACCCCCATATTCTTAACTATACTTAAAAATCCCAGTTTCAGAGAATGTGGTAATATACTATGTGGTTAATATTGATTCTAGAAAATCTTCGTCAATGGAGGGAAACTCAGAACTGTAGAAAACAATTTATTTAGTTCTCCTTTCCATTCTCTCACAATAATGATAGAATTAAGCAAGAGAAAGCCAAGCATAGTGGTGTGTGTCTTTAATCCCAGCAGAGGCAGGCAAGTATCTGATTTAAACCAGACTGTTCTACACAAGTTCCAGACCAGCAGAACTACATAGTAAGACCCTGTCCAAGTCATTATCATCATTGTCCATCATCATCATCAACGACAACATAAAGCAAGTATGGTGTAGGAGTTTGTGTGTTGCTTTCATTGGATAACGAATAAAGAAACTGCCTTGGCCTAGTTGATAGGGTTGAACTTAGGTAGGCGAATTCTTGGAGAAGGAAAGCAGAGTGAGAGAACCGCCATGGAGCCACCAGAATCAGACATACTGAATCTTTCCTGGTAAGCCACAACGTCATGGTGATATACAGATTAATAGAAATGGGTTAAATCAAGATGTGAGAGTTAGTCAATAAGAGGCTAGAGATAATGGGCCAGGCAGTGATTTAATTAATACAATTTCTGTGTGGTAATTTTGGGTGTAAACTAGACAGATGGCCAGGACAAACAAAGGGCCACCCTCCTTATGGAACGCAAGTATTATTATCTCTTTTTTAGTTAAAGAAGAAGTAAAATAAAGGGCTAGGAAATAGCTCTGTGGTAAAGTGCTTGCCTAACATGGTTAAGGCCCAAGTTTAATCCTCTGCACCTGAAAAGAAAAAGTGAAGTTTTAAAAAAATAGGTAACAGATTAAGAGTTAAGAATCAGTAAAACTGGGGCTGGAGAGATGGCTCAGTGGTTAAGAGCATTGCCTGCTCTTCCAAAGGTCCTGAGTTCAATTCCCAGCAACCACATGGTGGCTCACAACCATCTGTATTGAGATCTGGTGCCCTTTTCTGGCCTGCAAGCATATACACAGACAGAATATTGTATACATAATAAATAAATAAATATTTTTAAAAAAAGAATCAGTAAAACCCAGTACTATGCACAATGAATGTATGTCAACTTAAACAAACAAAACAGGTCCTCAGGTTTTAAATTACAGCTGTATTATAATACTGATTTAAATTATATCAATTTGGATTTGAGGTAATTATTATGTATTGTTAGTATCATACTACTTGCGGACATATGAAAGAAAGGAGAATACAGACTATGCCTTACACATCATTAGCAATTTGCAGTTCTCTTCTAATTCAAGAAACCTTCACTTCTTTTCTAAGTGATAAAGAATTTACTTTAAATTAGTGGTCTTCAAGCAGTCATAGTCCCAATGATTTTCTAACTTGGTCCTTCCTTCATCTTAGCCATTAAAGTGATAGAATACACATTAAAATTATGAACTTCTGTTTATATAGCTAACAATCTGCAAATATAGTGAAGATATAATACAAATTTCTATTAAGTCATACATGAAAACTGGGTTGTCATTCTTTTTTTTTAACCTTCACTCCCAAGAACTTTTCCCCAGTGGTGGTAATAAATATAGGCTGGGTAAAATAAAATCCCATGTAATTATAAAACTGCTAAACTACACACTATGATTAGTTCATGTTAGTCGAGTAACTAGTAAATGCTAGCCAAGACAAAGCAATTCCTATTCATGGGAATAACTGGGCACTGCCCTAAAGTTACAGTTGTGCTATAATATTACCTTTCGAAAGGAGTTTCTCCTTGGCTTGAAAGCAGGAGGAAGAGTGAGGTAACACAGCTAAGTCAACACCACACTGACATCTAGGTTTAAGACTTACTTGTGTTACTGTCTCTTCTACTTGGCATGTACATGTCTAGTGTTGTCACCATGCTGTGCCCACAACCCAGGGGCTGGAGAGTAAGTTCAGGGTCAGTGCTCTACTACTGAGCTACACCCTCAGCTCTTGCTCTGTTAAGACAGGGCCAGGCTACCTAGCCCAGGTTGGCCTTGAAATATCAACCCTAGCCAGACAGTAGTGGCGCACACCTTTAGTCCCAGCACTCAGGAGGGAAAGGCAGACAAACCTCAAGTTCGAGGCTAGCCTGGTCTACATAGTGAGTTCCAGGACAACCAGGGCTACACCAAGAAACCCTATCTTGAAAAAAAAAAAAAAGAAAAAGAAAAGAAAGAAAAAAAAAGAGAAAAACATCAACCCTCCTTTCCAATGATGGGATTATATACAATATGCAACCTGATATATTTCTTACTTTTTTAAAATTATAGAGAAAACATACCGTTAATACGAACTAACCAAATGATACTGTCATTTTTCTTTGTTATAGAAGCAATAATGGCTTTATTGATCAGAAATATAAGTTGCCCTTCTACCTCCTTAGATTTCCTGAGTTTGCTACCTAACAGTGTTACCTATATAATACTACTCTACTCCAAAAGAGTTCCCGGTTTCAAAGTAAGAACTGACCAAGTGTGAGCCTTTTAGACAGCCTCTCACATTACTTGGAAAAATCTGCAACTCCTCTGTGTAATTATACACCAGCACATCCATTCCTTTTTACAGATTATCGCAACTTCTTTTTTTTTTAAATATTTATTTATTTACTATGTATACAATATTCTGTCTGTATGTCCACAGGCCAGAAGAGAGCACCAGACATCATTACAGATGGTTGTGAGCCACCATGTGGTTGCTGGGAATTGAACTCAGTACCTTCGGAAGAGCAGGCAATGCTCTTTACCACTGAGCCATCTCTCCAGCCCCGCAACTTCTTTTTTTTAAATGTGAATGGGTATTTTGCCTGAATGCATACCTGTGTACCCATGAAACCAGAAGAGAGCTTTGGATTCCCCTGGGAGTAGAGTTACAGTTGTGAGACATCACAAAGGGGATGGGAATCAAACCTTGTCCTCTGGAAGAGCAGTTAGTGCTCTTAATTGCTGAGTCATCTCTCCAGCTTCTCTCTCAAAATTTTTAAAAGACTCCTTGGGAGCTGAAAAGCTGGCTCAGTAGTTAAGAGCACTTGCTGCTGTTCTTGCAGAAGACTCAAACCTGGCCCAACATCCATGTTGGTAGCTCAAAACCATCTGTAACTCCAGCTCCAGAAGATCCAATGCCCTCTTAAGGCTCCCATAGGCATCTGCACTCATGTCCTCAATCCCACAGAGGCACACATAATTTTAAAATAATAAATATTTTAAAGATTCCTTGGAACAATTCTAGACACATCTGTACATTAAAATTTATGAAGGAGCCGGGAGGTGGTAGCACACGCCTTTAATCCCAGCACTCGGGAAGCAAAGGCAGACAGATCTTTGTGAAACCGAGGCCAGCCTGGTCAACAAGAGCTGGTTCTAGGACAGGCTCCAAAGCTACAGAGAAACCCTGTCTTGAAAAACAAAAACAAAAAACAAAAACTATGAAGGAAATGAACACACTCCTAACCTATAACCAACCAATGAAACTTTCAAAATATCTCTCTGCCTCAACTTATCATTTCCTCAAAAATCTTTTAATTTCCTAGCAATGGAGAAATAAAAATGATTTAGTATCAAGAGAAAATAAGTTGGGAGGTGGTGGTGCAGTGCACACCTTTAATCCCAACATTCGGGAGACAGAAGCAGGAGGATTTCTGAGTTTGAGTCCATCCTGGTCTACAAAGTGAGTTCCAGGATAACCAGAACTGTTAAAGAGAAAAATTCTGTCTCAAAAAAAGAAAGAAAAGAAAAGAAAGAAAAAAGAAAATAAGCCAGGTTGGGCACTCAGGAGGCAAAAGCAGGTAGAGCTCTTTGAGCTCAAGGCCATCTTGGTCCACACTCCAGGTGTGGACCAAGTTCCAGGTCCGAGCTATAAAATTCAAAAATAAACAAACAAACAAACCACTTGGGGCTAGAGAGCTGGCTTAGGGTTTAAAAGCATTGCTGCTCTTCCAAAGGACCAGGGGTCAATTCTCAGCACCCTTGTGGCAGCTCACAGCTGTCTATAACTCAAGTTCTACGGGATCTGACACCCTCTTCTGGCCTCTCTGGGCACAATACACACTAGTAATGCACAGACAAACATACAAACAAACACGCACACATAAAACAAAATAAACATTTAAAAAATACTGTGAGGAATAAGTTCTCCCACTCAATCCCCAAATTAAACTGGCAACAGCAGGAGGCTGAAGCAGGAGAATCTTGAATTTAAGGCCCATCTGTGTTAGATAGCCAGACCCTCTCTCAAAAAAGGGCCTAAGAAAGGGCTGAAGAAATGGTTCTCATTTAGAGCACTGTTTCTCTGAATGATCAGAGTTCAATTCCCAGTACCCACAGTTCATTATCACTTGTAACCCCAGCTCAAGGGGAATCCAACACCTCTAGCCTCTGTAGACACCTGAACTCACATGAACATAACACACACACACACACACACACACAAATTAAAGTTAAAAATAAATTAGTTTTTGATTTTTTAATTTTATTTTTAAAAAAAGAAAATGAATTATCTGTTTTCATTTTACATACCAATCCCAGTTCCCACTCCGTCCCCTCCTCCCATTCCCTCCACCTTTCCATCCACACACACCCCCATCCACTCCTCAGAAAGGGTTCAAGGCCCTCCCTACTACATCTAGGCTGAGCAAGGTACCCATCCAAAGAGAACCCATTCCCAAAAAACAAGTATAAGCAGTAGGGATAAATCCTGGTGCCACTGCCAGTGGCCCCTCAGTCTACCCCAGTCATACTAGTAATTAGTTTGAAAATACCAATGCAACTGAACATATAACACTGGGGGGGGGGGGGGGTGGCCTCACAAAGTTTCTGCTGAACAAACACGAGCTGCTCTGATCCTCATCTCATCACCTCAGCTAGAAAACAGCAATAGTCTAGTTTGCACAAGGCTTATGCTACAGTTTCCCAACCAGTCCAAAAGGGCAGTCTCATGCACTGCAAGGTGGTCAGTATGTGTCAATATTTTGAGTTTCCTCATCTCTCTTTCTCAATTTCTGGCCACAAACTGGTGACTTCATCAGATGACTGGACAACACAGACTTGCATAAAGAAATGGACCACTCTATCCTTCCAAATGTTAGCAAGTATGAGCTACTCAAGTATCAGAAGCAGATTTTATTGTTTTAAAGTATGACTGTTTTAAAATACAAGTTGAGAATGAACTAGTTCAAAAACAGTCGTTTCCACAGTGAAAAATGCCTGGGACCAATTTCATTTTAACTCTCACCAGATAATGAGTTTTTCATTATCCTCTTTAAATCTTTTGAATTGTTTTGGTTAAGCTGGTTAGCTGGCTGATCTAGGGTCTCACTATGTATGTCAGGCTGGTCTTGAACTAGTGATCCTTCTGTCTCAGAATAACTTGGGATTGATTATCAAGGGTACAGCCCAATGTCTGGCTTTTTTTGAATTGTTTTTAAACTCAGCTCCAAATCAGTCATTGCTTCTTCATTTAGGTAGTAACAGATAGTTTTGTTTTGTTTTTCAAGACAGGGTTTCTCTGTGTAGCCCTGGCTGTCCTGGAAATCCCTCTGTAGACCAGGCTGTCCTCAAACTCAAGAGATCCACCTGTCTCTGCCTCCCGGGTGCCAGGATTAAAGGTAAAAGGCATGTGTCACCACCATCCAGCGTAACTGATCATTTTTAAATGAACAATCCATTTACTAAGTACAACATTAACACAATATCAAACTATACAATATGCAAATAAAGTATAGAGATGCCAAGTCTGGTACCCACAGTAAGGAGCTTTTATGTCTGAAGGGAAGGAGAAGCAGCAAAAGTCACTGTTATCTCATCTTGCTTGAAACTCACCACACAGGAACACTAACGACTTAATTTTGTGTCAAACCTTACATACACAGCAAGTAGTTCAAAAAATTAGCCTTTTTGCCAGGCAGTGGTGACACATGCCTTTAATCCCAGCACCTGGAGGCAGAGGCAGGTGGACTTTGTGGGTTCAAGGTGGGCTTTGTGGGTTCGAGGCCAGCCTAGTCTACAGAGGGAGTTCCAGGGCAGCCAAGATTACAAAGAGAAACCCTGTCTTGAAAAACAAAAAATAAAATAAAAATAAAAAACAGCCGGATAGTGTGGCACATACTTTAATCCCAGCATTTAGGAGGCAGAGGCAGGTGAATCTGTGAGTTCAAGGCCAACCTGGTCTACAGAGAGAGTTCCAGGCCAGCCAAGGTTACACAGAGAAACCCTATCTAAAAAACCTGGGGGGTGGGTGGGAGCAATTATTCTTTTGCCAGGATGTGGTAATGCACACCTTTAGTTCCAGTGCTCAGGAAGCAGAGGCAGGTGGATCTCTGAGTTTAAAGCCAGTCTTGTCTGCACTGCACAATTTGGGCCAGCAAGATGGCTCTACGGGTAAACGAGCTTGCTGCCAAGTCTGACAACCCAAGTTCAGTCCCCAGGTCCAACATCATAGAATAAGAAAACTGCTCCTGCAAGCTGTCCTACATAATAATGTTTTTTTTTTAAAAATTGTTTTGCCTTTCTCACGAAGGTGCTATCATATCACACTTATAATCCTAGAACTCAGGATGCTGAGGAAAGAGGAGAGTTTAAAATTCAGAGTTTGAGGCCAGCCTGGACTACTCAATCAGAACTTTGGGTCAGTTTGAAGGAAAAGAAAGAAACTGCAATGGTTTGGATATGAAGTATGCTTCTGCCTTGGCTGAAAGACTCTTTAGTGAAAGTTTGGTTCACAGTTAGTGATGTTCTTTTGGCTGATTCTTTTAACTTTAAGGAGTAGGTCACATCCTTAGGGGCTGTATCTTGTCCCCAGGACCCCTCTTTCTGTTTCCTGTCTATCACAAATTCAGTAGCCTCTCCCATATGGCCCCACCATCATGACATTCTTCCTCACCACAGAGTACATAATCAACAGAACTATAATGTAAACATGGGAAATCCCAACACTCCAAAGATAGAGGCCAGAGGATTAGGAATTCAGGTCATCCTCAGCTACAGAGTTGCAGACCAACCAGAGATGGTGTCTCAAAAAATTCACATACAAACTTAGTGTTGGTAGGCATGATGGCATAATACTTGGAATCCCAGCACTCAAGAGACTAAGACAGGAAAGTGACTGTGAATTCAGAGCCAGCCTGTGATTTCTTAACAAGACCTTGTTTTAAAAACAAAACATGGCATGGCCTACAGGAATTTCAGAACAGCCGGAGCTACAGAGATACCCTGTCTCAAAAAAAAAAAAAAAAAAAAAAAGGGGGAAGGAAAAAAAAAACAAAAACATGGTCAGTACATGGCTCGGCAGATAAAGGCATTTGCCACAATATCTGATGACCTCAGTTTGATACTGGGGACCCACCTGGCAAGAAAATGTACCTGCAAATATAACTGTGAAACAGCAAGCAGGTGTTAGGATTTAAATTCACACTCTCACACAACCTGGTCCTTCAGGCTCTCAAATAAAATTATTTCCTCACAAATATCAATAAACAAACATGAAGCTGAAATCAGTCATTGGAGTTTATTGTCTAACAAGATGAGGAGCTCACAAATGACTAAACAATAGAGGCCACAGAAAGAATGCAGAAGATTAAGGATGGTAAATAACAGTAACAGGAGCAAAAGGTCAGGGAGTGACTCTCAGAGGAGCAAGAACAAACAGTTCTGCTAACCTCCTCCACCAGACAAAATCCTTCAAGGTAAAAACTTGCATTCCCAGGGTGATGGTGGCGCACACCTTTAATCCAGGCACTAGGGAGGCAGAGGCCGGCAGACAGGTTTACAGAGCGAGTTCCAGAACAGGCCCCAAAGCTACAGAGAAACTCTGAAGGCCTGAAGGCACGAGGGGGGAGGGGGGAGGACGACAACAAACAAACAAAAATTTGCATTCATTACCCAGTACCCTTCTCAGTGAGTGCCTGCACCTACTAGGTACTTTAAAAAAACAGCTTTTAGGGCTAGCAAGTGGTTCAGTGGTTAAGGGTGCTTGCCTTAATTCCCAGGACTCACATAGAAGGAAAGAATAGATTCTTTCCTCTCACCTTCATTCACGTGTACTAGAGGAATGGGTAAAAGACTAAGAGTACTTAGTATTCTTGCAGACGGCCTGAGTCAATCCCAGCATCTGTGTCAGACAGCCAACAACTACCTATAACTCCAGCTCCAGGGGGATCCAATGATTCTGGACTCATTAGGCATCTGCATTCACATGCAAATACCCCCACAGGCACATGCATGCAAGTAACTAAATCTTAAAATAATAACAATGACAACTTTTAGTAGGATAATAACAAGTATCTGTAATCTTTGCATGTAGGAGGCTGAAGCAAGATTAGATCAAGGCTAGAGTTGGTTATGTAGTAAACTCAAAGTCCGTAAAACACTGTCTCAAAATTTTTCAAATTTAGCAGCTAAAGAGATGCCTCCATGGTAAAGAGCCTTTAATGTTCTTACAAAGAACCCAGGTTCAATTGACAGCCCATACATAGTTGGGTTGTTATGGTTCATCCATAACTCCAGTTCCAGAGAATCCAACAGGAACAAGCATGGTACACATACCATGCAGGTAAAATGTTAATACATGTAAAAATGAATAAATCTAAATTTTTTTAATTTAAATAAATAAATTAAATTAAAAATGACTTTTAGCCAGGCGGTGGTAGCACACATCTTTAATCCCAGCACTCAGGAGGCAGAGGCAGATGGAATGAGTTCAAGACCAGCCTGGTCTGCAGAGTTCCAGAACAGGCTCCAAAACTACACAGGGAAACTCTGTCTTGAAAAAAATGACTTTTAAATCTGGGGCAGAAGGTCCTGGGTTTGATCCTTAGCACCACATAAACTGGGTGTGAGGGCTCAAATATGTAATCCCAGCAATTGAGAGGTAGAGGAAGATCAGAAGCTCAAGGCCATTCTTGGATGCACAGCAATTTCAAGGGAATAAAGATTTAAAGGAGAATAATGAAACAGGAAGGGTTAAACAGAGAATAGGGTAGAGGAGGAAACATGGAAAAGACCTTTCAAAAAAGACCTAGTTAATACTATAGGAATTTTCTAAAATATCTATATCTACAGAGAGAGAGAGATAGAAATAGAGGGAGAGTATGTGTTAAATGTCCCTAATAGATACCAGAAGCTAACTAATAAAAAAATAAAAATAAAAATCCCAGGGCCAGGAAAGGTTACTTGTTTTGGAACTGTCAGCCAATGAGGGCCCACAGAACCCCCACCCCCAAACATTATAGGATATTGTCATTGCTCTTGGATATCCTCCAGAACTTGAAAGTGAGAAATTACTGCTGAAGACACCATATACTTGAGTCATAAGATATAGTAAAATCAAGATGATATGGAGCTAGAAGCTTCATCCCTATTGGCTAGCTTTCAAAGGGCTGGAGGGTGCTATGCATGGTACTGAAGGAGAAAAACAATCATCAATCATACACAGCTACAATAATGGGCGGCCTTGACAAGCAAGACGTGCAGCAATAGTGCACAAACAGCATGTGAGTAACCAACTACTTTCTGATTGGATTTTAAAACCCAATCCACAGTATAAAACCAATACCTGATACCATTATCAAGCTAAGAACCTTATGATTAGATAGATCATAGACCCTAGGGGAAAACTTACTACTATTATGCTGCTAAATGAACACAGTATAAACTGACTCCCAGTGATTACACCCATAAAGCAATGTATCTATCTCTCAATCCTCATCTGAGAAGTTTTTATTTGCAGTGATCACAGTGATTTACAGTGACCCACAACTGGCCAAGATGCATGCAGAGACTGCAGAATGCTCACTCCTAAAGGGAACACACATACTACACCTCCAAGGTTCATGAATGATTGAGGAACAGGGGGGCAGCAAACAGTCTAAGTGCCAAAGGCAATGGATGACTACAAGGAAACCATCTTCTGGACACGGCAGGGCAGTTGCACACTAGAATTCACAAAGTTGGGACAATATGTACAAAACCTTTGCAAATCCAAGCCAGATCAAACAAATCCCACCATGGAGAAAGGAGTTGAGCACACAATCCCACCCCTAGCTGGGAGCTATTGGCAATTGTCAGCTGCTAGAAAAGGGAGAAACAGTTTCTGAAAGAGTGTAGGCCTGGGTGAGTCAACCATTCTCCAGTAGAAGACCACACACCCAAGAATATTTGGGCAGCACAAATTGGTCTTGAAAGATTGTTTTGTTTTTGTTTTTTTGTTTGGTTTAGTTTGGTTTGGTTTTTGAGACAGGATTTCTCTGTATAGACATGGCTGTCCTGGAACGTGCTCTGTAGACCAGGCTGGCCTGGAACTCAGTGGTCCACCTGCCTCTGCCTCTGAGTACTGAAACTGAACCACCTGGTGATTAAAAAAAGAAAAAGAAAAAATGACACAAAGTTGGATGGGTAGAGAAGGAGAGGTGGATCTGGAAGAGTTGGAGAAAGGGGTGAATACAATCAAAACATACTATATGAAATTCTTAAAGAACTAATAAAAGCCAGGTATGATTTACATGCCTATAATCCCAGCACCTAGAAGGCTTAGGCAATAAGATTGCCATGAGGCTATCCCGTCTAAAAACAATAAACAAGAGACAAAAAGTCATCATGGATATAACTATTAACCACTCTGACTCTCCCAACACTGATGTACTGGGTTGAAGAAAGCCAAAGAGACTGGCAGTGTTAATGACAGAGTTTACCTAGTCCACTTAAAGTCCTAGATTTAATCCTCAGCACTGTACCCAGAAAAACGGGGGAAAAAAGATGTTTTGCCCAAACACCAAGTCTCCTTATAGAAAGTCAAGGAAAAAAAAAATCAGAGAACTTATACTTCATTGTAGTTTAAAAAGAAACAGAGAGGCAAACATCTAGTCAATATGCTTACTCTTGCTATTGGATGACAATAAATTATATATAATAGAAGATGAAGCCTGCATACCTTTAATCCCAGCACTTGGGAGGCAGAGACAGGCAGATCTGTGAGTTCAGGGTCTACATAATGAGCTCCAGGACAAACAAGGCCATGGAGAGAGACCCTGTCTCAAAAAAAAAAAAAAAAAAAAAAAAAAAAAAAAAAAAAAGTTCAGATGACACTACACAGCACAGATCACAACACTTCTCTGAAGGAATGTGCCATACAAGAGTTCACTTAAAACATTCTCATTGCCTGCTGTTTCCCATTTGTTATCCAAAAATGTAAACATTGCTAAATCACAAGGATTTGCAAATTCTAAAATAGCTCTTTCAGATTGTTAATCCCCACCCAGCTAAATCCTTTAAAACCTGTTCTAAAAATAAAACCGTGTCAAGTGTTCTTCAAAATATACTATGTATACTGATTGGAATGTGATGCCAATTAACATACTGTGAGCAATTAAAAACAATTCAAATAGCCTGTGCCAAGCTAAATAACAAAGAAATACCATCCACTTGACAATTTTCTTCAGCTAAACTGAGATTCTGGGAGTAATTTCAGAAGTCAAACATCTGAAATCATTCACTAGGTGTTGCAGCACACCTGTAATCCCAAATCTCCTGGCTGAAGCAGGAGGATCACAAATTTGAGGCCAGCCTTGGCTACATATATGTATTTAATGCAAGCATGCATTTAATTTATTTTTATTTTATGTATGTGGGTGTTTGACCTGTTATATGTCTGGGCATCATGTGGTGCCTAGTGCCCACGAGAACAGAAGAGGGTATCAGATATTCTGGAACTGGAATTACAGACAGTTGTGAGACCCCATGTGGGTGCTTAGACTCAAACCTGAGTCCTCTTAACTACTGAGCCATCTCTCCAGCCCTGAGAATATGTATCTAAAAAACAACAAGTGGACTGGAACAATGGCTCATCAGTTAAGAGTGCTTTCTGCTCTTGCAGAAAATCTGGTTTGGTTTCCAGAACCCACACGATGGCTCACAACAACTTGTAATTCCAACTCCAGAGGATCTGATGCCCTCTTCTGACCTCCACTGACACTACACACAGTGGTTCATACACTCAGCCACACAAAAATACAGGTACGATTTAATTAAAAAAAAAAAAAAGAAAGAAAAGAAAAAAAAACCAATCACCACAACAAAAACCACTAAGGGGCTAGAGAAATGACTCAGCGGTTAAGAGTACTAGCTGCTCTTGCAAAAGACCTGGGTTCAGTTCCCAGCATCCACCCACATGCTGGCGCACAACTGTCTGTAACCTCAGTTCCAGGTGATAATACCCTCTTCTGACCTCCAAAACACCAGGCACAAACCTGGTTCACAGACATAAACGCAGGCAAAATAACCATACCTGTATAGTTAAAAAAAAAAAAACTAAAATTAAATCACTGAGAGCTATACAAATAATTCTGGGAGCAAATAAGTAACAGAATGACTCAAACGCTACAAAAATTAAAGGTGTAAATTTTAATGTGTAATTAAGGTCATTTTACTCACAACTTTGAAGGCCAAACTAAAACACTCAGACATTATTATTCTAAGATTACATAGTTTAGATCTCATTAGTATCAACGAAATCTTGACATAAATATTTAGTGTTATATTTTGAACCCACTGGATGAACAATTAGCAATTTCATCCATCTATATGTGCACATATCAGAAAAAAAACCTCAACAACCTCTTCCTAAATAACATACTCCTTTAATCTCAGCACAACGGAGGCAGAATCAGGCAGATCTCTGTTGAGTTAAAAGTTATAAACCATCCAAGGGCTACACAGTGAGACCCTGCCTTAAAAAAAAAAAAAATAGTCAGGCAGTAGTGGAGCACATCTTTAATCCCAGCACTCAGAGGGCAGAGACAGGCGGATCTCAGTGAATTTGAGACCAGCCTGTTCTACAGATTGAGTTACAGGACAGCCAGGGCTACCCAGAGAAACCCTGTCTCAAAAAAACCAAAAGGAAAAAACAACAACAAAAAGAACCCAATATTCCTGATTTTTTCCAGAGGTGGGAAACTGATTTTTATGGCCTATATACAACTTTAGAAAAATGACACAACAAAATTTTCAAGTCAAAGCTTGGTTTTATGATTTCACAAACTCCTCAGTGTTGCATTTGCTGTCTTTCGGAAACAGTATTTAAATTCTCTTCTGCCAGTCAATATTACAGCATGCTGCTTGGCTAACAAGCTCCTCCCAAGATCAGGATTATCACTATTACACCAAAGCATTCTCTCATCTAATATTTTTTCCAATTTTTAAGAAGACTAACAAAGTTTTGTCTGAAGTTTAAACATTAAGTAATCATACATTTATTAACAGACTTCCTAAAAGAGCAATTTGAAGTTAGCATTATATTTACATTTTAAATTTTTTCTGTAAATGTCAAATTACTTCCAAAGGGTGTGAAGTCGTTTAATATTCAGAGCAAAGGTGCTGTGAGGCTAAAGAAACTGGGTTCAGAGCAGTTGTAATGCAATAGCATTCTTATGTTTTGGATACTTTCTGTCACAGATGAAAGGTTTTAATACAGTTCTCAGTCTTTTTTTTCTACTAGGCCAAATCCCTTCAACTACATTCAAAAGCCTTTCAGTCAAGCCTACTTCATAGGCACACAAGTCTTTTCTACTATTGAGGAGACCTTAACAAAGCTGCCTGATCCCACTTGAGGGCACAATCACAACCCTGCAGACCTGATGATAAGCCTTCAGAACAGAAACATCAGCAGGTTTATTTTTCCAAGTATCCAGAGCTCAGCTAGGTCAAATGTTGCTGCTGGATTTTAAACAGCTTACTTAGCCCTTGAAGAGATAAGAGCAAAAACAAGTCCAAAGAATTTCAGTTGTTTTCAGTGGTACACAACACTAAAGGTTTTGAAACTGCCCCTGAAGTCTCTTTATATATGAGTAGCCACTTCAGCATAAGCCTTAATCGAAGTAGCCATTTAAGACTAATGTTCATTGGGTTGGAGACTTTCACAAAGCCTGCAACCTGGGGACTCGGTCCAAAGAAAACACTACACTATCTAAATAGGGTTAATTAAAAAAACTTTTATGCTACACTTTTTTCAGGTGCTTTCCATAATCTGCCAATTCTGTGTGTTTAGGAACATGTTTTACATGTTCAGCAGAGATTTAAAACCCAGAGTTAGGAAAGAATACTACGTTTATGAAGTCAACATTTTTACATGCACGTATAGCCTTAGAAAAACCTGCAAGAATATCTCGAACTAGGAGTCCAATCCATTAACCAAGTAAAAAAGCACTAAACATTTTGTATCAAATACCAAAACTGGTTAGCTAGACTTAACAAAGTAAATCTTTTCAATTGTATCAACTTCACTACCATTGGGGGAGAGGGCAAAGTAGCCGACAGTTAAAAATTAGCAACAAGAAGCTAATTAATCCAAACTAAAACTAGTTCCCCACCATCCATCACACGGACCCTTCACAAGCTATCAACTTTTCTTTTGGACCCTGATGTCTCACTAGCTCCTTCCTGCACCCCACATTTACTAGCTGCTTCCCAAACTCGTCCCAACTCCTGGAGGCCATGCCCCTGCGCCTTTTTGCCAGCTGAGCCCTCCGCTGACAATACCCTCCCCTCTGCCTCACCTAGAACAAGGTTCTTCCAAACTCGGCGAGAAGCAAGCAAGCAACCTCGGGGCTTCTCTACCCTCCGTGCGCACTTAACTGTTCTAAATCCCAAGTAACACAGGAGAAACCACCCCTTATCACAGCGCATTGTTTTCACGCCCCGGGAGCCAGAGCACCGGGGGCAGCGCCACCACAGACCCCACAGGACGCAATGCAGGCATTCAGACGTGCCCTGAATTCACTCCCCCTTCTCCACACAAACCCGACCCCCTCCCCAGGTCCCGACGAGATCCCACCGTCCACCCCCTAACAAAGAATGAAAACCAGAGGCACACCCTAGGCCCCGGAGAGAGAACAATGAATGAACAGGGCCGACTCGCCTCCCGTGATGTCCCAACTCCTCTCTCCGCATCTACTGGCTCTGCAGAGCCTGGACGGCTGTCGATTCACACAAAAGGCATCCCGGCTCCCGATCTCGAGCATCCCGGGCCTCCCATTAGGAAGCCCGGACCAAGTCCCCACGCCTTAGTGGCGGGGCACTGACCCGTTTCTCGCTGCCTTCCTCGATTCCCTCGTCTTCCCTAAAAGGGTGTCACTTGAGCAAAGCAGCCCGAGAGGAGGTGCAAGGCCGGGCTCCCCCCACTTAATGCAGCTCGAGAGAAAAGGAACGAGCCCATCCCAGTGACAACACAGGCACCGGGCAGCTCTGGGCGGATTTTTCCCCCCATTGCCAAAATATGAGGAATGCGCGCTGGGCACCGGGGTGGCGCTGGCACGTTTCCGAAAAACACTGGGAAATCTGAGCAGGGGTGTGGAAACTGGCTCGCCGGCCATGACACTCGGCCCGCTCCCGGCCCGCCACCCGGGTGACAGCGGCCTGCCGGGCCCTTCGCCCCTCAGTCGCGCCGCCAACCCCGCGGCCTACCTGAGGGAGCCGGGCCACGCCAGGTCCCGTCGTGCGGCGGCGGCGGTGGTTGAACGAACGGGATACGGTCACATTCGGCGCGTCCCCAGTCCGGGGGACGGGGCCCCGGGCAGGCCCCGCATCGCTGCACTAGCGCCCCGCGCCTCAGGGCACGCGCCCCAAAGCCCGGCCAACTGGCCCGTCCGAGGGCCCGCGGAGAGCGGCAGAGAAGTCTTCCCGCCTCAAGCTCGCTCGGTTCTAACTCCCGCCATCTAAGATGGCGGCGCAAGCACCCGCAATGAAGACGCTCTCCGGCCGCCCCGGCGAGCGAGCCCTGAGCTCGACGCTCGTCTTCGCGACCTGCGGCGCCGCGGGCTCCACCGCCTCTGCGCGAGCTCTCAGGCTCTGGTGTCCGTTTGAAACTTGGCTCGGGGATCTATCGCTCGGGCCTGGAACGTGGGCCCGCCTCCGGGGGCGTGGCCTCGCGATACCGCGGCCGCCATTTCGGGGCTGAGACTGGGGCGTCCCTTGGTGACGGCGTACGGCCAGAGGCGGGTGGTCGTGGCTGCTGCCCGAGTCCGGCCACCCGCTAGGCCCTCGGAGGACCAGACGAGCCTGGTGAAACTCGGCACAGGGCCCAGCTTGAGCGCTTCCTCTCCGAAGTTGACACCCGTGGAGAATGGCGGCTTACGGGTTTTGTGGGAAAACCCTCATACTGTATTAAACCTCGGGTTCCGCATTTGTAAATCGAGGTTTTACTGTCGTTCATCTAAAAGTATGGTGTTACACATTGTAGGCCCAGCGTTTGGGAAGTGAAGGCAAGAGAATCAGGAGTTCACGTTCATGGTGAAATACATGAGACTCTGTCTCAAAAGAACAAAAACAAAAAAAAAAATGGCAAGAAGATATATCTTTTGATTGATGGGCCGGTATGGCCCACTGTACGCCTTGGTACAGTCCTGGTTGGGTAGACACCTGGAGGGCACTGTGACATTGTCAACGTTATTTTTTCTCTCTCTCTCTCTTTCACTTTTAATCTGGACCTGGCCTCCGCCTCTCTTCTCCTGCCTCTTTGTAACTATTTGTACTATTTTCAAAGTAGCCATTTCGGACCTACAAGGTGGCTCTCAGAGAGTAAAATCAGAGTAAAACCTGATGACCTGAGTTAAGTCCTCTGATCCCTGGACAGTGAGGAACCTGCCTGACTCCATTTTAAAGGCAGGAGCTATTATGCTATATTTTTAAAAATAGGTTTCTATCTGCTGTGGGACTTTAGTAGCTGTGTTTCTGGAACCTGACCTTCCCCAACCCATGACCTTGATTTGTTTTTGAGAATATCGTGACCCTGACCCTTCCTAATCACGTGGTGGGTGATCATATGATATTTTTTTAAGTTTTTTTTTCTTTATTGCGCCATGGTCTCCCTTCTGTAAAACTATGCCTGACTTTACTCCTTATAAGGGGCCCAAGAGGTGGATTGGGGGCTGCTGTCTTTAACCCGACTTAGGAGGCAGTCGCTGGCCAGCTAGCTCCTGGGTACACCACATTAAAAATCAAGCTTGCCTCAAATTCGGTTCAAATTGCGGTAGTGGTCTTATTTTCGCCGTTGGAACTAACAATGGAAAGAGAAAGCAGACTCCAGAGAGTTGTCGCCTGACCTTGAGTACCCTGTGGTACGTGTGCAACCTGCAGCCGCACTTACAAACAAACATTATACAATATTTTTTAAATAACCATTTCTAAGTAAACATCTATTGGCATCTAGTATATTCATGGTGTTGTGTGACCACAACTTTAGTTCCAAAACATTTTCATTACTCTGAAATAAAACTGCCCACTAAGCAATGTTTCACAGGGCTCCCACCCAGTGACAACCACCAATATTCATTTTGCTACTACAGACGTAACTTTTTCTAGGTTATCTTATGTGCATGGATATTTATAGCGTGTGAGGTCCTTTAAGACTTAAGTCTTTCACTTAGTCTGTTTCCGAGTTCATCTGTGTTACATGTGTACCAACTCTTCATTCCTCTTTAGTGCTAAACTCATTCATCATAAGTTTATACCAGATCCTCTGTACCTGGGTGAACCATGGGTATTTAGGCTTTTTCATCTTTCCACTGTTGTATTGGTTACTTTTCTGGTTTCTGTGATGAAATGCTGAACAAATACAGGTTAAGAAAGGAAGGTAGGCCTGAAGAGATGGTTCAGTGGTTAGTGCACCAGCTTCTCTTGCAGAGGACTCAAGTTCAATTCTCAACACCCTCATGGTGGTCACAACCACCTGTTAGTCCAGTTGCAGAGGATCCAATGCCTTTTTTCTGATCTCTTTGGGCATCAGACACATAATATATAGATAGATACACATGCAGGCAAAACGTTCTTACATTTATATAGATAAAAATAGTAATAATAAAAGAAAGGAAGAGTTTATTTTGGCTGACAGTTTAAAGACACAGTCCATCATGGTGGGAAAGCTCTGGGGTGGCAGAGGAATGAGGCTGCTGGTTGTGTCCTGTCCACAGTCAGGACACAGGTGAAGGCAAGCCCCAGATCACTGTTCATTCTAAGGCAAAGGCTCTCTGTAACAGTCCCTAGTGTCCTGGAACTCCCTCTGTAGCCTGAGCTGGCCTCGAACTCACAGAGATCCACCTGCCTCTGCCTCCCTAGTGCTGGGATTAAAGGCATCATCACCATCGCTCAGCCCTCACTTTTTGTTTATTTTTATTCAGTCTGAGACTCCCCCTCCCCCCACAACATGAAATGCTGTCACTTTTAGAATGGATCTTCCAACATCCGTTAACCCACTCTAGAAACTCCCAGACAGTCCCAGATATGTGCCTCCTAGATGATTCTGAGGCGGTGGCCCTCAATCTTCCTAATGCTTCAACACCTTAGTACAGTCCCTCGGGTTGTGGTGACCTCCAAGCATAAAACTATTTTCTTTGCTACTTCATAACTGTAATTTTGCTACTGTTATTAACTTTAATGTGTTTTTCCAGTGATCTTAGATGACCCCTTGAGGGGGTCACAACCCACAGGTTGAGAACCCCCTGGAGCCCGTGAAGCTGGCAGTCATTAGTAATCATTACAATATATGTTTAGGTTCCTTTATTTTCTTGGTTTGGTTTGGTTTTGATTTGGTTTTTGAGACGAGCTTTCACCATGTGGCCCTGGCAGGCCTGGACTTCACTATGTAAACCTAGCCAACCTGGAACTCATGGCAATTTATCAGCCTCTGTCCCTGGAGCGCTGGAATTAAAGGTATGCTTCTGGCTACTTGTTTTCTTTAAGATTTATTTTTAATTACGTGTACACACCAAGAGGGGCGGCATGTACATATCAGTGCAGGTGTCCCTGGAATCTAGAAGAGGGTGTTGAATCCCTTGGAGCCAGATTGACAGGTGGTGTGAGCCGCCCAGTGGGTACTAGGAGTAGAACTCAGTTCCTATGCATGAGAAGCACGTGCCTTAGCCACTGAACCATCCCCCCAGTTCCTCCTTTTCATTTTCTGGAGGAGATATCTAAGAGTGGGATTTTGGGGAAACACCCTGTACCCTGTTGGGTTGCATGTCTCCACCCTGAAGACCAAGCTTGTTGGTAGGCATGCTAGAGTTAATTAGGAAAGACACACAGAGGAGCTGGGGTGGGGGTGGGGCGGGGACTGGTAAACAGTTTGAATAAGTGGTGTCAGGAGGGAAAGATGTCACAGAAGAAGGTGAGAGCAAAGGCAGAAGCAGGCTTGGCCACTGTTAGAATGTTCTCGGCTTCAGAAGTGGCAACACTAGTGTGTATAGATGTGAAAACTGATATTTTTTATAACTCAATAAAATTTCTTTTAGAAGATGCTTCAAGCTTTAAGCCTGTTTTTTTAAAAAAAAAAAGCACATTTTTGAGGGTCTAGAGAGCTGGCTCAGCGGTAAAGAACATTTGCTGTTCTTGGAGAGGATCTGAACTCTGTTCCCTGTACCTACATGGTGGATCACAATCATCCATAACTTCAGTTTCAGGGGACCCAACACCCTCTTTTGACCTTCTTAGGGACCATATACAAAAAACTGAGAGATTTAATACAAAAAGTTATTTTTGAGATGAAAGAAAAAGAAAATAGTATCTGTCTTTCTGTCTTTGATGAAGCCTTGCCACTTATCATGCATTTTCCCACACTCTCCAACACAGGGCCGTTGAAAGCCTCATCATCAACTGAGGATCCTTTAGAGACTATAATATGAATGTGAGGGTGAAGATGGTAAAGGCAGGGTAGAGATCAGGACCCATACATTTGTCCTTGCTTCATTCAGTTAAAGATCCATGTAAAATCCAGCCATGATCTTGCAAATTTATAATCCCATACTAAGGAAGCTGAGGCAGGAGAACCGAAAGTTCAGGCCAGCCCAGGGTACACAAAGAAAACCTGTCTTAAACATGTATGCATTGTCAGGTATATGCTATGCCAGACCCTGTGTTAGTTAGCCTTGGCCCATAGCAATGAGCAAGCCAAAGTCCCTTAAGGGGGCTAATGCAACAAAATAGCATCAAACAAGCAAGCCATGTGCCTGTGAGATTGAAGTTAGCGAGGAAGATGCTGCAGATGAAAGGATGGGATGCAGGACAGGCTGGTCTCCCTTAGATGGTAGCTCAGATAGGCACTGAGGATGAGAAGAGGCCAGGGAAAGAGCACTGTGAGCAATTGAAAGGGTATATGCAAGGGCCGTGATGGAGACAGGAGAAAGGCAAGCATGTTGACAGCAAGGAGCCCGGAGGAGATAGAGCTGGCAAGGTGAGGACAGAGGACAGAGTCATAACCAGTCTGACACCCACGCCCTGGCCCTTCCTTGCCATCTTGCCTCTCCAGTGAGTTTAATTTTAGTCACAAATGAGTTTGGAGTGTGGGCCCTGCCTGGGCTGGGTGCTGGGAGAGAGACAGCCATGTAAATAAACAGTTACCCCATCAGGTGAGTGTGAGGGCACCCAGAGGAGGAAGGGAGGGATGGCCTCTGCCACAGTGGGTCAGGAAAACCTCCACAGGGGCGAGGCTCATCAGAGGATGAGTCGGAATTTTCCAGAGAGAAGGGCAAGAGGCCAAGCAGAACAATCAAGAGCACAGAGTGTGACTGGCTAGGACGGTGTATTGGAGAGCAGCACGCCACACCGTCATCTGGTGGGAGACCGCCTGTCAGGGCAGGGAATGAAGAAAAGGGAAGCGGAAGTTTGGAGGGGGAGACATCTGGCCTAGCATCAATTCCCCTCAGGGCCAAGGCATGCAATCCTCTGTGCTGTGTGGGATCTCTTGCAGGAAAGCATACCACAGTCACCTGGGAGAGCAGAGGGCCAGTCCGCAGCGCAGAAGCAGCCTGGTTCTTTGCGAACTCACTTAGGGTCTCCCTGGGCTGGGTAAAATGGTCACAGCCACACCCACCACCAAAAAGAGAAATCAAAGATGTCACCTCTCTATGGGGAAAGTGAAGTTACTTAGAGTCCTAGGAAGCAGGAACTATGGCTGCAGCCATCTTTGAAAAATAGAGTCAGCCATATATATGAACTGCATCTTATAAATCCATTATCTTGGAAAAAGTATCGCAAGGGGCTGGAGAGACAGCTTGTCAATTAAGTACCCTTGCCACTCCTCCAGAGAGCCTGGATTTGATTCCAGCACCCACATGGAAGCTAACAATTCACTGTAATTCCAGTTCTGGGGGCTTGACGTCCTCTTCTGGCCTCTATGGGCACTGCACACATGTGGAGCACAGACATGCATACATACGCCCCTACACATAAAAATAAATACAGTCTCCCCCCAAAAAAAGGTTTTAAAAAGCATCAAAACTACCCGGGCAATGGTGGCACACGCTTTTAATCCCAGTACTCGGGAAGCAGAGGCAGGCGGATCTCTGTGAATTCGAGGCCAGTCTGGTCTACAAGAGCTAAGTCCAGGACAGGCTTGATAGCTACAGCGAAATCCTGTCTTGAAAAAAAAACCAAAAAAGGGGGTAGGGATCAAAAATGTCCTTGACTTGCACGGAAGGATTGTGAGTCTAAAGCATTGCTTTGCTGAGTATAACAGCTGACCACATTGCCCTTGGACTGAAGGGAGCCCAGGGTTATGTGCCCATTCAGCATGAGCACCACAAAGGGAAAAAAGCCCAAACCAAAAAACACGTAAAGTATACGGTCATCATCATTTTATGCCTGTTACTTACAATTCAAACATGAGACCAGAATAAAATAATACAGTAGCATAAAAATTATACCAGGCATTGCAAAAAGCAGCAGGGGAACTACGTGTCTTAGACCTCCCTCAGCACCTGGAGTGAGTAGCGCTGAGGCGGTGCCTAATCTGCACTTCTGTTTAGTAGCAAAAAGCTAACAGAACAAGGCTCATTGGATGACTAAGCCTTTGGGTGACAAAGCCTTCCTTTCAAGTTATGCCACTGTCGCTGTTACCCAAGGTCTACATTGCTGGTTTCCCTCACTAGCTCACACTGACTCTTCCCATGCAGGGACAAAAGCCAGAGAATCAGGACCAAGAACCGTTGGTGTTGATGTTTGCCAAAATTACGCAGACAATCAAACTTTCTTCTTTGGAGGTTGGGGGTGGAGGGTTTTTTGAGACAAGAACCCATGTAGTTCAGGCTGGCCTCCAACTGGCTACACAGTAAACTGTGGTATTGAATGGTGAATCTGGTCTCCACTTCTCAGGTTCTAGGATTATAGACATGTACCAGTAGACTGGTTTTCTTCCTTTTCTTTCTTTCTTTCTTTCTTTCTTTCTTTCTTTCTTTTTTTCCTTTGAGGCAGGATTTTGCTATGTAGCAGTCCTAGCTGAGCTGGAACTTTCTTTGTAGACCAGACTGGCCTCAAACTCAGAGAGATCTGCCTGCCTCTGCCTCCCGAGTGCTGGGATTAAAGGCATTAGCCACCACCACCAGGCGCTCTTTTCCTTTTAAAGGACATTTTTTTTAATGTTTTATGTGTACGTGTATGTGCCTGCAGCATGAGAGTCCCTGGTGCCCACGGAGACTAGCAGAAGGCAACAGATCCCCTAGAACTGGTTTTATAAGCAGTTGTGAGCTGCCATGCGGGTGCTGAGAAAGGAGCAGGGTCCTCGGAAAGAGTTCTTAATACCCGAGCCACTCTTAAGCCCTTTTCCTTCAGATCTTGCTTTTTTTAGAGGTGTGTGTGTGTCATGGAATATTACTTTAACTAGGCAAAGATGTGTTGTATTTGTTTATGCTCTATTTATTCAACAATGTTAAGATGTGTTACATTTGTTTAATTATGTAACCACGTGTTGCTGTTTCACCTTGCCTGCCTAAGGCACCTGATTGGTCTGATAAAAAGCTGACTGACCAGTAGGAAGGCAGTTGAAGGACAGGCAAGATTGGCAGGAAGAGAAAATAAGTAGGAGAAGGAATCTAGGCTAGAAAATGAGAGGGGAGAGAATGAGGGAGAAAGAGGGAGACATCCTGGGCCAGCAGCCACCAAACACAGACGTGGAGAAGGCAGGGAAAGTAGGGCATACAGAATGAAAGAAAGGTAAAAAGTCTCAAAACAAAACAAGGGAAACAGATTACTTAACTTATAAGAGTTAGTGGGGCAAGCATAAAATAAAGCTGAGCATTCATAATGAATATTAAGTGTCCATGTCATGATTTGGGAGCTGGTTGGTAGCCCAAAAGAGAGCCTGTTAGAGAAATGGGCTTGTTTCTCTCTATGTAAGTTAAACTGTATCAGGCATTTGCTGAGCAAGAACTGCATTTGGAGGACATAGACTAAACTAGCAGCTGGAGATGCTGAGATGCCCAGCCTTAGGGGACTCACTGTGTCCTGTGCAGAAAGAAAACAACAACAACAATAAAACAGAAAACAAAAGAATTCCAGGCCTGTACAAAGAACCCAACCATGAAAGTTTGGGCTAGATGTGGTGTTGCATCATCATAAGCCTAAAATCTCAGCACTGGTCAGGCAGAGGTGGGAGAATCAAGAGTTCAAGGCCATCCTGAGCATCATAATCAGGAGTTCAAGGACAGCCTGTGCAAGGCGGTGAGATCCTGGCTAAAAAGAAAGGGGGAAGGAGAGGGAGAAGAGAAATGAAAAAAAAACTTTTAAATTAAGAAAGAAAGAGGGAGGAATGGGCTAGAAGGATGTAGTTCAACTGGACTGCTTGTCTAATGTACACAAAGTCTTGGTTTTGATTTCCAGAACTTGGCATGACTAAAAAAAATAATCCCAATTGGTCCTGAGCCCAGTGGTAGTACACTTGCCCTAACATATGCAAGACCCAGGGTTCAGTCTCCAACAACACACACACACACACACACACACACACACACACACACACAAAGACAAAATGATTATAGGACCAATGGATAAAGACACTTGCTGCCAGGGCTGTCAACCTGGGTCTAATCCCAGGGACCTCTGTGGCGGAAGGAGAGAACTGACTCCCACAGGCTATCCTCTGACTACCACCACCACTGCTGCCCCCACAACAAAAGAAGGAAAGAAAATACCAAGATACCCTAAATAAATTCAAAAGAAAGATCACTGAAAGCCCCAAGGCCGAGGGGCAAATGGAGTGTGTCAGCAAGTTTCTGCTCATTAAACAATAAAGAGCCTTCAAAGCTGGGAGCTGAGAGAATCTTAGAATACTTCACTGTCAGCACCATTGGCAGATGGATCAGCTGACCTGACAGCTGGTCCAGGGTTCAGCAAGAGCCCAGGGCCTTTCAATCCAGATGGACCTTCCAGGTCTTTTATAAGCCCCTGTGACCTTGACAAAGACCAGTGGAGTTCTGTTTCCTTGTCTGTGGAGGAGGGAATTAAATGAGATAAAACACACAGAGAGGCCTGTTTCTCCCGAGTCCCACAGCTGCTCCTCTCCGGCCTTCTCAAATAACTTGTCCATATTTAATTTTTTTTCTATGTAGAAACAAGATAGAAAAGCTGAGTAACCGTAGTTACTGGCATAAAGCTTTTGGTGGCCTTTGATCTGTGCTGCTAACCTGTCTCCTTCAGGCCAAGAGCTGAACCGCCACCAGCAGCAGTGAGACTGCCAATCTCAAGACACTTGGCAGCACAAAATATTAGAAATGTTTCCTATTGGTGATTAAAAAGGGGAAAGTGCTTTATCACGTTTAAGTTGTAAGTCTTGATTACTCTGGGAGTGAGCATTTTCCCACGCACACGCTCCCTGTTCAGGATTTATCTGTTTATGACCTTCACCCATTGGAGCATTGCTGGGTTTTTTCTTCTTATCAATGTGTGCGAAATACTTTGTGTGATAACAGAGTTAACTTCTTTACTAGGTTTGTAACAAACGTTTCTTCTGGTCTTTGGTTTGCCCTTTTCATTGTCAGCTCTTTCATACTTGGTGACTTTGTTGAGGCAGTTGTTACTGCTCTGCGTGATGACAGAGCTTTTGAAGAGCTCAGTGCAGGCGATTTATTTATTTATTTATTTATTTTTGGTTTTTTCGAGACAGGGTTTCTCTGTGGTTTTGGAGCCTGTCCTGGAACTAGCTCTGTAGACCAGGCTGGTCTCGAACTCACAGAGATCCGCCTGCCTCTGCCACCCAAGTGCTGGGATTAAAGGCGTGCGCCACCACCGCCCGGCTAGTGCAGGCGATTTAAACACAGGGCCTTGCATCGATTAAGCACACTCCACCACTAAGCTAAATTTCCAGTTCTGGGGAATTAAAAACAATTGTATTAGTACATTTATTTGTGTGTGTGTGTGTGTGTGTGTGCGCACGCATGTGTGCGTGTGTGTGTGTGGGTGTGTGTGCACATGCGTGTGTGCGTGTGTGTGTGTGTGTGCATGCACCTCAGTGTGCCTTTGTGCGTCAGCATGCTTGTGGAGGTCAGAGGACAACTTGTGTGACTTGATTCTCTCCTTCCACCTTCTGGGTTCCAGGGATCAAACTCAGATCATTAGGCAAGTGTCTTCACTCACTGAACCTTTGGTCATTGTCGTCATTGTCTTCTTCCTCCTCCTCCTCCTTTTCTGTTTACTTTGGGGGCTGGAGGCAGTTAAGAGTACTTAGTGCTCTACATAGGACCCCGTTTCAATTCCCAGCACCCACATGGTGGTTCTCAACCATCTGGAACTCCAGTTTCAGGGGATCTAATGCCATCTTCTGGCCTCTACAGGCACCAGGCTTGCATGGAGTACATAGGCAAACATGCAGGTAAAACACTCATGCACATAAAATGAAAAACAAATTTTTTTTTAGACAAAGTCTAATAATAGTTTCCTGACTAGCTGGAACTCTTTAAGTACACCAGGCTGGCCTCAAACTCACAGAAATCCACCTGCTTGCACCTCTGAATTCATACATAATTAAAATAATTTTGAGATCAACTTTCAAGATACCTTAAAGACAATGAAAAGCCAAGTTGAATTTTTAAAAATTGCAGCGTACATAGGAAGGAGATATTATAATCAAGAATGTGATTGCGGGGGCTGGAGAGATGGCTCAGAGGTTAAGAGCATTGTCTACTCTTCCAAAGGTTCTGAGTTCAATTCCCAGCAACCACATGGTGGCTCACAACCATCTGTAATGGGGTCTGGTGCCCTCTTCTGGAGTGCAGGCATATACACAGAACACTGTATGCATAATAAATAAATAAACATTTAAAAAAAAGAATGTGGTTGGGGGTCTGGAAAGATAGCTCATATGAGTATTGGTTGCTCTTGCAGAAGACTCAGATTCAGTTCCTAGGCTCATAATTATTCATTTGTGATGTGAAATCGTCCATTTCAGGGGATCCAACACTTCTGACTTCCTCAGGTACCAGGTATACACATGATGCACAGACATACATGCAGATAAAACACAAATACACATAAAATAAATGAATAAGGTTTTCCTGGCTCGAAGATCATCCATTCCACCCAGAATGTGCTGACCCCTGCAGTGTGCTCATTTCAGCTGCACAGTTTCTAGCAGTGGGCTACTACATTCTAGCTCTTCTCAAAAAAAAAAAAAAAAAAAGTCAGGCCAGGAGTGGGGGTGCATGCCATTCCTCCAGAGGGAGAGGTAGGCCTAACTCTGTAATTTTGAGAGAAGCCATATTGAATTTTTAGCTCAGCCAGGAATACATAGTGAGACCCTGTCTCAGAAAACAAAACAACAGCAGTTCAATCCTATAGGAAGAATTCATTCCTTAAATAGAAAAAGAGCTCCAAATATCAGTCAGAAACCAGAAACCCACTAGAAAAAAATAGTAAAAGGAAGCAGGGCTGGCTGGGGTGTACCTCCCTGGCAGAGAGCTTTCTGTACGGGCATCTCCAGATCTGAGTTCAGTACCCATTGCTGTGGCAGACGGGAGAGGTCATCGATATGAACAGATGAAAGCAGAAGGAAGCCTTAAATCTCAAAAATGAAAATATCAGAATCATCATAATAGGAGAAAACACATTGTAAGATCCTGAGGTCATACCCCATTCCTCCCCTGAAGTCAAAGTCAATAAAACATTTGTGTTTTAGTGCTGGAGGTAGAACCCATGATCTGGAGAGCTGGGCAGGTGCTTTCCTACTGACCCTCCCCCCATGTCCAGCTCTTTAAAGTACTCTTTTTTGTTGCTGTTTATTTATTCATTTATTTTTATGTCTATGTGTATTTGCCTTTATGTGTATACACCACATGTGTGCAGTTCCTGAAGAGGCCAGAAGAGAGCATCAGATCCCCCTGTAACTGGAATTACAGACAGTTGTAAGATACCATGTGCATGCTAGAAACCAAACCCAGGTCCTCTAAGAAGTTCTTACCTGCTGAGCCATCATTCTAGCCCCATTGCTATTTGTCCTTTGCTTCTTTTTATGCTGGGTCTCAAGTAGCTCAGGCTGGTCTTGAACTCATTATATAGCTGGGATGACCTTGAACTCCTCCTAATCACCCTGCTTTCACCTCCCAAGTGATGAGGTTACAAGCTTGCACCCCCACGTCCTGCTGTTCTGGGTGTGCATGCTTTTTTTGTTTTGGTGTTTTGTTTTGTTTTGTTTTTTTTCAAGACAGGGTTCTCTCTGTGTAACAGAGTTGTCCTGGAACTAGCTCTTGGAGACCAGGCTGGCCTTGAACTCACAGAGCTCTGCCAACTCTGCCTCCTGAGTTCTGGGATTAAAGGTATGTACCACCACTGCCCGGCCCTGGTTGTGCATTCTTGCCTGGGAAACGCAGAAGATTAAAACCAAAGAGACCGACTGACCCCGTAAGATTCTTTAGGGTGCTAGGTTGTTGCAACTGTCCTGACTCTGTTTGTTCGCCTTGTGGAAGGGTCAAGAAACCAGCTATAATTAAGAAAGGACCAATAGTGTGTGGTTAGCCACGTGTGATTTTGGTTTTGAGTCCTGCTTCTGTCACCTGCTACCTTATAATGATGGGTGAAGTGTTAACCTCTTTTATGTTTCTGTTTATTTGGGACAGGGTCTCATGTGGCCCAGGCTGACTTCTAATTCCCTCTGTAGCTAAGTATGACCTTGAATCCCTGATCTCCCTATCTTTACCTCCCAAGTACGGAGATTACAGACTTAGGGCACCACACCAAACTAAACAGTTAACCTCTGAGCCTCAATTTTCCCATGTGTGAGAGGAGGATAATACAGTGTCTGTTTCACTGGGTTGCTATGGTAACTAGGTAAGTTTATATAAGCAAAGTATTTAAAACAAACACCTGGCACATAATACCATACCATTGTTGTTGTTGTTGTTATTTATTAGTCTTACCACAAGCTGACCCTAAAGTTTGGATAGGGAGAGAAAACACCAGCTCATGTAACCGGGAAACCAGGGAGCCACCCTGTTTGAACTAGGATCTTTAAAACACGCCATCTTCGCCAATCCTCCAACATTGTTCTAAGCTTGGTTTTATTATTTCCATTTTGCCAAAAGAAAAAAGCAAAAGGTCAGAGAGGTGAAGTTACCTTCTACATCACACAGCCCAGGAGGCCCAGGGCCAAGACTAAGAGCCATGTCTGGGCAGGTTCTTTCCGCATCTGCATGAGGCCTTTGAACAAAGATTATCTTTTCTGCCTCCAAGAGCCCTCTCTTGTCCACTGAGGCTGGAAAAACCCAGTCCAGTACTAGATACTGGGCCCCAACTGGAACGCCTGCCAGGCTGCTATGCAGTCATGTGATCAGCTGATTCATAGAGAAGTTGGGGAACATTCCTGCACCCCAGTCTCACCCTGAGGTTGGATTCCTCAGGCTTGGGAGGCACCTTCACCCCTAAGAAATTGGCTGGTCAGGAACAGGGCACATATGGATGCTCAGACCTGCCTGACCTGAGGCTGGGCTTTCCTCTGCTTGGGGTGCAGGTCCGAGGCCCCTCAACACACCCACAAAATGTGCAGTGACCTGTTTCTAAATAGATCTCATTTGGGCCGTGACTTTGAACGCGTGCCAACAGGCACCAACTAAAAATAGACAGCTTACTGCACTGTTATTTTCATGGCTTAAAAAAAAAAAAAAAACCCTGCAGAACACAGTGAGTATTTTTATCCCAGGCCTCGCTTAGAATAGCGACGCCTATTTACTGGGAGGGTGGAGACTGCGGTTGGTTTCAGGCTGGCACTGTGGGGCCGAGTGGATGAGCACATGAAGATCCTCTGTCTCCCAGGGACAGGCCCCAAGCCTGCAGCACCTATGGCCTTTGCCCCCAGATGAATAGTGACCCTGGTTGTATGCCCTACATTTTGAACAGTTCCAGACCCTCCGGCCTGATCCCAAACTTGGATTCCATGCTGGTGGCATCAGCCCTCCAGATCACTGCATTGATCCTCTTGTTCCTTGAGAAGGAGTCTCAGATAGCTCAGGCAGGCCTGAAACTACTGATTCCCCTGCCTCCAGCAGGGCCGAGAATACAGGTAGGCACTACTGCTGACCTACACAAAGGTAACTCTCCTCCCTCAGCCCCCTGAATGCTGGAATCACAAGCATGGACCAATACATCCATCTCACATGTATTTTTTTTTTACTACCAGAAAAATAAAGGTTAATTTATTTTGACAAAAATAAATAAGAGAAAGCTTGCATTCCCCTGGAGTAAGCAGTGCATTCAGCAGTCAAGACCACACATTGGGCTGCCTAAGTCTAAGTCCAGGCCCTACCACTTTCCATCTGTGTGGCCCTGAGTCATGTGTTCAGTGACTCCATGCCTCCCTTCCCTCACTCCTGGACTCGAGGCTAAAAATAGCTTTGACCTCACAGGACAGACATGAGGCCTTATATGTAGAGTGATGGAAACAGTGGCTGACAGGCGGTGTGGATTCTGTAAAAGCCTGGCCTCTCATACCAGGGAAGGCGGGGAGAGGTGCAGGTAGGGGCCTCAGACACCAGCTATTAGTGCGGGGAGGAGAGGCCAGTGACCTAAAACCTTTTAAGGTCTCACTGTAGCTCACTGAGGGAGAACACTAAGTGGGAGGCAAAAGGCCCCTGAGCTTCAGCCACACAGTCAGGTCCTGTTCAACTCTCCCAATCTCAGGAACCCTGGCAGCCACCAGCTGACGAGAAGAAGGCACACAGTGTCCAGGCACTTCCTGTGAAGCAGAGGTGGTGCTAGGCAATCCGGTGGGAATTTGCTTCTTCATTATACGGATGAGTTTACTGAGTCATGGAGATGAATAGGGAGTCCCTCAAGGTCACATAGTATCATGATATTTTATTAAGGGGGCACAGAGTCAAACCAGGGATTTGAAGCCAGGACCTTGTGAATGCCAGGCTAGGGCTCTACCATTGAGACACACTGGCGGCATCCCCCCATGTGATTTTTAGTGCAAGCTAGGGTTGGCAGATTGTGGTCTCACTCAAAGTGACTTATTTATTTATTTTTCACTGAATAACACATTCCTTACCAAAAATGAGAAGAATTGGTTGTCAAGAGGCTGAGGCAGGCAGATCTCTGTGAGTTTGAGACCCACCAACTCTATATAATGAGTTTCAGGCCAACCAAGTTTATATAGTGAGTTTCTATCTTATAAAGAGGGGGGGGAAGCAGGGGCATTGGGTAAAGAAACAAAAAAGGTCAGGGCCTATCCTTATAGGATCCATGCTTCTGCAGGGGAAGGGAAATGCTCCCTACCGCTCTGTGGTTCGTTAGCTGAGTCCACAGGGAAAGCCAGCGAATGGGTCAAACAGTGTGTAGCACATGACACACCTGGGGCATCACAGGGAGGGAAATGACTGTTCCAAACCCAGCGAAATCTAAACACCTCCATACACCCATTGCTGGGCGAATAGAGAAACAAAGCAGACTCTAGAAATGCTGGTTTCTGAGCGAGCACAGAAGTACAGCTTCTGCGTTTGGATGCCGGTCATCATTCAGAAGAACCACCCCAAACTTTGTCTCTTTAGACTTTCGGAACAAGAAAACCTCCCTGACTGAACCAAAGACAGACGCTCCAAGAGTACAGATGTTACACGTCCCCTTCTGCAATCTTACCCACGAAGGAAGATGAGCTCACGCTAGGGATGGAGACGGGAGGCTGACTCCAGCCCAGATTGTCAGTAGACAAAACATATTCAGAGCTTGTCTCAAAAACAAAACCCAAACAAACAAAAATGTAATACCTAGAGGCTAGAATATTTCAGGGGTTAACAGTGACTACTGCTCTTCTAGAGGATCTGAGTTCAGTCCCCAGCACCCACATAGGGCAGCTTACAGTTCCCTGTAACTCTAGTTCCAGGAATTCCAACGCCCTCTTCAGGTCTCAATGGGAACTGCACTCATGTGCACATACTCACACATAGACACACACATATATACATAATTAAAAACTAGATAAATATTTTTAAAGTAATACCTGGCATGAGTGTGTTTTAGGTTCATTTAAATCAAACCAACATTTCCTGGTCTTCATCTAGAGCCTGCTTTTGTCATTTATCTCAACCTCTTTCTTCATGTCTCTTGTTCCAAGGCAAAGGAGAACTGTTACACAGCCTGGCTGTGTGTAAGCTCACTGATATCCTCGTGATCTCGAATACTGCAAAGACTTGGGAAGATGGTTCTAAACAGAACATCTTGAGTTAATCGAAGTGTGTTGTGAAATGTTTGCTGTGGTTCCCTAAATAACCAGTGTTGGCAGGGAACAGTAAATTTGCATGAACCACCACAAAAAAAAAAATGCTGGTTCAGAGAGAAAATACATGTCAAGTTCCTATTGTGGGACTCAGCATGGAACACAGGTAAATGACTCAAACCAGAAAAACAAGAGGTTGACACCTTCTCAAGGAGAATTGTAGGTCACACCTAAGCCAGAGCTTTTGCAAAACTTGTCCTCAATCTTCCTACCTACTTAAAGAATCCACCAGGAGAGAGCATCAGAAAGGGAGAGGCCCTGTGACCCACTGTCCCAGCTAAACTCAGGATTCCGTGTCTCCATCAAGGTGTCGGTCATGTACATGAGCCATGTTGGGCATTCTCGGTCAGTTAAGACATAAATGCCTACTGTTCCCACCAACATGGCACTCAGCTGAGCCTAGGCTATCTGCAGACACCTCAGTGATCGTCATCATACCTACTGACACTTGCTGACTTGATCCCCAAGTGCCCATGTACATCCATTATACAGCCCAGAGGCCAGAAGGTCCCAGATCAGGAAGTGATATTAAGTATAGCTTTTTTTTTTTGTACTTTTACTTTTTAACAAGACAGGGGTTGCTTTCCAGCCCTGGTTAACCTTGAACTCGTGGCAATCCTCCTGATTTGGCATCTCACCTCCTAGGATGACAGAGGTGAGCTGTCACTCCAGACTAAGTACAGCTGTGTTGGAGTTGGTCCTAGTGACTGCCTTAGTTTGGTTTTCTAGTACTGTGAGGAGACACAATGACCATGACAACCCTTTTTTTATATTTATTTATTATGTATACAATATTCTGTCTGTGTGTATATCTGCAGGCCAGAAGAGGGCACCAGACCTCACTACAGATTGTTATGAGCCACCATGTGGTTGCCGGGAATTGAACTCAGGACCTTTGGAAGAGCAGGCAATGCTCTTAACCACTGATCCATCTCTCCAGCCCCCATGACAACTCTTATAAAGGAAAGCATTTAACTCAGGTAGCACTTAAAGCTACAGAGGTTTAGTCCATTATCATCATGGTCGGAGCATGGCAGCTGGGAGTATGGGGATGCAAGCAGACGTGGTGCTGGAGAATTCTACATCTTCAATGCAAAAGTAACAGGAAGTGAACTGTCTCACTGGGTGTGGTTTGAGAATGTATGAGATCTCAAAGTCTGCCTCTACAGTGACACACTTCCTCCAACCAGACCACACCTGCTCCAATAAAGCCACGCCTCCTAATAGTGCCACTCCCTTTAGGGCCATTTTCTTTCTTCCTTTTTTTTAATATTTATTTTATTTATTTATTTTTTTTAATTTTTTTTAATATTTATTTATTTATTATGTATACAATATTCTGTCTGTGTGTATGCCCCAAGGCCAGAAGAGGGCACCAGACCCCATTACAGATGGTTGTGAGCCACCATGTGGTTGCTGGGAATTGAACTCAGGACCTTTGGAAGAGCAGGCAATGCTCTTAACCTCTGAGCCATCTCTCCAGCCCTATTTATTTATTATGTATACAATATTCTGTCTGTGTGTATGCCTGCAGGCCGGAAGAGGGCACCAGACCTCTTTACAGATGGTTGTGAGCCACCATGTGGTTGCTGGGAATTGAACTTAGGACCTTTGGAAGAGCAGGCAATGCTCTTAACCACTGAGCCATCTCTCCAGCCCCGGGCCATTTTCTTTAAACCACCACAATATTATACATAAGAAACGCACAGAGCCGGGCGGTGGTGGCGCACGCCTTTAATCCCAGCACTCGGGAGGCAGAGGCAGGCGGATCTCTGTGAGTTCGAGACCAGCCTGGTCTACAAGAGCTAGTTCCAGGACAGGCTCCAAAGCTACAGAGAAACCCTGTCTCGAAAAAACCAAAAAAAAAAAAGAAACGCACAGATTCTTTTTCTAACTATATTAACTTGGACTGTAAGGACTGGGACCTTTTTTAAAATCTTTTTTATGTTTACATTTTTATTCATCTTTTATTTATTTTTTAAAGGTTTTTTTTAGAGTTATTTTATTTTATGTGTATGAGGATATGCTTGCTTGTATGTATTTGCAACATATGTGTGGTACTTAGGGAGGTCAAAAAATCCTCTGTAAGGACAACGGATGCTCTGGAACCCTCTCTCCAGACTCTACAATCCTCTATCTGATTTTATTTATTTATTTATTTCATTTGCTTGTGTATATGTGCAGGTGTGCACAGCACACAGACTGAGAATGTAGCTCACTTGGTAGAGTGCTTGTTTGGCATGCATAAAGCCCTAGGTTCAAGTCTCAGCACTACATAAACCTTTAAAAAACAAAACAGAGTCTCACACATGCCAGGCTGTCCTAGCACTGTGCACACCCTCACCTCCTCTGCCATGTTGAATGACAGCAGACATCATGAGCATTATGCAATGGTATTGTCAGCACCTGGGGTTCAGGCTTAGCTCTCCACTGGACACCCTCAACAGTCCAATGGAGACCTTTTAGGGTCTTTAACTCAGGCTAAACAGGGGTCAGTGGCTTCTACAACATAGAAAGAGTTTCAGGACTAACGAGTTTCTGAAGCAGAGTTGAGGTTAACTACAGATGTACTACAGGATGCTGTAGATCAGCAGGCAAAGGCACTGCTGCTAAGCCTGATGACCGGAATTCAATCCACAGGACCCACATGGTGGAAGGAGAATGGACTCCTGAAAGTTGCTCTCTGACCTTCTATGTATGCCTTTGCCCATCTGCACATACACAAGCAATAAATAAATATAATGAAAAATTAATTGGCATAGGCTTAAGCATAAAGGTTAAGAGAAAGCAGTGATCAGAAAGAAACACAAAATGAGTTGAAAAGCTTGGACGTGGGCTTCACAGAGACGAGTCTCTGAGCGCAAGATATATTGAACATGGGTGCAGCTCTAAATGGCTGCTCGTTGTTCTTATAATAGTTACATATAGGAATTTCATGGGTTTGAAGTTTCTGAATTCAAAGTGTTGTTAAGAAACCTAGACTAGTTAGGCAGTGGTGGTGCATGCCTTTAATTCCAGCACTCAGGAGGCAGAAGCAGCTGGATATCCATGAGTTCAAGGCCAGCCTGGTCTACAAGAGCTAGTTCCAAGACTGGACTGTTACACAGAGAAACTCTGTTTTGAAAAACTAAAAAAGGAAAGAAAGAAAGCAGAAAAGAAATCTAGACTAGCTGGGTAGTGGTGGTGCACACCTTTAAACCCAGCATTCAGGAGGCAGAGGCAGATGAATCTCTGAGTTCCAGGCCAGACTGGTCTATAAAGCAAGTTCCAAAACAGTCAGGACCACACAGAAAAACCACAAAAGAAAGAAAGAAGAAAGAAAGAAAGAAAGAAAGAAAAAAAGAAAGGAAGGAAGGGGAAGAGAGAAAGGAAGAAAGAAAGGAAAAAACAAAGGAAGAATGGAAGGAGGAAACCTAAATAAGGAGGCAGACTTTTAAATTCTAGCACCTGAGAAGTAGAGGAAAGTGGGTCTCTATGATTTCCAGGCCAGCCAGGGCTATATAGAGACCCTTGTCCCAAACAGGCAAAAAAAGAAAGGTAAATGAGGTTCCCAGGTGGTTCCAAAGGGGAGGGTCCCAGTTGATAAGGTAAAGTCCAGTTCCCAGGGACACAGGAACATTGGATATCTCTACTGCAAACACAATTAGGTTTTGTTTGAGATTCTCAGGCCTAGCAGGGAAAGGAATGAAGCCCCACCCAAGGTCACATAGACCCAGGCTCAAGCCTGGGTCGTTGCTACTTTACATAAAATATCTGTGTGCCAAGGGAACATTCCTGTGTGTGAACAGCCTTTACAGCAAACATTGCTTGTGTTGGAATCCATGCTTCTCTGCAGGAGGCAGGCTCCAGGCAGACTCTGGTGTGAAGGGTTCCCTTCTCTTCCTGTGTCCTCATAACTTTCCTGACTTCTGTCTGGACTCAAATAGGTGGGGTCTGAGAACTTGTCATTTCGGCTCACAGGCCTTTCACCCCAGAACCTCAGCAACAGTAAATGAGAAACTTGACTTTAAGCCCTAAGACTGAACCCAGCTGAGATTTTGGGGGCTATGGAAGGTGGCAGAATAGCTGGTTTTGCACACGAGTGATGCAGGTGTTTTGGAAGGTCTAAAGGGGGTATTTTTTTCCCCTGGAGCTGGACTTATAGGTGGTTTTTATGCTACCTGAAGTGGGTGCTGGTAACTGAACATGGAGTGGGGGGTGAAGAGCAGAAAGGGCTTTTAACTACTGAAGAGACAATGGTGACTTGTCTCCAAAGATGATCCTCGGCAAGTTATGCCTGTCAGTGCCCATGCTTTTGGGTAGATTTCTCCCATGTGGGGCCTAGGATGGTCCTAGGGCTTGCTTTAACCAATAGGAGTTGGAAGTAATGCCAGACAAGCTCTGGGTTGATACTGAAGAGAGTTTAGAATATTATTCTAACTATGTAAAGACATTGTTTATGTTGCAGAATATCAATTTAACTATGTGAACTGTATTACATATGTTTATGCTGCTTTGTTGCATTTGCTTAATAATGGAAGGATGTGTGCTTAATTATGTAAACATGTGTTGCATTTGTTTCACCTTGCCTGCTTAAGGCACCTGATTGGTCTGATAAAGAGTTGAATGGCCAATAGCTAGGCAGAGAAAGGATAGGTGGGGCTGGTAGGCAGAGAGTATAAATGGAAGGAGAAATCTAGGTTTGAGAGAGGAAAGAGAAAAGAACGAGAGGAGAGAATGAGGGAGACACCCAGGGCAAGACGCCAAGAAGACACCAGCCAGTCAAACATAGAAGCAGTAAAAGTAAGATACAGAAGTAAGAAAGGTAAGCCCTGAGACAAAAGGTAGATTAAGAGAAACAGGTTAATTTAAAAGAGCTGGCCAGAAACGTTCCTAAGCTAGGCTGAGCATTCAAAGCTAATGAGTCTCTGTGTCATGATTTGGAAGCTGATTGGTGGCCTAAAAGAAAAAGCCTGGTACAGAAGAGCGCCTAGCCGGGTCAGTTGAGGGAACTCTGAACCACCTTGAACCAAGAAAGACCATAAAGAAAGCTTTGAGGGGAGAAGAGAAGACTGAAACGAAACTTTTAGAGAAAGTACAGAGGAGTCTTAGACATTGTGGTAGTTTGAGTAGCTATGACCCCTATGGACTCCTGTGTTTGAATGCTTGGCCCATAGGGAGTGGCACTATTAGGAGGTGTGGCTTTGTTGGAGGAAGTGTGTTGCCATGAGGGCGGGCTTTCAGGTCTTCTATGCTCAAACTATGCCCAGTGTGGCACAGTCTCTTTCTGGAGTTCTGCTGCCGGCAGACCAAGATGAAGAACTCTCAGCTCCTTCTCCAGCACAATGTCTGCCTGCATGCCACCATGTTTCCCGCCATGATGATAATGGACTAAATCTCTGAAACTTAAGCCAGCCCCAACTAAATGCTTTACTTTATAAGAGCTGTTGTCACAGTGTCTCTTCCCAGCAATAGAAACCCTAAGACAGCATCCCACCATCCCAAGGTGACAACTACTTGGAGGTCGCCTCACAGACAACTGACAGCTGCAGAGCACAGTCAGCCCCAGTCAACCTACAGAGCTCCGAGAAAAAAATAAAATAAAGGCATTTATTGTTGTTATTCTAACTCTTTGAAGTAGGGTCTCCTGTAGCCCAGGCTGGCTTTGAACTCCTGATCCTCCAGCCTCCGTATCTATCCTAAGTGCTGGAATTATTGGCATGCATCAAACACCAACAAGTTCCAATGCTGTTTTTTTATTGTTGTTTCACATTTTGTTTTGTTTGTGCATAGATGTTTGTGGGGAAGGGCAGTAGGTCACTGAATGCCTGTGGAGTTTAGATGACAAATAATGGGGCCTGGCTCTCTCTTCCTTGCGGGAGTTGGTTCTTTTTCTATGCTGTGGGTTCCTGGATTAAATTCAGGTCATCAGACTTGGTAGCAAACTTCCTTAGCCTCTAATCCATCTTCTGGCACAAATGATGGGTTTTTGTTTGGTTTGGTTGGTTGGTTTTTTGGGTTTTCTCTATTTTTTCTATTTTTTGAAGACACAATTTCTCTGTATAACCCTGGCTGTCCTTGAACTCACTCTGTAGACCAGGCTGGCCTTGAACTCACAGAGATCTGCCTCCCAAGTGCTGGGATTAAAGGCAAGTGCCGGGATTAAAGGCAAGTGCCACCATGCCCAGGCTTGTTTTTGTTTTTGAAACTGGGTCTTCTTCTGTTGCCTTGCATGACTTGGAACCTACTACAGGTTGGCCTCTAACTCAACAAGTGCTGGGACCAAAGGCCTGTGCCATTATGCCCAACAATTCTGGTAATTTTTTTAAAACTTTTTTTTAAGATTTATTTTTAATGGGGTTGGAGAGATGTCTCAATGGTTATGAGCACTGGCTGTTCTTCCAGAGGAAAGTTCGACTCCCAGCACCCACGTGGCAACTCATAACTTCAGTTCCAGGGCATCTGACACCCTCACACAGACTATACATGCAGGCAAAACACAGATGCACATAAATATTTTTAAAAAATACTTACTTTTATTGTATGAGTATGGGTTTTTCCTGTGTGTATGCCTGTGCACCGCATGCTTGCACAGTGCCCATGGAAGTCAGAAGAGGACACTGCATCCCCTGGAACTGGAGTCATGTATGGTTGTGAACCACTGTGTGGGTGATGGAATCTGAACCTGGGTCCTCCGTAAGACCAGTCAAGTGCCCTTAACCACTGATCCATCTCTCCAGCCCCAATTCTGGCAACGTTAAGCCATTAAGGTGTGTAATGTGTTTGTTATGCAGCAATAAATAACAACACCACTGGCCAAATTTATTCAGAGCCCTTAGAACAAAGTGACCCACTAAAAGTGTCCTGCAGTCAGCTTGAGGCCAGTGTGGGCCAGAGAGGGGAAACTGTGCCTCAAAAATTAAGCAAGACCATAACTTTGGCTAAGGGCTAAGGTGAGCTTCTCAGGCTGAGATAAAGAGAGTCAAGGACTTTGGCTGAGGACCCCCAGCGTCTAACCAACAGTTCTGCAAAGCAGACAGAGAGAAACAACGGAGAGGTGGGACCAACCTCACAGTGCAAGGCAGGAAGACCAAGACACAAGTTGCAGGAAATGTGAGCAATCAAATCTCTCCCCAAAGCTCAGAAGTCCAGTCGCAGGGGGGTTGGGGGCATTAACCAAGGTATGTGGCTACTGAGAGTCCATCATAGGAGGATTGAGGACATTCATCAAGGCTTGTGGTCTCTGGGAATCCATTTCAGTTTTCCTTCCTTCCTTCTTTTTTTTTTTTAAGATTTTTAAAAATAAATCTGTGTGTGTGTGTGAGAGAGAGAGAGACAGACAGACAGAGACACAGAGAGAGGCAGAGAGAGAGAGACAGAGAGACAGAGAATGCAACCCATATGCAGATACCACAGGAATCCAGAAAGGGCATCACATTCCTGAAGGTGAAGTTATAGGCAGTTGTGAGCTGCCTATTGTAGATGTGAGGAACTGACCCCTGGTCACCTGTAAGCACATAACCATTGAACCATCTTTCCAGACACTTCTAAAAAAAATTTTAACTATATTTTAAATGTAAGGTTTTTTTTGTTTTGTTTTTCGGGAGGGGTGGATTTTTGTTTTTGTTTTGTTTTGTTTTAAAGTTAGTTGGGGTGGTACATGCCTTTAACCCCAGTACTCTGGAGGAAGAGACAGGCAGATCTCTACGAATTTGAGGCCAGCTTGGTCTACATAGCAAGTTCCAGGCCAACCAGAGCTATTGGGTGAGAGACTCTGCCTCAAACAAACAAACAACTAAATAACAAATATTAAATGTATTTTTATTTTTATTTTTTTTAAAAAATTTATTTATTTTATATATATACTCGCCAGGAGATGGCACCAGATCTCTTTACAGATGGTTGTGAGCTGGGAATTGAACTCAGGACCTCTGGAAGAGCAGCCAGTGCTCTTAACCTCTGAGCCATCTCTCCAGCCCCCTTAAATGTATTTTTAAAAGATTTATTTATTTATTATGTATACAGTGTACTGCCTGCATATCAGAAGAGGGCATAAAATCTTGTTGTAGATGGTTGTGAGCCATCTACATGTGGTTGCTGGGAATTGAACTCAGGACCTCTGGAAGAACAGTCAGTGCTCTTAACCTCTGAGCCATTTCTCCAGCCTCCAACAAATGCAATTTTTTAAAAGAGATTTATTTATTTTTATTTTCTGTATATGAGTATTTTGTCTACATGTATGGATGTGCACTATGTGTGTGCCTGGTGCCAGCAAAGATCAGAAGTGGATGCCAGATCCCATGGAATTTGTTTCAGATGGTTGGCAAGTCACTATGTGTGTGCTGGGTATCAAAGACAGGTCCTCTGCAAGTACAATCAGTGCTATTCACCACTGAGTCATCTCTCCAGCCCTTATTTATTTTTAGTGTGTGTGTGTGCGCGCGCACACGCATTTATATAGTGCCCACTTAGGACAGAAGAGAGTATCAGATCTCCTGGAGCTGCAGGTGCAGGTAGTTATGAGCCACCCAGTGTGGGAACCAAACTCAGGTCCTCAAAAGAGCAGCGTGGGCTCCTAACCTCTGAGCCAACTCTCCAGTCTCCTATCTCCATTTTCTTGGGGATCGCCCCTGAACCCACTCCTCTGTCAGACAGCCTGAAATGAGAGGGTCTATAAGATGGGGACTGCAAGAGTGCCAGGGCTGTTGCCAGAGAGAGAGAGCCTGAAAACACAGACAATCAGCACCATTACCCACTCCAGACGTGGAAGTTAATGCTACCACCAGGCTGGCTGTGCAAGGCTGTGGGTTCAATCCCCAGCACTAAACTTAAAAATGATACAAAAACAAACAAAACTACCCAAATTGCCACGATGTTTCATTTGACACCCACAGCACAGCTATAAAGGAAAAAGAGCAATCTCCACATTCCCTAAGGATGCTGAGCAAGTGGGACTCTCCTCCATTGTATGTAATGGCGTAAACGAAAGGAGACAGATTGTGAAAATATATATATAGCTTTAATGGCGAAATAGACTTACAGAACCACCGTTCTGCGGAGACCAGGAAAGCAGAAAGGGACGGCTGGGAGCATGCTTGCCAAATTTATAGGCCAACATTAGCCCGAGGCGAACATGCCCCCTAAGGGGCGGGACTTATCCCTACAATTGTAGTACGAGGACAGCATGGTACCACTCTCTAGGGAACAGTCTGACATCCATCCGTCTGCTTGAAGATGCTTACTGGGTTCGTCAGGTTCCCTGAGAAGCAGACTCCAAACAGGAGGTTGAAATGTGGGAGATGTCTTAGCTACTTTTCTGCTTTGATAAAACACCATGACCAAGCCAACTTATAGAAGGAAAAGTTTACTTAGCTTATTGTTACAGAGGGGTGAGTCCATTGTGCCAGGGAGACAGACAGCAAGCAGCAGACGGGGTGGCTGGAGCAGCAAGCTGGAAGATCACACCTTGAATCACAAACTGAAGCAAAGAGAGTTAACTGGGAATGGCAGGAGACTTTGAAAGCCCACGCCCAAGTGACAACTTTCCTTCAGCAAGCAGCACCACCAGTTGGGGATCTGTGAGTAACCACTGAGTTTCTCTCCAGTCCCATGGGATTATCTCTTAAATGATTATTTATTTATTATTACTACGTGTGTATATAATGTGCGTGGCACCAGTGTGTCATAGCGCACATGTATAAGACACTAGAGTCAACTTTCTCCTTTCTCTATGGACTCTGGGGATCATACTGGCCAGTGCTTTTTATACATTGGCCTTTTTTTTTTTTTTTAATTTTTCGAGACAGGGTTTCTCCGTAGTTTTTGGTTCCTGTTCTGGAACTAGCTCTTGTAGACCAGGCTGGCCTCGAACTCACAGAGATCCGCCTGCCTCTAACACTGGCCTTTTTGTTTGCTGGTCTTGGCCTCTCCATCCTCCCAACTCAACTCCCTGCAGGCCTGAGCCACCGTGCCTAGACAGAGCAGAGTCTTAGGAGAACATAAGTCCAGACAATCAAAGGCATAGGGTCTGATGGCCACTCCAGGTGGCCCCAAGATAGCACACCCCTTCAACATGTCATCATGGCCTTTAGAAAAAGACACACCCAGTGGGAAGTGGAAAACGATGGGTACAGAGTGGCAGGTAGCCTTCCTCAGCTCTCTGTTGGTCATGTCATTTGAACAGAAAATAGAGTTCTCGAGAGATTTCCAGACTGGAAAAGACAAAAAATAAAAAATCCCAGAGATGAACAGAAAAGGAGTCTGGGTCTCCTTGTTCTTGCCACAGTTGCCACTGTGTCTGGGGAGATCTGAAGTGGCTCTGCAGGGAAGGTGAGGAAGGCACAGAACCTTTGGCTGAGCTGGCCTGGACGACTTCCAGGCACTGATAGGGAAAGCCTTGAGGCAGGCAGGGGCACCCTGGGAAGCAAGGATGTGGGAAACACTGAGCACAGCTGCTGAACTGATTACACGCACTGAGGAAAGAAGGGGCACGACCAAGGAGAGAACCGCACTGCCCACCCTTCCTCCACCCTTTCTGTATCTGTGGGGTAGGGGGAGATGACTGATTTCCAGATGGGCTGGGGGAAATGCCTTAAAAAGAGAAGGGGAGAGGAGAGGAGAGGAGAGGAGAGGAGAGGAATAGAAAAGAAAAGAAAAGAAAAGAAAAGAAAAGAAAAGAAGATAAGCAAAAGTGCCCGCAGGCCCTTGAGTCGCTTGGATACAGGCTCCAGTTCCAGAGTCCTCTAGGCCAGTGGCTCCTGGGACGAGTCCATGAGTCATCTGCAAACCATTGGACCACCTCAGCTGCCTGAGGTATGCTATGATATTATCTGAGATCAAATCTTTAGATTGTCTCCTAATTTGGTCCTCTGTTTCTGTGATAAAGAGCATGACCAAAAGCAACTGGGAGTGGTAAAGATTCCATTTAGCCCTACGAATTCCAATCACAGTCCTTCGCTGAGGGAAAAGTCAGGGCAGGGACTCAAGTAGGAGCCGAGGCAGGAACCACGGAGGAGGAAACATGCTTGCTGATCTGTTCTCCGTGGCTTACTTAGGCTGCTTTTGTACACAACCCAGGACCCCCTGCCCCGGACTAGCACTGCCTACAGAGGGCTGGACCCCCCACATCAATCATTAATCAAGAAGATGCCCTACTGACATGCCATGAGTCAGTCTGATGGAGGCAGTTTCTCAGTTGAGGTCCCTCTTCCCAGGTGACTCTAGTTAGTGACATGTTGATATAAGCCAGCACAGATTGGCTGAGGCCCTGCAGCCTGGAAAGATAAACCCAACCTCAAATATACGTTAGCCCTATCTAGATGACTCATCTCTCCTTCTGGGTTAGAATGATGTCCTGTCGTTACTTTGTCTCCAAGTGCTGTGGCCTTCCTTGAAGGGTGGTGGCTGTAACGAGGGATCCTTCTCTACGTTTGTCAATGGAAAATCAGACATTCCCAGTGGCAGAGCCTAGACCGTTGTTAGTGAACTCAAAACCGCTAACCCTGCCAAGCGGTTGCTTTGTTCACGAGCCCAATGATGTGGCCGGTGACAGAGGCCAACTTGAGCACAGCCTGACTCATGAAATCAGCTTGCTTAGGTGGTACCAACCAATGACAGATGCTTCCTGGTGGCACAGACATGGATGCCAACATTTTCACACTTTGTCTTAGTCCATGGTCCATTGCTATGGCAGAATACCATGCACTGAGTAATTTATAAAGGACAGAGGCTGGGAAGCCCAAGGGCACGATGCTGGCATCCAGCTACAGCCTTACAACTGAGCAGAAGGAGGAAGGGCCAAGGAGAGAGTGGGGCCTGAGCTGGGCTATTTATACAAACTTCTCTGGAAATAACCAAGCCCTCAGTCAACAACCTTAATCCATTCGTGAGATTCCATCCTCACAATTCAATCACCTTCCACCAGGAGTCACCTTCCTGAGTTTGGGGGACAGACTCAAACTAGAACAAACCCACTCTAGGTCTGCACACACCCCTTTTTCCAGACCTCCTCATCTCTGATCCTATTATATTTCTCCTTTGTTTTTGGTTTTGATTTTGGATTTTATTTTTCAAGACAGGGTTTCTCTGTGTAGCTTTGGAGCCTGTCCTGGCACTCACTCTGTAGACCAGGTTGACCTCGAACTCATAGAGATCCTCCTGCCTCTGCCTCCCAAGTGCTAGGATTAAAGGAGTGTACCATCACCACCTGGCTTTTTTTAGAGGGTAGTAATTACTCTTAACTGCGGAGCCATCTTCCCAGCATTGCGAAGTTTCTCTACTGGCAATGGTTTATGCTGCAGGCTGAATAGCCTTGCTCAGGATCCTAGGGGTCTAGATAGTGTCTTTCACACCACAGATCCCACTAGGACAAAATTTTTGAAAAAAAAAATCAACTTAGGAGAAGAAAGATTTATCTCAGCTCACTGTTTCAGAGGGTTCCAGTCCATCACAACTGGGAAGGGAATAAGGATCGGTTCAACTGTGGTGGCAGGAGCCTGTGTCTAAGGCTACTCACATCACAGTGGACCAGGAGACAAAAAGCCATGCCGGAACCAGAGGGGACACTATAACCTTCAAAGGCAAGACCTACCCAAACTGACCTTCTTCTATCAGTGAGGACCCACACCCTACTGATACCACAACCTCCCAAAGTAGTGTCATCATCTCAGAAATAAATGGGGGTTGTGGGGGGAAATCCAGGCTCTCTGCTCCACTCTCATAATTCAGGGTCATCCCTATCTGATGGACTGAGGGGAGAGCTGCTCATATCAAAGCCTGCAGAGCTGCAAAGCACATTTGCTCTGGGGCCGTCTCGAAGCTTTTTTGCTCAGAAAATGAATTAAAGGAAGAAATCAACCCTCAGTATGGATGGGACTGAAAATGCAGGATTTTCAGGGCGGTCCAAAGCCTTCTTTAGTCAAGTGTTTGCATGTCACGTGGGCATATATTCTCATAGGCTTTAAACCACTAGATGGTTATATAATCCATGCAATGTAAACGGTATATGAATAGTTATTATGCTGATTTGTTTGGGGCACTGGAATAAGGGGAAAAAATGTGCACCTGTTCCATACAGACCCAGGCTAGCCTTGAACTCACAACAGTCCTGCTTCAGATTCCTGAGTGCTATAGGCATGAGCTGCCACATGTGACTACATTACTTTGCCAGTGTTTCCATCTGCAGGTCATTGAACTAAAAAATGTGGAGCTCACAGATGTAAATGGCTGCATTCCTCAGAGCCATGTGTGCAGATGCTGACTGGACCGGGAAGAGGTTCAGGGGTCACAGGAATGGTCACTGACCCTTTACTTCAGAGAGAGTACCCTGTCTTCTCTATGTTCACATACATCTGTTGTGACATTTAATTTAATTTTTTATTCACCTATTTTGGGACAGGATCTTTCTATGTAGCCCTGGCTGTCTTGGAACACTCTATGTAGACCGGACTGGCCTTGAATTTACAAGAATCCTCCTACTTCTTTCTCCTGAATACTGAGATTAAAGGGATTAAGTACACTTGGATTGTACTTAAAATATTTTTATTTTTATTTCTGAGTGTTTGTCTGTGTGTGTGTGCATGTATGAAATGCCTGTAGAGACCAGAAGAAGGCCTCACACCCCCTGGAACTGGAGTTAAACATGGCTGTGAGCCACCATGTGGGTGCTGGGAATTGAACTTGGTCCTCTGGAAGAACAGCCAGTGCTCTTAACTGCTGGGCCATCTCTCTAATGCCCCTCTGCCTAACTTCTTAAAAACAGTAAATCAGGACTGGAGAGGTGGCTCATCAATTAAGAGTGTATGTAACTCTTCGAGAAGACCAGGCCTGGTTCCCAGCACTCACTTTGTGAGCAAGCTTATGACCCTTTTAGTCTATCTGCAAGGGATCTGACACTGTCTTTTGTCCTCCATGGAAACACTCTCCCACACACAAACAAATGCTGTGGGACAATGGTCTTGTACTCTGTAAAGATTTGTCACTTGTACTAGTTTAATAAAACGCTGATTGGCCAGTAGCCAGGCAGGAAGTATAGGCAGGGCTACCAAAATAGGAGAATTCTGGGAAGAGAAAAGGCTCAGTCTGCAGTTGCCACCCAGACACAGAGGAAGCGAGATGAGAATGCCTCACTGATAAAAGGTACCAAGCCACGTGGCTAACACAGACAAGAATTATGGGTTAATGTAAGATATAAGAATTAGTTAATAAGAAAGCCTGAACTAGTAGGCCAAACAGTTTATAATTAATGTAGGCCTCTGTGTGTTCCTTTGGTACTGAACAGCTGTGGGACCAGGCGGAACAGAAATCTCTGTCAACATACAAACACACAAAGATACAAATGAATAAATATTCCTTAAAAGTGAGAAATCAAACTCAATGTAGAAAGTGCTTTTACTCCAGCAGCGTTTGGACAGGCTTTCTCTCCCAAGCTATATGGCCATGCATTTCATGATTTCATCTGTTTCCAGGATTGTAGTGGAAAGGAGAAAAAAGATAGGGGGAGCTTAACAAAGGAGAGGGGGACGTTGTACCCAAAATTAAACACGCCCCCTCAACCAGAGCATACTGAGGGTATGGAGGTTCCTCCCCCAATCCCAGACAGGATCTCCCTGTGTATACACAGCCCAGACAAGCCTGAAACTCACTATGTAGCCCAGGCTGGACTTAAACTCCAAATCCTCCTGACTTGGCCTTTCCAGCTGTAATACTCTGCTGGTATTACAGGTGAGCATTACCACCTTCAGCTCAGAAATACACAAATGTACCAATGAAGGAGCAGTCTCTGGCAGTGTTCTCAGACAAATCACCTCCCGGGTTTCAGTCTCCTCATCTGTACAATGGGCAGAATAATAGCATCTACCCGCCACGTCTTGCTAAACTTTGGATCCCCAAAGTACTTAACACAAAGTACCCTTTGACAAGTACAGACTGCGTTAATTAATCAATGGCTTTTGAGTATTAAATGACATGACACACTCAGCTCACAGTGCACGACCATCGTTATATTCTACGGCCTGGGGAAAAAAATTGCCATCTTTCACACCTCTGCAAGGTCTCATTTATATACTTATAAACCCAGGCTGGCCTGGAAGTCACTATGTAGCCCAGGCTGGCCTCAGATTGGCAGTAACCCTCCTATTCCCCAGCCTCTCTCGTGCTGGGCTGATGGCATGTGCCACCACACCCACCACACCACACCTATTCCCCAGCATGTCTTCTGACTCAACAACTCCTCCTGTAGAATTGGAAACAATACTAATAATTTAGGTAATTAAGGGAATAAATGAGCAATTATGATAATCTTACTTCGGTGATTGGTAATCAAGGACACAACAACAATTTAGATGTAAGGACACCGCTGGAGAGGCGGGCACCTATCCTTTGAGGGGTGAGGAGTCTATGTGTGCAGCACACTGAAAGTCACAAATGTGCAGGGGCTAGGGTGTCTATGTAGCCCAGGCTGGCTCCAGTCATATGTAGATGAGGATGACCCTAAACTTCTGATCCTCTGGCCTCCACCTCCTGAGTGTCGGGATTACAGGTGTGCACCGTAACAACCAGCTCTATTCAGTGCTTCCTGAATGCATGAAAGACACTGGCCTACATCCCCAGCCCACAGAGAGGCTCTATGGATGACACACTAAGGTAATGGTCCTCAAAGTCGGTCCAGAGAATAGCAGTAAACATGCTCATGAATGCACAGCTCTGCATGGTGGCCAGAAGCCAATGTCAAGCATCTTCCTTGATCACTCCAAAGATGAAGGTCTCTCACTGAGTGGAGCTCATTGATTCGTGTAGGCTGGGTAGCCGGGGGACATCTCTCTGTCCAGCATCCCCAGTGCTGGGATAGCAGTGGTCAGAATCACACCTTGCCTTCCATGAGCATTGGGGATGCAGGTGCTGCCTTTGCATTTGCAGAGTAAGCACATTACTGACTGAGCCATCTCCGCATCACCCTCAATTTGTTTGTGTTTCTTTCGACAGAGGGCCTCACTATTTAGCCCAGGCTGGAACAGCAGGCAGTATGTAGCTCAGACTGGCCTCAAGCTTGCAGAACTCCTCCTATCTCAGCCTCTCCCGTGGTTGGATAATAGACGTAAGAGCAGGGAAATTGTCCTCTGACCTCTGTAGCAAGTGCACACACACACATGCACACATACAAATACACAAATATACACGTAAATAAACAAATAAATGTTAAAGGCTTTTTTTTAATAAGGTGATTGCGAGGATCATAAGCCCTAAGGTGTTTCTAGAGTATTCCCTTATCAAAGGGTATATGGATTTTTTTTTTATTGAGAAAAGGAAAAAAAACAAGTTTCCGTCTCCTCCCAGCCTCCCATTTCCCTCCCCTTCCTCCCACCCTTCTCCCCCTCCTCCCACCCTTCTCCCCCTCCCCCTACTCCTCTCCCCCTCCCTCTCCAGTCCAAAGAGCAGTCAGGGTTCCCTGCCCTGTGGTAAGTCCAAGGTCCTCCCCCCTCCGTCCATATCTAGGAAGGTGAACATCCAAACTGGATTTTTTTTTCTCAAGACAGAGTTTCTCTTGTGTAGCCCTGGCTGTCCTGGAACTCACTCTATAGACCAGGCTGGTTTCGAACAAACTCACAGAGATCTGCCTGCTTCTGCCTTCCAAGTGCTGGAGTTAAAGGTGTGTGCCATCACCACACAGTGAGTATGTTTTTCTGTTTGTTTGTTTGGTTGGTTGGTTGGTTGGTTGAGTTTTAGTTGTTATTGTTGTTGTTGTTGTTGTTTGAGACAGGGTTTCTCTGTGTAGCTGTCCTGGTATTAGCTCTGTAGACCAGGCTAGCCTCGAACTCACAGAGATCTACCTGCTTCTGTCTCCCAAGTGCTGGAATTAAAGGCGTGCACTGCTGCTGCCCAGTGAATATGAGTATTTTTAATATTCTTGTTTTAATGTTCTTAATCTTCCCAACTTTATTGGCACAAGCATGCCTTACCAACTGAGAGAGAAAATGTTTGACAAACTAGGTGTGGTAGTGGGCACCTATAATCCCAGCACACAGAAGGCCTCTGAGACAGAAGGGTTGCAAATTTGAGGCCATCAAGGCTATATAGCAAGATTATCTCACAATAAGACAAAGGCTTGTGTGGTGGTAGCTCAGTGGGTAAAGGTGTTCACTGGTGAGGCTGAAGACCTGATTTCAATCCCCAAGACGCACACGGTGGAAGAAGAGAACTGACTTCATGTCCTCTGTCTTAGTTAGGGTTAGTATTGCTGTGAAGAGACACGATGACCTCAGCAACCCTTATAAAGGAAAACATTTCACTGAGGCCGGCTTCCATTTTCAGAGGTTTAGTCCATTATCATCACGGTGTGACATGGCATCATGCAGGCAGACATGGTGCTGGAGAAGGAACTAAGGGTTCAACATCTGGATCCTCAGGCAGCAGGAAGACAATGCCATACTGGATGTGGGTTGAGCATCTGAGACCTCAAAGCCGGGTCCTCATGGTAACACGTCCTCCAACCAGTCCCCACTCCTACGGCGGCCATTTTTATTTAAACCACCACATCCTTCAACCTCCACACGAGCACCAGGGTATGGGCACCCATTGTCACAATAAAGAATACATGTAAATACAGGCCAGGCGGTGGTGGCGCACGCCTTTAGTCCCAGGACTTGGGAGGCGGAAGCAGGCAGATCTCTGTGAGTTTGAGGCCAGACTGGTCTACAGAGCTAGTTCCAGGATAGCTAGGGTAAGAGCAGCCAGTGCTCTTAACCACTGAGCCATCTCTACGGCCTTTTTTTTTTTTTAAGGCAGGCAGATCTCTGAGTTCAAGGCATGGTCTACATAGTGAGTTCCAGGTTAGTCATGGCTATACAGAGAAACTCTGTCTCAAAAAACCAAAATGAAAAAAAAAATTTTAAATGTGTATGGATATTTTACCTGAACCATGTACATGTTTGGTGGCCACAGAGGACAGAAGAGAATGTCATATCCCTGGGAGAGGAGAGTTATGGGTGTTTGTGACCGGTCACATGATGCTAGAAACTGAACCTGGAGCTTCATGATGCTAGGCAAACTGTATGCCTGCTGAACTACATCCTCATCCCCAAACATAGCTTAAAAACATTTTCATTTCATTTTAAAAGTTGATTTTTATTTTTCTGTCTGTATGTATGGCATGTGCATGCAGGTACCCACAGAGGCCGGAAGAGGGTGTTGGAACCCCAGGGCTGGAGTTATAGGTAGTTGTGAGCTGACCAGTGTGGCTGCTGGGAACTGACCTCAGGACCTGCAGGAATAGTTATGCACTTTTTTTTAAATATTTATTTATTTATTATTTATACAGTTAGCCAGAAGAGGATACCAGACCTCATTACAGATGGTTGTGGGCCACCATGTGGTTGCTGGGAATTGAACTCAAGACCTTTGGAAGAGCGGGCAATGCTCTTAACCACTGAGCCATCTCTCCAGCTAGTTATACACTCTTAAGTCTCACCGAGATCTCTCTCCTCCTGTGAGGTCATTGCTTAAGGGAGGTATTAGTGTTACCTGATAAACTGTTTTCCCTACTGTCATTTCTCCTCGTTGTTAGGGGAAATCATAAGTAATTCTGGCACCAATATTGTCATGCGTACTTCTTGCCAAATTTCAAATTCTGTCTGAAGTCAAGGTTCCCAACAGTACGGCTGCTGGATCAGAGGGAAAGGATGTCTGGAGACATAGTCTCCCGAAGTCCAGCTGACTTCAATTTTTTTCTTTCTTTCTTTCTTTCTTTTTTTTTATTTTCGAGACAGGGTTTCTCCATAGCTTTTGATTCCTGTCCTGGAACTAGCTCTTCTAGACCAGGCTGGCCTCCAACTCACAGAGATCTGCCTGCCTCTGCCTCCCGAGTACTGGGATTAAAGGCATGCGCCACCCGGCCTGACTTCAAATTTGATGCTAAGGATAACCTTGAACCTCTGACCCTCTCGTCTGTACCTACCAAGTGTTGGGATCATCAGCACACTTCACCACACTGTCTGCTGACTGACTGTTCTCTCACAGTGAGGCTCCCAGCAGGACTGCTAGTCGCCAGTCACCTCCCTGGAGCAACAAGCTATGACTTCAAGCTGTTTTCTTCATTTGTTTGAGAAAATATTACATTCCTGATGTTTTCATTTATCTGGTTATTAGAGACAACAAACAGCTTCAGCCCTTTAAACTTTTAAAATAATAGTGATGATGATAATGATAATAATGATTGGTTGGGTAGTGGTGGTACACCTTAAATTCCAGCACTCAGGAGACAGAATCAGGCAGATCTCTGTGAGTTCAAGGCCAACCTGGTCTACACAGTGAGTTCCAGGCCAGTCAGCGCTACAGAGTGAGACCTTGTCTCAAAAACTAAATTAAATTAAAAATAAATTAAATTTTATTTATAATTTATTTTATAATTTATAAATTTATAATTTATTTATAAATTAAAATGTGCTTCTCTCTCTCACAAATTTATTTTGTTTTTAGTTACATGTACACCAACATGTGTGGGGATAGAGAGGGCGTATGCAGGACGTGCACGCAATGCCCTCAGAGGCCTGAAAAGGGCATCAGATCCCAGGAGCCAGAGTGTGAACTGTACTACGAGGGTGCTGGGAATCCAATCGCTGTCCTGTGCAAGAGCAGCAACCCCTTAATCTTGAGCGAGCCCAGAGTCTCAATTTATTTCTCTGTTTGTTAGCCAGATTTCTGTTGCTTTGACAAATTCTGAGAGAATCAAATTAAAAAGAGGAAAGCTTCGTTCTGGCTCCTGGTTTCAGACGTTTGGGTTTGTGGTGAGGCCAAACATCGAAGCTAGCGCCAGACAAAGCAACCCGCCAGGAGTGGTGAGCAGAGCGGGTGCAAAAGAGGCAGGAAATGGCTGGTGCTGAGTAGCAGACTCCTCAGGATCCAAACTTTCCCCCCAGGGTGGGGGGCCCTCGGGAGACCTCGGAGGTAAACAAAAGGCCACTTTCTGGGAAAACGGAATCTTACAAGATTCTGGAAGGCCCCTCCCCAGCTTTCCAGAAGGAATTAGGAATAGGGCAGCTGTTGGAGAAGACTGAGCAGCCCAGCTGCAGAGGGGAGATATCGCGGATCTGTCAGCTGCCTGCGTGTTGTGCAGAGAGCTCCAGGGCTTCAGCTTTTGTGAGCCGTCACCCTGTTGGGTTTTTTGGCGACGCAGCTGTTTTTGACTCACACCTGCTTCTGTTGAGTAACCCCTCACCCATACTCCTGTTAGTAAGTCCAATAAAAACTCAATAGTTAATCATGTTGGCCCTTGGTATGGATGTTATTTGGGTCTGTAATGGGGCTCCCTTTCAGGGAGAGTAGGTGTGTGCGTGCGTGCGTGCGTGCGTGCGTGCGTGTGTGTGTGTGTGTGTGTGTGTGTGTGTGATACATGCGCACGTTGTATCTGCCACAGGACAACTTCTAGTACCTTCAAGGACTTGCACTCAATGACGTAACATCTATCCAAGTAGACCCCGCCTCTTAAAGGTTCCAGCACCTCCTGACAGAGCCACAGAAGCCAGCCAAGAAACTTAGCAAAACCTAAGCAAAGCCACAACGCTCAGCCTGGAGAGCCCAGTCCCAGCCTCTTCCCAGGATTCTTCCTGTGTTTGTTATTACTACTCTGCAGGATTTACCTAATACTTACCTAAATTTACCTAATCCTTACCTGTGAAAATAATCTTTATCAACAAACCTGAGAGGTTCATTGCTTCCCAAATCTTTCTATTTCTTACACCCGAAAGTCCCAGCACACTCCCCCTTTCCCCCAGGCCTTATTTCCCTCTCCTTTTGAGGGAAACACCAGGGGATTGGAGTCTTACAGAAAAGGTCGGGAAGAAGACAGAACAAGGGCACAGCCCCTCGTCCCGGTTTAACTCCACAAAAGGTATTACCGACAAAAGGTCAAGGACACTCAAGACTCAACAAAAGTCTACAGGTGCAGGAGCAAGTCCTGCCCCAAGCAGGTGCAGAGCTGAAACCCTTAGTCTGAGTCTCAGAAAGTTCCTGCTCAGTGTTTTTCTCCGTTGCTAGGGAACCTGGTTTCCTTAGCGGCTCACTGGTTAGCACCCCCTCTTGTGTCCACAAACAGCAATAGCCTCTACAATTGAGCAAAGCGAATGGATTCAAACTTTCTCCCCACTTTCCTCCTGCCTTCTCCCTTCCTCCCCTTCATTCCCCCCGCCACACACACACAAAATTTAATGGTTTAAATATTTTTGCGTTTGGTGCTGGGATCCAGCCCGGGACTCTATGTATACTAGACAACATCTCCCAGCCTTATTATGTTTTTAAAGATTTTATTTTTAATTATGGGTATGTGTGTATATCTGTGTGCCAATATTATGTGTGTGTGTGGATGCATGTGGCCTCGGAGACCAGATGTGTTGGATCTCTTTGGAGCTGAAATTATAGGCGGCTATGAGCTGCCCAATATAAGTGTTGGGAACAACACCTGGGTCCCCTGGAAACACAAAATGCACACTTAACTGTTGCTGACCCACCTCTCTAGTCCCAGCCCTTAAGTTTTATTGTGAACTTTAATATATAGAAAAGTATCCAGAAGTTTCGCATGGCACATGCCTTTAAGCCCAGGACCCAGGTTGTTGAGGCAAGAAGATTTGGATTTGAGGACAGCCTGGGTTACCGGCAGCAACTGTACCTTAAAAACTGAAGAAATGGGTCAGTCCCATAGGCAACACCTGCCCAGGCAATTATACATCTCTCCCTAGCTGTAGGTGTGTGTCTGAATCTCTTTACTTTGTATTTAATTATCAGAGCAAGTATCTTTAAACAAGCTAGCCTCTGTTTGGGAAGTTTATATAAACATTGTCATATATCTTCAGTCAACATCATGTTTATAGGCTCTGAAGAGAAGGTTCAGACATTGAGAGCAATTAGTGATCTTGCAGAGGTCCAAAGTTCAGTTCCCAGCCCCTGCGTGGTGGCTCACTACTGCCTGTAACTCCAGCCCCAGGGGTTCTGACTCCCTCTTTTGGCCTCTGAGGGTACCAGGCACTCATATGCATGTACCCACACTAAGACACATACACATAGTTAAAAATTAAAATAATCTGGCTGGGCAGTGGCGACACATGCCCAACACTCGGGAAGCAGAGGCAGACAGATGTCTGTGAGTTCGAGGCCAGCCTGGTCTACATGAGCTAGTTCCAGGACAGCCTCCAAAGCTACAGAGAAACCTTGTATTGATAAACATATACATACATACATATATACATACATATATATATGATCTAACAGATCATGTTCGTGAGCTTTGTCAATGCTATTGCATGAAAATGTGTTTCCTTGTTTTCTTTTGAAATTAATTTCTCATTAGTGGATGGGTGTATGGTGTGAGGGTTGTGGTGTACATACCACAGGTGGCACAGGGGAGGTCAGAGGACAATTCTACAGAGCTGGTTCTCTCCTTCCTCTTTGTAGTTCCTGGGGTGGAACTCAGTTTGCCATGCACGGGAGGTACATTCTCTTACATGCTAAGTCATCTACTGGTCCTGATCATTTATCTTCATTACTGTGTTGCATATTTCAGTATATGATTGTACAATTTCTCCTTCATTCTGTTCACGGACATTTGGACTACTTCCAGGTTGGGGATGTCTTGTACAGCACTGCTGTGAACACTCTAACTGTCCTTATGCTGTGTTGCAGAAGGGCGTGCCTTTCTTACAGATATGTTTGCAACAGCGTATCTCTGCCTTTATTAGATAACGTCAGAGAGTTTTCCGAAGTGCCTAAACAAATGCCTGTGTGTTCCTGCCCAGCAGGTGCTTATTCCCGCTACTCCATTCACTAACATTTTGTATCACTGGACACTAATTGCCACCTGACTGGTTGATGGGTAGGGTAGCCCACTGTCATTGTCATTTTGGTGATCTTTTATACTTTATTTTATTTTCGAGACAGGGTTTCTCAGTAACTATGGAGCCAGTGCTAGAATTTGCTCTGTAGACCAGGCTGGCCTCGAACTCACAGTGATCCACCTGCCTCTGCCTCCCAAGTGCTGGGATTAAAGGTGTGCACCACCACTGCCCAGCTAGGTGATCCCTTATAATAAAGTATATTAAGCATGCTTTTGTGTGTTTATCACTTACTTGACTTTCATCTGAACTGAAATGTCTATCAAGAGGTTGGTAGTTCAGCTCAGTGGCAGAGCGATTGCCTAGCAAGTGCAAGGACCTGTAGTCAGTCAGTCAGCTACCAGCTCTGAAAAGAAAGGGCAAAATCACACACACAAAATAAAACAAGAAAAAAATGTAGTCCCAGCACTCTGGAGGCAGAGGCAGGAAGATCTCTGTGAGGAGGCCAGCCTCGTCCATATAATAAGAACTCGTCTCAAAAAAGGAACTTATTAATCTTTTGTTGCTGCTCTTTGTGGATTTTTTGCTTATTTGACATTTTTGCTTTAGTTAACATGGGTGTGCGTGGTAGTGGTGGTGCTTGCATGTACATGTGTGTGTGTGTGTGTGTGTGTATGTGTGGTGGTGTTTGTGTGTGCATATGTGTGCAGTCAGAACACTGTATACATAATAAATAAATCTTTAAAAAGCATATATCTTTTGTATATATTCCCAGAAGTGAAGCTTCTGGATCATATGGTAATCCTATCTCAAACTTTTAATTTATTTCTTTTTTCTCTTTAGGTTTATTTGTTTTATGTGTATGAGTGATTTGTTTGAAAGTATATCTGTGTACCACCACATGGGTGCCTCATGTCCTTGGAGGTCATGATGTGGGATTCCCCTCTGTATGTTATAATATCTTTTATTACCATTTCCTAATAAAGAAGCTGCTTTGGCCTATGGAAGGGCAAAATACAGCAAGATGGGAATTCCAAGCAGAGATAGAGGAAGAATGAAGGCAGAGTCAGGCAGATGCCATGTAGCTTCCCAAGAAGCAAGAGGTAACAAACCACGAGCCTCGTTGTAAAATACAAAATAAAAAAAAATGGGTTAATTTAAGATATAAGAGCTAGCTAGAAATATGCCTGAGCTGTTGGCCAAGCAGTGTTGTAACTAATATAGTTTCTGTGTGATTACTCAAGTCTGGGTGGCTGGGAAAAGAATGAACAGTCTCTGTTTACAGGTCACATGAGTGCAGTGCCCAAAGAGACCACCAGAAACCACCAGATCTCCTGGAACTGGTGTTAGGGATGACTATAAGTTACCATGTGGGTGCTGGGAATTGAACCTGGGTCCTATGCAAGAACAAGTGCTCTTAACTGCCGAACCATCTCTCTAACCCTATTTCACTTTTTAAGAAATAATTTATCTTTATTTTATGTGCATTGATGTTTTGCCTGCATGTATGTCTGTGTGAGGATGTCAGATCTTGGAGTTACAGACAGTTGTGAGCTGCCATATCGTTGCTGGGAATCGAACCTAGGTCCTCTGGAAGAGCAATTAGTGCTTTTAACCACCGAGACATCTCTCCAGCTCCCCTATTTCACCTTTTAAAAGATTTTTTTCCAGCCGGGCGATGGTGGCTCATGCCTTTAATCCCAGCACTCGGGAGGCAGAGGCAGGCGGATCTCTGTGAGTTCGAGGCCAGCCTGGTCTACAAGAGCTAGTGCCAGGACAGGCTCCAAAGCTACAGAGAAACCCTGTCTCGAAAAACTAAAAAAAAAAAAAAAAAAAAAAAAAAAAAAAAGATTTTTTTCCCATTCTCATAATTTTTATAATTAATGTGTTTGTGTATCTGATTGTCTGTATGTGCACCATGTGCTTGCAGTACCCATGGAAACCAGAAGGGCACACTGGATCCTCAGGAGGAGTTACAGACAGTTGTGCACTGCCATGTGAGTGATGGGAACCACCTTAGTTGCTCTTCTATTGCTGTGATAAAACACCATGACTAAGACAACTTATGAAAGAAAGCGTTTAGCCTAAGCTTACACTTTCAGGGGGTTAGAGTCCATGATGGCTGAGCAAAGGCATGGTAGTGGGAACAGCTTGCATCCTGGTCTGCAGGTAAGAAGCCAAGAGAAAGGGCAACCTGGGAAAGGGCACCCTGGTGTGATGCCAGTCTTTCGAAACCTCAAGCCTGACCTACAGTGACACATCTCCTCCAACAAGGCAACACTTCCTTATCCAACTGGTGACAAAATATTAAAACACATGAACTTATGGGGGCCCTGGCCATTCAAACCACCGCCTCGGGCACCAAACTCAGGTCCCCTGCAAGAGCAGCTGGTTCTCTTAACTGCTGAGCCACCCATTCAGCCCTCAATCATTTCTTATAATCTTATTCTGGTCTCACTTGCTATGTGTTTTTTATCTAATTTTTCAACCTAGAATAGGAAGTAATAGATTTCATCATTTTTTTTTAACTCCTAAAAGACAATCTCAAGTGAGTTTCAGGACAAGCTCCAAAGCTACAGAAAAACACTGTCTCAAAAAAAAAAAAAAGCGATCTCATTGAGCACCCATTTTCAACTTGGAACTTCCTATGTAGACCAGGCTAGCCCCCAGCTTGCAGTAACTTTCCTGCCTTTGTCTTCTGAGTGCTGGAGTCACAGGTATATAATGACATATATGGTATCTTTGTGTGTTTTGTAGCTTGTCATTGAATAATAGGTAGATTAGTGTGAACTTACTCACACTAATAATAGTGAGTAATAGAGTGAATACTTGTGAGCTATTATTTATACAATTTACATTGGCATAGATTCTTGTATATTGATACAAATTCAAATTATATTTGTTATATTGACTATGCTACTACTTCTGTTTACAATATTTCTATACCTCTGCAAAGTTATTTTGTCATATTGTATGCATGTATGCTTCGACCTCTGCTTAAGACATTTTGAATATTGATACAGTTTTAGGATATATTTATCATATTGCACTATACATTTCTACCTCTGATCAAGATACTTATACATTGTTCTCATTTGCTGCACAGTTGTTTAAAGATTGTTTAATATTCTAATGTGAGGCCTTACTCTTTAAGCTATATAGGTGTTAAGAATTATAGGTCTGCTGGGCGGTGGTGGCACATGCCTTTAATCCCACCCCTCGGGGAGGCAGAGACAAAGAAGAAACCTAAAGGAATATTTAGTCGACTCTTTTTAGCATAGAGAACAGAATGTTTATTTGGGTTTTGAAGGAGTCCAAGGTCAACAGACTAGTCACTAGGTGATGGGGTCACAGCTTTAGTCCCAGACATCTTACCTGACAGGTTCCCCTGGGGACACAGTCTGATAGCTCCCTACCTCTGGGCAGTAGACTCTCTATCCCAGGACGACTCTGCAGGAACTGTGAGCATGGCCTGAGAATCTGAGAAAGACCCAAACCCACAGATGCCAGCCTGTGGGGCCCTAAGATCAGTGGTGTCCCCTCCTTCTTGCTCATTTAGATACCACCCCTTCTCTCGTCCCCCTGGAGACTGTGTGTTAATCTGCAGAGCGAGAACATGCCCACTGGTGCTAACACTGAGACCACGGGGAAGGAAAGAGCTCTTTATTGCAGGTGTGGCCTCCTGGTGTCTTCCAGCATGGCATTCTGTCTTCTGGGCTCAGGTATGGCAGTGGTTACAGTGGTCACATTAGGGACTGGCTCAGACGCCATCAGACAGAGTTCTCAATCAGTTCTCCTGAACCCTGGAAGGCAAAGGCGGCAGGATGATATAGGATCCTTCAGGCAGTCAAGTCCTGTCCCCACCACCACCTCAAATGCCCAAACAACATAGGGAAGGTGGTATGTGGTCCTCCCTGAAGGCACTGTGGGTCCCCGTGGTCCCTAGTTGTGGAGGTATTACCCCCTACCTCACCCCCAGCACAGAGACACACTATCCCTGACTGGCTTCCAGACTCTGAGGCACAACAGCACCAAATGCAAAGTTGCTGGGCTGTTAGTCAAAGACAATGGATGGGAGTATGGCTCTGTAGCAGAGCAGTTTCTTAGCATATGTGAAGTCTTGGGTCCCATCCTAGCCACACACACACATACACGCACATGCACACACTGAGACACATACACACGCACGCACACACTGAGACACACACACACATACACACTCAGGCACACATGTGCACTCACAGAGACTCTACTTTAGCCCAAGCTATGTCAAAGGCAACTACAAAGCTACTTAACACAGCCAGGGAGGAAGTAGAGTTTGGGGAGTGCAGGCTCCTTGCTTTCCTTCAGTGTTTATGCTTACAGCCCTCTGCACCCTTCCTTACTTGATGGGCTGCCTCATGCAGTAAAATTATACCAATTTTCCAGTAGAGAAACCCAAGGCTCAAAGAGGCTACGGACAGCTGGACTGTGGCTTGACTAGCGTGTTGCGGGGCTTGGGCTCCATTGCCAGCACAGAAAAGGGCTGTCTGGGGTCACCGAACAGAGGCAGAACCTGAGCTTCAGCCTCCTGCCTCCAGGACTGTCCCTAGACAGCAGTCCTCTTTCAGAGAAGAAAGCCCCAATCAGGAGAGTTCGGATCTGGTGTGTGCAGCACCATTACCTGGCAGCCTGAACTTCTGCAGGAGGGGAATGAAGCCCTGAAGTACGCTGTGGATCCGGTACACTGCTCAGAAGCAAGGGGAGATGCTGGTCAGGATGGTGACCCCTCAAGGGCCCCAGGGTCAGGCTCACTCCCTGCTGTCCCAGGACCGGGGCACACCCCACGCAAACAAAGCCCTAACATGCAATTTTAGGCTAACGTCAATAACAGTGCTGTGGCTATTACACGGAAAAGAGTCACAGGCAGTAATAACAGGGACAGGAAACCCAGCGACCTTGATGCCTGGCTCCCCTCGCTTGTTTTCAGTATCTGAGGAGCTATGCGTGTTTGCTACTTTAAACTGTTTTTGTGGGACTGCCCCCCTTTTTTCCACAAGGTTCTGCCAAGGACCTCTCACTGACCTCACATGCGGTCAGGAAGAAAACAAAAACATCAGGAATTGATTTAAAAAAAAAAAAAGTTTAGATCAAGTGTGATGGCCAGCCACCACCCCTCCCTCTAGGAGCCTTGCAGGTCTGTGGAGCTTTCCCGAAGCTTACCCAGCCCGAAGTAGATGCCGATGGTCTCCAGGGAGGCGAAGGTGAGCAGGCCGACCCCGAGGGACATGAACCAGTCTTCAAAGGCAGCAGGGAAAGAACAGTGAAGTGAGCCTTTGGGCTGTAGGTCAACACCCTGTCCTCTCATGCAGCCACTTCCCAGGTCCCCAGGGAGGCTCACCTGCGTAGTAGTGATAGCACACCAGCAAGGCTCCAATGGCAAAGCAGAGGAGGACGAAATGGAAAAACTCATCTACAAGAAAGGGTGGAGGCTGGTTCTCTCTCTCTCTCTCTCTCTCTCTCTCTCTCTCTCTCTCTCTTTCTCTCCTCTATGCAGCCCAAGATTACCTTCAATTTAGAATTCTTCTGCTTCAACCTTCAGAGTACGAGGGTTACAGGTGTCTGCTACAACCCCATGCCTGTTCTCTTGGTTTATGTGTGTGTTGTTCCTGTAACCCTGAAAAACTTGAAACTCTCTGTGTAGACCAAGCTGGCCTTGATATCACAGATCTGCCTCTGCCTCCAGAGTACGAGGATTAAAGACATGCACCACGATGCACAGCTATTTATTTATCTATTTGTTTGTTTGTTTGTCTGTCTGTCTGTTTGAGACAATGTTCCACTGTGTCACCCTGGCTGTCTTAGAGCTCATAGAAGTCTAACTGCCTCTACCAGCCTAGTGCTGGGATTAAAGTGTGTGCCACTATGCCCAACTGCTCTACTTTTTATTTTATTTGTGTGGGGGTGCATGCTTGCCCCCACATAAGCTTGCATCAAGTAGCCACCGATGTCAGAAGGGTGACTCAGATCCCTTGGAGCTGACATTTGTGAGGACCTGATATGAGTGCTGGGATCCAAACTCCAGTCCTCTGACAAAGAGGAAATGCATTTGACTGCTGGGCCAAGAAGAGGATCCAGCCTCTTCTTGTTTTAAAAATGACGGTGCTTCTGCTCCTGACCAACCAGGGTTAAATAGCACCCCAGGAGTCCCTTTTTGTGCCCTATCTCTCTTCGTTATTTTTGGAACATGCACAGCCATGCAGCTTGGGCTTTATCTCTGTGTTTATTGTCCCCTGCTCCCTGGGCTCTAAGTCTTTGAGAAGGAGAATCCCAGTCAGCTTCCTGCCCAAGGAAACTCAGCAGCTAGAACAGCCACACACGGTGCTCGGGAGCTCATTTGTTGAGTGAGCATTAAAAACAATTGTGAAACATGCAAAGGCACTGAGTGCAAAGCTCTGAGGCTAACAGGCGTGAGAGAGGTCGGACCTTGGGATTCTGGGCACTGAGGGAGGGATGTCACCAGGGTCAATAGTGGTCTCCTGCTTTCTCAGACAAGGGGAATACAAAAGAGAGTTAAGGAAAGTCAGGAATGGTGCTGCACACTTATGACCCAGTAATGGGGAGGCTGAGGACAAAGGACGCAAGTTTGAGGTCAGTCTGGGTTACATAGACAGAATAAAACACTGCCTCCCACACACTAAACAAAGAGAAAGTCAACCTAGACCAGAGCTAGCAAACCCTGCTGCCTGGGGAAGGGTCTTTCTCAGAGGAAATGAGCAAGGTCAAGACTGAATCAAAGGCTCCAGATTCCAAAGGCAGAGGGATTGCCTTCTTCCTTTGGGGCATAATACGCCCTACCACTCTCAAAACAAGGCAGACGTGGCCTGTACTTTGAGACTCTGGGTTTCCGTCCAATGAGCCCTTGATACCCTATCCCCACCCTCAGCCAAACAGTGTGCTATGGTGGTCAGGGACCAAGACTAAGAAAGGGCATAAGCCCAGGGCTCTCATTTCCTGAAAAATGGGAATGTCGGGGGAGCTTTGGAAGTAACTCAAGCTTTTTCTAAAACAACTACCATTTGCTTAATCAGAAAACATGGGGGGGGGGGGGCTGGAGAGATGGCTCAGAGGCTAAGAGCACTGACCGCTCTTCTGGAGGTCCTGAGTTCAATTCCCAGCAGCCCACAGGGTGGCTCACAACCATCTGTAATGAGATCTGGCGCCCTCTTCTGGCCTGAAGGCATACATGGAGGCTGAACACTGTGTACATAATAAATAAATAAATCTTTGAAACAAACAAACAAAAAAATCAGAAAACATGGTGAGGAACCGGAGAGTTAGTTCAGCAGTGAGTACTGCTATTGCAGAAACCCAAGTTCGATTCACACCACCCATCCCTACCAGCCTCCAGCCAGACATCTGTAACTCTAGCTCCGGGGGCTCTGACACCCTCTTCTGACCTCCTTGGACACAGGCACTCATATAAATATTTTTCTTAATCTTATAAACAAATCAAAAACCAAGGTCTCCCTTTCCTACTCTCACGGTCTTCCAGGAAGTCTTCATGGAGTCAGGCTTGGAGCAGAGGAAGGCCTGAAGCTCTCATCACTTCTCCAGTGGAACTTCATGAACCCCACAGCCTAACTATGCCCCGCTACAGGGCATGAGAAACATTTATCATCTCACCGTGTTTTCATGCATAGCAAAGGGAGTGTAAGACTGACTGTCAAGCCCAGGGCATTCCACTTCATTAGCTGTCAGGCCCCCACCAACCATGCGCTCTGTTTCTACATGAAGAGATAGGCATCGCTGCTTGTACCTCGCCCCCACACCCCCAGGTGACTAGAGCTGAGGACTTTGCTAACTGTGAGGTCCTTGGCAGAGCGGACTGGGGTTACCATCATTCTAGCTGCCAGTCATCAAACACACACAGAAATCTGGACCAGCTAGGTGAGCACCGACTTCCTTACCGTCTTTCTTTATGTTCAGCCTTGTTAACTGAGAGGCCTCCACTTCTCCTTAAGAGAGAAAAAGAGAGAGATGTGCTTTGTAGATTGCTGCTCTGGCCTTAGAGACTTGATTGCTGGGTGTATGTGGATCAGACAGTTCTCACAGCAGGAGCAAGAGGCAGGACCCTGAAGGTAGGAGTGGCTGTCCCTAGGACCCTCACTGACTTCCTCATCCCCCTGCAGGCCAAGCCCTGTTCTTCCTTCCATTTCCCCTCTGATGGAGACTTCTTTTCGAATCATGGGAGTGTTGACACAGGCTCCAACACTAGAACTGGCCCACTCTCTCAGGCCATTTGTGGTCCTTTCTGGCCCCTCTGGAATCCAAACAGCTTCCTGTTGTTCTTGGAGCTTATATATTTACCCCCCGTTGAGCCGGAACCTCTCCTTCGGAGTCCTAGAAATGAGAAACTCAATGTTAGTGCCAGGTTGGCCAAAGCTCCTTGCCAGTGGCTTTCACCCCTGTGACTAGTCACCCGGAGGTGACTAAGAAAAGACTCTAGGTAATTTTCCCGCCATGGGATCCAAGGGACCTTTCCTTGGCTGATGTCTGCTTCCTCTTGCCTGGACCCCCATGCCAACATCCCACAACTCCTCTCCTGCCCGTTGCATGCAGCCAGGTCCCTGCAGTTCCCTGGAGTTCCCGCGTCTCAGTCATGACCCTGAGAGACATCACTCAGCTCCAGGATCCTTGACCCCCTCCACTTCCTGGCGACTCACCTGACTCCCCAGCAAGCACCATTTCCCCAGCAGCACCTGCACGGGAGGAGAATCAGTGAGCACACACATGATGGTGCTCTCCTGGGAAGGAGCGCTATGGAGGAAGGTAGGCTACGTGGAGACTTACACTGATCTGGTATAGGCTGGATAGGGACTGGAGCAGACAAAGGGTTCCTGCTCCATCTAATTGGCAGTTACCCCATCATGTCAAGTCGTGGAAAGCTAGTACTTTTTTCTTAAAACAAAGCAAAATAGTGACTGGAGAGATGGTGGAGAGTACTAGATGCTCACAACTTCCTGTAGTACCAGCTTCAGGGGATCTGATGCCCTCTGCTGGCCTCTTCTGGCACTGCACTCATATGCCTAAACCCACACTCAGACACATACATACAAAAATGTGGTACAGGAGAAATAGCTCCTCTTTCAGAGGACCTGGATTTGGTCCCCACCCTCATGGCAGCTCTAATCTGTTTGTAACTCTTAATTCTAAGAGATCCAACTTCCTTTTCTAGCCTCCACAGGCATCCACATAGTACACAGACATACATGTAGGCAAAACACTCAAACACAAAATAAAATAAATCTTTAAAATAAAGAAAAAATGAAAATCTTTCTAAAGTCAAAACAACAAAATCCTTTAGTTCAGTCTCTAGTGTTCAAATAAATGAATAAATAAATTCAGATAAGGAAATAAGACAACACAAAGATCATCCACAGTGCCCGTGCTCAGAGGCAGCCATGTGCTATAGTCTAATATGTACAGTGTGGATCTTCCCACTCTGAGTGTACCCAAGTTTCTTGCTGTTTCTCTGGTCATCACCAGGAGTTGGGGGTTAGGCGGGTATTGGGGAACTGACTCTCTCACTGGGTAGTGTGCCTCTGGGAGCTCTTTGATGAACTGAGTCCGCAGACTTTCCTGCTCCATTGCAGTGCTGCTGACCAAAGCCCCTGTTGCTTACACTCATCGCCGTGTTTTCTGCACCATCACACAGGGCTCTGGGAAACAGTTCATAAATGGGGATGCGGGATCTGAGCCTTTCTTAAACAGTGCAGGGTTCCAAGAGAGGGAATGGGTCACACCCATTTTGCTGATGGTAAAACTAGAGCCCAGATCTGTGGGTGACCAGTCAACACCACGCTGAAAGTCAGGGCTCCAGTCAGCAGTGAAGACTGACTGTCCTCGAATCGCTGTAATCAGGGCAGAGGGCACCCCAGTGCCGCCTGGATTGCTACAGCCTGGCTACCTGTCTATCTGCTTGGGAGTCTTCGGATCATGAGACTCCGCCCCTTGTCCTGCCCACCGGTCCTCAACCCTCATGATTCTCTTCCCCAAAGCCAGGGGACAAGCCATCACCTCCATAGAGCTGGAGCTCATCCTTCAGCACCTCCAGGTCCCCGTGGTCAGCACCTGTGGGGACAAACCTTGGTAACTCTCCCCAGTGTCCGAGCGCCACCTCCCTCCTCCCACACCTGGTCTCCAAAAGGAAAACAGAATCACAGAACCTTACGCTCAGTGCCCCCGAGGTTACTATGTTCTGATACTGACATGAAACTGTATGTCTGACTGGACCTGAGGCAGTCAAGAGTAGTTAATGCCCGTGGGAGAGATGGCTCAGAGGTTAAGAGTGCTGGCTGATCTGGCAGGACCCAGGCTCAGTTCCCAGCACCCACATGGCAGCTCACAATTTCCTGTAATTCTATTTTCAGGCGATCTGAATCCTCTTCTGGCCTCTGAGGGCATAGGCATGTACATGGTACATATACATACAGGCAAGCAAAACACGCCTACACATAAATAAATTAACCTTTAATTTTTAATAAACTTTATTTTATTTTATTATGTATACAATATTCTGTCTGTGTGTATGCCTGCAGGCCAGAAGAGGGCACCAGACCTCATTACAAATGGTTGTGAGCCACCATGTGGCTGCTGGGAATTGAACTCAGGACCTTTGGAAGAGCAGGCAATGCTCTTAACCACTGAGCCATCTCGCCAGCCCTTAAATTTTATATAATAAGAATACTTGTCATTCATTAATCTCTAAGGTGTGCCAATGGTGCACTAAGTAATTGATATTGAATGTTTCCCTTTGGTTCTCAGCGAAGAGTACGGAGAGGGCACCAGGACACGCCTATCTATCCTGCAGGCAAGGCGGCTGAGGCTCAAAGGTTTGCAGACAGCTCAGGGGGCAGCTTAGGGAAGAGAGTTCGCCTAGCACATTTGAGACACTGATCTGATCCCAGCACAGGGATGTGGGTGATGGAGAGAAAAACAAAAAGTAAAATGATTCTACCAAACGTACAGGTCTCTTGTAGAACCCGAATTCCTGGTGTGCTTTTTTTTTTTTAATTTGTTGTTTTGTTTATTCATCATCATCATCATCATTATGGGCGCTGGAGATCAGGCTTTTGCATGCTAAGCACAGACTCTGCCTTGAGCTACATACCCAGATCCCCGGCTAAATTGTACCTCTAGAAATAGAACCCAGGATCAACTCCAGCATTGTAAGTAGCGTTTACCAAGCACTTTGCACACCAGGCTCTGTAATAGACATTTGTTTATTAATTTCCATTCTTTCCCTGATGCTCCTGTCTTTCCACAACCCTTATTTGTTTATTGTTTGTTTGTTTTGGCAAAAGTAATTTCCCAGGACTAGAAAGATGGCTCAGAGGTTAAGAGCACTGGCTGCTCTTGCAGAGGACCCAGGTTCAGCTCCCAGCCCCCACCCACAAGTTGGCTCAGAACAATCTGTGACTCCAGTTCCAGGGGATCAGATGCCCTCTTCTGGCCTCTATGGGCACCATGCATGCATATGGTACACACACATACATGCAGACAAAACACTCACATAAGTGATACATTTTTCTTTTTCTTTTTCCTTTTCCTTTTATTTTATTTTATTTTTTTTTTTGGTTTTTCGAGACAGGGTTTCTCTGTGGCTTTGAAGCCTGTCCTGGAACTAGCTCTTGTAGACCAGGCTGGCCTCAAACTCACAGAGATCCACCCGAGTACTAGGATTAAAGGCATGCACCACCACCGCCTGGTGACACATTTTTCAAAAAGGGGGGTGGGGTGTTGAGGTTGTAGCTCAATGTAGCTCAGTGGAAAAATACTTGCATGAACCCTGGGTACCATCCTAGTATTGCAATAAATAAATAAATAAATAAATAAATAAATAAACCTCACAACTTCACTATCATAATTACTATCAATATCTTTATGCTAACCTGTTCTGTAAACTATTTTTTTTAATATTTATTTATTTGCGTGGGGGCATGGAGCTCTTGCCACAGTGTGCATGTGGAGGTCAGAGGTCAGCTTTAGAAGTCAGTTCTCTCCTACGTGGGTCCCAGGCATGCAGTTCAGGTCATCAAGCTTGGTGGCAGGTGCCTTTAACCTGCTAAGCCAGCTCACCAGCCCCCTTCTTCCTGTTTTGGGTAAGATGTTTTACACATACATTTGAGGTGAAGTGAGCTCTGTGACTTGCCACTTATCGTGCCAGAGCTAGAGAAATGCTCATCAAACACAAACAAAGCAGGGTGTGGTGGCATACACTCTCCCCAGCACTCAGGGGGCAGAGGCAGAGGATCTATGTGAGTTCGAGGCCAACCTGGTCTATGTAGTAAGTTCTAGAATAGCCAAGGCCACGCAGTGAAACCCTGCCTCAAGACATACAAACCCACAACCATGACTATCACCAAGACGGAGCCCAGCTTTCTGCTTCTGTCTGGCTGTTGTAGCTGTTATAGGGCGTTAGGTAGACTATTTCCTGTTCATATGGTTACAGACAGCACTTTGTGAGAAACCTCCTCACACAGCCCCACTAAGTTCCCCAGTGATCCAAGAAGCAAAGGAAAGGTGGGGAGCCTGCTGCCTACCAGGAGAGCCGTCCCTGTGGGCCTTCCTTCGATGTTCCCTGGGACCTCTGGAGTGCTGGTCTTCATCGCTGCTGTCTGTGAGGAGTAAACACAAGCTGTAGGGCCTCAGGCTGGAAGGAGCCAGGACCACTGTCGCTCTGGTGGATGTTCTGCAGTGATCTCACTTTGCCTGGCTGCAGATTAGAACAGCGGCCCCTAACTTTCTGTGTCACTGTCCTCTTCGTATTTTCTGACTGAACCTTACTGCTTAGGGAAGCTGCTGCCCAGGGAAGCCATCTTATAGAGAGAGAGTCCACCAAGCACAACGGTGTAGCATCTCTGTCCTCGTGACATCATGTGACTCTGGGTGTCTGCTGCTGTGTGTCTACTGGCCTGGAACTCTTTCCCACTTGTCTTCCTGATTGTGAAGCTAAGCTGAGGTCACATGTCCTATAGAAACTGTATTCATGTTGCGCAGACCCCCATTGGCCTTCCCCTCCCCCCCTGGGATTTCTATGGCTCTAGCTGCCTTGTTCCTGAGTCAGTCACCAGGAGGGCTGGAGGATTTCTGTCCCTCCACCCACCTGAGCCCCTGAAGGTCACAGTCCCCCCTCTTCCGTAGTCTCAGGCTGCCTAACCTGGAGCAGGAGGCTGAAGGGCCGTAAAGTGTGGCTGAGCTGTGTCTATCTTAGACTAGTCAGTGGTCTAAGAATTCAGAGCCAGGAGTTCCTGGCAGCAGGACATTCTCTCAGAACTACACAGATGGCCTCAGATGAGTTCCCTCCGTGTGCTTAGGGACTTCCTGATCAATTGTGGATTCATTAAAATTCCAGGAAGTCCATCAGCTGTGCTTCCAAATCAGTGTTCATGTAATTTTAGCTGACACAGAAGAGCCGGCTGGCAATATGGTCCCTTGCTATGCACGGGACAAGGTTCTAAGACTTGCCGCACACACCAAAATCCACAGACACGCCAGTCCCTTATACACGACATCGTAGTATTTGCATAGACACTGTACGTGTCCTCTTGTGCTGTTTTTCTTAACTTAAAAAATATTTATTTATATTTGGTCAGGGAAGCACATGCTACAGCATATGTGTAGACGTTCAGAGGACAACTTTCTTTTTTTAAAATATCTTATTAAAACTATTTATTTATTTTATGTGCATTGGTGGTTTGCCTGCACATATGTCTGTGTGAGGGTGTCAGATCCCCCCTGGAATTGGAATTACAGACAGTTGTGAGCTGTCATGTGGGTGCTGGGAATCGAACCCAGGACCTCTGGAAGAGCAGCCAGTACTTTTAATCACTGAGCCATCTCCCCAGCCCCAGAGTACAACTTTCTATAGCTGTTTTTCTCCTTTCACCATGTGGGTCATGTGGGTCCTAGGGACTGAACTCAGGTGTTCGGCTTGGCAGCAAGCACCTTCACCCACTGAGCCGTCTTGCCGACCCCCCTTTGTTATTTAAAGCACCTCTAGATTGCTTGTGATATTTACTACAATGTGAATGCTACATAATTCATACTTGGTGTTGTTAGTAATATGATAACTAAACAGCCATCTGTGTTCAGTATAGGCACAGTTTGTCTGTTTTTCACCCCTTGGTTGGCTGGATCCGAGCATGCGGAGTCCATGGATACGGAAGACTGACTGCAAATCAAGCTAACAGATGTGCGTTGATCTTAATGAATAAGATGTGGGTGACTTTATCCTCACCCCTTTTACTTTTGAGACAGGGTCTCATCATCTAGTCCTGGCTGGTCTAGAACTCACTGTAGAGCAGAATGGCCTCGGATTTGTGGCAATCTTCCTGCCTCTGTTTTCTGAGTGTTGGGATCACAGGCATGTGCCATCACCTCTGTTGTGCGCTCCCCTTTCCCTCCCACCTTTAAGCTCTGTCCTATTTTCTCAGTCCAGACTCAAGCACGATAAACAAAGAGACAACAATCAGAAAACAAATGAAAGCTACAGGAAGAAAGCAGCGAGGCCTCAAAAACTCAGTTTGAGGTCTGAAACTGTGGCTACCTCCCGTGGCTTGGGGTGCATCCACAATTCCAAAAACGGCACGAGACCCAGGCTCCCTCAGAGACTCCAGGTTACTGAGGACCTACTATCCTCCAGACAGGGCTCCAGGCCCTCCAAAAGAGGAGCTGGCCAGAACCTGCTTCTCCACTCTGCACAGCCTCCAGGCTCCTTGCAGGGGCTCTGGACAATGAGGAGGACCCAATTTCCTCCAGATGGGAGCCTGCTCCCCCAGTGGGCTCCAGAATCTCTTCTTGGATGCCTACTGACACGTCTGTCAGCTGTCCCAGACATCAACCTTCATGGGCCACCTCACAGGCTCAGACACGGCATGTCACTACAGACACTGGCCTGGGCTGCTTTGAAAGGAAAAAGAATTTTCAGCCCACAAAGAAAGGGGAACCTTCTAGCAGGCTACCAGATTCAAACACAACAGAGGTCAGACAGAAATCACAGCCACAGGCATCTGGCAGACAACATCACTCACCAGTGGTCCAGAAACCTTCAGGGTGAGGGTCTGGGGGTCTTGGGGATCCAGGACAAGCCCTCAAATGTTGTGCCTGAGTCCAAGGACCCCCAAGAGAACCACCACGGAGCCACACTTCCAATTGAAAAGGCAAGGTTTAGTTTAATAAGTACGGGCTAGCACAGGTCCTCTGCCTCACAGTCTGACACAGCAGATGGAGGGAGAAGGACCCCGTCTACTACTGTAAGGGGTTTATAAAGACAATAACCACAAAACAATTACAAGGTTATAGTCTCAAAATACAAAATTACGTATCCTATATCACAATTGGCTAGGGGTGGGGTAAAGCTCAGCTGTTAGTTCCTGATAGGCTATAAGTATCTAAGGGGGATAGCACAGTCCCCCTACAGATGTCCTCCAGACATCTGCTGACCTGTGCTAACCACGGAGCTGCTTGAAATATTGCCCAGCTGACAGGGGAAGTTGGGTGGGGGAATGGGCTGCAGTCAGCAACTTTATGTAATTTAGGTTTCTCCATTAGCTAATACTTCCCCTAAAGAGGGATCCTACAGCCTTCAGCTCATCCTGGGGGCTGGGGGAGGCCTTCAGCTCTTCCTGCAGCCTTCAGTTTATCCTGGGGGCTGCCCCAAAAGGACCCGGCACAGAAATGGAATCTTTTCTGGCCTTTCAATTTTCTCCTTTTCTTTTTCTTTTGATTTAGCTATTTATTCATGCACTTTACATGTATGGGTGCTCTGTCTTCCCGCACAGCAGAAGAAGGAATCTGATCCCATTACAGATGGTTGTTAGCCACCATGTGGCTGCTGGGAATTGAACTCAGGACCTCTAGGAGAGCAGTCAAGTGCTCTTAACTGCTGAGTTACCCTTCCACCCCCCCATTTCCTTCTTTTCTATATTTTAGAAATATACATTAATTAAAAAGAAAAACAAGGATCTTCATTGCAAAGTATCAAACAATATGAAAAATATAAATAAAATAAAATATACTCCAGATTCTATCAGCCAGGGACAATGTCCATTAACAAGTGATTGACAATTATTTGCCTATGATTTATTCATAACATAAATTTGGGGTTTAAAGGGTATGTTTGTTTATTTTCTGTTTGCTTAGGGCAGAGTCTGTGTAGCCCAGGCTAGTCTGGGACAGCCTGCCCATCATTCTGCCTCTGGCTCCAAAGTGTAGGGATTATAAGTGTATATCACAAATGGATGGATCTAGAAAACATCATATTGAATGAGGTAACCAAGACCCAGAAAGACAAATACCATATGTACTCACTCATAAGTGGCTTTTAGACATAAAACAAAGAAAAACCAGCCTACAATTCACAATCCCAGAAAACCTAGATAACAATGAGGGCCCTAAGAGAGACATATATGGATCCAAACTACTTGGGACGTAGAAAAAGACAAGATCTCCTAAGTAAATTGGAAGCATGGGGACCATGGGCAGGGTAGAAGGGAAGGTGAGAGGGAGGAAGGGGAGCAGAGAAAAATATAGCTCAATAAAAACAATTTTAAAAAGTGTATATCACCGTCCTTGACTTTATTTAGTGGTTAATCATTCAATTAGCCCAGGATAAGTAAGGACGATCGTGCACTTCTGATCCTCCTGCCTCCACTTCCTGGGTGGTAGGACTATAGATGTGCATCATCACACCAGGTTTGTGCTGTGCTGGGGGTGGAAGCCAGGGCTTTGTGCTAAACAAGAACCCTACCAGCAGAGCGACACCCTCAGCCTAAACCTAGGAATTGTAAGCTCCTATCGTGTAAAATAGATCACAGTGCTGAAGCTCCAATTAAGCAAGCAGAGAACCTACTCCCACACACTCCCCAGTCCCAGAAAGACCTCCAAGTTTGTTACTGAGCTTTCTTAAAGCAGGTCACATAGCCGCCCAGGGCTTCACCTGTAAAATGAGACTACCAATAGTATTATATCTTCCTTAATGGGGTCCTGCAAGAATGGGTTGAGTTCACACATGTAAACTACTTGGAAGAGTACCTGGTAGTAACCACTCAATAAATGATAGCTTCAATGTGGTTATAAATTCAGCCTTAGTTGGGTGGTGGTGACACACACCTTTAATCTCAGCACTCTGGAGGCAGAGGCAGGCGGACCTCTGTGAGCTCAAGGTCAGCCTGGTCTACAGAGCCTGGTCTAGCGAGTTCCAGGACAGGCTCCAAAGCTGCACAGAGAAACCATGTCTTGTAAAATCAAAAAATAAAAAATAAATTCAACCCTATATGTTTTCTAAATTTATTTCTATGTGTGTGTGTGTGTGTGTGTGTGTGTGTGTGTGTGTTTCTGGGGATGGAACCCAGGGCTCTGTACTTATGAGGCAAGCACTGTACCATCAAGTCATACCCCAGTCCTAAGAATGTTTGCTGTACCTGAGGAGGATGAGGAGGAGGAAGATGAGGAGGAGGAAGAGGAGGATGATGATGAGGAGGAGGAAGACTTGTCTTTCTCAGATCGTTCGTGGGTCTTTTCATCCTGCTTGTGGAACTCTGTCTCTTGGTCTGGAGGTACACAGACAAGGGGGTGAGTGCTTCCTGCCCCCTGCCCCCTCCCTGGCCACAGTAGAGCTTCTCCGTGCAGTACTACTCAGTGAACCAATGGGTAATACGATTTTGAACATCCAAGTCCAATGGGAGGTGTCCAAGATCAAGGTTCTTAAAGACCTCTGGGTAGAGGTAGAGGTGTCAAAGATAGCCCTAGGCAAACATTCCTCTGCATACAGACCCTAGAAAAGAGGCTTCTAAGGCCCTTTCCCCCTTGTCCCCGTACCCTCCCCACCTGGAGAACTCCAGACTCAAAGTGGGCACTGGTTCAGCGTTCTCTAAGTCACACAGAGAGGCAACCTGTGGTCAGGTCCTAAACCCTCCCTTTCTCCAAGGACAGACGCATGAGACCCTTCCCAGCTTCTAAAGATGCTCCCTGCTTCCTAAACAAGCCTCCCAGAAACTTCTCAAATTCTGGGGAGCAACTGAGTACCTGCTCAGCTAGGAAGTGTGGGGAACAGGCACGGGAATGAAAACCATTTTTCTGCTACAGCTTTGATGTGACCATCATGCCACATGGCCTGAGCAGGGACTTTGATGGTCCCAGTCCCACCCAAGCTGGACCCACATCCCCAGAGACAGTGCTCAGAGGATCTGAGAAGGCAAACTCACAGTCCAGATTTTCTGTTTCCCTATGGATTCCACTGCCGTCTTGAGACTGGAAAGAAGATCCTGAAGCCTCCATCACTTTCCCTGGAAAAAGAACAGTTGAGTTGTTAACTTCGCTTTAGTTAATATTCTTCATATGTAAAGAGCTTGGCAAAGGAATAAGGAAAGGAAGGAAGGAAACACACAACATTTGAAGTTATAAGGATTTTTGGTTTTTGCTTGTTTGTTTTCTTTTTTCATTTCTTTTATTTGTTTTATTTTGTTGTTGTTGTTGTTTTTCGAGACAGGGTTTCTCTGTAGCTTTGAAGCCTGTCCTGGAACTAGCTCTTTTAAACCAGGTTGGCCTCGAATTCACAGAGATCCGCCTGCCTCTGCCTCCCGAGTGCTGTGATTAAAGGCATGCACCACCACTGCCTGGCAACAAAACCCCTTTTAAGGTATGCTATTTGTGTTAGTCTTAGGTTTTGGTGTTTTCTTTGTTGTTGTTCAGTTTTGTTTGTTTGTTTTTTGAGACAGGGTTTCTTTGTGTAGCTTTGGAACCTGTCCTGGAACTAGCTCGAACTCACAGAGATCTGCCTGCCTCTGCCTCCCTAGTGCTGGGATTAAAGGCATGCACTGCCACCGCCTGGCAGTCTCTACTTCTTACTTTCTTTTACATTTATTTATATAAAGGTAGAAAAACAACAGGAGCTGCTGGGGAGATGGGTCAACAGTTATGAGTGAGCACTTGTTATAGCTGGGCATGGTGGCACTCAGCAGTCGGGAGGCAGAAGCCAGCGGATCTTTGAGTTTGTGGCCATCCTGGTCTATCTACATAGGGAGTTCTAGGCCAGCCAGAGCTGCATAGTAAGACCTTGTCTCAAAAAAACAAAGTAACAAGAACAAAAAGAACACTTGTTGCTCTTGCAGAGAACCTGGGTTCTGTTCAAAGCACTCACACAGTTGCTCATAATGATCCCTGACTCCAGTTCCATGGGATCCTACTCCATCTTCTGGCCTTGGAGGGGCACTACAGGCAATGATATACAGACACACATGGAGGCATAACACCCATACACATACAATAAATACATTTAAAACAAAAACACAAGCCACCCTGTACCTGTATTACATCACTCATTTACAAAGGGCATGTGTCCACAATTTCCTCTGCACTGCTGACAGACCAGTCAGGTAGGAGCAGGATCAGCCCTCGTCTGTGAATTCCCAGACAATTAAAGATGGTCTTATTTGACCCTTACAGTAATCCTGCAAGGTCAGCTGTTGTGGGATATTTGATCGTACTGTGAAACCTCGAGACTGTGGATCGGGGGTGGAGCCAACGACTAGTTGACAAGAATCAGCCAGAGAGCATGAAGGAGCTTGGAAGAGTTTCTCTGATCTAGCGGGTTTTCACCCCAGTATCTGACTTCCGAGACTTTACTGGTAAATAGAACAACATAGACTGAAAACAGCAGGCAGCTTTGCTATGCATCTATTCGAGGTGTTGGCTCTCAGAGATGATCTCGCACAGGCTGGGACTCGAGAGTTCAAATTCTGTGTCTCACACCTGGAAACAGTGATCAGGGACACAAACTTGTTCATGGGCTACCATGAAGGCAGGTCAGAATATTTATGGGTGGATGGTGAAGACCAACTCAGGAGTTGAGAACTGAGTCCCTTTGGGACAGCATGCTCAGCTTGCCTGAACTGAGAAATCACTAGAGGTCACTAGAGGTGCGTCTGCGGGTGGGGACACAAAAAAATCCAAATGGCTAGAAAAGCAGATTGTGGGGAGGAAATACACGTCACTGGGTCCAACCTCCTGATTTTAGATAATCCAGGAAACTATCAACCAAAGACTACATTTCCCAAGAATCCCTTGAAGTTGGGTGTAGCCATGTGTTCCCTTGCTAGTAGACAGGAGCAGATAGATATAATGGCCTGGTGGGAAATGCTTAGTGGATGTGGGTGATGTGGGTGTAGGAATTCAGACCATTCTGTTTTCACACACACACACACACACACACACACACACACACACACACACACCTGCTACTTAAGTGTTATTGACATGAAAGCAAGTAACTTCCACACACCTTTACTTCATGTTTCAGGTAAGGCTCCTCAGAGGATCTGACATTCCCACAAGATCATGAACCTAGACAAGGCAGGGACTCAGGCTGGTTCCCATTCTCTACATGCACAGGGTGAGGCACAGAGCAAAAGGTGACCGTAAAGACAAGGAGAATGGCAAGGACTATGACAAAGACAAAACAACCCTCAGGGCTGCCAGACAGCCACCACTACCCAGTCAGGGCTCACTGTGATTGTTCCCATTTTATCAGTAAGAATGCCAAGGCACAGAGAAGCTGAGGGACTTGCCAGGCACACATAGCTTGGAAAAGACTGAACAAGGGCTGCTTTTCTGTCCAGGTTGGGAGACTGGAGCCCAGATGGCACTAATGCCCAAACCTGTCACCAGCATCAGGAAAGAAGCCATAAACAGTCACTAGTAGCATTATGAAATTCTGCTACCCTGGCTTAGATTTAGCCACTCCAGACACCAGAGTGAGTGTCCTCATAGGCTGGGGAATTTCCAAGGGCGTGTTTTTGTTTTTCAGAGATGGGATCTTGTTGTATCACCCAGGCTAGTCTTACACTTCTGAGCTCAATCCATCCTCTCCTCTGAGTAGCTGGGTCTGCAGGGGCACATACCAAACCCAGCTTTCTTAGGTAGTATGGTGCTGACCCATCAGAAGGGGCAAATGGAAACTTCTCAGAGGTATTGCCTGAGGTGGAGGTGGCCCTTCCTCTTCTAGTATCTTTGCCCCATCTTCCCCTTATATACTTTCAACTACAAGAAAGCATACACAGTTTTTAAAATCTCACAGCCAAGGTTCTAACTGCAGTGCACTGCCCAACACCTAGAGACACGAGCTCACCAGGAGGCATGCAGGAGGAGCTTGCTGGGAGAAGCCATGGCCTGGGCAGGAGCAGCTCGGTGGTAGAGTGGGCAAAGTCCTGGGTTCCTTGCCGCACCACAGAAACCAAGCCATATAACACATGGCTTCCTTTGAGCTGAAACAGACTTTGGGGAGCTGAGAAAAAGAAGTAAAGAGAGAAAAGGGGAGGAAAGAGAACATAGTGTGTCCCTTTACCTGCAGTACTGAGCTGTGCTGAGTTGTTGTTGTGCTGGGAATCAAACCTAGGACATGCTAAGCAGCTTCTTGGCTACTGAGCGACATCCCAGACCCTACCCATACCCCCTTGTCTGTTTGTTTGGTTTGTTGGTTTTAAGACAAGGTCTTACTATATAGCTCTGGCTGACCCGGAACTCACTATGTAGACTAGGCTGGCCAAGAACTCACAGAGCCGACTGCCTCTGCCTAAGTGCTGGGACTGAAGGCGAGCCCCACCGCACCTAGTTTATTTTGTTGTTGTTGCTACTATTTGTCCAGTTAGGGTCTTCCTATATAGCTCAGGCTGGTCCAGTTAGGGTCTTCCTAGAATCCAAAGCAGCTGACCTATCAGCAGGGGCTGATGGAACCATCGCAGAGGAAAGACGGTGTTGGGTCCCCTGGAACTCTAGTACCAGGGGATTCTGATCCACCACGTGGGTAGTGAGAACCAAACCCAGGTTCTCTGCAGGAGCAGCCTTCCAGCATCTGAGCCATCTCTGTGCCCAGGCCCTTCCTCTTTCCATGTTCTCATCCCATGCTGTCCATGTCAGCATGGCATCTGTGTGCCCACGACTGGGTTTCTCCACCAGTCCTTCGCTGTCACCTTCCCGCTGGGGGTGCTGGTGACCACAGCAAGCCCTCTCGGCCTCACAACTTGTTCCTCTGTGTCACTGTCACATCACCCAGGAGGGAGGTACCAGAGGACTCTGTCTCACAGAGGGGAAATCTGAGGCCAGGAAACAAAGGAACCTGTATGTGGTCACTGCTGTGGTCTGAATGCGTGGCGAGGTGCAATGGGAAACTTCCCATTATGTATACAATATTCTATCTGTGTGTATGTCTACAGGCCAGGAGAGGGCACCAGACCTCATTACAGATGGTTGTGAGCCACCATGTGGTTGCTGGGAATTGAACTCAGGACCTTTGGAAGAGCAGGCAATGCTCTTAACCACTGAGCCATCTCTCCAGCCCTGGGAGAATGTTTACTTAGCCTATTGCTCACAAGCCCTAGTCCCTGGTCCACCTAGTATCATATAAAATGGCTATGATGGCTCACATCTGTAGTCCCAGCCCTGGGGAGACGGAGGCAAGAGATTTCAGAATTTAAGGTCATATTTGGCTATATAGAGAGCTGAAGGCCAGCCTGGGCTACATGAGAATCTGTCTCAAGCAAACAGCAACAGCAACAAAACAAAAACAAAGCAAGTCTGGCCCTGGTTTGTTTTTGTCCCCTGTTAAGAGGCACAGAGTTCTTGGGCTCACAGATAAATACAGATAGCCCGGAGTGTTCCACCCTGTCCTTGTGGGTTGTCAACCACGAGACTTCTCCAGTCACTGGATGAATGTCCCAATCCTCCAGTCTTAACCTTATCTTTCTGGGCCAGAACTCATCTGGAGCTCCCTCAACCTCCAATGCCCAACTAGATAAACCTCCAATATTCGCTAGGCTGCAAAGGCACAGTGGCCTTGGAGGTAGTAGGAACTGTAAGATGTGCAGGACAGGAAAGGAAGAAAACCAAACAGGCTTCGCAAGATCTTACCACTTAGGACCTGGTTCAGTCCCTTGAGCATTTTTATGACTGTTGTAAGAAATGTCCGCACTTACAGTGACTCAGTACAAATCACACTTAGAGGTTAACACATTAGAAAGTCAACATGGGCTTTTCCTTCATTTCAGTGCTGGGAATTGATTGGACCAGGGCCTCAGCGCACTGGACAGGCATCTACTGGGCTTGTACCTCAACTCTGTTTTCACTTTATTTATTTATATATTTATGTACAGAGGAAGGAGAGGGAGGAACAGCCATATATAAGATGGACATTCCCGGACTAAAACCTAGATGTAGACAGGAATGCATTCCTCTCTGGGGGCTATCCCGAAGACTTTTTTCTTTTCATTTACTGAGACCGGATTGTATGAAGCCAGACTGGCCTTGAACTTGCTGTGTAGCCTGGGCTGACCGTTCAGTTCCTGATCCTCCTGCCTCGATATCCCAAGAACTAAGATTAAAAACACACACCACCGGCCGGGCGGTGGTGGCGCACACCTTTAATCCCAGCACTCGGGAGGCAGAGGCAGGCGGATCTCTGTGAGTTCGAGACCAGCCTGGTCTACAAGAGCTAGTTCCAGGATAGGCTCCAAAACCACAGAGAAACCCTGTCTCGAAAAACCAAAAAAACAAAACAAAAAAAAAACAAACACACACCACCATGCCCACAATAGCCAGCCTCTATTTGTTTTGCTTTTTTTTTAACCTCTTAAAACAATCCTTTATTTAATAAACCATTTATTAGCAAATAAATAATGTATGTATACCACACCTAAATATTTAGGATCTAGTATTGCCCAAGGATATAACCTCAGCATTACAAAGTGAAAGAGTGAAGCTTCACTTAGTCACCGGATACCAAAGCTGAAGCAATCATTCCTCGCTGTTCTCCTATGTAGATGTAATAGACTCATCATAAGGAGTGGTTTTCTGTTTGATTCCTTTAGCCAACGAGGTTAGTAAAAACCATCCTCTAATTACTCTAAACTTACAGTCCAGATGATTTTACTTTCTACACTTGAACATGTGAAAAATACAGGGCCCTTCAATCAAAGACTATGAACCAAGAAGTTAATCCATAGTAATGTCCCCCAACCTCCGTCCTCATGCCCCACCCTTGCTCTACGGTTCTGAAAGCAGCCTTGCTCTGACCACCACCTGCTGCCCCCTTTTGCCCATCTTTAAGGGCCCTTATGGGCACACCAGGCCTGGGCTGGCGGGTAGTGGCTACTCTCAGGTATGATCCCATTGCTGATCAGCATTGGGGTTTGACCTGTTCCATTTCCAGCCTGGACTGGCTCCCCACTCTTTGGCAACCTGGTGGTCCCTGCTCCTAGGAGTCACCATATTGATGTCAAACATTGCAAAAGCATCCCATCGGCATAGCACGCTACAGCCTAGAACCTTCTGGATTCAGCTTCCTGGGTAGCAGGGACTAAAGGAATGCACCACCCTACCTGGCCCAGGTGCAAGTTTAAATCCTTGTGGCCATCAACCTAATTTACAGATGCTGGCATTTGAATGCCAACACTACAGAGGATCTACTTGATCTGTTTTTTTATTTGTTTGTTTTGATTTTTAAAAAATATTTATTTTAGACGGTGTTTGTGTGGGTATGTACACTTGAGCACAGTTCCCATGGAGACCAGAGGTGTCAGATCCCCTAGAACTGGCTGTTGGGAGGTGTGGGAATTCAGGTCCTCTATAAGAATTGCACACGGTTCTTAACTAACGAGCCATCTCTTCAGTCCCAAGGAACTACTCATCTCTAACTCAGTGTCTAGTACATCAGCAGTCCAGAAAACACTTAGTTTTCTTCTTCCAAAACCAGCTGCTGTGTGTGTGTGTGTGTGTGTGCGTGTGCGTGTGTGTGCGTGTGTGTGTGTGTGTGTGCGTGTGTGTGCGCGTGTGTGTGTGTACAGACGTGCTTCCCTTGCACTCATGTGTAGATGCAGAGATTGACATCCTATCTGCCTATATTGCCCCATTTTTTTGAGAGCAGGCTTTCACTGAGCCTGGCACTCCACAGTTTGCATACTGGATAGCCATCAAGTTCCCAGGATCCACCGGTCTCTCTCCTAGCACTGGTGCCACCATGCCCAGCTGTTAGTGTGAGTGCTGGGGATCTGAACTTAGATCCTCATGCTTGTAGAGCAGGCCCTTTGCCCACCAAGTCATCTCCCCGATCACTAGGTTTCCTGTCTGAGCCCATCATGCTCCTGGAGCCCTAAGTTCCAAGGTCAGGAAAGCAGAAGGTAATTCCTTCCTCACTAGCCAGCCAAAGCCTGAGAAGGCCCCGGAAGCCCTGGTCCACTGCACCTTCCAAGGAGTCCCTGGAAGGGGCTGGAACTTCAGAACTGTTCCTTGATGCATTTTTTTTTCTTTTGTTTTGTTTTGTGTTTTGTTTTTTCTTTTTTTTTTTCTAAAGATTTATTTACTTATTATGTATACAGCATTCTGCCTCCATGTATGCCTGCAGGCCAGAGGAGGGCACCAGATCTCATTACAGATGGTTGTGAGCCACGATGTGGTTGCTGGGAATTGAACTCGGGTCCTCTGGAAGAGCAGCCAGTGCTCTTAACCTCTGAGCCATCTCTCCAGCCCCCTTGTGTTTTGTTTTTTCGAGACAGGGTTCTTTCTAGCTTTGGAGCCTGTCCTGGAACTAGCTCTTGTAGACCAGGCTGGTCTCAAACTCACAGAGATCTGCCTGCCTCTGCCTCCTGAGTGCTAGGATTAAAGGCGTGCACCACCACCGCCCAGCTTCCTTGATGAATTCTTATTCTTGTCCCTGCTACCAGACCGTGCTGGCCTCAATTTCCTTACCTGTACAACGAGTGCTAAACTCTGTTGTTCTGGACACTATGGGAATTAAATTATAAAGTCTAAAACCTAAGAGATTTCACATAAAACACAAGCCCCCTCCCTTCTAGATACACAATGTCTCCCAAATTTAACTAATGATCTGGGACCATGAATTCCTGAGACTCGTTGGAGGTTTTAGGTCAGGGATTCAGCATCAGGAGAGAATGTGGTGGTTATCTAATTGTTTTGCACCTGTAGCTAGACTGGTGCACTGTCAGAATCCCTCCCATATGGCCGCCTGTTTCCAGCCTCCCCTCTCCAAACACCGCTGGATAGCTTGGGACCTGTTTCCCCATCTCTGCGGAGCCCTCCCAGGGCTGCTGTTCTAGTACAAGAGCACACTCCCTTCTAGATAAGCCTTCCGGGTTAACTTGTCCAATCACAAAGAACCTCGGGGCTCAGGCATGATGGGACCTGTCAGAAAAACTAGAACAGTGTTTAACAACCTTGTGAGGACAGCAGGCCTTTAACATGCTCCGACGGCAGGAAGCTTGTGTTTTAGTCCCTTGTGAGGCTTGTGCAATGTGAAGATTACAGACTCTGAGGTCTGCAGGAAAGAATGCTCCTTCATGTGGTCTCTCTCCTCGACTGTGCAAGAGCCCAATCCTTGTCCCCAGAATGCAGTCCAGTGCTTTCTACACAGCCTTCGTGACCTCAGGGTCAAATCCCCCCCCCCGCCCCAGAATTCAGGTCTGGGTGCTGTCACTGTCCACTGTGGACAGTACCTGCCTCTCAGATCCATCACTCAGAATGCTGGGGTACACTGAATCAAACAACCCATGTGGCCGCAGGACACAGACCACAGGGGCCTTTTCACCAGCAGCGGGATCAGGGGCATGACCCATCAGTACGGGTACCTTCAGAGCCACCCTCAGAACAGGGCTGCAAGAGGAAACTGAGTCAGCAGCCCGAGAAGCTGGCCCTGGAGTATCCTGAGACTACCACCATCTGCCCTGAGCCAGTGGACATGTCCCTTGCTTCCTCTGTGCCCCTCTCCTCCTATACAAACAGGGACAAATGCCACCACTGGGCTTTGGAGCTCCTTGGGGCTGCAGGCAGAGAGCACAGGCTCTCACACCCTCAGTGTCTTCACAGACAGGGTCCGGATCAGACCATTCTGATGGGGGGGGGGGGGGCATACGAAGCCTGTGTCCCCATTTCACTCCCACTTTGTCATTTCCCTTTTTGCAAGTCTGTTTCCCCCTCTGTGAGATGGATACTGCCATGTTGCAAGGGTTTCTATGAGGGTTGAGCTAAGAAGATCACTGAACTCCTGTGAGCAAGAACCCTGTGTTTCCCACGCATAGAAGGCTCTTCAAGGGCTGGAGAGGAGGCTCAGAAGTTAAGAGCACTGGCTGCTCTTCCAGAGATACTGAGTTCAGTTCTCAGCTACCACATGGTGGCTCACAACCGTCTATAATGAGATCAGGTGCCCTCTTCTGGTGGGCAGGCATACATGCAGAGAGAACACTGTATACATAACGAATGAATGAACGAACAAATACATACATACATACATACATACATACATACATACATACATCATACATACATAATAAATCTTTAAAGGAAAAGAAAGTGCTTCATAAAAATCAGTTCTGAATTTAACAGTCAAGGAGATGGCTCAGTCAGCAAAATGCTCACCTTGCAAGTATAAGCACTCGAGTTCAATGCCCAGAATCTACGCAAACAGCCACATCTACAGTACACATTCGTAATCTCAATGCTGGAGAGGCAGAGACAGGCAGATTCCTGGGGCTTGATGACCAGTCAGCCTCACCTAATCTTTAACCCCAGGACCAGTGAAAGATCCTGTCTCAAACAACAAGGTGGGTGACTGGCAATGTGGCTTAGCAGTTAAGAAAACTGGCTATTCTTCCAAAGGACCTGAGTTCAATTCCCAGTACCTACGTGACAGTCCACAATCATCAGAAACTCCAGGGCACCCAATATCTGCTTCTGGCCTCTGCAGTCACTAGGCATTCTCATGTAGTCAGAACACCCCCACACATAATAAAACAATAATAAGAATTTTGAAGAACAAACAGGTGGATAGGTCCCAAGGAATAAGACCTGAGCTTGTCCTCTGGTCACTATGTGCACACAGCTGATGTGAGCATGTGCAAACACACACATAGACCTGAGAGAAACAAGCTTAAGTTGGTGAGGCAGCTCAGTGGGTAGAGGCGCCTGCCACAAAGCCGGACAACTTGAGTTCCAACCTCGGGACTGGCTCCCCCAGGCTGACCTTCACACGCATGCTTCAGCACACACACAAATATGTAAATAAATGTAATTAAAATGGCTGTTTTGTTGTTGTTTGTTTTAAAAAGCAGGTCTGCAACATTCCTTGGCTTCCCAGTAGGAGGGCCCCAATGGGAAGGAGTTAAGTAACTGGGAGGCATGTCCTTAAAGGGGACTGTGGAACACTGGTCTTTCTGGTCTCACTCTTCCACAGGCTCCTCCCATGTTGTACTTCTGTACCACAGGCTAAAGCCTCACACACCTTTCTTCCCTCGTTCCACAACACCCTCACTTTTATTCCATTGTTTCTTCGGGGTGCCCTCAATTTTTTTATATATCTGAAAGTGACCTTGAACTTCTGATCATCCAGCATCCACCTCTCCAGTGCTGGGATCGTAGGCATGGACTACCATGCATGGTTTTTCCAGTGCTGGAGACCAAGCCTGGGTCCTTGTGTAGCTAAGCAAGTACTCTTCCAATTGAGCTGTATCCCAAGTCTATTTTTGTTGCTTTTTTTTTTTTTCTTGAGATAAGGTCTTGCTGTGTAGCCTAGGCTGGCCACTTCTGCCTGTTTCCTGAGTGTATCACACGCCTGGCAAACCTTCTCTGTGTAACTAGAGTATCTCAGGTATTTTGTGATAGTGTCAGAAAGCTGACTGGCACAGAACTGCCCAGAGGGAAAGAAGGAAGACATCACAGTTTCTGCTTTGTCTCCTATTTTGTCTCAAGTCAGACCGGGGGATTCAAAGGAGGGGCAACAACTCACACTGTCCAGCCAACTTCCCAGACTAGACAGACCTATATCCATGGCAGAACTAAGATGCTGCCAGGACCTGGGAGCTACAGAGGATCTGAGAGTGACACCTGAACTAAGATGATCAAAGGGAGCGTCGAGGGTGACACCTGATTATAGCTACATTGATGAAGGGTGGTGGGTCAGCTTGAAGACTGCTCAGATGGACAGAGGGCAGGTTTACTCTTTGTTGTTTATTTTGTCTCATTTTCTAAGGAAGAGTTCCTTTTGGCTCGTGGTTTGACATACTCCATCACCTTGGGGATGGCATGGAGCAGGAGCCTGAGGCAGCTGGTCACACTGTTCCTGAGTCAGGAAACACAGAAAGATGAATACGTGGTGCTCAGCTTGAATTCTCTTTTTCATTTGATCTAGAATCCCAGCCCAGGAGGCTGGGATGCCCACATTCAGGGTGGGTCTTCTCTCCTCAGTTAAACCTTTCTGGAAACATCCTCGGAGGTGTGTTTCCGTAAAGATTCTAAATCCTGCTAAATTAATAATCCAGATTAAGCAACTCAGGAATGTTTTTGTTTTCTTCTGAGATGTATGCTCTCAGATGCATGTAGCTCAGGCTGGCCTCCGATTTATAACCTTTCTAGCTCTGCCTTCCAGTTGCTGGAATCACAGGTGTGCCCACTACACCAGGTTTAGATCTCAGATGTAGGTGTGAGAAAGGATTTCATGCCGCTGTCTGGCCTCAAACTCCTGAAGATCTGAGATTTTTAAAGATAACTTGAAAGGTGAGTGCCTAGCATGGTGTGCAACACATAGTAGGTGGACAAAACACTGTCTGCTACAGCAGCAGCATGGGCCAACAAGGCATAAGCACAGAGCCAAGCTAGCACAGCCACAGGCCACAGTGAGGAAGATGACCCCATCCTCCCCATCCTTCATCCTCGGGTTCACACCCTGCATAGAACACGATCTGGAGAGACCAACAAAACCCAGGGGATGTGGGGTCCCAAGACTCTCTCTCATAGAAGTGCCGGAGGAACAGGGACTCAGGGTTGAACACCCTTTGAGCAAACCCAGGCTGCTACCCAGGGTCAGTACAGGTCACTCCCATTTGGGCTGTGAAACCATCCAGCTCAGTACATGAAGTAATTTTTCTCAGAAACAACCGCTTTGGGGTGACCCTGAGCACAGTCAAGTGTGGAGTCAAGTTTGTGAGCAGTAGCAGGTAGTGACCATGTCCCCAGCCCAGGACCTGTTAGCCCTTGGGACAAACATCTCCAGAGCGGAAACAAAATCTGTTTGTCTCTTTTTACTAATTTTGTTTGCTTGTTTGTTTTTGAGACAGGATCTAACTGTGTATCCCTGGCTGTCTTAGAACTCACTATGTAAAAGCAGGCTGAACTCAGACTTCGAGAAATACACTTGACTCTCAGGATACTGGGATTAAAGGTGTGTACTGCCACATAGGATCCTTTTACTTTTCATATATATATTGGTATTTTGCCTGCACATATGTCCGTATCAACGCATCAGATCTGGAGTTACAGATAGCTGTGAACTGTCATGTGGGTGCTGGGAACTGAACCTGGGTCCTCTGGAAGAGCAGCCAGTGCTCTTAACTGCTGAGCCATCTCTCCAGCCCAGGGAGCCTTTCTCTACTGCATTTTTAATGAAAACAAACAAACAGCTAATAGCACATAGTACAATCCTGATGTTCACCCTTGGCCCGTGTCAGGCAGAGCACAAGTGTCCCTGTACAGTGTCCCTAAGGCCGGTGAGGAGCCCCACAATGCAGGCTGAGGTACAAGCAGTGTGCAGGAGCCCCACTGGGTAGATGTGAGACTCAGACAATACAGCTGCCGCCGAATCAGCCCCAAGGGTGAGCAAGTGGCTTCAGAGTCCCCAGAAAGAAACCACGGATGGAGATAGAGCTAATTGTGGAAGTACAAGAGAAGCTCAGCCGGCCCAGCCGCTGCACTTCCAAGTCCTCCGCCAGCCTCATTATCCAATGAGGACCTGCAACTCTCAAATTGCTTATTCGATCAATAACAAGAAAAGCACTTATTTAAAAAAGTGGTTCTCCCCGCTTTCAGCAGCCATCTTCACTCCCTGAGAGCATCAGGCCACAGGACATGAGCGCACAACGCCTAACGTGTAGACACAGATGCTAACCGGTTTACAGTGGAATTGGGTCCTGGCAACACACTGGGACCTGGAGATAAGTTGAGAATGCATTACTGTGCCTAACCAAAGCTCGTGAGCTCAGTCACACAGCACACTGAGTGCTGGGTTTTCATCAAGAGGCTCATCTGGACATGGCTGCTCCGTGTTCAGACGTGGATGCCTGAATGCCTGTTTGCTGGTTGTTGTTGTTGGTGGTGGTATGTGTATGTGTGTGTGCGTGTGTTACAGGAAAATCTGGATGCCTGTTTGCTGGTTGGTGTTGGTGGTGGTGTGTGTATGTGTGTGCGTGTGTTACAGTAAAATCTGGATGCCAGTTTGCTGGTTGGTGGTGGTGGTGGTGGTGGTGTGTATATGTGTGTGCGTGTGTTACAGGAAAATGACATCAAACCCAGTTTAAAAGTGGGCAGAGGATATAAATAGATGTTTCTCATACACGTGGCCAATAGATCGCTACATCATTATTCATTAGGGAAACACAAGTCAAAACCACAATGAGGTTCCACTTCACGCCCACTAGCATGGTTAAATGAGACAGACAGTAACAGCGTTGACAAGGACGAGGAGACACTAGAGAGAGACCTCATGGGTTGTGGTGGCCAGGTAAGATTGTGTAGCCTGCCCTGGAAAAAGAGTCTGGCAGTCCCTCAAAATGCTAACTGTCATTACCAGCTAATCCAGGATCCCACTCCTAGGTATATACTCAGAAGAACTGAATTCTGGGCTGGTAGGATGGCCCAGTGGGTTAGGTACTTGCCACCAAGCCTGACAACCTGAGTTCAATCCCCAGGACCTAACACAAGGAGAGAACCAACTCCAACAAGTTGTACTTTGACCTCTACATGTGCTGTGGCATGTGCACTTGTACACAAACACACACACCCAACCACACACAGATAAGTAAGCGTAACTTAAAAAAAAAACTGTAAAAGAAGTGAAACCCGTATTTATGCCGAGACCAGCGCACGGACGCTTGTGGCTGCTTCATTCAAAATAGCTGAAAAGTGATAACAACACAAATCTCCATCAACTGGTAAATGCATACACAAAACAAGGCATAAACAGAACTATCCAGCCATGTGGGGGAAGAAAGGGTGCTCTGGTACTGTGTAGGTGAGCATCCAAGTCAGAAGGAACCACATACACCATGCATATCAACTGGCCAGCCATGGACTAGCAGGATGGCTTAGCAGGTAAAGGTGCTTTGACCCCAAACCTGAGTCCCATTTCCCATGACTCATGTGGTGGAAGGAAAGAACTGACTCCTAAAAGCTGTCCTCTGATCTCCACATTTGTGCCATGGCATGCACTCACATGTATCTCTCTCTCTCTCTCTCTCTCTCTCTCTCTCTCTCTCTCTCTCTATCTCTCTCTCTCTCTCTCTCTCTCTCTCTCTCTCACACACACACACACACACACACACACTTTTACAGAGTCTGAAATGCCTAGCTACATCATCCACTGGATCAAGGCAGTTAGTTCTTGCGGGGGAAGAGCCCACTGTGGGAAGTGCCCCAGATAGCTCTGTCTGAGTAGTGTTTTAAAATTGACAGTCAAGGATATATAATTCACTGAGATAGGAGAAATCTCTGCACTGAACCTTGTAAAGAGGGAAGGATTGTCTGTGTGGTGGTACACGCCATTAATCCCAGCACTCAGGATGCAGAGGTGGGAGAATCTCTGAGTTCAAGATCAGCTTGGTCTACAGAATGAGTTCCAGAACAACCAGAGCTGTTACACAGAGAAACCCTGTCTCAGGGGAAAGAGGGAGAAAGAGGGAGGGAGGGAGGGAGGGAGGGAGAGAGAGAGAGAGAGAGAGAGAGAGAGAGAGAGAGATAGACACTATGGTAAGTAAATTCCACCTGTCAATAAATTAGTTTTGTTGACAGGAATGGGTGAGGCTCACGTAGCCTAAGGGTGACTTTGAACTCCTGATCCTCTCGACCCCACCTCCCTGGCACTGGAATTATAGGTATATGTTGTTTCAGAAAGAGGAGAGGGACAGAGACAAAGAAAAAGTGAGAACAGACATGTCTGGAAAAATAGCTTTGGGAGAATTTCAGAGCCCAGGTGGCATCGCAAAGGACCATGTGACCCTGAGTTCTAGTCCTGTTCCTTGCAGATCTGCTGGCTTGACCCTAATCAGGACCTCCCCAAACATGTTACTTCTCACCATGCCTCCCTCGCACACCCTCCCAAGAGGTAGGGCCCTGGATTCTCTGGGGCAATTTTAAACAGAACAAAAGAAAACAAGAAGCTCTCTTAGATAACCTCTCTGCCCTCTTATAAGGCTTGTTGGAGGCTTGGGGACCAGAATGCTCTGGGCAGAGACTACAGGGAGAGAAGTGACCCCAAGGGGACTGGATGGGCTGGTTCTCTGGGGTCTGCCAGCAGCCTCTCTCTGGGGCCCATCCCCCACTTGATGAAAGGCTCTGCCTGGGAGCAGGGCCTGCCTCCCATCCCCCTCCCCTCCTGCTGTGGTCAGCATTTTCACACTACAGGTGCCTTTCTCCCGTGTCTTCCAACCTGGCTGGGCTTCCTGGTGGAAAAGGGGGCCTTCTCCTCCTAGAGGGAGGGTGGTGGTTTACCTGATCTAAGCTAGAGGCAGAGACCCTTTGCATCCCTAAAGTGCGGGTTCCACCACAGCAGGGTGAGAAAAGCCTATGGACACTGAGCTAAACGACTTCATTTCCAAACCAGACAACCGAGGTTCAGTGAGGTCAAGGGGTTTGCTAAAAGTCTACACAAGCCAGCAATAAGAAACAGAGCTGGTCATGAACTGTGGGCAGGTCTAAGCTTGTGGAAGTGTCAAAACAACTATGGGGGTAAGTGGTTCATCCTGCCCGACTTCATCCACAATAGAGACCGAGGGGCCTCAGGGAGCCCGGAAGGTGCAGAGTTGGGCTTCCATCCCAGGTCCACAAAGCAAGCACACAGAGCCAAGTCTAATGATCAACCATTGTTTTCCAGTCCTCCTAAAGCCACCCACCTACCCCTCTGCTTGACCAGTCCCATGTCCCATTACCTGGAGTCCCTGGGCTCCTGTGAGTAGTAGCAAGGCCAGCTGTGTTCTGATTGTGAATGTGACCAGGCTGGGGAAGGAGAGGCCATGGCATCCTGACAGCAGAGGGCGGGGCAACCATGACGTTGCCCCTGGGCCTCCCTGGCTCACCCGGGTGTTGTGGCATTCCTTCCTGTGGTGCTATCAGCCCCCAGGCCTTCCTGTCTGACTTGCCTCTTCCCCCAGCATCCTCGGAGGGGCAGATGGTGGCATATGCGCTGCTGCAGATCCCAGGATCATACTGTAACCTCAAGCCCCCAGTGGCAACCGTGTTGGGCGGCTCTAAACTGTAACAAGCTCCAGGAAGGGAGGAGTTGAGAGTTTGTCTTGGGCAACCCCTCTTTGCTCAGGAGGTTGATTCAGGCCCCAGCCATGTGTCCTGACCTGCCCTACAAGTTAGAAGATACCACCATGCTCCCTGCTCCTGGAGCCCAGGCTAGAGTGCTCAGGAACCATAGAGAGCTCAGGGACCACAGAGAGGGGCCGAAGGCTAGGGCGGTGCTTCTCCGGGGAAGGGAACTGGGCCAAAGCACCTGTCCAGGATGGTTTGGAACCGAGTCTTCAAGAAGCAGGAAACATCACACAGCTGCCGCCTCTGCCTTGTGCTCACTCATCAGTCACCCTGTGCTGTCACTGACCAGGAGAGTACCAGCCAGCAGGGACAAAAGGCAAAGCCAGGCCCAACCCTTGACTGTTTTCTCAAGCTCAATATACAGCTGACCTGTGAGGCGAGCCCTACTGGACAGCCTCTGATTTGTCCCAAATCCACCCTAACTCACTTCCACAGCCACCATCCCTGTCCCTGCTTCTGCCATGCCCGTCACTGTTGTCCCCTGAGCAGCTATTCAGCTCCATCCCCACTATGCATACCCTCCAGATCTCAGGACACAGCCAGTGTCCTTTACTGCCTGCCCCAGACCCCATGACAGCCCCTCTCCCTCAGCCAGTGCCATACTGAAAATGCTCCAAATATCCCAGATAGATACCCCCCTTAGGCCTTTGCACTGACTGTCCTATTCAAAACGCTCTCCTTTAGGACGTTACCTGGGTGGGGGGCATGTGTGTGTGGAGAGATGGCTCAGAGGTTAAGAGCACTGGCTGCTCTTCCAGAGGCCCTGAGTTCAGTTCCCAGCGACCTCATAGTGGGCTCATAACCATCTATAATAAGATCTGGTGCCCTCTGGCAGGCAGGCGTACATACAGGCAGAACACTATACATAATAAATACATCTAAGAAAGAAAGAAAGAAAGAAAGAAAGAAAGAAAGAAAGAAAGAAAACCACCTGGCTCCTTCCTCCATGCTTTCTGTCTCTGTTCAAATGTCACCCGCCCTGTCCAGCCTGCCCTACGTCCTCCTCAGCCTGTTTCACTCTTCCACATGCTATTTTCTTGCTCAGATTTCCTCATAAAGTATTTGCTCTAGGACCTGGGACAGAGATCCATGTGTAGAAGGCATTCAGTCAATTTTCCTGAATGAGTAAGAGATTTGAAACAGCCCAATGTGTGTGTGGTAGGATCTGAAATAGCCCTGATGTGTGTGTGTGTGGGGGGGGGGTGGTATGTGTGTGTGTGAGCAGAAGGAAGTAAGAGGTACCATTGACAACTGTGTTGAGGAAAACACACAGATCATCCCCTTTGACATGAGTGGTGGCCTTCGAGCTAAAAGAGACAGAGGAAGCCGAAGAAGCAGGAGTTCCGAAGTCACAGCATGGCGACCTGAGGGCAGTGGAGCCACATGGCCGGGTCTGTTAGGAAGACAGCCCTTGGAAGCTGTTATGAACTGGCAGGGATGTCTTGAGGGATAGGGGGATGGGACTAGGGGCAGGGTCATGGGACGTACCAGGATATGCTGAGGACAGTGCCTGCCAGTCACAGGGTTGACAGGGCCTGGGGACTGTGATTGGGGAACTGAGATGCTCAGGGCATGCAGAGTGCATGCTGAATTATAAAGGCTGGATGGAAAATAAAGAATAATTCTTTCGGAGACAGAGTCTCTCTAGGTAACTATGGCTGTCTTGGAGCTCACTATGTGCACCAGGCTGACCTCAAACTCACCAAGATCCACCAATCTCTGCTTCCCAACAACTTTTTCCCCTTGGTTTTTCAGGACAAGGTTTTTCTGTGTAGCTTTGACTCTCCTGAAACTCACAATGTAGACCAGGCTGGCCTTGAATTTACAAATATCTGCCTGCCTCTGCCTCCCGGGTGCTGGGACTAAAGGTGTGTGCCATCACCTCTCGGCTCCAAGGTCTATTATTGAGAGCAGGTATCACCATGCCCTGCTCATTCTTCCTTTCTTTTTTGTATTAATGATGTTAAAATGAGTTAATGTGGGGTAGACTCAGTTTATAAAGTATGTTAATAAAACTTTAACTGTTTTTAGTGTAGCCACTGAAAGTTTAGAGTGTTTAGTAGTTACAATGTATGATGGGTCTGGATCAGCAAGCACAGCCAACAAGTCTCCATCATGTGGGGGGTAAGGATGTAAGGATGAGGGAGATCCTCGGACTAACTGTAACTCTCTTCCTTCCTCCAGAAGTTCCTTTCTGCTGAGACTGTGGTTCAGATGCCACAGGGGAGAGCCTGGAGGGCCAGCATTCAGTGGGACCAGTGGGACACAAGCACACATGCAAAATCCCACCTTCTCAAATAACAACTTTTTAAAAATATTTTTATGGTTTTTATAACTTTATTTTATGTGCATTGTGCGAAGTTCAAATAAGAACTTGCTAGAAATAAAATATGGTGAGAGGCTAGGCAATGAGGCCTCCTCCCGAGAGCAGTATATAAGAAGAAACTTCAGACCCCTACTTTTGTTTGTTTGTTTGTTTGTTTGTTTGTTTGAGACAAGGTTTCTCTGTAGCTTTGGGGGCTGTCCTGGAACGAGCTCTTGCAGACCATGCTGGCCTCGAACTCACAGAGATCTGCCTGCTGCTGCCTCCGAGTGCTGGAATTAAAAGTGTGCACCACCACCGCCCAACTTAAATTAGGTATTCTTAAAGTGGGCATAGGAGTTCACAGTTATAATCCTGGCACTCAGCGACTTAGATAAGATGATTTTGGATTCCAGGTTAGCCTGGGCTGCATAGGGAACGTCTGTCTCCAAAACAAACAAAACAACTAACTTGGTTATTCTCATAATGTTCCCACTTCACTAAACGAGCAGGAGACAGAATCACCTGGAAGTCTCTTAGACACTGCTAAATCCCCAGACCCCTTCTTAGACATTCTCAGTCAGGAGTTGTGGGATCCCCCAGGCTATCTTAGCATGCCTGCTCGTGTCTGAAGTCCCCTGCCATCTGCACGTTTAAATGCCTGGCACAGAGAAAGTGCTCCCCAAGAGCCGTCCTCTATGTTACCTTCTAGTCCTGTCACTAGGCACCTCCCCCCGAGCCTCAGTTTCCCTCTCTGCCCCTCCTGCAGCACCTGCTTGGGTATTTACCTGGAGCATGACAGATGCGCCTCCACGTGGGCAGATGTCACAGTCAGGACAGACCCGTCTGAGGTGTTGAGGAGCCCTGGCTCCGGCGTAGCTCCACCCAGGTGACTTCAGTGCCCAGAGTGTGGGTGACTCATGGCACAGCTTCCCACCATGCTAGAGCTCAGCTGACAGCCCCGGGAGTCAGCACAGCAGCTAAGCGTGACTTATGCCTTTCCTGCATTCCAGAACTGCTAGCCAGGCCCCTGACTCAGCAGGCATGTGCACTCTGCAGACAACAGTTGGACAGCTCAGCCTCAGTTTCCCCATTTGTCAAAATGGCAAAGCAGCAGCTCCCTACACATGACAAGGGGGCTTGTGTATATTGGCCAGTGACACTCAGCCTTAGTGTTCTTGGAATGAGGCCATGGGATTCCTGAAGAAGCCCTTGGTGGCTTATTAGGCCTGACACATACTCCCTGTAGGTATGGAAGGAAGAGAAGAAACCTCACCCACTGTGAGCACCAAGGAGGCTCCGGCTGTTTCCACCCTCCCAGAAGGATGTCTGGGAGGCCAGGACCTATCTACACCATATGAAATTGTCTATTAAATGAATCCTCTGAGAACAGGGGTGGTGGCTTACACTTGAACTCCAGTGTACCAGAGTACTTGTACTCAAGAGCTGAGGCAGGAGGATCTCTGTAAGTTTGAGGTCAACCTGATCTACATAGGGAGCCTTATCTAAAAAAATAATTAGTTAATTAAATTTAACACAAATAAACACAACTCTAAATCACAGAGTATTGTGTCCATTTCATGGACGTGGAAAGTGTGAGGAAATGATTTTTTCTCAGGCTGACAAGGCTGGGTTGAGATTTGCACAAAGGTCTCCCTGACTTGAAAATCCTAACCCTTTCCACTTTTCCACGGAGAAACTCCAAGTTAACCCCCACAAGCTTCCACAGCTCCAGTTTGCGCCGGTCAGATCTACGCCTGAAACCTGAGCTTTCCCCCCTCCTTCTCTTCTTCATTCTTCTCCTTTCTGCTGGGGATTAAACTGAGGGCCTTGGACACATGAAGCCAGGCCCAGCACTGAGCCACGCCCCCAGCCTTTGATCCGAATCCTTCGTGATGGCTAACCAAGCTGGACGTTGTTCTACCTGCTGTTTACCTTTCTTGAGATGTCAGTCCACGCATCTTGCCAGCTTCCTGCTTGCTCCCGCCTTTGCTGCTAGGCTGACTACAGATCGTCTGTCAGCTGGTGGTGAACAGATATTCCCGTGTCCACAGGCCACCCTCTGAAATGCTGACTAGCTGTTCCCTTGTCTATTCACAGCAGTGAAGCAGACAGAATGAACAGTTTTTCAGTGGTTTGGATCCCCCCACCGCCCCGCCCCAGTGCTGGGAATAGAATGTAGGGTAGGCCTCCTGCCCGCGAGGGGAGGGTATGACTGAGCCACACCCTGAGCCCAGCACCTTACTGGTGGGTGCTGAGCAAGAGTCTATGGGTAAGCCAAGTATCCAGCTCCTGAATAGTCATCCTAAAAAAAAAAACAAAAAAAAAAAACCAAAGTCTAAGTCTTACAGTGTAGTTCAGGCTGGCCTAGAAATGTTTTGTACACCAGGCTGGCCTTGAACTCACAGAGACTCCTGTCTCTGCCTCCCAAGTGCTGGGATTAAAGGTGTGTGCCACCTTGCCTGACCCTCATTTTACAGATGAGCAGGTCTAGGCCTAGAGGTTGCAGGGTCTTGCTTGTGGATCCCAAGGACTTTGGAGGCAGAGGTGGGACCATAAACCAGATTCTCTGACCTTCAGGCAAGCCCTCATGGGTACTCTTAGAAGGAGATGTTTTTCTTGCTCTCCTCTCTCATCTCAGATGTGCACTGCACAGAGGGTCCTTCGCTAAACCAGCTTACCCAAGTGAGGAAAGGCAGAGGGACCCTATGCAAGGCAGAGAGGCCACTGCAGCCAGGACGGGCCCACCTCCCAAAGGACCCATTTAAGAAAAGAAGCACCTCCCTGCAGAAGAGGGAAGGGTAGGCACCCAGAGTGAACACACTTCAGGAAGACCCTGAAGCTAAACGGCAAGTAACTTATTTGAGATCACGCAGTCATTACTGGTAAGATTTAGAGGTTCCAAAACAGATGTGGTGGCCCGTGCCTCTAACTTGAGCGCTGAGAAGGTTGAGGCAGGATAATTGTGAGATTTTAAGCAGCCTGGATAATATATTGAGACCTTGTCTTAACCCAAATAACAGCAAAGGGAGATATCTGAAGGTTCAATTGACCAAACTCACTGAGGCCCCCTCCATTTGGCACAAATACTGGCTTTCCATAGGGGAAGGAAAATAGAGCATTCAGATGTACCTGATAGAACCTGGGGGACCAACACCACAGAACAGTCAGATGTACCTGATAGAACCTGGGGGACCAACACCACAGAACAGTCAGATGTACCTGATAGAATCTGGGGGACCAACACCACAGAACAGTCAGATATATCCAATAGGTCCTAGATGGACCAACGTTTGGGTTTTAGGGAAGGGGAAAGGCTGTTGAGGTGGCTCACAGAGAAGGCGTGTGTGTGTGTGTGTGTGTGTGTGTGTGTGTGTGTGTGTGTAAGAGAGAGAGAGAGAGACAGACAGACAGACAGACAGACAGACACATTGGTTGGAGATGGAGTTACAGGTGTTTGTGAATCACCCTACCTGGGTGCTAGGAACTGAACGAGGGTCCTCTGGAAGATCAAATAAAAGATCTTTGTTTGCCAGGCGGTGGTGGCACACGCCTTTAATCCCAGCACTCGGGAGGCAGAGGCAGGAGGATCTCTGTGAGTTCGAGACCAGCCTGGTCTACAAGAGCTAGTTCCAGGACAGGCTCCAAAACCACAGAGAAACCCTGTCTCGAAAAAACCAAAAGAAAAAAAAAAAAAGATCTTTGTTTGAAGATGGGCCGTGGTAGTACACGCCTTTAATTCCAGTACTCGGGAGGCAGAGATAGGCGGATCTCTGTGAGGTCAAGGACAACCTGTTCTACAAATGCTAGTTCTAGGACAGGCTCCAAAACTACAGAGAAACCAGGTCTCGAGAAAAAAACAAAAACAAAAAACAACAAAACCTTTGTTTGTGTTTTGAGACAGGGTTTCTCTGTATAGCCTTGGCTCTCCTGGAACTTGTAGATCAGGCTGTCCTGAAACTCACAGAGATCCACCTGCCTCTGACTCCCCAGTGTGCCACCACTGCTTGGCTTTTTTTTTTTTTTAATTTTCAAATGAGAGGAGGAAGGAAAGAAGTTAGAATGGAGAAAGGAAGCAGGGAGGGAGGGAGGGAGGAAGATAAAAAGAGCATTCTTAGGAATTTCATCATATTAATTAATGTGGGAGGGGCCACAGTGCCTGTGGACGTCAGAGGACAATTTACAGGATTCCGTTTCCCCTCCACCATGTGGTTTCCAGGGATCAAACTCAAGTTGTCAGGCTTGACTGCAAGCACCTGCTGGGCCAACCCACCAGCCATGCGGAGGTTCTTAAAGAGTACTCTGTGATCAGTTCTGTGATCAGTATTCGGACAGGGGTCACTTCTGTAGGCAAACCCTGCTTCCAGCCGTGGAATCCTCCCAGTTACTCCAGAAGTGACTCTCCTAGGAGTGGCGTCTCAGCCCAGCTCAAGCCAGGGCAGGTATCCTGCACCTTCCCACGGGTGTGAGAGGCAGGGAGGGCTTGTGGTGCGAGCCTGTGTAATCCTGTTCCCAAGCCTGCCTCTTGTCCTCCTCCCTCAGCCTTGTCCTGGCTTGAGTCACTGCTTCTCACAGAGAAGAACCAACAGGTCACGGAGGACTATGACTGCATGACTCCTCCTGGGAAGACAGGACCATCCGTCAACTCACCCCACAGTAGGCCACTCAGGACAAACTAAAGAAACAATTCCACCCAAGTCCAGTTGGGAGGACCAGTGGGTTTGCTGGGCTTATTTAAAAGTCCATAGGTGGCCCCCAGAAAGCCGCATTCCCACCAACACCCACTCCAGCAAGGGTGGCTACCTCCCCAAAGTTGCCCTCCCCTCGGCTGACCCTCACCTTCAACACTGTGGTGCTTCCCCAGACCACACTTCAGTCGGGGAACCTGGCGGGAGAAGGGATTGACACTCAAGTGAGCCTGACGTTCTGCGTCTCTCCTAAGTTATCAGACTGATCTTGTGAGGGTAGGTACAGCTGCTCTGACTTCAAGAGGCCAGTGGCCATGTCACGCTCAAAAGAATATTCCACGATACACACGGAAAGAGGAGTAGGCTGGGGAGACGTCTTGGGGTGAGTGAAGAAAGCACTTGCTGAACAAACATGAGGACTTGAGTTTGGAACCCCAATATCCACCTTAAAAATAAGCCAGAGCCAGGTATAGTGGTGTACATCTTTAATCCCAGCACTGGAAGCAGTTATAGGAGAATTGCAGGTGAGTTCAAGGCTAGCTTGGTTCTCATAGAGTTCTAGGCCAGCCAAGGATATATAGGGAGACTTTGTCTGAAAACGATGCCAGGACAAGCTTAGGAGTAAGTCCATAGACGCAGCACTAGGAATGCTAAGACAGGAGAACATTCCTGCGAGCTCACTCGCCAGCTAGTCTAGCCAATCATTGAGCTTCAAGTTCAGTGAGAGACTTTGTCTCAAAAAATAATGTAGAGGGGTTGGCTAGATGACTCATCAGGTACAGAGACCTGCCACCAAACCTGATGACATAATTCCATCCTTAGGATCTTCATGGTAGAAGGAGAAATGACCCTTAGCTGAGCCCTGGAGGTGGTCCTCCAATCTCCACTAGTGTGCCTCTGCAACCAAGCATCCCCCAACAATACAATAGATAAACTAAATAACAATGTTTTAAAATTTTGTGTGTATGTGTGTGTGTCTTCTTGTTCACATGTGTTGCAGAGGCCTACAAAAGCCAGAAGAAGGCCTTTGCTCTCCTGGAGCTGGAACTGTGAGCCACTGTGGGTGCTGGGAACTGAACCCTGGTCCTCTGCAAGAGCAGTAATGTTCTTAACCTTGGAGCCATCTCTACAATTGTAATAAATTTAATTCTAATAAAGAAGGGAAGGAAGGAAAGAAGGAAAGAAGGAGGGAAGGAAGGAAGGAAGGAAGGAAGGAAGGGAAAGAAAAGGAGGAAGAAAGCAAGAAAGCTGGGTATGGCAAATTGAATCAGAATGCCCCTCCCCCGCCCCTCAGTGTCATGCTTTTGAATGCTTAGTCCCTTGTTAGTGGAGCTGTTTGGGAAGGGTTCAGAAGTATGGCCTTGTGAACAAGGTATTGGTGTGGGATTTCTCTCTGTAAGTTGTGAATACCATTGGTTAATAAAGAAACTGGCTTGGCCTGATAGGGTAGAACAGAGCTAGGAAAACTAAACTAAAATCATGGGGAAAAAGGAGGTGGAGTGAGAGAGAAGCATGTAGCCCCTCCAGAGACAGATGCTGGAACTTTACCTGGTAAGCCATAGCCACAAGGCGATACACAGATTAATGGAGATAGGCTAGTTTAGGATATAAGAGTTAGCCAGAAATACGCTTAAGCTATTGACCAAATAGTATTGCAAATAATATGGTTTCTGTATGATTATTTCAGGAGTCTGGGCAGCTGGGAAATGAACAAGCAAACAAGTAGTCTCTTATAACAAGGTCTGTCACAGTAGGCTGTGAGATTTCCAAAGCCCATGTCTGACCCAGTTAGATCTCGCTGCCTCCTGCCTGTGGATCAGGATGTAGGCTCTCGGCTACCACTCCAGCACCATGCCTGCTTGCTGCCATGTTCCCCACCATGACAGATGCTAACCTTCTTGAACTGTGAGCCTCCATTAATGTTTTCTTTTATAAGATGCCTTGGTCATGGTGTCTCTTCACAGCAATAGAAAGTAACTAAGACACTGGGCATGGTGGCACATGCCTTTGATTCCACCAACTGGGAGGCAGAGGCAGGCAGATCCTATGAGTCCGAGGCCAGCCTGGTCTATAGAGTAAGTTCCAGGAGAGCCAGGGCTACACAATAAGTTCCTGTCTCAAGATATATGAATAAATAAATAAATAAAATAAGCCCCCGCTGGGATATGACTCAGCTAGTAAATACACTTGCTCTCCGGGCTGACCACTGGTGTTCAACCCCCGGGGACACGCACTGTAGAAAAATAAAACTGACTCCTGGAAGTTGCCCCCTGGCCTCCATACATGGACCGCAATAGCTGGGCGGCAGGGCAGCAAGTGGGCTGTGCAGAAAACCGGCAGATCATGTCCCAGTGGTGCAAAGGGAGCAAGAGAGGGAATCCAAAATAAGGTAAGGCTCTAAGCTCTCAAAGTCAGACCCAGCCCCACTGGTACACCTCCTCCAGCCAAGCTCCATGTCCTAAAATCTCCATAATCTGTCCTGGAGAGATGGCTCTAGAGTTAAGAGCACTTGCTGCTCTTTAAGGGACCCAGGTTCAGTTCCCAGACACCATCCAGTACCTCAGAACCATCCATAACATCAGGCCAGGGGATCTGGTGTCCTCTTCTGACCTTCCCAGGCCTTAGGCATGCAGGTGGTATACATCCAGGCAAAACACTCAAGCGCATAAAACTAACTAAATAAAAATCCTTTAAAGAAATTCCATAACCTCGTCATACAGTACCACCAATAGGAGACTGAGTCTTTAAATAAATGAGCCTACGGGGGACATTTCCTCATTTAAACCACCACACATGGGTTCCAGGGTTGAACTCTGGTTGCCAGGCTTGCCCAGAAGTTACTTTGAACCATCTGTGAGCTCTCCACTGTTAGGTCTGAGGTTAGGAGCTTATCAGGTGGCACCCACCTACAGCATCCTCTTTCTTATAGCTGTATAAAGGAACGGGCAAGACCCATCCCCAGCGAGAGCCTCTCTATGAGTCTGTCAGCAGACTCTTCAGGCACCCAGATTCCAGGAGAATGACAGGCACTAGCTACACTTCCTCAAGGAAGTGCCCAGACCTCAGGTTGCTAGACTCCGAGGTATCAGAGGACGGCTACACATCTCTGGCCTGGCACATCTCCATCTGTGTGATGAAAACACCTCAACTAGGTGTGCCCCTCCTCCCCCACATCCTCAGAACAGCACATCCCTTCCCTCCCTGGCTGCTTAGGAATCAGGGGAGGCCTGAGAAACCTGGCCTTTATCTCTGAGACCTCTACGAAGCACACACACCCCTCTGCCACTCTGCCTTCTGGGCCAGAACTCTCCTAAGAGTTCCTGCCATGCTGTCTGTCTGTGACATTACACTTCTTACCCCAAAGGACAATCCACCTCAGTGTGTCTCTTAAAACCCCACCTGGAGACCATTCATAAATCTACAATGTTCTAGGAATTACACGAGAAACCCCATCTACAGTAAAAGACATATCCTGAGTCCTTTGTGGAACCCTAGTGGTCCTGGGTTTACTTTTTCAGATTATAGTCACACCCAAGGCACCTCTGAACCCACCCTAGAACCTCAGTTATTGAAGCGGAGGACAGCTCTCTCTCTGCTTCCTGTGCACATGTGAAATGTGGTCTCTGCTTCCTGACTGCTGGTCCGGCCCCCAGGTTCCTGCTGGCATGATAGACTGCATTCCTTCTGGAACTCGTTCCCCAATGGCTAGCAAGTTTCTTAAGGTGCAGCCTGGGCCAGGAGATAGGCCAAGGACCCTGTTCAGATTCCAACAACCTCATTTCTTGTCTAGCAGGACCTTTTTCACCAGCTCCTTCTTGCTCCTCAAAGCACCAGGCTCCACATCTGCCTTTCACCAAGGGAACGTTTGAAATTGGTGTCTACTGCAGGATTGGAACATCAGGGATGGGAGCAGACCTGTTCACCTTCCAGTTCTACAGCGTGCATCATGATATTGCCACACAGGCAACGAAGAATGAAGACCGGATACAGGAGGATGAGTTTTTGACTTTTCCACGGGTCAAATGCAATCACCTGCTGTTAGATATGGTTTGATATCCAGAATCTGAACCTAGTTGGAGGTAGGGCAGCTGTGACTTTATTTTCTCAGCTTTCTGCACTCCCGCAAGCCCCATATGACTCAGACCAGGCTTCTTTCCGCTCTAGCTGTGCCCTTGGCCCGGTGACCTTGATTTTAATTAGGTTTGTGTTACTGTGATAAAACACCACGACCTAGGCAACTAACAGCAGTAAGAGTTTACTTGGGATTATGGTTCCAGAGGAACAAGAGTTCATCATGACCAGAAAGCAGGGCAGCAAACGGCAGACAAAGCGACAGGAACAGGAAGTTCAGAGATGGCATCTTTCAGAAATAGCAAACCAAAAGTAGGGTAAGACCGTGTACTGTCAAAGCCTACCAACTGTGGACATACTTTCTCCATCAAGGCTGCACTTCCTAAACTTTCCCAAACAGGTTACCAACTGGGGACCAAGGGTTCAAATGCCCGAGTGGAGCTTTAGAACCCGTTCATAAGTGTCACACTTTTCTCTGGTCCCCTGAGACCTAACTGACTTTGGAGGGCAAGGGCCAAGTATTGGCTGCCCTCTTTGTTTCTTTAAATCCTATTGATTTTAGCCTTTAAGCTTGGCTGTTGAACGCCTAGAAGTTCTATTAAAAGCAGTCTAGAAGAAAGAAAAGAGATGAAAAATTAAGTTTTTTGGGTTTTTTGTTTTTGTTTGTTTGTTTTTCAAGACAGGGTTTCTCTGTAGCTTTTGGAGCCTGTCCTGGAACTAGCTCTTGTAGACCAGGCTGGCCTCGAACTCACAGAGATCTCCCTGCCTCTGCCTCCTGAGTGCTGAGATTAAAGACATGCGCCACCACTGTCCAGCAAAAAGGAAAAAAATTAAGTTTTGTAACACTTAGATCAAATTAATAGATTTTACTGCCAAGTAGTGATGGTGCATAATCCCAGCACTTGGGAGGCTAGGTGGGAAAAACCAAAGTGATGCTGGGAGAAAGAAGGCAGAGTCAAGAGACACCCTGGAGCCCCCACAGGAAACAGACGGAAGTTGCCAGGTAGAACCTTGCCAGTAGGCCAGGAACCTTGTAGTAAAATATAAAATAAAAGAAATGGGTTAATTTAGTATGTAAGAGCTTGCTAGGAATATGCTAGAGTCATTGGCCAAGCAGTGTTTTAAATAATATAGTTTCTTTGTGGTTATTTTGGGAGTCTGGGTGGCCAGGAAACGAACAAGAGGCCTCCTACAACAGGAGGCAGAGGTAGGTGTATCTCTGTGAGTTTGAGCCAGCCTGGTCTACAGGGTATGGAATATTCCTTTACACTGTGTGAATATATGCCACTGTGATTTGGTTAATAAAGAAGCTGACTACCTGGCTGGACAGGTAGAGTTGAGGTGGAGCCTGCAAACAAAAAGAGAATGTGAAGAAAAAGAGGAGGAGTCTCTCAGAATCACAAAGAGATATGGAGAAAAAAGAAATGAACTTGTTTTTTTTTTTTTTTTTTTTTTTTTTTTTTTTTTTTTGGTTTTTCGAGACAGGGTTTCTCTGTGGTTTTGGAGCCTGTCCTGGAACTAGCTCTTGTAGACCAGGCTGGTCTCGAACTCACAGGGATCCGCCTGCCTCTGCCTCCCAAGTGCTGGGATTAAAGGCGTGCGCCACCACCGCCCGGCAGAAATGAACTTGTTGTACTGAAAAAAAGTACCAAGCACATGACAGAGAGCATAGATAAAAAAAAATATGGGTTAATTTAAAATGTAAGAGTTAGCTAGCAACAAGCCTGAGCTATTGAGCAAATGCTTATAATTAATATTAAGTCTCTGTGTGGTTGTTGGACAGCAGTCTTGATGAAAAGTTCTCCCTACAGCAGAGTGAGTTCCAGGACATTCAGGGCTACACAGAGAAACCCTGTCTTGAAAAACAAATAAACAAAACAAATGGATTTAAAAAATAAATCCTGATTCTATTTTGTTTTGTTTTGTTTTTGAGTGCTGATATTAAAGCAATTTATTTCTTTAAAGGAGACTGGGGTGGAAAGATGGCTCAGTGGTCTAGAGTACTTGTTACTCTTGCAAAGGACCTAGCTTCAATTCCCACATGGTGATTCACAACCATCTCTATCCCCAGCTCCAGGGAATCTGATGCCCTCTTCTGATCTCTTTGGGCACTGCATGCACATGTTACACAGGCATACATACAAGCAAAACACTCATACATATAAAACAAAAAAAAAAAAACCCTTTAAATTCCTTTAAAAAGATTCATAGAATACAGTAAAATGCTGCACCCCACAGTTAGAAAATGCATAATTTAATCCAACACCAGCAGGACTGTAGGGTAAAAGGGACAACTGGAGCAGGAAACCAACCAATCACTGGGCACCCTGACTCTGAGCCCAGAGTCAGTAAAAGAAACACACCTTGGATCTGAGACCTGGGCCAGGGAAAGAAAGATCTTTATCCCTGAACCCAGGACCAAAGAAACGTGCCCTGACTCTGAAACCAATATCAAAGAAACACACTTTGTCCCTAGAATCAGAGTCAGTGAAAGAAATATGCCCTGGTCCTAAGATTAGAGTAAAAAAACTAAAAAAGGACCAGTGAGAGAAACACAGTTTGATCATGAATTCAGAGCCATAACTGCCCCTGACCAACTAAACTAACCAATCCCTCTTCTCCTTGGAAAAACTCTGCCTCTAAGAAACCCTGTATAAAGCCGTGCAATGGTGGCTCATGCCTTTAATCCCAGCACTTGGGAGGCAGAGGCAGGCGGATCTCTGTGAGTTCGAGACCAGCCTAGTCTACAGAGCTAGTTCCAGGACAGGCTCCAAAGCCACAGAGAAACCCTGTCTCGAAAAAAAGAAACCCTGTATAAGCCTCTCTGCTGGTTCAGAGGTGGCAATTTATCCCTCCCTGGCAGAGGCAGCCACTATCCTGTACTCCTCCTTCCCAAATAAATCTCTTTCTCAAAAAGAGTCTTGGGTGATGACCCTTATTCCCCAGCGCAGACTAGAAGAACCTGGCTGGACATCCCTTAGGGGACTGAGTTGAAAAACCTTGCTTAGACGCTCTCCTAGGGAGCCTGAGCAAGGCGGAGCAGAACAGGAAAACCTTGCTAGGACCATAAGGAGGGCTGAGTAAGACGGGACAGAAAAACAGTAACAACTTTTCCCCTGAGCTAGAGGAGATTGCTACATTTCTGCAAGCGCTTCAGCTTTAGCAGAATAAGAAACGTCTTGGACCAGAGAAGCAGCATATAGCTCTGCTAGGACATTCCCTTAAGGGAACAGAGAAGAATTCAGCTGTAGCGGCTCTCCAGGATATCATCCCCACACGGCACTCCAGCTTCGGGTATCCTGGCTTCCAAATAGTCAGGACACCTTTCTTCCAGGGCTGAGCTGCCCTACTGTGGTTCTAGCCTCCAGAGCTGTCCTATTGCAGCTCTTTACCCCTCTAGAGCTGTCCCTATTATGGCTCTAGCCTGGCCTCCCCATAAGTCAGGAAGCTGTAACACATTCACCTATAAGGACGTTAACAAAAGCTGGTCTTTACCTCAATCACAACTGTTGGAGGCCGTGTGGGTCCAACACAGATTCCCTAACTGGACTGGAATGGAGTTGCAAGGAATAAACTGACGCAGCTTACACGGTCATCATGGAAGGGCAAGATCTCCCTCCAAAGATCTCTCCTTTATTATCCAAACACCTTATATCATCACATCAGTTCAGATATTAGGCTGTCTCTTAGGCAACCAGGTGCATGGGCTCAAGTTATATCCGCATCTACCTGTATGCTAGCAGTCAGGTAGGCCATGAATTAGCATCTCTATAAGACATCCTCCAAATTACAAAAGAAGGAAGCACCAAAACTCCTAATTCTTTTTTTTTTTTTTTTTTTTTTTTTGGTTTTTTTCGAGACAAGGTTTCTCTGTGGTTTTGGAGCCTGTCCTGGAACTAGCTCTGTAGACCAGGCTGGTCTCGAACTCACAGAGATCCGCCTGCCTCTGCCTCCCGAGTGCTGGGATTACAGGCGTGCGCCACCACCGCCCGGCCAAAACTCCTAATTCTTAAGTCATCAGCTTCAGCCAACATCTCTTCTCAGGTAATCTACATTTATAACAAAAGAAACTAGGAGCAGCACATCCTGGCTATTGTCTGCAGAGTTCGTGACCACCTCAGACTGGGTTTATGGCTCTTGTGCCATACAGAAATATGGGCCTACAATCAACTCTCTCTTATTAATTTTAATAACCCCTGTGCTTCTGCAAAAGGACAGACGGGTCACGCCTGGTTTGGGCAAAGTCCTCTTCATTTACGCAAATTTTCCCGTCTTTTGAACAGGCATCATATATGCGAGCCCCTGTCTTAGGCATCTGTGGAGAAAAAGCTTCAAACCCATCATTGACTGCCGACCTCTGTAAAGAGAAGAGATTAGTGGAGAGAAATGTACTTTTCAGGCCCGGTGTATCAGTCATATCTTTTGTCTGGATGTATCAATGCTTTATGAATAGTTATGCTCCCAAAGGCTGTATTCTCCTATCTTCAAGGAGAGTAGAATCACCTGAGTTGAAAATGTTTCTTCCGCTGGTACAGAACATCATTCAGAGCTTACTTTCTCAGCATACGTATCAACTCTCAACATTCATCGTCACAACCTCTCTTTCAGCCAACTGTCAATTGCAGCAATTCACAATCATAATTTTTCCACATCATCGGGCAATACCAATCTTCAAGTCTTTCATATCATAATTTCATATTTAGCCAGTCAAAACCAGCTCTCCAATTTTCATAATTTCATATTTAGCCCATCAAAACCAGCTCTCTAGGGCTGGAGAGATGGCTCAGTGGTTAAGAGCATTGCCTGCTCTTCCAAAGGTCCCGAGTTCAATTCCCAGCAACCACATGATGGCTCACAACCATCTGTAATGAGGTCTGGTGCCCTCTTCTGGCCTGCAGACATACACACAGACAGAATATTGGGGCTGGAGAGATGGCTCAGAGGTTAAGAGCATTGCCTGCTCTTCCAAAGGTCCTGAGTTCAATTCCCAGCAACCACATGGTGGCTCACAACCATCTGTAATGGGGTCTGGTGCCCTCCTCTGGCCTGCAGGCATACACACAGACAGATTATTGTATACATAATAAATAAGTAAATAAATAAATATTTAAAAAAAAACAGCTCTCTGATTATTCATTTCATATTTAGTTGGTCAGTACCAACTCTTCAATTATTTATAATTTCATATTTAGTTGGTCATTACCAACTCTTTCATATTCTTACTTTATCATAATTTCATGTTCTTTTCAGTCATTACCAATGTATTTAGCACCACTGGTCATTACCAGATTTTTCCCATCATCTTATATGCAGCTGTAAATATCAGGTCATTACCGTTAAGAGTATAATATCATTTGCTGTTATTAAATCTCATTTTCCGTCTCTGTGTAGCTGTTAAACCCTTAGTCTGCCTCCTTGTTAAGTGAAGAGGGGTTTTAGTCATACTTAATTTTGCATCTTTCTTTCCCTGAGGGGAAAGCTTAGGTCTTAGTTCTTAGGTTTAATATTTTATTCAAAATGAGCTGTGTCCCATAAACCGAGAACACTCAAATGTTCAGTTTGTATCTTAGTTCTGAACAGGCTTCACACCACAGCCAGCTGCAGACACTGCAGTCAGCTCATCTCATCTTTGTCCAAAGTCTCCCTGCAGTGATACGAGTTGCAGGTCCAAATCAGGCTCCTCTCTGTGGGCTGGGTTACTGGATTCCTCCTGGAGCTCTTCTCTTTCTGTTCCTTCTGCAGCGCGGTTGTCAGCTAAGCTGTCCTCAGGTCCGTTGTCCTGCTGAGTGCATCGAATTAGTCGCTCTGGAAGCCATCTGGCTTGATTTTCATCCTGTGAGAAAACACAGACATGCCCTCTACCCCATATTAGGATGGGATCGGGTCCTTTCCAAATTCCAGTGCAAAGATTCTTCTACCTTGCTTTAGCAAATGTGGTTTTTGTACCATTATGCCATAATCTGTCCACGGCTGATCTCTCATGGACATCTATATTTAGAAAGTTTAGCGTAAATAATGCATGATTTAAGGCATTGTGTGGCATCTGAGGATACAACTCCCCTGTCTTTATTTTTTGGAGTTGTGTTTTCAAGGAGCTATGTGCACGCTCCACAATTCCTTGTCCTTAAGGATTATATGAAACACCAGTTTTATGAACTATATTTCATTGAGTACAAAATCTTTGAAAAGCTTTGTTAACATATCCGGATCCATTGTCTGTCTTTATTAACTTTGGGGTTCCCATGCATGAAAAGCATTTTAAGCAATGAGTTATTACATGCTTGGCAGCTTCCCCAGTTTGTGCTGTGGCCATTAAGAATCCTGAGTAAGTATCAATTGTCACATGCACATATCTCAATTTTCCAAACTCAGTAATGTGAGTTACATCCATTTGCCATATATGGTCAGGAAGCAGTCCTCGGGGATTTACCCCCAAATGAGGCACAGGTAGATATTGTGGGCATTTTCACATTGTTTAACAATTTGTCGAGCAGCTTCTCTGGTCAGCTTAAACTGTTTTCTTAAACTTAAGCTGTTTTGATGGTGCAAAGCATGTGACTGCTGTGCAAGTTCAACCTGAGATACAGCAATTATTTTTGTAAGTTCGTCAGCTAGAGTGTTACCTTCAGCTAACGGACCAGGAAGACTTGGATGTGCTCTGATATGTCCCACAAAACATGGTAACTTTCTACATTGTATGGCTTTCTGAATCTGCTGAAACAATATTTTAACTTGTTCATTACTAGTTCCTATATATGACACTGTTTCCAAGATTTTTAATGCTTCATAAATATACCGGCTGTCAGTATATAGATTAAAAGCCTTATTATCAAAATTCTTAAATATCAGAGCTACAGCCCACACTTCAGCTATTTGAGCTGAAGCTGGTTCTGTCTGTACCACATGTCCTTTGCCATTGACTACATAAGCAGCTTTTCCATTAGATGAGCCATCAATGAAAAGTGAAAATCAACAAAGCATCCTTTAAGGGATTCTTTTCTACTATTTTAGGAAAAATGAATGAATGCTGTTAAGTAAACTGCAGTAACTGGTCAGCTGGGAAAAGATTATTAATCTGACCTTGACACTGAGCAAATGCAATTGCCCATGAGCCACTATTCTGAAATAACCATTCAATTTGCTGCTTAGTGTAAGGAACATTGATTACAGCTGGTACTCTGCCAAAATATTTTCTAGATTCCATTCTGCTCTTCTGTGCTAAGCATGCTACTGCTTCAAAATAAGGATTTAATACTTTTGCTGGTGATACAGGCAGATGCAGCCATAAAAGTGGTCCATTCTGCCACAAGATTGCTGTAGGAGTCAGTCTTGTAGGTAAAATACACTCTTGCCATGTCTGGCTGTAATCAATATAACACACCTGCTGTTCCTGTATGGTCTGCTCTATCTGTGAGAGAGTCTGTCTGGCAGCTTCTGAAAACTGCCTACTAGAATTTGGATCACTGTCTCCTTTAATTATTGCATTTAAAGGCTTAAGGTTTCTTGTAGGAAATCTTAAATAAGGTCTTAGCCATTGTATATTTCCTAATAGCCTTTGAAAGTCATTAAGAGTCTTTAAGTCATCCTTCCTGATTTCTATCTTTTGAGGCTTAATTTCTTTGGGGTATAACATATGACCTAGATATTGAAAAGGCAGGTGCCTCTGTACTTTCTCGGGAGCAATAATAAAACCTGCATGGCTTACACTCTGCTGTAACAATCCATATGTCTCTAGTAAAGTATCCTCATTTCTATAAGTCAGCAAGATGTCGTCTGTGTAATGAATTGCATAAACCTGTGGAAATCGATTTCTAACCACCTGTATAGCTTGGGCTACGAATTTCTGGCATAAAGTAGCACTATTTAACATGCCCTGGGGCAAAACATTCCACTAATACCTCTTCATTGGTTCTCTGAAATTAACTGAAGGAATACTAAAAGCAAACCTTTGACAATCTTGTGGCACTAACAGAATTGTATAAAAACAATCTTTCAAGTCTAAGAAAATCTTATGCGTGCCTTTTGGAATGGCTGCCGGGGACGGCAATCCTGGTTGCAATGCTCCCATTGGCTACATGGTTGCATTAACCTCTCTTAAATCCTGAATTAATCTCCACTTTCCCGATTTCTTTTTAATAACAAAAATTGGAGAGTTCCATGGAGAATTAGATGGTGAAATATGTCCACTATCCAGCTGTTCCTGCACTAACCGCTGGGAAGCTTGTAATTTTTCTTGTGTTAGAGGCCACTGACTCACCCATACAGGGTCATCACTTTTCCATATTATCGGGTCTGCGTGGAGTGCAGGTCTTTCAGTGACCTCTCCTAAAAATACCCTAATCCTGATCTAGAAGGTCTACTGTCTGATACGAGAGGATCTACCTTTCCCTTATTATTCTTGCATAGACCTTGATTAGGTAATAATCCTTGTTGAAACATCTGATTAGTAACAGCCGTGCTGGGAGAATATAAATATACTCCCATTCTGGACATAATATCTCTGCCCCATAAGTTCACAGGTAAATGAGGAATAATATATGGCTTAAAAGTTCCTTCATATCCTTCCTCATCTTTCCAATGCAGTTCATTGCTACTCTGTTCAGGATTTCTAGTCTGACCAATTCCTTGTAACTGTGTAATAGTCTCCATTTCTGGCCACTTAGAAGGCCACTGACTGGCAGTTATGACGGAAATATCCGCCCCAGTATCCAGGAGGCCAGAAAATCTTTTTCCATTTATAAACAAAGTAAGTTCTGGTCTCTGAGGACCTATGGTCTGTACCCAAAATGCATCAGATGAACCAAATCCATCTTCTCTCTTTTCTTTTTAAGACCTCAACATAAAAACCTAACACTTAACCTCATATAAGAAAAATTTTAGCCATCAGAAAATGGAAAGATCTCCTATTCTCTTGTAAAAATAGCACCAACATAGCAAAATTGACAATCTTACTGAAAGCAATCTATAGATTTAATGCAAATGCTCATTAAACTTATAACAAAATTCTTCACAGACTTCAAAAAAACAATCCTCAACTTTATGAGAAAAGACAAAAACTAAGGATAGCCTAAACAATCTTAAAATCCTGTACAATCAAGGAACTTCTGAATGCATTACAATCTTTGACTTTAAACTTTACTACAGAGCCACAGTACTGAAATCAATCCATCTTGGATACGACTTCACTTGCCTACAAACAGCAGACTTTTGACAAAGAAGCAAAATTGTGAAATGGAAAAGCATTTTAACATGCTTATCTCAGAGGCTACTTTAATTTAAACCTGTCTTTTTTCCTTTAGTTGAAGCTGCACCGCACGGCAGGGGGTAGAACACAGGCTCACTTTGTTAGACGGCTTTGCCGAGCTCTGGCCGGTGGATTTTTAAGTATCTTTTTTATTTTAACTTGTAAATCATAAAATTAGGAGAATTTCTGAATCCTCTCCTCTGTTCTTTTTATTTATTTATTTATTTATTTATTTATTATGTATACAATATTCTTTCTGCGTGTATGCCTGAAGGCCAGAAGAGGGCACCAGACCTCATTTCAGATGGTTGTGAGCCACCATGTGGTTGCTGAGAATTGAACTCAGGACCTTTGGAAGAGCAGGCAATGCTCTTAACCACTGAGCCATCTCTCCAGCCCCCTCTCCTCTGTTCTATAGACTGTGTGAGGTTAAATGTGCTCTCTAAACTTACTTTTGCTCCTCCTTGCCTTTTACCCACAGGTGGGTTATGTTAACTGGCTACTGTGTTGACGTGGCAGCTCAATCTCAGCGGTAACTTGGTGATTCTTAGGCCAAAAGTCATTTTTCCTTTACCTTTCCTACTCATTTAGCAAGCAATAAAAGTTACAATTCTGCATCTATCACGCTTACAGAGTCTCAATAACTCTGCCGTTGTTTCTGCTCCACTCTAACTTGTTACCAATGTATATAACTGAATACCTTTTCCTTATCCCATATCTAACTTATTTACAAGTTTTTACTCCCGATTTCAATTTTGTCCCACTTTTCTACATTTCTTTCTCTATTCTACATCTCTGTTTCTGAGCGCTCACTTCTCATGCATCCACCGATTTTTTTTCCCCGCAGGTTCCTCACGTCTGGTCACCTCTTCTCAGGTAATCTACATTTATAACAAAAGAAACCAGGAGCAGCACATCCTGGCTATTGTTAAACAGAGACAGTTTGTCCGCAGAGTTCGTGACCACCTCAGATCGGGCTTATGGCTCTTGTGCCATACAGAAATATGGGCCTACACACAACTAGAGTCCAGCAACTCTAGGTAGGATTCTGAAGCTCTGAAGTGTAAACAGGGTTTACTAGAGGAGTGAAGTAACAACCTTTGCTTGCATAGTCTAATGTAAAAAATAAAAAAAGAGGGCTGAAGAGATGTCTCAGAAATTAAAAGCGTTGTGTACTCTTGCACAGGACCTGGGTTCTCTTCCTGCACTCATATGGCAACTCACAACAGCTGGTAACTCCAGTTCCTTGGGCTCTGTCATCCTCTCCTGGCCTCCCTGGGTACTGCACACACATGGTGCACATATATATGTGCAGGCAAAACATTCATACACATAAAATAAAAATAAAAACAATAAAATTGAAAAGGAAAAAGATCCAGTTTGGGCCTCACTGTCATTCACTGAGTAACTGCCCAAGGTGTCAGGTGATTGCTATATTCCTCCTTAAGAGTATTCAGTCTCAGCCGGGCGGTGGTGGCACACGCCTTTAATCCCAGCACTCGGGAGGCAGAGGCAGGCGGATCTCTGTGAGTTCGAGACCAGCCTGGTCTACAAGAGCTAGTTCCAGGACAGGCTCCAAAACCACAGAGAAACCCTGTCTCGAAAAAAGCAAAAAAAAAAAAAAAAAAAGAGTATTCAGTCTCCTGAAGGGCTGGCTCCTTTTCCCACTTAGGAAAAATGACCTCTTTCTGGGATAACCAGATGGATGGTGTGATTGAGATAGGAGCAGGGAGGTTAGGGGAAATGTAGAGCCCATCTTCCTGTCCCAAGGCTTAGGGACTTTGTAGCTACTGTTCAGTCACTTAGAAGAAGAGAGGTTGTATCAGGGACAGGAAAACAAATGTCATTAAAATTTCTTTCTTTGTTTCTTTTTTGTTGTTGTTGTTTTTGAGGGGTTTCTCTGTGTAACCCTCTGGTTGTCCTGGAACTTGCTCTGTAGACCAGGCTGGCCTCGAATTTAGAGATCCACCTGCCTTTGCCTCCTGAGCTCTGGGATTAAAGATGTGTGCTGCCTAGCTAGCAGCTTTTTGATGTTGTTTTTTGTTGTTGTTGTTGTTGTTTTGTTTTGTTTTGTTTTGTTTAGCTTTTTGCTCTTGTTTTTGTTTTTAATGACAGGACTGATGCAGTCAGGGCTGAACTTTTGACCCCCTGCCTTCCTGCTTTCATCTGTCAAGTTAGGGAATCACAGGCTCTAGCCATCACAACCCAGGAAATTTCTTTTACCAAGCTGGGGGTGTGACTCGGCGGTAGAGCAGTACTCAAAAAAGAAATTTTAATATATTTAAGATAAAAGTTTCATGCTGGGCAGTGGTGGTGCACACCTTTAATTCCAGCACTCAGGAGGCAGCGGAAGATGGATCTGTGAGCTCGAGCCAGCCTGGTCTACAGAGTGAGTTCTAGGACAGCAAGGGCTACACAGAGAACCCCTGTCTTGAAAAACAAAACAAAAACAAAAGTTATGTTTCTTTTTATTGGGCTTTATTCTTTTATTTGTGACTAAAAATAGGCAAGAGAGGTTGTGTGACTCTACCAAGGCCACCAAGGCAGGAAACAGCCTACAGAGATTTGAAGCCAAGTTTCCTGTGCAGCGTAGAGTCCTTCTAAAGATCTACACACACACACACACACACACGCGCGCGCACACACACACACACACGCGCGCGCGCGCGCGCGCGCGCTTCAAATCTCTGAACTGCCACCCCACGTTCGTGGAAGTACGCAAGCCATTGAGCAAGGTCAAAGATCCAGAGGCAGAACAAGAGTTGTGATCAGTATTCTGTGGGTGAGCTCCGTGTCTCTGGAGTGAGCAAGCCCATGCTGAGCAGAGCTTCCAAGAAGGGGCCAGGTCCTGCAGTCCAGCCCTTCCCAGGACAGGAGGGGGGTGGGTGAGGGTGACCGAAGAGGCGTGGCCGAGGGGGAGGGGGCGTGGTTGGGAGGAGGGGAGGTCGCGCCGCCATATTCGCTCCCGCCCGCAGCCCGCGGCGCAGCCAGGATGAGTACCGCTGCTTTCCACATCTCCAACCTGCTGGAGAAGATGACGTCCAGCGACAAGGACTTCAGGTGCGCCCTGCGGCGTCCCGGGGCTTCTTTCCAGGGGCCTCAGCCCGTTCTGGTCTCCTCCCCCATCCCCCTGCAGACCCCCGCGGGTACCGCCTGGGCCTGCCTGGGCCTGCCTGGGCCCGCTGCAACAGCCCCGCCCCCAGCCTCTTCCCGCCTTTGCTGTGCTGGGCCTTCAGATACCCCCACACTAGGCGCCCCCCAGACCCTCCAATGAAGTCCCCCATCGGCCTCTCCTTGAGATCTCAGTGCAGATCTCCTTTGACCCGCATTCAAACAGGTCCCTTCCCTGCACCACCTCTATCCTAGGACTATCCCTTTCCGATACCCGCATTTCTGCCCGGGTCTCTGGGTTACCCTCCAGCCCCAGCCTGTACCCCTGCCGGGTCTGCTAACTCTAACTTCCCATTCCTTCATCTTTTCCCCTTCATCCCCTCCGTCTTCTTCCTGACCCTTTACATCCCATCCTCCTTATTCCCCTCCTCTCCCGAGATGTTTGGTTAAGCATGGTTTAGAGGCAGGAAACAAAGGTGGGAGTAAGGGCCACGTCTCTCCCCGACTCTCTTTCTCCTGTCCTTCTCTCCAAATATTCAGAAACAGAGCCACCTACAAGGATGGGAACATCTGGTGCAGCCCTCATCTTGAAGGGGGAACTGAAGGAAGCTCAGTGACACAAAGGGGTTGATCCTATAGCCAGTTCTGTACCTTCAAGTTGACAGGACACTGCACCCACTGAGTCTTCTGTCAGTGTTACAAATAGAGAAACAGATTTAGGGCACGAAGGGCCTGGGTACAATACCAAGGTAGGACCAAGCAGAGGGGGAGGTCTTAATGATGTCCTGAATCCAGCCTGAAGAGGCCTGAAGCCTGCTTGTGTGATCTGACCCCCTCTGGAAATCCATTCCTCAAAATCTCTCTGCAACCCCAAGCCCCGTGGTTGTAATAGGGCTTTGAACCCTTAGCTCTCACTTCAGTCTTCACAGCCGTAACTTTCTGGCTCTGTAAGTGATGGGCAAAATTACTCCACCCCCTTGAGCCTTAGCTACAGTGTGGTGGTTTAGGTACCAGGTAAGCGCTTCGCGAATGGTTGCTCCTGTGATTTTGCACAGGCTCTCGCTTCTCCCCCGACCTTGACTAAGTATCTGATCTTCACGGCTGGCTCCCACCGAGTTGTCACCAGGATGCTTCTGCATTCCAAGCAGGCCCAGGCACCTTTTTCTGTGTTTCTGCCCTGTCACCTTTGGTCTCCTGGCGATGCCGGTGCAGGAGGACAGGGTAGGTCCTAGTGGAGTGTTCTTTGGTCCCAGGCCTTTCCTGTTCTTCAGAGGCCTGGAGGGGGCTTTGGTTTACCCAAAGTCACATGCCCTGCCAGAGCTGAGAGACCATCTCCTGGGCTTCTGAATCAGGAAGATGGCCCTTTCAGCCAGGGCCAGAGAAGCCCTTTAAGCCTGTCCCTGCCAGCAGCCTCGAGGACACTTAAAACCACCCTAAGCATATGAGAATAGTGTCTATTTTTAAAAGTCTGAATGCCAGGAGGCTGAGTCCCCTGGCCAGCTGTCCAGGCACCATGTGGTCCTGTGTCCCAATGGTACAGCCTCTCAGATGACAGGAGACCATGGCTTATGGTTCCCAAAGGGGAGTTACTGACTGAGGCTCCAGGCAAGGGACAGGAAGCCGTGGTTCCCAGATTTGTTGGGCTCGGACTTTGACAGGGAAAACCAAGGGCTTGAGAGATCTGGCAGGAATTTCTGAATCTCTTCATAGTGACATTGTAATGTTAAAAATAAAACAGTGCAGTTCCCTGAGGGGTGCAGTGGCGGGTCGCAAGGGGCAGCGGGTCCCAGGCAGGGAGCTGCGCAGCAGGTGAGAGACAGAGATGAATAGGCACACCATGCAGAGAAAGTAGGTATTTATTTAGTGGGTTATGGAGGGGAAAGGGGAGAAAGGGGGAGATCAGAGAGAGAAAGAAACAGAGGGGATAGGAGAGGAGAAGAGAAGCTACCTCTTCTGGAGCGAGGTAGAAAAGAAGAAGCTCAGACTAGAAGGAAGGAAGATCCCCTTGCCTTGGTGGACAGGGGATGGAGTGGGCGGGGCTTGTCTCTTAATGAGACAGGACAGACCATTACAGACATTACTGTTGGAGGAGGCAGGAGACCCATCTCACACTGGTGTTCTCTATTGCTCTATAACCTCTCTGAGCCTACTTGTCTCAGGTTGACCTAGTGAAACCCTCAAAGATGCTGTGGGAGAGGGGCAAAGAAAATTTCCATTTTATTCATGGAAAAACAGACTCACTGGCCAAAACTTACCCCACTGATAGAGGCAAGACAAGAATGTTTACTTAAAGCCCACTCTGTTTCGGAGCTGTAGCCTATCAAATTATTTTCACCACTATCCCTGCACCATGGCATTTCCTCTGCGAGTGGTGTCTGCAGAACTCAGGTGTCTGAAATGCTGAAGCTTATTTGTGAATGTTGATTTCTGGATTCAGGTTTCCACAAGGCTGTTTGGCTCTAAGGGCTGTTGAGCACTAACTCTCTCCTGCCTTCCCCCTGCTCCCTTGTTAAGCCCATTCTTTGCTGAGCATGGAGTGTTGGAGGTGAGCCTGCTGGGTGCCAAGCCTGTATATGCACACACTTGTGTATATGTGTGCACAGGTGTATGCTTGTGGGGGGGATTGTATGTCTCTGTGTGTGCATGCGTGCATGTGTGTGTGTGCTTGTGGGGGGATTGTATGTGTGTGTGGGGGAATTATATGTCTGTGTATGTGTGCATAGTGTGTTGGTAGGGGGATTGTATGTGTGTGGGGGGTGTTGTATGTCTGTGTGTGTGTTGTGTGTGTGCTTGTGGGGGGATTGTATGTGTGTAGGGGGGACTTATATGTCTGTGTATGTGTGCATAGTGTGTTGGTAGAGGGATTGTATGTGTGGGGGATGTTGTATGTCTGTGTGTGTGTGTGTTAGTCACGGTCTCTGAAGTGCTCTCACACATTCATTGCTGCACAAGTGAGAAGCGCTGTGATGGAGAGGTGCAAAGTCCTGAAGTGATCTGCCTAGGGAGGCTATACTACTTAGATGTGTGCACATGGCAATGATCAGTGTTGTCCCTGAGACAGAAACATTTAAATTAAGCTCTTGATGCATGAGTGTGCTAGTCAGGTTTCTGTCAGCTTGACAAAAGCTAAAGTTATCTGAGAAGAGGAAATACCTACCTAAGATTGGCTTGTAGCACACACCTTCAATCCCAGCATTTGGGAGGCAGAGGCTGGGCGATTGAGTTCAAGGCCAGCCTGGTCTACAAGAGCTAGTTCCAGGACAATCAGGACTGTTACACAGAGAAACCCTGTCTTGAAAAACTAAAAAGAAAGAAAGAAAGGAAAAGAAAAGAATTGGCCTGAAGATGCGACTGTGTTAGATTTTTCTTAGTGATTGATGGAGGAGGGCCTAGACCATTGTGAGTGATGCCAACCCTGGGCAGGTGGTCCTGGTGTATAAGAAAGTAGGCTAAAAGAGCTATGGGCTGCAAGCCAGTAAGCAGCATTCCTCCATGGCCTCTGTCTAAGTTCCTGTTTTCAGGTTCCTGCCTTGAGTTACTGCCCTGACTTTCTTCAAAGATGGACTGTGTAAGCTGAAACTCTTATCTCCCCAAGTTGCCTCTGGTCATGGTCTTTATCACAGCAATATAACCCTAACCCCAAGTAGTAGAAATCCAGAAAGACCCAAAGGCAAACATCCTTTACCTTAAAGTGCCTGGGTGGTGGCTGGGACAGCAACAATCCCCTTCTCTCCTTCAGCTCAGCTTACTGCCTTCTCAGCAGCTTCAGGCTGATCCAGCTGTTAAATTTAAGAAATGGTGGCATGGTCAGGGTCCCTCCAGGCTCTGCGCGTTGCCGTGAGATCACACAGCAGATCTGGAGACATATTTTACTCCACGAGGCTGGGGCAGGAATATGCTTCTCTGGACTCTTAGATCAGGGAGCCAGCAGGAGCCAGCAAGCATGGCGGCCTGTGGGAATGGCTGCACTGGAGAAAGGGACTTGTCATCTGCAGTTACTGCATTGGGGAGAGACCCCGTCGTATCGAGATCTTGTTTCCAGGAATTAGTTGTCATCTGTAGTTATTGCATTGGGTTGAGACCCAGTCGTATCGAGATCTTGTTTCCAGGAATTAGAAGTCGTTTTATTGGTGTTCAGATGGTGATGAGTAATTTAGCCCCGGGAAACACGGCTGCAGCCTGGACACAGCTGAGGGTAGCCAGTTGACCAGTTGAGTCTCTGCCCTGCATTCTTTTTTTTTTTTTGGTTTTTCGAGACAGGGTTTCTCTGTGGTTTTGGAGCCTGTCCTGGAACTAGCTCTTGTAGACCAGGCTGGTCTCGAACTCACAGAGATGGGCCTGCCTCTGCCTCCCGAGTGTTGGGATTAAAGGCGTGCACCACCACCTCCCGGCTTGCCCTGCGTTCTTTATTTTAGCAGGAATGATGCCCTGTGAGGTCCCTTCAGCCCCATTCTTTGTTGCTTTCTGAATTGAACTCTTATTGCAAGCCAGTGAGAGGACAGAGCAGCAAGCCTTTTGTAGAAAGGTGGTGGGTGGAGTCTGGACTCTGGCCCTATGGCTAGGAATATTCGTCAGCTGTTGGCTCTGGTCTCCAGAATATCAAAATACACCAGTTGCCCATCCATGTGGCTTTTAAGGCATTCACGACTATCCAGACATAGTGGCCTATGATTTTAATTCTAACACTTGAGAGGCAGAGGCAGGGGGATTTCTATGAGTGTGAGTCTAACCTGGTTTACAGAGTGAGTTCTAGGCCAGCCAGGGCTACCCTGTGAAACTTGTCTCAAACAAACAAAGAACAAAAAAGCAGGTTTGTGACCCTGAACGTCACTAGGAACTTGGAAATACACAGCCTTAGACCAGAGCCTCCCGCTGTGGGCTGAGAGGCTGGGGTGGGGCTTGCTGTGATAAGCAAGCCCTTGGATGAGGGGCTCACATTCAGATGCCTGCTAAGGGCAGGGTGTCTGAACAGGGTTCATCTGTGTATCCAGAGGTGCTTCTTATCCAGCACCTGACTCTACATGAAATTGTCTGTCTCATACTCAGGTACTGTGAGATGTGAATGACATCTGCCATTTACTGGGTGTGTGTCACGGACCCCACAACCCTATAGTCAGAGTAAAGTCTATTTCCCCACTTTTTTGTTTTGTTGTATTTTCTAGACAGAGTTTCTCTGTGTACACCTGGCTGCCCTGGAATTCACTATGTAGACCAGGCTGGCCTCAAACCTGGAGATCCGCCTGCCTCTCAAGCACTTAGCTTAAAGGTGTGCACCACCACTGCCTGGCCAGCAAGTGTTTCTAAACACTGAGCCGCTTCAGCACCCCCATCCCCATTTTTTAAACAGGTAAACCAAAGCTGAGAGAAGGCAGGTGACGCCCAAGTTCCCATTTTGGCAGTGGCAGGAGACTCCCCTCCCTCACACCCAGCCATGAGTTTTAAGCCATTCCTTGCTTCAGTCTCCTACCCTGTGGCAGTTGCTCTCACTGAGGTGGTTCAGCTCTGCCCACAGCCCTGATTACCCACAAGGCTTTGAACCCATGCACTGAGCTTCACTTCTGGGGGACTCTAGTGCAACCGTCTGTCAGGGCCTGGAAGCTGCTCCACAGCCTTCTTCCTCCCCTGCCCCCCACCAGGTTCATGGCCACCAGCGACCTGATGTCAGAGCTTCAGAAAGACTCCATCCAGCTGGATGAGGACAGCGAGCGCAAGGTGGTGAGAGCGCTGCTGCGCCTCCTGGAGGACAGGAGCGGCGAGGTGCAGAACTTGGCTGTCAAGTGGTGAGTGGTGATGGTGATGGGGCTTGGGGGAGGGCCACTGCCCCAGGACACAGCCTGTGAGAATCATCGGGCAGTTTGGGGACAAGAATAGGGTTGGACGCTAGCCAGCATTCCTTGGAGGTAGACCCTGCGCCAAGAGTTCAAGTCTAAGTTACGTGGGAGGTTATCCGGGAAACAGGAAGGGAAGTAGGGAAGAGGAGGTGAGATGGAGAGAAAGCCTGCATAGGGGTTCTGTAGCTCTGACAGGTCCCCAGGTGACAATCTGCTACCAGGCTTTGAGAAATGAGGATGTAGGTCTCAGATGGATGACCAGCATCGGCAAGTGAAAAGCAGTTAGACGTGCCCTGAAAGGCCCCACCCAGACCTTCTGGGGTGGCCAGCAGAAGTCTATGTGTAATAATCCCCTAGGGGATGTGACACCAGCTCAGACCCTTGCTTTGGGGCGCTATGGAGCCACAGGGTGAGATGCAAATCATAGGCTTGGGGTGCACTGCTTTCCTAGCAGGTCTTCTGCTGAGCTGAGGTCCTTATCACGTGTGTCCCCACAAGCTTGAGAGGACTAAAGCAGGCAGCCTGACTTACGGCATGCCTGGGGCTTCTGGGCCCTTCTCCCTTTCTCCCTCTGCCTCAGCCTGGGTCCCTTGGTGGGCAAAGTGAAGGAGTACCAAGTGGAGACCATTGTGGACACCCTCTGTGCCAACATGCGGTCAGACAAGGAGCAGCTCCGAGACATCGCTGGCATTGGCCTGAAGACCATCCTCTCAGAGCTGCCTCCCGCCGCCACAGGTACTGTGACTCAACCCAGCCGTGTTTCAAATACTGAGGCCAGGAGATACTCCTCTGGGAAGCCCACACCTGTGTTTACCGTGTGCCTTCCGCATGCCTCTGTTTCTCTTCACCAAGTGCTTACACCTTAATTCCACCTTAATTGGAGGCAGAGGCCGTGGTTCAGTATGAGTTTCAGGTCAGCCTGATGTACAGAGGACAGCCAGGGATATAGTGAGACCTTGTTTCAAAATAAAAAAGAGAGAAGGCTCAGAGAAGCAAAAGGATCTTTGTGGCATCCCTCAGTGGCATCCCTCCATGCTAAAGAATTCAGACCCAGATCAATTGAAATTTATGGCTGCCTGTTGGGAATGCTTCCAGCCGCAAGTGAAGAACATAAACTCACAGCAGCTTAAAGACTAGCCCTAATCTCTCCGGAAGGATGCTCTCTCCTCCTCCTTCCTCTCCTCTTCCTCCCTTTCTTCCTTCTCTTCCTCTTCCTCCTTTTTCCTGGTGGCAGTGCTGGAGGTCTTGGGACTTGTATGTGCTGGGCCAGGTCACTCCCATTCTTGCAGCCGTTGTTCTGCAGCTCAGACTCACAGGGTCACACTCTTCATCCGTGTTCTCTCCTTTGTAAAAGAAGACACATTTCCCAGTCCAGTCTATCCCACTGGCCAGAGCTGGGCCATTGGCCGCTGCTAGCTGAAAGGGACTGGGAAAAGAAGTGTTTAACTTGTCCCCCTCCCTGGTAGAAGTGTGGGAGCCGGCCAGCCACTCAGCCATCAATTTGTCAGCTCCTCCAGCTGATTCCTGCAGGTGTTCCTTAAGACTTGGGTCAACCATGGACCACTGAAGCCCGGGCTTTCCTGGGCCACTAACTTCTGGGGGATGCGGGCTCAGAAACACAACCAGAACACAAGCAGGCCGGAGTTGGGGGCTGGATCCAAGCCCACGGCCTTTACCCTGCCCTCTCATGCCCTGCACAGGCTCAGGGCTGGCCATCAATGTGTGCCGCAAGATCACAGGCCAGCTCACCAGTGCCATCGCCCAGCAGGAGGATGTGGCTGTGCAGCTGGAAGCCCTGGACATCCTCTCCGACATGCTGAGCAGGTGAGCCAGGCCATCTTGAGCAAGAAAGATGGGAACAGGCAGGACTGAGATGAGTGACCTGCATGCAGTAATGTCACATTACGGAATGGGCTTGGGGAGGTCGTTAGCTCCAAGGTCACACGGTCAGTAAACCTCCCATAACTTGTACATTTGCTCTGGGGGTATGGAAAACCGGGTGTTAGTCTAGTGGTGGGCCTGTGTTGCTCCTGGGGAGGAATTTACAGGCAAGTGGCCAACTGAATATAATAGGAGAGTGGTCAGGTCAAGTGCAGGGCCCAGGTCAGCTTCTGGAGGGCCAAGGCTTTAGGGTCTTCAACAGATCTAAGGGCACCACAGAGGGCAGAGGCATGAGAGGACTGTGAAAGGTTTTGGGTTTGGGGCTCAAGGGAACACTAATGTAGATTGTCCTTTTGATTAAAAGAGTAGAAGGATTGGGCGTGGTGGCACACGCCTTTAGTCTTCTTACTCAAGAGGCAGAGGCAGAAGGAGCTCTGTGAGTTCAAGGCCAGCCTGGTCTACAAAGAGAGTTCGAGGACAACCTGGGCTGTTACACAGAGAAATTCTATTTCAAAAAACAAAACAAAAAAGATTAGAAGAGTTTTTCATGGCGTGACAGCATGGTGGGCTCTGCTTCAGAGTTCAGACTCATGTGGCAGAGGGGTCCCTTAAAGTTGTCAGAGTTGAGAGTTTCCATGCCATGTGGGTGATAATAGCCCATAGTTGGTGCTTGTCATCTGGCCGACTCTGATCTAGGGGTTGGGAGGGGGTCTTGAATTTGGAGGAAGGAGTGAGTGACCTTCAGGGAGTCTGGAAGAGGGGCTTTTTGATTAATATGTGTCCATCATATAGGGGTTAGCCTGGGGCCTTACGCAGTATCAGCTGCTTGTGATCATGACCTAAGCAGTCTTTGCTCTGGGCTCTAGCAGACTTGGGTCCAGGGCTCCTGCATGGTGAGCTGATTATGGAAGCTGGTATTCAGCGAAGAGGCTGGGGGACTGAGAAGGAGCCCCAAAGACACACCTCCATCTTCCTTCTGTCATCTGGACAGGCAGGCTGGAGAGGAGTGCCTTTGTTTTTATATTTGTGGTGGGATTGAATCCAGGGCTTTAACCCTGCTGGGGAAGAACACTGAGATCCATTACTCTTTGTTTTTGAGACTCCATCTCTCAGAGTTGCTCAGGCAGGCCTTGAACTCACTCTGTAGGCCATACTGGCTTTAAACGTATAACACTTCTGCCTCAGCCTTCCTAGTAGGGGAGATTGTAGGCCTGTGCCCCTAGGCCTGGCTTGGCTTCCATGGGTTGTCTGGAAGAAGAAGACCCCACAGGATCTGGAGTAGAGAATGGCCTGATAGGTTTTAGAAACCAGGAGATGGAGGATTGGGGTGGCGGTGCCCCAGGAGCAGGTAGGTGCAGTAGGAGGTGATGGGTTCCATATGAGCATGTTGAGTTTATGGCGCCTGGAAGGCACCCCTCAATCGTGAGCTCCATTGGCCCAGAGTCTGTCCTTATGGCCCGACTTCCAGCATAGACCCTGTCACACAGAAGAGTCAATAGGTAAAGACTGCAGCAGAGTGATCAGGGCTGCACACGGTACAGTGAGGTTATGGAGGGCAGCAGAGCAAGGCATTGTGGGATTGAACTCGCCCAGAGCTGGTTTAACTGTGGAGAACGAACTGGGGCCATGCAGAGCCAGGTTCTGCCTGTGGAGAAACTATCTGAGGGTTACCTCTTGCCTTGAGTTCAGAGCTCAGCTTATCCAGAGGACACTGGGGAGCCATAGCGGGATTAAGTCCGTTAGATTTTATACAACTCCAGTCGCGATTTCCGGAATAGGTATTGAGGCAAACCTCAGGCCCCAAGAATTTGGAGCATCCTCACTGGAACCCCCTGCCCATTCCTCCCTAAGCTGAGAGATTGGATACCTGGGCTCAGGTCTTGACCTTGCACTGTTGACTGAGGAGCCTTCACAAGGCATTCTCTGTAGCTTTCTTTCCTGTAGTAAGCCGCGAGGTCACTCCTCATGTTTGGAGGGGTACCTTGTCACTTTCTCAGGGTCTTTGAATATCATAAGAAGGAGGTACTGAGAGAATGGGGGTGCAGACCCAAGTTGTCTGCTTGTGGTATCTGACCCGACATTTCCTCCATCCTGTCCCCAGGCTAGGTGCCCCACTGGGCACCTTCCATGCCAGCCTGCTGCACTGCCTACTGCCCCAGCTGAGCAGCCCACGCCTGGCTGTTCGCAAGCGTGCCGTTGGGGCACTCGGTCACCTGGCAGCCTCCTGCAGCACCGATCTCTTCGTGGAGCTCGCTGACCACCTAGTGGACCGGCTGCCAGGCCCACGCGCGCCCGCCAGCCCCGCAGCCATTCGTACACTGATTCAGTGTTTGGGCAGCGTGGGCCGCCAGGCTGGCCATCGCTTGGGTGAGCGGGTGGGGCTAAAGTTCTGAGAAGGGTTTGGTGGGTGGGGACAGAGCCCTAGTAGGAGCACAAACTGACTTTCCTTTTTCGGGTCTTATGCCTTTGTGTGGTCTTCTGGAAGTGACTTCTGTGGGGGCCCAGGGTTAGTCCTTGCAAGTCTTAATAGCAAATCCTTATATAGAATGTGTTCGGGCCTCTACTTTGACAGGCACACTTCAACCTGTGAGCCAGATTTAGAATCTTTAAGCTTTTATTGAGTTAGCCACACTGTTTAAAGTGTACGCCAGCACACACTTGTGAGCCCACATCCCTGTCAAAACTCTCAGCATTCCCACCATTTCCGTCCCTGCTCCTGCTTCACCCTCAGGCAGCCACCTCGGGTTTCACCTGGAATAAGACAGCCAGCGTGTAGAGCGGGAGTCAGCGCCTCCTGACTCCTGGCTCTCTCCAGGAGGGTCCAAGCTACTCCTTGGCTTCCCTCAGGAGCACTGTTTTGGGAAATAGGCCTAGACTAGGGCCCATGTTTGGTTTGGCAGAAAACTGAGGTCCCATGGACCCCCAAAAAAGTCTATAAAGAAGTGTGCAAAGAGTTGGAGAGATGGCTCAGCAGTTAAGTGTGTTTGCTGCTCAGTCATGAGGACAGGAGTTCAGATTCCAACACTGGCATCAGGTTGTAACAAATGCCTAGAATTCCAGCTCCAAGGGATCTGATGCTCTCTTTTGGCTTTTCAAGGCAACGTATGTGTGCACACACATAAATAATAAAATAAATTTAACATGGATGTTTAGGGGTCTCTAGCTTAGCATGTTCCTTCTTGCACTGTGGGAAAGTTATGGCTGGAAAAGAACTAGTGTAGCCTCAAAAGCAGTGGTCCTTTTTTTGTTTTGTTTTGTTTGTTTGTTTTTTGAGATAGGGTTTCTTTGTATAGCTTTGGAGCCTGTCCTGGAACTCACTCTGTAGACCAGGCTGGCTTTGAACTCACAACTCACAGAGCTCCATCTGCCTCTGCCTTCCAGGTGCTGGGATTAAAGGCGTGCGCCCCCACCCACCGCCTGGCAAAGCAGCGGTTCTTAACATGTGGGTCGAGACTACTGGAAAACAGATATTTACATTACAGTTCATAATAGTAGCAAAATTTTAATTATGAAATAGCAATGAAAATAATTTTATGGCTGGAGTCCCCACACCATGAGGAACTGACAGTATTAAAGGGTCGAAACATTAGGAAGGCTGAGAACCACTGCTCTAAAGCCTTGGTCCCTCTTGTTCTCCCGTCTGCAATCACACTCTAGTGTAGGAATAAGGCACAGCCATGATGGAGCTAAGCTCTGCTTGCATCATTGTTCATTGATGTCCACACTGTGATGGTCGGTAGCCTGAGTCAGGAAGTCTTCCAAGTGGCCCACAGCCCCAGTCAGCTTACCTCAGAAGCCTCAAAGTTGAATTTGCCCTGCAAGGGAGGAGTTGGGCTGAGGCTGTGGGCTGGTGACTGAGGGAAGATGTGGCGACTTCAGTGACCCTTTGGCTTTACAGGGGCCCACCTGGCTCGCCTGGTGCCCTTGGTGGAGGAGTTCTGCAACCTGGATGATGATGAGCTGAGAGAGTCCTGCCTCCAGGCCTTCGAGGCCTTCCTTAGGAAGTAAGCAGCTGCACGAGAAAGCAGGCCTGGGAGCTGCATGGGGGGTTCGTAGGGCTCAGGGACAGCATGCCTGCCTCAGAACAGCCAGCTCTTAGCACTTGTTTTTGGGTCCCACCCTTGCTCTGTTACACTGGATTCCAGTGAAGCCTCCTTTCCTTGTCCCTCAGGTGCCCCAAGGAGATGGACCCTCACGTACCCAATGTGACCAGCCTCTGCCTCCGGTACATGAAGCATGACCCCAACTACAACCATGACAGTGACGAGGATGAGGAGCAGATGGAGATTGATGACAGTGAATTCAGTGAGGCAGGTAGGTGGACGGCCTGGTGTGAGGGACAGCAGGGCACGGCAGCCAAAGCAGGGGCCTAATCAGGCCTGCTGGGCTGCATGCTGCTCTCAACCAGGATGAAGAATACTTGGGGAAGACATTTGCCCGTACTCACCATGTAGACAGTGATGTAGTGACTGGCATTAGGACATTTGTAGTATATCAGGTGTTATAAGTGTTTAAGACGTGAGTGGGGTGTGAAGTGCCTGTGACTACCCTCAGATGCTGGTATCCTGGCTCCCACAGGGAGCATTGCTAATCATTGCTTCCTGAGCATCCATTGGTGTTTCAAGCTCTTACCTCGCATTCCTCATAGTGACCCTGAAAACCTAGGGGTGATCATCCTCATATTTCAGACAGGGAAAATGAGGAAACACCAAGAGGCCTAGCCAGAACATGGGCTAGCTCTGACAAACGCTCCACCTCCAAGCTATCATTTTTATGAATGGTTTTCACAATGATGCTTTTAGCCCAGTGCCAAAGCTAGAGGTAGGATGATGGGCACTTGGAGGGGACAAGTCTAGATGGTGGCTCAGTGGCCTCTTCCCTCTGGGCCTACGGTCCTGTCCATCACTCAGATTTCCTAAAGGCAGAGTGAAAATGGAGACTAGTGACTTTGGGCCTCATGGGGTCTTGAAACAAAATCAGACAGGCATGATAGAGCGTTGAATGCTAAGCCAGGAGCTGGGGCATGTTCTAGCCGGTCATAGAGGGCTCGGGCTATTTCTTGAGGGGTGGCACAGGGTCCATTAAAAGAGGTGTCAGCTGAGCTGACCAGGGGGCCCACTGTTGTTTATCTGGACTTCTTTTTTTAAAAAAAATATTTATTTATTTATTATGTATACAATATTCTGTCTGTGTGTATGCCTGAAGGCCAGAAGAGGGCACCAGACCCCATTACAGATGGTTGTGAGCCACCATGTGGTTGCTGGAAATTGAACTCAGGACCTTTGGAAGAGCAGGCAATGCTCTTAACCTCTGAGCTGATGGAGGTGGGTCTTGTATCTTATCTGTTGCTTTCACTAGTTAACTAATAAAGAAAACTGCTTGGCCTGATAGGACAGAAAATTAGGTAGGCGGAGTAGACAGAACAGAATGCTGGGAGAAAGAAGCCGAGTCAGGCAGTCGCCATGATTCTCCTACTCCAGACAGACACAGGTTAAGATCTTCCCTGGTAAGACACCTTGTGGTGTTACAGGGATATTAGAAATGGGTTAGATCAATATGTAAGAGCTAGCCAATAAGAGGTTATAACTAATGGGCCAGGCAGTGTTTAAAAGAATACAATTTCCGTGTAATTATTTTGGGTAAAGCTAGCTGTGAGGGTGGCCGGGCGCCAAAAACACAGCCCGCTGCTCCACACAACAGAGTGGCACCGCAGCTCCTACTACACCGAGCCATCTCTCCAGCCCCTTATCTGGACTGCTTTGCTGTATGAGTCTTAGTTGTCAGCAGAGAGGCACAGTGGTCACACGTAGTCTCAGATTCAAGATAAAGGGGTGCTCCTTGTCACCTCTGACCCTTCCATTCTGCCCAGTGAGATGGATGGGATTGAATCTCTGATTTGCAGTTTCCTATGTTTCCTGAGATCTCTCACCCTCTCTGAGTCTTGGTCTTGGCATCTATAAAATGGGCCATTAGCTCCTTTGTCCTAGCAGTGTTGTGGTCTGCTGACTCTCAGGCCTATAGAACAGAAGGTCACACATACCCATTCTTTCTTTGGTGTTTGTCTCCCTTGAACACCTTTGAGATCGGGGCCTTTAATTGGCAGGGACTGGGTTAGCACCAAAGAGAAAGGAGGCCACCCTTTCTCTTTGGAAATGGCTAGACCTGAAGCCAGAGGATGGACCTGAACCCCAAAAAGCTTTTCCATGTCTCCATTGCAGACTGAGTCCATGTCATTCTTTTTTGGAGGAGGGCAGAGTCTCACTAAGTGTTCTAGGCTGGCCTTGGACTCACGATCCTCCCACCCCATCTCTCAATGCTGGGCTTACAGGCCTATGCCAGCCTATCAGCACGTTTCTTCCTTGATGTCGTCAGACAAGGAGCTGGAGGCTGAAGTGTAGACGTTTGTACATTGGGTCTCTAGGTCCTAGTTCTGTTCTCTGCGGATGATCCTTGCCCCACAGGAGAGACTGTGATAGAAGGGCATGGTGCCATCCTGGGCATACCACAGAGGTTCACAGAGTGTGGTAGCATGCCCAGTAGGCTGTGAATACTGATCAGAAGGTAAAGCCCAGGGTAGGACTTCCACTATCTTCTTCCCTGAGTTGCACATGGCTGTGTGTCTCACTCCTGCCCCAGAGAGTGAGGACGAGTACAGCGACGACGACGACATGAGCTGGAAGGTGCGCCGAGCAGCCGCCAAGTGCATGGCAGCCCTCATCAGCTCTCGTCCTGACCTCTTGCCCGACTTCCACTGCACGCTGGCGCCAGCGCTCATCCGCCGCTTCAAGGAACGGGAGGAGAACGTCAAGGCAGACATCTTCGGAGCTTACATCGTGCTGCTGCGACATACGCGGCCCCCGAAGGGATGGCTAGAGGCGGTGGAGGAGCCCACCCAAACTGGCAGCAATCTCAATATGCTGCGAGCTCAGGTGGGCTGTGTCCATTCCTACTCCCTCCTTCCGTTTCTCCTCCCCATCTCTTCACTGGCTGAGGGGTGTTCAGATGGAGCCCTGCCTCATCTTTGGTCTGTGTGGTGCAGGCTTGGGACACACGGGAAGCAGCACGAGTAGGGCTTCATTTCATTCCAGGAGTATGCAGCTACAGGAAGGGGGTGGCAGAGTTTGCTTCACTTGAAAAAATTCTGAGCTGGGCAGTGGTGGTACACGCCTTTAATCCCAGCACTCCGGAGGCAGAGGTAGGCAGATCTCTGTGAGTTCGAGGCCAGCCTGGTCTACAGATGAGTTCCAGGACAGCTAGGGCTGTTACACAGAGAAATCTGTGTAACAAAACAGCAAAAACAAAACAGAAGTTCTTCTGGCTGCTGGGTGGGGAATGGACTGTGACAGGACAAGCGTCATGGCCGGGAACCAACAGGAGGGCATTGCAGCTGTGTTCAGATGACAAGAGATGCTGCCTTCAGCTCAGCAGAAACAGAGTGATTGCCTGGCCTTGCAGCCTGAGAAGTGGGTTTTAGATTGAACCTGTGGACCTTACTGATAGATTGCTTGTGTCTGAGATAGGCAGGTATCAGTTGATCTCTTAGCCTCCTGGGATAGGGGACACTGAGGAGGAGGGGACATCTGCATCTCTGTACATTTGTGCTTGAAGTCCTCACTGGCTTTAAGTAGTGAATTTTCTGTGTGTGTGTGTGTGTGTGTGTGTGTGTGTGTGTGTGTGTGTGTATACATATATTATATATATACATAATGCTAGAGGCTGGGTTCCTACTAAGAAAAGAGGCTTATTTAACTCGGGTTTGAAGAGTCCAAAAGAGCATGGTCCCTGCCCCGGTGTGGATTGCCCTGACTCTGTGGCAGCTTTGCAGATAGCATGACTATCCAGATAGAAGACATCCCATGGTAAGACAGGAAGCCAGAACGATGAGACTAAGCCCTTATTTTATAATAAACCTGTCCTAACACTGCCACCTTTTAAAGGGCCCTCCTCTTCCTAGTACCACCACTATACTGGAGACCAAGCTTCAACACATAAGTCCTCATGGGACACAAACTTTATCCAGACTGTAGCAGATTCCTAGGTTGAGCTACTAGGGAAGCAGAGAATGTGCAAGCTGGATCGGAGATGCAGATCAGGGTAGCAGTAGTGCCGCTGGATTCAGGAATACATGGGGAGTATATCTAGGCAAAGAAGAGAAGGGGCCATATGCTGAAGACAGCTAGGCCTCTGCTCCCTAGAGACAGATGACAGCCAGGCTTCTGGCTCACCTTGAGCCAGTTCCTTGTCTGCATCTGCAAGAGGGAGGCAGCCATCACTCTGTTTGCAGAGTCTGAATCAGGTGACGAGTAGAGACTGGTGGGCACTGGGTGTCCTGTCTGTGTTGGAGTCCTCCTTGGGGAGGCCTCCTGGCTGTCTCCTGAGCTCTCCACCTGCCCGCAGGTGCCCCTGGTGATGAAGGCCCTGCAGCGACAACTTAAAGATCGGAATGTTCGGACCCGCCAGGGCTGCTTCAACCTCCTCACCGAGCTGGCAGGCGTCCTCCCTGGCAGCCTGGCAGATCACATGCCCGCATTGGTATCAGGTACGCTGGGCTACAGCTGGCTGTCTACTCTTGGGTCTCTTTTAGAACACAGATCCCTACCCTACTCTGAGCCCTCAATCCCTGAGGGCCCAGGCATTATTTCTGGGCAGAGCTCTGTGCAATGATAGCCCACGGAGGTTCCTCTCTGGCCACAGGGAGAAAGGCTGCTTCCAAGCATTCTTTGTGGCTTCAAGTGACTTTTGGCCTTGTTTCCCTCAGCTCTGGTGGCCTCTGGGAGCTTTGGATACTTTGGTTCAGTGGCCTTCCTTGGTCACTACATCCCCAGACTGAACCACACAGAAGGGCCCCTAACCTTCTTTCCCATCTGCAGGAATCGTCTTTTCACTGGCTGACCACTCCAACTCCTCCACCGTTCGTATGGATGCCCTGGCCTTCCTGCAGGGGCTTCTGGGTACAGAGCCAGCAGAGGCCTTCCACCCACACCTGCCTACCCTCCTACCACCTGTGATGGCCTGCGTGGCTGACCCTTTCTACAAGGTGGCCGCTGAAGCCCTACTGGTACTCCAGGAGCTGGTGCGGACCTTGTGGCCACTAGATAGGCCTCGTATGCTGGACCCTGAGCCATATGTTGGAGAGATGTCCACGGCTACCCTGGCACGACTGCGTGCTACTGACCTCGACCAGGAGGTGAAGGAGCGGGCCATCTCTTGTGTAGGCCACCTTGTGGGTCACCTTGGTGACCGACTTGGGGATGACCTAGAGCCCACGCTTCTGCTTCTTTTGGACCGCCTCCGGAATGAGATCACCCGATTGCCTGCTGTCAAGGCGCTGACGCTGGTGGCTGTGTCCCCATTGCGACTTGACCTGCAGCCCATCCTGGCTGAAGCACTGCCCATCTTGGCTTCGTTTCTGCGCAAGAATCAGCGGGCATTGCGGCTGGCCACGCTGGCCGCCCTGGATGCTCTGGCTCAGAGTCAGGGCCTTGGCCTGCCTCCACCTGCCGTGCGGGCTGTGCTGGCTGAGCTGCCGGCTCTGGTCAGCGAGAATGATATGCACGTGGCCCAGCTGGCTGTCGACTTCCTCGCCACTGTGACTCAGGCCCAGCCCTCCTCTCTGGTGGAAGTCAGTGGACCTGTTCTGGAGGAGCTGATGCGGTTGCTGCACTCACCCTTGCTGCCTGCTGGGGTACTGGCAGCCACAGAAAGCTTCTTGCAGGCGCTGGTGGGAACCCGCCCCCCATGTGTGGAGTACTCTGAGCTCATTAGCCTGCTTACTGCCCCTGTTTACAACCAGGCTGAGGATGGAGGGCCTGGCCTGCACAAGCAGGTGTTCCACTCACTGGCCCGGTGTGTGGCTGCCCTCTCAGCCGCCTGTCCCCAGGAGGCAGCAGGCACTGCCAGCCGCCTCGTCAGCGATGCCAAGTCGCCCCACTCAAGCACAGGAGTCAAAGTCTTGGCGTTCCTATCACTGGCTGAGGTGGGCCAAGTGGCTGGGCCAGGCCCCCAGAGAGAGCTGAAGACCGTGCTTCTGGAAGCCTTGGGGTCTCCCAGTGAGGAAGTGAGGGCTGCAGCTGCTTATGCCCTGGGCCGTGTGGGTGCTGGCAACCTGCCTGACTTCCTGCCATTCCTGCTGGCACAGATCGAGGCTGAGCCCCGGCGACAGTACCTGCTGCTGCATGCACTCAGGGAGGCCCTGGGGGCCACCCAGCCTGACAACCTGAAGCCCTATGTTGAAGATGTCTGGGCTCTGCTCTTCCAGCGCTGTGAGAGCCCTGAGGAAGGCACTCGGTGTGTGGTGGCTGAGTGCATTGGGAAGCTAGTGCTTGTGAACCCTCCCTTCCTCCTGCCTCGGTTCCGGAAACAGCTTGCTGTAGGTAAGGGCGCAAGGGTCCAAGTTAGCCCAGCACGAGGTGGGCACTCGGTCTCCAAGCATCAACACAACTTTGCACATGACTGGAGATGAGAGTCACATGTCTGTTAATCCAGGAAAAGAAGCCAGATAGAAACATGCTTCTCAGAGGTACAGGCTTCCTCCTGCATGGTCTCCGGGGAAGAGGGACAAGGTCTTTTGTCTTTCTTCAAGATTTATTTGTTTTACTTCATGTGTATGGATGGGTATTTTGCCTGCATATATGTGTGTGCATATACATGCAATGCCCTCAGAAGCCAGAAAAAGGCATCAGATGTCCTGGATCTGGGATTACAGATGGCTTTGAGCTGCCACATGGGTGCTCGGAAACAAACTCGGGTCTTCTGCAAGAGTGGCCATGCTTTTAACTGCTGAGCCATGTCTCCAGCCCAAGGGTTTTTGAGTGCCCTTACCTCAAACAAATCTCTCATCCAGGGGGTCTGCACCATAGATTCAACTCACATGGATCAAAAATGTTCTGGGAAAATAATGCATCTGTACTGAACATGTGCAAATTTTCCTTGTTCTTATTTTTTTAAAAAACGGCATTGAAGCCGGGCGGTGGTGGCGCACGCCTTTAATCCCAGCACTTGGGAGGCAGAGGCAGGCGGATCTCTGTGAGTTCGAGGCCAGCCTGGTCTACAAGAGCTAGTTCCAGGACAGGAACCAAAAACTATGGAGAAACCCTGTCTCGAAAAATCCAAAACAAAAAACAAAAAACGACATTGACCAGGCAGTGGTGGTGCATGCCTTTAATCCCAGCACTAGGGTGGTAGAGGTAGAGGGATTTCTGTGAGTTCAAGGCTAGCCAGGTCTATGTGAGCTCATTCCAGGATAGGATCCAAAATTACACAGACAGAGAAACCCTGTCTCAAAAAACCACATTAGTGTATATGTATGCACGCATGTGTTGCTGTGGCATGCATGTAAAGTCACAGGACAACTTTTGGGAGTCAGTTCTCTCCTTCTGTCATGTAGACCCCAAGGACTGAACTCAGGTCATCAGGCTTGGTAACAAGTGCCATCTTACAAGCCCCTTTTCCTAAACAGTATAGATTGACTACTATTGACATGTTTCATGTAAACAGCATAGAAAAGATTGGCAGTACATGGGAGGGTGTGCCTAGCTTCTGTGTGGGCACCATGCTGTTTTGTGGAAGGGGCTTGGTGTCCTTGGACTTAGTATCCAAGGAGATCCTGGATCCTGTCCTCTGAAGATACTAAGGGGGTGAAAATGCAATTTAAAGTTTCATGATGGCATTAAGCATATGGGATTATAAATATATAACTCCGTAACTAGGAATGTATCCTAGCTATTTGGGAGGCTGGGACGGGATTATGACTTCGAGGCTTACCTGCTTACGGAAGTTGAAGGCCTTCCTGTGCAATTTAGTGAGACTTTTACTCAAGGAAAGGAAAGAAATAAGGGGCTGAGGCTGTGGCTGTCACTAGGTGGTCCTGGGGTTCCATTCCTAGCACCTCACACAAATGCTAAGTAAATAGAGTGAAATAGTAGTGTACACCTTGATCCTGGCACTCAGGAGGCAGAGACAGGAAGATCTCTGTGAAATCTAGATCAGCCTGGCCTGCATACTCAGTTCCAGGGCTGCATCTAGAGACCCCGTCTTTAAAAACATCATCATCAAAATAAAACCATATGATGTCATTTATAACCCCTGCTGTGAACATGTACCATAGGAGTTATCCTTCTCACTGCTGTGAGAAAATACCTGATGGAGGGCTGCTTCAGAGAGGACCCCCATTAGGAGGGGATAGTCACACCATGGGAGGGCATGGTGTGAGGAGTCATGGCGGAGGAGCTTGCAGAGTGGCTCATTCACATCTTGGTGGATCAGGAAACAGCCTGCTTTCAAAGGCAGTGTAACCATCAAGGCTTACCATCAGCAACCTGCTTCTACCAACTGGGCCCCAGTCCCAAAGATCACACAACCAGTTCGCAGCTGGGGACCAAGCTGGTCTGTGAGCCATGTCCTGTCCTGGTGTTACCCTCCATCCTTAGGGATCTGTGTGAACCCTCATTTCTCCAGCTGCTTTACTCAGCAACAAGAGTGAAATAAAATGAGTCCTTCATGACTTCATGTTTAGGGGACTTGAGTTCTATGGGAACCCATTGGCCTCCGGCCTGCCAAAAGCTCCCCTGGCCTCTGCCCTGTGGCCTTAAATGTGAGCCTCTCTGAGACCATCTTTCCTGTGTGAAACACAGACTGATAGTCCTTCTTCATAATTCTGTTTTTGAGACAGAGACTGACTTTGTAGCCAAGGCTGACCTCACACTCCTGGAGATAGTCCTGGGCCCTCGGTATGGCAGGTCAGCATTACCACACTGGCTTCGTTATTTTAATTAACATTCTGTCATTATGTGAGTTTGGATGGAGAGGGTGTCAGAAAAATGCAGTGTAGTCTTGGCCTGAGACAGGACTTTCCCGGGTCCCAGTGTTCCTTTTGCACCTGCAGCATGGTATCCAGACCCAGCCACTTAATGTCCTAGCTGCAGGAGGAAGAACTGGGCAGGTTCGCAGGTTCAAGGCTGCCACAGGGACTACTCACACGGACTTTCTAGGAGGAGGGTATTTCTCAAATAGGGAGAAGATGTACTGTGTTTTGCTACCACGGGCCTACAGGGTCCCCCGCCTCACACTGTCACCTCTCTTGCAGGTCAGCCATACACCCGGAGCACGGTCATCACTGCGGTCAAGTTCCTCATTTCAGACCAGCCACACTCCATCGACCCCCTCCTGAAGAGCTACATTGGTATGTGCCCCCCATTCCCTGTCTTGGCTGCAGCTAGTCCCCACACCCAGGGTCTGGAGCTTGGTAGGACGTCTTACAAATTAGGCAGCTCTCTCTGTGATGGGCATCAGGGGCAGACTCTTGAGTTAGGAGATCTGCTTTTGGATCCCTTTGCCACCAGCAGGCTCTGGTTGTCCTCACACGCCCCTTCTTCCTGACAAACCTTGCTTCTGTATCTGTCGAGTGGCTGTGAGAAGTTTCTGAGAAAGGTTTCCTTGGAAACAGCTTACTGAGGTGGGAAGTGCCCTCTCCATGGCTCTGAGGATAAAACATAAGTCTGAGCTGGTGCGCCCCCCACGTGACCAAGTCTGAGGGTGCCAATGCTGGAGGATCCTTGGTGGGGTAAGTCAGGCCCTCCCTTGGAACCTCCTGCAGGACCAGATTTCTTGCCTTCAAAGCCCAGTGCTTGCATCTTCTCAGGGGGCACAGCAGCATCCCAGCCCTCCTCACCCAGAAGTCAGCTCCACGGAATGTAGAGGGAGATGAATTCCCCAGCCTTGGCTGTGAATACTGACTTATGTGGGCAGGCCGTTTCAATCTCAACTATAAAATGGGGTGCTGACCCACATGCCAGGGTGCTGTGGCAGACCAAAGGGCCAGTGGCATGACTACTTGAGTAGAGAATGTATCCTTGTCTCAACCATCTCATGGCCTGACCTGGATGCCAGCCTTGGTGAGGTGCTGTGGTTGCATGGCCAGGGGCCACCAGTGGTGTCTCTGTTTTTCCTGATTATGGTTTGTTTTGTTTTGATTTTTATTAGTTGGTGTGTGTGTGTGTGTGTGTCTGTGTAAGATTGATTTGTTTTATGTGTAGTGTTTCACTTGTACATATCTGTGCACCATGTGTGTGCCTGGTCCCTGTGGAGATCAGAAGAGGGCATTGGATCCCCTGGAATTAAAGTTATGGATGATTGTGAGCTGCCATGTGGGTGCTAAGAACCAAACTCAGGTCCTCTGAAAGAACAGCCAGTGCTCTTAACCTCTGGCCCATCTCTCTAGCTTCCAAGGCTAATTTGTTTTAGAGACTGAATCTGAATAGCCCTTGTTGGACTCAGACTCACTATATATAGCTAAGGGTAACCTTGAACTCCTGATCCTGCCTTACCTCCCAAGTGCTAGCATTACAGGCATGTGCCACCACCCTTCACTGTTTGAGCCTCAGTTTTTGAGCTTCCTGAGTTGGATACCATGAGATGCCCTTGAGTAAAAAACCATTAGTTAAATCTCATAGCTCCAGTCTTGTAAAGGACATTGGTCCCATTTTACAAATGAGGAAACTGAGTCCCAAGAGAGGGTTCAGACTTGTCAGATTCCTAGGCTGTGTTCTCACAGAAGCCGGAACCCCGGGAGCCGACATAGCACCATGAGAAGGGCCCCAGGTTCCAGTGTTGAGTCCTGCTCTTCTAGAAGACAGTGGTTCCTCCCAGTGGGATACATCAGGGGTCCCATGACAGCAGCATGCCTGCCCATGTGGCTGGTGATTTTCTCTCAGGTCACGTGGCTGCAGTGGAGACTATCACGTTTCTGTATTCCTATTTCTTTGGATGAGGATGTAGCACGTGTGCTCAGCATGTGCCAGGGTCCTGGGTTCCATCCATACTATCCCAAATAAGTAAAACATGGTCCAAATTCCCAAATTAAACCTCTCCAAAAGACCTAGTCAGAGGAGGCTGGAGTCCAGGTAAGCTCCTGTAGCCACGTCAGTTTAGCACTTCAGATCCTGTCCTCTAGGTGGCGCTCACTTGTCATCTGAACTCAGAGGCTAAGGCAGGAAGATGATGGAACTGGAACTATCCAGTGAGGACCTGTCTCAAAACAAACTGTCCTTCTGTGCCAGCCTCAGCCCTGTGCTCCGAAGCTGCTGCTGTCTCATTCCTAAAAATCCTGCTAAGAGGAAGCCACGCATTCTAATGTATCCTGTGAGGGTGGCTGTGTGTCTGGCTTAGGTAGATGTCCGGAACGTGACTGCCCTCCAGCCTGCACAACTCACGGTGCCTGGGTCACCAGGTATAGCATGGAGGTGGCTTTGTGTCCTGCTTCTATGTCCTTCTTTGTCCCTCTGCAGCAGAGTTCATGGAAAGCCTACAGGACCCAGACCTGAACGTGCGCAGGGCCACACTCACCTTCTTCAACTCAGCCGTGCACAATAAACCATCACTAGTCCGGGACCTCTTGGATGACATCCTACCCCTTCTCTACCAGGAGACTAAGATCCGCCGGGACCTCATCCGAGAGGTACAGTGCCTGTGGACACCTGGCATGACCTAGCCCCTTGTTTGCTGTCCCTTGAGTCTCCTGTGCCTCGCTGTCAAGGCTCACTGAGTTCTAGGAGTGAAGCTCACACAGGCGTCAGGGTCACATGACTCCCCAGCTGTGACCTAGACAGGGCAACCCAGTGCCCCCCGAGCGTTAGTTTCCTCTGGAGCTAAGTGAGGACAACCACCATGCCTGTACCACAGGAATGTGCCCGAAGCACTCGGCGCAAGCTCTGGTGCTTAGTGGGGCATGGTCAGCATGAGCATCCTAGTCCCCAAATGTGCTGCCTCCTGTGACATCCTGTGACAGGTTCTAATTAAAGTGTAGGCACCCTACAAATATTATCTGAAACTGTCTTCAGGCATACGAAGAGGGGCTTATTAGACATAAATAGATAGAGTGTGTGTTTAGACTCAGGTCCCTTCTCCAGGGTGTCTCTCTGAATGAGCAAACGTTTTGAAATCCACAATCCAACCAAACCCAAGCTCCTGAACCTCAGGTGTCAAGCATGTAGGATTATTGGGTTGTAATGTCAGCAACTGTTGTCAATCCACCAGAGTCTCAAGTTCCAGGACTCAGACAGCTACCCTGTACTTGGCTTCTGCCACCGTGGTGCTCAGCTTGGCCTCCAGTAGAGAGGGGGTTAGGAGGGCCAGACTGGTGGAGAGAGCTAAAGGGGTAGGGAGTTGAGGTGATTGACAGCCAAGTCATCCCACAGCACACTGTGGAGGGCTGAGGAGGAAGCAGTGCTCTCGAGAGGGGTTGGAGAAAGTTTCTACAAGAAGGGCATTTCAGTTGGGGTTTAAGGCAGAAACTTTACTGGCAGAAGCCAGATCTCATGGTTAAATCTTTAGAGGACTTGGTTCTTTGAGTCTGGTTCTGATTCACCAGCTGTGTGTCTTTGAGGACATCGGTTACCTCTCTGAACCTAGTTTCCATGTCTGTTGAGTGGGATTGTTAACAGCATCTTCTTCCTAAGGTTTTCACTATGTTCTGGAGACAGAATCTTATGTAACCTAGGCAGAGAATGACCCTGCACTTCTGCTCCTCCTGCTTCCACCTCCTGAGTGCTGAGTTCCAGACGTGTGCCATCATGTTCTCTTTACTCAGTGCTGGGGATCAAACCTGGGTCTTTGTGTACTAGGCAAGCCTTATCCCCAGACCTTCCTAAGACATCCTTAGGACTCGAGTAAGATGTCATCTGTCAGGCAAAAGTTGCAGCTCAGTTGCAGAACATGTGCTTAGTGTACTTGAGATCCTATGCTGCACATCGCGGCCCCCGTCTGCGCTCTATGCGCTAGAACCCAGTTCGTGAGCTTCGGGCAAGGGGCTGGAGGTTGAGAGTACACACGCAGAGACAGACCGACACACAGACCTTCAAACACTGGTGCCAAAAGCTCCTCTTTAATAGCACCATGGAGGCTTAAATACCCTGCAGTCGATGGCCAACAGGTGAAAATCCCATCCTCTGATCATCTAGGCAAAGCACAGCTTTTAGTAACTTCCATTAGAAGGCACTAGACAGGGAAGAGCAGCTGAAGGCCAGGACTCCAATTGGTCCCAACAGTCTACACACACATGCACACCCCACAGGACCTGACTGCCTGCTCAGGGGTATGGCCTTTGGGAGAAGGGATGCTGCAAGCTGAGCTGATTCCTGAAGCTCGCTAGCATGAGGCATGACTTGGGGCCAAGACACAATGCTGAGCAGGTGGGGTGAGTTGCAGAAATTAGGAAAGAGGCTCTGCACCCCTAAAACCTCTGTGTCCTTCCTTTCTACAGGTGGAGATGGGGCCCTTTAAGCATACGGTGGATGATGGGCTGGACGTGAGGAAGGCAGCCTTCGAGTGCATGTACTCGCTGCTGGAGAGCTGCCTGGGCCAGCTGGACATCTGTGAGTTCCTGAACCACGTGGAGGATGGGCTGAAGGACCACTATGACATCCGAGTAAGTTGTGCCCTTTTAGATGCAGGCCCAGCTCAGAGCAAGGGGAGCCAGGCACCATTAGGCCCCTGCCTGTTTGTCCCTCCTGCTGGCACCCCATGAGAACACCACTTCCTTGTCAAGAACAAGGAACCAGGTTGTAGATGTTTCTCAGGGTGTGCACTCTGGGTACACTAGATCCAAATCTGCTAGTATTGAAATGGCTTATGCCATTTTTGCTTTGTATCGTTTCAGTTGTTACCAACATTTAAAAATTAAGGGATTTTACATGAAAAATGGTTGTTACTTTTGAAAACAATCCTTAATGCTAGGTAAATTCCCAGATTTCCATTGGACTAGTCTGTTTTCTGGTTTTTATTACTTAGTTTGGTTTTTTTTTTGTGGGTTTTTGTTGTTGTTGTTGTTGTTTTCCAAGAAAGGATTTCACTGTGTAGCCCTGGCTGTCCTGAAACTCGCTCTGTACATCAGGTTGGCCTCGGACTCAGAGATCCCCCTGCCTCTGCCTCCGGAGTTCTGGGATCAGAGGTGTGCACCACCACAGCTGACTGTTCTCTGTTACTATAGAGAAGAAATAAGCTGTGACTGGGTCTTCTTAAGAAAAGGAGGCTCAGAGCCTGGTATTGGATCTGCTTGACTCTGGTGATGTCACAGGGCAGGCAACTGAGCCGGGCATGAGGATGCTCATTTTATCATTCACTTTCATGAGAACCCAGGTCCTCTGAGACCCAAATTAACGCCTTCCAACAGTACCATCTCCAGTAACCTAGCCACTGCTGAACTCCTCTCAGCATTGCTGTGCTGGGGATCGAGCTTCCAGCACACGGGCTTTTGTGATGCACACTCGAGCTGTATCTAAATGCAGCATGTCCAAGCTAGTGTCATTGGGAGCTGAGGAGCTGCCGTGGTCCATGCCAGAGGCTTGTGAGCATGGGAACTGCCCCTCCCTGTGTCTTTTGTTATTCAGCCATCCTCACATGGCTAAGAGTGACTGGCAAGATTCAGCATCACCATTTATATCTTTTTTTTTTTTTTTGGTTTTTCGAGACTGGGTTTCTCTGTGGCTTTGGAACCTGTCCTGGAACTAGCTCTGTAGACCAGGCTGGTCTCGAACTCACAGAGATTCGCCTGCCTCTGCCTCCCGAGTGCTGGGATTAAAGGCGTGCGCCACCATCGCCCAGCACCATTTACATCTTCTAAGACCCAAAGAGTGGGTGTCTTGAGCAGGGCCCTGGAAGGACTTAGTTGTGGGTTTGTGGGGTGCAAGCCTGCTCTTCCCTTGGGTCTGGAGTCTATCTCACTAAGAGTTTCTTCTGCTTCCTTGGGCAGATGCTGACCTTCATCATGCTGGCCCGGCTGGCCACCCTCTGTCCTGCACCAGTCCTGCAGAGGGTGGACCGGCTCATCGAGCCACTCAGAGCCACCTGTACTGCCAAGGTATGCCTTGCCCCACCCTGCCTGGGCCCTGAAGTGCCTGGCAGGTCTAGTCCCTACTCACTGTGCCATGCGTACTGAAGTGGTGTGCTAGCTGCTTCCATCACCCCTGCTGCTCAAGAATGTTCTCCTGTTATCAAGGGCTAGAGAGCTTTACAGGCTCAGAGTCCTTCGTTAAAACCTCCTGGGTGCTGGCTGCACATGATCCCAGCTGGGGAGCTGGGCCTGACCCCTGTGAATGATCCATTGATTGGATTGATTGGCTGGCTGCTCCAGGGCAGAGCCATTCCTTATAGGGAGTATCTCGGGTCTTGAGGGGAATCTGGGGTGAAGGTGTCGTGGAAAGTTGTAATGTTGGTAACATCCTGGCACACTCCGGGTCCAAATAAGAACTTGTGTGGGTGTGTGACTTGTTTCTGGGAGTTGTGTGTCTAGAGGTCAGAGGTTGACTTCAGTTGTCTTCCTTGATCTTGCCACATCTTTTTTTCATGTGGTTTCACTTTGTAACTCTGGCTGTCCTGGAACCATGTCGACCATGGCCTAGAACTCGAGATCCACCTTCCTCCGCCTCCCAAGCGCTGGATTAAAGGTGTTTGCTACCACACCCAGCATTTTGTTTTTGTCTTTTGAGACAGGGTCTCTTGCTGAGCTTCTGGGTGCCCATGAGCTGCAGGGATCTGCTTGCATCAGCTCCTATGTGGGATCTGAACTCAGGTCCTCTAGCATCTACTCTGCCAACTGAACCATCTCCCTAACCCCACCCTTTGAGTTTTGAAAGAATAAGATTTAGCCAGGAAGAGGGCCAAGAATTTCAGTTTTAAGGAGAAACTCAAGAGTAGTGGTTTTGTTTTCCTTAAAAAACAAAAAACAAATTAAAATCTGAAAAAAAAAAGGGGGGGCGGGGCTGGAGAGATGGCTCAGTGGTTAAGAGCATTGCCTACTCTTCCAAAGGTCCTGAGTTTAATTCCTGGCAACCACATGGTGGCTCACAACCATCTGTAATGAGATCTGGTGCCCTCTTCTGGCCTGCAGACGTACACACAGACAGAATGTTGTATACATAACAAATAAATAAATTTAAAAAAAAAAAACAACAATAATCAAAAAAAACTATGATCCATAGGTAGACCTCAAAGCGATTCCTTCCTCCACTCTTGTCTTCCATGTAGCTGGGACTACAGGCCTGTGCCACCAGGCCCATTATTTTTATCATTTTCTTTTCTTTCTTTCTTTCTTTCTTTCTTTTTTTTTTTGTTTTTTTGTTTTTTTGTTTTTTTTTTTGTTTGTTTGTTTGTTTTGGTTTTTCAAGACAGAGTTTCTCTGTAGCTTTAGAGCCTGTTCTGGAACTAGCTCTGTAGACCAGGCTGGCCTCGAACTCACAGAGATCCGCCTGCCTCTGCCTCCCGAGTGCTGGGATTAAAATCACGTGCCACGGGCTGGAGAGATGGCTCAGTGGTTAAGAGCATTGTCTGCTCTTCCAAAGGTCCTGGGTTCAATTCCTGGAAACCACATGGTGGCTCACAACCATCTGTAGTGAGGTCTGGTGTCCTCTTCTGGCCTGTAGACATACACACAGACAGAATATTGTGTATATAATAAATAAATATAAAATCATGTGCCACCACCGCCCGGCTATTTTTCATTTTCTTTGTGCGGGTGGGGAAGGGGAAGGCAAAGGAAGGGGAAAGGACAAGAGACGAAGAGGGGGAGACAAAACACAGACACTCCTGTAGCCCAGGCTGGCCTTGAGCTCAACATAGAGCCAAAGATGACCTGACTTGTTCCTCCTGCCCGTGCCCCCACTGTTGGGCTTACCTGCTGTGTACCACTAACCAGATTTATGTGGTGCAGGGACAGGTCCCTTTTTCATCAAACCTGGAGCTTTGTGCATGCCAGGTGAAGCACTCTGTCAACGAAGCCACATATCCAGCCCCAAAGTTGTGATTTTTTCATGTAACACATTAGCAGATAAAGATGAAATCTGTGTCGATCAGATTGAAATCAGGCCTTCATTAACCTGAAACCTGTTTGTTTCCAATGGGTATCATGTCTCCCTCTGCAGGTCAAGGCTGGTTCCGTGAAGCAGGAGCTGGAAAAGCAGGACGAGTTGAAGCGCTCAGCAATGCGGGCAGTGGCTGCCCTGCTGACCAACCCCGAGGTCCGGAAGAGCCCCAGTATGGCTGACTTCTCTACCCAGATCCGATCCAACCCAGAGCTCACTACCCTCTTCGAGAGCATCCAGAAAGACTCAGCCTCTGGCCCCAGCATGGATTCTATGGAACTCAGCTAGCTGTCCCCACCACCAACCTCCCCTCCCACCCCAAGGGCCTTGGCCTCTCCTGTCCTTCCCAGCCAGCCTCAGTGCCTTCTAGGGCCCAGTGCCAGAGCTGGGCCCACTAACTCAGGACAGTCACTCATGCTGGGGTGATGCTCCACCACTTTTATACTGCACCCCACCCCCCAGTTCAGAGGCCAGCATCTGTAGGGGTTGGCTTCCTACTTCACTTTGGACTCCAAATGCCAGAAATTAGCACCCTGGCCAAGCACAGGGTTGTGTAGAGCCAGGCAAGCTCTGGGTCTGGGCCCAAGAAACTCAGAATGCCTCATTTCTAGTTAGTAAGAATTGTTTCGCTGGGCGGTGGTAGTGCACGTCTTTAATCCCAACACTCGGGAGGCAGAGGCAGGCGGACCTCTGTGAGTTTGAGACCAGCCTGGTCTACAGAGCTAGTTCCAGGACAGGCTCCAAAGCCACAGAGAAACCCTGTCTCGAAAAAAAAAAAAAAAAAAAAAAAAAAATTATTTCCAGGGAAGATGGCGTGATCACTAGACAGGCTTGGGCCCGCTGTTTGAAACACCTCACCTCACCAACTAAGGTGTGTAATGGTTTGTGTTTTTCCTGGGTGTGTAGTCGTTAGTACTGAAAATTCAAGCCTGACAGGCCAGAACCACCCCTAACACCCCCCACCCCCAGGGCAGCATTTCTGTGTAACCCAGGCTGTTGTGGAACTCACTCTGTAATCAAGCTGGCCTAGAGATCCGCCAGCTTCTGCCTGGGATTTAAGGTGTGTGCCACTACTGGCTGAGGCCAGTTTTGTGATTTGAATTAAAGAACAGATGTAAAGTCCTCACATGATTTTTTTTTTTTTTTAAGACAGGGTTTCCCTATGCAACAGCCCTAGGCGTCCTGGAACCCACTTCATAGACCAGGCTGGCCTCGAACTCACAAGAAACCCGCCTGCCTCTGGTATGGACCACCATGCCCTGCTTCCTCATGATTATTCTGTTTCGATAGTTTCCAGGCTGACTTGGTCCTGAAAATGCAAGAGCAAATGCTCCAGACCCATTACCCCAGCTGTTTAGGAGGCTGAGGCAGGATTCCAAGCTCAAGGTCATAATGAGCAATTTAGTAAGACCATGTGTAAAAGCTACAGTCAGGAGAAATGGCTGTCACAGGAAGAGCACCCTTCCATAGGACCTAGGTTCAATCCCCAGTCCCCATGGCAACAACTCCTGTCCCAAGGGATCTGAAGTCATCTCAGGGAACAGACGTCCAGGCAGGCAAAACAGATTAAAATATCTCAGTGGAGCTGGGTGGTGGTGGTGCATGCCTTTAATCCCAGGCAGAAACTGGCAGATCTCTAGGCAAGGCCAGCCTGGTCTACAAGAGCTAGTTCCAGGACAGGCTCCAAAGCTCCAAACCGTCTCGAAAAAACAAAACAAAAAACCAGCTCAATGGTGGAGCACTTGTCTGCCATGCACACTACCTTAGGTTCAACCCAGACTACAGCAAGGGGAAAAGTCCTTAAAACAACCAGTTCACGCCACAGCTGTTTATGGGGATTAATAGGGCTGCTAGTACACTGGGCATTCAAAGGAGTTGTAAGGCATTTTCAGTCGACAGGGTCTAATCTAGAGCAGCCTCATTCTAAAGGTGACAGAAGAGAGGCTGCAATGCATTTCTGTGTCCCTTGCCACACCCCTTAACAGTGGAGGACTGGAGACACTGTGTTATGGAACATCACCTTAAATCAAAACCAGATTACCCCGTGACTGCCCCTCTGCAGCATCTCATGTGGCAGAAATACACCTGCCAGTTTCATGAATTCTCAATCACTGTGGCTGTCAGTCCGAGTGAGGAGCCCTGTTCCACAAAGCTTCCTCAATCACATCTTAGGACACGCTAACAGCTGGGATGGTGAGAGCAGAGGGGGGGGGGTCGGCCCCCAGACTTCTCACTCCACGGTTTCATTGGCTCTGAATTCCCAAATGTTGCAGACCCACAGCTTGCCAAGCCCTTTCCCCTCTTCCTCACACCATCTTTGAGCAACCAAGGCTAGTATGGGATTTCCTGAGCCCCACTTGACTGCACAAATTGGAGGTCCCACTGGGGACTAAGAAGGAAAGACCAATCTCCAAACAGGCAGAAAATACCAAGTCGGCAGTTTTTGTGGTTTTATTTAAACACAAATAAAACGTGCACGCAAGCCATCTACTCATTCTCTTCGCTGCGCAGCCTGGCGTTGGGATTGGTGACTCTGATGGCCAGCTGCGCTGCTCTTTCCACGATGGCTTTTCGGTTCTTGGAGGAAACATTGTGAGCAATCTCAGCACAGTAAGACCTGAAAGAGAAGCATGCCAGTGAGCAGGGAGCACACCAGAAAAGGTCACCAGGGAGACAGTGACCTGCCCCTTGCCTCCCACTCCTCCGCCAGGCAGAGAGGCCCTGGCAAATGGCTCAATGAGCCCTGAAGGCACCAAGGCTTCTGCCGTGGTCTATGGCAGTGACAAGACTTAACTGGTCCAGAGGGGAAGCTGGATCCTCACCAGCCTGAGGTTCTTCCCCACACCTGCGCGACTAACCCACAATTCTTCCACCAGGAGCCCAAAGGCTTCCATTGCAACCACTGTGAGGAACACAGGTTCAAGTAGAGTGAGCAATAAACCCTGCCTGTGTTACCCCAGAGTGCCCACAACTGTCCTGATGAGCACATTCCCAGTAATGGAGGTGACCACGAAATCCCAGACAGGCAGCTGGACAGCAAACCCTGAGTCCAGACAGACCCCTCACTTCGCAGAGATACAACACTGGAGGCTGTATCTGGGGGGACAGAGCCAATTACCCCTTTGATCATGAAGCCCATGTACCTTGTTTCTTGCATCCATAACCATAAGCACACACCCACCATGACTCTACCATCCAGAAACTTTGTTTTCAGTGGTTTTTTCTATTGCAACTGCCTTTCAACTTCCCCTTCTCAGTTACACGGGGAAATGCCCGGAGAGAATGCAGTGAGCAGGTGCACCTGCTGGCTTTGATAAACAATGCCAAGCTGCTCTCAGGCAGATGAGGTGTATCCACAGGAAATGCAGCACCAACAGCTGCACCCACCGAGACAGAACACTGCCACCAACCTGCCTTCTGTACATAACTCCAAATGCTGACTCCCTTCATCTGCCTTCCAACCACCTCAGAGAACAGATCCTTATTGTCTGCATATCTCTATGGTCGGTCCTTTTCTCAGCTCCAACATAGCTGCATCACTGTGCAAATGCCCTTATCACAGCAGAGCCAAGCAAGGCTAGACTCCTCCCTCATCTCACACCACTACAGCTGGGTTCCAGACAGGACCATAAAGCATGCGGAACACCCACTGCATCAAGGGAGCCCCTCCCTCTTCTCCTGTCTCAGGTCTCAAACCTGAGCACACATGCCCCACTCTCAACCAAGGCAACATTTGGACTCCCTAACGAGCATCCTCTAAGATCCCACAAAGAGCATGCCCACTCCAGTGCCTCCATGGGCCTCTCGGGAGGCAGGCGCACTCCTACCCAGGCCAGAGCCCAACTCACTTGTTGCACATCAGCAGCACCTCCAGCTCCTTGACGTTGTGGACCAGAAACTTCCGGAAGCCACTAGGCAGCATGTGCTTGGTTTTCTTGTTGCTCCCATAACCAATGTTGGGCATCAGGATCTGGCCCTTGAATCTTCTCCGTACCCTGTTATCAATACCCCTGGGTTTCCGCCAGTTTCGCTGAAGACACACAGGCAAGTTAGTCTCTGCGAACTGCCAGCTCTTACTTGGCAGAAGGGGGCTAAATTCAAAGGGGACATGCCATACAGAGGGCACACTTGGTAACATTGCCTTCCTACTACTTCTTTATACACTTTAACATGCATGGGGTCTCTGTGTAGCCTGGCTGTCCTGGAACTCGCTCTTTAAACCAGGCTGGACTTGAACACAGAGATCCACCTGCCTCTGCTTCCTCGGTGCTGGGATTAAAGGCGTGCGCTTCTTTACACACTTTTAACAAAAAACCCCAAAAGCTCCCAAGGCCGTGACTCAGCCAAACTGCCAACAAAACCAAACCTTCCTATACCTGTCACACTCAGACACACACGGGCCAAGATAGGACAGGGCTGTGTGCAGTACAATGACTGCACACTCGTCTAAAGACCCAAGGCTGAGGGTGTGACTCAGTTGGTACAACTTTGTCTGGCATGCATGAAGCCCTGTTCTCCACCCCTAGCACTCAGACCGGAATTCAGCAGAGCTTTCCATTTGTGATTGTTTCAGAGAAAAGAAAAAAAAAAGGCGGGGCCCTGCCTAAGACAGGCATCAGGTAAGCGTCGGCTGTGTGAGCCCATCCAGCCAGCAACTGGTGACCCCTGGGCCCAGTGAGATGTCCTGCCTCATAAAATAAGATAGATATGGGGCTGGAGAGATGGCTCAGCAATTAAGAGCACTGGCTGACCTTCCAGGGGACCCAGGTTCAATTCCCAGCACCCACATGGCAGTTCATAACTGCCTGCAACTCCAGTTCCAGAGGACCTGACACCCTGACATAGGCACACATGAGGAAAAAGAACAATGCAATTAAAAGGTTTACAAGAAAAAAAAGCACACTGATTGCTCTTCCAGAGGTCCTGGGTTCAATTCCCAGCACTCCCATCTGATATGCAGACAAACACCCATTCGCATAAAATATATACATAGACAAATATATCTTAAAAAAAAAAAAAGTCAGGTGCAGAGATGGTTCAGAAGAAGTGCCTGCTGCCAAGCTGACAACCCAATTCCGATCACATGGACCCACATGATGGGGAGAAAATCCCCGGACCGTCACACACAGGAAAAATGTCATTTTAAAAGCAACTTCAATCAATGGACTGCCCTGAACAGGCGACACCAGAAATGCGTGCTTAAAACTTAACCTCCGCACTCTTTTCCCCCCAGGAACGCACACATACCTTAATCTTGACATATCGGTCTGACTGGTGCCGGATGAACTTCTTGGTCCTCTTTTTGACGATCTTGGGCTTCACCAGAGGCCGGAGGGCAGCCATGATGCCTATAAGAAGAGGCAGATCCACGTTATCGAAGAACCAGGGAGGGACAGCTGCTTGTCCAAGGCCTGAGTGATGTTGCAGAGTGTCTTCCAATCACCAGCTACTGAGCCAACTGGGAATGGAATGGGTACCTCTGCTAGGCTTGTTCTCCCTCCTGTTTCCGAAGCTGGCAGAATACTAGTCACTCTCCAGACGCGATCTCAAGAGGTCGGGGTCACCACAGCCATTTTGACCTCAATGAATGGCAGCAGCTGACCTATCACCTGCAGCAAACCACTCTGGTGGGCAAGGGGCAGCAAATCCCACCCCACTAAAGCTCCACAACCAAGCGGTCGTTAAGCTAGACCACCCTTCCTACACACCACCAGTGTGTCCCTCCCGGATCGCCTCGGGGCGCCAACAGAAAGGTTCCTTCTCTGTTCCCTCCACAGCCTGCTTTGTCGGGCACGTACTAAATACCCAGCGAAAACACGCTCAGCCGTCATCTCTGCTCCCTGGCACGTCGGAGGCCGAAGAGCGGCGGGGAAACGGCGTGCGGCACCCCAAGTCCACCGACCGCATGGCGCAAACCGGCCCCGGCTGCTGCCTGGCCCTAGGCGGACTCCGTAGCAGCGCGAGCGGCCAGTAGGCCCGGCCCGTGCACGCTCGCCTCTGCGGCGCCAGCGCCGAGTCCGACGCCGAGGCTGCCCCACCTAGCGATGCTAAGGCCTCTCCTCCCGCCGACCGGGCCGTGCCGAGTCCACAGACGGGCGGATGGCCGGCGATGCACACTCACCGCAAAGGAGATGGCAGCCACCTCGCAGGTAGCGCCGAGGAAGAAGGAAGAGGCGGTGACACGCAAGGGGTGATGGGAAGGAGCCTCAGGTCCTGGAAGGAAAAAGTGAGGCACTTCCGGCTCTGGGTTCGCCAAGGGACCCTAAGATGTCTCTCAGAAGTAATGCTGGACAAAGCAAACCAATGTACTAGAGTTCTGTAGTAGACATTAACATCTTGGAATGAACTAAAAATGTACCTTTCTCTTGGGACTACTTAAGAAATTTGGAATTCTTTCTGAGATAAGACCTGCGTGGTGAGCACCTACTTCCGCCCGAAGTGGCAGCTCACTCGGTTTTTAATATGTTTACTTTGGAGTGCGCCTCTTAGTGGCTAGGAGGTCGCAAGCAGATACTTCTTTGACGGGTTCCCCAGGGGCTGGTTGAGCAACCTAAGACCTCAGAATATATAAATGCTCAAACCTCTGGACTGTGAAGTGCTACGGAGCCTGCCCGCATCTTTCATATGTTTTAAATTATCTCTCATTATAGTACGTACCTAGGGAAATGTATTAATAAGTGCTAGATTGATATATTGCTTAGGAAATAATGACAAGAGAAGCACCTGGGAGGCAGAGGCAGGCCGATCTCTTTTAATTCAACACCTTGGGAGTTCCAGGCCAGCCAGAGGTACATAGTCTCACACACACACACACACACACACACACACACACACACACACACACACACAGAGTCTGTGTACTTAATACAGATGCGGTTTTACTTTCAACTATTCTCATTCTTCAGTTGGTTGAACTGTGAAGGCACCTGAGGGACTTCGGCTATGGAGGGCCAACTTTACATTTAAAATGAAGCTGTGATAGCTAGCCCTCCACGGCAGCGTATGTCCTTGCCACGGCTGTACGCGGAGACTCCGGTCTTTCCTTCGTTTGTTATGCACGAGAAGTGATTCTGGGAGACGCCACTCCAAGATCCATGCCTCCAACCATTCAGCTGCCTTGCTTTAAAATTGTTCCTGGTCTATTTTGCTTAGTTTTTGTTTTTCAGATCACTGTGAAAAATCTAATTTTAGGAGGATAAAAAACCAAATCAAGGGCTGGAGAGATGGCTCAGTGGTTAAGAGCACTGGCTGCTCTTGCAGAGGACACTGGTTCAGTTCCCAGTGCCTACATGTTGCCTCATAAACGTGTAACTCCAATCCCAGGGGATCTAGTGCCCTCTTCTGTAAGAACTACATGCATGTGCACATACACATACGTACAGGCAAAACACTCAAGTACATAGAATAAATGTTTCTCTGTATAGCCCTGGCTGTCCTGGAACTCACTCTGTAGACCAGGCTGACCTTGAACTCAGAGATCTGCCTGCCTCTGCCTCCAGAGTGCTGGGATTAAAGGCGTGCGCCACCACCACCCGTCAAGAATAAATCTTTTTTTAAAAAGTTAAAACAACCTTGATTGTACAACAGAACAGATGTCACTGGTGATCTTGACTGGAGATGGGAACAGATGCTAGAGTGGATGTTTGGCCCCGACAGAAAGTCGGGATGAGAGCGGGAATGCTGACTACTCACTCCGAGGTGCTGCCTGGAAAGGAGAGCAGAGACTCAGAGAAGTAAAGTATCTTTACTTCTGAGACAGCCAGCTAGCAAGAAGCTGGGTGGGACTGGAGCTCTCCTGTGCCGGTGTCTCGCCTGCCCTTTCCAAGAGCTGCTTATCCTACAGGCTGCTAAAGTCAGTGGCTCTTGGAACATGGAAGTGCATAGCTGATGGCAGCTTACAGAATACATTTCACAAAGTGGAGAGTCTAGCGAGTGAATCCTAGGGAAGGCCCATGAGCCAGAGTATGGCTCTGATTTCTGAAGACGCACAGGGTTTGGGGGACTCAATCTCATGGGGAGGTGAGAGCTGCTGCTGCCTCATTTTACGGAGGACACTCCGTCTGTTGCACCCCTGTGGGCACTAATGTCCCAGGATGAGAGGTGGGAGGTGTCCTGGGGAGTCTGTGTCTCGCATACACCTTCAAGTTTCCCAGCCCTGTAGTTGGAAATCAGTTCAGCTAGGCTACAGGTCAGCTCTAACCTGGTTTATTTCAGAAGGGCAGAGGTCATGACAGGGTAGACACACCCACACTCCCAGGCACTGGACACTGGCATCAGGGGACACAGCTCCAGGCCGTCCCTGGGAATGTTTCTTTTGTATGGCTCTTTGATCTCTCATGTCTGCAGCTGTGGGCCCCTAGCTGCCCGTCTTCTGGCTCAGCAGCCCTCAGGCCACTCTAGTTGATGGAGTACACCTTGTTTGCATCGTAATTAGCATGGGTCATATAAGCCCAGTCCTTCATGGGCCACCAATCTTTAGAGTGGTACTTGGCCGGGTAAGCATGGCGCGTACGTTCCACACAGCTGAAGATTGCCTGGCTCTGGTCCCTGGCCACAGTGGGCAGGTAGAGCCGCAGCTTGTCTACAAGGTGACCAGGCCAGAAGTAATTGGGGTGGGTGTATGAGGGACCACTGATGCTCTTGTCCTTCAGCTTCCTGGAAAAGGAAGACACAGGGAAGGTTGCTGTGACAGGGAGACAAGGCAGGGCTCCTTCTCAGCAGATCACATGGGCTGTGAGCATCCTCTGCAGTGTGGAAAGCACTGCACACCTCAGTCTCCTCACAGTGAGGACCCAGATGTCTGGAGGTCAAGGTCACACATCCAGTGAGTGGCTAAGTTCAGGCCCCAGTCATTGCTTCTTAAATCCAAACTTAATGTGCGCGGTTCTTGCGCTAGATCAGTGGTTCTCAACCTTCCTAAGGATGCGACCCTTTAATACAGTTCCTCATCTTGTGGTGACCCCCCCCCAACCATTAAATTATTTTTGTTGCTACTTTGTAACTAAAATTTTGCTACTGTTATGAATCATAATGTAAGCATCTGTGTTTTCCTATGTTCTTAGGTGACCCCTGTGAAAGAGTCGTTCGATCCTCTAAGGGGTCACAGCCCACAGTTGAGAACCACTGTTCTAGAGGATTTGCCCCTCCCCCATCCCTCCACCTCACCTGTCCCGTGCAGTGCTGGGCATAAAACCCAGGGCCTCATATGCTTTGGTACCCAGCAGCTAAGCTACACCCAGCCCCAGCCAGAAGCATTTGGATATCATGTCTGAAATCTAGCCTCAGGAAGCAGCCTCGCTGGGTTCAGCTTTACATGTGGGACATCCAGAGCAACTCAGGCTTGTTGATGACAACATAGATGAGTCCACTCATAGGAGGCCCCAGCGCAGCCCTGCCTGACAGCCCACAACAGTCCTAGGATCTCGTCCCGTGTGCACAGGTCTCATGGCTGCCTCTGGTGGGAGGGGAGGCCAGCCCTCTCCTCTTCACCCCTGCCCTCCTAGCAGACACACAGGACCACTACAAACCCCGTAAATTCCTCGAACTCCTCGAAGTGCATTTTCTTGAGTTTCTTTGATGTTTTCCTAGTGGGGAATAGAGAGAGGCATTATTAGGAGAGAGAAACTCCAGGAGCTGGGCAGTGGTGGCACAGACACCTTTAATCCCAGCACTTGGGAGGAAGAGGCAGACGGATCTCTGAGTTCGAGGCCAGCCTGGTCTACAGAGTGAGTTCCAGGACAGTCAGAGCTACACAAAAAAAAACTCTGTCTTGAAACAAAAAACAAAAAAAAAAGAAACTCCAGGAATAGTCAGCTTTGGGGAGCAGATGGGGGCCAATAAGGCGTGCGTTTCTAAGTCTCAGACCAGAGCGCTGAACTTCTTTGTTTTCTGGTGAGGCCCTAGCCATGTCTCCATACACCAAGGCATTGGGCTTAGCCAGGTTGGTGGAGGGTGGAAAACCTTGACTTCTTCATCTGTGGGAGGGAGGCCTCCAAAATAGCTGATATGTTCAGCAACTGGTAGACGCTAAAGCCCAACTCCCACTCCCCTTTCCAGAGACCAAGCTTAGTGAGACAAGCGTGGTAAAGACTCACCCTCCATACCTTTCCCAGCATGCATCACTAACTGATCACCGATTCCTTCCCAAGCCCACATCTGGCTCAGAATCTCTGGGTTTTTTTTTCTTCCGTTGCAAAGGATTGAACTCTGTTCCTTGTATACTCTCTACCCCTAGTGCCTGACCTTGGGATCTTTTACAGTCTGCTCCCTAGTGGTGAGAGAGAGCCAATGTCTCTCCTTTAGCGAGGGATCACTCTCACTTATATCTGTGGCTGGCCAAATACAACCAAAAATCTCTTTCCTGGGTAGCCACGCACTTCCTGGATTCATGGCTTAGAAATTGGTGACAGTCAGCCACAGGCTAGAAGGGACACCTCAGAGGCTCTCGAAGCTACTGCCAGCCTGGGTCACGCTCAGCACTTTGCAGGCCACAACTGTCGTGGGCAGACTGCCCCAGTACTCAGAAAACCACTAGAAGTGCAGCGTGACTCATCAGCTGCCCTGTGGCCCTTGTCTGACCCTCGAGGTGTGAGATAGTCTGCATCCACTTTGTACGTGGAGACGCTAGGGCTCAGGGCGCAGTAACCTGGCTATTGACTGGAAGTCTGCCCCAGGCATTCTGCCACAACACCCCATCCCTCTGCAGGGTGCCATCTCATTCTCCCCTCTGCAGGCACCCAACTGATGTTAGCCACAGTAGTTGCCCCCTGCTTAGTCCACATGTGATGGGAGCGGAGGGGGACCTGACTTGGGCTCACTTCAAAGGAAGTTAATTTCAGAGAACTCAGGCTAGTCTAAGGGTCAGGGCAGCCTTTCTTCCCCCCGGGGCTACCAGCCTATCTCTTGTTGGAGTGTGCCTGCCACAGGGTTGCAGCGCAGGGAAGGAATTAGTTTCAGCTGCCACCGGGTAGGCTGAACACCCCCTTTTGGTCTTTCCCACTGACCTTATGAGTGTATAAGCCTGTGGTCAGGAGGGTAGCCTGCAGTCCTAAGACATGCACTAAGGGTGACATTTGGGACTGGTGAGTCAGAAGTGACTAGAGAGGGGCACAGACATTGGCACTACATGACACCACATGCGTGCCCGTGTCCTAGTCCCTGCCGCTGAAGGGACAGCCTGAGACTCAGCTTGTCTGTCTTCTTCGCCCCGAGCTTGTGGAGGCCCCGGGTCCCAAATCCAGCTAGGCTGTGGACAATCCTCTCGTCTATATAGTAGCCTCCAGGCTGCCGGATCGGGCGGACTTCTTCTTTCAGAGTAATTATCTTGTCTCCAGGATACAGTAGCGCTGTGGGCAACAAGGAAGACAGCAGGCCCATTAGCCAAAGTTGCCTACTTTGGGGTCACATGGGAATGACTAAAAAAAAAAAAAAACAAATCACACTTCTATTTAAAGATTTTTTTTTTTCTGAGCCATCAAGATGGCTTGGCGAGTAGAGAGGCAAAGTGCGTGTGTGGGGGCCCGTTCTCTCTCCATTTCTGTGAGTCTGGGTACTGAACTTGGTCATGCGACTTGACGACAAGCGCCTTTGCTCGCTGAGCTGTCTCACTGGCTCTCAGCTTTGTAACATTACACACATTTGCTTATTTATTCTCTCTGTGTGTATGTGTCTATGAGAGAGAGGAGGGAGAAAGAGAGGGAGAGAGAGAGAAAGAGAGAGGACAACTTGTGGGGTTGGAGGAGCTGGCTCTCTCTTCCCACTAAATGAGTCCCAAGAATTGGACCTGGGTCATGAGACTTCCCATCAGAGGCCTTTGCCGGCTAGGCTATCTTGCCAGCCCAGCTTTTTATTTTTGGATGTTTGTGGGCTCATTGGGAATTGCAAAACACAACAGGGTATAGAGTTCCCCCAAACTCTCCCTCCTACAGCTCCCTGTAATAATCCAGTTCAGTATCAGAAGGGACCTTAGACAACCCTGCTCACCAGGGGACAGAACGAAACCAGTCTGTAACAGCAAATTCGGGTGGTATTACTTAGCAAGCCTAGGTTGGAGGCAGGAAGATTCAACCACTAGGTTAATTAGACCTACTTATGTGTAAGTGTGCTTGCATGAATGTGTGTGTTCAAGTATGTGTGTGTGTGTGTGGGGGGGGGTAAGCAAGCAAGCAATCTACCACTAAGCTCCATTCCCAGTCCTTAGAACTACTTTGTTAACTTTTTTTTTCCTTGGCTTTTCAAGACAGGTTTTCTCTGTGTAGCTTTGGCCGTCCTGGAACTTGCTCTGTAAACCAGGCTGGCCTCGAACTCTCAGAGATCCATCCACCTGCTTCTGCCTCCAGAGTACTAGGATTAAAGGTGTGCACCACCACCGCCTGCCTGACCTTTGTTAACTATTTTGATGGCGGTTTTCTCATGGTTTTGAGTTTGTCGTGTGTGTGTGTGTGTGTGTGTGTGTGTGTGTGTGTCTACATTTCATATGGGTGCATGTACAAGCGTGTGGAGTAAGAGCTCCGAACCCAAATCCTCCCCAACCGCATCTCACCTAAGGAGCCCGTGTGTTTCAGAACCCAGCAGTCAGGCCATCTGCCTTCCCTCCTCCTCCCCAGTGTTCCCACCAAAGGCCACAGTGGTTTGGCATGTATGGGGAAGCCAGTGTCAGGCCAACGCTACATTAGCCATGGCTCAGGCCTCGGGCTCTCCCTCGAAGCAAGCCCCTACCTCTCATGAGGATGTCCTCAGTCAGCGAGAGACCGTAGGACTCACAGAGTTCCCAGCACTGCAGGTAGACCAGGAAGTTATTCATGCGGGTCATATTAATCAGCTCCTCCATCTCCCCAGAAATGGTGGTCGGTAGGCAGTGATCATCAAAGGACTTTGTCCCAGAACGAACCAGGCGGCATCTCTCCACGTATTGGATAGAGGGGAGACAAAGCTGCAGGAGAAGAGAGGATGTCTCTGTGACCTTCAACCTGGCTGCAAGGCAGCAGCACCTTCACTCCCTCCGTCTGAGAGACCCCCCATCCCCCGCGAGGCTGCAGCTCAGGTTCAACGGCAGCAGCTTAAAGGTCAAGGTTACCCCTCTGAGGTAACCCCCCCGAGGGGCTCTGAGCACTTGGCACCAGAGTCCTGGGAATACCGCCTCATACCGGATGTGCCCACGTGGCTGTAATAGCTGTAAAAAAGGCACAGTAGCAGTAGAGCCCCAGAAGTGTCCTGTTGAAAAATAGCCTGAGTCTCTGGGGTCTCTGAATAGGTCTAGCCACTTGTGTGTGTGTGTAATCCAGAGGTAGAAGCCACCTCGCAGTGCGGAGGGGCTGAGAAGTGTTACCCACTGGCTGCCTTTTCCTTCTCTTTTGCTTGTTTTTTTAAGACAGATTCTCAATATGTGGCTCTAGCTGGCCTGGAACTCACTGTGTAGACCACGCTGGCCTCAAACTCACAAAGATTTGCCTGCCTCTGCCTCCCCAGTACTGGGATTAAAGGCGTGTATCTCATTTGCATTTTGTTTTTTTTTTGAGACAGGGTCCTTCTATGTAGTCCAGGCTGGTCTCAAACTCATAATCCTTTGACTGGACTTCCTGGGTGCTGGGATTATAGGGGTGTTTCATTACACCCAGCTGCATACTGCACAGATGACAGACAAGGGCTGAGGGGAGGTGAGACCCTCACCTCAGTCAGTGCCAAGTCTTGAACCCTGGCCTGCCCAGCCCCTAAGCCTGTGCAAAAGAGGTACCTTGTTTTGCCTCCGCCTCTCTCGGTACCGCTTGCCCACATCCTCCATGTCCTCATCTGTCATGGGCCGCCCCTCCATCTTTGTATCAACCTCAGGTACCTTTAGCAGGTCCATCTTGGGGGGCTGTGGGGCTGTGACAGCCTGCTGCTTTGGGGGGTAACGCTTCAGGAATGCTCTCTTCCTAGTCAAACTGAAATCTAGAATTGGAAGGAAAGATGGAAGGACTAAGAGGGTGTCCAGCGGTGGAATTCAACCTAATGCCATCGAGCAGATGCCAGCAAGCTCTTCTGCCCCTTTCCCATATGTCCAGCTGGTGCCCATCTGAATTGCACTGTGAATTTGTCCCCTCCACTGCTATGAAGTCCCCCATCTGCCTACCCCACACCCCTTCCTGCTCCTTTCTCACTCATTCTTGCCACCTTGTTCCTACCAAGCGGCAAACCCTTATATCATGGTAACCAGGCATGGTGGCACACGCCTTTAATCTCAGCACTGGGGAGGCAGAGGCAGGCAGATCTCTGTGAGTTTAATGCCAGCCTGGTCTACAAAGTGAATTCTAGGACAGCTAAGACTGTAACACAGGGAAAATAATATGTCTCCAAAAACAAAAGCAACAACAACAACAAAAATGTATCCCGGCATTTGGGAGGCAGAGGCAGGCAGATCTCTGTGAGTTCCAGGCCAGTCAGAGCTGTGTAGAGAGACTGTGTCACAAAATGAGCAAAAAGATACAGGCATGTGTTGTAAATTCATGGCCCACATATTAGAGAGTCCTTTCTCGTTTGCCTCTTGCTGCTTTTGGGCAGATGTAGCCCACAAGCACGTGAGGGTGAACGGAACGATCACAGCATCCCTGCTTACAACATCCGTGATGACAGAAAGCCCACACCAGCTAACTCCAAATGTCTTCGTTCAGTTTCCAAGCAAGACATTTTAGTTAACCTTTCCTTTTTTGTTCCTTTACTTTCTCAGATAAGGTCTCCTGGATCACACACTAACCTCAACCGCTCTACATAGCCAAGGATGACCTTGAACTTCTGATTCTCCCACTCTACCCGACTGCTAGAATTGTGGATGTGTGCCACCATGCTTGGTGTATGCAGTGCTGGGGATGACATCCAGGGCTTTGAACATGCTAGACAAGCACTCTGCCAACTGCCCTGCATTCCCAATCCTGTTTTGTTCTAAATCAATCATTCATGTCCCTCTAAGGACAGAGGCTGGGCCCTTGAGAAAATGTCTGCTTCCTCGTTGACAAAGCTTGGCAAACCTATGGCAAGCCAGAGGAGGAGGTGCGCCTGAGGATGTAAATGCTGGGGAGAGCCAGCCTGACTCTGAGGGCAGAGAGGACACGCACACTCCCTGGCAGTGGGCATGGTACTTTTCTGCTGGGACAGTGACCACTGCTTGTAGGTGCTGGCCAGGGCATCGGTGGTGATGGCGTTCTGCTTCCCGAGAGAGCCGAGGTAGATGACGATGTCCTCCAGCTCCTGGTTCTTCAGAGGAACTCCGATCTGAGGAGGCACAAGAGCGTACTGAGGCCCACCTCACCCTTACCGACAGGCTTGGCCAACCGGCTCAACCTCCAACTCCTTGCTGCCACAGGAGTGCAGAACCTTGCCAGGTTCCTCAAGTGTACTCTGCAATTTATCACGTCCTGGTTTTGCCCACGCAGCTCCCTCCTTCTGCCTCAAAAACTCCTATCCTTCCTTTAACACCCAGGCCAGATAGGCCTCCATTTTTACAAAGTCTTTTTCAGTTGATTAACAAACTAGATAGGGTAAAAGTCATACACCCATCTTTCTCCATGGGGAACAAGTATGCCTGCCCCGACCGAAGTATCAGAGACCTATACATCTTTTTCTTTTGAGGATGTGATGGCTATTCTTGTTGTCAACTTGACTACATCTGGAATTAACTTGAGTTTCCCCCAAGTGGCTGGGTACACCTGTGAGGGATTTTTACTAATTGAATCATTTGATGTGGGAGGATACACAACCAATCCAGACCTTTTGAGGTAAGAAGATCCACCTTTAATCTGGGCCACACCTTCCCTGACAGCCTATATAAAGGACGTGGAAGAAGGAAGCTTGCTCTCTCTCTGCCTGCTTTCCCTTGTTCTCACTGGCAGGTCCATTCCTTTTTTTAAAAATTAATTAATTAATTTATTTATTTATTATGTATACAATATTCTGTCTGTATGCCTGAAGGCCAGAAGAGGGTGCCAGACCTCTTTACAGATGGTTGTGAGCCACCATGTGGTTGCTGGGAATTGAACTCAGGACCTTTGGAAGAGCAGGCAATGCTCTTAACCACTGAGCCATCTCTCCAGCCCCTGGCAGGTCCATTCCTTCACTGACTTTAGAGGCTACTTCTTTCTTTGGAATTCTGGCATATACTGAAGACCAGCTGAGATGCCCAGCCTTGCAGACTGAACAACCACTGGATTCTTGGACCTAATCCACTGTTGGAATAGCTGGACTATAACCTGTAAGCTGCTCTAATAGATACCGTACATACGTATATATTGCTCAGTTCTGTTTCTCTAGAGAACCCTGACTAATAGAAAGGACAATAGACAACCCTGGAGGTATGCAGTGCCTACCAGAAACACCAAAGGTTCAGAAAGAAAAGTTTGAAAGGAAACATAATTGTGAGTATAATTTGTCTTGTTATTTTCTTTAGACAATAGCTAGTCATTGTTGAACTGTCCTTGGTCCAGCTCAGAACTGTCCTAGTGCTAAGGGACTTCATCTTTAAACATTTTTAAAAGATTAGCCAGGTGTGATGGCTCATACATTTAATCCCAGCATATGGGAGACAGAGACAGGAAGATCTCTTGTGAGTTCAAGGCCAGCCTGGGCTACAGTGAGTTCCAGAACAGCCAGGGCTACACAGAGAAACCCTGTCTTGAAAAAAAAAATATTTATTTTATGTATAGAGTGTTTTGCCTGTATGGATGTAAGTGCACCATATGCATGCCCAGTGTCCAAAGAGGTTCAACAAGGGTATCAGATACCTGGAACTGGAGTTACAGGGGATTGTGAGCTGTTGTGTGGGTGTTGGAAACCAAACCTCAGTCCTTTGAAAGAGCAGTAAATGGTCTTAACTGCTAAGCCATCTCTCCCAGCCCAGGATTTAATATTATACTGATTTTTTTTTGTTTTGGTAGTTGAAGACATTTACTTTTAAAAAAATGTTTTGGATGATAATTATATTTCATAAAAATGTTTGAACAGGGGGCTGGAGAGATGGCTCAGTGGTTAAGAGCATTGCCTGCTCTTCCAAAGGTCCTGAGTTCAATTCCCAGCAACCACATGGTGGCTCACAACCATCTGTAAAGAGGTCTGGCACCCTCTTCTGGCCTTCAGGCATACAGACAGAATATTGTATACATAATAAATAAATAAATAAATAAATATTAAAAAAATGTTTGAACATTGGTTAATTGAAACAGTAAGTCAGGATATATTGTTTAGTAGTAGCAAGCTTGCTAGGATATGCAAGGTGCTGAGTTCACGCCCCAGCTGGAGAGACCAAAGAAGGCCTAGAGAAATAGCTCAGCAGGTAAGAATGTGTGCTGCTCTTGCAGAGGACTTGGGTTTGGCTCCTAACACCCACATCTGGCTGGCTGTTCACAGACATCTGTAACTTCAGCTCCAAGGACCTGATGCCCTCTTTTGGCTCCTGCAGGCTCCAACACACATGTGCACATGTTCTCACACAGATGCACACATACACATAATCAAAAATAAGAAAAAAATGGGATCTGGCCAGTGGTAGCAAACACTTTTAATACCGGTACTTGGGAGGCAGAGGCAGACGAATCTCTGTGAGTTAGAAGAGGCCAGCCTGGTCTACAGAGTGAATTCCAGGACAGCCAGGGCTGTTACACAGAAAAACCCCAAACAAGCAAACAAATAAATAAATGAATAAAATTTAAAAGAGGGCAGGAGAGTTGGCAGTAGTTAAGAGGGCTCACTGCTCTTGCAGAGGACCTCAGTTCCGTTCCTAGCTCCTATGTGGTGGCTCACAACCATCTGTAACTCCAGTTCTAGGGGATCTGATGCCCTCTTCTGGCCTCTGAGGTTACTGCATCCATATGGTGTGAATTAGGCAGAAGTTCATAGGTAGGAAATACATCTGAATAAATCAATTAAAAAAGATATAGGTGCTGGGTTGTGGTGGTGCATGCCTTTAATCCCAGCACTCAGAAGGCAGAGGCAGGTGGATCTCTCTGTGAGTTCAAGGCCAGCCTGGTCTACAGAGTGAGTTCTGGGACAGTCTCCAAGGCTACAGAGAAACCCTGTCTCAAAAACAAACAAACAAAAATAATAAAAAATAAAATGTAACAATGTCTGCTTTTTAAGGTCATTGATGTGAGCCACAGTATTATACAGTAAATGTACAGCTGACAGATTCACCGACAAACCCGCAAGTGTACCACTTATGGGGAACCCGATTTGCAGAGCTTCGGGAACACCTGTCTTTTGGATAGTCACTGTCTGTAAAAATCTTGTGAAAGCATAACATTTCTCCCTTCCATAGTGGGATTCATCCCAAAATATCCCAGCAGTATTTAAATCATTCTTTAAACTGGACTTTATTGTATTTCCTGTATTGGCAATTGTATACCTTACCCCACACTGTGGGGTCCTGGCGTGAAAGCATTCACTCAGCCAAACCTTTGTTTGTAGCCAAATCTACATAAAGCTGGTCCCCACAATTATCCTTATTGACAGGACTCACTGACAAGAAAGGAGCCCTGAGCAGAGAGACAGTATGTCTGCTCTTACTGATAAACAGGTCTGAGTGGCCCTAAATTCTCTGGCAGCCAACTCAGGAGAGTATCGCCTACTGGTCTCTGCTCCCCCTTAACACTCTATTAATATTCTGTACTTATTCAGCTTTCATTTGACATAAAGCCTTTTTTTTTAAAGATTTATTTATTTATTTATTTATTATGTATACAGTGTTCTGCCTGCATGTGTACCTGCACTCTCCAGAAGAGGGCAGCAGATCTCACTACAGATGGCTGCGAGCCTCCATGTGGTTGCTGGGAATTGAACTCAGGACCTCTGGAAGAACAGTCAGTGAGAGCTCTTAACCTCTGAGCCATTGCTCCAGCCCCCCTGACATAGGGTCTTAGTCTAGGAAATTAAGTGTTTGTACTTTTACCCCTAAAATATACAGGAAAAAAGTTTGGGTCGCTAACCAGCCCCAGAGGAAAAATTCCTTCTCACCTGGGTGCCAGTGGATACAGCACCCCAGGGCTAAACTCCATCTTTATCCTCCTGGTATCTGCCGGGGAGCTTCACAACCACGCCCCTCCTGAGACATAAGGTGCCTACCTTGTCAGTCTTTTATCCATCCTGTTACCTCTAACAGGATGCGTGCTTGGTATCATTGTTATTTACCAGAAAATGGCTAACTGTCTATGTGGACATAAAAACTGGAAACCCTGTGGAATGGGAAGCACATCGAGGAGGAACATGGAAAGGGAAACATCAAGAGAGCATCGGAGAGAGCATAACAAGAATACGTGGGACATGCTAAAAAGACCTCCGTGGGCTAGTTTATTCTACTTCCACTCAGATCCTATTAGTCAGCTTTCACCGCTACAGTGATCCTTCTGAGTCCTTAGAGGCTTAGGGGGTTAACTCCCCAGCATAAACGTCAACAGCACATCTTGATTTGAAGATACACATTTAA